>NW_027094090.1:60642625-61842625 GCF_029207755.1 Chamaea fasciata | reverse complement strand
TCAGGAGACTAAAAGGACACTGCCTTTGTGTGTCTAACACCCAGTACCCAAAGACATGAAAAAGCATTCCAAAGGTCTATGTTTCACCTCAAGACACTAGCGTTATGCAGGTAAGGTAATATTCATGTCTAATTCATAGAGAAAGTGAAAGTAAAGCACAGGAGAGTTTAGTAACTGATTCAAGGTGAAAAAAAGAGTGTCAGAGAAAACCAGAAAAAGACCATAAGGCCTCTAGTCAGGCATTTTAACCACAGGAGATCGCCCATTCTCTCCTGGAAAAACCAGGAGAAGAGCAAATGAATAATACTTAAAAATTACAGAACTGCAAGCCTAACTGAATCATCCAAAGCAGAGAGCACCTCTGTGAGATACCAGAGCAGATGCGACAGGAAGACAAGATACTAGCATTATATTACAAAATGCGACTGTGACATCTTTTCTTGTAATAAAGTTTCTTAGCACAGCACATTCGACTTAACTGGGATGTCCTCCCTATTAGGATCCCCCTAAAGGCAATAGTTTTCGCCTAATGATAATGAGTGGCAATCACTGCTGCTTAAAATGGCATACAAGTAACAACAATTCAACTAAATTAGGATCCATTCTGCTAGCACCAAGCAGTTAAGTGGTGCACAACCAAGTGGAACGCAGGATGGATTTGATTGTTCAGGCTATATATTACAAAACCAAGAAGAATCAGGAAATTAAATCCCCTTAAACATAGAAACTGAGCTCCCAAATCACCAACTACAGGTTTACATTTATTTTTATTAGGATATAGAGAAAAGAAAACCTTAAGTCTTGCCAAAATGAACTGCTAAACTTCAAAATCCTCAAAACCACCACAGAAACAACTACAAAAGCAGTGAACACGGAGCAAGCCAGTCCACGAGAGAAGAAACGGAGATCCATCTCCTCATGCTTATGCCCAAAGTCTTGCCCCAGTCTCCTAAAGTGATCTTTGTGGTATGCTGAAGATGCTGTTTTCCAGCACGCATCCATGGGCTGGACAGCCAACGCGTGGGATGACAGCACAGTGAGGGGTAGCTGACGCCACAGTGCACTGATGTGCACCCTGTGCCTTCACCTCCCTGTGATTTTCACTACTTCTGGCTCCCTGTTGGCCACAAAGGAGCATTTTATCAACTTTGCAACAGAAAAATTGCACGACAGCACACTCTGCTCAGTCATGCTGTTCCACTGTCACTGTGACCACAGAAGTTTCAGGGAGAGTTGTGATTTTTTTGGCAGGGAGATGTTAGAGCTGACATAGAGCATTAATTTCATGTTGAACACCCATCAGCTTGAGATTACCCTGATCTAAGCTATGCTGCCCTAGAACTCGCGATGTATGGGAAAAAGGTTTTGTCTTACTCTTTGATAGGAGGCATTCACTACAAAAAAAAAAAAAAAAAAAAAAAAAAAAAAAAAAAAAAAAGAGGGAAAAACAATTAAAAATGCCAGTACCATCTTCCTTCTTCGCTACATGCAAATAAATATAACACATGCAGCCTTCAGTGTGGCAACCCGGTAAGAAGCTGAGAGGTCATTGGGAATCTGATGGAAGGAAAGATCACAATGAATGTGTTGGCAGTTCCAGCAAGTGAGGAAGTTCAGAGAAATGCAGATTTGATGGCAGTCAAACCATGAGAGTGCCTCTTGCAGCAAGACCTAAGACACATACCCAAGGAGGAAAGGATGCACACTGGTAGAAATGTGACTCTAGGCATGCACATAAGTACTAACCCATGCAAAAATGGGTTTGGCTAAAAACAAGCACAAGTTCCTCTTAGACTATGAGTTCAAAGAAGGTCTAAGCCTTTGAGTCACCAAAAATGACTAAGAATGCATTAATGGGTTTTATTTTACAGAAAAAGACCTGTCAGCTGATAAGAGCAGAATGAGAGAGGATTCAATGATTCATAACTTATAATATGCTTTCCCAGAGCCTGTAATTTCCTTCATTCATTACCTGGCCCCCTGAAATGCCCAGCCCAGACTGAAGCCTTCCCCTACAGAACTGTGATGTGGGCACAGCCCGAGAGCCCCACAGTGCTGATACAGCACCTCTCCTGACCCAGCCCTGTCTCCTCCACTGCTGGACACACAAGGCACCAGAAGCTCTTTGGGCACTACCATGTATGAGCAGTGGGCTTCTTGTAACAATGCTGGTTGGGGCTTCTTAAGAAGAGAGACTGGGTATCAAACTGCAAATGAGTAACCCCACACAAGTACATAATCTTCTGGTTTTGCATAATCTACAGTCCAAACAGGCTCGTGTTCCAGGTCCTGCAGCTATAGTAAAACAGCACAAAATGCCTGGTCCAAAAGAGCCTATTTTCTGTTGCTTTCTCTGTGTGCCACCATCCTTCTGGCACAGGCACCACGTGTCAGATGCCTTCAAGGGTCAGGCACATCATTTCAAAAACACCCACGTGCTTCCATTTCTGAGCAGTTGCACTAATACTCTACAACACACTTGGCAAGAATACTCTGAAAATCCTAGAAAACACCTCCTCCATTTGCTTCAATATTTGCAAAGATTAGCATGCTTTTTACAAAATAAGGAGCTGATCGCCAAAAATCCCTCCTTTCACTTTGGAACACCATCAGCTTATACAAAACTCTTCAAATAATACACAGCAGACCAGACACACAGCGCTGAGACTGAGCACGGGGTTTTCCCGTTGTAGGTACCAACTGCACCCTTCCCATTTCCCAGGTGGAAGCAGCTGGAAATGGGATTGAGGGGAGTGTGACAAAGCACCTGTGGTCTATGGAGCAACCACTTGCATTTGGGAGTCAGTTACGTATGCAAAAGCTGCTGCAAACCCAATAGGTAAAACAGGAGTAAGGATGGTTTGCAATTCAAACCGGTGAAAACACCTGACCATACAAAGGTGAGGGAAATGGTTGATGGGAGAATGACACCACCTCCTGCAGAGCTGGGTGCTCGCTCTTTGCTTTTTAAGTCACCTTCCACAAATGCCAAAACCTTGGACTCTGGCCCAGGCAACGCTACTGTAATATCACAAAGCTGCTAAAATCATCACCATCCTTCAATTCAAACAACTAAAGCATCAGCCCTAAAGGTTTCTGGGAAGGCACTAGGTATGTGTTTTAATGAAATAAATATAAAATTAATAGAATTAGTGATGCCTGCAATTAGTAAGGCATCAAACCCCAAAACACATGACATACAGTGGCTGCAAGGAAACCCCTGAGCTTATGAATACATGTGAACAAAACTGCACTGCTGCTGCATGCCCCAGCAAGAAAACGTAGGCAGCTCTGACAGAACTCTTACTGACTTAGGATCAGGATGTTAGTCCCCCAAGGAATAAGTTTTGGGCAAACTGGAGTGTGTGAAACCCACAGAAAATAAGTAATTAGGATTTCCTTTCAAATGCTTGCACAGATGACTATCAGATTAGCCACTCCACCCTCACCATGAAAGTCCATGCTTCATGAAAGTGAAGAATGATAAGATGATTTAGAAACACAAGCTGCTATTTACCGGCTTTAGGGCAGTATCCCATCGCTCCAAGAATTAACTATACTCTTTCCCACCTTGCTAAGGATGCACTAAGCAAACAGATTATCACAGCAGGATAAAAATCACCTACCCACAAAGTTTACGGTACAGGGTTACAGCAATCTCCTGAACTGCCTACAAACCCTCAGAAGGACGTGCCCCACAGTCTCTGTGCGGTTGGGTACATCACCTGGGGTATCCCTAGCAGGTGAGGCGTCCCCACCTGTAAGCACCTGAGCTCAGGGACTGATAGCCATGACCTGCATGGGAACAAGGTACCCATCCTCCCTCAGGAAAGGGGAAACCTTCCGCATGCGCTTCGATGGGGTTTTGCCATGTATTTAAAGCCAAACACTCACCTAAAACTTTCACTGACTGGAAACCCTGGATGCCAGCCAGATGACAGTCTTTTCTAAAAGTAACCTTTATATTCTTCCAAAATTCCACTTGGCTTACTAAATAGAAATTGCCTGCTAATAGCACGTATTTTACCATTCAAACCTTTGATATATAGACACCCACAACAATAAATCAGTTCTGACCAGTAAAGGTTAACCTATATACATATATATATGGCAAAATCATTACAGACAATGAAAAAAATTTACAAGAAGAGAGGTTAGACTATGCTGCTAGCACACATTTATGACTGCTTGCCTTACAGATTGCCTGGCTGAACCCATTTCAAATAATTCAGGTTTTAGAGAGCTGATCGACACACTCTTCCCTACCCAGCTATAATACAAATTGTGTTCATGTGCATGTGCTCATTACATGGCTACCAGTTTATTTGAAAAAGACTTAAGTTTATTTTACAGACATCTAATAGTTCTTTTTAATCCATGCAGACTATGCATTCATACCTTCTGGATTTACATAAAGATACACAGTTTTATTCCTAAAATATTTAATATATTTTTTTTAAATTATGCCCTCTACTACTTTTCCCAGAGAGAAACGGCTGTACATTTATTCTCAGAGTGGTTAAAGGTCAAATGCACTTTTCATTTATGCATAATCTGAAGATTCGAACCTTTGCATTATTAATCTTCTCCTCTGCTTCACCTAGGAACCCACAGATCAACACAGACCAACAAACACCAAAAACCCTGTAGTACAGGAATATGACCATTTCTATTTCAGCCTTCTCCAGAGCACTGAACAGAGAGTAGTTAATGAATAAACACGCTCACTATTTTATCTTAGCGGTTCAGTGTGGTTTCCAGCACGACTTTCACGTGACCACATCTTATCCATCCTCTGCTTTGAATAAATGCCATTCCCTGTGGGCTCCCATCTTCCCACTGGTGCCCTTGCAGGGACTGAGACAAATCCTCAGCAGTGCCTTGGCTGCCCTGTGGAGCTGCTTCACCTCAAAGCACAGCTCCACCAAATACTAAAGCATCAAAACCAGGCTGAGGAGCAAACCACAGAGCAGTTCTGCCCCCACAGCCTTGGTTTTAGAGGCAGCTGAGACAACTCTGCTGAAACGAAAACGAAAAAGCCAAACAAAAAAACCCACACCACACACAAAACAGCCCACCACTTAAAAAAAAAAAAAAAAAAAGTGTTTGAGAATCATTTTGGGGGAACTGATTGCCCTGGAAAAAGCTAAATACTGCTGGACCATATCAGAAGCAACTGAAATCAGGGAAGAATTACAATACAGCAGGTAGCTATAACTGCCTTGCCAGCTACATCACATCTGCTGATTTTATCTAGCCTTTTTACTTTTAAGCAGACTGAAAGAAACCAAATGGTGTTTGGAATCTTCCAGGCAGGGCTTCAGTGGGTCAGCCTTACTTACCTGACTGGCTGACTTAAGCAGCACTATATGCAATGAAGGACATAGAAACTGAATGTAAATCTTCAAAATTGATTCAAGTCAAAATCTTAGACAGGAAAGACCCCAAAATAATAAACCAGTAACACTAAACTCAATTTCTTTCACTCAGGTACAGTACCCAAACAGATGTGCGCTCATGGCGTCATGCAGGTGGCTATAGCTCTTGAACTAACTAAAGTTGTATCTATTCCAATCACATTCTCTATGGATAAACACAAAAAAAAAATGCTCCCTGGTTTAGATTTCTTAATACTAACAATTATATGAAGCACAGGGAATTAGAAGAGAATTATGAAGTTTGTTTTATTAGGGAAAGACATGGATTCAATGGGAACTGTTTTGCAGCATAAAAGCACACCATGAAATTTAATTGCAATGCACAACACTACAAAACCTACAAGCATGTTTTCATTGCCTCAGCTGCACGTCAGAAGGAAAAGGAACAAAAATAGACTAGATTTCCAGTGTGAAAATAAAATAAATTTGTAATTAATTATTTAAATTCTATTCTAGTGAAAAGACAGAACTCTGCAGTTCAAATCATTTGCAGATTTGTGGTCTCCAGCTATGTGAGGACAACACACTACCACTGACCCTAGACACAGGGACTGCTACACAAGGCCAAGAGTGATCTATGAGCTTCATTAAGAGATTTAAATAGAGTTCATATATATATATATACGCACACATACAATGTGAAATTAAAGCAGGCATTTGTATCCACCAGACTGCCCAGAGAGTACCCACTGCTGAAAAATTGTCACTTACTTTGAGCTCATTTGCTCAGAAATAGATAACTAGGGAAGTAATTCTTGCTGCTAGGAGCTGGAATAAGAGTTAGACTTGGCTGCGCAGAGAGATGCTTGGAGGGTCTCCACATACACCCCTCCTGGTGGGTCTTCTCTGGAGCCAACAGACAACATGCAAACAACGAGTTACCATGCCCTGTCCCTTGTTTATCTGGGCTTCCATTCCACCTCAAAAGTTAACAGGCAATTGGAGCTGACTCTTCTCAAAGCATTTCAAATGAGGGCTAAGCCACAGTACAGTGCGAAGGATGCTGCCACACAGGCATCTGACAGCTTCTGAACATAGCACCCAGAGCACCAGCAACAAAATACCGTATTAAGTAAATCAATGCCATTTCTCTTACTGCTGTGGTCTTTTACATGAAGTTTAAATGCACTCAGAGACAAAAATTTACTAACTAGTCTATGCACAGGCAAAGCTAAACTGTTCGTTTTAAATGGGAAACTGTCATTTTCTCTAGCACCATTATAGATATAAGTTACACAGGTGCAACATGTGAAAGATATGTTGCACATTGGTCATCTTTTCTGATGTGAGGTTTGCATAATGAGAAATTTCTTTCGTTCAAATTCTTCATGTTAATCATGTCCCTAAATGACTAGCAACGGATTTACTGGACACTCAAAAGGGTTTGTTGTGTAAGAAAGTTGCTTCTAACCGTGGTAGTTGTGGAAGAAACCTCCCTCCTCCCCAATTCCGCCAGTGGAAGCATATAGTACTTTACTGGTAATACTCCAAAATAGGCAGGTCACCATGAGCCTGGTCGCTGTGGGCAAAGCCTTCAGTATGAGAACTGAAAGACTGCATTTAATCCAGAGGAATTTCGACAAAAAAGCTAAGCATCTTTTCTTTTTCCACACAGAAATTGTTCTTGGTATTTCCATAGCACAGGAATGCAGTGAAACTTTTTCACTTCATATGTCTAAAGCTCCTTCCTTGTGCAGTTTCATCTTTGTTCAGCACTCAGGTGGTATGCTTTGTCCACTAAGCTTAGCTATGGAATTTGACACATTTCCATTTGGTTTCTGAAATCAACTGTGTGAACACACCATCTGTACTGACTTATGACCGGGGGTTCTCTCCCCACTCTGCTTAGGCAGCCACCACATGAAACTTTCAATTCAGAACAAACTTTATGGCAAACAGACAGGAAAAACCCTCCAACTCAAGTGATTTAAAGCAATGAGTGTAACAATCATGGCAAAAGCAATGACAATGGAACAGTTTGAAAGCCTTCAAAACAGTGCTCAAAATTACAAACATCGGAAATACAGGTTTTACCCTATACTGAACCCCATAAGGATTAAAAATTCTACCAGTTCACATTTAAGGATCCCCAAGTAATCTTGACTTTGCCCTGATCACAATGGGAACAACTGTAAATTTTCAGACCAGTTTTTCTTCTTCAGAGAGAGCTGGAAAAGGAACTGAGGAACTGTCCTTTGGGTTTGGCTCTGGATTTATTATAAAGCTCCCACCTGGAAATCCCACCACCAGAGTTCTTATGCTAAAAAATGTTTCAGTAGAGATCTGACTCAGACAGGGCAAGTCCAGCAGCATGGCTTTCCCCAGCACACTCTGAGACAGGGAAACAAGATGCAGATATAGGCACCAGCAGCCCTGAACTCATTTCTCAGGATCCATTGCCATGATCTTCACAATCTGAATTGTTCACACAATGAACAATACATTCTGGGGTCAGCACATCATGACAGGGGGTGAAGTAAAATATGACTGCTACAGACAGTGCTTGAAAATCTCAGAAGAAAATGAGCAAAATATTCTTGCGATGACTTCAGAATCATGGGAAATAGGCAGGATGAAGCAATGGCTTTCAGGTGCCATAAAAGTATGATTAAAATGTCCTTAGGCACATAACTCAAGAGTCAGCACAGACCAATATGATGTAGAAAAGAGAGATAAGGAACTCGTGAACTCTGGTTTACTGATAGGACATACAAGATTAATGCAAGCAGCAGTAGAGAAGGAAAACAATAAAACCATAAATGATGGGAAATAATCCTTACACTAAGCCACTCTGTATGCTTTTGGGGGATGAACTGACGGCTGAGTGTGCGATAACATTCATGTGATCTACCACCCTCTTACCCTTTCCTGAGTTAACAGCAACTTACTGTGGGTGTGTGGGAGCAACATGTAAGGACAGCTCTGTTGAAGCAAACACCAGTTTGCACTTCATTTTAACTGTGCAGCACTCCTTAATTTAGGTACTTCAAAAGCAGATTGATCAAGAAACCACTCACTCTGAAGCAAGCAAGGAGAGAGATTCAAAATATGTAACACTAACTCAGAGACAGATTATGCATCCTGGGGACAGCCAGAACATGCAGATGTTCTTTGGATGAAGGCAACGTTCAGGACATCAGCTAAGGAAACGCCTTATCCAAAGACCAGAAATATATTAATAGAGATGTATTGCATCCAGCTCTGGAGTCCTCAACACACAAAAGACAAGGACCTGTGGTAATGGGTCCAGAGGAGGTCACATGACAAGAGGGCTAGAGCACTTCTCCAAAGAAAACAGAGTTGGCGTTGTACAACCTGCAGAAGAAAAGGCTGTGGTGAGACAAGGAGAGTTGATTGAGATAAGATATAAGGACAAAATTTGTTTATAATGAGGGAATTAAAACACTGGCACACGTTTCCAGGAGAGATGGTGGATGTCCCATCCTTGGAAACATTCAGGGTCAGACTGGATGGGGCTCAAAGGATTCTGACCTACTTGAAGATGTCTCTGCTCATTGCAGGGAGTATGAATAGCCTTTAAAGGTCCCTTCCAGCCCAAACCATTCTGTGATTCTATGAATCTAGGCTGGGGGGAAACATGTTTTTGCCAACTTTCAGATGGACAATGGCAGTTCATCTACTGACCATGAAGCCTTCAGGCCCTGCCAAGCCCCAACTAGTGCAGCCCACCATCTCAGCCACACAAACCCCTGCAGGCACCTAAGCCACCACATTTCCCCCTCAACTAAGAGCCCCGTGGTGTCCCACCTTGCAATCCAGGTGCAAGACACTTGACAACCAAATGGTTTGGCTAATACCCTGTTTTGAGATTGAATGCAGATCCACACAGGACCCGCCGGAAAAGCTGCCGCTGAGCTGGGCAGACCCCAGAGTTTTGGATGTGGAAGGTGACTTCCACAGGCCCGCGAGCTGCCTGCAGTGCTGGAACTCAGCTGGCGACAAACACCAGTGAGCTGGCTGCCTGTGGAAATCCTGTTCCAGCAACAGCTCCCCACCGGTGCGGCTGTGCCTGTGCCAACACCTGCTCTTTATTCAATTCCCTCCGTTAGTTATCTTTGGCTGTTGACCAAATCTCCACACGCCACAGCCTACAGCCAGGAATCTGTGAGGGTGGCCAGGGAACAGCAGGGAGGCTGATGGCCACAGCCACACCACCGCCAGCCCAAGAGAAGGGAAACCAGCACTGCCCTGAGCTGGGCTGGCTCCTCACGGCTGCAGGAGGGCTCAGGAACGATCTGTCCCCCGAGGGACGTACGTGACATCTGCAGGTGCCGTGTGGTTTGCGGGCTGTGGCTGCAGACAGGCACGGAAACGGGCTCGGTTCTCAGCTCGTGCAGCTGCACGTGTGGGTGAGCATCCTCCGGCTTAGGGGAGCCACTAGCACAAAGCAGCCCTCAAGTTTGTAAAGCACACTGATGGGTTTGCTTTAGCACCACAAACCGAGTACTACTGCAAATGACTCCCATAAAATGAGATACACTGCTGTAATAAAGGAAATAATATTTACCAAGATACTTAGAACTCTTATTTTCAATATATATCTTCAAAGCAATTAACTAATATTAGAACATTCATTTTCCTCAGGCCTCCACGACTCCAGTGAGTACGGCTAGACCTCTCAGTTTACACAGTTAAGGTGTACTACTTCAAATCTGCTGCCTTGAATAGGAGCAGAGGTATCAGCACCTGCAACACAAGCAGAGCTCAGAGGTCTTAATCCACAAGCCCAACCCTGGCCTCCAAAAATACCAATGTACATTCCTGCTTATGCCTGTGTAAAACTAGTGATGCCACAGAAGCTTGTT
This sequence comes from Chamaea fasciata, assembly GCF_029207755.1. NCBI lineage: Eukaryota > Metazoa > Chordata > Aves > Passeriformes > Sylviidae > Chamaea > Chamaea fasciata. The sequence continues at coordinate 61,832,361 of NW_027094090.1, read as the reverse complement.
ACAGCAACATTTAGAAACCACCTTGAGAAGCACTATGCCACATAAGCAGCTCCCTCAGAAGGTTTTATCAACAAATCAATTCTCAAAAGAAACTCTGAAAATGGAAAATGGGAACTTCATGGTGGCTCATTTAAACATGGGCAGATGACTTGGCCTCAGTAGCAGATGAGCACAGGCTCTGCTCCTTGGGGGCATTTCAAAGACTACTTGGCTATCCAGAGGTGAAAATGAAGTGCTCTTAAAATAAAATGCTCCCCTCACCCTGCACTGTAACTTTAATAAATCCAGATGTCTAATATTTCAATTCTGAAAACTGCGCCTTGTAAAAAAAATAAAAAAAGCACACTTTATATTCATTAAAGAGCTCACCAAACTGTACAGCCTAATCAGGAGAGTGAAAGGAAAGAAGGAAATCCCCAAAACCAAAGTACAGACATTTCAAATCATACAGAGCAAATATTCAAGGGCTGTGAAATGTTATGAAGTAGCTTAGTTGAACTGTTTAACAGTCTCAAAGATACTTTAAAACATTTCATTACTGGGAAAACCAAATGTCAAAAAGCCCCAAAATTGGCCTAAAAATATATTTTTTTTATGAGTAAAAGTGGAGTTCTTTCATTTGCTGCTTCATTTCCACAGCTCTCAGCGCACGCTCTACTCTAGTCATGCTGTCAAACTTTTCTCTTCAGACAAGAAAAACAGAAATTACATTCTCCTGCATGTCAGAGCAAAAGCTCTCAAGAAAACACAGGAATCCAAGAGCCGGGGCTTTAGGAAAACCATCAAACAGGCAGAGAACTTTACTAACCACATCTGACATGGTTCTTAACTGGATCCTCACTGGTATCTCAGCCATTCAGTCTGAGATTTTTAGTAGCACCTTTCATAGATTTACAGGCAATAACTCTTTCAAAGCCTTCTGCTTTTCTTTCATCTTTTCTGGGGGTGGGGGAGGGGAAGATGAAGAATGCCAAAGAAAAGCTTGTGTTGTCTTCTAAGGAAAGAGAAGACTGAAAATAATTCATTGCTACAGAAAGGAATCTGTATTATCAAAGTTTATAAAACTGTGGGGCAATACACATATGATTCACGCAAAAGTCGCACAACAAGAGAGCATTTCTTGCAAGTTGTTTCATGATCGTATCATTATTTCTTAAATCATTCCAATACTCTGACCTTTAGCAGTATGAAAACAGAAGAGACCCCTGCAGGTCTGGGGACAGAGGCAGAAGCTGGGGGCCAAGTGCTGGAGCTGCCTGGTGGGACTGGAGAGCCCCAGGGCTTCGCAGAACCCCATCAGTGTCATGCTTTGCATGCAAACATGCCACAAGGGACTTAATAGAAATTAGTAGTTGTATAAACCATGGTGATTTTAAATATAATACAATTTGAAAATTTTGGCTTGGATGTCACAGCATTTCCTTGCTTTCAGCTCCTCTGAAAAACGTAAATGCATCATCACCCTTTCGTTCTTAAGAGAAGTTTAATAAAAACACCAAGAGACAGTGATAAATGACTTTAACAGGACCATGGATTCAGCAGAATATTCTAAACCAGATGAAGCCTGCAGGAAACAGCTTTCAGACAAGGCAAAGCAAATACTGATTTTATCATCAGCACCATAAAGATTAGTGATGGTGGGATATTTTTATTTGTCAACTCACCTGTTTTTTGGCTTTTTAAAATCCTACCATAAAAATAATACACTAGTTCAATTTCTCCATCACTACAGTGAAAAATGAGAAGTAACAGCAACAGAGTCACTGAGATGACCATTGAGCAAAACTCTTGGGAAAATCTGGTCTCCTCTTTCTTTTTTGGGTATAAATACATCTCATCAGCAGCTTGCTAATCACTTACAAAATCCCAGGAAGCAAGGGATGCCAAGAGAGCCATCCATAAGGTGTGCAACCCATCCAAACAAGAGGCAGAACACACTTATCTCTGCAAAGCTTTTGTTTAACTACCTCAGTTGAAAACACATGCAAAGTTAAATTTACAAGTAATTTAACCTAAAATTCATCTGGGGTTTGTCAGTCTTTGCTGGAAACATTTGGCAGCCATACCCAGCCTCAGTGATGGGTACTCACAAAAAGCTGGCAAGATTTACCATAGCTTGCTGGTCATTTTTTCAAAAATGCTTTTCTCTGTCATTTTATATAAACTTTGCCTCAAGTTCCATAAACTTTTATTTAGTGAACTCGAAGTGAGTTCACTAGTGAACTGATTTTCACAAAAAAAATGAAAGAAAAATATCCATGAAAATCTGAAAGAGGAAGGGAGTGAACAGTTTGACCTGAAAGCTCATGTGTTGACCAGATTTGCACTGTAAGGCTAATCACTGAGGAAAGCACCAAATGGCAAAATTCAGTCATGATAAACTTCAGAGATTTCAAGAAAGCACTTGACAGACTCCATCACTATTCACTCTGGAACATCTTGAAGTGTTAGGCTTGCCAACAAAAATAATTACATCATCAAGCCTTTATACCAAGCTACAGCTTGAAAACTTGGAGATTTAAGTACAGGGTTCAATACAAAGGCTGGTGTCAGATCAACAAGAAATCACACGCTTCTATAGCTGGGCACTGCAACCGACTGTATTAGGAAAACAAACATAAATGCAACAATATAAGGTTTAACAACGCTCCTCTTTAAAATCGGGCCACTGCAGCTGTCCCCAAGTCCTCCAAGGGTACCCTACCCAACATGCAATACTGATAAAGGCCAACAGCTGGGTCCAGCACTGGAGGATGCTGAAGTCAGCAGGCTGGTGCAGAGGGAAAAGTGTAATTAGAACATAACTTCCACCTTAGAAGTGATCCAGTTTATACAGTAATTGTGTGTGATTCAGAGTCAACTGGGATAATTTCACCAGCTGAGAAGAGGGCATTTCTTCTTAGCATCTTAAATGGGATTCACTAATTAAAAAAAAAATTATCTACGCCTCAAGCTCTTGAAGGCTACAAGCCTTCAATCCAAAATGTTATTCCTGCCTTGATTTACAGAGAAGAAAGTTGTAAATCCGTGAACAGTACAGACAGATCAATGCTGTTAGAAGCAAATTTATCAGAAAAACCTGGGTATAGCAGAAAATGAATTGATAAAGAGGTACAAGGATTTACCCCAAAGACTGTCTCTTATCTGTAGGGTTATTGAGAAAACAGGGTGGAAGCATTTGGCAAGTGCAGTGGGGATTAAGCAGAAGGAGGAGGGGGGAACCTGGAAAAAGTGGAAATTACACTGGAAGTTCTGCAAGCACAGGTGGCTTTTTGAAGTAGCTCCTTCTCATCTTCAGCTACACAAGCAGACAAAAAGCTGCATCATTAGATCCTGGCCACAGCAATGCAGAAATACCAAAATGCTGCAATTTTGCTCATGTAATGGAATCTACCCTTGGGGCTTTATGCTGGTCAAGCTTTGCCAGCTGACAGCCACACCAGCAGGACTTGGCAACACCAGCACAGATCCAGCCTGCCCTAGACCCATCCCCAGCAACCACTGCACCATCACACGTGTGAAAATGCAACCCATGGAAACAATGCCCATAAAAAACTGCCCACAATCAAGTACGTGGGGGAATGGCAATAAATCTGTCCCCCTATGTAACTGATCTTCACTGAAAGAGAAAGGTTTTATAGAGCTGCAGAAGAGATGAGGCACTTACCAACTAGAAATGGGATATGATGTGAATGGAATCCTTCTTTTCTGCTCTTACAATTTTTATGTTTCTATAAATACTTTGCACACACATACTATCTGTCCTTATTGTAAGGTTGTAAAATATAAAGACTTATTTTTTAAAAAGACTGATTTTTTAAAAGAAATGTACATCCCCCTAAACAGCAAAAGAAGTCTACAGCTTTTAATATATTGCATCTACTAACAATCCACTAGTGTTAAAGTGGCCAGTGTGAGCATGACCTGGACTAAAACTAAACTTCACAGGCCAATACTACATGGATGACAAAAACGGCATGTATTTTAAGACATGCACTAAATACAAATCAAAGAATCCTAAAAATTTGGAAAAAGCCACACACATGCAGGAAAATGATTGTACTCATCAATATATAAGTAACAAAATAAACAAATCAATACTTCTAGTTGATAATTCACAAAAGTTACAGGAAATTCCACACATAGCTCAATCAAAAACCATAACATGAGAAACAAGTTAGTTACTGTATGCCCAAACCACACCAAAGGAAAATTAAAGTCTCAAACTCATGTATTTCAGAATTAAAAATTGCAAGATTAAATTTACTACTGCAATCATCATTTTGTTCTCTTGTGCATGCACCCTGCCACACATGGTTTTATTCCACTGCCAGGTTTTGGTTTTGTTGTTTTTGGGACTTTTCCACAAAACTGAGAAAAACCTGCAAAAACTACTGTAAAGTTGGAAGAAAAGCAGAAATAACAGGAGATTACAGTGATTAGTCCCTCATTCTAGAGAAAAACAATAACAAAGAAAAAAAAATGGTAACAAAAACACCCGCTGTGTTTCTTTGTCCTCCTGTCACTGAGATAGATGGCTTCACATTGATGTGTTTGCAATGTACACTTAGCCACCCTTTCTCTGGCTGGACAGCTACAGAGTGATACCTTCTCCTGGGACCAAAAAAAAAAAAAATATATAACCACCATAACAGATTTTCCATCTGTAACAGGTAATATTCCAGGCAATCTGGAAACACAGGACAAATCTGCTTTTGTGAAATACTGCTTTGTAATGACAGAGTTTTTGTTCACCTCATTTTTTTTCCTGTTCGGCTGTAGGACACTCAAACACACAGCAAAACCCAAAAAAGGAAGCATCTGAAACTTTATTTGCTCAGCTTTAAAACTATATCCCCTCATTAGAGAGCCATCTCATTAAACAGCCCATCTGGGTCATTGTGCAGGTTCTCTGCTCTAACAGGCAACACAAAACCCCAGAGAATTCAGGGACTGCTGATGTCCAAGAGCTTTTTCTTTGCTGCACTGAGCAAAGATTTGTCTGCTGTCTCTAAGGACCCTGACACCAAGAGGTTGGGAGCCTTCAGTTTGTTCTCTCCATCATTAAATCGCCAAGGGGAAGCACTGTCTTCCACTATCAGCATCATTAGCACTTCTTGGTGACTATGAATTCAGTTCCTTGAATCATCTCTCACAACTCTACTGCAAAAATCCTCTGCAGGAGCTCGCTGACTCCTTCTAATTCCAGCTAAAAATGTTTGTATTACTAAGTTATTTAAGAGGACATTTACACAGCACAGAGAGCACATGTTTCAAGGGTGAGGTTCACCAACAGAACAGGATGATGAGCGTTACAGCAGTGTAGCCATCATTTCTTTAACACCTGAAGAACCACTGTGTGTCCACACATTCTAAATCTCATGTTTATTTGAGGTCAGAAGCAGGGGTGACTGAATCTAGACTGACATTTGTGTTCTCAGTGGCAGTTCTTTAGTCATTTACTGATCCTCTCTGACCTTCCCACATGATCACTCACATGAACTTCACTTTGCTAAAACAGCTATTGAATAAATTGAGAAAATCTGAGAGGGTGCAAGACAAGAAAACAAAATGTCCTAATGGCATTTCTCTCCCTGAATGCCACTAACACAGAAAACAGGACCCTACTTGTAGTTCCAAAGGTAACAGACGTTGAAGTGCCTTTCTGATCACCTTCCACATATTTCTGTGTGTAGTTCCAAGCTCAGGAACTCTCAGCTAATATTGACAACAGACCAAGTGAACATTCAGGGCTTCATAACCTTCAAAAGGTAAATGCTTCCACACCAAAAGGAGGTTTCAAGACTGCTTACACCATAATAGACCTTTAAGGATGTATTTAGAGCATGCACATAGTAAACAAACAGCCTCAAATGTCAGACAAACTGTTGATGTAAGTTCTGAAATAAAGAGGAAATCCTGGAGTTCACAGTTTCCCAGTGAAACAGCAGCTGGATGCTGCCACAAAGCTGGCACACGTGCTTCAGGATATCAAAAAAAACCAAACCTGACACCAACCACTTTGAAAGCAGGAACAAAACAACACCTTGCTTAAGCAGAAGAGGAAGCACAACTTAAAAACTCCAGCCTAAGATTCAAAGCCTCTTAATAAAGCAGCATGCACACATATAAAAGCAAGATGTTTGTCACCTTGATTCTTCTGCCTTCTGATGTTTTCATTCTTGGACCAGAACTTTCTCACACTTGTAACAAAAACAAAGACCAATATTTTGTAAATATGCATTCCTTCCATGAGGAAGGACAAATTGATGAACTTCTAAGGTTGACCACTGAGGTCAGAGAGGTGTAACTCTCTTGTCCCCCAGTCCCTGAACAAATTCCAAACCCTATTAAAACCCCAAATCACAATAAACTTTCTCTCCTCACTTCTCAACTTAACGGGTAAGTGTAGTTCTTTCGCGTCCTCTAGCAACAGATGTTCGAAACCTTAGAAAACACCCCTTTCAAAATTCTTTATTTTGTTTTCTAGAACATGTACTTTGACCCTCATGTCTCATGCCACCCTACTTTGTTTTGCTTTTTTCTATTTCATTCAGAGAGAACAAAAGGAACATGAGTGACTCAGACTTGGAGAGAACTACCCACATTTGATGGTCTTTTTGCACCTCAACGGTGTGCAAGAGCAAATACCCCAGATGTTCTCCATCCCTCCCTTCCTCTGAGACCACATCCTCTCCTGGCTCCAGATGTGTCCTCAGTAATTCAACCAGCATTTTGATCATAGTGGCTCCTGGATGGGGATGGAGACAGTCTCTCCCATCCATGCAAACAGCCAGGCTGTGGAACCAAATCCTCCAAGCTGAGTGGTGTTTTCTCAGCCCACAGAATACCGAGGAGGCCATTCATTAGTTGCAGCCTTCACCTATTAGCTTTGTAATCTGCCGAGGCAAAACCCTGCTGAGCGCTCACATTAGCAGGAAGTCTTAATGAGAGTAAATGCTGGGAGCATGCCTCAAGAAAACCAATTTCCTAGCTTAATTTGGACAAGGCGAACCTGACAAGAAGATATTGCAGTTATAGTTAGTCCGTCGTACCTACAAGCTCAGGGCAGGTGGAGGCTGCTGGCTTCAAACCTGCAGCTGCTACTTTTACAAGGGGTCTACTCAGTAGACATCACTAGTTTTCCAGCAGATTAGGTTCACTCATCCCTCAGAAGGAGGTCAGGGAAAGGCAAGATATACTACAAAGCACAAACCCACACCTGACACACTCCTAGATTAGGTATGCAATGGGGGCATCTTCCTAGCACACAGCATACAGAAAAGGGCTTTTCCTAACACTTATAAAATTTCAGTCAACTACAGAACAATTTTACATTTAAACCTCCCTTTTTTCCTCTTGTACACCCAAACCAAAATAATTAATCTGACAATAGCCATAATTTGTCTTTATTTCTGCAGTTAGGCATGGGGCTTCTACTGGCACAGGTATCTCAGCTGGGGGTAACACAAAGTTTAAAGATCTGGTAATTTTAGCAGAAAAATGCATCTGATGCAAGACTAAGAAATTGTGGTGCAAGCTTTTAAGGAATGTGGTCCTGAATTCCTAAACACTACCTGTCACCCATATTTCTATCATCATTTCTTTCTTCTTCATGTACAGAAAAGTAACTTGAATTATCAGGAAACCTGTTTTCCATGCAAACACAAGGCAGGTTCACTCATTTAACAAAGAATGGCTTCCAGAGTATTCTGCCTATCAAGAGACATGGACTCTATTCTCAACTTGAATAAACCCTAAACTTCCAAAATTAACTTCACAAGGAGCACAGAGTCTTCCACCCTGAAAACACATGCATATGTATATCTTTGCTTAATTGAACTGTTATTCATACATATAGATGTTTGCAGAGCTGGGGCCTCTACCTCTTTGTATTCAAGTTGCTTGACAAGTAAAATGCAAATGAGGTGATGTGCCGTAAATGCAAATCATGTATTAATGATAAAAAGTTACCATTCAGCACCAGGATATAAAGAGAAAATACTGAGGCCTATACTGAAAGAAAGGAGTTGGAAAGTTAAAGACTTTTTTTAATCTTTTACATTTTCTACTTATTTCTGCCTCTCAAACATTTTTCTCTTTGTTATCCCTCGAAATGGAGCACCTCGCCTTCTTTGGCAACTTCAGACTGCAGACAGATGCTGAGATACTATTCTGCCTACCAAGATGTGCTTTTCTCTACATTATATTAAAAAATTCCCACAGAGGGCACTGAAAGTGGGTGATGGCAAAGAGGTGAGAAAGGCAGAAAAGACTGCTGTGCTCAAAAGCTCTGCTGTGTTTGGCCACATATTTTTCTCATTTGTTTAGTCTGAAATTCCTCCTTCAGCAACTCTGGATTTGTTACTTTTTCAGAAGGCATCGAGAACATCTGGACTCCATATGGCTCACACCTACTCTTTGCCAAACGAAGCTATATTCTGTTTTCTAAACCCTTTATTTCTCCCTGCATTGCCACCGACAGGGTTTTAAATATCTCCAGAACGGACTACAGCGTAACCTCAGAATCACTTAGTTTGTTGACACAAATTCCACCGTACTGCATTAACTGTGCCTGGGTTTGCCAGCATGTTTTGCCTTATCTTCTTCACTTTTCCCAAGATTATGATAATACAAAGGAACACATACTGAGAAGGCAGTTCAGCAGTTACGACACCTGCACTCAAAAAAGCCGCCTCGCCAAGATAAAGGGGGGAGACAGATCATCCTGATGGCCCTGGCAGAAAAAGTCGCATTTCTAGACAGAGTTAATTTTTTTTCTTTGATCTTTTCTCTTCCAGCTTTTCGTGGAGCTACCTTGAGTTTTCTTTCAAGAGGTTAATGATTTTCTGAAACTCAAAAACCGGGGAGCATGTAATAACCTTGTAAAAGTATTACTATCTCCCTTGGGTAAAAAAAACCAAGAAATAGAGCTCTTTTTTGTCCCCTCCCTGCTAGACATTTCTGCATCACAGCACCTCAGAGGCCTTTCTCAATATCCACTGCTGCTGGGACTGCAGCTATAGCAGCTGAGGCTGAACTCAGGTTTCTGCCAGTCAAACCCACTGAACCAGAGGTTTGTACCACCTTGAACCTTGACACAGGGTCGTTTTGCTGTTCCTTGCCCTTCAGGAGGGTTGCAGAGACACAGAAACACCCCGCTGATTATTTGGATGCTGTTCCAAATCCAAAGAGGATTTTAAATATTGTCTCTGTTCTAGAATAATTGGATATCTGTATCTTTTTCCTGCTGCACACCAAGTTGATTCAGAGGTGTTAATCTTAGCAAAAATAATTGGCAATCTGTATTTTTTCCTGCTGTCCACAGGTTTGAGTCAGAGGTGTTAATCTCAGCAAGGAATCCACTCAGGCTCTTTATACTGAAGGAAATACCAAGCCCTGGATCCCAACAACTACTACAATGCATCTTCAGTGTTAGAGATGTCATGCTTTTCCCTGAGCTATTACGTTTTGCTTTGTCATTAACAAACGTCACCTCAGTATTCAGGCATCAGCCTAAAATGGGAAAGACTGGGTCCACTTCTACCAGCTCCTCAAGGGGCCTGAGACAAAGCAGCTATGAGAATGTCCAACCTCCGATCTTCTCCCACCCCATGTCTACCCACAAGATACTGGGCTTGTAAGGAAAGGAGACAGTCTTTCTGAATGCAAGAAATGTCCCTATCTTAATGTGACAAGCAGCAGCAGAACCTTCTGGATAACGTAATAAAATCAGTGAGAGTCACACCACCCCCAAGGCCCAGTTGGTATTCAGGCTATTTTCAGTGTTACTGGTGAGACATTGGAACAGGTTGCCCAGAGGAAATGAGGATGCCCCACTCCTGAATGTGTTCGAGACAAAATTGGATGGGAGCAACCTGGTCCAGTGGAAGGTGTTCCTGCCCACGGCAGGTGTGTCAGAACTAGATGATCTTTAAGGTTTCTTCCAATCCAAACCGTTCTGTGACTCCACAGTTATGGGTCAAAACCCCAGCTATTTAAACCAGCATACCAAACATGTATGGTTCAAGTAAAATCCACTTGTGCTCCAGGTGTGAATTGCCTAAGGCAAATGTTAGTCCTCACAAATATCTCTCTGTCAGTGAAGACATATTTAAATTCTGCAGTAATTGTGGCATGAATTTACTGATGTACAGAAGATTGCACCTTCCTTTTCTTCCAGGCCAAGCATCCTCAGTGCTATTAACCTCCTTGCTGAGTAAGACAACAGTGCTTCAAGAGATGCTTGCAGACAAGACTATATATTTATAAAAAGTTGTCTACACAGAGGTGTAGCTGTTCCACTACATGGCACAAGTGCTCGCATCTCCCCGGGCACTGTGCAACTCTTCACGTGGTCACAGCAGCGGCAGTACAGCCTCCACAGTGTCACGGAGAGGTCACTCTGGAAGTGAACCAGGAGGGTAATGCACACTGTCACTGTCACATCAACATTTCTACACGTCACCAGAGCAAGAGCAAAAGCTGGGATAGTTTCAGCAGCTTTTTTTCTGCCCAACTCTGTCCCACAGCAAATGAGGGACTCATGCTGCATGGCCAGATGCACAGGCAAGAGGGGCTGTGCTTCCCCCTCCACTGCAGGTGATTCCTCTTGCTCTGGTCCCATCCAGTGAGCAGCCCAACAGGCTCCTGCACGGCTGCCCACAGAATCAAACTTCTACAGAATGGAGCCCTTGCTCCAAAGGTCTGCTGCCTCTTTGTCACATATACTGCTTGCCACATGCCAGACAAGAAACTTCTTTACCTTCACTGCTTTCAGCACCCACAGTCTCCTCACCTGTGCTCCTGGGGCTCAGACCCAACAGATGCTGAGTTACCAGGCTGTCATCCAGGGAGACACTTGAGGTGCCTCCTTGAATGCCCCATTGCTGTTTGCACCGTGGGAGTTTGAAGTCTTCGCCAGGTCAAGGCTGAAGCTCTGACACCCGGTGCACCTCGTTATGACCAGCCACGTGCACACAGGTGACATGCATGTCTCTCTCACCCACAGACACACACCCATCCCCATCCCTCCAAAGCACAAAGGAAAACACGGAGCTGTCTGTACACAAACATCCCCGAGAGGAGGAACCACATGTGGCAGATGCTACTGCATTGCTTAATGCATCATTTAAAGCCTTTTGGGGACTGTACCGCCGTGATGAGTAATTTGGCCAGAATATTGTCCAGAGACCATACTGTGTGGATTAGGGCACTCTGAAGGTCACTAGCTGGGTTAAAAGCAAGAAAACTCTGCAAAAATCAAAGCTCACCATCAGCATTTTCATCAGCAATGAAAATGAGAGGAGAAATAGGCTGTGTAATGCAAAAACATTTCTTTCTTTCACTGCTGAGCCTCCCTGTGTATAAAACATGCTGCAGATCTGTTGGAAAGCAGAGGCTGGCAGAACACTGCCTGTTTGCATCTACACTCAAACCCAGCTTCAGCTGCTTTGCCACTTGAGCTGGGTACAAATTCAAACCCAAGGAGATGAGCAATCACAAACCACATCTCCACCACAAGCACCTTTTCCTGCCCCACAGCAATGCAAACGCCACATCTGTGAATGAGATGAGACAATCTTAACTTGTCCTTATCAAAAGGAGTCTCAGGTCAACAGGGATTGTGACTGCTCAAGTGCCACCCTGATTTACACAGCTCTAAACTCCGGCCACTTACGAACTCAGGCAGAAAGGCAAGTTCATGAATTATGAACAAATACAGTGTGCCAAAACACATCAATCATCATCAGTCATGGACAAGCAAAGTGGAAATGTTGACATTTGCACAAAACTTATACAAAAAATCAATCAGATTCCATGGTTGACTGCAAAAGGAGATGTCTGGTTTACGTTACTTAATACAAGACTTCTCACTGAATGAGAAATCCTGAAAGACTTTAAAATAAAACTGATGGAGAGTCAGAGCTCTGGTCAAAAGTCAGATAAATGGTTTCTGACCACTAGAGAAAATCGATTGATTCACCAGCTAATTCTTTTCTTCAAAGCCTGCACTGTCCTTCCAAAGAAATGCAAAGAAAAGGCTGTAAACACAAATGTAGGCAACAATTGTTTTAAATGCTTACAAGAAGGCTGTACAAATTACCCAAGTAGCCAGAAGTTGCAAGCTGTCATATCTAAAAGTAGCAGGACTAGCAATATTTAATAAGCTTAATGAGTTTTGATGAAAAACTTGCTTATTGGCCTGTCTTCTTTAAATTACTATTGTCAGCTACTTGGCACTATTTAGCCTCATATTAGGACTACTGAGGGTTGTCTGGAGACAGCTTGCAAAATGATCTAGCCTCGTGTGTTTTGTGCTACAAACTGCAGAGCTCCCAGCACTCTCTCAGGCAGGAACAAGCATTTCCTGAGAGCGTGTTTTGGGCAGAGTACATTGAAAGAAGAGGAAACTTCTGTGGTTTTCTTTCTCAACTGACACACAAAAAGGACTTCCTTGTGTTTGAGATGAAAAGGGAAGACACACTTTCCAGACAGCCAGGCAGCCTTTGCTGTAAACACAAGGTGAATGCGGCTCTTGTTCTAGAGGCCGTACTGTTACCGGTGACAGTTCTTGAAAGTTTTTCAAAAGAAGCTGCCATTTATTTGCTGGAATAGTTTTAGGAGGCATCTTAGATCTGTCACCACAGCACGGGCCAATGCAAAAGCAAATGCAAACCAGCTCTGCAAGCAACCACCTTGGCGAGGTGCATGGTTTTATCAGCCAGCAGAGCATTCCCAAAGCACCCCGACCCTCAGCGGGGTCCAGTGCTGCTGACAGAGCCACCCGACTGTGTGGATGTAAAGCCGTGCGAGCACACAGATGAGATAAGAATGCATCTGCAATATTTGCTCTTCACACAGTAGTCCTCTTCCCTTCTGCTACATACATAAAGAATTGGGCACTGAGTCAGCCAAGCACAGAAGTATGCACTTACATTTCAGATAGCAAACGCTGATAATAGTCACAACGCAAGAATTGTTGCTATTGTCAAGGGGAGGCACAGGATTAAATGCAAGTGCTTTACTGGATTGATGTTCTGATCTCTTTTTCACTTGTATCTAATCCTGTGTCTGAGCCAGACCATAAGACCCCAAACATGGAGAGAAAAAACACCCTTCTGTGACCTGAAGATTAACAGGCATGCGAGAGAAGGGTTAACTATTTATGTAACATTGGATACAACTTCAGGTTTCACTCCACATTTGTATGAGATTAAGAGCAACTCCAAAATAAATAAAACCTAAGCTGTCAGATACTCTCCCTGGGAAAAACTGAAAAGGTGGAGTGGGGGGAAGGCAAGGGATGTGCATGCACTGGCCAGCTGAACAACCGGCTGTTGTTTCTGAGGTTGGGATGAGTCTCTGGGAACCTCACAGTTTCCCAGTCCCACTTTGTGGCAGCTGTGGGATCAGTGAGGCCCCACTCACCAATCTCCTGCCCTGGCTCTAGGCTCTGCTGGGACTCTCCTCTTGGGGGCTGCACGGCAAACGCAAGATGGCAACAGCACCTCCCAGACTTTTCCCTGGGATGTGGGACCTGGTCATGTCAATGCCTGTGAAAACAGCAACTGCCCTTTGTCACAATGCTGACTGCCAAAAGAAAAGCTCTGGGTCAAGATCTTTCATCTGAAGGGGCAGGAAAACTTTGGTTTAGCAGTTAAACCACACATCTCCATGGCTGCTGCAAGAAGGAGGGGTAGGGAAGCAGGTTCTGTGGGACACTGAGAGCAGCACTTCACTGCACCCAGCTCAAAACAGCAAGTAATTAGTGCATTTCAAGGTCGATACACTGCAATTGATTTTCCTCTCACTTACCAAAGTAAACTGGGAATAATTACATCACAGTTGATGTAAACATTAGTATAAAACTGGTTTAAGTCAGAAAAGCATGGGGTTGAATGTGTTACTATACTGAAAAGCTGATTTCAAAAGAACAGTCCTTATTTCCTTATAACTATGTCTACCATCAATAAAATTTTCACGATTATCTTCATTCTAAGGCCATTTCTCAGATTCAGACTGTAATAGAAAGCACTTTTGAGTCAAAATTCAAAGGCCCATAAGAATTCACAAGCTTCCTTCTTATGTGCCACAAGTTCTACTTCTGCAGAACACCCAGGCTGAAGGCATATCCAGCACAAGGAGTGATCCTCAGACATGAACACCATCATTCTCTCCACCTCTGTGCTTCTCCCTCAACAGAAACCAACGTGCTTCTCCTATTTTCTCTAAGGATAGCCACAGAAACTCTTCTGTGCATGAAAGAGGGTTTTTTTCTGATTAAGGCACAACCTCAACACTGCCATTCCATAAAGCAAGAGCAGATGCTCCCTACTAACTATACTCTAAATACAGTCCTAGGCCACACCCCAAAAAATTGGCGGCTTAAATTTTGTATGTAAAAGGCAAGTCCCCAACCAGGACCCAGTGCTTGCCTTTTGCTGTGTGCTCATGAAGGGTGATTCCCCACACCACACTTGGATAAGCTCAGAGCTACCCTGGGGTCCTGCAGCAAGGGGCGTGAAACAGGACTGCAACAGTGACTTGTCCTGCAGGACTGACAAAGTCTGGGTTTAACAGCCAGTCCCCACCTCCAAAGCAGCAGAGAAATTTTCTAAACCACCCCAGAAAAAAATGAGAAAAACTTCTTGGTGTACTTTTAGAAGGAGATGGCAGATTTTCCCGGCTGCTGCGGAGCGGAGCTGGGGCATCTCTGCTGTCTGTGTGATGCCCAAAGCAAGCGGCTGTCTGCTCTGTGCAAACGTCTTGCCTCTCACGGCCTGGATTTAGCCTGCTGGAAATTTACACAGAAATGCTGCTGTCGAAAGTTTAAGCCCACAGTTGTCATCAGAGAGGTTTCTTTTCCAGAGGTTTCTAAAGCTAGTTGCTATTTTCTCCAAGCATACAGCAAATAGATCATCACGACACTTCTTCTTGTTACGATCACTTTATCTTTAATGTTTAAGTAAACCTACCCAATGAGTCCTGAAGAAGACAGAGCAAAAAGCCTGAGCTCTCCATTTGGGTCAAGTTTCTGCCAGTTTAAACTAATGTTATAAGTATAACAATGCTATCAAATGCAGATCCAGAGCTTAGCAAAACATTTGATTCTCACACCAATTATTATCTCTCAGTAAGCTGACATCTGTGAGATCACTCCTGGGCCTTTTAATTTAGCATGTCTTCTAATTAAAGAAAGATTAACTGTACTTCCAATAATTGCTCCTCCTACCTCTGCCAGGCTCAAGCTTCTGTCTTCCTCCGAGGCTCTGAGGGAGGGGAGCAACCTGAAAACACATCCACCACAGTCTCTCTGCCATCTGCAGGGCAGAGCCCAAGGCACCTGCTCCACCACAGCCATGGTTTCCCTGGACAGCACCTTCTTCTGAGGAAGAGAATCTCCCTGTGGCAGGACAAAGGCTGGATAAAACCAGCTCCAGATTCAGGCTTGAACCCTGCTGCTTCCCACAAAGCTGGTGACAGAAAATTCACTTCCTCCTTCCAAAGCTATAATCAACTGCCTGAACTTAAATGGGACAAATCCTAGTGTTTGTGCTGAAAATTGAACAGGCAGTCTTGGATCACCTCACAGTCATCTACTCAAGTCCAACTCTTCCCTTATCCAAAGGCATACGCCATCCAACTCTGCTCACCACCCAGGGAGCTTTCCTCCTGTGCCTCCCTGGAGCATTCCCCAGCACTCCCTGACCCCACAGTTCAGTTTCCATGCAGATATTTCAGGCATCCTCTTCCCATTAAAAATGCTGGGGGTTACATACCTGCAACCTGAACTGATCAGAAAAATCCACCCAAAAGCCCTCCCTCGTGCCCCCAAACCCAGCCATTGTGGCAGATGGTCAGTGAGCCACATGCACACAAACACAGACACTGCAGGTGCTCAAGGGTAATAATGAGGCCTCCATATGCAAAAAATAGAGCTGGGAAAGATGCACCTAGATCTCATTTATCTCCATGAGGGAAAGCACCTGGTGTTAAATGAGTTTCAGGAGTGGTAAAGAAAAGTCCAGCCATCCCCTGACTCTGGCGTAAATCAGATCCCTGCTAACTTCCCACAGTAATGGATTTTCTGTCCCCTCCGCACCAACCCCTGAAGAGTATGGTAAGGGGACAGCTGGAACCAACAGACACCAGCCATGAGAGGGGTCTGCCAAAATTTCCACTTGCAGAAACATCCTATAAAAGAGCAATTCCTCTGATACACACCTTAGTGGACACACACAAACTTTCCAGACCAGTCTCTCCTACAAAGTGCAAATATTCAAGACTTATCTTGAGAGACAAATATGAATATTTTCCTGCCAGTGTGATCTCTCATGGGTGGTGTGCACTGTAGCCCTGGTTTCATGCCTGAGATGTTTTGGTTTTCTGAAATTCTTTTCCCAGGGAATTTTCTGTAAATGAGAGACATGTTTTTGTAACTGTACTTACGTTTACATTCTTTCCCTAGGAGGGACTTCTTCTTGATGTCCCTCTGGTCTGACCAATGTGATTGAAGAGGTTTGTGTTGTCACCAATCCAATTGGTCTCCGTAAAAAAGTATATAAGGGAGACACATCCCAAAATGAAGGAGTAATTTACAGCCTTCTGAAGTCGGAGTCTTGTGTTGTTGTGGTATAAAACAGTGTCAGTGCACAGAGAGAGAAGTGCTAGTACACCTGAGGGATGAGGGTTCACTATCCATCTATCTGCCTGCAGCACAGACGACAGACAGACAGGCAGCACAGGCACCCCCATATGCAACAGCCTCAGTGCCTGCAGATGACACCCACCCTCCTGCTCCTGATGGATGATCAGGCTTTTCCCCACACTGCCAAAGGGCCAGGAACACAGCTGCTGGGCTCAGCCTGCACCCATGCAGCTTCGCACAGCCCTCCATCCCACTCTCTTCCACTGCAAGGTTTTTCCTTGGCTCTCTGGTAAAGTTACTACCTTGCCAGGAAGCGCATAGAGCAGGGAAGAATCCAGCAAGGGGGTACTGGGAAACCTAATTACAAAGAAGGAGCTGGAGCCTGCATTCTGGGAGCAGCTGTGTGCCCAAACATACCCTCACACTGAGGTGGTGTGAGTGCAGCAGCTCCAGCAGTTCAGTGTGGGATTTTAGCAGGCTCCCTCCACCCACATCTGCTGCATTCTAACCTGCAGGACCATGTGCACACTGGGCTCAGCCCATGGCAGTGCTTGGCTGCACCCCTGGCACCCCCTCACTGTGGAGACACCAGGCTTCCTTGGACCCAAGGCGTAAGCCAGTCTTCTACCATGTCCCATCAGCAGAGGCTCCCCGGGCACAACCTAATTCCACCACTGCCAAACTCTGTAGAGCTCCTGATGCACAGTTTTCTGATACGAGCAATAATAAGCTAAAATCAAAACATGTTCTTAACTTTTTCTACATATGAGTTACTATGAAAACACTGGCTAGACAGCCAAGGTATAGGAGTTGTCCCAGAAGGAGGGACGTGAACAGGTCACTCCACCCTGTGCCATATCAAGTTGGAGATCAGTACTGATCACTAACTCTACCAACAGCAATAGACCTTATTCCCATGATAGCGCATCAAAATGAGCAATACATCCGTTCCACTCAAGAGAATTTGTTATCAGAAAATTTTTTTACTTTCTCCATAAAAGACTCTTGCTCACTCTCATTTAAAATCAAAGAGCCACTTCATCAAACACTGCTCCTCCTCCACAGACAAGTTTTGCAGAAAGCAGAGGGGGTTCATGTTAGATCTGCTGCAGACTTTTGAGTGTGATACTGGTACTCTCACTGGTCACGGGTTTCACATTTGCAACACCATGGAATAGCACCTTCTCTCCACCACCCACCACTCTCTTTCCCTTCCCATTTTATCTGAAGCACAGATGCAGTGACTTCACTGTCACACACCTCCTGGGCCAGGCAAACGATCAGCCATGGCAGCGACAAACCTGGGCTGTGACTCACTCCTGCCCCGTGTGGAACAAGACTTCATTCCTGCTCTTTTTCCTTCTCCACCCATCATTTCAAAAAGCCTCTCCATATAATACGTGAGGCTCAGTACAACCCTGCTGCTGGCAGGGCCAGCCCTGAAGCACAGATTACCTTGGCTCACAGACAATGGTCTGTGAAGACAAGTTTCTCCACGACACTTTAAAATCCATCTTTCTGGGTGGTTCCCTGAAAGCTCAAGTATGAGCCTTTCTTATGTGGGAAAATGGGGCTGCTTCTATGCAGACAGCCCCTAACTAGGGCATTTTAATTAAGGGCTCAAAGCATGTTCCAGCTTGTACAGTAACAGCTTGTAAAACAATCCCGTACAACACCCGCTCACATGCCTATCCCGGTGCAACAGCGGGACAGGGACAAGGAGGTTCTGCACCACTGCAGCTCCCCACCAAGCCCTTCTCCTGCATCACCCTGCCAAAATGGAGAGGCATGGCGGGCAGAGCTTGGAGTGGGTCGGCCCTGTCCCCAAAGCTGCTTCATCCCAGGGCCTGTCCTGTGTCCTGTCCACAGCCTGCCTGAGTAGAGGGAACCCGCTCCTCTTCCTTCACCTCTGCCACAGCTCTCCAGCACCTTCAGTCTTGCTTTGCAAACGGTGATGGGTTGGGAGAGGGACATCCCCACAAAAGACTCCTGCACAGAGCCACCTTGCTCCTGGCAGAAAGAGGCAGTGGGGATGCTCCCAGGACCACACGCAACACCACACCATTCCCATGACCCGAGATATCCGGGTGCCTGGCAGGCCTGAGTTTGTAACAGTCATCTCAGCACCCCACTCTGCAGGGACTAATGAGCTTCTTCTCAAAAAAACCCAAAAACATCCACTTAAAAATAAAAAAAAAAGGTATTATCAAGGAATACAACTACTTCTCTCTTGCTTTTTCTAACAAACAAACAAAACAACCCTCAAAATATTGTGCAATGACAGGTTTAAGTATCACATTTAACATTTAAGAAATCTGAGACTGTTTAAAGGGAAGGTTTTATCCTAGAGGCACAGAATTTGGAAGGGTGGGCAATCCAGCTTCAATCTACACCCAAGTGTTGCTGCAAACAGAATCACCTGCACCCAGGGCATCACCTGCACCACTGCTGGCCAATACCGAGGTCAACACCCTACTTATTTTTTTGGAAAGAAGGGGAGAGCGGCAAAGGGAAAATAAGAAAGGTTCATCTTACCTTGTGACTACTTGCACAGAGCCTGGGACCTTCATCACACACATGTTAAAGTCAGTGAATTCACATCTACAGGACAATTTTCATCTTCTCATTCTGCTCAAAGCAGAACGACTCCTCCTCTCTATCTCTTAGCAACTCCTACTCCTCAAGACCTAAATCAACCTGATTTTTCTTTTTCTTTTATTTTTTTAACTTTTTGTTTTCCCTGGTCTTGGAAGTCTGAACGGAAAGACAAAAGGAGAGAGTTGACAGAAGAACTAAATATGGAAACATGCAATCTCGCTAATCAACATGAAGAGCTCTCAGACATGAAGAAGTTCTGACAAGGGGACTTGCACAGACACAGCATATTGCTTCAGACATCCTGTGTATTTGTGTATCTGCCTGAGAGGTCTCAGGGGGCGCACACTCCACATAAACACCAATGTGCCATTCCTGGCCATGTCTCCTGCGTTCCCTCATCTCCCACAGCTGGACTTCCCTGACAGCACATTCTCCCTGGCGCTGCAGCACCAAGACAAAATGTGGCAACCCCAGTCACTGGCTATTCCTCCACATGGCCCTGGGTTTTTTTTTGCCTGTTTGAACTTTCAGTCCAGGAGAAAAGCACAGATTATAAAGCTTTACAGTGGAAAACCTTAATCCCTTAATTGTAGTAATCTCCCTCTGCTGTGCCTTACTTGCTCTTACCAAAACATAACCATATAAAGATCCAAAATCCTAGACCAGCACAAGGGCAAAGGCCACTACAATTGCTTCGGTGAAGCTGAGCTAAACACAACCTTTTATTCTGTGTTGTAACATTGCTTTGTCATCCACCAGTGGCCAGGAATGATGCTGCTGCTTCCCTCAGAAACTTGCCCCAGACTGAAAATTGTGAAATTGCAAAATCCTTTCTGTTCTAAACTGCCTGAATATAGCCAAGTTTCACGGCGAGGTTCAATCCATTAGCTGATTAAAAGCTATAGATCACGCTGTCTTGGACACATTCAGGCCATTATGAATAAGACCTGTCAGAAAAGCTCCTGGCACAACTGGTATCTTTGAAATTGCTAGGGCTCCAGTTAATAAAACCTCATGTTCAATCCTTCTTCAATCCTGCAATACCAACAGGCAAAGAAATTTATGGCATTCTTTGAAATTACGCATTTAGAAGAGAGTTACAGGTACAGAAACTTTAATTCCCAAACGACAACAAAAATAGCATCCCAAAAGAATACCCAAGCCATTCTTGCATGCCAAAGACAGTCTGCTTATGAGAACTGTAAAAAAGAATTTAAATAATCACTGATTAATTCCAGTGCCAACTTTTAGATTTGCTTCCGACAAAGGAAAACCTTGAAGTTTCTCTACAGACAACTTTCTTCATATCCATCTATTTTTCCCCATCACACCTCAAAAACATCCAACACCCCTCTAACCAACAATGCATCTAACTATTATTGACTGCTCTTGAAAGCCATCAGCTTCCCAGAGCAGGATTTTAAATTTAACAAACAAACAAACAAACAAACAAACAAAATCAGGATAAATACCAGAGTTCTTCAAAGTTTGCAAATAAATGCTGCCTGCCAATCAGCAGCGTCTGGTTTTGAGTGTCACTATGTGTGTCAAGCTCCTTCCAACTCAACTCCACCCCATATGCAAGGAGAGCTAGGCCCTGGGGCTTCCACCATGCCTAAAATTCAGCCGTAACCCCAAGGATGGGATGGGAACTTGCACTTGTCTGGGAGGCCCCATCTCTCCTGTGCTAGCACCAAAATAGCACTACCTGTAGCCAAATCAGGCAAGCAAATTCAGAGAATGCAAATGGGTTTTGAACACCCCTAAGCTTACTGTGTTGTTGCTTCTGACATCAGTTGCCTTGACAGGGAGACACGAAGACCACTGTGCTTCCTCTGCCCAGGTAAATTCCCCCTCATTTCTGCCATGGGAGAACTCATTCCTTATGAAAGCACTCTATAAATGCACCTGGACATGCTGCTGTCTTTGGTGTAGAGTCAAGCCTCCTATTACAGGAGATTTACAAGACCTCCTAAAGGCTCAGCAAACCTTCTCACTTCTTTTAAAATCTGTAGGATAAATAAGTCAAGATTTTTCACCTGCACATTACAAGGACACTTAAGCACTTGCCTTTTAGAGCAGCAAACCTAAATCTTGTCAAATTGCTGGCTGCATATTTTTTACCTAAATATTTACCCTTATATGCTCCACATGATCTTCAAAGAGGCTGTACAGGTTCCCAGTGTGTTCAGCATTCATGGCCATGAGACAAATAGTTTATGCAAATATTTTTAGCTCAGTTTATATTTGCCAGGTAGCTGCTGTGTCCCAATCCCAAACTCACCAAGGCAAAGAAAAGACCCTGTAATTATTTATTACTCCTTCTTCACCTGCCATTCTGTATGAATGGTACCCTGTGAATATTTGCAAGTGTTCTGTGACCTTGTGAATAATTTTATTGTAAAATGTAGAAAAGCAGCTTTTCAGAGTGACAGGGAGTCATTTATAACCTGCACAGTCTGGTAAATGATTTAAGTGCAACTCCACACACATATCAGCATTCCTCACATGGTATTATTTTTGAATGTATGCTTATTGTTATAACACCCTCCACTTTCAAATGAGAAAAAAATACAGGGGAAAAAAATGTAATTTTGGCTACATTCACGTTAGAAAAAAAATCTTATCCCAGAAAATACTCTGGGCTTTACTACCCCATTTAATGAATAGCTAACAATGAGGTTATCATATGTTGTCTGTTTTGAACATCAAAGAATTTAAATAATAGTAGTCACCCCAACTGGCATATCACAATCAAAATATCTAAAACTGTTTTTTTTTCTGATGAAACTCTGAAGATGAAGAGAAGTCTCCAAGAAAGGGGCTTGGAGCTACAGAGTATGAACAGCATTTATTTCCTTCAGAAAAGAGAAGGACTTTTGGATCAATGAGAAGGGTGGTTTTAAACTCCACTTCCTAAAAACTTTCTATGTGCACCACAGATTCACAGTTCTGTTGATGACAAGGAGCATTTGCAGGGACCTCACAGTTAATGCACTATAAAGTGCTAAATAGAGGTCAGAAATTGCTGGGCAAATGGGCTGGCAAGCAAAGCAAACATTCAAGTAAATACAATACAGAAAACGGGTCAGGTAACATCTGACTACCAATGACTTTGAAGGAAAATCCAGAGTTCACTGGATCATGGGATGTTTTTTGTTTAGATTGTTTCCCCCCCACTTGCCCATGATTTTTATGCATGAACACCGTGATGCACTTGCTAATAAACTGCTGTCATCTGTAACAGTTGAAAGAAAACAGCATTTATCTCAAAAGGAAACAAGTGATCAGAATATTCCTAGAAGCCTTGACCTTCAAAAGTAAGAGCTTGACTTCTTAGGGCAGCAAGACTGTGAAATAAGGACATAAGAAATTAATAGAATGGCAACTTGACTGATAGTACCAAGTCTATAAAAGACAGTTTTCAAGACTCAAGAGCTACTTCAGTCAACCAAATAGAACTCATACATATCTAAAAAAAAACGTTACAAAAAAAGTCCAAATCTGCGCCTGCATTTGGAGCAAAAGATCAGCTAACTAAAGGAAACACTTTGACAAGGAGAAGAATAATCCAAGGTCTAGACCTGTGAGAGATGGGTGAAGTGATCAGATTTACTCTGAGGTCAGCAAACACATCAAAGGTTGCCACAAATAGAAACAAACCTATTTGTTCTCCACAATGACAGTGTGCAGAACAGGAACTTACAGACTCAAACTGCAGCAAGGAAGATCTAATTCAGGCATTAGGGAAGGCTTTTTTCCAATGGTAAAGATAACCCTGGGCAGGTTTGCTGAGGGAGCCTGGGGAATTTCCCATGTTAGACTTCTACAAACTGAATACGCAAATTCTGCCAAACATGGCAAAGGTAGTCTAGCGGGGGGATAAGGAAGTAGGCTCCTGAAATAATTCCTCAGGCTACTCTTATGAGTGTATGACAGATTCCTGGACTGAGAAATGGCAAATGTCACGATCAAGAATAGAAAAGATGCTCCCGTCTGTGGGCGAGGACAGGAAGAAGGACAGTGATGACGGAAGGCTGAAGGAACACTATTTGCCTTCAAAACTCTTGTTGGCTGGCATTGCTTAAGCTCAAAATGGCAAACTAATGACTCTGTTATCATGGAAACGGTTAAGCCATAATGTATATGCACTGCTTGTTCAGTGCTAAACCCAGACACATCATTGGTGAAAGAATAAACAAGATTTTAACAAATACACCACCATCAGTTCATAGATCCTCATGCCTCAGGACCCAAAGCACATCAACCAGCCTCCCACTCAGGGCAGTGACATCCCCACTTTACACAGAGAGGTGAGGCAGACAGAGCTTGGTTTTCCATCTCCAGTCAGGTCATTATGATGGGAGGTACCGACACCCCAAAGTGCTCACGATTTTCCCATCCTCCCAACACTATTTTAACTGCCATGAGATTTCCAGCTGATATAAACCCACTGATTTCTTAATGACTACCTGAGATCACAGACCTAAACTGAAGAATGGCAGGGACTCCAGAGGTTTGAGAACTAACTCACTGGGGGAAAGCACGGGTCTGAAATTATCTGACAGAGGTGGCTGCCAGGAGCTCAGCAAGCTCTGGAACTGCATTAGCCTCCAGATACATATGTCTGTGTCTTCATTTTTTCCACTGAAAATGGGTGTTTAGAAGACTAGAAAGCCATCACTGATAAACATGGGAACTGAGGATGTTTCTTTTTGACCACAAGATAATATGAGCAATTTTCAGCTATCTCTGTCTGCCCTCTGTTTTGTATTAGAGGACATTTATTAAAAAAAAAAAAAAATTGGCACATAGGTGTATTTATAAACATTAAGTAACATTTCACCCAAATGTAATCCTAAAATCACAAGTACACTTCCAGGTGAAAGGAATGACAGCACCGTTACCTTTGCAGTAGCATCTGCTCCAAGCACTTGCTTGCATTGTTTGCTATCCCCAGGGAACAAGACAATACTGCTTCAGTGCAAACGGAGGCTTGGGAAAGGAGATAACGTCCCAAACCACCATTTCTAAGGCTCTCTGAAGAGCTGGTACAGATATGATAAACAAACTACTGAAACTTCTTGACAGCAGTCAAAAAGAAATTTGTTCTTGGAGTCTCATTTCCAAGTTTATGAAATGCTGGACTAAAAAAAGCAAAAATCACTTCTTGCATACTAGCAACACCTAAAAAAAGACCTTTTGAAAGCCCACCATCACAAGCAGCCAAGGACACTCACTGCCACATGTGTGGGACTGCTCAGGAGGACTTTTCAGACGATCCAAGGTAGGAACCTTCTCAGGAGAAGCTTTATGTACACTGTGATGAAGAAACACAGAACCAGTGCATTAGGTTTTTCAAGGGGAGAAGGGATTGGCAGCATGTAATGCATGCCTTGTGCAATGATGCTCAGCTCAGGGCTTTTTCTAGGAGACATCGTTTACACTGAGTACCACTTTCCTACACAGTGCTGAACACAGGTTTTGGCAGGATCCCAGTTCTTGGGGTCCTGCCACCCACCAGCCAGCTCTTATTCAGCCAAACCATCCTGCATGCAACATGACCACCATCCTTCTAGGCAGCAGTTTTCAGGCAGGCATTTCACTCCTTGACACCGCCTTTCAGCAGTAGGCTCTCAAATGAGGACTGATTTCTGCCCCATTTTTAATCCTTGAAGGCTTAGCCTCTGATGTCTTTATTTATAAGCATGCCCATTAGACCTTCAGATTAGCCATCTGAGGACATCTTCAATACGTTTCAATTTCCAGATGGCTCACAGAGCTGTTATTTTCCTATCTGTTTTAGCTACTGGAGTTATTTGACAACATTTTTATCTAAAACCTCCTTCAATCTAGTAAGATTTTACTATACGCTGCATTTAGTATGATAAAACCACAAAATAAGGATTTCTCTTAGATATCTTCTTCTCACCCATGGGATCACTCCTGCCCACATGGTAAAAGACAGTTTCCTGTCAAACCACTGAATATGGATCCGCCAATACTATCCTTCAGGGCAGGTCCCAAAGTTTCCAAGCTGCTTAAGAAGGAGCAGCTGCTCATTAGAATTTATTTTTTTTTTCCCAGGAAAAATACTTTCTCAAGCAGAGAATTAGATTTAGTTTACCTCTTTGGGATCTCGTTATGCCTGGTAAGTTGGAAGCTTTACAGGCACAACTAGCAGCAGGGAAACAACAAAAGTGTACGGAACAGATTTTTTTCTCTTTCTATCCTCTTTCCCTTTCTTCCTCCCTCACCCCAATACACCTCTTACCACCTCCTTGGAAGTGATGGGGTGGTAGATGATGAGGGAGGCATCCTGAAACTCAGAATCTAATATAATGCTCCTGAGACAAAAAAATCTCAGCAAAATGGCTCAGCTTAAGCATCGTTAATTATTTAGAGAAGCGCCAAAAATACTCCAATTAGACAGTTCTGTTATCCTCTTGCTGCTGCCTTTGCTGAGGAATTTCCAGAGCTCTGCACTCCATGTAATCTTAAAACTTTTCTACAGGAGAATGAATAACAAAAAAATTAAGTGCCTGTCTGAATACTGAAGCTCTGGCCCACCTACAAAGATGCGGCACTTTGTGTCCTGTGGCTTTTCACTACCTCTCAGTTGCAAGCATACACTGAATCAAAAAAAAATTTATGTATAAGTTTGTGTTTTCCATCTTTCTTGCTCATCTTAAGGATGCTGCTGTTACATGTGCTGGCTTTAGATATCCACCGAGCATTAAAAAGAGAAAATATGCTGACAGGTAATTTAAGTTTTCATCATCCACTCCGATGGGAGTGGGTCAGGTCTTCAAGTCTGACTTGCAGTACAGAATGTGGTGACTCCCGAACCTATTCCTACATCTACATAAAGGCTGTATGTTAACTATGACAATGTTAATACTAAGCCCACTGCTACCCATTGAAAACTAAAGGCAATATACTGAAGAAAGCATCTCTGAACGACAGGATATGATATAATCACCATGGCATTTTTCTGAATGACAATTCAATTGTCTCTATCCTAGAGATGCACAAACTTTGCTGTAGTCAATCAATCTGTTATCAAACATAATACAGCTATTTGGAGTACCAATTAGCAATGAAGATTAGGTGAGCATCAGTTAAGCTTTTCATGTATTTACATATAATTAATTTTCATGCAAAATGTTACTGGATAAAATGATAGTCTTTATGAATGCTGCCTTTTTGTTGTCTTGCAGGGTGCTACATCTTGCTTTTCACTCATCTAACATAGGTTTACTGAGTGCTCAGGCAAGCCTTTGCTTATTCTGAATGCAACTATTTATGTTAAATGTTCATTTGAAAATGTCTCCTACCAAACCTATGGATCTGAAGCAGGTCAACTAATGTACAGGCTAGAATCAGATGACACCAATTTTTCACGGGCTTTTCTCAGTGATGTCCTTGGGTACCCTCTCAAAATAGAAAACACCACCAACATAGACAACAAGATCCCAGACCCTAACAAAACATAACAATGCAATAGGTCTTACATTAATAAACTGCAAAGCTAAGAACAGGCCCAAAGAGAATCATTAAGTTATTCACTCAACAGCAGAAGCTTCTTGGAGACGGTCTGTTGAGTACTGCACTTGCACTGAACATTATGAAATTGCACCTCAAGTTTAACAGGGTTTCTCTGCAATGTCACACACTAAGCCGCTACCAGCAAGAGACTGGCAACATGACCCATGGCACTCTTACTGCTAATTCTGCAGTCTGAAGAATATTACCCATGCCCAAAAATTTTAACTGTAGTAAAGTAATGCCAGGTACTTCAACAGCAGCTAAATTCTCAAAAAGCACAGCCTAACATCACCATTCTCTAAAGCACTTCCCTTCAGACATCATCTATTTATACACACTTGGGGACAACTCTAGAAAGTAAATTACCAGCTTCCGCTTGCCACAGCGGGGGGCAAAAAGAGATGACTGAAAGCAGGGCTCTGATTTAAAAACCTGTGTATTCCTGTCTTAACACAGGAAATCGAAGGAGAAAAACACACAGTCATCAGCACATCCATCCTGCCCGTTCCAACATTCCACAGCTGGGGCACCCCAGCTCCTGCCCCACAGGGCGCCCAGGCAGCAGCATGCCTCTGTTCCCACTGGCACATAGGACCTTCCTGAGATGACCGAATTGTTCCTGACCAGTTCTTCCGTTTCGTCCTGGGATATCCATGTCCTCTTCAGAGAAAATGCCTTTACAACCTCTCCAGCCAGTTCAATGCCTCAGGGACCAGTTCTTTGGCTGCAGGCCCCCTTTGCACCTCAACCCTGCCACCTGTGCCAGAAGAGCTGCCCCCACCGACTCTTCAGTAACAACAAGCAATGACTCACTGAATTAAAGCACCCTAACTCCTGGTAGTTACAAATTTAGCACACAACTGCTAAGTTTTTGGCTGAGCTTCAGCCTGCTCTTGATTTTCAACCAGTCTTGCAGAGAAGCATCCCAACCCGAAGGGGAAAGGATGGTTCACCCCACATCACCCTTGTGGGCGAGTGGAGGGAAAGGCACTAGGAGGAGGCTCCACACAAGCCCCGCAGCTCAGTGCAAAGGCTGGCCAGGCTGCTGGGGAAAGGAAAGGGAAAAAAAGCATCCCCTCCCCACATTCACCAGCTGGGTCCCCAGGGCTGCCCGCAGCCATGAAAATCACTGCTCTGCCCCCACAGCCTCAGCCCTGGAAGTGACATGGCTACAACCGCCCCAAAGCCCTTCGGCCTCACAGATCAAGGCACTACCCTCTGGCAGGGTCTCCAGCTCCCATGCCACAGTGCTCAGCTGCTCTTCTCCAGGCAAACATTTCCATTTCCTCATCACACCCGAATCTCCCCCGCAGTCACTTCCCCAGCAAATGTGATTAGAGCTACACATTTTCTCACATCCTCTAAATAAAGAGTGGGGTTTTCACATCCACAGTCACTCTCCTATATGTTTGTTTATCCAACTATTTACATTGGCAAGCAATCATCCTTGTAACCATTACAAACTAACCACTGGCGAGACCAAACCAGCGTGTTACCCTGCAAAGGGCCATGGCCCACTAGTCCTGCTGCAATCACTGGCTTTTTGCACATTCTCATTTAAGCTGACATTTCTCCCCAGCAGTTTCATTATCCCGGCCGTCAGCCAGCAAGTCCGACCCCTCCTGGGAAAAGTCTGCCTTCCTGATTTGCCTCGTTTCTTTGACCCTTGGCAGGTCTGGTCCTGTTTGCATTCAGCCTCCCCCAGGTCATGTAAAACTAAGAGGGGAGCAGGGAGGTGGGGGGAACTCTGCAAGAGGTGCAGGGTTTCTATCCTGACAAGTCCCACATTAAAGCTGCATGTCTGATGGGTGCGGGCAGCACCGCTGCAGGGCAGGCTTTGGGCAGAAGCAGGTGCACGGGTGTGCTCCTCACTAATGGTCTTCAGGCGGGACATTCCAGCACCTCCAAGGTGACCCATTAACGACTGGCAGGATGCAGTAATGAGAATAGGACAAAGAAAACGGCACACGCCTGACAAGGCCGGCTATTGAGCCTGCGCTTCAAAGGGAAACCTCAGAAATTAGACATTTGCTGGCCTAATAGCATCGGGACCAGTATATAAATGTCTTTTTATATATTTAGACATTTTCCTCATTGCTACCACTGGCTGTACATGTGCCTGAATTTCCCTGACTAAATGGCAGAAATGCCACTGATATGGCTGTTGGAAGCCTGCAAGGAACTGAATGTGTGCTGGGTTTAGGTAACATCCACCTTGTGCTATCTATTAATTCACTGGGGTGCTTTTTCACAGACCCATTTTGCCAGTCTTGCTCTGTGTTTTAGCAATGCTCCAATCAATTGAGAAATCGAGAAAGTTAACTGTGGGATCTAGGAATTACTTAGAAAAATGGAAAACTGGAAAATGATCTGAAAGTCAACCAGAAAAAGGACCTGAAATTCTCCTTTAATCACTCTTTTGATACTATGAGGCTAAGAGGCTTATTTGTACCTTGGAAGGTTGAATTTTCTCATCCCTTTTGAAAAGCAAAGCATAAGCAGCAAAACAAAGAGTCTCAAAACCAGGTATGAAATGTCACCAGGAAAACATGGCACAGTTACAGCACAGATAAGCAAAAAGAAAATACTAGTGATAGCAAGTGTGTTTGGCAGGGAGGGCACTGTTCTCAAACTGCAGAAAAAAGCAACCAGAACTATCTAATAGTCCCACTACTTTCAAAGGGCTAGTTTGTTTGAATTCTTTTTTTCTTCTTTTGAAATGGGGACAAATTTTGCCAACATGCAAAACAAATTTTGTGACGCTTGTAATGCTTTCCCACTGAGAATAGAGGGCAGGTTGCTCTCCATCAGCAGGTACCCAATGGGTTTCTATTGCTGCAGCACCCACAAGGCATCTTGCTCTCACCTAGAGGGGCAGCAAGAGAGTTTCTTCCCTAGATATCTGAGGCTCACTGGGGAAGCCCATGTATTATTCACTGAAAACTTTTAACATCCGTTAAATTATTACTTAATGTCAACGTTTAATATTCCACACAAGAAGGGATGCATTTTGTTGCCCTTCAAAATAAATGTTTGCAGTAAAATCTCATGAGGGTCGCCCCTCATGAAGAAGAAGAGTGAGCCAGCTGGGCAGGGGCTTGCCCTCCCCACTGTTTTCCACCATCAGCTTTAATTTTACTGTTTGAATTCATCCTTCAGTGCGTGCAGTCATGAAGAACATCCTTGTCATGACAATAGTGAGACTGGCTGGGGTACTTTGGGTTTAACTTTTTTTCAGAGAGGCAGGGGGACACCTCTTAAATACCAAAGAAAGGTTGAGGAACCACATCTTTCAGCCGGAATTACCAGCTAGAGTGAGGCATCTCCCCAGTTTCACATCCGCCATCACAGCCCTGAGGTCAGCAATGTCGTGGGTTTTACACACAATGATGCAAAACACCTCGGGGTTGGAGTTTCCTGGGTGACTGAGCCTGTTCCTGCTACACACAATGAGGGAGCAGCAGCTATGGCACTGTCTGGAAGGGAAGAACAGCCCAGTCCTCAGCAGTTTCTGCTCCCCACAGCTATGGCTACAAGAGACACGTCCAAGTAGTTCGGTACAAACGTCCCCCTATTTCTTTTTTAACTCCTCATGCTGCCAAACTGAAGACTTTCAGCTACATGGTAGTTCTTAGGATCTCTGCTGCTTTTCTTATTTTGTGGAGAACACTGAGATCCTTGCCTTAAGCACTCCTTTCAAAGAAGAAGCAAAAAAAAAAAAAAAAAAAAGCCTCTATCTCCCAAGGGAAGGACTTAACTGAGCATCTCACTGCAAGCGTCCTACAAGGTGATGCTGACAGTGGTGTCTGCAGTTAATGCAGCTGCAAAAGCTTATATATATCAGCATAGGTACCCAGCTGGAAACAGTCAAGAGGCATCAATATCAAACTCCCCAATTCTGGCACTAAAATTTATGGCTGTGCTACCTCCTGATTATTGGCATGTACATGTTGCCTGAGATGGGAGTATTTGCCATCACCTTCCAGTCAACAACTCTTGCTCCTGCAAAAGTAGTACACTAAGAGTGGGACCTACGCAGAGTACACTCAGAGTGGGACCTATGCAGCAGATTTTCACTATCTATTCCACCCTTGATAGTGTCTATAAATTACCCGGAGAAACCAGCTGTAAAATTGCTAAATTGCTGATGACATGAAACTGAAAGGAGTAGTAAATATAAAGCAAGTACAAGAGAGAACCAGAGGGATTCGGATCACTTATGTAACTAGGCCAATACACTGAAAATTAAATTTATTGCAGAGCAAACGTAAACTATTGCTCAGTTATTGAAAAAGTGCAGAAGCAAAATAACTGCACTTCTGAACTAAAGCACAAGGGAACAGGACCGTAAAATAGTGGCAGACACCTATCAAAAATCTCTTGGAGGAAGAAAGCTAATCCAGCAGAGCCGCTGCTGTGTTGGGATCTGTGGGAACTGGGAACAGCACAGCCCTGGCAAGGGGTTGAGCAATTTGCTGACCACACTCTACTCAGAGACTGTAGGGCAGCTACGAGAGCAGGCTGCACAAGGAGGCTGCAAATAGAAAACATCTCTTCTTAGCAGGCAGAACTGCTGTTTGATTGCAAGCCCAGCCAAGGGCAAAGCGAGCTGCTCGGGAACGGGATGAGAAGCTCCCAGACCCGCTGGCCATGACTGCAACAGCCAGTGGGGAGCCCCAGGCACTTGAGCCCAATAAAAGCTCTGAACTGAGAAATGCACTGAGCCCAGGAAATGCATGAACAGTGGATATAAATTATGGCTTTCCCAGATTATCCAAGCAAGGACTCATTTGTCTCAAAGAGGCACACAACATCTGTGTGTTACTTCATACGTCTGTTAAACCCAGGGGAGTTCAGGCAGAATGGGAGCACCACGAAGCAGCCGGGGTAGCCGTGACACCACTCAGTCGATGCTGTGACAGGGACATTGGGAGCTGAGGGAGCAAGGCAATGGCACCTGCCTGCCCCAGGCACCAGGAGTCCAGTCCAGCAGCAAGGGCTGCCCCAGCAGGGATGGCCACTGCCCAGCGGGATGGAGGAAAGGGAGAAGCTAGGAGCCAAATCTGGTCTGCTCCCAGAATGACATTTTTCCAATGCTTTGCACTTCACCTCCTTTGTACAGATCCTTGGGAGGACAGGGAGGACGGGGAGGAGGCGTGCCTGCCACCAGGCAGCTTCTCTGCCAGATTCCAACTCCTTACTCCCACAAATAGCTCACCTGGGCCAGGCAACTTATTTCCCCATAATCTCACTCTTCAAAATACCTTAGCTATTTTGGATGTAATTCCTTCCCATTCCAAAATAAATAAAGTAACGCAAAAGCATCACTTTGGCTGACCTTCTTGGGAAGTTTCAGTACAGAGATTTATGATTTGGCAACCTGCAAACAGATTATAAAGTCCCAAAGTGCAAGAAGTCAGTCAAAGGACTTTGCAGAGTTTGCTACCTGCATTGCATGCTCCATTTTAAAATTACAGAGGAAGTGACAGGATCCTCACTACAAAATATGAAAGAACCATCTAGTGGATGAAGAGAAGTTTGTGCTTCACTTTAACACAGCAGGTCACTGGGTTGCTATTTCTGCCTCCAGCAGTGAGCAATACCTGATTCTTGCAGCAAAAGCAGACAGCCTCAGGCTCCTGGTCTGCCAGGTCCTGGGCAATCCTGTAAAAGTGCTGCCAGCCTTCACAGGGCACCCAAGGATGTTCAAGCTTCCTTGGCCGTTTGCAGGACCAAGGCACCCAGGCCACTGTGCAATGCGACAAACTGCCTCTCCTCATCCCCAGACAAGCAGCTATGTCCCCAAGGATAAAACTCATTTAGTTCTGCTTTCATATGGAAAACAGAGTATCTGACATAAATTACATAATCTCTATAAATACATATATAAATAAATAAAAAGGAGTTTTGATGCTTGGCTTGACAGCACCTAGTAAACATGAAAGGAGAGGGGAAACTTAAGGAAAAGATTAATTTTTAACTGGAAAAAACAAAATGGCCTCAAAAAGTAAAACCATTATGATAAAGAACAATATTGAAAATGTAATTTAAAATGTTATTAGACATAGCTTCAGGAGAACATAAAATGAAAAACTTAACAGCATTGATAAGCCAAATCTCCCATTTAACGTGAAACGTTATTGTCTATAAATCAGTACCAAATTTCACCATACGTTATTTCCTCCAGAAAAGCTCATGTTTTTATTTTTCTGCTTTTTTCTCATAAATATAATACAGTTATCTGACTGCATTAGCTCAACCATTGCCTCTCCATCCACACAGAAATTTCTCTAAATGTTCTTCCCCATTGTGCCATTCAACAGCAGCCTGCTATCCCAGGACAGGGAGTCCCATGTCTCCTGGCTCCTTCTGAACCCATGTCCACCCTCACTCCTGTCTGAGGGAGAGAACAAGGTTTCCAAAACGTGGAGGCTCTCCAAAATGAATGAAAATTGACAGTGAGACAGAGGGTCAGAAGGAGCCAGAGGGCTGGCTGCCTCTTGTCTGCCTGCAGCGCGGGGGACAGGAGGGGGCTGGATGGAGCCTGCGGACACAGGGACAAATAGGGGACACGGGGGGCTTGTCAAGGAGAGAGTTAGGACTGGCATGCTTGGCTAACGCAGGCATGCACAAATTCATTGAGAAAGCTTCTTTTAACAACTAATCACAAATTACTCATTTTCCATCTGAGGCTCTGCTGGTTTTTTTTTCCCCCTCTGCCTGATTTTAGCTCATAATTCCACCACGCACCAAGGCTTCTTCTCCAGGATCCTGCTGAATCACAGTGCTAAATTGGGAAGTGTCCCAAAATGTGTTTTCCCTTACAATGCCTATTGCAGGATTTCTACCAGCAGCACCCAGTGGTGAAAAACAACCCAGTAAGAAAATAAAGGAACTGATGGGTCTGGTTTTTCTTTCCCTTCTCCTCCCATCCTGATGAGATTTCAAAACAGACATCAGTTCATGAATAAAGAAAGGTTGTTTTGTTTTTGTTTCCAAGACAATGAAGTATTGTATATTTTCAGTGCCAAGGAAAATAGATACAGAAGAAAAGGAATGAAAGCAGCATGGGTGCTGTAATTTCCATTTTCCTGAGTTCCATCATCACCAGACTATGCTCCACAAAAGGAAGGACTGGGTCTTCCTGGGTGGCACAACATGTGATTTTATGCTATACTGAAGTCAATGGGACAAAGGCACATACTTAAGTTTGAACAGCCTCTGAGAGACCTTCACTCAGTCCAGGGCTTCCTTTTGATGGGAAAAATTCAAAACCAAAGAACTACCATAGGACCATGAGCCACAGCAGCAGAAGGGGATTTAAAAGCTTTGCAGAGGAGGAATAAAAAGATGGTAGGAGAGGGTTAACATCTGTAGCAAGGCTTGAAATGTAGCAATAA
The DNA here is from genome assembly GCF_029207755.1 of Chamaea fasciata. Lineage (NCBI taxonomy): Eukaryota > Metazoa > Chordata > Aves > Passeriformes > Sylviidae > Chamaea > Chamaea fasciata. The sequence goes on along the minus strand of NW_027094090.1, from coordinate 61,798,164 downwards.
GAACAACTGCATTTGGATGAGAAATGCTAAAGATTAAGAGCTTGCCTTCTACAGCAGTGATCGGGTAATTGAGTCTTGGTTCTTTGCAGCTTACAATGAAGCTGAAGAGAAAGGCGAGATGGATGGTAATTGCCACAGGTATGAAGTCTGGGTGCAGCTGTGAGCACACCGGGTCAATAGTGATAAACACACCAATCTATATGGTTTCTGACACGAGGTGCTCTCCTCTTATGTTTGCTGAAGCTGAATTACTGCCATCTCTCACCCATTTGTTCTCTTCCCAGAAGAAGCAGCATGCAGAGGAACACCTTTGTCTAAACACGGCTGGTTTGTTCAGACATGCATGGCTACACATCCCTAAAGACACGTTCCTCAGGAAAACCCAAACTCATCCCACAGCACTGGACAAGCTCACAACTCTTCCACAACCAAACTGGGCTTTTAGCGTGGCAGCTACCAACAAAATAAAGTCTACCCCAACAAGCAAATGCATATTTAGGATAATGGCAAACACTTTTTCCAGTCAGATGTCTATTCAAAAACTGTCCTTACCAAAGGCCTGATCTTACCATAGCTTAGTACACCTAGCTACAAGTGCAATCAACATCTGCTCCCAGGCCCATATGAAACCTCTTAGCTCATTCAGATGATGGCATGCGTGTGGAGCTACTACACTTACAGAAAAAGAAGAAATGCTCAAGAAAGTTCAAATGGAACCATTAATTTCTCTCTGTCACTAGCATTTTCCTCACCATCCACCAAGTTAACATCTCAGTATTTATTTATATCCATGGCACCCAAGGATTCATTCCCGAGACATCAGAAATAACCTCTACCTCTTGCAAACACTCACACTCCTCCGCTGACTATCAGGTCATTCCAGCTTGAGCAGCTTTAAATACACAGCTCCTGACCTGCAACTAATGCCTCAAGCTCCAGCTGCCACTGGAAACACCTCCTTCAGTGCTCTGGGTTCATTTTACCATTTAAAAACTCACTTTGAAATTATCTCAACTTACAAAAACTGGAGAGTTACATTTTTCTGGGTGAATGTCACCTGGGCCCTGACTCAGGAAAGCAGGTATTGAGGTCCTGCTGCCACTGGCAGGACTCCAGTATCCACCTCAAATCCAGCAGGTGCTCAAGTGTTTCCTACATACCAGGATCTGGATACAAAATAATGTCTGGCCCTGGGCTTCCCATGATGATACCCACTGGCTGTACCCCACAACAGGCAATCCCTGCCTCCAGAAGCCTGCAGCATCTCCAGTGGAGGCTCTGTGGCCCCCTTCTGAAGCAATCTTCATCTTTTCCCCATTCATTCCACCTATTTTTTTCCCTCTGCTGCTTCATTCATCACTATTTATATCCCAACTGACTGGAAATAATTGATCCCTGCCCGCTCTCAAACTGTTCTTTATGTACTTGTAGATATTGTGTCTCCTCAGTCGAATCTTTGCACAGAGCTCATCCTCAGCCTTTTTTATTACACATTTTCTGCTTCCAAATATTTTTACGGTTTCTTTTGTCAATCCCCTCTGACTATTTTCTAGAATATCCATTTAGATTAACAATGGTACCCAAAAGTTAATACAGCAGAGGAAGCAGCACTGGAAGAAAAGCGGAATAAATTACCCTGCTTTGCATCCAACATGCCTGCGACTCACTAGAGACCAGTGACTTTGAACGCCAATTCCATGGGAACTGGGAGAGGTCTGGCTTTCAAAAAGCACAATTTGTCACTTCCCAGAAGCACAGGGTGTTTTTTACTCAAAAAAAAAAAAAAAAAAAAAAAAAAAAAAAAAAAGTACCCAGTATCAAGGATCACTTCTGAAATAAAAGCAATTTTTAAAAAACCCCATCTGGATATTTTAAGCCAACTTCTCACAGCTGGAGATGGAGGTTCAAGCCTCAGTCCTCTCTCTTGAGAACCAAGACACGGGTTTGTACAGCAGGTGGTTAGTCTTAAAATAATAAATGTATTTCATGTCTTTGATGACCAGCTACTGCTGCTTCTCACTTAATAAGGATTTGGGAGAAAAAGGGAGTCAATGACAAATGCAGCCATATACATCAAGAAGATCAAGCTATGCTTTGGTATTTCAAGTAAGAGTTTAAACAGCACATGAATCCTTCTGTCAGCTGTCTCCACCTGCATGAATTCAGCACTGACATATGGGGGGAAAATGGGTCCACAGATGCCCACATCTTTGGGTGATGTGGCAGAAGAAAGCTTCTGCACAGGTCTGGTCCTGAGCACACCCGAGACAGCCAGGTCTCGACAGCCTCTCCAGGCTGAGACCAATGTAAAATCCACTCAGCAGTTACAGCATTGGCAGAAAAAGTCCAGCCATATTCCCCCATATATTTTCTCTATGACCTGGAGGATCCACTCAAATTAATTAGATGACACTCCAGTACATCCTGGATCAATTACTCTTTGGGCAAAGCTCATGTTTTAGAGGAGACTGTGGCAACAGCATTAGATGCTAAGGTTAATTATTTAAATAAAAGACTGCTTAAACTTCATTTATAACAAAATGTGAAATGCACTCAAGTTTAACATGTTCTCCAACACTTTTCCCAATGTGCTCTGCCTGCCTGGCTAAAGCTTCTTTGACATGCATAACCAGTACATGAGGTCAGGGACTCAGATCAGCCAACCACAAAGTTTTTTATTTCATCTGCCAGCCACCCTCTTCCCCCCAATGTGTGACTGGCTGGAAAAGTCCAGTGTATGTATTTTCAGACTGTAATTCTTTTTATTTGCTGTCAGCTTTCTGAGCCTCTGGAGCACACATGCTTCATATTTTTGAGATCTTTTGCACAGCCACAGCATGTTAAAAACTGCTGTGGGTGGTGGGGGTGGATTTTTAGAAAAGGAAGAAAATTAAATGAGCATAGGAATTCTTCTGAAATCTCCGGGCAGTAGCTGGGACTTTAGAGGAAGTAAGAAAACAGCCCCCAAAACACTAGCAATAAAAATCACATAAGCTGCCAATGGTGTCACTATACAAGATGGTCACAAGCACCACCTCAGTGAACTGGTGGTCTACAATCATCATCCCCAATCACCACTGAAAAAGAAAAAACCCTGTAGGTTATATACCAACAGCAGTATGTTTTCAGTGCTGCTTCTTCTGCCAAAAAAGGAAGCAGGTTTAAAATCCACAGTCAAAGACAGACTTCGTGGTCACATTTTCAATCACACCAGTTCTGTCCCCAACACCATTCAAGCTGATGTGAAACAGAACAATGTCAATTTCTTCCATCTGTTTAGCTATTTCTTCTTACTCTGAATTTCCAAGTTCTCCCTTGAGAGGCCAGGAATAACTGGTTAATCAAAAACACCCTGTGGTTTGGGATAAAAAAAAGCATTAACTGATTTATTTTTTTTTTTAGAGTCTAGCATTCCTGCTTGCAATCCGCACTAACCATAACTTCAGTTACATGATGGTATCACCTTGCTTTGGGTGGCTGAAGTACCTGGATTTTCTTGTTTATACCCAAGTTACCAGCTGATATTCTAGAAATAAAAAAAAGTATTTAAACCCTTCCTACACGATGCTTTTAAACCGCCACTGTACTAAGTTACATCATTAAATAAACAGTTCCCATGGCCCCAACTAACCAATGCTTTCCACTGAAAAATTCTACTTTTTGTTTTGGTTTGGTTTTGCAGGCTAGTATTTAACTAATAGCTCTTTGGTTTATCCTTGCTTTTGAGAAAAGTTGTTTTAAGTAACCAGATTAACAATATTGCAACACTAATTTTAATTTTCATGGGAAAATGATTTACATGCTTCCATTGTTGAAAACTGATGGAAGATATGAACCAACGTCTCTTTCAGAGCTGTTGAATATGCAGAACCTCAACAGAACTGGTCTATTTGATTATGTATCAATTTATGTTTATGCAAAATTTAATGTGAATGTATCTTTACCTTAAAGGCAATAATCTGTTCCTTGCATACACACTTCATTCTTTTATTGAATGCCTTCCCTAATGAATAATCGCAGTAATTAATTTTTATAAAAATGTTCAGGAAAACTCTCAGGCTATTTTTAAACCAGACCATTTTACCACAGAAAAATGCTGCAAAGAGAACTGTTCAGCTTTACAAATCGCTACTAAATGCCTTGTAAAGCAATGGAACAGCTAACTCCCTGCCCACCATTTTGGGCAATCTATTTCTGTAACCTCCACATCCTTCATGCAAAAGAAAGCAACCTATTCCTACAGGAGAAAAAAAATAGAATTCTATGGGGGGCTTCCGCATACTTCAGGAGTCTCTATCCATTCAACATCCATGAAAACATTATTATTTATGATTTCTCCTTCAAGGAAGGATGTCTCTGGAAATATAATATCCAAAGTACTGTTTTAGAGGAAAAACAACCAATAGACTGCTCAGAACTACTAAAGCAGCTTTACACACAAAACTCACATTGTTTTAATTCAATTACAGCTCAAGGAAATTCCTGTCTTGGGGAAGAACCCAACAACCACACAAGTACTACTGACAGCCAGATGTGCCAAAGCTAATTCTTTGAAAAGATCAGATCCTCTAGAAGTAGCAACATGAAAAAATAAAGTATTGGAAATCCTTTCCTAGGAGAAGAGAAAAAAATAAATAACTGACAGACAGATGCAAAGTTGAATCTAGTTTTTTTTTCATAATGTACTGGTTTAAATTGTTTTTCAGACTGTAAACAAAATATGCACATACTAGAAAATATAAATTGAATCAAAATGACATTTTTAAAGATAGCAAAAGACAATTACTAGAATTAAAAAAAAGTTAGAAGCGTGAATGAAAATTTCTATGTGCTACAAATGTTTCAGCCCAAACTTCTAAGATGTGCTTTTCAATTTTTTTGCGCTGACAAATTCTCTTATTCTCTCTCCTCATCAGACCATGCTTTTTCTTCTACCTTCTTGTTTAAGACTCCCCTCACAGAGCTAATATCCAAGTGGCAGCCAAACATCCTGCCACATGGATTTACAAGGGTGACTCTGACACAAATGAGCAAAAAGCCACTCAGGCATGCACCATCATTCCCTGGTCCTTTCCATGCCTGCCTCCTCATGCCCCTCTTCTGTGCTCCAGATTTCTCCTTTGATAAGCCCTCACTGTACCACCAGCCACCTATAATTCCATCATTGTACCTCAAAAGTCGACACCCAGACAGGACAGACTCAAGTTATCACTCGGTTTTCTGTGTCTCAACAGAGCCCAAGGACAAAGGAAGAAATGAACACAAGCCCAGCAGGCAGACTCACTGGATTAGCTTCAAGCACTGCTCACCTGCAGGTTTTCCCATGCAATTCCTGATGGACTGGCTGGTGCCTGAGCTCTGCATCTTGCTAACAATACCTCCCTCCTTCTAAGGGCTGTCTTGCAGTTGAGAATTACACTTTCTGTGATGAAAAGCACTAAATGCTTGATGAAGGTCAGTGTCACTGTGCACATGGTGAGCAAGCTATTTGCATGACCTTTCTCCAAAGCACCAGAAACACAGCGACTTCTGGGGGTCTTGCAGGTGTTACAGCTGACTTAGACACTGGTATGTTAAATTTCAGTACGACTGCACAGGCACTACTTCTTCTGGGCTCCAAAAACTAGACTGAGCACCAGTTTGGCACACGTACCATTCATTCCTGTACCCATTCTTGGTACCTGCAACCCAATAGAAGGCCATCACAGGCAGAGAAGCGACTTGTGTGAGCAGAGGTGTTTTTGCATCTGCAAGGCCAGTAATAGGTGTGGAAAACTGGGCACGTGCTTTTTTTGAGGTGGCACAAACTCTTCTGTACATGCTACAAACATTAGCGGGACTGTAGTTTTTCCACAGCCGGCTCAAGTCATCCCCCCCTGTGAACATGCAGAGCAAATACCAGCTGCCACCCTGCAACACCACCAGCACACACATGCATTCCTCTTCAAAGCGCTGCCCAAATACCTCACCCATTAATCCTGAGAAGCAGACACCTCTGTTATCCCCAAATTACTGACTGGGAAGCCAAGGAGTGGAACTGGAGACTTGAATATTCAAGGGGATCGAAAAGCACTAAGGGCCGCATTCAGCTACCCCAAATTCCCATGTACGTGGTGTACGTAGACACAGGGATACAAGGACCACAACACTGAATGAGCAACCCCCAGCCTCCGCCTTGTACTCAGGACCAAACAGCTGTCCCCTCTCCACACCATCAAGCTGCAAGAAGTAACACAAACCCAGGCCTCCGCTGCACAGACACAACAAAGCACCAAGATCAAACAACCAGGTGAGCAGACACCTGTCTGAACTCATACCAGTAAATACAGGTTGCACATCTTCAGAATTTTAACCAAAGCAAAAATATGAAAGCTCTTCCCATGGCCTGAACAATTCACCTACGCTGGCCAAAACAGTAGAATTGCACATATTTATTTGCAGGGCAGGAACACAGGTTCCTTCCCTTGCTCTTTCAATTTAACACACTTGAGTGGACAGCCCTTGAGCAAAGTGACCTAAATTTGAAGTTGGTACTGCCTCGAGCCCAGTGTTGGACTAGATGCTCTCCAGCAGTCTGTTCAAGCCCCAGTCCTCCTCTGGCTCTCTTCACCATGACACTGGAGCCCTTTTTGCACTGGTGATTTGCAGGCTCAGAGTGCAGCGCTACAAACCACGCAAACATCCATGGCCCACACCTCCCTTCTGCCTCTTTTCTGGTCTTAACCCACTACAGGGAACTATTCATACAGGTGACTCTGTTTTGGGGGGAACCACATCTGATGGCAATCCAGTCATTCTGAGGTTTGTTTAAATCACCACCAGGTGAAAAGCTAGTAAAATGATGTATTTTGGAGAACAATAGGACACGGCCACAAACACAGGAAACTGGAATAGCTTCAGGCAACATGGCTCATAAGCAGGCAGCAAACTGAAGAGCATTCAGCTAGAAGGAAGGCAAACAGAGCCAGTGTTGAGAAGGGGGAACAGTAAGAAGACAGGAGAGAGAAGGGAAAGGAATCAGGGAAGGCGCAGAGAAGAGTGACGCCCTGGTCACTCAACAGAATAAGCCAGACTGGCAACTGGTGCAAACTGGCCAGACATGTCTCCCTCTGCAGAGCTGGCCGTGCTGGGGATGGGTGAAATTCAGCTCTTGGTGACGTGGCTCTAGGAAGGAAAGCTGTTGGGGCACCCACTGTTTTGCTAGCACACACACCCAGATGCTGACTGTGGAACATCCAGTGCCATTTCTCCCCTTTCTTATTTAACAGTTTCTACAAGTATTTAAGTGTCTGCATTCAGAAGCCTGTGATGAGCAAAATACATGAGTTTTTACAGCAAAGAAAGGAAAAAAGAAATGACATGGATGATCTTTTGTGATTTAACCTTACTGCGGGCTGTGCTCCTCACTGCCTGCACACACAAATCCAGTGCACTTGAATCTCGGAGATCTACTGCAACAAGCTTTCTCTAGTCCTGATCTAGTTTAGTATATCCAGTCTCTGTGCCTAGTGACATGCAAAGTACTTGTCTTCTCATATGGCACATAACACAGCAAGCAGCCACTCCTTAAACCACTGTACCTTAATACGGCTGATGTGGAACAACTACTATCCTGTAAAATGTTATAATGAAAGAACTACCAGAGCCTTTTAGTACAATTCCAGAAATGATAGAGCTCCTTCTTCCTTCATACACTAATTGCACTGAAATTGCATCCAATGAGTCCATGCATATTTAATCAAGTCTGGGGCTGCTGAACACACTGCTATTGCATGGGGTGCTATCAGCCAGAGCCATAAATTATTAACTTTGCCAACTAAACTTCTGCTGAATAATTTTAGGTTGGTGGTGCATTGTTTGACTGAGGCAAAGCTTGCATTGTGTATCCCCTTATCATTAATATTCTTCCTGTGTTTCCTATGGCACCAAAGTGCTGGGAAGGGTCACTGCTCAGCTCGAGACAAGGCCCCCAGGGAGGATGTGGTGCCTCAGACAGACTGTATTATATGCCATCGCTGAATATTTTCCTAACCAAAGCACCTCCTCTCGGGTCATGTCTAATCTCATCACTAATTATACCTCTTTGTTAAGGCCAAAGAACATATCTGGTAGTCATCTTTATTAGGGAAAGATTAATAAATAGACATGATCCTGCTTTTCAGCCTTCCAAGTAACACGTAAAGCACAGCTAAGTGCTAGGAAAAAAACACCGGGAACAGATCCAATAAAAGAATCTTTGCCTTCACAAGGCTTTGCTCATTAAATAAAATGAGGCTGTCGAGAGCTCTGCTCTAGGTACTCTCCACAAGCTCCCAACCCACAGCCTGTGGCAGGAATGAGGCCAAGCACACCAGCTTTGCCCCTACTTTGGTACCACCTCCACTGTCCCCTTCCTGAGCAGCCCCACCACTGCCTCCCACTTGCTTCCACCCCTCCCACCGCCACCCCACAAAGAGCACCCAAGTTCTGTAGGCAGCCAGCGGGCGTTCCCAGGTGGGGTGCACACCAGGGCAGCCTCATGCTGCTGCTGCTGGGGAGTGGGGCTGCCTGGGGCACTGAGCACGTCCCTCCTGAGCTGCGCTCTGCGGGAACAGCAATGGACCTCTGCTGACCTGTGTGCGACCTACTGTAATAGATATCAAATAAGATCTACAACAAGCAGCCTTGTGTGGGTAGAAGGGGTGCTACCCACAACTTGCTGTTGCTGAGAAGCAAAATTGCCAAGCTCTTATTTCCAGCTTTCACAAGCCTTTTATTAGGGAGTAGTGGGGTTAAAGCCATCTACTCTAGCTGAATCAAGACTAGCCCACAACTACATGCATTTTGAGACTCTCAAAATAAATGCATTGTAGACATATAAATGATCTTTATCCAACCTTAATTATTATTAATGCTAATTACTCCCTAACATGAAGGACTCCCCGCGGAAGATGCAAAACATAGCCTTAGCTGTCAGTCTGCACAACAGCTGGTGGAGCTGAGAGAGGCAGGCATCTGCTTATCAGGGCTTTTTCCTGACAGGGAGGCAGCTAACAGTAAGGGTGACACCTCACATTACAACTCAGTGAACCCCCAAGAAAAAAATGGAAATTTTGAACCAAAAACAAGGCACAGATTGTATGCGGACCAGCATCTGCTATTCATCCAGCAATATGTGCCAGCTCACAGTTACTCCCTCTAAATAGGCACTCTTTCCCAAGAAGTGAAGGCAATAAATGCTACCAGCTCTGTTAAGTATCACACAAAAGCCATGTCCAGTGAACTGAACTCGGTGGAAGACCCATGGAAATTGGCACCCTGGACCATAATCCCCCATGTGCATTCCCATCACTAGATTTATACATAATTTGGGTCCCAATTCAAGGAAACCAGCAAAAGGAACCACCCTAGCACAGCTGATGCAAACCTCCTGGCACAGGCAGCCCAGCAATACTTACATGAAAATCTAACTGCTTTGAAGTCATGCTTTTGGTTAACCAGATGTAACCTGGGATAGGAACCAGCTCCCACCTGGGCACCCAAACAATCCCACTGACCTTGTTGGAAATCTCACACAGAAGCTGAACCCTGGCCCTGGGTAAGTCTCATGCATGGGACCGCTTCCAGCCAAGCTACTGCTACCCCAACCCGCACCATCTGCAGGTAACAGCAGAGGCTTGCCAAGCAAGAAGAGCACAAACCCACATTTCTGGCACCTAGTAGCCAAAGAAAGGGATCCTATTGATTAGAGCTGTTGAGCAGGCTCATGCCATAATCTCTTTTTCTCTCAATGGCAGCCATTCATTGGCTATCCTCCAAGAGTCAAAGGACAAAACTAATCTTATTTGTCACTCACAAGATCGAAGTGTCAAAGGATGCTGGCAGAGCAATTTGGGTGTAGAGTGGTGGAAATGCTCCCAGCAGCAGCAGCCAGAGAGCCAAGTACCCTGAGCATGGGAAGAGGGCTCTTTTCCTTCTGGCCCTCACTGCAGATATTTAGGATGCAAACGAGGTCTTGGGATTGGAGGAGGAGGATTGGTGGATGGGAAGAAAAGCTACTGAAGGAAGGGACATGAAGCCACAAACTGCTGCAGGGTGTCACCAACCAACCCCACGGTTGTCCTGAAACTTGTACAGATGAAGACCTCCAGTGTCAGCTGCAGTGTTTCTCCAGCTGTTTCGTGCATCACCCTGTTTTGAGTTGCAACAACACCTCAACAACCACTCTGAAATAAACGGATCTCCCTGCGACAGGATCCAGTGACAGCCCTGCATCCTTACAGGCAGCCACTGCTCACGGCCTCCCCTCCATGAGCAGCACCAGGAGCAGCACATCCCCAGCATCTGTGTGCTGTGACACAAAATCATGAAGGCACAAGTACTGCTGCACCAGAGGCTGGATTTTGCAAAGTCATCATTGAACACAGACTGGGCAATTTGCACCACTGGGTAGTACCGTATTTCGCACGTGTTCACAAACACCCAGTCAGAACAAAAAGCAGCATTTTCAGTTAAGGAAGGCTGAAGGCCAAAGCACAGGCAGGAGCTGCCAGAGGGGGTGAGCAGTGGGAAGGTGTTCAACTGGAAGCGCAGGGACACCAGACAGGGCTCTTGGTGAGGAAGCCAAGAGGAGCCATGATGGCAGAAAAGACAGCAGCTCAAGACCCACACCATACTGATAGTGAAATACAGCATACTTTCAAATCACCCTTGGATGGAAGAAGGGGAGGGTTTAAGACAGCTGCAAGGAAGAAGCACAGAAACTGAGCTGAAGCAATCAAAGTGCTGTTGGTGTAATTTTCAAATACAACTGTGCAATTGAAGCAGCTCCCATCTGAGGCATGTAGTGAGAAGCCAGCCCAAGCCCACTCATGTGGTTCAGGAGGTCACCAGAAGAAGCAGCACAATTATATCCTTCTGTTGGAGCTACTTATTACTGAAGCACACATCATGTTTTCTCTTGGCTCACAAGTACCGGCATTTTAAAAGCCCTACAAACACACTGCTACTTTGACAACTTTTCAGGGGAAAAAAAAAAACAAAACAAACAAAAAAACCAACAACAACAACAAAAAACCTAAAAAAAAAAGACAACAGAAAAACTAAAACCATCACCAAAAAAAAAAAAAACCCCTAAAGAAAAACAAACAAACAAACAAACAAAAAAAACCCACCAAAAAACCAAACTAACCCCGAAACCAGAAACCAACCAGGAGAGAAAGGAGGATCATTTTAGGATCATTTTGCCCACCTTATAAGCTAGCTCCAAAACACCCATTTATAACACACACCCCAGGTTCTGTGCTCTTCAGCTGATTTTCTTGGAATGCCATGGGGTATAAGTACATCACAGCATTACTGTTTCATAGCTGTACTTCTCCTTTCAGTTTTTCAACAGAGGGATCTGCTGCTTCAGTAGTCAAAGGCTAAGCCTGATGAATGCAATGATTTTTGTCCTGAATTAAAGATACTGGACATTAAAGAAAGAACATTAAGCACCACGGTGAGCACCAAGACAGACAGACCTTCATGGTCCCATAGGGGAGCAGCAGTCAAGATCCATTCAAAAGTCTTTGGAATAGAAAAAAAGAAACCACTACAAGGCAAGGACGAACACCTGGACACAGGGGCTTAAAGGGACAGGGGGCAATTGCAGCAAGTTCCTGCCCAGCACAGCAGGCACAACTCCTCTGTGACTAACTCACTTTCCCAGGTGTCCTGGCACCACTAATGTGAGGCTCTGCAAGTGGGACCAAAGACAGTGGCTCATGCAGCATGAAGCTATCACTAAGGTTAGGTTTACAGACACCCTGAGTTGAAGAGGAGTGTTGATCTGCTGGAGGGCAGGAAGGCTGCACAGAGGGCAAGCTGGATAGGTGGGGCACAGCCACGCTCGGAAGAACACGTGAGCACATCATACAAAATGCACCAGAGCGACATGACAGGTCTCCTAAGCTGCTGCTTCATTTTGAAATAGGTGTTTACCTCCACTAAGCACAATACGATGATATTTGGATCCCCAAAAAGAGTAAGTGGGAGGGTGGGGGAGCAGAGGTGGCTGTATTTATAACAGTTTAGAAAGGGGACAGAGGGAAGTTAGATTGGCAGTGACAACATAAAATGCTGCACAAACATATACAAATAGCTCTTTTCTAAAATGAAAGAAATGTATGCTTTGCTCATGGCCACAAAAAGCACTGCACTCAGCATATTTATGGCCTATGTGTTAGTTTTCCACATTAAGATGACTGCCAGTGCCTTCCAGGGCTCTGAAAACTTAAACTCTCACTGGAACCCAGCTTCTGCTGATTTATGTTTGCATCATCTAACCTCTGTGAACCTACCCTGGTATAAATGACTAAACTGCTCTGAAATAGGATTATATCACTTCTAGCACGAGCAGTGTGTATAAATATTGGACTTAAGTTTCCAGAGCAGTCTAGCCAGAAAAAAATAAACTCACATTTAGCCAGCTGGAAGTGGAAACGTGATTTTTTTTTCTTTTTAATAATGCAAAGAATTTACTGTCACAATCTGCCTAATTGGCATAAACACGTGTTGCTATACACACTTTAATGCATGCAGTGGATTTACTCTATTTTTATATAAGAACATTAGGGATGCTAATGGCCACCCATATCTGCGTCTTCAGAACCTTTGCAATGCCCCCAGTCATTTCATACAAAAACCAACTTCTGCCAAATAGGAAAAAAAACCCAAAAACTCACATCACAACAATTTCATCTTTCTGTGCAAAAAAGATCTGTTTGCAATCAAACTCCAAGCATATCAGCCTGTTGAATGCAAGTCTGTATAAAATCCATCTTTTGGAACTCAAGGTATTATCTGGCTCCTGCAGTAGCTCTTGATCTATTGGTAGTCCTTGGTTCTGCAAAGAGAAGGAGTCTGCCAATGGCCACAGAATGCTCCTCGGAGATTAGACCTCTGGGGTTCATCTGATTCATTGCCTGACTTCTGCCAAGCCACATCCTCTCCATGTGTCCATCAAAAACTACTTCACGGGCCCAGAGGCCTTTCCTGCAGAGCTGCAGCACAGCACACATTCTCAGCTCTCCATACCTGGGTCCTTCTCTCTTGACCTCTAACTGACTTCTCCAGCTGGGCATGGCTGCACCTCCAGAACCCTCACATTCCACATTGGGATGGAGACATCTGTTGGTTGCCTACCTTCCACTCCTGCACTATTTTGGTAAGCTTGCTGCCACACTGATATATTAAGCAGAGAGCACACTATATATGGGAGCATCTACCAATGCATTCAAGTCTTCCAACCCGTAAGGAGCAATCTGATCCTATCCCACAGCATCAACAGCCCGTAATTGTAACTTCTGTCACAACAGCTGACAGACTAAAGCACAAGTAACAGCACACCAGGCAATGGGATCCCCCAGCAGGTGCTTTCCCCTACCAGTTGTTGCAGGAAGGGCAGGAATGTTTCCCTGGCCCCAGAACACTGCCGGTGAGCGAATACTTCCCATCACCCTCAAGAATGAAGCATGCAGCACGGCGTTGGATGTCAAGCTAAAATAGTTCATTTCAGGGTGAAGTATTAGGTCCCATCCCTCCCCACACGCAAGTAACCCTGCAGCATCCTCGAGTGTGAAGCCCAAACCAGCTCCAAATTAAGTCAACAAGAGCTTTTCCACTGACATACCTGGGAGCTGGCTCAGACCACAAGTGACCACGAATGCCATCCCTAGAGGCTGGAAGAGTAGGTGGACATTTGGTAGGTCAGTGATGACCATCCACCATCAAGCATTAACTCAACGCACAGAGACACCCCCTCCCCAGCTTCCATACGTATCCAAAACATGCTTTGCCTGTTTTGACAACGGAGGTTTGGTTTCAGTTACTGGTAACAAGGAGGTAAACGCAATACAGCTTATTAAGTAAAAATTAAGCAATCTTCAGATGCACTCTTGGTAATTTTTTTCCTGTCAGGTGGAAGGAGGCTAATTTTCACTTCATGTGGGAATTAAAAAGGCATTGCATATTAACACTTTTATTCTATTTTCTTGCCAAAGCTGCCTTTTCTCATAAGCTGTATTAAACCATAGGCTCAAAGTCTGAGAAGATGGTGCTGCTCAGTGCTGTGAAAACAATAAGACTATGCGTGTGACTGAGCAGCATCCCCTGCCCTGCTGGAGCTAAGTAAATTATAACCTTCACTACTTTCAGAGGAACAGTCCCAGCTGCAGAGAAATGATTCTTTCAAATGACAATATAAAATGATACAGTCCAGCTGCCCAATTTCATTCCCAGAGAGATTTTCTCTTGGGATGCAATCTGGTTCGAAGTAGAGGGAGTTATCTGAACACTGCATAAGAATACAGAAGACAGAGCTGTCAGCAGTGGTTTCAGCCTCTTCAGTATACGTGAAAACACTCACACGTCATTATTGAAAAGGAAGGGAGTCACCTCAAATGTTTTTCTATGTCCCTGAAAGGCTCCCTGAATGAATAAATATTCTTTCATTATGTTTCAGCTGTTGCCACTGCAGTAGGCTCCAAGGACAGAATTTAAACTCAGGAGGAAGGAGGGGAGTGCCCTGCAAGGAAAATACAATGTAATTTCCAGTGGACACTTTGAACCCGGAGGAACTCAAGGTGGGTGCTCCATCACCACAATATCCTGCAAGATGCAGTCCCCAAGGGTGCTCTCTATGGCACAAGGCATTAAGAGGGTTCTGTGACTGCATCAGGCCTTGGTATCCTAGGAAAATCTTCAAGTTGTCCTATAAAAACCTTCAGCCTAACTGGGATGGCAGTCCTATGCTTTGCTTGAAGAATCAAGGAGCTTAGAAAGATGGTAACAGAAATATTCATGCTAATTGCAGAAAATGTTGGAAAGTAATATGGCATAGAGACTGGCTGAAGGAGCCAGTCCCAAGCATCCGGTCAACCTAAAAGAGTCTCAAAAGGTGCCCAGCAAGAAAGTCCATCTAGCAGCAGAAGAAAAAACCACAGCTGATCTGAAGAACTTCAGGTGCTATTGATGGGGGCTTTTGTTCATTTGTTTTTTGGGGGGTTGGGGGTGTTTAAAGAGACTAAACAAAAAGACAGTCTCACAGTAGATGGTTGCCTCACACAGTTGAAGGTTACCTTGTGGTACTACCAGGGAGAAAGCAATGGTCCCTCTTGCTCCTGAGCACCAACAAATTCCCTGGTGTCACTGTCAACAGGCTGGCTAGCGCTCACAGAGGGCAATTCTGCCAAAATGGGCTGATAACAGAGAAGGATACAAGTCAACTAGCTGATAATATCTCCCTCCCTTGTTTACACATTCATCATAACTGCTTTTTGAGTCAAAAACCTCCTTATAGTCAGTGGGTTTACTGGAATAATTGGGTAACTGCAAACCAACAAAGCAAGTGTTACAGGTATTTACTAATGTCTTCACTGGTATTTCATACGTAACATTTTGCAATATCATAGATGAATATGAAAGAAAACTCCCACACTATCAACCTGTAAGTACAGGAGCCTCTTAGAAGTACCACTGACTTTTAGTTTCCAGCATTACACATAAACCAAGGGTCTGGGCTGCTGTATAGGGTGAATAAAACCCCAGTAACACAGGATTCAATTCAGAAGCCTACTAACTCAATTAATCCATGCTTATCCTGAGTTACCCTGTTGGAAATGACTACTTGGGCTTGTGATAACTCTTTTCCAAGAAGAACTCACTCATCACTTAATCTTCACCAGCTCTGAACACCCAGGAACAGGAGATGTGACCTTTACAGGATCCAAGCACACAGGAACAACTGGAGGGGCCATAAGGCACACATTCTCAGCAAATGCACCTGATGTCTAAGATCATTTAAAAAGAGAAGAGCAAGTCTTTGCTGGCACCCTGGCCATAAGCCTCGAAAGTCCTACCTTGCAGGCTTAGCACTTGTCTTTCCATGCCATAGGTGAGTAGTAAGAGGACCTTTTTACCTTTTTTTGCCTTGTAAGCACAGCAGGGGGAAAAAAAAAGGCAGCAAAGCTTCCCTTGTTAGGTCATTCATGCAACGCAGGCAGCAAGAATTAACCCATCCATGATAGCAGTGGGAACAGGTTCGTAAGAGCCAGAAGTGCACCCAAGCACCAAAGCAATGGAGCAGTGAGGTGACCCCTCCTCAGCCAAGAAACAAGATATCAAACATCACTTCCTCTTCTGCTCTCCCAGATGCTTTGAAACACGGCAGATAATTAAGGAAAATACCAAAGTGATTTCAGTTTTCAGCTGTTTCCATGACAGAAGAACCTACAATAAGTTTATGCGTGACTTCTAGCCAAAGCTTGTTACCACTGGCATAACCAACATCAAGAAAGAAATCGAGGTCCTTTCTCATGCTGCCTCAAGTACAGCCATCCTATTTCACCCCAGCGCACAGGAATGCTAAGCGGGTCCACTTAAGAATGCATTATTTGCTCTTGGTCATATTCTCTTGTAGTCCTGGAAGGCAAATAACATTTGCTTTCTGCAGCACATCAAACTGAATACTCACATTTGATTAGCTAGTTATGGGAGATATCCTCAGGCTTTCTCTGCTCCTCTGCATTTTAATAATCTCTTTTTAATTTCTGTCTGATAGTACTTTTCACCCTAAGTGTATTAGCATCTCCACACACCCATGCTAATTCCAGCACTGCCAAGGAGCTGCCCATTCTTCTTCGCTGTCCTGGTCTTCCTACACTTTCCATCTCACAGTTGCTGCTGCCATGTGAAAAGCATGCCCAGTTTGCCGTCTTCAGATAACTGGGTATTACACACCTTACTCTTGCTTCACTCAGGCTGCTTGTCAATGCATTGAAAACTCCACAGAGACACTGTCAATATTCCTTCACACAGTACAGCCACATCTCAAGATTTTTCACACCTTGAGCATAGATCTGCTCAAATTATGTAACCAATCCATTAGTCCCATACAAAAAGCAATTTTTTAATCTTAATTTTCTGCAGAATGAAAAATATAATGCTAACCTTGAAATAAAATTATTTGTACTTCAATCTTTTAAGTATGTGAGGTTTTCTTCAGATTTTGCTTTAAACCCCTGCTAGTACATGCAATTACTTGAAGCATTCTTATGTTAGACCAGAAGAAAATAAACTGCATTTATCCCCTGCAGAGTCAATTCTGCACACCAACAATAAACACCCTAAGCCTGCTTCTTTTAATATGCAAAACCCTGACCTCAGATGTATATGCCAGGTTGCTGCTGGCTTTAATGAAGACAGGGGCATATTTAAGGGCAAAATTTGTAATAGAGTCTGGTTTTCCTCAATATTTCATATAACCACTCCACCAGATTCCTAAGAGCCCTTTTACCCACACTACTGTAATGAGCTCTTGTGAGCTACACCTTCCAGTAAACCCCTTTCCCTCCTGGACTTTGAATTTCAGAAACCTTAATTTAACTCTGCATATAAACAGCAACTCCAGAGACCATTTCAACTCCCACATATTCTTGCGATGCCGCTTCATGGCACGTTGCTTTTCCGCGGCCTTTGCTCACCCATTTGCTGCAGCACACTGAAACAATCCCAACCAGATGTCCTGCTCCCCAACGATCAGGCACATAGGAAGCTTTAGGGCACATACCAAAGCCACGGGTAACGCAGGAATTTGAGGCAGCAGCACATGACACTGCTCTCAGAAAACAATGGAAAGCCTTGGCTCAGGTGATGTATCCATCTCACAGGTCCAGCCCACCTAGAGGGGTAATATCACTCTAGGACCTTGACACCAATCAGCAGACATGTAGTATAGTCCCTAATGCATGCCAGTAACTTCTCAGATGCAGAGTTTTGGGAAATAAACCAAACAAACTAAACCAGTCAGATAGCTCTTTCCAAAAAGAGGCTCCTCCAAAAGCAGCAGTGTTGGATTTCTGCTACTTCATGAACCAAATCCATGTTCAGCCTTATCAAGTCCAATTCTACACCTATGCCAAATACCCTGTTCAAACAACAGAGCTCAGCACAAACCAAGGACAATTAACACAACATGGAGTTTCCTCTTGGAGGCAGTATGCCCAGGGTGGATGGAGGTGGAGACCACTGCTGTAGGATGGCAGCATCACCAGCAGGGTCCTCCTCCATGCCAGCACCCACAGGGTGATGAGGCTGTGGTTGCTCAGGGGAGACAGAAGTGCATTCTCACATCTCCTTGCCTGGGTCTGTGGCAAAATCCTCAAGTTCACCAGCTCTCTGCTTTCTGCCTCCTCCCCTGTTGGCTGCAGCCACCCAGGGCCTGGGCAGGGCTCCAGGCAGTTTTCCCAGGCAGCAGTTTCAGCCCCTTGTCCTCTCCCAAGCTCACAGTGAGCACAGTCTCCCAGGGCATCCACTGATGTTCGACTCCCAGAAACATTCCCCTCCTTCTAAAGCACAAGAATAACAAAGCTTCACCCGCAGGCAGAGCGATGGCAAGAAGGCAATACAGATCTCCCCCGGCAGCAGGGACCAGGGGGAAGCCCTTGGACACGTCCCAGGAGTAGGTGGCCACACACAGCCCAGCTCCCAGGCATGGGAGCAGCGCTCATTTTAGGAGGGATTTGGGGTTTCGCAGATGCCTGCTGCTGAGAACACACTTCTATTGTGCTGAGGGTGGGACGGTGAGTAAGAGCCCTTCATCACCCAGCACACCTCTGCACTACTTCCCTGTTTTCTGGGTGGAAGGGCAACAAGGGATAAACTGGGCTGCATGACATTGTAAGTCAAGACACTGGCATTGCAGAGAAAGAAAGGTGGGTTGTTTTTTATTCCTCCAGCTCCCTGCTGTAGTTTCCATTAGGCACAGAAAAATTCAGCTAGCACAACCATTTCCAATTCAAATGATCCTGCTGTGCCCTCACCAGGACAACTCCCCAAGGAGAAGTTTCACTATTGCTGTTGCTGGAGATTGATAACAAGAGCGTAAACACTGTATTATCCTGCTTTCAGGTGTTCAGCCAGATGCTTACCTGAAATTAAAAAGCAAACAATATTCAAAACTCCACCATCTTTTTCCAAAATGCTCGTGATCTCCGCATCTGATTTTGCATATGCTTCTTGAGATGAAGGTTATTTGAAAGACAGACATTCCAGGAATGGTTGCAAGTGTACAGGTTACCTACAGGTCTAGTTACAGAGGTTAAAAAGGGCAGCTGACAACACGATGAAACACTTCTGTCCAGTTCTCACACAGCAAAACTCACAGGCAAGTTAAGATTTAAAAAGTGATAGTGGATTGCACATTTTATTTCATTATACAGACCAAATCCAAGAGACTGGGACACACACCCCTCCACATGGGTGAAGTGGACAAGATGACAAAACAAAGGTCAGTACTCAATTACTTTTTTCCCAGAAGGTCGAAGCCTCCAACAACAACAACAGTGATTGCATTTCAACTCCAACAGCGACCACGTGTAGAAAATGGAGCTCCCTGCACTGAAAGTGGATGGACATTCTCAGTGCAGCCACAACACAAACGTGCTTGTTTTCATCACCAAAAAACATGGATAGAAAAAAAATTTCCAGCGCCAAGCATCTCTTCTGGCTTCAGGGTGACGACAAATGCAAGCCAAGCAAAGGATAAGCTTTGAAAATAGTAATTTTAACTTGTAAATAAATGAGCATGGCAGGGACTATTTCAAACCATACAAAAGGTATCAAGCAACTGGATTTCAGGAAAGATCTCATCTGGCATTCAGCAACCTGCTGTACTGAACACTGGCCTTCCCAGGATAGTTCTTAGTCCTCAAATCTCATCCCACCCACCACTAATGACATATTGCGCCAGCCTCTGCCATGTCACTTGGTTTACTTTCTTGAGTTTATCCATCTATAAAGTAGGAATAATCACTTTTAATTTCCTTGCAGAGCTGTTATTAGGGTTAATTAGCCAATGTTTGTACACTGCTTTGAAAAACGCAGGAGTACTCTCTCTCCTCTCTCACTTTCTCTATATATAAATATATGATGTTCTATTATCACAACCATCTGTGCCAGTGGGAAAATGTAATTGCTGAGCTAGCTCTTGGGAAAGACCTGCCTTTCTGTAATATATAGGTCAGAGGACTTCTGTGAAGGTAACAATATGTGAAGGTAATGATAACACATTTCAATGGGAAATGCAATGAGACACAAGGTAATGCTAAATTTGGTTCTAGAAGGAAAGTGTTTACCAAAAATCTAGAAGAAAAATCTCAGTGACCCTTCTGTGTGAACCGAGTACTAAGGAAAGGACTCACAATCTCTCTTCAGGGAAACAGATTTATCTTCAGCTAAAAACCTAAGAAAACAGTGACCTGCATTTCAAAATGGAGAGGATGGGATATCCTGAAGGCTAACCTGAAGAAATACATGTGAAAGCAATTCCATTGCTAGAGAGAAACAAGTGGGTCAAAATAAATGGCTTCCCTGGCTCTTGGCATGAAGAAAGCTCATTTCTCAAATGAGAAATAAATGAGAGAGGAAAGAAAAGAAGTTAAAAGTCTGAATATATGCTGGAAGTAAAACATTATAAGGTATAATGTTAAGGGAATAAACAGTAGGGTTTTTGTTTTGCTTTTAGCTTGAAAGAGTAATGGGAAACAGGTATATGTTTTTATAAATATAACCAAAGAAAATATAGGGGAGAGAATGAGTCTATTGTTCAACAAGGCAGGGGGATCACGTAACAAGAATCCAGATGGATGAAGCACTCAATAGTTATTTCCCTATTTGTTCTGTATAAAGGACACAAATGTATTTAACAAGAGATAAAATTTATGACTTAGAGAAGTCTGGAAAAATTAAAAAAAAAAAAAAAAAAAAAAAAAGAAGAAATTTGTTAAGTGTATCCGTTTAATCAATGTGCCAGAATTCTTCTATAGCAAACATCTACTGAAGTCAATGGACTTCAGGGATAAATTTAGCCTACCACTTTAAAATTCCGTAAGACCAAATGACATGCACAGAAGGGATCTAAAGACACCAAATATATACAAAGACCATAAAACTGTTGTTGAGCAGTCTTGGAGCTCATATGGAACCAGCAAGATACGAGCAGTCTGGAGATAAACTGTTTGCAGAAAAGAAGTGTGACACAGGGATGGGCTAAGACACAGAGTTAGGAAATTCCAATCAACTGCTTTATTAGAAGAAATAAAATTCACAACATAAACCAGAACAATGAGTAAAAGAAAAGTGTAATAAAGAAAGATTCTGCCCATAAAAACCTGAATGTTTTCCAAATATGAACACGTCTTGGAGGGAATGAATCCTAGATTAATTAAGCAATGTTTACTACTTATTCTTGTGGGATTAGAAACATACATGGAAGAATAGATAGATTTCAACAATAACCCCACAAAACCAGAGGGGATGGGGAAGTCTCTGCTCAACTACACCACTGTAAACCTGGATAACATTCCCCTGCTGCCATGGATTTAGCACAGTGGAGCTGGAAGCCAAGGTTGACATGAACACCTTCCAAAAGCAAAATTTTGTGTCAAAGGCTGCAGGTCTAGGGGGATGAGGGGATGGGAGTGGGAAGACAGGCACAACTGGGGAGATGCCACCAAGAGGATCAGCAAGTTCAGGAAGCACAGGGGCTTTGGGGAAATCTGCTTATAGTTCAGGGAGAGAAAAGGAAGTGAAGACAATTCATGCATAATTGAAAAATAGCAATATTCAGCAACAAGGCGGGGAGGGGGGGATAAAACGCAATTGACGAAAAATTCTAAGCAGCTTCAAATAGAAGATTCCTACAGGTTATGGTAAAACAGTATCAGACCAATCTGCCAGGGTGCAGACTTCCTGGTACTTAACCAAACAGCTCCTCTGTTGGCACCCTACCTCAAAATTGCTTTTTATTTGACATTGTCTGCACTGCCTGCAGAGGTACTTTGTAAATAAACCATCCCTAATAACACACCAGCAAGTAAGAGCTCCCTGCACCATCATTATTATTATCCCTGCCCATGGCAGGACAGTCAAAATAGACGTTCTTTAAGGTCCCTTCCAGCACATACCATCCTATAAATGTGTAAGAACTGTTCACTTCAGGAAACTCCCCACCATGCCCAGCATACCCCTCTGCCTCACAGTGGGACTTAACACACACAGGAGGGGAATGGTCCTGAACACCAGCCCACCCTGGGCTTTGAAGGGACACACTGACAGCAAGACCAATGCCTGGCATTTCCCAGAGCTCATGCATGACCTGCTCAATGGCTCTGGCAAGTTCCAGGGGATTTCAAAGCCAGGCCAGGGCTGCCACAGCAGCTGCTGACCAAAGGGCCCACAATACACTCATTTCTGTTTCTCGTAGAAGTAACTACAAGAGTCCGTTGTGTACTTTGTGTTTTTAAAAGGTAGTTCACCTTGTTGAGGCAGGATCAGGAAAACAGGTTTATTCAGGCTCACCCATTCTTTACAGAGTTCATGGGCCTCATGAAAATACCTCCATGCCTCGATCCAGTGCTCAGAGGTGACAGGCATTCCCACAGGGATGGCTGAGGGGGGGTATCTGCAGCACTTCTACCCTTAACGTGACTTGTCGGGAAGTCCCAGGCCTCCCCGAGAGGTTATTCCCAACTGCTGTATCAGCAGCTTGCGGGATCAGCCTGGTGCCAAGTGGCTTAATCAGGGATTATCAAAAGCTGGGCTGCTCCCCACGTCTCTATTTAGCTGCCCTTCTCCACTCTCAGTGAAGTTCCTGGAATGCCTGCTTCTCCAAGAGGAGGGTTTTTCCCAGGATGCCAGATGATGCAGGCCTAGAAACAATGCCAGGCGATGCACTGGGAGACACTGGCCACATGCTAGTAAGAAATCCCTGCACTGTGATGCCAAAATCCAGGTCCTTTGGTGGCAGGGAGCCTCAGCACTGGCTGTCCTACCAGTCACATTGCCAAAGGAGCTGCAGGAGGAGGACCCCACCCCATCAGTCTTGACATCCTGTATCTTTACAAATTTCCATGGCTCTGGTTAACACCAGGGGCTCTTGCAGGTCACAGGGCTGGGAAAGCAGAGCATTAAGAGGAAGGCAAAGTGTTTGGAAATATGGTTTTAAAAACTTCGAGTCTGTATCAGGGCATGTATCTTCCAGTGACAGTTCACGGATTTTCAGCATGGTCACTGTGCTCTTTTAACCAGCTGCATGGTATCATGAGGTTTTGAGGAAACTTCACACACGACACATATTCAGCAATCACTTATGAAGCAAAAAGTAAAAGTGGAGCCAAAACACACATCCTATTTTCATCCCCTCCACTGGTGCTGTAATGGTGATCTACTTTTTCCCTTCCCATCCCAAGCCCAGACATATGTTAGACGTATTAAAAGTCTATGTCTAACCCATTAGACCAAACTTAGCAGATCTAACTAATCAGAAGTTTTGTGGCCATGGTTAGGAATGAACTTTTGTGGCTCCTCCCATCCCTGCACACCTCAAGTTTCATCCTATCTGAAGGACAAGATAGAAAGGATATCAAGAGAAAATTAAGGCAACTCAACCCTCAGAAAGCCAAACTGCAAAAGTTATAAGTTAGTAAATGCTATGGACACATTTTGTGTCACCCCAAAGCAGCAGAAGCAAGAGCATCTAAAGAAGAAACTATTTCCAGCAGCACTGATTCAAATACAAAAGCTGGAAAACCAGACTGTGGAGTGCATCCACTCGGTTTGCAGGCCCATATGGCTAAAGCAATTATCTCCACTCAGTTCACCACTCCATGCACTGGAAAAAGGAGGTATTTGGAAAGGACAGAAAAATACTGCTTAGAAAGAGCAACGCTTTTTCACAATTTCTAAAAACATTTCTATATATATATAATCTCAAAAGGATATGAAATAGCATTATCATAGCCCATGCTAAGCTGTGCCACCTCATAATACACGATCACCGCCACACAGGACCTGTATGGGGTAGATCAATCACTCAGCAGGATACCAGGGACATCAGGGCACCCCGGGACACCACAGGACAGTGGGGACAGCTCATTGCTGCTGCTTCTGGCAGCTTCAGAGGTTTAAATAAAGAAATGAAGTACATGGCTAAATGCTCCCCTTCCTGTTGCTGTTTGCACATTTTTAAAGGGACAACTTCATTTTTACAGCACTTTACGGGTCGCATTGAAGAATTCACCATTTAAACCCACATTTGCTTTCTATTTTCAAAACCTCTTTTCATGCTTTGTAAGATTGTACTGCACTGCCTGGCAATCCCAACTTTCCTATGCAATAGGTGATGATCCACAGCAACACTTCCTGCCTGTACTCTTCTCAGTTATGCCTGTAGGCATTTCACATTGAAGCCAGGAAAGTCTGAAACTTTGGGGGAATTGCAGGGAGGTTGGGGGAAATGGCAGCTGAGATCTTCTTTGGGAAAACATCACCTTCTGGCAGATGTTTATCCTATGGATGATACATAGGAAACACCAGAGACCACCAGCAATACAGTAACTCCTAATTAGTAACAAATGCAAGTCAGAATGTATGGAATGTACAATGCACAATAATTAGTAACATGCTGCACCATGCATGGTACATGACACTGCCACTCCAGCAACCTCCTGTTTGGTGAAACAGGCATAAGGTTAGACTTCCCAACACAACAAGAAGTTTCAGTTTAAGGAATTTATTTGAAGGATGCATCACAGTCACAGTCAAGGAACATCCAGGCTGGATGTTATGCCTCAGGCAAAAATCCCAAATCAGCCCCTCTACTTTCCATGGCCTGTGGATTTTAAATGAAACCACACAATCCAAAATTAGAAGTGAAGCAGAAACCTTGTGAAGAGGCCACTCCCTGGGAAACACTGGGAGTGCTGCCTTGGACTTCACTAGGAAGGTGCACAACAGTGATGCAGGCAAAAGGCCATGTCACAGAGTACCTTAGAGGAGTGACTGCAGAAGGGACATGGCCACAGGAGCACTGGGAGAGGCAGCTGCCCCTCCCGCTTCAGGTCAAATGTGCAGCAGCCCCCGTTACTGCCGAGTGCAGCAGAAAGCACTCTGACATGTTTTCTGCACCCACTGACAGCTTTCTGACACTGCTCTTGCCTCCACTGTTTACACTTTGAAGCAAGAGAAAGGTGCTGGGAAGGCAATTCGCCTGTAGAAATGTCTGCCTTTCAGAAACCAACCTTTTTGTTTTCCATGGGTAAAAATAAGCAGTCGGCCTCGAAAACTGTTGAAGCTCTCAAACACCAAATGGATCTACTGAAATCTTCCTGGGCACCATGCAAAGCTGATCCTTCCTTCAAGGTACCCTTAAAGGAGTGGGAGGAGAGCCATGCAGCAGATACACTGCGGGGCTTGACTACACTGCTCCCCAGGTACATTATGTTATAGACAGGTAATGCAGTGGTTGGCTTTTCCAATTAAGGGATTAATATTACGTGTATGTTAAGGGAAGTTTTACTGATGTATCGTTATGCTACTGTGATTTGCTGTCTGGATGTCCTCCGTTCTCCCCATAGTCCCCTTCCCCTCCCTGTACAGTTGCCAAGGGACGGCCTTGGCAGTAAGGACATGTGCAGGGAGGGCGGGTACCTGCGCCCCTTGCATGGGGCATTTGGGAGAAGAGGAGGCTTGCTGCTGCGGAGCAGGGCATGACCACACCTGACCTCCAATCAAGCTGCAAGAAAGCAGCCTCCAACAATAAATGGGAAAGAAGAGTTGGCTGACAGACTTTGGGAGGGGCCAGGGTTGCCTGATGCAACCACCCAAGGGGTAGAAAAGGCAGAACAGCCATTTCGTAGACGAGCTCGTGGCTGCCGGGTCACCAACTCCCAGCGCGCTGTCCTTTTTCTTTATTCAGTCCTTTGTTGTATTTGTTAAAGTTTAATAAACCTTCTAAAATTTTAAAGTGAGCAGTTGTTCCTCACGCTTATACATATGGGTGGAAGGGTTTTATCCCTCCGTTCTGTGTCTCAAATTCAACCTAGCCCTGACTTATGGATGAGGAAAGGGAGGAGTGAACGTGGCAGAGGGCAGCACCCGATGTTGTCTCACCTGCTTTAACTTCAACTGCAGAGATTTGTAGCCAGCCCAGCACCATCCTGCCAAGAAACATGGGATTATCTGACTCAAGATGCAGCCACTACTTGAGGAAGAGCAAGACAGAGAGGGAAAATAATTCCCATGGAGTTCAGTTGGTGCAGGGTGACAGAAGGGAAGGACTGGAAGAAGTTTCCAGAACACACTCCACACACAGGAATTCAGCCACTGCTTTTGTCACAGGAACATTACTCATTCCTTCCTGCTTCCCTTGTCTTTTGTTACAGATCACAAACCCAACATCTACAACAACCAAAGAAGCAATTACGGGCATGTCACCAAAATACTGCAAGGACAAAACTATTCCAAATTCACGGTGCACCCTCACTGCTTGCTGACAAGTGTACTTGCTACGGGCCTGACTCTGTACCAGCTCACACCCTGCAAGGGGGTGGAGCAAGACTGCCTCAGGTGCCATCAACACCTTGCAAATAAAGGTGCTGAACCAGGTTTTCAAACGCAGGCAGCACAGTATCATTTGCCAAACCCATTCAATGAACAACTGTGTATTTTCCTTTGAGACACATCAACAGCTGGCCCCACTGAAGAAGTGATCTAAGACATCTGTTACCCACATTTTGGGGGCGGGGGTGCTGAGTCAGTATGAAAGCCACTTACAGCAACCTGAGCAACAGTGTTCCTGAGCAACCAAAACTGAAAATCAATTTAGCTGGTCAAACAGATCTCTTAATTCCCACAGTGCTGCTGGCTAGCAGACAGCAAGCAATCAAATACAAATGTGGACATTTAAATTTCAGTCAAATTTGGATCCTTGCAATGCAAACATACGTACCCTTCATCAAGGCACATGCACTTTTCAGAGAGGAATAATGATACATTGCAAGGGAAGAGTCTGCCTGTCTGTGTGGCTTCAGGTATTGATCCTGACACCCAAATGGCATCATCTCAGGAAAGCAAGGTTCTTCCCCTTGTCCATGTGGTTTTTTTCTGGATAGATGTCTTGGCCTGAAATGTTACTCAGATTCCAGGTGTCCTTCAAGGTTCAGTGCACATATGCAAGAACAGAAGGGGCAGTGTCCCGTGTTCCCACAGTATGGTAATTGCTACTCCTGGAGGGATCCACCCTTCCTTGCCACTTCCTTTAACTCTTACTTTCTTTCAAGGAATCACTCACATGCTTGCAGGACAACACACGATGCATACATCTCCCCTCAGTTTCCTCCAAGTTTAGGCATTCACTTCACACAAGTCAGAAAACGTATCTGGCCTTTTATTACTGTTTTTTAAAGACCATAAATCCCTCCTTCCTTCTCTGGAGGAGCCAACAGGACTTGTTAAGCCTTCTGGTTCCCTCTGCTGCCATAAAAAGGTGCAGAGTTTCTGAACGTGACCAGCTGCTGCACAGAGGCCCAGCTACAGTCTTGGAAAACATCCAGAGTTCAGAGACCTCCTGAGAACCTCCCAAGGGATGGTGCCAGCCTCCCAGCACTGCTGAGCTGGGGGACATGGTGCTGGCAGCAAAGGCCATCTCTGAGCAGAGAGGCTTCCAAAGACCCTCCTCTTGGCCCCAGGTCTTTGGAAGCAACTAGGCTTCAGAACTGACTGTCTACACAGTGCACAGGGCTGAAAGGAGTGGTCTGGCTCTGCAATGGAGATCAAGAAGTCAAAGCACTTAAGCTTTTGGTTTCTACTAGGCTTCCATGATACCATCTTCGAAAAGATCAAAGCCAGGCATCCTGCTCACAGAGACAGAGAGCTGGACACTAACAGAGCATCTCCTTACTGGCCCATCAGCATCCCAGACTCACAGCTAAGAAAAAGGGGAGCAGAGACCCTAACTCCCCAGAATCCCTCCTGCATGGTTTCCACCTGGCAGAGCCCAGGGCTCATGCAGGGCAGTGAGCCAGGTTGGGCATGTCAGGAGATGTACCATTTCCATACGCAAAGGCAGTACCTACCCCTACTTTACATCCCTCCCAGCTTCCCAAGAGTCAGGGAAAAAGCTCCCACAGTTAGGCAGCTCTTGCTGCACCAAAATGAGAGGCATCACGCTTCCTCCCTAGATAGTTACGGCTGCACTTGCCGCTGGTGCTCTCCTGCGTGAGCACTGAGGTGACAGCAAGCCTCAACATCCCCAGACTGAAATAACTACACAAGTATAAGGTTGGTTGGTACAGGCTCGAGGGAGGTGGTGTTTCCCAACACGACATTTACATATGTAAAACACAGGCAAATTGGCACTAGCTGACAGCTTATCCAGCACCCTGAGCCAGCAGGACTGCCTCCAACGGCTCCTGTCAGGAAATCACTTGCATTCACCGGGAGAAGGCATTGGGCAACCTGATGGAAACGGACCGCAGAGTATTTGCTATATCTGGATATCCTGAAGCTGCCCTTAAAAATGGGTGGCATGCCAAAGCAGCAACATGCTGTGGTCATGTCCCCACAGGCCACTCACTTCAAATGTTATAAGACAGACTCCATCGACAGCTTCCATCAACAGCAGTGCTTCAGACACAAAGGCTGCTATCACGGAAAATTGTCTAAGGAGGGAAGTACTGTTACAAAAGTTCAAATGTAAGATGTTTCCCTCCAACAAGCACACTTCAGAAACAGAAATCTCAGTAAAACATGGTGATTAACACAAGTACATACATCTAGGTCAGCTCTCAATAACTCAAGCAGATACCAGGTCACAGACTCATCTGGTGGATGAGTTCTTTAGCTTTTTTTTTTTAAACACAGTTATGCTGACTTCAATGGATCTTTCCCACTCTTCAACCACTAGATCTGACTGATGATGTATTTACCTAAATGAAACTGAAGACACTTTCCCTCACACTAATGATAAGACTAAGAAAGATCATTGTAGCACATCACCAGATATAAGAAGCAGAAATTTCAGAAAGGTTTACTGTAATACTTGAAACTAAATTGTGCTTTTGTGGAGTTTTAGCCTTGGACCTGCTGCTCAAAGTCTACAGACAGGGTAAGGGAAAAATCAGCCAGTATTTCCATCCTCCTCTGTAATTTGAAACCACTGAGACATATCGCAGGGTAGAAATCACATAGCTCTATAAATAAAATAAATTACGATTTTGTACTCTTTGGAAGAAAGCTGACACCAAATTCACATAGCAAGTCCAAGAAAAAATAAGCCTGGCCCACAGCCCAAGCACATAAGAAGCTCCCCCTTGTTCCCAGGGAGGAAGCTTCACCATCACCATTAGTGTGCCATTCCCTAGGGGACTTACATCTACAGGTAGTCTACAGTGTACTAAATGTCTGTCTGTACACAGCACCTCCAGGTAGAGCCAAGTGTTTGTTATTAACAGAAAGTGCTACAAGCAAAACTCCTGCAAATCCCCATGAAAGGCTGAACTCCTCTTTTCAGGTAAATAAATGGGAAATCTTCCCAGTTAGTCTCAGTCCCAAGCTCACATCACACGGATACCTATGACTGTTTCTCTTTGCTACTTGCAGTGTCCCATTTCTTAAATGCTCGCTGTCACTTGTACGACCTGAAGTGTGACCTCTCCCTGGCACAGGCTTTTTTAAAGAAAAGCTTCTCCATACATATTTAAAAGCAAGTAACCCACTACCATAAAAATACTTTGTTTTGTATAAGCCAATTATCCTCTGTGGTAAAAAGATCAGATAAACACAGTTTTGAAAGTGTGTGGTTAGAAAATGATTAAGTGTATCATTTTGGCTCTTTTATAGGAAATTAAAAGATGAGACTGAAGAATTATTTCATTTCATATCACTAAATAAATCTTCCAACAGAAAATTGTCACTTAAAATCTCTTCATAAACATTCTATTCAGTTTCAAAGTGGGGGACAAAAGTACATTATAAAGTACTTTGAGAAATGTATTGCCTCTGTACTCCCTCCCTCCTCCCACCCACAATAGATAACAAAGAAAGCGGGAAAGAATCTTGGAATCCACCAATACAGAATCAGCCAGAGCTTTGCCTGCCAAAGACACCAGGATCCTTGGCGATGCCTATAACCCACCCTGTCAGGAGCCAGAGCTGCAATTCCTGTAAGCTTCCGTCTCCTGTACGTGATACAAGCGTGACTGTTCAGGGAGTTTACAAGAAATATGAATGAGCACATGCAGACCCATTTATCAAAATCCTTGCAAAATGGGAAGTTGTGTTTCTTACCTCATTTCTAAGAAAATGAGTTTTATGTGGTGAAACATGCCTGCCAGTTCCTCCACCATCCCCCCAGCAACCTTCCAGCTCAGGGGCAGATTTCCAACCCTTCTGGACAACGACTATAGCACAAAGGATGGCCACTAACAACTCCAAATGTTATGGAAACCAGAGATTTAGGAGAGACTACATCATTTTCCCCCATGGCAGGGAAGGCTGGCAGCAAGGTGCACTTTTGTCAGGCACTGGAGAAGCAACACAGGAATGAGTTGAATGACAAAAAGATAGAAACAGCATCCATCAACCCAACCCAAACATGTAGCCACCCTCCACCGCTGAGTTTTGGCCACAATTAAATAAAATACGGAGGCTACTCACTGTCTGAGCAGCCCACCCTGATATGGAGAGAGTCTGCGCGCTTTCTGAGGAGCCCACCCTGCCTCACGGCTTGTTCTGCCTCTCCCCAGGGTCTCCTACCCACACCATGCCTGGATATCACGACAGGGGACACCAGCTGCTTTCCTCAGTGAGATCAAACCTTTCCCTGAGGGCACAGCACTCAGCCAAGCACCGCCGGCCTCTCAGACAAATCCAGTGATGTCAGAAAGATGACAGACCTCCACCTAGACCTCCCTCATTTCCTGTTATCCACAATCCCATGGGGAAACACATGCAGGCAAAGCCTTGAAGTCCACAGCTCCTCCATGGCACTTTTCCCCCAGGTCAGTCCCCATGGTTGTCACAAAACATGGGTGTAAAAAAGCAGAGCAGCAGCCTCTGGCACACCACATGATGGACAGGGAAACCCACTCCCATCATGAGACACATTTTTTTTATTTTCCTGTGGATAATCCCAAAAGAGTGGGGTCAGAGTCCTTGGATGGAGGAAGCTGAGCTCAAATGCCCTGCATCCACTTTTAACAGAAATTGCTTGCAGGACTTAATTGCAAGAAAGCCACAGTTAATTGTGCTACAGTATCAGTAAACACACTGGTCCCATCATTAGATCCCATTATTTTCCCTCCAAGAAATTACATTACTACATTATTGATGCAACAATCCAGTGTAATGAAGTGGTGCTTTGCATCCTTCTTTCTGCTTTACACCAAGCTCACAGTGTTACAGCCCTGATACCAAATTTAGTGAGGGTTGTATTGGGGTTTTTTTTTCAGTAGGTCAAAAATTCCAGTTAACAACTTAAAAAGCAGCTGCAGAAGAAGTTAAAACACCTGTCCCTAATCAACTGCAAAGGCTTGGGTTTCTATTTAATACAACTCAAAATTACAGCTATTTCTAAACACTCTGCTTCGACAGTGAATATTTTTACCTCATATTTTTACTTGGACAGACTATTTTCAGAAAGGCATTTGAGAGAGATTATGCCAGAAAGCAGTAAAATAGCAAGCAAGCTGCTTATGAAAATACTGAACTTCTTCGAACTTGAGGGGAAAGAAAAGGAGCAGTATCCAGAAGGTCACCGCTCCTAATGGAGAGAGCACACATGAAACTCAGCGAAGGAAGAGTTGCCCATGTCAAAATGGCAAAAGAAAACCTGGAAAAGTGATCATGAAAGGAACTCAGAACAGCAGAACATTTAGTCCTGAGGCTCTCACTCATTCACAGGACTACTGAAAGCAATAAAGGTTATTCCTGTGCTACTGCAGGAAACAGCCTCAGTTTGCAGTGCCCATCAGCAGCGAATGGCTCTCCAGCACAAAGGGCACCAACACCCATCACTTCTTGTGCAATACCTGCAAAGGTTGTCCAAGCAAAGCTTTGGCTAAAACACAAACCAGTAGCTCCTCTGCAATTATTAATAAATTATTAATATTTGCATTCATATAATTCATACAATCTTGAGAAATAGTCTCCATGTGCATAACCCCAGCATGTTGTTGCCCAGCCACTCCTTCGCAGTTATACAGTTCCACAAACCCCCACCATGCTGGGAAAAGGAGAGGGCTCTTGAGAGTCTTTAAATTTACTCTTTCAGTCTTGCATCTTGGCACTCTGCAAAAAATTCAGCAGTTGCTCAAGTTCCCACTTTGCCACTCAGTCCCTTGCATGGTGCAATCACAGAATCCCCAGGTGCCTTCTTTCTGGACCAAATAATACCACTGTGGTTGACTATCACTGCAGAGAAACAGTCCCTATGCCCTCCCACCCCCCCCAAATTTCATTATCTTTTCTGCTGTTTGTTCTATTCTTTCTCTTTCTGGAAATCAGGCTATGAAACTGAACTAATTACTCCTGGCTCAGAGGATGTTTTATGTGGGGTGCTGAATTGTTCTCGTTTTTCCTTATGCCATGGCCAACATTTGTGCTTAAATATCAACAATTTTTTCCGCCTACCAGTGCAATGCCAACAGCACAGCAAACCTCTAAAGGAAGAAAGATCAGAACTCACCCCAATGATGCTTCTCAAGTCACAGTCAAGGGGAGAAGTAAACTAACAACTCATTTTCTTAACACCTCTTCCCTCTAAGTGCTGTCCTTGCCCAAAAAAAAGGATGTTTCCCAGGGACTCACCCAACTCAGACCCTATCAGACCAGAAAATGTGTAAATCCCAACCCTAAGACCCCAGTGTCTGCACTTCATCCTCTCACTCCAGACAGGAATGTCTTACCAGCACTGTCAGGAGTATGCAACATGGACTGCACAAGCAGCCAATGCTTCAGGTTTAAATCTGCTCAGCAGCCAGCTTTGTAGCCAGTTTTGCAGTTGGGTTGTGTTTGCACTGTTTGCATGAGAAGCACCTATGAAGCAGGCAGCATCCTGGTTTCAGGTAAACTTCCAGGGAGTCTCAAAACACAGCCCGAGGTTGGGCAAATCAGAGCTATGTAGTATCAGGCTGACAAAGGTGGCGGAGAGGGTCCCATCCAAAGGAAAACCTGGTCCTGCCTCTTCACTCAGTGAAAGAAGTCCTCTGCAATAGTGGCTGACACCTGAGCATCCAGCCCCAAACCTTAGAAAGCACTTTGTGACTCACAGCTCCTGCCTCACACCTCACACAGCCTGTAATTAGAACCTCACCAGCCCTGATAAGGCAGTGTTCTCCCACCCATCTGATAACTTGAGTGCCTCCACAACCTCAAGCTCCATCTCGTGCCTTGTTCTCCCCTGACATCCCTGGTCAGAGGAGGCAGAGTGGGCAGGAATCAGCATCCCCATCTGCTCTGGTGGTTTGAGGGCTCTCATCACCACAGGTCTCCTTATAAAACCTGCCAATTATCCCACGCACAGGCAGTTTCTGTGTGCTGAAGAGAGGTGACAGCCCATATATCCTTCCTGAGGATCAGTTAGACTATCTGTACACTTAAGGAGGAATGAGTTTTGGCTAGGGTGTTTTTTCTCTTGTATTTAATCTTGCTTTAGAAGCATTCAGCCACCACAGTTTAACTGCTGATGTGTGTCAGACAGACAGCGTCACCAACTTATCTTGGCTCCCAGCATTCTGCTGCAAGAACATTGCTACCTAAGTTCAGCATCCTTGCATTACATAGGTGTTTATGTCATTCCTGCATTTAAACCTGTAAAATATTTCAAACTACTCCTCCTTGTCTTACCCATCTGTTACCTAACATGCTCTTTAAGATGGAAGCGAGGCATCATATGCATTCCCATAGGCAGGTATCAGGCATTTTTCATCAAAAAGAGTCTGCGCATTGCCGGTGTCCGTCCCGGCACTCGACCAGCTTGCAAAACTGTTTCCATTCTCCAGAAACAGAAGGTAATTCTTTGGTGAGCACACTGGTATAATGAAGAACTAGTTAACAGGTAAAGCACAACAGCAAAGCAACAGCAGGTCCTAACTACTCAGGGACAGCTATGCTTGGGTTTTTTTCCATGTTAGAGGAACTGCGTATTTTGAAACTCTTCCTCCTCACTGAGAGCATGCCAGATAATTAAACAGAACCTCTTATTTTTAAAATCTAATTTACTTTTGAAAACCTACCCTGCTGGACTATTTTTAGAATTTTTCTTATGTGGGCCAGTGGAAATAGGCTAGAGCCAGGTAGCACAAGGCCTCACAGGATGCACTGTACAATCTTGAAGCTGAACACCATTAGTCAGTGAAACAATGGAAAAAAAATCCCTTCAAATTAGGAGTAAGTATCTGCAGTAAGTTACTCATCTTCAGTTTTGGAAAAGCTTATCTTAAGCAAAACTAAATGTGGGCCTACAGCTTTGACTCAGGAATTTCTTTAATTTTAAATTCTTTAATTTGTTACCAAATGCAAGAGCTTATCTTGGTGTTTGACAGGCTGTCCCTACCATCAAAATCAGTGGGGATGTTGCCCAAACAAGGACTACAGGACTGTGTTTAGCACAGCTTTTGGAACAGCTTGTATCACACAGCACCCCGCACAAGACATGCACTAGAGAGGTTTAATAACACAAGCAGCACAGGGATACTTTTTCTGAAGTACGGAGTTTTGTGATCCTTATGTTATAAGCATCCAGGGAAATAGAAGCATCAGAGGTACCTAGCCCCTAGCAGTTGTCTCTGCTGTATGGCAACCCAGAGCAAAATAATCTACCTACTCAGACTTACAGTGAATGATACAGTGAAACCAATTTCTGTGGTATGCTGGCATGCATAGAAATGTCGCTGTATTACAGAAAAAAAAAAATCTTCCTAGCATTCTCCACAAAAAAAAGCATCTCAGTGGGTAGCCAAAATGACTCTGACCTCTGAAATCTCTCTCATTTCTGCTGGCAGCACTTCCCACTGAAGGTCTGGGAGTGCAGCATCCATCCCCAGGCATCTGGCCCACCTCCCCAGAGGCAGCTTGCCTTGTTGCTGGCCACATTCCCTGCTTAGAGGTCACAGAGAAGTGAAGATGCTTCATCTGGGGCGAAGGACCTGTAGTCTGGGGAGTACATATGGCCCACAGCACTACAACCTCTATTTTTCCAAATCCCTGCTGGATAACATCCCAGAGAGAGGCCTGCAAGACCTGCTTAGCTCTTTGCAAGAAAAAGCCAACCTTGCCTGACCATAGCAACTCGATCACAGCCAAACACAACACATAAGCAAAGGCACTACAGCCCCAGAGTGTTTATCCAAAACTACCACAGGGCCAGAGAAACTGCAAAACACTGCCGGATGCAAAGTTTCCTTCAATTATTTGACTGCCTCAAAAATGCAAAGACATTCAACATACCTCTGCCGCAACCCCAGCCCCGCTCACTTCCCCCACCTGGGAGCAATATTTCGTAGCAATGCAATTTAAAACAGGGTGGTTTTATGAATTTTAAAGCCTCAGACTCTTGCAGGTCCAGGTGCTACTCCACAGCACTTGAAGACAAATCCGGTCCTTGAAGAGGCCTCTTCTCTAATCTTCTCGGGGGTTCCTGTTCGCCTGCTCACTCACCAGCCTGTCCCAAGGCCTTTATGGCTGTGTGAAGTCCATGTGCTGTTCACATGAGCAAGGCCTATGCACATAAGAGCTCTGGGAAAGCCACGTAAGGCTGTGAATTTGCTGACCCAGAAGTATTACCAGTCCCTCGCGGCTCAGCTGCAACGCCTCTGGTGTGCTCCTATCTCCTGGTGAGCATCCCGCTGCCTCCCACACATCCTGCAGCGCTGATCCCTGCCTGCACTTTCGCTTTCAGCTGCCTTAAGCCACCACAGAAAGAGCTTTACCTGTCTCCTGTGCCTCCACGGATCTTTTGGAAGATCCCAGTACCAACATCCATTACTGCCTGCAGCACCATGGCAGGAAGAGCCCAGTGCCCAAGCGTCACGCCAGCCACGTTCCCACAAGCAGGATCGACATCCCACTGAGCACCGGCATCAGTCAGCCACACACCACCGCTCACAGGGATTTACACCAGGTCTAACACTGTGCTTTTAAATGGCCTGGAACCAACCGGGGGGAGCAAGTCCTTCTTCCCTCATCCACCTCTGCCAGCTTGATTCATCAGGCACACAATCACCTGTCCTGGTACAGGGTGTCTAATTTTTGTCCTATTCCTTATTATCAACCCAGTATTGTTTAAACCAAATCAAAGACAATTTCTTTTCCTTATCAGTGGTGAGCCAAGAGAATCCCTGTGGGAAACTTCAAGTCCCTTCAGCACCTCTTCACACTCCAAGCTGGTCCACATATTTACCACTGGATACCCTCTTACCATACTATAAAACCTCTTGGGTTGTTTCAGGAACAATTACATCAAAAAAGGGTACTGCTTACTATGAACTCAGCCTAGGAATCAAGGAAGAGGATAAAATACCATCAAGATGACAGGCACCTCTTCAGCAGAGCCCAAGAAAATGGCCATGTCCCATAAGGCGTGCTGTAGAACTTTCTCCTTACCCACGAACTGCCAGAGTAAGGAAGTGTGATGATTCAAGAGCATCAGCACATCAGGTTAAATTAACTGAAGTAACTGAGACAAGCCTCAGCAAGGTGTCAGCATGCCTGTGCCCCATCCATGCTGTTGAACTGATCCACACCAGCGGTGGCTTCTTCTTCTTCAGCTGCTCCCAGGAACATGCCTCTCATTCCTGCTGTAAAAATGAGCCAACAGCTGTCTTCTCACTGACTCACTTCACCTGATCAGTGCCCTCCACTCTTCTGTTTTTGCAAGAGAGAAATGCAGCCCTATGGAAAGCAAAAGGAGTGACTAGACATCAGATTATATCTCCTCACATCGTTTAAGGGCGGGGTAACTATGTGACCTTCTGGGAAAATGGGAAGCTCATCCGCTGCCACACAAATGTGGCCACTGATAGAAACCCTTTGTTGTAGGAAAACCCTGAAAGCAAGGGCAGACCAAGAACCAACCACATGTGACCATTTGTCTGGCACAGTCCTTCACAACGTCTGTGTTTTTTTCAGGCTGCCTAATTGAACACTTCTGGCAAAGTAAGCAGAGGTTAATAAGCTCTGGGGTAATTTTCACTTTATGTCTTTTGAAATTTTTAAAATACTTAGCAAGTACATAACAATTGTAATTACATATTCATACAGATATAGTGCAGTATGTTGCTTTCGGCCAGCAAGGAAACAAGGACAAGAGCAAAGAAAGAAAACAGTCCCTACTTTTTGTTATGCCTTGCTAAAGCCTCCTATATCCTGGGCAAACAGGCTGCACACAGAGCAAAGGGACTGCCAGGATGGCACTACTGCCAGAGCTGGACATGATGGCCCAGCCTGGGGGACTGAGGCAGCAGGAATCTTGAAACTGGGAAAGTGAACAGGCACTGATGGGATCCACCATCCACCAAGCATCCACTTCAGCCCCCACGAGTACACAGAATGCCAACCTGCTCAGGGACACAAACAGTGGCAGTGCTGCTGCTCACCACACTCACTGCAAGAAAACACAGCCTGGTGTAAACTCTCTCATCCATCCCCTGCTTGCTTTTCCTGTACATCCTTTGCTGGACCAGCAACAGAAATATTTTGCATGGAAGCTAATTTCAGCAAACCGCCTGAAAGGAGCCCCCTGACACTTTCTGCACTACACATTGGGCAGAGGAAATTACTCTGGTCAGAGGACTTAACTCCCAACACCCACGTGCTACAGGAAACAGCTCTCTCCTCCTCTGGTGTCATCTCATTGAACAGGGCTTTCTTCTTTCACACCTGCATTAGGGGAAAGGTGAGGGGAAGACCATAAAGCTTTTTTTCTAACTTCTGAGACAGGACAACTCAACCCCTAACCAGGACAAGGGGGAAAAGGCTCAGGCTGTAGATGTTCCCAGCCGCTGCACTACTGGGTATTTACTCTGGACAACGTGGAAGGTTTGTGGCTGACAACTGCTTAGTATGACACACACTGCAGAAACACCAACACACTAAGAGTGGTGTTTTTCTCATTTTTTAAACTTTGAGCAGAAGAAGAGAGAGCATCTGCCGTAGCATTAGGAAAAGGCGCCAAGTTGTCCCTAATGTTCACCTGCACCTTATGTCATCAGCTCACAGGATGGCTGAAAAACTACATGAAGCCTGTCAGCACTCAGCAAAAAAGCCAGGAATCCAATATACTGCTAAAACTATATTGTTATTCCCCTAACATGCTCCTTGTATACACAATCACATTTCCCAATCATCATTCCAAAGCCTCATTTACATCAGAAACTAAATAATGTAGATGCAGCCTGAAAACTCCCTAGCGTGGCCAAGGCTATAAATGCTATTAAGGTACTTTCCAAGATGACAAAAGAATAATCATATTGGCAAACATAAGCTTTATGAGCATCCTGGGTGCTTCCAGTATAACCATTTCTGGGTTGGTTGCCTTTTTTTTGTTGTTGTTTGTTTGTTTGATGTTAGAAATGTTTGCTTCATGAAACAAGTTACATGAATCAAAACATCCAGAGGGGAAACAAACCTTCATCACCCAGTCAGTCAAACCTCAACCTCCCGATGGGTCTCCATTTCCCAGACCCACCATTACTCCATTCTTAAGGTGTCCTCCCAAGGCAACAGAGGTCATCAAGAAGCACACACAAGCTGATTGTCGTTCTGTCCCACTCCTGCCAACACCAGGTGTCAAAGCAACCCACCCCACTACAGAGAAGGAGCACGGTTTCCCCACTGCCATCCCAGCTCCCACCAGCATCAATGACTACAAACAGGCAAAATCTTCTGCCCTTTGGGGATTTCTCCCCCTCTCCCCCACCAGAATGGAGAGGGGACAAGTTCACAACTTGTTCCAAGAGGGTGTGGAAGTTTGCTTAGGAGGTTGTCAGGTAAGAGCATCGAGCAAAAAACCACACCATTTGTAGCACCACCATCCACATCAGCCTCTTGGCATGGGACTCAAGTGCCCTGAAATAGATGGGAAAAACAAACCAGCAAAGACCTCATATATAAACACACTGGCATATATATAAGAAACTTCAACTCTATTACTTCTTTTTTTTAAAAAAACAGCAAAAAATACAATGGAAACAAAATGGGGGGGGAGGATATTCTCGATATTACAGTTTAAAATAAGGCCAAGAAAATAGCATAAAATTCCATTTTGTGCCCAAATATTCCCCTATCATTTTAGCTGAAATAAGTTTTAAATTGATTTTTACACTGCCCCTAAGGCCATAATGGCATCCTGAATGGTTCAATTACAGCAAAAAGCAGAGAAGTAACAGATAACAGTATGCTCACCAATAAAAGAAGGGTATGGTCTCTGTATGCACACATGTATGTATACTTATATATCAAATTTTTAAAGCATTTATTGATTTGGTTAAGCTGTGCTGATATATTGGTAGTGCTCATTTGCTTGGACTCCCCCTAGTTCGCCTGAATTAGGAGAAGAGGCTGAGGTTAAACGGAGGTTAGCTGACACGTGTCAGCCAAGCCTGACCTAATCCAGGGTTTCTAACTAGTTTGATCTTCTTCTCTAAATAATATCAAGAAGAGGAAGAAACCACAGGGATGCAGTTGGGTTCCAAATCACTATTTTTAGAAGCTGTACAAAAACAGGTAAGGCAGAGTTGTGCATGCTGACTCCTCCACAGAAAACTCCACCCTGTGATCCCCCAGCTCCCCGGCTGTGTCCCTCGCACCACAAGTCCTGCCACGAAGACATGGAGACCCCCAAGGACTCAGGACACCCCTCTAAAACAGGAAAAACCCATTTTCTTAACTCTGTATTAATTCAAGTGTTGTCTAATACCATCCCTCCTCCCGGTGAAAAAGGAAATCCATAATACCAAGTAGGTGACTTTGAGCTACTTGGGCCTGCCATCTAAACCTCCCCGTTAAAACAACATACATAGATTTACTCTAATGATTTGCACTGGATCCAAGACCTGGGGAAACTTCCCATTCATCTCAAAGCATTTCTCAGATCTGGCCTAAAAAGTAAGGGTTTGATGAGCAATAAAGAAGCTAAAATAATATTGCTTAAACCACAGAGGTGCCAGCTTTTACTGCCTTTCATTGAGCATACTATTTTTCTCCCACTGTTCCAAGGGAAATAACACTCTGTGCAACTGTTATAGGATGTAAAACGTGCACCGTGCTGCTCAGACAGAGCTTGTAATTGAAACATTTAAGCGTCAGTGAAATCCCAAATGTAAAGTTTTTGATTTTCATTCAGCCATGATGTTAAAATTCTGGAGGGGGGGAGTAGAAATTACTACCTCAGAGTGCTTTTAAAGTCTATTCTTTCTGATACAGTAATCAGAAAGATAAGCTCAGTCAATACGCCAGCAGTTGCTGCCATACTCCAGCGGCTCCTTACCAACTGCATCACCTGCTTTGCCTTTGTCACCCCTGCCCTGTCCCACACAGAGGTTATCAAGGGGCTTATCAAGGACACATGGCCTGCTGCCTGCAACACAAGGACTGCCACTACCTTCATTCCCAGGCTTTCAACCCTGCAAGAGCAATGAACAGGCTCCTGTTGGAGAGTGGGGCTCCCATTGAGGCAGCTGTCCAAGCTGAGGCCAAACACACCCAAAAGAAGCCCAGCAGGCTCAAGGGCCCATGGAAGGAATTGGCTCAAACATCTTTGACTGAAGACACGGGAGCATCATTTATAGGAAGCAGAAGGTTATCTTGCAATACTGATCTTATTCAGCAGCTTCCAAGATGACTGAGTATGACATCAGCCCAGAAAACCTCAGCTGAAACCACTAAAAACTCTGCAGAACTTACAGGGAAGCCCTGAAAGGCTGGTTTGTGTCTTGCAGATCCTCCAACCATCTTCCCCAGCACTCATGTTCACAAACTCTGTTAGAGAAATCTTGGACTGCATCAGACACAAACTCATGTTCTTTACACACCTGCATCCCGTGATCTTCACAGGTTGCCTGTTTCACAGTCTGGGTGAACTTTAAGGTATTGAATTTAGCCTGGAAATTTTTTAAAGGTTTGATATTTGCCTCCCAGAGAGAGAGGCACATCTCCCCACAAAAACTTGCCTGCAGATAAGGTACTGCTACAAAGTCTGCTTCTGCACTGCTTTCCATCCCCCACCTTCACTCAAATAAACTGGCCGTGGTACCTCCAGAAAGGACCCCACCACTGCTTCTTGTCCACACCTGATGGACCAATCCACTGACGCCAGCGCTTGTGCATTCATGTGCAACCCAGCTGGGAAATGACAGCCCAGTTTACTGAACCTCAAGAGTACAAAACCTGTCTCTTCTCCTGGAGAGGCGCAAAGAGATGTCAGAAGTCTGCTACCTGCTGAGTTGAGCTATCATGGTGTTTCAAGTACTGAGGACAGGAAGGATGAACTCGTGGTTAGGCCACTAAATGGAGATGTAGCTTCCAGCAGTCCAAGCCTCCTGCCACAAAACGCCCCAACAGTTTCAAGCCGGTCAAACAATCTCTCACATCAGACTTCCCCACATGTTTTAAGTGCCTGAGATGGGAACATTTGCAACCAAACATGGAGCACGCAAGACATCAAAATGGTGAGAACTATATAAACAGATACATGTACTTCACTGGTGAAGAAATAGACTGATGTGTTTAATGGTCTATAACGCCTGGTTTAGTTGCCTTGAAAGTACTTAAGAGAAGGCAACACACCCTTGGATTGAATCTAAATAAATATTTACAGCAGGAAAAAATGGCTTTTACTGAGAGGCCGGGCTCTTGCTTGCACCTGTAACTCTAAATACATTTAGCAGGATGCCAGATTATGTATTGTAAGATGCTAAAAAGCAAAACAATATTACAGACATTTGCATAGAAAGCAGAGAGACATAGGGAGAGAGGCAAAACAAAATGGACAACTTGCTAAGGTCTGATTCAAACATCTTAGAAAAACGCTATTTGCTCAACTCAGGACTGAGCTACCAAGGAGATTTGTAGCAGCTAAAACAGCAATAAAATGGAGATGAAAACTCTGTTTTGTGTCCCTAGAAGGGAGATAAATGAGGGTCAGAATGAAGTTCATTTAAATCCACTGAGCTGATACAGAGGGAGTTAGAGAGAACCGCAGAACAAAATGAAAGGCTCAGTAGGAGCCTGCACAGCCAGTGCTGCAATGTCAGACACGCAACACAGTGCCATCTGAAACCTACAGGCACCGTAGCAGGACTCAAGGAAAAAA
Organism: Chamaea fasciata; assembly: GCF_029207755.1. NCBI lineage: Eukaryota > Metazoa > Chordata > Aves > Passeriformes > Sylviidae > Chamaea > Chamaea fasciata. The sequence continues at coordinate 61,755,995 of NW_027094090.1, read as the reverse complement.
ACAACGGTGGCACTCCTGGGGAAGCCATGCCTGCCTGCACCAGCACTGGAATAACGCACCGGAGTCCTGCGACACAAGCCTCCGAGAGCAGATGCATTTTGAGGGGTGGTTCAGCGAAGCCTCTGGGGAGGACGTCCACTGCTGGATTAGAACCACCAGAGGAATAGAACTAAGCAACATCTATTTACAGCAGGGGGGAGCACCTGCCCCTTTTTTTTCACTCCCACTTGGCATCCTCCTTTGCGTCTCTTATGGGATAGAAGGTGCCTTAAGACAATAGATAATTAGCTGTAATGCATCCTCTGTGGCTCTAACAACTTAACAAGGCTTATCTGGAGACGTGATCTAGACTTCCAGTTACCCTTGTTCTCCCAGTTCCCTTCCTCTTCCACACCCCCTCCCCAAATATTTGCATCTCAGCTTGACAGGAATTTTGAATTGAAGCTTAATAAAAGTGTTTGCATGTGTCTGTGCACGCTTCGGAGAAGCTATGAAAAACACACCCTATTTTAACTCTGCCTCCCCAAAACACGACTCGTTCCGTTTTCCCTTCCCTGACAAACAGAGGGAGCTGAAATAAAGAACATCAACTTTGGAATACCACTCTACTAAAAATATTAGATTCATATTTTTAAAACGAAGGGAAAAAATGCCCAGGAAGTTGATGCATCACGGTGTTGCATTTGTGTCAAGCTCTGGGTAAACATGCAGCAACATGAATGAAATCTGTCCAGAAAGACTGCATTTCAGCGCCAACCACGCAATCGCTGGCCAAACCACTGCATATGTAACAAAGTTTGATCTCGCCTGCAAGCGCTCAGCTGCGCTCCTGCCATTTCCTGTGGAAAACTGAAGCTCTGAACCACTGTCTCTCAGCCAGCCCTCGCCGACACCCAGCCCATCGTGCGGCGGCAGGCGGGCGGGCGGGCGGGCGGCCCCAGCAGAGCCGTGCGGGGGATGCTCGGCAGCTCCCCTCCAGCCCTCCCCGGGCCGCGCACCGCCGTGCGGGAGCAGCCGCGCCGCTCCTCCCTCCCCGGCCCCCCGGCCCCGGCGGCAGGTGCGGCGGCGGCGCGCCCAGCGCCCGGGGGGGCGGACGGGGGCCCGCCCGGCGCAACAGGTGGTCGGTGGCGCCCGGTCCCGCCCGGCGGCCGCACTTACCGCTGGCGTTCTTTCCGCAGATGAGGTGCTGGTAGGGCTGCAGCAAGCCCCAGAGCTCGGGGTCGTTGTTGACCGTCTGCTCCAGCGCCTCCAGGGTGAAGCGGGGCGCCTCGCCGCCCTCCTTCTCCTTCTCGGCCGGGGCGGCGGCGGCGGCGGCCGGGGGGCGGCCGGGCGGCGGGAGCGGGGCGGCGGGGCCGGCCAGCACCCGCGCGTGGATGTCGCGGAAGAGGCTCTCGGTGCCGGCGGTGAGGTAGATGGCGGCGTGCTCGTGGATGCGCAGGGCCACGCGGCTGTCCACCATCCAGCGGTAGAACTTGCCCACGGAGAAGGCCAGTCCGCACCGGGCCGACTTGCCGCGGCTGAAGCGGTCGCCGCCGCTGCTGCTCATGTTGTAGAGGGAGAGGGCGCCGAGGGCGGCTGCCGTGCAGCGGGCCGCCAGCGTCCAGCCCAGGACGATCTCCATGGCGCTCCGCACCTCGTGCTTGGTGCACTTGGCGAAGCGGAGGCTCAGCCGCTGCGCCTCCCGAGCGATGCGCACCAGCGCCCGGCTCACCAGCGTCGAGAGCCGCGCCGCCGCATCCCGGCTCCCGGGGCTGGCGGCGCCCGGCGCCCGCGGCTCCCGGCGCGGCGGCGGCGGCAGCAGCAGTGCCTCCACCTCCTCCAGGCTCCAGGGGACCTCCTCAAGGTCGGGCAGGAGCCGGGAGCACTGCTGCCCCGCGCAGTCCAGCACCTCGGAGTCTTCCGCTAGGACGGTGTTGACGGTGTCGAAGCTGTTGTGCCGACTGTGCATGGAGTCAGTTAGGTGCGGCCAGCAGCTTCCTCCATAGGGGTACGCGGGGTGCGAATCCGAGCAGCACAGCGACAAGTTGGAGGAGCGCACCGAGTCCGCCGCACCACCATACCCGGAGTCCAGCGTCAGGTCTTCCAGCGTCCTCACCGCCGTCTTACCTCTCCGGGCCATCGCCGCACTTCATGCTGCACCCGCGGGACCCGGGCGGGGAGCGGATCACGGGAACGCGGGTAGAGAGAGCAGCGGGCGGGCGCGGCGTGACCCGCCGTCCGCTCCGCTCCGCCAGACGGCAGCGAAGCGGCAGTGCTGCCTGCGCCCTGCTCCCGCTGCCGCCGGCCGAGCCCCGCTGCCGGCCCGGCTGCGGCTCCTGCACTGCGCCGCGCCGCCGGCCCGACACCGCACCGCAGCGCAGCGCCGGCCAGCGGGCGCGGGGGGCGGGGCCATGCAAAGCGCCGCCGGCTAGCGGCCAATGGGGAGGCCGGGGGGCGGGGACATGCAAAACAGCGCGCCCGACGGCCAATGGGACGGCGCCCTGCGGCGGCCGCGCCTCCCTTCGCTCCGCGGGGCCGCTCCGCGCCGCGCGGGCCGGGAGGGGGCGCGGCCCGCCCCGCGCCGCCGGCCCCGCCGCGTCCCGGGCCCGCCCGCACAGCCGCCGGTGCGCCGAGCCCTCCCGGGCCGCCACCTGCGCCCCGGCAGCACCTCCAGGGCCGGGACCTCCTGCGCTGCAAAGCTGTGTTAATGCGGTCCTGGCCCCGCCGGCAGCCGGGGAGTGCGGCCAGCCGCGTCCTCTTGTCCCCGCGGCTGGGAACAGCACGGCTCTGCTACGTGCATCTCCGCCGTTCCCCAGGCGTACGAACTAGAGTCCCGCTCCAGTCCGCCCTGGGTGTTCACACCAGCAGTTCCCTGATGTTGCCATAAACAAATGACAGGGAGCGCAGGCACTCACGCATCGCATCAGACAGACAAGATGTTTTGAAATCAAGCAGAAACTGCCACGTAAGAATCCCAGCCATCACTCGAGTCAGGAAGAGCAATTTCCAAATAATTAAAACAAGTACAATAAAACCCTTTGACATTCTTGACGTTAACCCATTAAGTATCCTGAAGGCTTTGACAAGTAAGAATTGTACTGGGTTTAGGGCACATTTCCTATGAATAGTAAGATGGTTTTTGTGCAAGACAGTTTATCCTCGACTAATGTATTTTAAACTTACATTGCTAGGCTTTAGCTTTATTAGGAGTTGCCTGACTAATGTCCCAGGCAACAGACTGAGAATGTGTGTTTGTGTGCTCTGGTTTTGAAGACATCTCACATCCTTTTAAGCGTAAAATACCAGCAAATTTCTATCCCTTTAAGGATAAAAGCCTAGCAAACACATTTCTCTATCATGCCAACAGAGGCAGCCAAAATTCTTGGACAGACAAGGCAAGTCACGTAAGAGATTTCCCCATTCAAGCAAGCCTGGCACTCCTTCACATCAGCTTCCTAGAGGAAAGGCACGGACACAACTACAGGTAGGCTCATTTGTCAGTCAGGTTGGGGAGAGCTATGACACCACCAAAAACAGAAAGAGGGGGATGCTTTCCAAATGAAGTCAAGTGCTCTCAAAAACTGCTTTCTCAGCAAAGTCTTGGCCCTTCCACAAGATGCACAATGGGTTTCCTCAGAGTTCCCAAATACCACCATATCCTGATAAAAGTAGAAGAGCTGAGAATAGGAGCAACCTAAACTTAAGCCACCATCACAAGTGAAATAAGATGCTGAGGCCTGTGCTGCTGGCAACAGCCTGCCTTGGGGCTGGCTCACCAAAAATGAGAGCATACCTCGAGAGTAAAATCCTGTGGACTTTGCAGCAATCCAGCAGTACATCTGGCAGTAGAGCCCTCTGGTGTCTTCACCGCCTCAGTGCAGTGGTTGTTCAAAATTCCCCTTTCCATCTGGTAGGAGAAGGAAGGCACCACCAGGACTAAACCCCTCAGGACGGTTATTTTTCTTATTCCATTCACCTGGCTCTGTCCTTATGCTCTCACAGAATGCCACAACTGCACATACTGAGCATACAAGACCAAGTCAAACTCAGGGAAAGTTCAAGTTTGGGAGATTTTCTGGTAATTAGTTTGTAGGGTTTCCTAGAGACACAAGGTGGGCATCCAGGGAGGATGGAACAAGAGAAGTGGGTGTTTTGTTCCCCAGTCTTTGTGAAAAATGGTGCTGCAGAGGTCAACATCCCCCTTAGGTGCGCCATAATTTTTAGGCTACAACATTGCATTGACATGCATAGGATAAATGAGAAGTGGACAGTTGTCTTGGGCACCATGAAGACTCAGGCATCTCTATCATTGACTCAGAAACAATTTCGACTTCTAAAGAGGTTGGGGTTTCATATTGTTAATTCAGAAGGCAAAATATTGGGTCTTACTGGAGATTTTGTAGCTGCAACCTTGCACACGGCAGTTTGATTCCCAGTCACACTACCAGCTTGGAAGATGTTGCAATACTTGGACACACCAAAGGCATGTCAGCAACACTAGGCTGGTTTAAACTTTCGAAAGTGGTAGTAAGAATTTCTGACTCGTTTGTTCAGAAGACTAATTACCTTCCCATTAAAAGGGCCGAAGTTCAAATAAGTTCCAACCAGTCTGCATCTCTGGTAATCTTTTGGTACCCAAAGAATTTCACCTACCCAGGTGTGGATACGCTGGCTCCTGCATCCCAAAGTGAGATTCAGCATTATTTGGAAAATGCTCCTTAGACAGGATTCTTTTAGCCGCCCTCGGAAAAGACAGGATCAAACAGTTTGGAGCAAAACGCACCCCTGCAACATGTACAGTGCCTGCATGGAATGAGCTCTGGAGACAGTCCTTAGCTTTAATCCAGAAAGGGCACCACACCTCTCCTGGCCTGGGAGGAAGGGCAGGTGTCTGCAGCTGCACTCCATTCTGCAAGCTTTACAGCCAGGGTCATTTGCCTATGAGACAAGAACACCCACTGCAGAAAACAAAGTCCCTTTATATGTCAAAGGCTGGGTGGAAACAATTTTCAGCTTGTTGGAGACAGGAACATCAATTATCCTTACAGACAATTCAGACAGGGACTGATTAAGTACCATACCAGGATGATAAGTGCCAGCTAAACCTCTGAAAGAGGGAAATTGAACCACATTTTCAAAAGGTGCTTAGGGCAAATTTAAGTGAATGGAAAGTTGGCGTTTTTATGGGGAGGGCACCAAGTGCTGCAATTCTTTCCTTCCCCACCCAGTCAAATGCCTGCAAAAGGCATCTTGTTGACAGCAGTAGGGAAAAAACATGACAGCAAACAGGCTGCCAGACAGAGCAGGAATTCACCTAGGATCAGGCCACTCCATGTAATTTCTATATTCAAAATTCAGCGTGCTGCACTGCAGTAACATCTCAGATCAAAAGCAGAATTCGCAGGATCTCCCAGTGCTATCTCCAGCTGCTACGAACAAGCAGTAAAACCTTAAGAGGGCCTTGCTTATGTTGCTGGGGAAGTCGGAGTGCTAGTGTTTCTAATCACAGAAACAGGAGTTCATTTACAAAGCAAGGCTGTAATCCTGTGACAGTAAAGCGGGTGTGAAATGCACATCCCTGGCAGAGGAGCCTTTGGGGCTGCAGCATGTGTAAAGTGGGCTGCAAAAACCACACCCGTCAAAGGAGCCGAGCGCTGGCATCAGGTATCACCGTCCCTGCAGGACCACTGGGAGACTGCTGCCAACTGTTTTGACAAGCAGGCTCAGGGAGATGACTCTAGTGTTGCTCCTCAAACACATACAACTCCAAAAGCAGTGGGAATGAGTGACGCAATGAGGCCACCGGCTTGCCAGCTGGAAGGGAAGCACTGGTGGTGCCTCCAGCATGAGTGGGAGGGAAGAACACGTGGCAGGCAAATACCACACCGCCCGCTTTTTCCCGATCAGCTCCATCCTGCTGAGTTCAGCAACAAACTGAATTAGGACCCCTGGCTAGGACTTAGCAGGAACCATTGCCCCACGGAGAAGCAACATTCAGCTGAGCAGCTTCCCCTCTTGCAGACACTAAGGAATAGGGCTGCCCCTATATTTCAGCTGACAATTGCTTAGCCAGGGGCAGCCACCTGCCTGTATTCCTCTGCTGTGCAAAAGCAGCAGCTCCAACTTCCCACTAAGCTCAAAACCCTTCCCGACTTTCTTCCTGCAGCCCCCGTGCCCTCGTATGCTGACAGTGGAGTTTTGTAATAGATAGTTTTTTTACAAGTGTAGACTTGTGCCTGACATGGAAGGGAAAGATTACTTGGAATTTCTCAAAAGACTCAAGCCGAGGATGCTCTGAGAAACTGCAAGCCTAAACCAAATCTCACCTCGTATAACAGCTGTGGGGACCATGGCCATGGTACAGTTTGGAAGACAAGAGCACAAATGACTTCAGAAAGAGATCTGACAAATTCCTGGAGGCTAAAGACACTGGTAACTATTAAACACAATGGTGCGTGTGCAATCTTCATCTCAGAAAGTTTCTCAACAGCTGTTCACCAGAAATGAGGAGGTTATGCCAGAGGACAGAGGACTTTGTAATCGCTCAGTTACTCAATGGGTCTGTCCTTGATGGCTATGCAAGAGAAGACACTTCACTGCAGACACAGGGCCATAGCCCCTAAGGCAGTTCTTTGGTTTAAACACTTCCACACCAGCCAAGGGCGTTACCACCAGTTCACAAGTGCACCTTGGTTCTGCACAGCTAACACAGAATAATTTGCTGTCATTACAAGATACTGAAAATTGTGCTTTGTTCTAAGACAGGATCAACTGCAATCTCTACATGAATCCTGACAGGCTTTAAAACTTTTCCTCAAACCATCCATGACAAAGTCTCTAGAACTTCCCTAGATACTCTGTTTTCAAGTCCAAATAGTCTTACCGCTTGAAACAGTCTTCCTAACACTGACTGAACCTTTAGCTTGCCACAAATGGAAAGAATAAAAAGATGCTACCAAACCTTTTAGTGGTCTGGACCAGCATCTCTGTCTTGTTTACTCTTAGGCAGTATTAAAAGCATGTAGAGCCAAGCACAGTACAAGTTAGCCCCCAGCCAGCAGGTATAGGTTCTTCTCACATTGCACAGCACCACTCCAAAAAGCGCAACAGTGTTTGCATGCTTTATGTGTAGTAAGATTATACATACATACATACTATGTTTTGATCAGAACTGAAAAGAAACAGGAATAGCAGGCTTCCCAGAGGACAGACACAAGGAAAGACTGTTCAGCCAGTGGTAATTTTCATTCCCATCCAATCCATGACAAACCTGCATAAGGGATATATGTATGAGTATATGGGAAAACAATTTAAAGGTGAAATCTAAAGTGACAAATGTGCTTGAGATCAGCAGTGGCTGTCGAGTAAGCCAGCCCTTTAGTCTTCCCTTGGGGGAATGTCCAGCATAAAACTGTTTCAAGTTACTCTACCATTTTAAGTAATTGCTTCTGTCTGTCTGTAACCAGTGAAATCCTCTTCCGATTTGGTAGTTAAGGAATGACAGTTTATCTCCTCAAGGTGCAGAGTTGCTGGCTGTTTGCAGGGGTTCAACCTCACAGTGTAACCATGATTGCTGAATCCGGATGCTGTGAGGAGGTGACAAGTGGCTCTGGTGCTCACTAGGCCCACGGTGTGTCATGCAGTGCATTTGAGTACAGTCCCTAAGGGGTTGCAGTAATTTGTCCTCGTTTGCAATTTAAAAGTCAGTTCTGATTTTAGAAGAAAATAAGTATTTTGTAAGTTTCAAATACTATTCTTCATGGTACTGTTGTCCATGCAATTTTAGGAGGAACAGATTCTACAATATGACATTTCCTGCTGGCACATGTGCAAAAGGAAAGGAAAGACAAGCCATACTCTCCATTGTCCCCACTCATGGGCACTTCTTTTAAACCAGAGCAGCAGGAAAAAGACTGAGAAGGTTATCTTTAAATCCATTCACACCTCTGCTTCTTGCCAGCACTTCAGGCTTACTTACATTTCTGCTATTAAAAAAGTATGATGTCTTATTCCCAGCCAGCACTATTTCATGACAGAAACTCCCAGGTAAAGATTTTCTCAGACCACTCCTGGGTGGGTGGGCAGGCAGCAAAACAAGCTGCCCCAGCCATCTCAGCAGGGAACAGCTCTCACACCATCAGCCTCCAGGCCAAGTCCAGGAAAAGGGGCTTTTGTAAACAGGTTCCCTACATCATTCTTTTCTTATATAAGCAGGCAAAGATTTTTTTCTCCCTTCCCTCTGCAATAACTTAGGAAGGTATTAGTGAGCTGCAGGCCTACCCTATTGCAAAGCATGATTAAGATAACAGACTAGTAATTCCCTGATATAAAATGAGAACTTCCTATTTGTAGGCAAATCAAAAAATAAGCCATTTTAAGATTAAGTTTTTTGGTTTGTTTGGGGTTTTTTTCCTAAAAATAAGAAAACAAACCCTAGGGATTTTGGCAGAAGCTAACATTTAAAGAACTGAGCAGTATAATGTAGTGTCAATCCCTTTCCTTTGTCACTTACAACTTCTTTTGCTTGATTTCCCTTCAAAAGTTGATCAAAGCTCCATTTAAAAAAAAAAAAAAAACAACAACAAAAAAACCTACAGCATTCTGTTCATTCTTTGACTGACCAAAAGTATTGCTGTAATGCTCATAAATAAATTAGAAGAAAACCAAACTCCACCAGCTCGCCTCAAGTCAAGTAAGAACCAGCTCCAGAAAAACTCATATTGCTTTGAAAGCTTTTTCATGCAGAGAAAGAGGTGTCACATCAATGCAGTCTATCAGGTTCAACAGCAGTGGTACGTGGAGCAACCTACAATGCAAATATATATATATATATATATATATATATATATATATATATATATATATATATATTTAAAGATTAATAGTAATTTTAAAAGATTAACAGTAGAGAGCACTAGGTGACGAGAACTGACATTTCTGAATTCTGTCATGAGGTGTGTTTCATCATCGCATGAGGCCCTGACATGGTGCAGTGAGGCCCAGCGCAGGTCCCCTTGTGAGTCAGAAATTAAGGGCACAGCAAGATGGGAAGGGGAAGGCCAGCTCTCTGCTCTGGGAAATGCGCTTGCACAAGGTCATGATTGGTTTAGGATACCTGAGGACTCACCCCACAAGGGCGGCAGCCTCCACAGGGGAACAAACTTCCTATGAACCCACTGTGGCTCTGAGTAGCTGTTCTCAGAAATCGGAAGTTATTACAGACTCCTGCTTTCACACATGGTGAAGGTGGGAGCAAATCATAAAATGTTTGTGGGAAATCTTTTCCTCTAATCAATCCATAATCCTCACTCTTCTCCACCCTCTCCCATTACTGGGAGCAGACAAGCTATTTATGGTGCATACAGAGATTATGCTTTATCCACTTTATCCAACCAGCTACTACTGGAGTTTCATGTACTTTAAGAAATACGAGCTACCAAACTGCCTCTTCCAATTGTTGTAATTTCAAGTATTTTTTGCATTTGCAGATGCCTAAAGGCTGGGATACAAGCGTTGCAGAAACAGTGCAAAGGGCTGGAAACCATTTCTACCTCACATCACAAGCTCTCAAATGACCTGTATCTCATTTAGAAACCTGTCAAAACACCTCTCCAAACAAGCAACTTTTTCTCCTTTCAGAGTTCCCTGTAGTACATCTTGAAATACCTCAAGGCTGATGTCAGTTGCAAAGGTAAAATAACATTTTCAGTACCTGAAACAGGGGCTGGCAAGGGCTCACACTTGACAGCTGCTGGATGCTTGAAGGAGACTGTAAATAAAGGACATGAGTTTACCCCGGGCCTGGGAGGAGGTGTGGGTTTAGCACACACAGAGTTTTTACCCTTTAGTTACAAGGGCTGTGGAAGGGAAGGGCTAATGACACACTTTCCCTCGCTCCTGCCCCTGTGGGGAGGGCTCGTGTGCAGGAAAGTGCCCCTAAGTGGCTGCTGAGCATGTGCTGCATAGCCAGGTGGGACCCAGTTTGGAAGCCAGATGGTTAAGGCCCCGTTGAAGAGTAATCCTGTGATTTTCTTCACCTGAGTTTAAGGCAGCGAGATAAGCTCTCCATAGACTCACAACGCCTGAAGTTTGTTATCCCCAAGCACAGAAGCTCTGTGGTGATGGCAGCAGCCCATTGCCTTAATCTGGACTCCCATCTGAATTTCAGTTTAGTCTTAGGAAGTCCCTGGATCCCCACACCTCGTGGTGCTCCTGGACCTGGAGAAATCACTTCATGTCTCTGAGCTTATACTTTACAACAGTAAAACGCAGATAATTATACTGACCTTCTTCATAAAATGCCTTGCAAATGCTAGACAACAGCTGAGTACTATCATGATTATTGTACAAAATAATCCATTATGGCCTCTGGATGCCAGAGAAGAAGGGAATGATGGTGGGAGTCCACATAAACACTGTGTGAGATCAATGCGGGCATTATTACAGTCTTACTGGCCTCCTAGGGTTTGTTCCCACAAATTCACATGGGGGTGAAAAATCCAAACATATCTCTTGGCTGACAACTGACTGAAGCTATGTTACCCGGAGGAAAAAAATATCTTACCCCATTGCATTAACCAAACTACATAGTTTCTGTTTTGATCACAGAAGGAAAAAAGTTATTTTGGCCAAGTTTTCTGCATATGAAGAGAATTGTTTTCAGTCTGTTTTGGGGATTACTTTTGCAGATGAGCCATCTGAGTTTGATATGAAGAAGGCACATTTAAATGTTTAACACGCTGTCAAAGTGGGGCACTCATCAGCTTTAAAAAATAAAAATTGTCTGAGAACAAAAGCACTGTCCTGTTTGCTGACAATGGGAAAGAAAAATCCCAAACTCTATGCAAGCTCAAAAGAACATTTTCTGTACTCCACTGAGCAAAGAGGCAAACAGGAGAATGAATTCAAGGTTTTTCTAGGAAAGCTTCAGAAGAAACCAGCTTAATCCTATGCTGTGCTAAAAGCCGGTCAAAATCCACTTGCCACCTTGTTGTTGAGAAACTGTCTGGTTCTGACCCTCCCTCTACACACCCCAGTCATCACCAATCAATGCCCATTAAAGGTTTAGAGGAGCTACCTCCAAAAGCAAAAATCACTTAGTGTACTCAAAGAGAAGTGCATTGCTTTCATTCTTAAACTGCTCCAACTCTTTCATTTTTAACAAGGGTGTGTGACAGATGTGCTTCACCCCCGGGTGAGCAGAGAGCAGTTGTGTGCCACGGGCTTGCCCCAAGTGGTGGGTACCAGTCATCATCCGTGATGACCCTGTACTGCCCAGGAATGGATCTGCAGGGATGGTACACACTACTCAGCCTTTTCCAAAGTCCTACAGTGAGGGAGAAGAGGAATAGGTTTATAGGGATATTTTCTTCTGAAAAGAACTGGTGGAGAAGCTTGGTGCACAGCCTCTGCAGTCACAGGGTGCTGCACACACTGCACAGCCCCATTGGCTCGGGGATCCAGATCAGCATCTAGGAGCTGGACTCCCTGGGGTCACCATCTGCACAGCACTTGTGTGGTATCCTCACCAAGCACAGCGAGGCTGGCGGCTGGCGTGGTGGCTGTCTTCAAGGACAAGCTCATCAGGGTCCACATGACATTGGACTTCAGGGAACACTCACAGCTTGATACAGGCTGGCTCTTAGTGCCAGGGTGGTTATTAGTCCTTCCCAGGGCATTTCAGCTGCTACCTCTGGCTTTTCCAGAGCTGCAGAGCGCACCACTTAGCTAATCTCCTAATTACAAGCAGAAGCCTTAATTTTAATGTGACTCCTTCCTTCCTTATACTCTATGCTTTAAGCCTCATGATGCGTTTCTTGAGGAGACTTGTTGCTCCAGGTACATTCTCATTTTGAGAATGAAAAATGCCCCAGTGACATACCAGCAGATAGAAGGACCATGAGTCTCAGTGAGGCTTTTGGTTGCAATAACCCATCACCTTAAATACAACAGCATATAGCCCAGTCATCCTCCAGAACAACAGGAGATGTGGGAGTAAAAGCCCAGGATTCAGCTTTTCAATAAGGTGGCCTAAAATCAGAGGTCCAGCCTGAGATTTTGTAAAAGCCTCACATATTCTCCTTTGTCTCAGCTGTGGTTTTAAAAAAACAATTCATCCCAGGAAAAAGCATGCATAGTATTGGACAGTTAAAACCTGCCACATTAAGAAATACAGTGGTGTTTTGTCTGCACATATCTGAGCATCCCTGTCCCAAGAAGGCACCAAGTTCCTGCTCAGGATGTGTAGAATGCATTTAAACACTGAAATAATTTTCCTGCCATAGCCCAAGTTTATTTGGAAAAGAGATGACATTTATTCAGTTGGTAAAATAATCCAGCAGCACATATTGTGCCCCTCTCACAGCTTCTGGAAGAAAGCCCAATACCAATATACCATCTTACTGGTATAAAAGCTTTTCTGCAGTCACTGGCAAAAGTATTTGGAAACGGTTTCAAAATACTGGTATCAGCAAGATGCGTTTGCCTGATTTCTGTTTGCATGGCTCCAGTTGCAGAAAGTCATGTAAAGAAGTAGTTAAAAGGCCTTTAGTTACATATTAGAAAACAGAGTGATTGCAACAGGATTTAGAAGTGCCTTTGCTAATGGGAACCAGGCAGCTAATGTCAGTCCTTTTAGTTGTTTGACAATAGCTACACCAAGGAAGTTAGATCCAAAGGCAAATAGAATAACCAGTGCTTCACTCATCCACCCGCAGGCACAGAAAATCTTCTGTTCCCTGGAGTATGTCCCTGCCCCATCACAGTAATCCCCAGCCACACTGGGGACACTTGTTGCACCACAAATGGCAGCGGAGAGCTGAAGTGGCGGGAAAAATAGTGTGGAGAAAGCAAAACAGGGAGGGGAGGGCAAGAGCCCCACTCTGTGATGGAGTTCAGAGTTGGGTCAGCCTTCTAGGTGCATACAGCCGGATGAGGAGAAGGGGGGAGCAGGAGTGAAGGCACAAACCTGCATGGTTGTTAAAACCAACCCTCAAAGTCCCAGCACAGTCGCTTCTTGGACAGCCGTAGCTGAAACACAACCTCTTCTTCCAAAGCTGTCACCTCAGTACAGCCAATTTTGTCTCTCCTCTCATTTTCTCAGGTCAGGCTAGACCGTGTTTGGAAGCTGAAGAGTGACCAAGGGAAACATTGTTCACATTCATGACTGTACTTTGCAGATCCTACTGTTACATCCATGCAAGTGACCACATTGCTAATGTAAAAATTCTTTTTTCATAATCATTTATTCCCAGATGTTGCCACAGCAGCAATTTTTTTTTTCATTAAGAGGTACCCCTGTCATATTGGCTTGAAGCATGAGACCATTTGATTGAATAGCTGATTTTTGGCAGTGACTGATCTTGGCTTCTTCCAAAGAAGTTTTAAATATGCTCTATAACACATGCTACTGGGCAGCAATGTGTTGTGGAGGAAGATTTTATTTCAAAGATGACTAGATCTCAACATGTTTTTGAGTAGATAGGATAAACAGAGTAATTGTGCATTTATTTTTTCAATGTGAGTGTCTCAAACTGACATTTTAAACACTCTAAGCACTGATCTTGGGGGAGGTAGGAAGAGCTAGATTTTTGCAATTTTCTCAGCATCAAACGTCTCTTGGCTGGCACCTCTACAAATGAACATGCATGGAAACCCAGAGGCAAATTGCTTAACAAATCAAAAAAATGGCTGAGCAACCTCCCCTCACCCCTGCAATGCCTCAGAATTATTTCTGTTGTTTTTTGTTTTTTGTTTTTTTTTTTTTTTAGGTGAACTGGAATATTTTTAAGTCTCATCTTTCATCAAGGTTTTGCTCCTCCATGATTTTCTATTAAGGCAGAGAGTATTCAGGAACACTTTCCTCAGTGTCTGCTGTTTGTTCCTCCCCTTATTCTTGATTTCACAGACTCTGGTTTTCATCATTCTGCTGAATTCTACAACACATTTTGTCTGATATACTAATACATACATATCTATCTATCTGTCTCCATTTTTGCATTATCCTTCTCATGAGGAAACCAAGACAAATGCTATATTCAAAGCAGTGCTGGTTTTCCAAGCAGTATTAAGTTTCTCTCCCTGTACTGCGATCAAGGGATTTGTTTGCTTTTTGCTCTAATACAACCATATCCTCTGTTTCCAACATTGACATACCTGTGTTCTTCCTTGGAGACTGCCACTAATTCCAGCACAGCCAGATGAGACAGCAGTGAATATTGTTCCTGACAGGGTTATTACTTTGTACTTAGAATGCTGAAACATTTAGAAAAATTATCCCAATTTCAGTGTTTATTCATATGCTATGACATTACTGTTCCAGAAGCAAAACCACACTCAGCCATTAATCCTGTCTGACAGAGCTGCTCTGTTGTCCATGCTGATAGCATCTGTATGAAAGGAAAAACAGAAGATCAAACCACACATAAACTGACTCCAGGGCTGAAATTAAGAATAATCCTTCCAACGAAACAGTAAAGGTTTGGAAACAGTTGACATTTTTTATAATGTACTGCTGATAAGACAAAAATGCAACAAAAGCTTCTCAGTTCAAAAATATATGGAGGAATGCTGAAAGCTGTAATATACTGCTTTAGATCATCTATAAAGGATCCAGCTGCTGAGAGAGGAGGTTCTGGTGAAGAACCTAATTTTTCTGCTTAAACACTTTTCTGTTCAGAAAGTTCTGTCTCCGACTTACTCAGATGATGTAGGCAACCAGAGCAGAGTGAAGAATAGATTTTCAGCTGGATGCTAATTCTAACAATATTTTTAAATGATTTTTAAAAAGTAGCTTGTGCATGAGGCAAACATTTTGTATTGTTTAAACATTTTGTCTTTGAGCATTTAAAACTTTCAAACTGAACCTGAAGAATTTTGCTATAAAGTTGTGGCAAGTCAGAAGATGTCAAAAAGAATGGCTCAGCTGCTTTGAAGTTTGAATGCTCATTTCTTCCCTCATTTTGTGCATATGAACAATTTGACTAAGATGATAATTCAGTTTCTAAAGTAACTTTTTTTTTTTCTTTCCAGAGAACGTGTGGCTATCAAAATGTCATCTCTCTGTGTAGCAAGCAGATACAAAGAGGAAGGTCTCCCACTTGTGTTCCCTTAAATTGCTACTCCTTAAAAGAGTGAGATGCGACCCCTAAACCCCATCACTTCACAGCTGAAGTACATACAGTGAAAGCAAAGTCACAATGACTGCTTTATACTGACAGTAATTTCTGATTACTGGTGTCCACTTGCTGAGCTGATGTGGAAAACCATCATACTCCAGAAGGTCAGTTCAATAAAAAGTTGTAGCAAGATTAATTCATAAAAATCCTCCCTTTCAGGAAAGAAGCTTCTTGTGAAGTCCTCAATGAAGAGAACTTACGCCTAGATGGGCAGAACAATTCCTGTTACAAACACCATCCTGACTCCATCCCATCCTCCTCCTCACACAGCTCCCTGCACCCTGGGAGAGCCAGAGATGCAGGGCCAGGTTAGTGCAGCCACCTCTCTCCTTGAGAAAGGAGAAAAACAGGAAAGTCCCCAATAGGGAGAGCTCCCTAAGACCCATCTAACAGTAGGAATCATGTACGTCCTGGCTGGATGTGGGCAGAGGCGAGGCAGGCATACTGCTGCTCAGTGTACCCTAAATAAGCACCGCTGCTGTGCCTCACCAGTGAAATCCACTGCAGCACCTGCCTCCAATGTAACAGGCCTGAAAGCAGCCCAGTGACTCTATTTAAAACTAAAGAGGAAAGTACAAAGCTTTGAAGTCAGAAGGCATATAATGAATTCAGCAAAACTTTATATTTCAAAGCCAGTTCTATTTGCAGAAGCCATCTGCCCAGAGAAGAGCTCGAACATGCACCTCTGACAGGAGTCAAAAGAGTTGAGGGAAACAGATCTCATTGAGGATGTTTCAGATTATCCATTCCCACAATATCTGAAATGTCACTTTGTAGTGGAGCAGCTTCCATCTTTATATCAATTACAACATTTACATCCAGTTCCCACAGCGTTGCTGGCATTTGAAGAGACTGTCCAGTCCAGTAGCTCCCAGCAATTCCTAATTAGATATGCCAATAAGACATCACTGCTTGTTCCTCCTAACGCTAACTGTGAGCTCTCTGAAGCTTTACCTTAAGCTACTGTCTTACTTATCCCTCCAATGATCACTGACCTTCCTCTGTCCCCTTGCCAGTACTCAGCTTTTAAGCCACAAATCCAGAGATAACTCCATCCAGAAGGACAAGGGGTAGTGTGATGTACAGCCCTTTCTTTCACGGGGCAGGAGCACAACCTTTGAGCTCTTGTGAGTTTTCTTCCCAGGCAGCAAATGCAAACCCACCCTTGGAAAGAACCAGGAACAGGGATGGCTTTCCCAGCACCATTTTCCCAGAGTATCCATCAGCCAAACTGCTCTGCAGCATGCAAGGGCTTATATTTCTACTGCAGGCAAAAAACATTGTATAAAGCTCAAAACAAGTCTGTTTAAGAATTCCCTCTGATGTCTCTGGTCTTTCCTATGACCCATAAGAGCCATTAAAATTCTGTCTGATAACTGGCTTCCTGAGAGCATAAGAGCCAGGCAAGACCATGCCAGGCTCTACCAGTATTTCTCCTGGCTTAAAACAGACACTGAGATAAGTCTGGAAGTCATCTGTGAAGCCAACCTATGTCTTAGACTTTGAAGATTATTCTCTTATTCACAAGGAAGCAGAGAAAATCAGAGGTTATTCCCCTGGGAAAAGGTTTAAAACCATCACTGGAAGTTTATATCAGCCAGCAGCTGGGGCAGCTGAAAGGAGGTTGGCCATGGCCACTGGTTCTAGCAGAACTTGGAACTGTGAATGCTGACTGTCCAAAGGCAGCATCTTCCCAAATCTCTCCCCAGATGCACTGCTGGCATTTACAGATCTCAGAGGATCATTGCTGTGTTTGATAAAGAACAGTGACCCTAATAGAGGCAAAAGTTACCATGGAGAATGGGGATGGTATAAGCCAGCCAAGAGAGAGAGATAGTATGACTGTGTAAGCCTTATTTTATTAGAAATCCTCTCGAAAACAGTTTCCTATTATTCCTTAAATCTTTACTTTCTTTTAGTGCTCACTGGATGCAGTCCATTGCAAATGTAAACAGTTCCCAGTGCTGTAGTGTTTCAGCTCATCAGAATGTTTAGTGTATTTCACTTTAAGACATTCCTGTCAAGTAGCTATTTCTTCACCCATGGGTTTGGTTAAGACTTTATCAGCCTTTGCTCACCTGCGCTCATATTTATGCCTGTGGGAAACCAGGTCCAGAGCCCTGCTGCAGCGCATCACAGAGCCCTTCTAGGAAAAGCTGTCTAGGATGTGGAGGAAGCAAAGTGCAATATGCATCCTTGATAGCCTTGAAACAGAAGTTTTTAGCCTCTGCAGCTTTGTCAGTCCAAGAAATTGACTGTTTTTCTGTGCCTGTGGATGCATGTGGGGGTAGAGATCCTCCACACTCTGACAGCAATTCAGGGGGGTGCTTCAGAGCCCCTGTGCCACACAGATACACACAACAGTCCAGTGCATATAAGCAAGCAGTTGAAATTGGGTTGCAACCACTGGCACACAATCCCACCTCCAATCTTACTGTGACTCCAGGAGCGGAAAAAACTTCACACTTACACACAGCTGCTCTGGCTTCAGCTGGGCTCTGTCTGCATCCAGCTCCTCTTAGGTCAGTGCCTGCACAGCAAGAGGACCAAGTCTTCCAAACTTTTTCCTAGTCTCAAAATAGCTGCTGTTAAAGAAAAAGCAGATTCTTCACAATCAGCGACAATTATTATAATAATGATAAAAACAAAACCCCACAATAAACCCACTGGTAGTCACATAAAGAAATTCTAACTGCAGCTTTCCATTAATGGTGCCCGAATTATCATAGCATCCCAACAGGATTGCAGACCCCATCTGAGCCACACGGTGCATTTTCCAGCTGGTGTCTGTCAGGACAAACCCACACAGGTACAATCACCTCTAAAATGCTGAGGCTCAGGTGCTTCTCACTGCCTCACAATCTCTCTGTCCACCCTGCTGGAGGACCTCCCAGGAGCTGGTAGAAAACGTGCTGTGTTGCTGCTGATGCCTAGGGATAATTCCCTATAGACGAGGCTGCTTCACACGGCATAATCCTCAGCCCTTTATCTTGAATTTTTGGACAGTAACTTCTTTCTTCTTGTTCTCAGTTTTTGGGGGGCTAATTTATTATCTGGACACCTTCACTCAGCAGGTTACCTCCTTCTCATTTTGAGGCCAGCTGTTGTCTTCAGAGGCATTGGACAGCCAGATGGACTGAGCGATGTACTCACCTGTTCGACACTGTGCTCTGTCAGCACTGCTTTTGGCGAAGGGTAAGACAAGGATATGGCTGGTTTTTTCCACCTTTTCTTTTTAAAATGGCAACCCCACATGTTATGGGTTTATTCTAAACTGAGCATTTTTCATTTTCCTTCTCAGAAAAAATCTGTGGCAGAGCAAGCTGATGCACAAATTGTCATTGCTGGCAGCTAATGCATTGCTGGGTTTTAATGCCTAGAAGTGGGCACTGGAAATAGATTTCTTTTGGCCCGCAAATTTTATATGGTAGGATGGGAGAGGGAAGAGGAGCATAAAAACCTAAAACAATTTATGAAGGTGGAAAACAGTGGGAAGGCTAATTCAATAATCTGATGGCAGACCATGGCTGTAAGGGGCAGAGGACCCTTTTCCCAGGGCAAAGCTGCCTCAACATGGGGGCCAAAATATTGGATTTGGAATCCAGAGTACTTGTTCCCAAAACTTTTGAAGCACATACATCAAGGAGACAAGCAAGTAAAATCACAGCTACCAATTTATTTGTGTTCCAGCAATATACAACTGAAGTGCTAATATGCACCAGCTGTACCTACACGTCAGCTTTTATGAAACTAAGGTAATTTCTTTGCTGTACCAAGAGGAGGAGAAGGTCAACAAAGACACGTTTAGTCCAGAGTCTGCACTGATAAGAGGTCTAGTGCAGGCTGTTAATTCTTTCCTGCTTCAGAAGGCCTGAAAAAGCAGGAGCTGGACTCTTCTTCAGCATAACCTGACATTAAAATGGCATTCTTCAAAAAGTGCTTGCAATAAAACAGCATTTTATTACTGAGAAGGTGTGCTCCCAGAAAGGATCAAGGTCATATCTGCTGAATTTAATGACAGAAAATGAGCTTGTGACATATTACTTGTGCAGAGTTAACTTGGCCAAGAGATAATTAATGGGAGATGTGTAGTTGAGTCTCGTGTGCTGCTTTGAAAGTCTCAGGCTTTAATTGGTACCATAGGCTCTTGTAAAATAAACTGTGCTTCTGATGCAGCTCAGAAATCAAAACACAGCATTAAAAAAAAAAAAAAAAAGGCATTTTTTCTCTAGGAACTGGCTTCCTGATAAAGTGTTTTTAAAATTCAGAGTGTTTTAAATGGGTTTCTGGCTTCCAGAGTTGTTACTCTCCTCAATGATGTGTTATATACTCTCTGATTTCCCTGCCACAGCTTATACTTTATGTAGCTGGTGACTCTTGATGACGCATTTTGATGCATTCAGCACAACCACACACTAGCATGAACCAGAGCTCACCATATTTCTGGCTGTGGAGCTTGAGTAAACATGGACCTGTGCCCAGACAGAGTTGGCGGTGGCTGGAAAACCAATACTGAAAGTCTAACGAGAACTGGCAAAAAATCTGCTCTACTTGAAAACATGGCACTGGAGCAAAGCTGTCATCTTTCAGTGTACTGAGGCAGCCTAGTTTTGGTGTTGGAAGCAGGCACTACTCTTCCCATTTCCCTGGCTCCTTCCCACTCTTCACAGTCACTCAGGAGCCATTTGCACAACTCTTACTTGTGCGCACAGATCAGGCAGAGCTGATAAGGAGGGAGAGGAGGGTCTGATAGCAGAGTGTCTCTGCCACTGACTCTCTGTGTGGCCTCATCACACCACGGCTCAATTTCTCCCTATAAAATGACTAACAGCACTTCCCTGCCTCCCGGGGAAATTGGGAGGATGAAAACAGTGACAGCCACAAAGCGCAAAGTTATTACAGCCATCCGTCCAGGGTGACTGTCAGCTTCAGCACGCAGGCTGCCCTCAGACACAGTGCTGAGAGCAGTCCCAGCAGCTTCCCTGTTGGATGGAGCATTATGCCGTGCTTCTCTGGTATAGATGCCCCTAGGCTCAGCGGGTTGAACCTCATACTAACTATATTCTGCCTCAGAAAGTAAACCTCTTTCATTAGGTTTCTTAGTTTCTGCCAGGAGAAGGCAGCAAAGGAAACCTCTGCCACCTTGGACATGCTGGGGAAAACTGAGCATGGCATCACCCCCTGCTTTGTGCCAGCCTCCTCCCCTGACAGGGAGAAGCTGAAAAGCCATACTGAGAGCCATACTGGAAGCCTCTGCTCCTCCCTCCTCCACAAAAGCAACAACTAGGTGTGGAAAGATGCTGTCAAACCCTACACCACATCAGTTCTTGCCACAAGGGCTCCCTCACTTCTAACCACCCTGAAAGGAAGCACAGTGTAAACAGTCTAGTAAGATCTATTCCAGATGCCTGCTGTGGTACATCAGGAGATTAACATATTAACTCTTAAAAGCCCTCTAATTTTAAGGAGAACTCTGTACTTAAACTGAAAGAAGTTTTGCAGAGATCAGCAGAGTTCCTCTGATGGTAGGGAACCAGGGAAACCTGTTAACAGCAGACTCTGTGCATAATTGAGAAAATTATTCAATGCTACTTTTAAAATATTTTGGATTACAATATTACATGGGTTGGTAATACTTTTCTCCTAATCTTTTCAAGTATGCATTTGCAATGGTTTGTTTATTGCTAGGTTTTGCCTTGCAATCAGATAAACACAGGCTTTGCTCCAACTGGAGCTCCAACTAAGCAGAGTAAGCAAAGTCAGACATGGCAAGAAAGACCATGGACAAATACATCTACTTGATGCAGTAAGTTTTGGGGTGTTTTGGGCAGTGGTTTTGGGCATATTTTATTACCTACAATCTGTCACTAAAGTACTAATTGTTAAAGAAACAGGAGACAAAACAAACAGCTCAAAATTGTACAAGGACCTGAGGCTGATACCAAGATGGCCCATGGGGCAGGGAGAGGCAGAAGCAAGTACACAATAGAGGTCAGCACAATGGATGGGAGGGATAAACCTCCTGAAATATCCAGGACTGGCACCATGCCCAATATATGCATCCAGGAGCCTGGCAGGCTTCTCCTAAAAAAACAAGTTTCCCAAGCAACGCTACATCAGCTGGACCATCCTGCCACCAGGGCTGATTGAGGAGAGCAACCTGCCTGTGACCAGCTGTATCTTCGAGACAAAGGGGAGGAAGAAGCACGTTAGACCTTTTACACCACAATTGATTTGTTTCCATGTCTTCCACCATGACATGTGGGTACTCTGACTGAGCTCTGCAGAAATCAGCAGTGACAATAAACGTGCTTTCACAGCCAGCTGCTCCCATGCCCCCTTCACTTGGCCAAAGAGACAACATATACAGCTTTTTAATTATCAAGGAGCAGTCACAAACAAATGCTATGAAAATCTGGCCCTGAAACAGTGCTCAGAGCAAAAATTAGCCCCAGAGCAATTGGTTGTTTAGGCGTTTCCCACATTTTCATCTAGACATACTAAGCAGCAAGAAAGCTGGTGGAACCAGAGACTTGTGAACATCCCTGGTGCAGAAAAGATCTGGCTGCTAGGGGTCTGCAGTGGTTGTTCTGGAGGAGCTTCTCCTGGGCAGGCAGTGCTGGAGAAAAAAGGGACACATCTAAGGCAGGCTAGGCTTTCAGGGAGCCACAGCAAGAGTGGCATGGCATGGCATGGCTTGCAGACACCAGAGTCCCAGCTTGCCCCAGAAACCCTGTTCTCAGCCTGGTGTGCATCTGCCTTCAGTCCTGAGCAGCACCACATAAAGTGTCTATGTGGGACAACCACTTCAATTTAAAAATACCAAAGCAGTCAATAATTCAGGAACCCAGAGCTGCTGCTTTTCCTCAAGGTGGATTTCTTTTGAAGCCAACTATTCATATTTCCTCCTCAGTCTTGTCAACAACATTGACAAAAGTTGTTTGGTTAAAGTAGGTTGTTGCCCCGGTTTTGTCCTGTCCCTTTCACCTTTACATCACATGAGGACGATGTATATTCCATTTCACATGAGCCCAGAAGTACGAGAATGATTATGTAGGACCAGCTACACATATAATTGTCTTAGATGTAGGCCTCTAAATGATTCATTAAGATCTGTATCAGCTGGTTATTTAATGTGTCCTGCTAATTAAAACTTTGTGATAAAGACAACTACAGCTCTCTGTAATTATGCCTCTGGACAATGCGATGCACTTCCAACTATTATTTGAAATCCTGGGTGTAAGTTGACTCCTAAAGTAGGGTACAAAAATATAGGTTAACTACTGCTCTTAATTGCCCTTTGTTACTAAGATTATTGTAGAATTTCATTGTACAACTCCATGAGACTCTTCTATGCGATACACATTACAGACACCGTTAGGTGACAACGCTGTACACTGCATTATCTTTTTGTATACCTGAGAAGATTGTGGGGAACAAAATAAAAAAAAAAAAAAAAAAAAAAAAAAAAAAAAAAAAAAAAAAAAAAAAAGACTATTTCAGCTAGAAGGAATGTGTCTGGCCTGGCTCATTTGGAAGGGAGTGAACCTTCCAGATGAGGAAGGTTCAAGTTTGAGGAAATGCAGTGTTTTACCTTGCATGATCAAATTTGGCATTTCGTGCTCCAGCTAGAGATCCTGCTAGGCTCAGTGTAAGCTTCTCTGAGTAAGGTCCACAGATCCGTGGTCACCATATGGAGGATACAGCTTCCAGAAGAGAAACACAGTGACTCAGAAAGCACATTAGGCCATTTTGTTGGTCAAAAAGGAAACTTCATTAAGTTTATGTCAGTATAACTAAGCAGGCCTAACTCAGTTTGTCTACAGTCTTGATCTCTCAAAATATGTTTGGTGTTGAAGGGAGTATGTCTATATATGAAACAAGTAAGAACATTAAAATATTTTTGGGGATGGCTATCGCTGTAATAAAACATCAGTACCAAGTGATAAATGCTAAGTAAAAGAAGCTTTTCTTAAGCAGCTTATGTTAAGAATATAACTCTCGCCCCACTACGAAAGACTACATTAAGTGTCATCCTAATCTCATTGGCAGCCTGATATCACCACCAGGATAAACATTAAGATCAGTCACCTCAGTGGCTCTTCCACTGCAGTTTCTGCTTGGTTAGACACAATGGGAGATGACTGCCCCTGTGTCGACATTTGTCATCTCCCATGAGGATGCTCAGCTGGCTCCTGTCATCATCAGTCCAGGGCATGTTTCACCCAGGGGAATGACTCAAGTATAACTTGTTGGCTCTTGTTAGCCATAGAACATTGCCTAAACCCTAAAGTTTGCATCCCACGGGAGCAGTGCACTAATCTTATCTCTGGTTAGTTTCTATAAACACTAATTTGTGAAGACAAAACAAAAACTATGGAAGATGTATATATCAAATGCATTTTGGTCCTGAAAGGTGATCTGGTATAGTCCATACCACTGTGGCCAGTACCATTGGCTCACCAGTGAAGAAGCGGCAAGAAGTAAACTCCATGCTGACCCTACATGCTTTCTTCTCCCTGCTGTCTTTTTCCAGCTTCTCATATCCAGCCTCATTCACATGGTACCACATCCTCAAAAGCTACTGAAGGACAGAGCTAGAAGGCAGTAGTTAAAGTCTTTAGATAAAACTTTGCTTTGGTTATCAAGGTTTCTACTGACTGACCTTGTGCCTATAATAGCATAGAAGTAGTATGTAAAAACCTTGACCATTTTGTACGAAAAACACAACAAAGTCCAGTTTCCTATAGACCTGTGTCTCGGGCCACCTTACAGTGCCTTCTCTATTTACTTTTCTGTTACTCTCATGATACAATGAATGTGATTAGTCCTCAGTCACTGTTGTCTCATCTTTTCTTTGCCATGTATTGATGTCTAAGATTCAAGTTAAGCTCTTCAGTAATTTCTAATTCTGTTGCTGATAGCAGCCTCTGGTGATTACTCAGGGGAGCACTCACAGTGTAGCTCTCTACACTATGGGAGCATTTCACAGGGGTTGTCTCTCCAGCGATCTTCTTTAATTAAACTAATAGGAACTGGTTGAGACGCCTACTGATAGTTTATCAAAAGTGATTCAGACTGGTCAGTCTCAAATAAAGAGGTGCAGACCATGTGAGTGTTGAAGTCTTAAATTTCCCATAAGTCAAAAATGTTTTCAACAGGATAACTCTGTGTGTGCCAGCTCCAGCCTGTGAAGGCTGTAACAAGGCCAGCACATTGTAATAGCTTATAGAGAAGGACTTTGTGCTTAAAAAAAGAGAGAGATGAAGCTGCAGCTGTTCAAAAATTCCTCAGCAAGCACCAGCCTTGCTCCTGTCTTTGAAAGATGTCTCAGACAACTTCGTTCTTTCTTAGGAGCATCTTGCAGAGTGGCCCCACTGACCAGCAGTATTCCCAGCAAGAGAAATTAGGTAGTGGACAATACTCAAAGGGTTCACCTGTACACAACTCAGCATCATTTTCCAAGCTATTTGTATGGCCACCTTAGCAAACCACCCAGGACAGACAAGAAGCAGCTTCTCTGGGGTGATAAAATCGGGTCAAGTTCACCCTGAACTGAAACTATAAAGTCAGTGAGGAACTATAGGTACAGCTTATCCCTGTCAAGCCTCACACTTGAGCAACATTGTAGAGCAGTAGGGGCCTGTGAGTGAAGGGCAGGCACAGTCCAGGCTCAGGCCTAGCTGCAGTCACAGGTGTGTGGCTGTGGCAGTGCACAGATGGAGTACAAACAGGGTGTGCTGGCACCTGGAACAGCAGCAGGAACACCTAGAGCCTGAAAGGAGGAGCAGAGTCTGCCTGCTACTCAACAAGAGCCACTCACTAGGATGGACACGTGCAGCCCTGAGAGGGAAGAGGGGAGATTCTAACATCACTTACTGAGCTGAGGGCTCAGTGAGCAACTCACGGCTGCAAACAGCCTTGATGCAGCACAAGACTTGCTGACTTTCACTTTGCATATTCTCTGGGTGCAGCAGCACTGCTGGAAAACCTCAAATTCTCATTGCAAAACCATTTTACTAAATAGCTGAGGCACTCAAACAGGGAAAGTGCTGGTTCCCACTTGTGCTGCAGCATTTACCTGCAGCCTTTGGGTCACATCATCCTGGCATTCTCCTCCAAAAGCAGGTGGTTACAGACATGGACTGATGGTAGGAAATGAGTAATCATCTCCCCTGAAAAGATATGGAAACAGAACAGGATTAGATGTTTTACCCCAAGGGCCATGAGAAGAAATGGGGTGTAATCCAGAATTAGAGTAAGGGTGCTCTAACAAGAGGATACAAGCTCTAGCTCTGCATGCTGTCTAGCACAATGTGGCCATAATCCTGCCGAGGCCTCCAGGCAGCACTGCAATAGGCATCATCATAATAACGAGTTTCTAATCCCAATCAAGTGCCCAACCCAGTAGGCACCGCCTGACTCACAGAAAGGATTAGCTGACAGATGTAAACACTAGTTGTAGGAGTCACTGTGTACATTATGCAATCCTTTTGTGCTGAGTTTACAGAAAGAGCTGAGAAAATTAGGCGCTTTTGCTGAGAACACAAGTAACTGAGATTTTCAAATGTACGTAATGGGTAGTCTCATTCCTCAGCCCTAGGGATAACCCCTTGATACCAGTGCACCCCATTTCTACCTCTTGCCTCAACCAGATTAACAAGGACAGGGACTCATGTTCATACCGTGAGACAATAAAGACAAGCTACTTACAAGATGATCCTCTGAAGCATCCAGATCATGCCTTCCTCTTCCCAGGTCCTATTTTCTTTCATCACAGATGCGCCTCTGTCACAAGTTGGAACGTGTGGGAGAAGCAGGGGGTGCATGGGAAAAAATCAACAGAAATTGGAGAAATTAACATTTCTTTATGAGAATGAAAAAAAATTGAGATCGAATAGATGTTTTGTTATTAAAATGCGTGCTACTTCTCTGGAATTTCATTCCAGGAATAGATGAGACCTGGCATCTAGGAGACAGCCAGAATTACTTCATTTACTGTAATGCAAGAAGAACTCATCTGAGGACAGACAGCTCTATTGCAGACCAACAATGTACAGTTTCACCAAGCTTGGGGTTAATCTTTCACCTCACAGGGGAGCTGCTTAAACTCTCCCCCCAGTTCAAGTTGGAGTGAAGGTGTATTAAAAAGGAGTCAGTTAGGGACAGTATTCAGGTCTCACTTTTAGATACTTATGAAGGAAAAAAAATTGGGTTTTTATTAATTTTTTAAAATGTATTCAGCTTTTGTAATTTATGATGTTTTCATGTCATTTGTTTCTAATTTTGCTATCTTTTCCATAAGAAAAACAAGATATACAATAATAAATCAGACCCAACACTTACCATTCCAGATTTTTTGGTTGAGGAGACAAAACAAACTCTTAGAAACACGCATTGCTGCTAACCTTGTCTGCAGGCATTAAAAAATCAAGGGGAATTATGTGTGCTAATTTTGTTATCTTTCTAATGTTTGTGATCTCAAAAGTCCTCAGGGGGTTTTTGAGATGCTCCCTCTCTGTCAGTTCCAAATAGGAAACATGCTCCATGTGCATTCCTCAGATGAACAGCAATTAACAATGAAACAACAATTATGATAAATGATGATCAATAATAAAACAATGAAAGGAGCAGTAGTTCCTGCCTCTCCATTTGCCTTTTATGCACCATCACAGCTTCCTCCTTTTTTTGACCAAGCAGGGCAAATAATCCAGCACAGCTGAGGGCAGAGCACTTGTGCTATGGACTTCAGCAGCAGCAGGACAGGGCCAAAGCAGATCTAAGTGAAAGGATTTCAGTACGATCTGGGGCCTGTCAAAGGGCCCTTTAAACTTCGCATGCTGGGTGATGCTGAAGTCAACAGCAGCAATGAGCACTTTGTCGTTCACATAATTGTGGTCATGCCTGTTGGATTTGTGCGGAGACTGCTCTCCTGCACCAGCATTCTCATCAACCTCTGATCCATGGGGCAGCCCATGAACAACAGAGTTGATATTAAACTCAAAAATGCACTGTCAAAGTGATAGGGGGAAGGGATGACAGCAGTGCTCTATCTGGGAAAGTGCCCCACCACTCCACAGAATGCACCAGTGAAAGGGTAGCTAATGAAATTAGGTTTTGAGCTAATGTAAACACTGCTTACTTTTACAACATGCTGAAGTTAATATTGCTTTGGGAGGAAAGATTCAATTTGCTCCTCTTTGTATTCCAATTTTCACTTTTCTCACGCTCACAAGACAAGTTTACATAGCTGTCTGGTTTTGGTAGGTTTCAAATCACACATTTTTGTGAGAAAGGTGTATAGCAAGCCAGAGACTGCTCTTTCAAACATGAGTACTTTTGCAGAAAAAAACAGCTAGAGAAGCATGGGCTCAAGTAGCTGTTGCTGGATCGAGCTGTTGGCCCTACTCGACCCAAGTCAAAGGTCACGCCCAGCCAGTCCAGTACAAAGCCTCACATTGGCATCACCCTTAGGCTCAAGTACACAAAGGTTGCTGAGAACACCAAAAGAAAGGACTGGGGTTGCTCATAAAGATCTGGAACTAATATGCCTAAAATAACGAGAGTAATCAAGTGTGCTGTAAGTACCTATCAGACCTGCAGACCATTTTCATATCTGTAACAGCAAGAAAATAATAAAGGAATTTGTCATTAACTGTGAAGTGTAGCAAATATTTCCTTTGCTTCATACTGAACAAAGACAATGATTTAGTCACACATGAAAGCAGAGAGGTTGCTCCTTACATGTAGTGCTGCCCCAACACAGCGGGTACTTTGACCATACCTCTGTACACTAGGGCATCCTGCAATTCATTGGTTTTCCAGAGAATGAAATTGAAGGTTGTAGCTGACTGTGCAGCTTATTATTCCCTTTGCCCTTTTCCTTTCCCTGTATCTTATTTCTAGGTAACTAATAATGTAGATTATTTTTGCCATTGCTAGAGTATCTTTGTAATGCAGAAAAATGAGATCCATCCATACCTGTTGGGTAAAGCAGAAGAAACCTTTAGAAACAAGGCAGGGCCTAGTGGTGGGAAAAGCCGAATATTTAACTCTGATCACAAGACTGCAGAAAGTCAAAGAATGTGAAACAAGACTCCAAAAAATGGTCCTTGAGCAATGCACAAGAACAAGACAAATCCCAAGGTTTTGCCAATTCACCACATGAGGAAATTCCTTCCTAACCCTAATGTAGTCAGAGCTTCAGCAGCATGTCTGGGAGCAAATATCATTAGGGCTGATCCAGCTTGTTTTTATCCAGGCGTGACACTGGCACTCAAAAGATGATGTTGGGTTTTGATCTTGCCTTTCAACAATTACACAAGGAATCTCCCACGGCAAAAAAGTCCAAATAGTGATTAACCTTCTAGGGCAAAAGCCAGACTTTCCATGTGTTTGATCTAAATTCAGTTATTTTTTAATTTTCAGGAGTGGCTTTTTTTCTTCCTGTCACTGCTTAGTTCTCATATATTCAGGACCCTGTGTGGGTCCTGAAGATCTCCTGAAGACATGTCAAATCCTAAATAGAGATCTGAGGTTCAGTGGGGGTGAATGTGTTTAAGCTGTGAAAACATGTTTCTGTAAGTGGCAGCGCCGCTATGCAGAAATCTTGAATATGAAGTAATTTCACATACAAGGAATGTCTTGCAGTTCTCAGTGGAGTCAGGTTGCTCTTTTAATTTCAATTCTTGGGGTGGTAGTGGCTGCTCCCTGGCAGGGACAGCAGCGTGGGGCTGTTACCAGATGGGCCTCCTGGGGAGACACTGAGCACATTGGCTTTCAAGGAGTGCAGCTGGAGTTGAGGATATTCAGCACTACAAAGGATCTGGCTTTTCAAATGCTTTTCACTGTTGCAGGCCAAAATAATAAAAAAATCAGGGGGTATCTTGTTTACATATTGATGTTTCCCATGTCCAGGCACTTTATTATACTTACAATGGTCATATAAACTGTTCCTAATCTGATTTGGCAAGCTGGTCCAATGATTGTGCTTGTGATTAAAAGTGTTTCCACACTTGCTGAGTGAAGGCTTAACTCCAGTTAAGCCCTTGCATTGAAGTGATGAACAGCAG
This sequence comes from Chamaea fasciata, assembly GCF_029207755.1. Taxonomy (NCBI): domain Eukaryota; kingdom Metazoa; phylum Chordata; class Aves; order Passeriformes; family Sylviidae; genus Chamaea; species Chamaea fasciata. The sequence goes on along the minus strand of NW_027094090.1, from coordinate 61,726,768 downwards.
ACTCAAGAGATAATTTAAAGATTCCAAATCTGGTTGTTTAGTGGTACTTGGCAGAAATCAACTTCACTGGCAGCAGCCGTCTGCTGTCTACCTCTGTGGATCCACCTCAGAAGACAGATAGCAATTTTCTGGAAGCACTGGCTGTCCCAAAAGTGTGGGAGCAGCAAGCTGGGTCAGAAATTCAGTCTCCATAGTCATGATGTGAAAAAATGGGCTCAGTTGTACTAAAATAAGCAAAAACAAAATAAGCAGCATTCTTCAGTCTTCTTGCAGTTCATTATGCAGCCGGGCAGCACTGCTCCGTGTAAAAAACTTCTCTCAAACCAAAGCTGCACTAAGGTATAGCTGAAGGGAAACAGTTCAAACTTTTTGTGATAAAAAGCTACAGACACTGCAATAATCCAAAATCTAAGTATTAGATGTTCAGCGTGAAAAATGCGCTGAGAAATAACAGAAGCCTGACTGAGCACTGAAATAAATTGTTACTGCAGTCAAACTACCTTTTCTCTGTTTTAAGGTGGTTCAATATCATGACCATAAAAATAATCTAAAACTGTGGCCAGGTAAGTGGGATCAGAGTTACAGTTGGACTATTTTACAAAAATTTAAGGTTTAAAGATGTAAACATAAATAAATAAATGCAGATCCCAAAAGTAAGCTAGCAGGTCAAAACAACATTACCCTACAATATATTTGTAATGTGCTTTGAGAACCCTCTTCTCCCTTCCCTTGTTCCATTGCCTGAGCTAGTATATTTTCTAATTAAAAAACAAAACATCCTGGTGTAAAGTGGGGAAAAATTGGACTCTGATTAAGACCCCAGGAGATCAGGAAAAGGAGATGGGTGATAGAGCAAGTCTGCTTTCTTACATATTCTATTCCATTCTTGATCCCAAATATAAGTTCAGAAATACATAAGTATCTGATCCCTCATATATTAGCTATCTAAACAACAGGATGGATGGAAAGGAGAGAGCAGGATGGAGTCTCTGCCTCTTACTTGAGGAGTAACTCCCCTCTATGGCGTTGTCTGGAAGCTGGTAGCAAAGAGATGTCCATGGACAAACATACACCCTGGGGATGGCACTAGTGCCAAGCCAGCAGCAGTGTAGAGGGAGGAAGGAAACATCACTGTCTGAATTGCAAGAGTGCAAGTAATTGCAAGTGTTTCCTCTCAAGTTCTCAAGTGCATCCTGCACCAGTAGCTCCTTAAAACCAGACACGTTGAAAGAACCACAGCTCGCTTGCTCTTTTTGCTGCTCTGCCTTCTTGCCAAACTCCCATGTGGGCTGAGTTTCTGCATGTGCTGATGTCTTTGCTCATCACCAGACTGGCAGGAGATGGAAGCAAGAGGGACTCAATGGCAAAAAAAGCTCATCACAGCTGTACCAACATGGTCATCATTGGTGATGTTGAATCTGCTTGTTGCATACCCACCTAGCCTCCTACGAGACCTCTGTGTCACATTTAGGACACTGTCCTATTTCAGCTTACTTCTTTGTTTTCGTTGTGCAGAGTGGTGGATTTTAAGATCTGGGAATACTCTGAATAGCACCCAGGATCTTTCTGCATCACTGGAGTTCAGACATGGAGAAATCCTTTCCAAACTATGATTTCTTCTGCTCTTTTTTTCACTCTTCAGGGGGGAATACATACAGAGCTGAATGTTTTATTATATGCTAAAACAAAAAGTACATTAGATACTTAATCTGTGCTCTAGGATTCATTAATTCAATTTTACTCCCATGCTATCCTTTGGAGCCAGCCTGCCTTGTTTCTTCCAAGGCTATGAGCAGCAGTTGGGTCCAGTATGTAATTCTGGTCTCTTGCACGTTTCCTTCCTGGCATCATTGGATCCAGGAGCTTCAGCCTTCCCAAAGTGCAGAGTCCTTAGATGTTCATTTCCAGTTTAGCTATCCAGGAAACAAGCAGGAAGAATTGCAAGGACTTTTAAAAGCCTCTTCCTAAAAACAAAACCAAGTTGCTTATAAATTACAACAAGGAGGTGTGCAGTCATGGAAAAGCAGAACACTGAGCACATCTGCCTCCCACCAGGTAGCCATGCTGCCATCAGGTCTGTGATACTTGCAGGAAACCCAGGGACTCCAAGTCTCCTACTTCTGCCTCTTATTCCAGGGAGTTCCTACTCCTTGGTGGAAGCCTCTTCTCTCAACAACAGTCAGTCTGTGGCACTTCTGCCCATCCCCTCTCTGCTAGGATTTTCCACATGCCAGTCCTCAAGTGGAAACACTGACAGAGCTATTTTGAGTCAATGACTACCCGTTGCTGCCAGGGATTTTGTCAAGGTGGGGCGTGCCTTAATGGGGTGGGGAGTGCCTTGATGTACCTTGCTTCAGTGTCTGAGACTGAGCTGGTTTCCTGGTGCCAAAACCCTCACAGTATTCTCCAGAACAGAAATTAATTCATAGGCTGCCACTGATGCTCTCAAAACCCTCACTGTCTTTCCAACTTAGGTAACGGAAAATGGAGAAGTTCTCAGAGTCTGCCTTTCCCGCACAGGGTAGGCAGTGTACAAATTGTACCTTACTGGTTTGGGATTTAAAACCCATATTCTTCTTAGTTGAAACCATAGCAGTTTTCTATGTATAATGTGCGAGAGTGGTTTTTGATCAAAGATGCATTCCCAGTAAATTCCCCCTCATACTTGCTGTGGATACCCAGGGTGGTATGAATCCTCAGAGTGTGTGCACTATAAATACAAAGCAGTGGAAAAATCCCTGGGAAGGAAAGGTTAGTACCTGTTTATATTTAGAGCTAGTATTTCATGTAAGCTGTGATGTTACAAAGTCAAGTGTGTGTAGTTTTATAAAGACATTTCTCCTTGCCCCTTTGTACATAGCTTGACAGACGCAAGAGAAAGTCTCTGACAGATGCTGATGAAATGAGCTATCTGGTTACAGAGCTGAAATATTTGGAAAAGACACAAGTGAGAACAGAATTTATTGCCTTTGTGAAAAGGGGATTTAATTTCTAAACTATCCACACGTGGCAATGAACAACCTTGTCTCTGCCCTCTGGTGACAGTCTGCAGGCACCATGCAATTATGATTAAAGCCTTTTATTGTTTTTGTCCCAGATTAGATTATGTTGGTATTTAAAGATACAATTTTCTAATTGTGTTGTCACGCCAGAACAGAGACGTGGTTGTCTGTGCACTTTTACTGAGGAACCAAAAAGAAATCTGAATGCTTTGAGGTAAACATGGCTTAGCAACACTCCTAATTTCCAGGAAGGGCAGAAGAAGTAATTACAATTCTTCTAGATTGTTATTAATTCTTAGTGTTCAATTTAACTGGGAAAACAATTTTTAATGTGTTCACAGAGTCACTAAAGACAAAGCAGGGAAGAGGAGGCCGCTGCTCTGTGCTTCTAGTGATGCTTACAGCAGAGATCCTTTCTGGCCACAGTAAGGTCAGCAACCCTGCTCCCAAAATCATGCCACCATTTGAGGTAAAAATAAATCATAATGACTTACACTAGTCTGGATAAAAATCATACTACTTATTAGCTGTATTCCAGTATTACAAAGGCAATGGGTCTGAGTGTGAGACAGACCTAAGAAATGCTATCAGAACAAGGGAAAGATGAGAAGGAGCTATGAATGAGTACTTCCAGGTATTTAACATCCCTAATTTTAAGAAAAAGGAACAAAGGTGACAAGAAACAGCTAATTGTCCAAACAATTTCAGAGAAAATGGTATGAAGAAAAGAAGAGACAAATCAGTGAGGAGGTTGAGATGATAAGACAAGGAGCACCAGCTTGAAACAGAAAGTGCAAAGGAAACATTTTTAGGAGTCCTGTTTAATCCCTCTTCCTATTCCAAAAAGCAGTAAAAGGCTCAGAGATTTCTCTAGCATACCATGTGCCAAGTAAAGCCAAAGGGATTTTGCATTCTGTCTTACAGCACTTACACCCCACTTACTGTGGGGATTTTGTATAGGAGGAAGACTTCTGATTTGTTTCATGAGTTGTGGACAATAAGATCCCTGCTTTTTTTTTTCCTGTGTAGATACAGAAAGTCACCAAAGAATTGAAAACGAACACCTTGGTGCTGTGAAAGCACATGGAAGAATAGCAGTCATGTTTCAGTATGTCATTTATCAAAGTGAATGAGAGCTCTGCCAGCAGTCACAATGGTGCCATGTAGCAAAGCCAGCTCACGCTCTTCCAGCAAACGAGACCAGAGCAGACACAGGCTTGCTGCATATGGAACCAGAGGCACCAAAGAGCCCTATATCAAAACAGCTTTGGACAACATTACAGGTTTGCTCTGGCTTGCATGGGCTGCTGCTTTCAATCTTTTGGGATCGACTGTGATGCTTCCTACACCTATTACTTTCACCCCCCAAATCGTGCCAAAAGGACATTATAGCAAGATATCAAATCTAGTGCATCATGGGCAGCACCTACACAACCAATTGGACTCACTGCCTGCTCACCCAGCCTGTGCAGCCACACTGCAATGTCGCTGCCTGGACAACATCATGCTCAGGGGTTAACTTCTGCTGTACTGGCAGCACAGCATTACCCCAAATGTGAAGCTGGCCTGGATGGATACCAGTGCCTTCTGCAGCACAACCCCTCCAGAAGCTGGTTATTTTTCATTATAATGCCTGGCAGATGTTTTGGCAGAGTTTGGCACAGTGTTTTACTTTGCTTCAGATTGATTGAGGGAAGCAAGTGCCACCAGCCGAGCAGCTCCCGAGGCATGTCCATCAACAAAAGCAATGCTCTCCAATTAGCAAGTCAGCCCCAAGGCTCCTTCTTTTTTCAAGAAAGAGAAACTTTCAACCAGCAAGAGGCTGAACAAGAGCTCCTGTGCCTGCCACTACCAGTTGAGCCACAGCAAGATGGGGGCTCTGTGGGAGGGCAGCTCTAGCAGAGATGTCAGGCTGGGACCAAGGAAATCCCTGCTGTTTTCCCTGACTCCGCTACCAGGCTCACCAGCGACATGACGGGCCCCTCCTTACCCCCACCACCCTTTGCCTTATATATCTATGGGTGAAGATCCTCAAGGCAGACAGTGCCTTTAATATGAGTGCTTCCAAGCAAACCTGTCTGCTACTGCTTCCAAGGAAGTCCAATTTCAAACGAAGGCCCCTTGTACTGTTACAAAGCTATTATGAATGATCCCAACTTCCAGTGATGCAGAAAAAGACCCTAACACCCATCTTAAAGAGACAGATGGATTCCAAGTCTTGCCTGTAGTCTAGGCAGACCTGAGTGACCTGCATTTGCAGAAGCAGAACATGTTTACTTGTTTTTAAAATATAAAGAACAAACATTTGGTTGACTATTTCAATGTCATGTTTCAATCTCTGATCTGGGAAGTGAGTTGTGCCATTTTTAAATAGAAAATACTTGAGTTGTTCATGAGATGTTGAGAGTCATATAATATGCAGAAAATCTATCAAGTGCCCATAGAAATTGGGATAAGTGTGGCTCTACAGCTTTTTTTTTTTAAAGGCACTTGAGAACAAGACTTCATAACAAGCATTGCTGAGAATCTGCAACTGTCACAAAAGGGAGTGGAAATACATGTACTATATTAGAAGTGTCTCCCTGACACACTTAAGAAATAGTCGCAACAGCCCCTTCAGGTAGTATCTCTGAAAAATCTAACTGGAGAGATGTATTTCATATACAAGCAGAGCATTCAGCTTGTCCCCCCCCTTCCTAGGCTCTGAAAACACTTTATTTAGATCTGTCCAGGATCTTCCTTCTACTTCTTCAGCTTTTATCTGATGAGCTTCAGCTCACATTCAGTCTTATTCATGTGGTTGGCCACCCCGAGCTCTAACTGGGCCTCTAATCATTTTTTAACAATCTAGCAAAAGATCTGAGAGGAAAAAAAAAAAAAAAAAAAGTGACTTAAGAATAAGAACATCCAGAGACTTAACACACTTAAGAATATTAATTTCATGGCTCCAATGGATTTGTCCTAATAATCACAAGCATCCTAGTAATGATTTCCCTTCTTCCTTCTCCCCCACCCTCATTTGAAAAGCAGTGAGATTGATAGAGCTGTCATTCCACAAATTTACATTTTCTGTTCCAGCAATCCTCACCATCCCAGCTATAATCAGTTCGCACCCTCTGCTTCCACTGCCATATGGATGGGCAAGATGGCTGGACCAGCATCAGGTAGCCTGAGCTATGAGCTCTGGACCCCCTTGGTGGATCCCTGGCTGGGCTCAACTTCTTGATTTAATGAGCCACTTCATAGATCTGCTGAGAACACATAATGAACTTTGAGACTCCTAAATTTCTCTCAAACTCTGATGGATTTGGCCCGTGGGATCAAAATTTGATGGTAGTGTCAAACAACTGAGTGTCAGTATCCTTCCACTGGGGGCTGGAAAAGGTGTCCGTTCCATGAATGAGGAGCAAACTCCTCCACTTCTCCGTGGTGGCTAAAATCCCTTCATCTCGTTCTACTACCCATCCTCACACAGGGGGTTACACTGCTGCTGCAACAACTGTTTCTGGCAGGCAAGAAGGACTCAAGGCAAGCTGTGCGCAGGGTGGCAGTGGGAATCTTCCTTGGGGTATTATTCCCACTGGAATGCCCTTCCCTCTCATGCTCTGTGAGTCTCACAGCCTGTTTTTGAGTCTCCTGACTTAATTGGGTGTGCTCCAAGTGGCAGATACCTGCACAAACTCCCACTAATTGCACTGTACAAATAAATGCTTCATCCAGAGAACATAAAGCAGGAAGGAATTAACTCATCATCCTTCCCAGCTATATTAACAGGGTATTTTACAAACACAGCATCCCTGGCACTGTCCCCAAGCTTCAGGGCAATAAAGTAACCTGTGTATGACCTGGAGGCCTACACAGCTGTGACAAGGAAGCACCAGACCACACCTTGGATTGCTCCAAGCTTTTTAAGCAGAAAGCTGTTCTGCTCAGCTTCAGTTACAGGACTTTCCTCCTTGGGAAGAAAATATCCCTCTTATCCTGGGTGAGAAGGGTCTGTGAGAAACTGGCCCTGGAGGCAGCTCTCCAGGATGGCCTCCACACTCCCTAGGCTGTCTGATTGATACCCCTGCACCTCAACATTTAAGAGACATGCCCTAGGGTTGTTAAGAGTTTTCTTCACTCTTGGAAAAGCAAACCCAACTGCTCCTGCTAGTGCACAAAGCTTCCAGCATTTGAAAAGCAATTCAGGAGAGAGCCCACCCCACAAGGCCGAGTGACTCCAGTACCAGCCTGGTTTGTGTCTGTCCAGGGGGAACGTGGCCTCTTTCCCTGCCGCCTTCTCTAGCCACTGAGCTTCCAAATGTCAAACAGACAGATAAAAACATAACAAGTCATCTGAAGAACTATAGAGAAAGAGGCTTTTGGAAGAGGAAGAACAACAGTACAGGAGTAATACGAAACAATAAATCAAGTTTTGCAATACGAAAATTCTCAGATTTTTTTGGCAGATAAAGAAATAAAACTTTGCTGTCTAAGAGGGAAAAGAAAGGTGTAATTTTAGACATTGCCAATCTCTGCCCAGGATGAAGTTAGGCACATAAAAATTCTTGAGGTATTTGGGAGAGCAAGCAAAATCCTGATCTGGGCATAGGTTTGGAGGCTGAAATCATAGTCTGCACAATACAGGTCGGGGCTGAGTGCTCTCACCACTGGTCACTCAGGCAAATGGTTCCCAAAACAGGCAAATATCTGTGTTTCAGTGGATTGGCATCTTACGGCAATACAGGCTGCAGAGGGCAGATGAGCTCTAAGCTACCAGAGCTCACTACTGAACATGGTCCCCTCACCTCACAGTCTGCAAAGGGCTCCCAAGAGCCTCTACCTGTCCAGTCTCAGATTTAGAGCCCAAAAACTGCTGCACATGCTCCTACATCTGCCAGCTGCCTCTGCCAGCTGCCTCTGATAAGCTTGTCCAGGCACCTTGGGCTCCTAAGACCTGCAAAGGGGCGAGACCAAGGCTGCAGCCCCATTAATGAAAGCCTCAGTCACCCAGGGAGACTGAGATGTCTGAGAAGCACCTGGACACACATGCTTCTTTCTGCACAAATCTGCTTAAATGCAAAACCTGGCTGTTTTCTCCCCACAACAAGCACAGGAAATTTGAAGCGGTCACATCAGCTGCAGGGAAGGATGGAAAGAAAACCTCAAACAGCAACTCCCATCCCAGCTGAATGAAATCCCTAAGAAAGTCACCTGCCTGGGAAGGGAATGTGCTGCATGTGACACATGTTAGAAACTTTGTTTAGCCAAAGAACAAGGACAGTGATTCTGGCATAAGCTCAGGCATTTCTCCTTTCCAAGGGCACCTGCTTGGGAAGCAGGGCCTGATTGGTAACACAAGAAAGACAAAACAGGAGCAAAAGTGAGAACCACACCCCCCACCCCAACAATACTTGCAAGTATAGAGACAAAGCATAATTATGCATATACACACTTTAATTATTTTATACCCTCAAAATGGGAAAAGGTTATATCCAAAAAGATAACTTCCCTTTTAAAAATTGAAGTATTATTTATTGTGGGGTTGTTTTTTTTTTCTATATTTCAAGAATGCTCTGTAAAGGTTCCAGGACTTTAAAAGAGTAAAAGAGTCTTTGAATTTTCTGTCTCTTCCTGTCTTTGCCTTCCACAGCTGGGAGAAAAATCTAAGGGCCTTAAATAAGTTTAAATATGAAAGTAAAAAAAATGGCTTTGAAAATAAGCTGTGAAGGAACACTCTGTATTTGAACTCCTCAGAGAAAATTAAAATCAAGGGAAAATGTAGAGCTGAAACTGTAATACATCAAATTTTTACATGTATTTATATATATATTTCAATCAGAGGACTCAATGTCTTCCAGCTTTCAATGGGACTTTTGTTTGTGTAAAGATGGAAGAACAGAGCTCTGTTTCACCATGGCTCTGTGCTTTGTCTGCCATCTTGAGTCCCCAGATTTTTACTTCAAACTGTGGTAGGACGGTCGTCTCTCAGAGGAGCTGAGCTCATGAAGGATGGGAGCGTTCTCCTTTGTGTGGCACCACCAGTGCCAAAACCCCAGCTCTGCTGAAATCAGTGGCAAAACTGCTCCAGGAGAGGTTGCTTCCCACTGCCACCTTGCTCACTCCCCCAGCACCCTGCCACCCCACGGGTCCCCTGCCATGTAAGATTAGTTGTGCTTGTGCTCAGAGGGGCTGTGCCTTGATGGGTTTTCTCCCCTAGGAATGAGACTGCTCTTGCCACAGCTTTAGCTGCCTTTGGGCTGGTTTCCATCACCTGTGTCAGCCGCCAGAATCAGGCTGGAGGGAGCAGGGCTGAAGCTGAGTGGACACATACTAATGTCAGGTGGCATCTACCAGTGACTGCTTTTTCCTCCTCACAACTTGTCTGCTGACAGCTGCATGAAGGTCTCTGTGGCACGTTCATCACCCACAATCACACCAAGGTGAGTATTTCCTAGCAAAATCTAGGACACACCAGGCCCCCACCCTCCACATTCCATGTCCATCAGCACAAAGTACAACACCCCTCAGCATAGAAGCACTCCCCTGCAAACAGCCCTGACTCCGCTACAACCAACAAATCCACTCCGGAGGTTTTCTAACATATTTGTGTAGCCTGCTTCTTGTATCCACCCAGCGTTAAAATATGGCCCATCACTACAACACCTGGGCACAAGACTAGACATGGTGCACGCTGCAGACCAAATGCAATGTTCTCCTTTGAGGTCAAGGAAAATAATTCATAGGCAACAAAAGATTGGACAGAAATTAAGAGAACAGAGAATGTTTCCTAGTTAACTCACAGGCAGAGGAGGGCAATCCCTGCCACTCTTACTATTAGGGTTTGTAGGAGCAATGAGGAGGATGGTTGAAAAGAGTCTATTTTAACAACGGTACTCACCAGCCAGAGAGGGGAGAAAATTGTTGAAGCTTCAGTCAACATCTCACAGCTTCCTCTCTTCCACACGCAGGACTTCAGAGGACACAGCAGCAGGTGTGGCATCACAAAATATTCTTTTTCTTCCTGTTTCTTCTCCAGAATCTCTCCAGCCTCAAAGAAACCTCTCACCTCCATGCCATGGCTTTGCCTCCAGGAAGAAACACAGTACCCATCTGTATGAACCATTACGGACTCCTCTGCTCACCAGGACTGCATGGATGCCAAGTGCCTAATTGCAGTATTTTTCCTCTTTTGGAAAGGCAATTCTTGTTCTACCTGGATTAACTTTCAGAGGAAGTGAGGGACCTGCTTTCTATCCTTGTCTGTATCTCCTCCAGTCACAGACGGACCATGGCAGTGCCTTTTGCTTTTGATTAAAAGAACTTTAGGTATCCATTAAAGGCCCCTGACCCAGTTTTTATCATCTGACCCCACTGGTAAAGCTCTCTTCTGGGAGGCAGCATCCCTCAGTGGAGATATTACAGAAGCCTAGGAGCCTTGCATCACTGGAGAGAATAATTCTCCAGAATAAAACCTAAATGATGGAGCAAGACAGAGTGGGTGTCTGTGTACATAAACATTAGAATTTGTTTACTAATGAAAACAGCTCTCAGGGTGAGAGGAAAATAGCAGAAATATTCAGTTAAACATTTATCTCAGTTAAACATTTATGCAGGATTTACATATGATGACATACACAGAGGTGGAGTTTGCATGGCTGACACTATTGGCAGTGTTGGATTTTTTAGGGATGCTTTCCCAGAGCATTTTTCTTGCCAGGAGAATTTTTAGTGAAATTGTGCAAGTGTAACAGATCCATCATTCACATACAGAGCTGTGCAATTTTAGTTCCTTCCAATGAACAGCTTGTCCCTGTATTTACAAGGTATTAATATAGGAGGTCCTATTCCTGACACTTGGATACAGCTTCTCAGGTTTCCCACATGGCTTCAGATCTCTGCTGATTTAACCCCGTGAGGTCAGCACATAAAATTGGAGGGAAGTTAGCAGATTAAGATCCTTTTCTTTAAACAACAAAAATGCTTCTATGTACATGTTCCCACAGGAAGGTAGCCCCCAAAGCCAAGGACTCTCTTGGAGCACTTACTGCTGCTATTACAGCACTATGCTAAGGGTTGAGAATGGAAACATTAAATTAACCAGACGATGTGGGGGAAACAAAACAAAACAAAACAAAACAAAACAAAACAAAACAAAACAAAACAAAACAAAACACCCACATAAAACACAAAAACCACACACTTGAATTTTCCTTTTCTCAGTCGACCTGAGATGTAAATTAGATCAATAATACAATTATCAAAACACAGAGCAGAATCCAAAAAGCACTTTATCTTTACTAACTTACATTTTGTTTATATGAAAGTATTCTGATAGACAGGATACTTTGCCCAAACAGACCCTGGGGTAAGATACTTCAAGAAAGTTAAGTCCTATGTCAGTCACATGGTTGAGGATTATATATTCCAGGTGTGCATTTAACTTCTCATCAGCTGTGAAACTCACCTGCATAACTGAATTTACAGCTCTGAACAACAGGGCCTGATTCTACTGCAGCATAACCAACCTCTGGTCCCTTAAATTTATGATGCAAGGATTCAAAAAAAGTATTTGTGGGGTAAGTTTACTATGGCGACCTGAGATACCTTTACGTACCTTCTCATGCTTGAGTCCCAAAGGTCCTCTTTTTTATTCTCATCCACAGGTAGAGGGAGAAACTTCTCCCCTTTTTTTCTTTGTCAGGGGCAACTGGAATGCAGTAAGGCTCTCATGACTCCAGGAACTGCAGCTGTAAAAAGAAATGCACAAACAATTGAGTGCACACATTGAAACCATGAGGTCATTGTGAGAAGTGCCATTTTTCTGGTCCAACTACAATTAATTGGAACATTGCTACTGTTTTCCAAGGCCAGCAGGACTGCCTTTTCCTGCCTGCTGAGCTCTGTGGCAGGTGAGTTTCAGTGGGATGAATTCCAGTTTAATTAACAGAAAACAATTTTCTTAAAGAGAGAGAGAGAAAAAAAAAAAAAAGCCCAGACAACAAACTGTTCCTACAGTTCTCTCAAAATGAATATATACGTCATATAGAAAACAAAAAGGTAATACAAAGAAACTTGGCTGCCTTCTACTCCTAGGACATGCTGGAAACCCTTTTGGTACTGTGTCTTAAAATACCATTTATACTGGCACTGGATACCTTAGCTGGAGAACCCCATGATGGATGGATTTTTTTTCTCTCATTGAAAAGCATCCATTTCCTCTCTTAGGCCACATAAGAGGCCTAAACATAAATATAGAAATAGATCATTCTGAATTGGTCTGTTTACGATTATTTATGTAATGGCTAACCACAGTGTCTCAAGCTACTACTACATAATTTAAATGTCTCACAACTACAGCACTTGGTTTTCAATTCATTGTCTGTACATATTCAATAAACCGAGCATGTGAAAATAATAAAGGAAGTGAGGCCTCAGTTATCAATTCTGACAGGGTTCACAGTCCTTCTAAATGTGTCTTTAAGTCATTTTAGCTTGCATTTGAACATAATTATCATGACAGGCAGGGCTTCAACTGAGCCAACAGAGCTTTCAAATAAATACTGGAAGCTGCTTGTCCAACATTGATGCAAGGTCTGAGTCCCAATCTGGCAAACATCCCCATTTCCCTCAATAACCCCAGGCCTGGCAGGCTGAAGATTCTTTGTTAGCCATGGTGAGGGTCACCGAAATGTCTGCAGGAAATAAACATCCAGCCTTGAAATTCAGCTTTTGTCATGCCTCCACTTCTTCTCCCAAAGCCGATCTGAATTTTTTAGGGCCTATTTGCCGTTTATGCAGGGGTGAATGTCCCTCCTGTGCCCCACCCCTGGAAGAGCGAGACAATTTTTCAGGCTTTCTGCTGAAGTCCCACAGGACCATCTGTGTAGCCTGCTCTACACAGTTTCAGTACTTACGCTAAAACTCTTTGCGTGTGAAAACATTGCAGCCCACATTTCACACTTACGCTCATTTAGGCTTTACCAGGGGATCCATTTCATATTGCAATTAAAAGCTACTCTAGCATGCAGCAGTTTAAGAAAGAATGCACCTTTAATATTTAAGTATACTCTATCATGCTGCAGGAAGCCAGATCTTCAATGAAACCTAGTCTGCTTTGATTAATAATTGATTACATTTTTGCATAGGAAAGAAAAAAAAAAATTCCAAAGACACTCTTCCTATTGATCTGAAAGTCTCAAATAAATGAAACAGATTCAAACTTTTGCCTATGTTTTTTAACAAATGATAAAATGGCAGTACTGATCAGAAGCAGCCATATGTACAAACGTAAGAATGGTGATAGAGTTTTAAACTGCATCTGGTTCAACTTCTTGAAAACCTTATTTGATGCTGAGCAGCCAGAAAACCAGTGTATAATGACAGTACAAGGTTACACACATCTTCCATAGGTATTGCAATGTATGCTAACATACAAGAAGTAGTGGAAATTGTGCAGGCACTCAAATGACAGAAAGATAAAGATTTGGGGTCAGATCTTGAGCTGGGAAAAGAAGTGGTTTAAAAAGTACAGTTCATTAGTCTGACTTCTTTCACGTACAACTTTTTCGAACAGATATTGGAAAAAATAATAATTAGGATGCAGAAACAAAAGGAGGCCAAAAGGCAACATGATTTTAGGAAAGACAGATCCCATTAGACTAAACTTGTTTGGATAGGTGCTTGTCTTGATCAGAGAAAAGTGGTAGATCTAATCTTTGGACTTTGCTTACATTTTACTTAGGCCCAGATGGAAAGTTATCTGTGGATCTGGAGATGTGGACTGTTCTTAGTTTGTGGTTTGGTGAGGTGTGTTTGCTTGCTTGTTTTTTAATTTACTGCCATTGCTCCAGTTTACTCCAACAGGAGACTAGTCCTCTTGAACTTCAACAACTTTCACTGAGTTTGTAGGTTGGGACTCTGAGCACTGATAACCACGGAGTGTTTTGTTCAATCAGAAGTTACCACGGCTTTCCCTGTGGCTGACAGCAGAGCCAGCAGGGTCTCAGCAGCGCCTCAGGCTCAACATCACCCTGTACAAACCTGGGGAGCTCCTGGAAGATCTGCCTGGGTAAGAAGCCGGAGTCTGCTCCATTTTCCCAATCTGTGGGAGAAGTTTCAGAGTCAAGGTGAGGGGATTCTAATTAACCAGAAGGACACACTGGGAGGGCATTTCCAAACGATGAATATTTGATTAGAAGAGTTGAGAGGCAGAGGCAATCTATAAAATAGGACTGATGAGTCATTGACTGTCAGTCTGGGCCTACCTGTGCATCAATATTTCTTCTGGAAGTTCACAAAATTAAAAATACTAATGGGTCAGATTTGGCTCCAGAAGTTTTGAAAAAAGTTGAGTGGGGTTATTTCCACAAAATCATTTTATCTTTCCAGCTACATTTAGCTAGTGGCAAGTACTGCTGTTCTCCAGTGTTTCTAGTCCTATTGCTTCTTCCCAAGTTTAAATTCCCCTCTCAGACCAAATGGCCTGTATTTGAAAATGGCTCGTTTAGCATACATGAACATTTATAAATGCCCTCCTAAAAAATGCCACTGCACACAATTCTCCCTCGCAGGACTACAAAAAGAAACAAGTCTCATATGAGAGACATTAGGAACTGTCAGAGGGAGAGCAAGTCAAGATGGAGAATGACAACAAATCAAACTAGCCAGAAGCACAGCCACGTCGAGGTTCTTTTCCCTTGCATTTCTTTGTCAGGTTCATGCCTACTGCAACACATCAATGGTAGAAAGCAAAACAGAAAGCAGATTTAAATATGTAAAATGTTTGGTATATGAAAAGCAGTTAAAGTTGACATTGCTCAATTGAGAAGTGAATAAATTTCACTTTTATTTACCTTTGACTATAGCATTGCATGGGACAAAGCTGAGGGAAAAAAGCAGTAGTTCCCATTTACCAAAGAGATAATTGGAAAGGACAGGTATCTATTCCAATAGCTGATAAGTTAAATGTCCAAAGATTATCATACTTTGACACACCGTATTTTCTTTTATGTTGGATGATTTCAGCCTGCTATTTTACACCTAAGAAATTATTCGGGGTGGGGATGCCAGGGTGTGCACAGGTCACTCCTCGAATGACTGATACAAGAACTGCCAGGCTGTGCTTTGGTTTTGTGGAGACTATTTGGTAAGTCTATTAAATCTAGTGATTTTCCACGTGATTATGGATAAGGATTTCAGACTAGAATCTGTGTCTATGCCTATGCCAGGGGAGGTATGAGAGGTGTGTTTCACAGTCCTCACCACCCTGCAAATACAGTTACAACAAATGAGTTAATTCAGTGACATCAAAATCCATTAGCGTTTCATACTGACTTTAGTACAGACAGGATCAGACTCTCTATCACCTTACTGCCTATAACCTACCTTACAAAATAAAGAGTTACAAAAGATTAATTAAATCAGCGATGAAATCCCTATGACTCTGGAGGCTTGGGAACAAGCCTGTGGTGTGAAAAGCCAGCAGGATACCTTCTGCAGGAAAAGTTAAGCAGAATTGCTTTTCATTCAGTAAGCAGTAGAAAAGCAGCAGCTACTAGACAGCCTCTCACAAGCTGAATGTACAATTGAATCAATACTTTCAGTTTTACACAGGCAGTGGATAGAAAAGTTTATATTCCAGTCATGATATCTGATGGGTCAACAACAAAGACCATTCAAGAAAAATGAAAAAAAAAAAACAAAAAACAAAAACCAAAAAACAAACACCAAAAAAAAAACCCCCAAAAAACCCCCAACCCCAGAGGCATTTAAAAATTCATTCTGTGACAGTGGGTACCTTGCCTTTATGTAGGAAATGATTCTACTAAAGAGACTTTAGCAAAATTAATTAGGTCATCAGAAAGGTTTACAAGCTACATTCACTGAGTTAGCAATTTTCATGAAGCAGTCTCTTGAAATAGCTAGGTAAACTCTAGAAAGAAAAATCACTTGCTGGGTATATCCCTGCAGATTAAATACTCTTGGTAGAATGAGAAGCATTAAAAAAATTCAAATCAGTCTTCTTGCAAGCAGTTAATGAAGAAAAAGTCCTCCCATGCCACATCCCCAGCTTTAAGCATGTGCAGAAGCACTGTCTAGGTCACTGAGAAGCAAGTCTGCCCTTTGAGTAGTTCAAGCCTTTCAGAGAACAGGCTGTCCAGTGACAGCAGGGCTTGCCCTCTGGAGACAGGGAACCTGTGCCTCTACACCACTTCTGGCTCAGTGCAGGGTAGAGGAGGCTGTGGTGCCCTTGGGCTGCAGGAAACAATGTGGGACTCAACTTACAGCCAGCTCAGTGCTAGTGAGCAAAACCCAAGGGATTTTGGGCTTGTTTATCCTATATTATGTACAATTAAGACTGGTGGTAAATTATCTAGCTGCATGTCTGTTGGTGACAGAGGGGTTACAGCAGCAACCCAGCAGTGCCCCTAAACACATGCTTAGATTTGTCTCTAGTAAAATAGTACACCTGTTCTGCTGCACCCCACATGCTGTTCTGCACTTTTCTACAAACCCCTCTGCCAGGTGAATGAACTCACTCTGTTAAAAACACTGCATTCAGAAGCAATGGTTTAGACTGGACTGCCCTTCCTATGGGCTGTCAGGGAGAAAGACCAGGTAGAGCCACCCCAGAGGAGATGAGATTATAGTGGAAAGTAAATACTGTACACAAGAGCAAAAGGGGTGGTGTACCATCTTCAATGAGTGTGACGAAGGAACACCTTGGGGCCCTGTATGGCAGCACTGCATGATCCTATGGCTTTACAAGGCATAAATATGGTTACCTTTTCTTAATTTGTCAGCTATGTCCCATTTTCAAAATTGACTTGCAGTGAAAGCCTTTTACAGTAGCTATGTAATTTTTGAGGATGTAGTCTGAGGACTCCATCATTTTTGAAAATTTTAGGTGCACTGAATTTGAACTTGAATATCTGAATGTAAAAAACTGGACAAAGGCCCCTGACATGCAGGTTAGGGCCTTATGTGGGCACTGCTTCAATTATGTAAAAATCCTGCTTCAATTCAGAAAAGAGCTGCCCATCCCAAAGGTGAACCTTTGCAGTTTGAAGGATGTCTGGCTTGTCTACAAAGAGCAAAATGTGTAATTCTTTAATGCCTGAAACCGTCTGCAGAGTAGTCAGCAGACCTTAGTGTTTCACAGCAGCTGACAGCTCATCTCAGGGAGCATGCGACTTCAGTGATACCAATGCTCGACTTATTTCCAAGGAAAAAACCTCTGTTTTATAAAACACTGATTAAAAGACTTGGGTTCCTAAACTAAGTCAGCCAAAATACCAGGAAAAACCCCAAGTGCTATAGACTGAAAACTGACAAAGCTGCTGCAGACCAAAGCAAAGGCATATGAGCATTAAACCATCAGTATTTTAGTGACTGACTTTCTTGCATGGGGAGCAGCAGTAAAACCTCTGCCTTGTACAGTGCTGTGCTGCATAACACGGAAATGCCTTACCCACACAAGTGTCCAGTGATCTGTACTGTGTGGGTACTCACACACTGCAGTAAAATAAATACTGAGTAGCAAAAAGGGAAATCTGATGGCTTTTTTCATATTGCCCCTCTTCTGTGTATGTATTCTTCCCTTTGGAATGTGCTGCTCCTGGTCAGGGCTGGCCTGGAGAGCCCATGTATGACACACATCTCCCTAGTCAAGTCCATGGGCAAGACACTAAGTCGTTTCACAGCACCCACCTCAGGTTCATGCATGGCCATGTCTTCCCTTAGTTTGTTTGTCCATGACAGTTGTGAGCTAGATGTGCTCTGAACTTCCAGCAGTGGCCTTCATCTTGGCAGTTCTGGCAGGGGGGAAGGCAGCCCTCTGCACTTGTGCAACAGAGCTGCAACTTCCTGGGGAAGCCTTTGCAGCCACCATGCACATCAGCTTTGCAGCTGGTCCCACACTCCCATGAGAACGGCTTTGACACACCAGGGAGCCCCCAAAACAAGGATTTGTGTGGAAGCTCCTCCAAGACAAGACACCAGAACCCATGCTAGTCATAGCAGGCAGAAAGTAGCTATGAAGAACTGCCCTGTATTCAGGAGAGATGTAAATCCTCCAAGTTCCACAGTGATATTAGGAAGGGCTGAAATCTGTGGAGCAACCTCAAGTATTTGCTTCACTTCTAGGCCCACAGGTCCCCTGGAATGCTCCTACCACGTTATCTCTCTCCAGATGGTATCCCCTGGCTTTCCCCAAAAGTGGCGCATTTTCTCAGGCGAGTTGGTACATGGCCAGAAAGACATTTCTTTGATGCTGAAAACCACCACATGCCAGGTGCCACCACTTCTTCCACACGTGTGGTTCACCCTGTGGCAGAGCACAAGTACATTTAACACCAGTGATGATGATTCAACCCTTAGCTAAGGGCAAGTGCTCTCTGCAGCAACTGCTCCTGGTAGTACTTACTGTTCCTCAGGGAACTCCTAGGGCCTCTCCATGCCCAGTGCATTGGTTTGTATTACCACCAGCAGTACACACAAGGTGTCCTAGAAGACATGGGATGCTGGGCAGCCTGAAGCCAGAGCACACGATTTTCAGTTTGCCTGGCACCACCTTACACTTCTTGGGAAGTTTTCTTCACTGTGCCACAGAGCCTTACACTGCAGCAGAAAGGAAAAGAGATAAACAAGACCCACAGTTTTCAAGCTGCCACGGGGAGAAGGCATTTTGTGCCCTGCTTTGGCACACTGACTCAATGAGATGGAAGAAGAAAGGCAGAACAGTAGATGGGATTCAGTGCTGGATAGTGGATCAGCTAATGGAGGGAAAACAACTCTCTGAGTAAGAAGACTGAGATGATTATAGGACACAGAGTGTGCAAAGGAGGGTGATAACTAGAGGATAGTGGGATGGAAGAGGAAAAAGAGGTAACCACGAGAGAGATCTGAAGATTTGGACAAAGTCTTTAGATTACAGAGCAGAGAGAAAATGCAACACAGAGCTGCACTGGAAGAAACAATAAGCTCAGGAAACAGAGGCAGAAATTCTCACAGGATTGGCTGACATTCCTTATGTACTGCTGGTACCACACAGACATGCTCCACAAACCTGTCAAGGCAAGGTCTACCCCAAGATCACCTGCTGCTCCAAGAGGAACAGCAAGTTCTCTTTGGCTATCCCTCAATATCACTTTCTCCACATCTTGACATTTCTCCCTGTGCTGCAGCACAGAAGACTTGCTCACCCTCCAGCTCTCCAGGATAGAAAAGACTTTAGAGAAGAACTAACATTTCTCTCCAAGGTGAGCAGAAATAGGCATTGTGCTAGTGGATGCAGGTGTTATGACCCGTGCAAAGGCAGAAACCTCTCAGTGGTGGGTGGGTTGTAGAGGAGTCAGGGAGAAGAGATGAGACTGGTTTTGGTGAGGGGCCCTGGACAGTCAGCCATGCCCTCCAGCAACGAGGTACCAAACAATCACTGCTGCTCCTTCCAGATGCTGAGGGGGTGAAAAAAGCCTTTGAGTGGAGAGTTAATTATAGGGGTTGTATTCCATTTCCTACAATTAAGGGAACCCATCTGTAGAGATTTTAATTAATGGAGATCTTATAGGGAGTTTCAGTTTGGCTGGAGGGTTTTACTGGGTGTACTCTGTCTCCTTGGTATTTTCTGTAGTTGTGCAGTCATTAGCTCTGGCCATTAAAGACAGGGAGATGGCAATAAATGAGGAATGGACAACATAAAGATTTTCACACATAGCAGATGGACATATTTGCCTCTTCCCCAGACTCCCACCATCTTTCCCTAATTAATACAACCACGAACTACAAAAGTCTTTTTTTATTTAAAAAAAAAAGGGTGGATGGTACAATTCATGTACATGAAGCCACTTTTTAAAAAATTAAATTAGGACATTTCACCCCACATAATATATCAAATATAAACAGGCATAGGGTGAATATTAGTAAGAATTATCAAAATAAACTCTTTTTCTATCTAAAGCATTTTCATTTCATTATTTTCTGTGTGTTACAATTAAACCTTATCAACATTGATCTGTCTGTTATTTCCCAGCTTCCTTTAGACATAACCCTACTTCTGGGATAGACTTTGTTTTTTTGTTTAACCCGCTGTGCTTCCCCTAAATGCATCTTGAAATGAGCAGTTCTTAGAAACAAAAAGTGACTTAAATCACGTATGCCACACTCAGCATGTGCCTAAGGCACCACGACCCGCTGAAGTTTGTGCAGCCGTGAGTGTAAAACCAAAAGCTCAAAGCACTGGGCATCTCCTCTTGCTGCAGGGACTTTGGGTCTGGCATATGCACATTCCTTAATTCACGAACTGACCAAAAGGTACCACACTGCTGGCTCCTGCTCTAGACTACTTAGGTTTTACTTGGATTGAATTATTCTTCATGTCCTAATTATTCCCTGTTTCCCCAGACACAGCTGAGGCAGGGCTGGTAAAGCCTTGGTGTGAAGTGGGGAGACTGAGCCCTCCTGGTTCACCCTGCTTGCCAAACGATGTCCTGACATAAAGAAGCCATCGGGTCATCCAGGCATAACTGATTACCCTTTGGCAGATTCCATCACACACTGCCTCCAGCTGCATCCTGCATATCCTAAGATACAACAAAGATCTGGGAGTGAAACCCCTGCAAAGCAATAGAAGCAACCACTCCGTGGTTTCTAGACCCTGTATGTTGAATGGCACCGCCCATATTCACCTGTGTTGCAGCCCAATTCAGACATTCCTCCTGGGTCCAAGCCTCAGCTGTGTGGGAGAGGCTGCTCTCTCTGGGAGGGTCACGGGGATGGAGGAGGTCACTGCTGGGTGCTGTGGTTCCACAGATGCAGCTGGAGTAGTTTCTCCACTTGTATGAAGGTGCTTTGACTTTCTTGCTGCCTGGATTTTAGTTCAGTTCCTTCTAATTTTTTTCCTATTTTCAGAGACTATTTTTCATTCGCTATCTGTAATGCGACATTCATTCCACAGCAATATATAGCTCATCAATCTTTCCTTTCAAGAGCACTGCTGCTTTTACTGTTCCTCTATTCCTTTTATATACAAGGCCATACACAAACACATTCATATATATGTGTGTATAGAGAAGATTTCTTTCCTTCTGTCTTCTTGTTCTTTGCTGTGTTAAAGTTGTTCGCAACATTCTTGTAATTACCTGGTGTTTGATTACCTTACTGATTTATTGTTGCCCCCAATGCGCTCTCTTACACGTCTCTCAGGAAAAGTATTAACTTTCCTGTTATTCCCTTTCTATGCCATTCCTGCTTGCTAGCTGTCCAGTGGGATCTATCTACTCATGCATAATTTTCTGGTGAAATGTGCTCTGCAGCAAAGAATATCTATTCTGACCTTCAGAGAGTTAGTCTGAGTCAAAGGTGGATTCTTACTAACCTCAGATTACCATTTAAGAGGCTTTATAACATCTACCCTCCTAACAAGGTCTACCATGTTGCTCAAAGCCCCAGCAGACAGCTCTGCTTCCTCTCCTCTTCGTGCTCACTGAGCTCCCAGTGCAGGCATTTCCAAACTTTCAAAGCCAAAGAGCTTTACATATTGTCTCTTCTCTGTCTCAATGACTGGAACAAGCCGTGGTCGCCTTTACTACTCAGTCAAGTTTCTGTAGAGAGACACTGTAGAGAGACAATATGCTATGCAAACCATCAGGCCTTTGGGGGTTTGAGGCAGGGACAAAGGCAACTTCTCCTGTGGGAGCAATGCAGAAAAACAAACCAGCTGTCTGGATTGAAGTCATGAGCAATTAACAGTAGTTTCAATTTCCCAGAACAGAACTTTATATAAATATTTGCAAATTACACCCTACCTATTTTTGCATGATGAGTGGCAACCCATGAGGGAGCTCTCCCTAGATCAGAGGCATGTCATCTGAGGGATTTCTGAAGGTCAGGGGTTCAAGAGATATTTTGAAATTATCTTCTTAATTCGAAACAGCACAGTCTAGTCTGCTGTGAGTAGATGGGCACAAGAACTACAGGTTAAAATTAGAGAGGGAGATTGGAGGGAAACTCTGCCAGCAAGTTCTCATCATAAGACAGCATGGCAGGGATTCCGGCAGGAAGAGATCCCACTCCTGCCTGCCTCCAGCATCCAGTGGAGACGCCACAACCGTCAGACTGCAGTTAGCATTGGAGAAAAAGGGACCCATTCATTTATACTCATCCCAGGAGAAAAGATTGGCTTGAAAATGAGTGCTCTTGCATACTGGAAAGATTTCCTTGGGTGGGGGTGGGCTTAGGTTTCCTTTTTCAGGCACTGGATGCTGAAAGAAACTTATGGACCATAACATTTACCACATTAAAATACATCATGTCATGATAGCTGTAGTGACAGAAACTCACCCCAGATCATCTGATAAAAATAGTTACACGGGGAATGGAATCCACCACCAGCTCAGTGGAGCCACAGGAATCTCTTTCCATTGTAAATACACTCCATGCAATGATGCCAGCTCTTGCAGGAGCGATAGTAAAACATAAATCACACTAACTTGTAACAGCATCCACCAAACAATGCAAAATGGCTACAGATTGAGGCTTGGCTCTGCCTGCAGAGAACTGTCTCTAAACTTGGAGCATTTGCCAGGGCAGACAGAGGAGACACTCCAGGCTCTGCTCACATCATGGGGAGGAAGACACAAACCTGGGACAGCCTTCACAGAAAACTCACACTCCAGTGTATTTTGTTGCTATCTTGCTTATAGTTAGTGCGCAGTGCGTGAGCAGAGGCCCATGCAAAGGGTACTAGATTGAAATCGGGCAGGAGCTACACACCCATGGCACCTGTGAGAAAGAGGCTACGTGCCTATCAGTGTCAGATGAGAAATAACTCAAAACCGAGACTCTGACTACATTTGGCTGTCATCAATTATTTAGAAACCATCTAAATCTGATTTAGATCCTGAGGTCAGGAATTCAAATTTGAAAGTCTTGGTGTAGTCCCATCTCCCATGGCTCCATTTCTATCAGGATTTTCCACATATATCAACAACAGCAGTAAGAGGAGAGTGACTTCTTTCACCAGTGCACATTCCCCCAACCTACGGATTCCAAGGGACATACTCATGTAGCCTGAGAACCAGCCCAGGAGGTTTTTTTGGTGTTTGTAAACTGTGAATTAAATGAGAGCTCATCAAGCAGTGCTGTTTTCAGGGGTTTCAAAATTGCAATATTCTTTATCTGCATCCACAAACACAGGTTTGATTAGGCCTGTAAGTACATGACAAAGTGCCTTGCAGTACAAATGCTACACATTCATAAAGATTATGTTTCAACAATTTTTCTTCTACCTACAGGCTTCATTACTTTGGGTGATATTTTGTGGTATGGAGCATAAAACTGTAATAAATATTTCAGATAGTACCTTCAAATTTGCACTGAAGTGATTTTGCCATTATCCATTATGAGTTGATTTGGTTTTTTTACATGTTTATGTTACACTTTTGGCATTAAACCAGAGGATTAAACCAATGCTTTCCAAAGTGGGACCATTTACAGGCTTCTAAGTCTTGTCTGGAGCCCTCTAAGAACCCCGTTAATGGAAGGTGTCACCCAGAAAAATGCTGTCTGCTCAAGACCAGGCAGCTATGAGAAACTAAGGACTGGCTCTTAATTCTCTCTATGGTGACCAGGGCCACAGTGGGGTAGGGAAGAGAGCCACAGGGAGAATTAAGAACCATTCTTGGAAACTGAATTACTCTGAGTGACTACTAGGTGTTTCTGCCCTGCCAGTAGCTTTTGTTGCACAGCACCTCAGTGCTCCCCTTGCAACCCAGGAGCAGAGCCGCACAATGTATTTACATGGAACTCGGCCAAAACCACACAACACTACAGCCTCTACAAGCATCTACAAGCTGGCATCTAAAATTCCAGCCTTTTCACCCTCAACACACATGGAGAAAAAGCCTCTGATGAGTTCCAGCTTCTCAGGCAGAGTCTAGCAACAGGAGCCACAGCAGAGGAGGGGACCCCTCATCAGTAAGTGTGGGAAATGGATTTGTAGAGAATTCTCAAAGCCTGACAGAAGGCTCATGTAGTATGTATCTGTATGCAAACTTTGAGATAAGAAATGCTGACTTAGAAATGCCATGGAATAGGACAGACATTGTTGAGAGAGAAATGGAACTGGAAACAAGTTTCAGATGATGGCCTTGCAAATAAGACTAGATACTTTGGAGAAACAGAACTATGAAAAGTGCATTGTATTAGGACCCACAAGGGGTGATTTTAGATGACTGGCTTTAAGGCATTAACAGCATTGTGTGGCAAAAGTTGATAGGCCAAGAAACATTTATAATGTATTGTAATTAGGAAATAGTTGGCTTCTGATTGTGATGGCATCTATATTGTCTCACCCTTCACATGAGACTGAAAATGGAATAAAAGTTTTTAAAACGCCTCTCAGTTGCCCCATCTCTGGGTCAGAAAAAGAGTATAAACTTACAAGTAAGTGCTGTAATTAGTAGCATTTGAAGTCAAAAATAAAATCAAAGCCTGCCTGCTCTAATTACAAAAAAATACACATATGCAAACATTTTGCATGAGGCAAGACAGTCCCTTAAGTCCCAGGCAAGCTCTGCTGAGCACACAAGAGGGATGCTGAAGCACCCAGGAGAACTGCCCTATAGCAGGGAGAAATGCCCAGTGTGCTACCCCTAGAATTCTTCTTTCCTGGAGGGGCTGGCAGCAGAACTGGGACCAAATCCATCAAAATCCACAAGCGCTTGGAAACCAAACCCTACGCAATGCAAGCATTACAGAAATTTGTAACACTGTGTAGCACCTAAAATACCCGCAAGGATTATTTCCTCCCCTTCTTCACCCTCTTAAGAAAAAGGCTTATAACAGAACAATTATCCAGTTGGCCAAGACATAATGGATGGTAAATGCATCCATAAACCCTTATCTACCAATGGACTTCCATTTCTTACTTGTTTTTTTTTTAACTTCTTTCCTTCAGCTGGCAACTTTCCTTACACCATCCCTTTAATTTTCCTTCTTCCCTCCCTAAGGCTCCTGCAAAAATCCTTCCTGACTTCCATCATCTTCCTTCCATCCATTTGCCAAGCTTTCTTGAAATCCCCTGTTCTTGGGTGTGTAGCAGCTGTGTACTCTGAAGTCTTAATGCAATATCATTTATGTTTGTTGGTGCAAGGCAATCCTCAGAACGGGGATGTGTTTCCACCACTATCAGGCAAAGATGATTTTGCTTAAAAGTATTCCTAGCTTGGTCAGGGTAAAAGGCACTTGAGAAAAAAGTATGGTCCAGATAATTAAAGACCTTGTGATGACCACATGGTCTGAAGCTCTAGGAAGCCAAACAGACCTGAAGAAAATTCTCCCCCTCTGCAATTGCTGCTTATAAATTGCTCTTATTATTAAAAAATGTGCTCATTGGTACTCCCAGTCAGAACGATCATAGTTAATAAGATTATCTTCTTGTGTTTTGTGTAATTAGTAGGGGTAAGAAAAGCAGAGAAAACGATAATTTACCTTGCATTAGGTGCACAAGTTTTCACTTACCACAGATTCTTGGATGCAATCCTGCACATTGGCTGCACTTCGGCATTTTGCAGTTCTCCTTTAAGAGTTCTGGATTTTGAAATTTCCACTAAGACCTCTTGCAAGCAAGCAAGCCAACAGCATCCCAAAGAATGAATCTCCTTTTGGGTCTCTTTTCCATTTCTTTTATGCCTCTTCTGTCTTTCTGTTCTGCAGGCAATTTTGTAAAAAATATTGAAATCAACTCTATTTGCATTCTTTAGTTTAATATTGAATTAATTTTGCATTTGCGGTGCACACTATTCAAAAGCAGGAGCTTAGATCCCTTGAAATCAACATTAAAATTATTTCACAATGTCTGCTTTAAATTTCCCTGTGCTTTTTGGATCAATGCAAATTTCCCCTCTGCCCAGAAATTTTCACCACTCCTGAAACTTTAAATTTCTGGGGGGGGAAAAAAATTGCAATAAGCGTTCGAGTTGAAAGCTGAGGTAGCGAGCGAAGTGTGAGAATGTCATTCGCTTAGTCCTTAAAGGGCGGGAATTCTTGCCCAAAGAACACTTTTCTACTGGAAATAAGGAGTACAAAGAAGAGAAAGGAGGCTCTCTTTGTAGCCTGCTTAATCTAATCTGATCTAATCTAATCTAACCTAATCTAATGCAGAACAACACGGCCGCCAGGAAGAGCCTGTGCACGAAGGCTTTGGTTGTGGGGAGAGCTTTGCCTCAGTCTGTTCAGCAGCTCCGTGATAGAGCAGAGACAAGAACCTGCATCTCACCTGTCCTGGCTCCATGCTTTGGCCCAAAAAGGCTCCCCGGGGTCACCAACAGCCCAGTAAATATTTTAAATAGGTACAAACTTTGACAATACTTAAGAACTGACTTACAGAAACAATCTCTAGGCAAAGTGCATTTGAAAAAGAGTATGTATGTCTGTGCAGGCAAGCACACACGGCAGTGTTCCTGAAGAGCAACTTTCAGAGTAACAGAAGAGGTTTGGTTTCTGACGGGGAAGCACAGGGTAGTTATTGTGCAGCCATTCTACAATTCCCACGTATTTTCCCTTCTCCGGAGTACTTTGCGCCCAGGATATTCGGGATGACGAGGAGCTCAGGGCCGCGCTCACAGCGCCCCCTGCAGGCCCAGCGCCGCTCAGCAACAACAACGCCGGGCCCCCAGCAGGAAGCCGGCACAGCTCCGTGCCAGGCACTCCCAAAAATGATAAACGAACTCCGCCCAGCCAGCGCCGGCACAAACACTCCCCGGCAACCTCAAGGGGTTTGTGTTTTAACTCCTTTTGTTCCCGTCCTTTCAAAAACCTCTGCAAGCAGCTAGCACCAGTACAAGACGGGTCAAAATTCCTTTGCAACCGCTCAGGGTTCCAAATGCTTGAAGACACTTAAAAGCTACTTTTTTTTTTTTTTTTTTTTTTTTTTTTTTTTTTTTTTTTTTTTTTTTAAATTCCATCCCATATATCTCCTAAAGTTCACCCTGCATGCTGCTGGAGTACATTTTTTGGTTTCCAAAACCCACAAGTCTGCGAACTCTCCTCTCCTCATCTCCTACCAGCCCAGGGAAGGGCCAGCTAAATCCCTTGGGAACAGAACTTTTTGGAGGACTATTTTAAGCTCCGTTTCTGGAGGAGAGATCTGATAAGCAACAATATCCCGGCCCTTATTCCATACTGGATTTATAGCACGTGTTCAACTCCTTGAAAAATCACAAAAGGGGTAGTGGGGGTGTGGAGAGAAAAACCCTATGTTACAATGGTTTTAGTAATTCTTTAATGTGCAAAGCCTTCACCTTTTTTTATTTATTTTTGTGGTCACAGCATTTAGTAGGTTGGAGGGGAAGAATTCGAGGCAAAGGGCTTTTATGAGGCTATTGCACTCTGAAAGCAACTTCTCCCCTCTCTCACACTAAACTGATCACAGACTGTTTCTTCCACCACAGTCCTGAGACCAGAACTCCTTCAAGCTAGCACACAAGCAGAACAGCATCTCCACAGATTTTCCTTTGCAAATCCAAGGATTTGCCTACGCCAAGAGGAACACTCCTTTCAGCACTTAAGAAGGGGGGGAGGGGATTAACTTACCATAAAAATAAAGTCTTTGGGAAATTTCTTCTTTCACCTACTGAACTTCCAGACTAGTTGGGGGAAGGTAATATTTAAGCAGATTTTATTACCTTGATGAAGTTTCCCTGTGGGAGTTTCATAGGCTAATCATTCAGAAAATCTAGGTGGAATATTTAATTTAGTATGGTTTGGCTTTTTTAATGGTATGATTTTTTTAATATAAGGTTAGCAGAAAAAATTAGCATTATCTTGACAGAGTAACATGTCTTCAGGCAGGCTCGGCCTATTTTTTTCTATTTTCAGACTACTTAAACTAAGAAAAGGATTGTTTATTCTTCTTATTATGTATGTCCCTAGGGAACCCTTCCATTTTATTTGGACTGATCTGTGGAAAACACTTAGCATCTGGTTCTCTATTCTTACCATTGAATTTTTTCATCAATTTCAAACATTCTCTACCTCAAGACAGAAGACATGCCTCTATTTTCTTAGCAGTACTTTTGATTTTGCCATTGTATACAAATCAGTATGCAGAGATATTTACATTAACAACTATAATCTAAAATCTAGTACCATGGTAATTTATTCTGCCACAAGAGCTCAGCTGCATATGTTGTTAACCCAAAGTTCTAATCTAAATTTTAAACCGATGCACAGAAGTGTCCCGTCTAGAAGTCACCAATGTGATACTAAGAACAAGAAAATTAACTCCTCTCACTTTGAAATTAATGAATAATTAATACCAACCATGCGAAGTTTAACAAAGACAAGTGCTGGATTCTGCACCTGGGATGGGGCAACCCTGGATGTACGCACAGACTGGGAAATAAGATGCTGGCAAGGAGTGCCATTGAAAGGGACCTGAGGGTCCTGCTCAATGTCATATTGAACATGAGTCAGCAGTGCCCTGGCAGCCAGGAGGGCCACCCATGTCCTGGGGGACATCAGGCCCAGCATCGCCAGCCAGGCAAGGGAGAGGATTGTCCTGCTCGGCTCTGCTCTGGGGCGGCCTCACCTCCAGTGCTGGGGGAGTTTGGGGAGTCAACGTAAGAAGGATCTAAAGCTCTCAGCCCAAAGGAGGGCAGCAAGGATGGTGAGGGGCCTTGAGGGGAAGCTGTATGAGGAGCAGCTGAGGGCACTTGGTCTGTTCAGCCTGGAGGAGACAGATGAGATGTCATTGCAGTCTGCAACTTCCTCATGAGGGGAAGAGGAGGGGTAGGCACTCATCTCTTCTCTGTGGTCACCAGTGACAGAACCTGGGAGACTGGCCTGAAGTCGTTTCAGGAGAGGTTTATGTTGGCTATCCAGAAAAGGTTCTTCACCAGAGGATGGTTGGGCACTGGAACTACATCCTCAGGGATGTAGTCACAGCACCAAGCCTGAGAGACTTCGAGAAGCGTTTGGACAACGCTCTCAGGTACATGGTGCCTGAGATTCTTGGGGATGGTGCTGTGCAGGGCCAGAAGTTGGATTCGGCGACTCTTCTGGGTCCCTTCCAACTCAGGATATTCTAGGATTTTAATTTGGGCACCCATTCAAGTAGGAAACTAACCTAGTCATATGCAGATTCATACTGCTTCTTCAGAGATCTTAATGGTCTGAGAAAACACTTAGACAAAACTTCTCTAAGCATTTGAGACAGTATTGACTGGAGCATTCAAGCAAGTCTGAAATCAACATCCTCAAAAAGCAGCAAATTAAATGGGTTGCAGGAAAGACTTCGGAGCTATCAAGGACATTGTACTTATAGCAGGGGAAAAAACCAACCCAAACACCTCGATTGTGAAGAAACACTTAATAAATACATCAGTGAAAAACAGTTAATGGTCAGAAGACACACATGCAGTTTCAAGGAAAAGGACTGGATAATTTGAATATTGTTTTGCTTCAGTGTTATGAAAATTGGAAGTAAAAGGTAATATAGTTCATTGTGACTTCCAGATTCAGTTTAAAGAGAGTATTTCTCCTCCTTCCTGAAACAGTTCTGTTTGGAAATTTAAGCTGGAGCAATAGAGCACACAAGAAACACATGTATCTATATATACAATTTCCTTTTATTAACAAGGTATGTCATTACTGAACAAGGCAACTGAGAAATACAAGGACTGGACATATACATGAAAATCTTACAACTCGACTAAAATTGGCATGTGTTTTATATACAGATGTGATTAACTATGGTTACAACTCTACTGTATTTGATTAAACACAGTCCTGACCACTTACATTATGAAAATATGAAGTTGATCATACAGAGCTCAAGTATGGAATCTAAAAATAATAACAATTTAAAAACTTCCAAACTTTCTATTTTCATTTGTTTTTCAGAACAGCACTTATAGCTTTTCCTACGACCATATACATGAAAGATTATCAAAAATATATTGATGGGCCTATCACTAATCATGAATATTTATATTTACAATAAGTTAGCAAATTCTTCACCAAATACTTTATATACAAAACTCAATTTGCCCTTTGTGAAAGAGTCATTAAAAAGTTAAAAACCATAGAAATGCCAGTTAGAAATAATGCATTCCAAAAATTGGACTTGTTTTTAACAACTGAGAACAATTGAAAATAATTTATGAAAAAGTATGTAATTTTAGAACATGAACTCTCACAACACTTTAATTCCAATAAAGAGTTGCAGGAATTTTGTCCCATGTGTTCTTAGAGTGGCAAACTTCTCTTCCAATCAAGCTGCAAGAAAAAAAGAAAAAAAATATTCTTAAGCAGTTTGATGTGTTTGAAGACAGAAGTCATTCAAGGGACCAGCATTGTTTCCCCCCTTCTCAATGCAGGAAGCCCTGTCCCAATCTGTATTGACCCAAATACTCAGAATTCTTATTTCTCACCTTAGAGGCTAAAAGGAGAAGGAAACAAAATAAGAGAAACCCAACAAAAGCCTCTGTACTTTAGTGCTATTCAGAAGTGCACAACCTTTTGCCAGCAGTGTTTTTGAGTATGATCTTGGCTGATGTTTGTATTGACTATAATGCTTTTGCAGAGTACTTTGAACACCCCTAACAAAATCATCTTCTCTGCCAAACTAAAAACCCCTCCAACCTGTCTCTCAATTGAAAAAGAGCTTAGACAGGAACCAGACGTTCGCTCTGCAGGTACTTCTTCTACACAGACACGAGCACCTAAGGAATTCTGCAATACAAAACATGGATGCTGAATGAATCTACACATACTAAGGATTAGACAGCTACTGAAACACAGACTCTCTTGGAATTATGTTCTACTCCGGCCCATCCAAATAACAGAAATCAGTTTGAGAACACAGAAGCAGTTTACAGGGCTTCCAGTATGTGAGAAAATAGCAGATGGATCACTCACTAAGGTCTCAGCTCACTTCCTCAATTGACAGCATTATGGAAACAATGCTGTGGTTCTGCACGGAATCAAATCAGTACGACACAATTGTTCCTAATGCACCGCAGTAACTTTGACAAAGTGCTGCCACTGTATAACAAGCAAAATTACATCTTGCTGTCAAAACCAAATGAAGTAGACTGAATTTCCCTTTTTATCTCTAGAGATGATGAATGTATCTCCTACACTTGTTGTATGGAATCCCTGTTTTCCAGTTCCAACAGTGTCTCTCCATGTGCTATTATCTCAATTGTTGTGCTATTCTTACTCATTCTTCATTTCATAATGACCAATGCTCCACTTTGGTTTTTTAAAACATCTCAATCACCTTTAACCTTTGCAGCTGCACTCCCAGCCCTGAAATCCTGTCCCCTCTTATTTCAGGCAGTCCTCCATTATTTGGCTTTCCTCCTTAGTAATTACTCTTTAATTTAGTCCTAATTATTTTCAGGTCATCTTCCTTGTTCCTCTCAAATCAAGCTTACTGGGGGAAGAGGTATAGCAATTTTGGCCTTCTCTTTCCTCTATCGTGTTCCCAACTTAATCCAAAAACCACAATCGACTTATCTTCTCTATGTTGATGATTTTACACATAAAAAACTCCTTCTCCAGTTTTCTGCTTCTCTCTCCACATTTTCACACCTATTTGTGTGCACCCATCTACAATGCCTTCTCCAAATTCAAGTCTTTTTCACCACAGCTTGACAAACTTGGGCAGTCTGAATAACCTGCTTCAATTACAGAACAATGACAAAGGCTCACATCTTCAAATCTTATTTGTCCCTACATCTTCACACTCAAGAACCACATCAGCATTTTGCAGGTTTTTGGCAGTATCTCTCTGCTTAGTCCACTTACATATCTAAACTAATCCAGGCCCTGAGCTCTACCTCTTAAGTTGTCTTAGTCTCCTGATCCAGGTCACCATACATTCACACAAACAATGCTACTGGCACAACTTAAGGTGAGATGTGGGAGCAGAGAGTAACTGAAGCTACTTAAGCAGCTCTGCATTAAAACCACAGTTTATCCATCTTCCGTTCGTTAACACCTGGATCTGTGTCTGATAATCTTCAGTCTGGCTCTATTTTTGCAACCTCTTCCTTTTGGCATACTTCAAAAACTCTTAGAGAGAGCTAGGATTTCATTCTGTCTGTTTGTAGAGTCCCCAGAAAAGAAATATTCACAGCAACAGTTTAGGATCCTTTGCATTGCAGTGACATGAATGTTATCACAGACACAAAATTTGTACAGAACTTTGATAACTTTAAGGTGCCTCAGATCTTACCAGTTTAATTTGTGCTCTGTCGCTGGACTTTTGGTCCAACGCTCTGAGTTTCTTCTTCTGGATTTGGGCGTTTCCCTGCACTAATGCCAGTACCAAGGGCCGTTCTTCCTGATAATTTAAAATCAGTGTTTACATTAAGACTCTATTGCACCCTTATACATCCAAGAAAAGTGTTTGGTTTTGGTTTGGTTTTTTTTTGTTGATGTTTAAATTACCTGCTTGCAATAAGTGTGATTGCTGATTGTCTCCATGAGCATAGTGTAAGATACTACTTGCTTGACAGTAACCTGTTCAGATACAGTAGATATTTATTATACTACATAAAATTTAGAGCTTCAAGCAAGTGTAAAATTATGTTCTTTACGACAACAAAAAGGAGCAAATTGATTTATTTTCCATAATCAAGAAAAATCCTGCCAGAAACTATCCTGAATGCAGAGGAGCTCTTATGCAAAAGAAAAAGAAGCCTCATGCTAGTCTACAGCAGTTAAGCATATATGCACTTATATCTGCAGAGTGAACAACATTTAGTGCCTACATATTTATGCATTATATTTGCAACAAGCAGAATGCTTGTATATCCAAACATTAAGTTGCTATAAATTTTAACATTACGTCTACCAAGTCTCCTTATCCTTTTTATTATTTTGTTTTAGCAATGCTAATGAATCCCTGGCATAACTTAGTTGTGGAAAAACAAAAAAAAAGCAAGTAACTTAAAAGAAAGACGAGAACTTTCTTCTGGTTCATGTAAACTATCTACTGGCAACCTTGAAACTGTGTGTTCTGCATGAATAGTGTAATCAGCAGAAACAGTTGCAAGGTTTCTGGTTCTGAACAGTTGTGGTGTTCAGGTTAAGTTCTGGGTGCTTAAACAAAACACAGGTAACAGCCTTTCCTGATCAGTAAACACATCACCTCTGTTAAGACTGCAAAGAAACAAACAGTTGGGTTAAATTTCGTTGCAACTTGGATTTATCACAAACCACAGCTTAAGGTTGTGTATAGATAAAGTAACAAATACCTGCTTCCACAATAAGAGACTATCCACAAAAAGCTGTGGAAATTAATAATATATGGAAAGAGTGGTAGTGAAATCAGGGAAAAGATATCATACAAATTTTGCTATCCAATACACACAGTGAACTTCTGGTTTTCAGCTTCTTTTAAAGTAGCCTAGGATAATGTTTATTAATTTATTTAGTCACACTTTTGATCCCTCCCACTCACAAAATACAAATACTGATCTAGATGAGCACTTTAGAGATAAAAATGACAAGACAAGCAAGTTTACGCTAAGAAATAATTTCTATGTTTCAAGAACAGAAACAAGGTCAGTTCATGTTGTAGACAGCCGCTGTCACCCAAAATCTATCCATGCTACTTTGATGTTTTGTCTGGTTTTCCATAGTTGCAAGGATTTGGAGATCCTCTACAGACAGCCACTGCCACAATACCTTGCTGCTGAATTCCACTTGTTCCTGTATGAGAGTCTCCCAGGGCACATGACTGAACAACAGAATGACCATCACCAGTTCCCAGCTGAGCTCCTGGAGAGGCAGGGAGAAGACTTAAACAAAATAGAAGGTACAACTCCACTTCTGGGATTTAAAAAGTGGGGAGTTTACCCCCCTCTTCAAGAGATAGGCTTTTTATTATGGCTTTTAAACTTTATTTTTTTGAAACCACCTCATTACAGGTCCAAAGCTCTAACAGTTTTTGTCTTTCCAAATTTACTGAACCTCCTACAAAAGGAATACATTTCTAATATGAAAAGTGTAAGAACACGTATACCTAAATGCATTTTAAAGAGAAAAGAGTGCACATAATGTTCATTTTTTAAAAATAAACCCTTCTTGTCTTACACACATGCTAAACTTATAAGAAATAAAAGCTCAAGCACCCAGCTTTACAGAGTTTGTATTTTAAATCTTTAGAAGAGCTGTACTGGCTAAGAACAGTAAGGTCCATCTTCCTCCACCATCTGCTTCTAACCTTGACTAAAGCCTACGAAGAACATAAAACCAGTAGATTTCCAGTTCTGCTGTATACTTTACATTGAAGAGTCTAACGTTTACATAGTATTTAAGATACACAATGGGTTAATACAATCTTAATACTGTTCTTATTTCTTCTTCGTAGAAATAAACTCCAGTAAGCAATCTAATGCCAGCATTAGAAAACTTTACAAGTTAATAATTCTCACTTGAACGTTCACAAGCCACTCCTTATTATAAATATCAGGATGCTTATACACTTCTAGGAGAAAATCATATTCAAATGCTTTTGAAATAAAATTGTTTGATACTAGCTAATGAGTAATTTTTGGAGGGGGAAAAACACAGGTGAAAAATATTTGCATATTTGAGATTTAAAAAATGATTTAATGATGTCTACATACAAATACTATCTAACAGTGAATAAATTAAAAAATATTTGTGACTTGCGCTCAAAATTATCTTACGAAAGCAGTTCTTTCTTAAAAAATGGCAAGGGTATTGTAAAAGTCCATGTAGTTCAGTCCCAATAATTATATGTATTGAAAGAATTTGACTGACCTCCTGTACTACCACAACCAGAAATGCTTTCTCCTGGTGAATAGCCCATCAGGCCACCATTTCCATTTCCATTTGGATTAGAAGGCACAGTTGCAAGAAGACCTAAAAAACAAAGCAAAATATATAAGAAAGATAACAAGAAAAAAAAAAATCAAGTGCAGCATTCTGTTTTCCTTGTGATAGCCAATTCTCCACCCTCACCTTGAGTGGCTTACTTTTATGACAGCAGAACACCTCTCCGTCGTGCCTGCTTCTGTTTCTTGCTAAATAATTTTAGTTCACATTTACTTAACTTAAATTTTTCTACATCATATTCCGGTTAACTTTTCCAATTGTCCTTAGTAACACATGTCTAATATGTTGAGTTTAAGTGCAACAAATGCTGATTCAATACCCAGTATCTGAACATACTGGCTGCTCACATCTTCCTGAGCAGTACAATGCACCTGGTTTACCTCTCAGAGCAAAGGGGAAGAATCTACCAGGGACTGGGTTGGTGCCTACTTCTGCAACAGCACTTGCATATGCAAATGCAGTATCACTGAAGTTACGAATCATACTAAATTTCTAATCACTGGTACTAAAACTTAACTGTACGAAAGTTTATCAGAATGCACAAAAGGCCCAGCTTAACAAAAGCATTTCCAAAGACCCATAGAAAAAAAAAATCCAGGCAATATTTGGAGAGGCATTCCCCTCAAACTCTTCCCTTTCTCAGTTATGTATTTACTTGGATACAAACCCCGGCCACCACCCTGAGCTTAGACCTGACTCACATTGCTATGAGACTAAATATTTTATTGCTAGAAGGTGAGAGAAGTTTAAAAGAAATAAATAAAGCAAATAATCTATAACCATACCCAGTCCTCTGTATCGTGAAAGCTGCTGGTAGATCTGTTTCATCCTCTCAATATTCAGACGGCTTGCCTCTGCATGGTTTACCATTGGTTTGGGATAATTAACACCTATAATACATTTTGCAGCCTTCTGGATGCTCTCTGGGGCATTCCAAGGATCATAGATGTATTTTGCAGGGAAACCTCTAAGTACTGGTAAATAACGTCTTTAAAAAAATAACAACAAGGTAAAAAGGTCATGTTAAGTATAAAGCTGCTTGATAGTTTAAGCAACTCATGAATCAATCATTGCCATTTCTGGATTGTGAGTTACCTGATATAATCCCCATTTGGGTCAGTTCTTCTGCCAAAACCCACCGGGCAGTAGCAGTGAAAAAACTGCTGAAAGAAGGAACTACAGGATAGCCACATCCAGCTTCCAGCGTTCACGCTCCAATCTGCATCAAGTAACAGCTCTTCAAAGACCTTAAGAAATCAGTGCAACAAGTTAGTCTGGGCATGGCACACGTTCAAGACACCTACCTTCGCAAGATTAGTTCCTGAGTTTCTGATTTAAGCTCTTTCTTACCTGGCAGCATTCACAGAATGCTCAGTATGGAACTGCAAATGCCTTAATGCCAAACTCAAGAACAAAAGAAAATCAAAACCAGGCTTTTATCCTGTAAACAAACTTGTAAACATCTCAGGAGGCTACACACTTTTAGATAAACACATCCTTGAAAAATAAATCCCCAAAGGACGGCTGAAGCCTCGTGGCTTCCAAGTGGCATCTGCTGTTTTCAGAAGAATTGCTTCATCACATCACAGTTGAGTAAGCTTTGCAAACTTCCAGGGAGCATACAAAGTACATTTTGAACTCAAATTGCTGGTCTGAATACCTCAACTTGCACAGCACTTTTCACTATGTGAGGAATCCCAAGAGTAGAATTCACGAGTTTCAGGGCAGCACAGACATGCAGAAGTTGTGCTCTTGAAGGCTAATAGTTAATCTAGCAAGTCACAGTTTTGAGAACACACTCGGATTCCTGGAGGCATTATGAACAACCAAGAACACTGAAGGATGGTGTGATAGATAACGAATTCTGGTCTGAAAACCAAAAAAACCCAAAACCAAAACAAAACAACCAAACAAAAACCACCAACAAACAAAAACCCAAACAAAAAACAAACAAACAAAAACTTCCAAACACTTTAATTCTAATTTGCTACCCCTATTATATTTAAAAAAAAAACTCTAAAACAACAAAACATGAGAAAGTTGGAGCCCAGTAGCTGTGAAACATTCAAGCTTCTAGCACCGATTATTTTTTCATCTTCAACACAGACAGTACTAACTTGTACAAAAGGAAGTTTATCTGCTCAGTCAGATCACTAGCAATGCAGGCTGACAAAAAACAGAGCAAAGCCTCATTCTGTGAAGGACAACGCTAAAGGACTTTTTATAAAAAGAGTGCACCTAGAAGTAGTTTTAAGAACAGATACTTATTTAATACATATTTTTGCAAGTTCTGGGTTTTTTTTTTCAAACTTACATAATTTCTAGATGTTCAAGAGCAACCAGGTTTCTTCGTGCTAACGCACTAAAAACTCAACATCATAGTACTGCCACCCAACTTTAACTAATATTACTCCTATTCAAGGTCTAAATAAGGTAATACCACTAAACAGTGATCTCTCTCCTTATTCTCAATAAAGCATTCATTCCACAGCATACACTGTGTGTTACAAAAGTATCTTTTACTAAATATCTGCAACTACTTGCAAAAAAATTTGCTTTGAAGAAATAGGATTTATGTTAAAATGCTTTCAAAAAACGTTTCAAATAGATAGTGACCCATAATGCAACAAGATCTTTAGACATGAAGTGTGTTAGCACACAGTTGTTCCACTAGATGCTGCCATGTAGTAAGACTTTGGAAATAACACCACGTAGAAGGCCAGATTAACTTCTGCTAGCTATGGAAACTTGAGTTGAACATCGTCCCACTGCACAAGTCTGGGGCTTTCATATACCTGTATTATTGCAAAAGTAAGAACAAACTGCCATGTATCTGTAATGTACAGAGTAATTTATCTGTAAAATACTGAGTTACCTATGTATGCACATATTCAATGTCTGTATTTGTGAACTGCAGAAGTAACCAAATTTTTTTTTAATTGAAAGGTGTTTATTTACAACTGATTTGTTAAGAAAGGAAATTTCCTATGATTATATACATACAGAAATATAAGGTTAAAACCCTGATGGCAATTAACTTTTTTTAGATTTCAAAAATAAAATTGTCTGATTCTCAATTTTTCATAGATTGTTATTGCTCAGTAAAAGTTATGCTACGCTTCTAAAAATGTAAAATTGATTCAAAGGCTTAATTAGTGAGAATAAATGATTCCATTTTTTTCTTCAAAAACCTGACATCTTAGATGTGAACTTCAGCACCTCATACTTGCATAAAATTAACTGCATTGAGCCTTCAGCCAGATCACGTTGCCTTTAGTCGCAATTCTAACACTGGGCAAAGTGACAGAAATCGCTGAAAGGACATTCTCAGCTTTTCGTTTCCTCTCTTTAATTCTCATAGTACTTCCCCTTTGCAGGGAAGCAGATGAAAGATATGAACAGGAATTGTTCACACACAGAATGATTGGAAAAAATAAAAATCTAAATTACAATTGTTCTCCATGTTTATTTGTCAAGATTTAGGAAGAATTCTCAAATTTAAAAGAATTTCAGACCTATTCTGACTGCAAGAAACACTCTTAACATTCCAATAAACGGGGACATTCAAGAGGTAAAACTTCAGCATGCCTGGTTTATCAGAACCAATTTAGTTTTGCCCACAACTTAAGGTTTAAAATTCAACTTACACCACACAGTAACAATTCTAGAATGACTATCTGAAACTTTAACAGGCACTTTTATGAAATTCAAGAATAAGAAACAGTACCTTCATTCCTTCTTCCCAGCTAATCCAAAGGTCACCTCGAGTCAAAAAGCATGCTACAGCATGCCGGGCTAAATGGTGAATCCAACCTTCCTGACGAAGTTGTGTCATAATTGCATCAATCCAAGGAAAACCTGTCCTGCCTTCTGCCCATTTGGCCAAAGCCTCAGGATTCTTATCCCATGGAATTTGAACACAGATAGGATTCCCCTCCATTTTATCAAACCGTGGATTGTTAGTCGCCGCTGTGTAGAAAAATTCACGCCATAACAGCTGGCCATAGAGGGAGAGGGGAGGGGAGCTGTTCTTTTTTACCTGAAGATCATCATTAAAGAAAAACATTTTATTAGGAGAAGTAGGGGAAAGCCATGGCATCAAACAATATGTATCTGACAACACAGAAGTCCTACCTTTTTGTACAGATCCGTTAACTTGAAATAAAAGAGCCGACAGGACAAACAGCCAAAGCGGAGGTAGGGACTAAGCCCCGTAGGGCTTGCCAGAAGGGAATTTGCATTCATTCGTGGTCTTTCAAAGTTTGCTACCCAAGCCTTAAAAAAAACAAAACAAAACCCACACAGCAAAATCAGACTAGAGGCTACATAGCAACTTAGAAAGGGACAATCACAAACTGTGTGTAAACGAATCCAAGCAGTGGACAGATGGTCAGGTCACCTATGATACACAGGCGCTCCTTTTGAATCAGCAGAACCTCTAGAAGATAATTCAACTCAATGCAGAAGGCATGGACTGTCTTCCAGAACTATCTGTGCCTTTCTTTTAATTACACTGGAAACCTAGACAACTGCAATACATTAGTTGTCAGAGGAATTTCCCTTCAAAGTTATAAAATGTATGCTTCAAATAAAATTATTTCAAAAATAAATTTAATATTTTTTAGTACAGAAGAGCAAAACAGACTGTCTCTAAAATTCATATTAAAGATAATCTATTATCATCTTAAAAAAAAAACCTACTGACTTATATCATTGAGGCCTTGCATTCAAGTTTGTAGGTTTGATTTTTTTTTAACACAATTTGCCCAAATTCCTTTAGGTTTCACAGCAAAGACTATGTTTCCCAGATATGTCAGACTTGCAGTGATCTGAAACATACCTTTCGTTCTAAATGTCTTTCTAATCGTGTGAGAGCTTCAGTTTCTCCCCCTGGCCATACTGCAGAAGGCAGACCATCTGTGTCAAAACCTGAAAGACAAATTGGAACATGGAAATTGCTTGTTTGCTTATACTGTGAGGCAACAAAATCACAGCATATTGATACTTGACAAATGCATCTCTACTACTGAGAAAAACCCTAAGTTGGACACGTGAAAAGGTGTGTTTTAAAACAGTATGCAACCAAGTCTTCTCAAAGTATATCCAGTACCTCTAACTTGCAGCAAAACTCAAGTTTTTCCTTTTACATTTATATTAATATACATTACAAATTTTAGATGCTGAATGCTCTTACTTCAGTCCCAATTCTTCTGGGGGTTTTTTTGCATGAGGTGACCCCTCTATCATTTTCCAAATCGGCAATATGCAGGCTATCCTGAAACCATAACTTTTTTTTTTCTAAAATTGCTACTAGCAAGGAACAATTGCTTTTGTAATTTACAGAATGCCTAAAAACTTTTCCACCAAGTGTGAGTGCCATCTTCAGAACATTCCTAGATATCACTGACCTTGACTTAAATTACAGAGATAGTTAATTCGATGATAAATGCGTACATGAGCCACAAAAAAAGATAAAAAGAAGGTAATCAGATTTTTTTTCACACCCTCCCACCTGCCCCAAAATTCCTCACCAGATGCATGGGAGAACATGTCTGCCTATAGTTTAACCACTGCATAGTGAGATCATTTCTTCTTATAAAGGCTTTAAAACACAAGGTCTCTTTTGTGAGAGCTCAAATGGACTAGACAGGACAGTCACATGTTAACCAAAATCCACCCAGACCCTTTAGTTAGCAATTTGGAGGTCATAGCACATCTGCTTATATTTTGGGATGTGTGGGGGAACAGGAAAGAGATGAGGAGATTTACAGGACAATAGCTGATACTATTCCTTAAAATCACATTTACAGAAACGTAAGACTTCTTTCCCCCCAGAACCTTCTAAAGTAATTAACTGTCTTATTACTGGTTTTTTTTGGTATATCAAGAAAAGAGGGGTTTTTTTTAAACTAGTTTGTTAAACGACAGATTTATCACCTGAAGCACAAAGATACAAAGTGTATTTAATACAAAATGAAGCATCAAAGACTATTAATTAGTACCTTAATGATTATTTGGTACCCTGGGAAATCGGCTATGCTGTATTACAAAATGCCAAACAGTACTTAGTATAGTTTGACCTGAGCTCTCATTTACCAGAAAACAACCAAAATTTACAGAGTTGATTATCTTTTTTGGTTCCTTTCGTATGCCATAATTGCATCAGGTTAACAATTAACCATTAGCGGGACCTCACTTGTTTTAAGTATTGTACTGTTAGTGGTAGATTACATCTTATTTGTTTCAAAATGTCAAAGCAATCTCAGAACATACCCAGCTCTTCAAGTGATGGCACGCCATATTTCTCATCGTGGTCATCAGAAACTGGAGTAGTACATTTTTTCATTACTTCTGGGGTAATAGTCTCCACAGGCATCTCCAGGGGTTCCATTCTACTGATTAGGGTCTGAAATCGCTTATACGTAAGAGGAGGCTGTCCTCCATTTAATTCTATTATTCTATATTAAAAAAAAAAAAAAAAAAAAAAAAAAAAGAAGAGAAGCATGCCAGACAATATTATTTAACAGTTTTTCTTATCAAATATACACACCTACACATATACACAAATATCTTCTTACCTCCCTCCATCTTACATAGAATCCCAAATATACATGGTAATCCAAACAGTTAGAACTTAAATATACCATCCTTCTTTCCCCACTAGGGAGACATAAAAATTAACTGTTTATAACTAAGTCAATTTTTTTCATTCCTGGGCTACAGAAATTCCCTCATGAACAAGGATATAATGAAGGCAGACAGTTCAAGGCAAAGAAGAGAACAGATCAGTAAAGCAGACAGAGATCCCAGCTCCATACAGAAGTATCCAAGTCACGTCCAAGGCCATGGTATTTACATTCAAAGAAATTCACTTTCACCTTCTGGCACTGAGAACAGTAGTCGATATTAAAACTGTCTCAATGTTGGGAGAAATTAACATGTAACTTATACACACTGACTGCTGTAAAAGCACAGTTTCATTTTTGAATTGCCATTTCAAATATATGTGATGTCTTGGAGAAAAAAGAAAACTTCAAAGAAAAGTTTAAAAAGTGATAGATGGAACCAAATGCTTATTTAGCGAGGTGTTTGAGTGGGAGGGGAAAAAATGAATTTTCAATTTGAGGTTAAAAAAAGTCAGCTATTGGTTTCAAAAAGTAAATACTTCCAATTTCACTGCCCTCCCATGTGTCTAACATTATCTTATACATCAGCTTATAACAGAATAAAATGGGCAGCTACCACAATGAATCACTTTAATGTAAGAGAAGACAAGTTATACTTGTAACTAGTTTGTGGATTATGCTTCTGTAATAGGGAATTAACACTAATCCACTAAATAGATCTGTGGAAAAATATAAACAAGACATTAACTAAGGCAACACAGGGATAGCAAAAAATCCCTAATTTCTTATTGAATAGATAATTGGTAGGAAACAGTTTTTCTCACAGCTTGTGTACAGAAAGTGAAATAAAGACAAACCAAACAACTAAACAAAACCAGATGTGATTTGGGAAAAGTTACAGGCATGTTTGAGTAACTAAATTATAAATGGCAGCTAATCAACATGAACATTAGTTTCAAAAGAACTCCAAATCAAAACTGCATTTCAGAAACGGTTACATATCATTTTTTGGAGTTTAAAAGTTCTACTCAGTATGTAATAAAATTTGGATGGATGGATAAAAGTGAAACATAAAACAAATGTGTAGTTTTCAAAACTATGAACTGTTTCGTGTGGAAGGCAGCCCACAATACATAAATAAATACTACATAAAATTCTAAGGGGCTTTTTTTCCTCCTTTTTTAAAATCCAAGGTAAATGGTAACTTACTTGTCTAGGTCATACAACGTATGCGAAATCCGAACAATGACCTCCACTCCAGCTTCACTAGCCAGCTTCTTGATAGCTGCATCTCTTTCCTTCCCAAATGGTTCAGAATCATATTCAATAGAAAGTTTTGCAATGTTCCATTCCTACAACACAAACCAAAAGTGTGGTCCTTTAGCAACTCCAACTGCATGACTGAGGCTCAGGGAAAGGAGAACTGGAAGGACAGGGGCAGAATGGACCTCCAGCTATTACCTGTGGATAGTTATCAGAGATACAGAAAGATCCAAAATACATTAGGCACCCAGAATTACAAAAATAAAGTCCAACTTTTTGGCATCTAAGTAGCTATCAGGCATAAAAAAGCCTGTCCTATTACTGTAAGCGCTCACTGTAATGGAACAATTTCCATGTAAATTTTGAAACCACATCTCTAACTTTAGGATCCACATAACTTAAGAGACTCAACAGAAGGGGAATATGACAAAGGCTGTCTTCTGAACATGGATCAGCAGCAGTACCTTGCTCAGCAGAAAAGCTTTTTAAATATGCCTGTCAGCTTTAGCAGCAGAACCGAAGTTTCAAGGGAGGGGGGTGGAAATACTGCCCCACCCTATCACCAAACACTTTCTTTACCTTTTCCAAATCCCTTCTCCTCACTCAGACAATCTCTAAATGTAAAGATTTGAAATTAACTTTTAAAAAAAGAAAAAAGGCTGTCCTCTACAAAGAGAATGCCTTATGCCTTGAAGTCTAATATTCTTTATGTCACAGATTCTGTTACCAAGGCCAACAGTCACAGGTGAGGAAAAGGAAAGGAACAAAGGGATCAATAATGGCTAAGGCTTCTGCAACAGCAGGAAATTGGAAAGGTGAAATAGGCACAAGATGATCCTAGAAAGTCATCATGCCAAACTCAAATACCTTTCTAATCCCTCAGAATCTTAATGACTTGATTTAATATACCGTAGTATTTCAGAGAATTAGATTTACACCAGAGACAAGGGCACTCAATGCTAAACACCTGGGGTGCTATTTCACTTCTGAACTACACCTCTCTCCTAGATGAAGCCCAGCCCTAAGCACAGATGATTCCAAGGAGTGCTTGCTCTTTGAAACAAGGCTGGGATCCCACCATCCTTAAGCCTGCCAAGACTAACCCGGCAGGCCTTGAATCCTCAAGAAACCTCCTACACCATCATGTAACATTTACTTCCCATTTCATAATGCTTCATAACATAAAACCACTGTCTGACGAATTGCAGCAGAAAATTTTCTAAACCCTTCTTTCCTCTGGCTTTTTGCAAAGAAGACCATAAAAAAAAATGTGTCCAAGACACAGAGTCACGTCCCTAAGAGAGTCAA
Source organism: Chamaea fasciata (assembly GCF_029207755.1). Classification (NCBI taxonomy): domain Eukaryota; kingdom Metazoa; phylum Chordata; class Aves; order Passeriformes; family Sylviidae; genus Chamaea; species Chamaea fasciata. The sequence goes on along the minus strand of NW_027094090.1, from coordinate 61,682,709 downwards.
GAAACTCTGAGACAACTGCTGTGCAATGTGAATACACCCAGAACACATCAGCATGAGCCAGGCAATTAGAAGAATCATGGACACAGATCATTTTGTACATACTCATACTGCTGAACCATTTCAGCAACACTGATGCATTAAAAAAATTAATGATTGTTTCAATTCTATTTTCCTTCACGAGCCAAGCCCAAAGAGCTAAAGATAGAAAGCAGACCAGGACAAATTGAAGAGGATGAGGCAAAAACAAGCCAAAACTTAAATGAATTGAAAGAGCTTAAAGGTGTTTGAGGTCTTTTGTAAGGATAAAGATAGATCAGCGTTCTGCCTTTTGAAGGAATTGTTCAGACTGAGAAAAGGAAAGCCCTACCAAGAAACAGCTGTGATATGTTCATTCCCAGGAAATCCACAGCTGCTGGCACCTGTGATAGGGCTCCTGACACCCTGATAGGGCCCTGCAGAACTGCCACTATCTCCTACCTTAGGAGTTAATGACTTGACTGAAGTTATTTTTCCAGACTTAACTGAACTTATCTTTTCCACGTGTTCGTTCTTCAGGGTCAGGATCACTGCTCACCTTCGAGACATTCAATAGGGATGATCTGAAAAGCTTTGTTCAGTTATAAGCCCTTCACTGTACTGCAAGTGTCTGATGTGCAACTACTGCTCTGGCAAAAGAAGTTGTGAGATATAATTACAAGACATAGATGCATGTTCCAGGCAGGCTTCAGCCAAAAGTGAAAAAATCCTCAAGAGCTTTCAGTAACTTGTTTGAGCATAGAAGATGTCCTGAAAAGCTCCTCAGTGAACCAATACATGATAAAGACACTAACTTGAGGGACCAGAAGATATAGACAGATGTGAATGTTCTTTTTTTGATTGCTGTACACTATTAGAAGTTATTTTAATTTTCTTCACAGCACTGAAATTAATATTCTAAAAATGTGGCAATCCAATGCTGCCAGGCATAGAAAGATCAGCCTAACAGCAAAATCTGAAAAAGGAGCTGTCAAAGTAGCCACTAAAGTATTTAAGAAGACTTGTCACAAATTCAGAAGGCAAGGAAGACCTTTGCTCCTGTTTAAATGCAATCAAACTAAGTTTGGCAGACATATACAACAAGCTTGAATATCTGAGGGGCTGCAAACAGCAGCTAATGGCACAGTACTCCTCCAGGAAATTCTTCACTGAGGGGAAACCAAGGAAAGACCAGTAGAAGTATCATCCAGTTAGCATTTCACAAAAGCACGATAATGAAGATGGAAATGTGAGTTTGGGTTGAGTTTTCAGATTAGTGTTGAAGACCTGGGAATAAAAATAATGAACATGACCTCTTTGGAAAAATGGGTATCTCCTTTTGCCACACCCCCCCCCCAGTCTTGCTTGTTTCAGTCACCTCAATTCAATCATTCTGAAAAACTCCTCAAATCAATTTGCCAAGTGCTCTTTTTTACTGTACTATTATAGTATTACTACCTTAAACACACTATTATCCATCGACAACATCTTACTATCAGTAACAATCACTTACAGCATTCATTTTTTCAGTAAGACCATTTCCCAAAAAAGCCTAAAATTTCTTTGACCAGAAATTGCTTTTTAGTTACACTGTGCTTTTAACAATCTTACTACTAGAAAAAAGCTTGTTAAATCCCCTTTCATGGCCAAAAAGCAACCAGTGGATGTTTAGCCTAAATAAAACATTGCTTTTACAGGTCAGGCTTTGAACATGGATTCATGTGCACAAATTTTATTTCAGTTCTACAAAGGAAACCTGTAAAGGAAAATGTTGTAATATACAGTACCTACACTTAGCAAACCATTTGAAATCAATTCTGTTTCTGGAAAGAAAGAAACAAAAGCCAGTAAAGTGGCAAAGCAACTCAGCTCAGTCAGTGGTATGTATATTAGAGAAGAAAAATTCAAAACTAACACAAATAACCTTAATGAGAAACTGCAAGGATAGATGAGTATTGGCATGAATAACTTACACTGAATGAAACAGTACAAGAAATATTCCTAGCTGCAATTAGTTTGTTGGTCATATTTGTGGATAGAAACAACAACTACAAGGCGGCATTTACCTTAAAAAGCCTGGGGAAAACATCTGCTGGCTGTCCACGAATAACAAACAAACGTGAATTCAGTTTCCGTAGATTGGCATCGAGATCCTCAAGACATTGAAGCAGGAATCTGGAAGAATTTAAAACGACATTTATTTTCTGAGGCAAACCAGACAATTTTACAATAGAAACAGGTAACTAAGAAGAATAATCAACAACAATTATCAGATCTTGAGCTCTTGGCGCATATTTTAGTGATGCATGCATGTTCACATCCTAATTACGCTTGGCTTACAGTGGTATGACACCATGTAATATCTTCCACAATACATAATTCATAAAAACAAACCACACTGTCATTTCAGTTTTCCCCTCAATGTTATTCAGCTCTGGAATGGACTAAAACATACTCTAGTCTTAACTAAAACTACAAGTGTCTTGTCATTCTAAAGACAGAAAACCCCTACACTACAGAAAAAAACCCAACAAACAAAGAGATGATCAGCTGTTGGCACACTGCTACTAAACTCAATCCAAGCCCTTCTTTCAACACTGAACTGTTACTAAAAACAGCATGCCAGAGGAGCACACAGTCATGACTATCCCTCTGGCTTTCATTTATAGAAACAGCCCTCTATATAACATATGCATCTTGGCTGTAACCTCACCTGCATTATTTAATGAGAAAATTAGCACATCAGGCAAAAAAAATGGGGGAGAATGGGGCGCTGCAAATCCACAAGTGTTCAAAGGAAACTGGTAGTTGCACAAAGAATGTTGAGACAGGTTCACATCCACTAAGATTTAATAGTAGATATAATAACTAAAATAACTCCAATGGTGAAAGTGGTTTGGGGAAGAAATAAAAACAAAAAAGAAAGAGGAAAAAAAAGAACTCTACCTTGCAGCCAGCTGGAAAGAGAAGTGCTAGGGATCCCCAGATGAGTGCCCTTCCCCTGGATTCTCTCCAGTCTAACAAGTGGCTTCTCCATAATATTTTTCTTGTGGTCAACAGGTTGAGGGAGGTGATCCTCTCCCTTTACTCTGTCCTGGTGAAGCCAGTTCTGGGCTCCCTAGCCCAAGAAAGACCAGAAACTACTGGGGAGGGTCTGGTGGAGGGCTACAAAGATGATGAGGGGACTGGAGCATCCATCTTATGAGCAAGGGCTAAGAGAGTTGGGCCTGTGTCGTTTGGAGAAGAGATGACTGAGAGGGCATTTTATCAATTCATACAGATATCTTAAATGCAGTGTCAAGAGGATGGGGCCAGAATCTTTTCAGTGATGCTTAGCAACAAGACAAGGGGCAACAGGCACAAACTGAAACATGAAAGTGCATCTGAATATAAGGAAAAGCTTTTTTGAGGGTAACAGAAGAGTGAAACAGGCTGCCCAGAGAGGTTACAGTCTCCTTTCCTGGGTATATTCAAAACCCATCTGGACATGATCTTGTGCAACCTGCTCCAGGTGAACCTGCTTTAGCAGGGACAGTTGGACTAGGTGATCTCCAGAGGTCCCTTCCTACCCCAACCATTCTCTAATTCTGTACTAACAATATACATTTCACCAGAAGCTGCTCAAGCCCTCTCAGCCATTCCTTCTTACAGCGCTGTTGGCACTCAGCAGAGCACATGCTGATCGGGGCAACTGCTGAGTCAGTGCCTGCTGGTCATTAACTTCTGTGCTCACACATTATTGCATCCCCTGCCATAAACCACAAGCTACACCCAGAGGGGGGAAAAAAGAGGCAATTCCCACAGTGCAGTCCACACCTCCTGAGAAACCCTGCTGCAGTGACAGTGTGCAGGTGCAAGGGCACAGAGATAACACAACCAGAGCAGCTGCCCGAGAGCAAGGCAGGGGAAGCAGTGCAGGACAGCTGGGGACTGCGCCTGCTGAGAAGGTGCACAGCCACCACAGAAGGACAGCAGCACCTCTGCAGGTGCCCATGGGGTTATTAACACAAAGGCACTAGGCAACCAGGTTCACTCAAATCAGGAGTTCCAATGCCCCTAGATGTTTTTAAGATGAATCCTATAAACTAACCAGATACAATGAAACTGCTACACCTTCCAGGAGGGATGAAGCATGATTGCTGTAAACCTGCCAATATCCATTTTCTAAGTATTTAGCAACATGTAAATGATGCCCGCCTAACACACATTGCTCCCAACTTTACATGGGGAAAAAACTTATTAAAAAAAAAAAAAAACAAAAAAACAAAAAACCATCTAAAAGGCTGGGAGGAACCTCCCCTAACTGCTATTAAATACCTAAAATGTGTGGCTCACTTGACCTGAAAGAGTAAGAACAGGCCTCTTGGCAGCCAGCATAAAAGAATACAATGGCTTCTTGGCTGGAAAACGATGTCTTGATGTTTAATGACTGGAACAAACCAAAAATGCCTAATTTTCTCACTTTGCTCAGCTCTGTTTTGAAAAAAGAAGAAACTTCTCTATACTGATTTAGTTAGAAACCATGCAGGAGTCATTTTAAGAATCAGATGACAGTTGCATATGCTTCTACCAGAGAGAACTTGAGCCCCATTTTCCAGGACAAAGTCAATTCCATTTGGACTCTGAAAATTACAGCTTCTTTTATTTTGGGTTTGTTTTTTTTTTTTTTTTAAACCTGGAATGACAGACATTATTCATTAGTCTCATCCATGTGAATCTCACTTTCATGGAGCATGTGCATCCACAGATACTTCACAAATCACTAGGAAGACAAACTGAAATACTGTCCTGGATACCTTTGGAATAGTCTAGGGGGTCAGGAGGTTTTTTTGTGAGTTTGGTTTTAGTTGCATTTTTTGGGGGGAGGGGGATTTGTTTGTTTGGGACTTTTGTTTTGGTTTGGTTTTTTGTGTGGTTTGGTTGTATGGAATTTTATGTTATTGTTACACTGGCTTGTTTGTTGTCTAAACTCATCTCACAGAGCAGAGGGGAAGGTTATGGAAAGAAACTGGTGACAAAATATTCCTAACTATTCCTGTATTTCAGGAAACTTGATTTTCTCCTATTGGCATTTCAGTTCCCTCCATTACCTCAGTCTCTTTTCTTCCTACCTGACTGACCACAGTATGTAATTTCTAGTCTGGACTTGGCACAAAATCCTATTCAAGAAGATAACATGCACTGACCCAGTCTCCAATTCACATCCAAGATCCGTAACTTGCCCTTAATACTGTTTAATCTCTATTTGTTAGTTCCCCAAATCCCCTCTATTATCTCTCTTCTCTCTCACCACACTTCAGCATTTCCATTTTCATAAAACTCCTTCAGGTGCTTAACAAAAATAACAGTGTAGACTCAAACTGTTGAATATATGTAGGAAGAGAGCAGGAGGATGGCCAGGGGAGACACACACTCCCCCTTACTTCAACAAAAACCAGAACAAATTAAAACCAGCCCAACCAGCTTGTGTTGCAAGACTCACAGAAAGCACATCATTCAAAAATAACAGACCAAAGCAAGCCCTAGTGATCCTACAATATCTGGAGTAACAGCAAGGTAAAAGAATACTGCCTCTGACTTTCAGAACATACACTCAGCCCACAGTTACTCAAAACAAGTATGCCATTTATTAATTGCATTTGAATCTTTCAGCTGAACCAAATGTGTTTTAACAAAATGTGATGCAAATAATTATTCACCTCTTTTGTTTTCATTAACTCTGTTTATGCTATACCACATCTAAAGGCATTTTTTCATTAAAGTGTTAATAGAAGTCATTTAACATAAAAGCCTTTACACAGATTTATAGAATCACAAAATAGTTTGGGTTGGAAGGGACTTTTGAAGGGTCGTCTAGTCCAATCTCCCCTGCAAAGAACCTTGTTCAATTAAATATGAACCTTCTCAAACAACTGCATTTAAAAACATACCTTACCAAGAAACATAATAATCAAAAAGACTACTTGTCATAAAATTTTAACCTCCTCTTTTTCTCATTAGCACCCCTAAAACTTGCAGAAGCAGCACAGCATCTTCTGAATGGTAAATTAGTCTATGAATTGGAAACTTCCATCTCATAAAAAGTATTTCTTTTCAGTATATGAGCTCGAGAGGCACAGTTTCTTCATAGCAGCTATGAAGCAAGAGCTACTAGGCTTGAACTCTACTATACTTTATACCAGACTCTGGCAATGAGAAGATATTGAAATCTCTCCCTACAATAACAGGTCACGTTTCTGAGCCTGCAGTCTAAACTAACTTTTTTACCTCAACCTTAAAGTCAATGGGGAAGCACCTTTTTTTTTTTTTTTTTAACTTTGAATGAATTATACGAGCCATAGGACTTCATGAGAAGACACAAAAAGGATGCCCAGATAATTTTTATCAGATCAGAGCATCAGCCCAGTTTTCTCTATGAGGTCAAAAACATCCAACACCATTCCTTGGGCAAACCAGAAGGAAATGTTCATTAATAATTTCACAGTAGCAAACGATGTGAGGTACATGCACGACTGACATGATAGAGGAAGGCAGAAAAGACTTACAGACTTACTTATTCTAACATGGGGAAGATGCTGATGCAAAGCAACCTATCTGCAAGCAACATTCCTAGAGAGCATTACACACATTTTGCCAGAGATATCTAATTATGATATTCAGAACTTTCATGAAAGCTGCTGAAGACTTCATTCTTCAAAGACAAGCACATAAAATCTCAGCAGTTGACTCCAAGAAACTCCACAAACTTTCCCTGCTGTCAATCATACAAGGTATGCTTGGGGTCTATAATAAAAATTAATTGCCAGAAACTGGCAATAATTGCATAACACAGTTCATAATTTTAGCCACCATGCAACAGAAGGAAACTGATACCATCAAAGTAGCTATTCAAAAACTTCAATAAGTAATTGTTAACACAGTTAACCATTAACAGAATGACCTAAAGCGAGCACTATATCAGGCAATGTTCCTGGCTCTGCACTATTAACATGATTAAAGACCATACAGAGAAGAAGTCAGGAGGAGCCTGTTAAAAAGGGAACACTTTTATTCAGGGAGGAGACCTGCAAGGATACCTAGAGACACACTATTTAAGGCTACCCTTAAGTCTTGTTTGGGGTTATTTTTAGGAGTAACAAGCACCCAGAAAGCACAATTACATATAAGCAGCCTTGCCAGTACGAAATGAGAGCAGTTGCTGGGAACTGAGGGGACTTAAAATGCAATGACTTCTCTTGCAGGTGCCATTGTCATCTGAAAACGCTAGCGCGCTAAACCATTAAGAATAATTTTTCTGAACTAATCCAGATTCTGAATTTAACCATTAGCAGGAGTATTAGACTGCACAGACACAAAAAATATAGGAATTTAGCTAGGCTTCCTCATTCTGAGGGGAAGTTGAAGAATTTGAGTGAAAAAGAACAGTGCTAAAATTTGTTCTGTTCGTAAGTTTAATACTTTTTACCCACGACTGGTTGACTTCCAGCAATCCATCCAAACTTACATTTAGCCTCTCTTTTTAAATACCTTTTATCTATCCACTAGTCCTCACACCAAGCGACTGATTCCCATCAATAGAAAAGCTATGTCAAACAAGAGACTCATGTTGTTACGGGTATTTGATTGCCACCCAGACTTTATCTATCAGAATTATCTCAGGCAGCCTAATATCTGCTAGCTCTATTACCCTGTTGAATTGTTTTTTCCAACAATGCTATCAGATAATCCCCCTTCATCTTTCAAAGTTTAGTAGAGCTGGATTCAATACAAAGAAAGAATATTACACACTGTATAATACCATTCACATTTTATTAGAGGGAGTAAAATTTACAGCATTAGACCCAAATGGAGTAATCACACAAATCATGCACCATTTATTTCTCTTTAGAGAGAGAGAGAGAGAAAGGGAGAGAGAGCACTTTTCTTTCACACATACTTTGCCGTATGTTTGATTAGGTTATAAGGAGATTTCAGTATAAGGCAAATATATGCCTCGTACTAATTTCAACAGGAATCACGATGTGAATACCAAATCAAAAACCAAAACAGAGTATGAGGCACTGAGAAGTATCTCCAGTTTGATGTCCCTTTATACAGATATTTAGTATTTTACCAGTATATTTTCCTGTTTGATTGTCACCAACTAATGTATCCTAGTGCAAACAGCATATTCTTATGAAACTGTAAGAAGATTAAGCTCAGACAGGATTTAAGTGTTATGTACACTCCACAGCATCCTTTGGCAGCCAGCCACAGTAGTATTTTCCTGTTACCAAATCAAGGTCACAGAGGCATCCCTTATTCTACCACACTATGTCAACAAGTCCCACATCCAACTTCCACATGCTAAAATGGTGTACAATAATACATTTCATAAAGGCATTATCCTTTGAGCTTATACACAAGAGCAGGAAAAAGTTCATGTTCTTCAACTCTAGATACTTAAGTGAAGTAGCTGTGGGAGTTACTGATCTCCTGCAGGGTTGCTCTACAGTCAGCGAAGAAAAAACAGCTCCTTTAGAGAGCAATTCAGGACTACAGCATCTTTCATAACTTAGTATAGCTGATTCACTTGCAAAAACAAAACCAAACACTGACCATGAAGTGCATCACTTGGCTTTTTTCCCTCTAATATTTCCTACTGTTATAATCTTTAAGTCAAAGCAGAGCTATGATGGAGGATGAATGCAAAATACATCCAAGCTCACGTACAGCTGTAAAAGAGGTTCAAGGAAAAAAAAAAAAAGGAATTCTTTGGAAACAGATGAAAGAAAGGGCTTTGAACAATAATTAAGAAAAAACCATGTTTAAAATTTAATCTCACCAAGCTAAGTCCTTTTGGGCGCATCTTCTTTGGCACGAAGGAATAAAGACCATTTCAGATATGGAGTGGGAATAAAACATAAACCACAGCAAGCAATACTGCTTTATCAGGAACAACAAACTCATTTGAATCAAACCTAGCTCACATTGGGCACAAAGCTAGTATTTCCTTACATTCCACCCCTCATTAATTTCTTTCCAACTGAACTAATTTTTCAAGGATAGCATTCCCCAAAGGAAGGAAACACAATTTTTTTGTCCTGTTCAAAGGACATTCATAATCTCCCAAAGATGAAGCTAGCAGGGTAATAGGCAGGATTACAACCCTGGACTTTTGGAGAGCTACCTCTGGCTGCTTCAAAGACCAACTTGGGGGAATCCCATGAGTTAAGACTCCAGAAGGTAGAGGGGTCCAAGGGAGCTGGTTAATACTCAAGCATCATTTCTCCCAAGCTAAGGACCAAGGCATCCCTACTAGTAAGAAATCGATTTAAAGCATCACAAGACCTATATGGATAAGCAAGGAGCTTCTGACAAAACTGAAACACAAGAAGAACGTTTATGGAATATGGAAAATGGGACAGGCCACTTAGGAGGAATAAAGGCATGTTGTCAGAGTACACAGGGATTTGACAAAGAAGGCTAAGTCCATTTCAAATGGAATCTAGCAAGAGATGTCAAGTGTGACAAGAAGGGCCTCTTCTACACATTTCCTACCTTTTGCTACAAGTAGCAAAAGGAAGACTAGGGAAACATGGGCTTAGTGCTGGATCACATGGGTGCCCTGGTGACAAAGCATACAGAGAAGGCATAGGTTCTGAATGGTTTCTTTGCTCAGTATTTATTGCTAAAGCCAGACTTCAGGAACCTCTGAGCATGGAGGCAAGAGTGAAAGTCTGGAAAAGGGAAGATCAGATTAGATATCCTTCAGTCAAGCTTGACATTCAGAAATCCATAGATACTGATGAGATGCACCCATAAGTGTTGAGGGAGCTGACAGATGTTACTGCTAAACCATCTCCCACTCTCCATCATTCTTGAAAAGTCACAGAGAACAGAAGTGTATGGAAGTACCAGTGCAGGTTAAATGCTGTCCTGCTGAAAAGTCGCTCTGCATAGAAGGACCTGTGATTCCTGGTGGACAACAGATTAAACCAGGAGCCAGCAGTGTGCCCTCCTGGCCAAGAAAGCCAATGGCACCCTGGGATGCATTAGGAAGAGCACTGCCAGCAGGTCAGGGGAGATGATCTCTGCTGGTGAGGCCACATGCAGAGTGACATGTTCAGTGTTGTGGCTGGGCATGCTGGGTTGTCCACTTCCAGAAAGACCAGGAGCTAGTGGAGAAGGTCTAGGGGAGGGCTACAAAGTAGATGAGGGGACTGGAGTATCTCTCTAATGAGCAAAGGCTGAGAGAGCTGGGCCTGTGGAATCTGGATAAGAGATGATGGAGAGGGGATCTAATCAATACATACAAAGATCTTAACGGGGGTGTCAAGAGGATGGGGCCAGACTCCTTTCAGCCATGTCCAGTGACAGAATAAGGGATGATGGGCACCAACTAGAACACAGGACACTCCATCTTAATATGAAGAAAATCTTTGCTGCAGGAGTGACAGGTCACTGGAACAGCCCCCAGAGTGGTTGTAGTCCCCTTCCCAGGAGATACTCAAAACCCACCTGGACACATCCTGTGCAACCTCTTCTGGGTAAATCTGCCTTAGCAAGGGAGCTTGGACTTAATGATCTCCAAAGTCCCTTCCAACCCCAACCATTGTGTGATTCTGTGAAATAGCATTATGAAGCTGGTTCCCATTTTGTGAGCCATACATCACAGCAAATGTTGCATTCAGCTTCTATGAAGTCTGGATCTTAACTTCACATTCAAAGGGCACCCATTACTCACCTAAATTATTCCCATATAACTTGAAACTAACATCTCAAATTACTTCATGTTACAAAGGTCAGCCTGCTAGTGATGGAAGACTAACAGGCTCACAGCTTCCTAAATCTCTTTCTCTTAGTGCCTTCTGTTCTTTACTGTACATATTCTGTGTTGAATTTTTTCTAATCCTCTCATTCCAATCTGATATATCAAAGTCTTCATTATTTCACTTTAATTCTTCATGCCTGTTCTCTCCAGAGAGAAACTAGTTGGATCTAAAAAGGAAAACCAAGAGCAAACAAATTGTACTGGAGACAACTGGGGATATATTACCTAGAAACAAATTACAAAATTAGTTACTTGAGAGTACAGATATGGTCATACATAAATTTAAACCACCTTATTCTCATGTATCCAAGTTCTCTTATTTAAATTAGCAGCTCTTAAAGCTTGATGTAATTAAACGAGAGCTAGCCTGCTTTATAAAATATTTCAGCAATCTAAGCTGTTAATTTCAGCAATCTAAGTTGTCCATGAGAAAGTAATAGCTAAAGTTCATTTCAAAACAACAAACATGGTAAGGGCACTCCAAAAAGATAGTCTTGCAATCTGATTCTGAAGGACAGATTTTATACTGCCCTTCATTTACTTTAATAAAACCTTCTTCCTCTCCTGAAATTAAAGTGACCTCTTTAAGGTTACAATTAGTGCTAGTAAAATTTTGCAGTTTTATGTTTCCTAGAAATAAAACACTAGCTTAAATAAATATTTTTCTCAACTACACTGGATAAATTGCAAGTCCTTAAGGTACAATTCCATCATCTCTGGCTTCCCATATCTCAAAAAATCTATTAAACTAATAGAAGAAAATTAAGGATAGAGCTGAAATACTTTAGCAAGCATGGAAATTGATACAAAGTTTGGAAAATGGAAAAAAATATCCTGAAGTTATTCTTGGAAATCTTAATTAAAATTGACTGAAGCTCATCCTATGGTGGCCCAGCTTTCAGCATTGTCTTAATTTCCCATTGCTACTATTATGAGTCAAAATGCCAACATTTTCTGAACTCGTCTTTCAAAGCTGAAATTAGTCATTTATAGCTGAATACAAGGTAAACTTGATGAAGATGTATTCAGGGTTTTGAGTAATAATCATATTGAAAAAAAAATTACCCCCCCCCCCCAAACAAATAACTGAAACACAGATTTGTTTATCAAACTGCATAAATCCTGCAAACATCCACTTTTCCTCAACTATATCAGTATGTGGGCAGACTGATGGAGGCAACTCTTCACCTCATGCTGCAGAGGCTGACGCAAGAGATGCAAAGAGCTCAATCACATAAGTCCTGGAAAACAGAACTGAAGTATAGCTCAAGACACAATAGATGAAATAATCCAAATAATCTCTAGATAAATGTGCCATCTTCATCTGCCACAACTCCAGCACCTCTCTGCAATACTGAAGGTCAGGACCAACAGGTTACATCACTTCAAGTAACTAAACTGATCTTAAAAAGTTACAAAGTACAGTTAAGTAGAAGAGTCTGATAACTAAGGAGTGATACTCAGTCATCTCTGCCCAAGTCATAGTAATTTAGATAAAAAAATTATTTTATGAAGAATGAAACTTTCACTGTAACAACTGTACTTTTACATTTTCCCCATCTACTCATTCCTTTAAGAAGACAGAAGTGGATTTACAAAATTGACTTCCTAAACACCAGTGACAGCTTTTTTTATTGCTCTGTCGAAAGAATAAAGGTAGACAATTGGAGAACATCCTTTTATACAGAATCACTGTACTTTTTTCCAGTCTGCTTGTGTGAGGATTAGAATTAATAGCAAAAGAGAAGACTCAGCCAACAACACTGCCAATTAAAAAAAAAAAAAGGGAAAGAAAAAAAAAAGGGGGGCAGGCACCAAGCCCACCTTCTTGAATGTGGATAAATTTTGTTGGAGACAACTAGTTAGTATAAGAACAGTGGAATATTAAGAGAAACTGTGAGCATTCCAGAGGAGTGATACTCATAGAATTATAGAATATTCTGAGTTGGAAGGGACCACAAGGACCAATGAGTCCAGCTCTGGGCCCTGCACAGGACAACCCCAAGAATCACACCATGTGCCTGACAGCACTGTCCAAAGACTTCTTGAACTCTGTCAGGCTTGGTGCTGTGACCACTTCCCTGGGGAGCCTGTTCCAGTGCTCAAGAAAGATTTTATCTTTTCTGAGAAAAAGGTGGTTCTCTGTTTAAGTCTAAAGTTATTTCTATAGACAAAATTTATGGGGGAAGATTTGTAGGCTCCAAAATCTGGAAACATAATTACCAATGACAGGCATTATCGTTATGCAAAACCTTCAAGAAAAAAAAAAAAAAAAAGGAAAAAAAAGTTCCCCATTAGAGGTCACCCTGAACAGAAAAAAATCTTATTTGCCTTAATCCTCCTATATTCAACATCAGGGGGCAAGACCACGGGGGCGGGGGACAGAGGGGAAGGAGGAGCCCACACAGCCCGCAGCTTCCATTGTTACGTATCTCCTAACCTGATCATTTCCTTATAGCACTTTCAAGAAGAACATTTCAATATGAATCAACAAAAATAGTTTCGCAAAGTAGGTCGTTGCTGCAGCAACCAGGCGGCTGTTTGGACTACTCCCTGCCACAATGACCTACTTTTCCAGTTATATGTAACCGTTGTAGTAAGATCCGAATTTTCCTTCCCTATGGAGCCGCTCTGAGAGGATTCCTGTACCACAGCTGAACTTTATGCCTAACAGGGACAGAGAAAGGCTTCATTTGAGCAGGTACAAGCAGCGGGTCGGTTCTGCTCCTCCTCTGTGTTACAGTCAAAAGTGTCGATGGCTAAAGGTTACATGAAACCCAATACGCGCTCGGAGCTCAAAAGTGCCCGGGCAGCGCTCGGAGCCGAGGAGCTGATAAAGAATGGAAGGGAAGGTGTGAAAAGGAACAGGCGCTGGTGAACAGCGTGTCCCCCGCCAGACTCGACAGCTGGCACCAAACTCCGGCACAAACAGCCTGTTCTGTACCACCATCCAAGCACAAGCCTTTATTACAGGTCTAAACAACACTACATCTGCATAAAAGAAAACCCCCGGTGAATTGCAGGTAAAGCTCACGTGTTTTTAAACCCTATTTAACTCTGCCTGCGCTGGAGAGGGGAGACAGAAAGGTACCAAACAAATCCAGGAAGAAATGTTGACAGTTACATAATTTCCTGTTTACTGTTGCTGTTAAAAGCACTGTTTTTCCTTATAACAAAGAAAAAAATCACCTCTTAAACTAATTAAGGAAATAATTATCTCTGTAGAAATAAGACTACAACACTTCAAACATCAATCACACTGACTTGTACTTAATATTTTTTGATCAATGTATTCAATCCCAAGTTCAAAAGCCTCCATTCAAGGTGAAATTAAAGAGACAAGCACAAGAGACAAACATTTCCAAGCAAAAGAAAACCCATTCCAAGAAAAGGCAAGCTAGGCATTACCATATTGTACACCATAATTAAACCCCAGACAACAGAAAGCTTCTGACAGATAATACAGCTCATATGATGAAAGCAGAAAAATGAAGAACACACAAAAAAGCTCTCCAAAGCTTACTTTATACTTTAAAGTATACTATAAATACTTAGGTCTTCTAAAAATTTCTAAGTCCAGCAGGAAGAATACTGCAACTGCTGACAATATAGTGCTGCCAGTGGAAAAGTTTCTGGAATTTCCCCACACACCTTCATTTGGGAACAGGCCACTTACAATCACATAACTGTTCCTGAAAATCTCATACCCTTCAAACAAAAATAGTAAAAAAAAAAACCAAAAAAAAAAAAAAAAAAACAAACAAAAAAAAAAAAACCAACCACCCAAAAAGCCTAACAATTATTTTCACTTTACCACTGCACTTGACAAGCCATAGAGCAACAGCTGGAAAGGTAGGATCCTGGAATAAAGACAGACTAATAGAAGAAAAAAAAGTGCAGAACTATGAAAATAGAAAAGGCTGCTGCTGAAAGAGTAATACACGACTACTAGTAACACTTTCCAGTTTCAAAGTGTGATTTCCAATGCCAAAAATTCAAGCTCCATTGGGCTGTCTCATATGGAAGCAGTAAAGAATTGGAGTAAAAATTTCTTCAAGTGCTGCAAATGCAGCATTTGAAGAATTTTGCTTTGACAAACACAATGTTTCAGTGTTGGCACTGAAAAAGAGAGGTTGGTGGAATTATATTAAAAAGAATGCAAAGAGCCAAATTCTAAATTGTAAAAATAGAAACATCCAGATTATCCCCCACAAACTCAACATTTTCTTCATGGTTTAGAAGAAAAACACACTACTGCTGAAATAAAGTACTCCTCAACAGTAAATTTATTGGCAAGTAGCTTACAGAAAGGAAATTTCAGCCAAGTAAAAAACCCTACTCACTGAAAAGCACCATGACTATATGATTATTATTTTACACAGGTCTCCTCAGGTTACGAAAACCTTGAAATAAAAGGGGAAAATACAAAGCAATTAAAGCAGAAGTGTCAATATCACAGCAACTTACAACTTTTTCCTTTGGCATAAAATGAATACTAGATGTTTCTAGGTCATACAAGTGAAAGAGTATGCTAGAGAAAAAAAATAAGAAATTGAAGTCTCTTGCAGAGATTTTAAGGAAGCATTCATAGGATTTGGAAGATACTGTGCAAGAGCAGTAAACAGCAAATAGTTACACTATCTAAAAAGAAACAGGGAGAAAGCAAAGCAAACTTGACCTTACCAGGCCTGTCATCTCCTGAAAAGTAATGAAGGAAAGGCACAGGAATTATCCCTAGGCAACACAAATAAAACAAATAATTCAGATGCCATCCTTGGCTTGATCACCCTCATTAAGACTTGGGATGGTTTCGACTTTTTGAGTTCACCAATAGCAAGACTTACAAAGAATAAAAATGAAATGCAACCCCCTCCCCAAAGACCCTTCTGAAACCTGTATGGCAAAAATCACTGTCTAGAGTATTTTCTTTTAAATGCATGTCTCAGTTTTGCAGATGTAGTCATGCTTCTCCCATGAGACAGGAAAAAAAATATTAGGTAATCTCTGCTAAAAGCCACGATGTTTTCTTCAACTTTAAGACTTTCTTAAGACTTCTAGAAAAAAAAATGAGCTTGTTTAGTCTCTAGAATACAAAATATGAAGGAGAAAGAATGAAAAAAAGATCACTTGATGTCACAGGATTTACAGACAGAAAATTTCAATGCAGAGGAAATTCTACAGAGAACACAGCACAGACAACATTTAGTCCATTCTTCAATGAATCCAATATATTAGAAATAAAACCAGTAGCTATTTTCAGTGCCAGTTGCTCTATAAAATGCAGTATCACAGTTCTCCGTACACTTGCCCAGGACTTCAGAACTGCACAGATTGTGAAATTGAGGTGAGTTGGCCATGGTGTTCTGTATCTTCAATACACAGCAAAACTGCAACCATTCAGATCATGATCATGTTTTATGAACTATACAAGGCATGAAGCAACAAGCAGCCTACATGAACAGGTTACCTATTTATTTATTTCTCTATCTGATGCAAATAACCCTATTTTTGTTTTTTTTCAAAAGCTTTCTCTCTCAATTGCAGCACATTTTACCCCTCACCGACAAGGTCAGTAGAACTCTGGCACTGAGAAACAAACAAACAAACAAACACCACCAACAACAAAAAATTTGCAAGCACTGAACTCCATAGGTTCCTTACTGTGAAAAATAAAGCATTTCCTAGGTCACGGATTTCATACTTTGGATAGATAACAGATAGAAAAACCCACGTTTTCCTTACAGGAATTGTTCCTAAGTAACTTTTACTGTATATATTTAATCTCCATCACTGAAGAATTAATAACATATATTCATACTTCACAACTTCCCCATCTGAGTGTAAACAGAATTTTTTCAACATTTCTAGTTTTAATTCTGAAGGGATAAGGCTTTGTGTTTTGAAAGGGTACAAACCCTCAATGCAAGAATTTTACAGCCTTTACTTTATGTCTGTGAAAGAGCCACAAACATACAGATGTTAAAGAAGAAATGCATGAGAATGAACAGGAAGGGAAATGCTTTTCTATAAATTAAGAAACATTGAGATAAAGTAAATTTCTAAAACAGGTCCAGAAAATTTCTCTAGTTTAGTTGTAGGAGGAAGCAATACATAACACAAAAGCAAAGGTGGACATCACGTGCCGGCCAATACAGAAATTAGATATGCAGGATGCATCCTAACCAATGTTCAATGGAAGAAATCCCTTCCATCTCTGATAAAACTGAACAGCTTTTATCTTACTGCAAGAAAGTTGTTGCACTAGCAGTTTTCAAAGAGATTTGAAGCAACAGTTTGACACCTGAATTTAGTAATTTGCTTCCAAAATGCTGAGTATTATGAAATTCTTATTTCCTACCCAGATTTACCAACATTGAATTTCAGATCTTTAAAATACTAATGCAATTTAAAAATAAATAGTTAAAAAAAAAACAAAGTACAAAAATCACAAAAAAAGAGCATATTTTAGGAAGCTCTGTTCACGGCAGCTCATCTACTGTCTAAAAGCTCATGTGTTAGTTTTTATTATCTCCATTGGTAACTGGAATGCCCTCTGATTTTTAACTGTTCCAACAGTATAGACATCCATGCAGACTTTTGCCACAGCCATCTCCACTTGCACACTTGAAACAGAACACTGAAATATTGACCTGTCCTTTGCAGTCTATCCTTCACCTCCACTGAAGCTTTATTCCCTTAGAAAAAAAATCATTTACACTCACTAAACTCCAAAGCAGTGAAAGCAAATGCTTTATGGTGACCTGAAAAACAAATAGAGGCTTCAGGGTTAGAAGAACACTGCAATTAGAGCTCACCTCTTGACCTAGATTGCAAAGAACATGAAAGCCAAAAGTACACAGAAGCACAAACTAACCTTGCTCCATGTTACATTAAGAGTTCTGAGAAACCTAAGTGAAATGTATTGCACCAAAATACGATGAAGTTCTTAACTCAGTAATCCAGTCCTTTCCTAGGGGTAACTAAAGGTATGGCTGTTAAACCTACTGAAATGTGATAAGCAAATTACTAAGCCTACGGAACACAAAGCCACCATACTCTTACACTACCTAAACAACTCACTCATGCTCAAGCTGACTTCTGCCTTTTTAGGTCACTATGGGAAAGTCACAAAATTCCCCAAAAGCAAAGGGTTTCTTGCAGTATGCAAGTTCATGACATCACAGACTTTAGTGTGACTTCTACACTGAAAAAATGGCCGACTTTGCTGGCAGCCTGACCTTCCTCCTATCACAGGTTATATAACTAACCTGAAAACCTGCCAGGCACTGACACACAGTATGGAAAAGAACCACTTCTGAAAATAAAGGCTTCCATGCTGTAGGTCAACTGCTACAAACTGAAAAGTTCAGGCAGTGCACAATGATAAACAGGCTTTTCTGCAATATTTGCATAATATATTTAAAGAGTAGCTTCTGTTGGTCGGGATAAAGACATTTTCCCAAACTGGAGGAGAATATATTTTATTGTATTAAAATGGCCAAAGGAGAACGATAATACATGAAATAACTGGCTTAGAAGAACTGATGCAGAATTCATTGGCACTGCCACATACTGATCAGTTAAGGGGAAAAAAAAAAATCTGTATTCTTGATTGCCTAAAAAAAGCTGCTTTCACATTCATCACAGATGGTGTTTGTTGGGGGTTATCGCCCTCCCTGTTTGTGACCAGAGCAGGAAATACTATGAGGTGTGGACAGATTACCTTGTCCTACTCAAATAAAGAATATGACCTGTTGGTGGTTTTGTGAAATGAAACAAAAATATATTACTGCTCCCAAGAGAAGGAAGACTAAAAAAAATCCTACAGACTTGTTTGAAACCACATTTCTCCGTTAATACTCAAAGTCCACATGCTATTACATATCAAGAAGACTTGACCCAGCTCTTCTCTGGACATCCTCAAACCTGGAGATTAGTGATGTAAAACCAGGTGTCTAAAACCTCTAAATTTCTTAACCTAAGGAATTAAGACTCCTTCAAGATCAACCTTAAGAGTCAAAACCCAGATTGTAGTAGAGATGCTCACTATAATTCTTCTGGCCTACAGTAACTGCTGTTTGGGAAAACCAACTTACTGAGCACAGTTCAATTTGCAGTACCGCCTGCTGCCTCCACACCAACCCGAGCAGTCTTCCTGTCCAACTGAATAACAGCTACACTACAGAATCTGGTGATACAAGCTCATTCACCAAAATACGGAAACAAGCACAGTGCAATTTCTCAGCTAGCACTTTCACATTCTGACAGTCTGACAAAAAAGAAAGCACTTATTTTCCTGGCACAGTAAAAAGGCAAATACTTATTTTCAGCAATATTGTTTCAAAGGGTGCCAACAAAGGGTAAGCCACAGAAGAAACCAATAATCCCCTTCCAAAAAAACACCTGGTGGTTACTGCAGACATGAGCAATTCAGGCTAAGAGTGATATGACCATTGTAATCTGACTCAAATCCATATTGTCACTGAAAGAAATGGTACCTGCCCTTCCCACTCTTTGCCTCTTCACTACTACTACTACTACGGTGACCTTTTTGCTGGCACAATCTACCACAGGGCTAATCCCACCAAAACTGGTAATTAATCTCTTTTGGACAGATTGATGAGCTAAACTGGCTCACCACAGGGTTGTGTGCTATCATAAAAGGGTGGAACCAACCCTTTCATCAACAGTGCAGGATTAAATCCATGAGGACATACGTCAGTGTGCTTCAATGACGTAGTTTGTAAATCACAGGGCTAGATCATATAATATAACACAAATTATAGAGGGAGTTGCTAAATTGCAGGCACTTTTGGGGTAAAAAATGGTTTTTGTGGAAGAGAACAGGTGAGCAGCCTAGGCGTGTGGCACTGGGGGGTTTGTCCAATCTAACTGGAGGTACCACAGAGCTCCCATATGAAAATGCAACTTCTGGAAACAAGCTACAGACTTTTCCCAGATGAATCACCCGCAGTTTAATGGGCTGGGTGAACAGAAGCTCTCCCAATGGCTCTAGAGCTGAAGCCACTCCTTAGAGGGTAGGATGGGTGCACGGCCAGGTTTTGGTATGGGGGGCTACAAGGGTGGCCTCTGGGAGAGGCTGCTGGAAGCGTCCACCACGTCTTTCCAGGCCAGTGCCAGAGGGCTCCAACAAGGACCTGCCGCTGGCCAAGGCAGTGCCTCTGGGATAATCTGACAGGGGGAAAACGTCATTGCGGGGGAGCCACTGAAACCAGAGGAGAATGAGACACAGAAAGAAACAACTCTGTGGGCTCCTACGTTAGGGAAGAAGGAGGGGGAGGATGTGCTACAGGCACCAGAACAGAGATTCCCCTGCAGCCTGTGCTGAAGACCACTGAGAGGAAGGCTGCCCACCTACCGCCCATGAAGGACCATGGCTGAGAAAACATGAGTGTGAAGAGTCTTTTCCCTGAGAAAAAAGGAGCAGAGACAACATTTGATGAACTGACCAAAATCCCATCCCTCTGTGTTCTTTGGGGACAGGAGGCAGAGAAAATGGGATTGAAGCTGAGCCCAGAAAGAGAGGAAGGCACTTTAAGAATTTAGGTTATTTTTTGTTACCCTGTTCTGATTTGGCTGGCAATAAATTAATTAATTTTCCCCATGATAGTAATGGCTGAGTGATCACTTCTTGCCCTTATCCTGACCCACAAGATTTTTGTTGTATTTTCTACTCCCTGTCTAACTGAGGGGAGTGATAGAGTACCTTTGGTGGGCTTCATGTCAAATATTTCATAAATCAAATAGATTTTCATTCTACGTGCGCCAAAATAAAGACTTAAAGGGATGTTTTCATCAGGGAAGTCAAACATTTCTGTGCATTCCTCTGATAAGCATGTCACCAAAATTAACAAAGTATAATATGCAGATTTTGTCTGCCCGAATTACAGATATGAAACTCAAATCACTCATAGATTAATTCTATTAACAAACTTTTTACACCAATCCCACATCGAACAAACACACCTCTATTGGACAAACCATACCTATGTACGCTGAAACTGTAAGTATATTATCAAAACCAGATGCACAGAATAGCAAAATTTAATAGATACTATAGAAAGATGCCTAAATATTAATTTTTAAAAACAATTCCCATGAATTGCAGTGATTGTCCTGGAAATTAAATCCTTTTTTTTCCCCTCAGGTTTTAATTTTTCTTTTGCTTGAAATTTGAGCGTGGGAAAAAGAAGATCGCCTCTTTTCTTTCTCCAAAATCAACACCACTATGTGCCATAAAAGCAGCAGCTAACTTTGAAGGATCTTGAACAAATCACTATTCTCACAAAATCTAAGAGGTTTACAAAACAAATTCTATTACTCTTATTTTAAACGTGAAATCTGTTCTCTTCAGGAATGGTAAAAAAAAAAAAAAAGAAAAACAAGGATTGGCAACATTAGATTATTCATCTTTATGAAATTAGCTGCTGCACACCAGTGTTTTAGCTATCACATCAAAGACAGACATACACACTCAAAAAGACAAACTAAAAGTAAATTATTACCCACGGTAAATCCTTATGCAGCAACTAACAGAATGTCTGCATTTCTTTTTTGATACTGTGACCAATTGCCACTTTGTACTAAAACCGGGACTAAATGAAACTCTCCCTCAGGTGATGTTGTTAAGCGTGAGGTTCCATCCTCCTTAATATGGAAAAGTCCGTGAGCACATACAAACACATTTTTTCAGAAGTAGGTAATGGTTACTTGTTGGAGTACGCAAGTTACATTCTTTGCCTGCTTTGTTGACACAATTAGATGCAAGCTAATTCTGGTGCCTAACGTTTAAGGGCAACTGACAAAATTTTAAGAGAGCTTTAGTGTGATTTTAGCATTTGGCATCTCCCTCCACCACTTCTCCATCACCTTTTACTGCACCAAGTAACTTCTCTCTCTCAAGTGTTGATCTGTGAACAACACTGTGAACTCATCCCATAGAAAAAGAATGTCTCAATGAAAGCACATCTTCATTTATCTGACGGCTTGAAAAAAGGAACAATAAGAAGAAACAGAACAGAACCAGAAAAAAATGAAGTGAGCTGAGGGAGGTCCTGGCATTTGTTACGTAGCACTCACAAATTTAGAACAGGTGGGCTGAATGCCAGGAGAAAGGAGGTCAGTAAGACCATGTGACTGCTTTGTAATTAGACTTGCTCAATAGTGCAATTACACAAAAATATTAGTTCCTGATTGTTACATGACTGTTTAAAGAGAAAAGTTAATTAGAAAGCACCTATGTATTAAAGGTTGCTATTTACCAGATTTCACACACGTTTGTTAATATAAACCCTAATTGGTGACCCTGCAGAGCGACAATATTCTAATAAGAAACTAAACCTCCTGGTTTCTTGTGTTCTTTCACCATTTTTTCCCCACGTAGCTTGTGTTAGTCATAGTTTGACAGAGAAGGGCTTTGCCCAGGGCACTAGGACCACAAACACTTGGTGTCAGTCAACTCAAATTAAGAAAGGACCACTGTAAATTCACACCAGGAGGTTATATTTGACTCATCCTCCTAATGCTGAAGGGCTTCTGCTCCCAGTCTCAAATAAAGTGTTTTTGACTAATTCAACACCCTACTCAACAGGCATGTAAAGCAACAATTTTGCTCATAGTCACCAAGTGAGAAAGTACATAAACTGTTTTATCATTAATTATAAGTGCCAAATGAGACTAGCAAACCAAAAAACTGCATCATAGACGTTGTGTATACTTATTGGGAACGTATGTGTCTGCACTGGTTAAAAAAAATCTCATTAAAACCACTGGAACCTCAAGTGGATTCATACCAAAATAGTAACTGTCCATTTAAATAACAACTTATTGAGAAGAACCATAAAAAACATACAGCTTTAGCAGCCAGTTATTCTATAAAGTTACTGTGCTTTTAAACTTGAAAAGAACCTGATGATCTCACAAAACCCGGCTATGCAGGCAGCAAAATTTCCTACTCAAATACATGTGCAGCACATGCCTTGAGGGTATTTGAGTACCAGGAGATTGCTTGAGGTGCTTTGGACAGGAGAGCTGTAATCCAACCCAAACTCAGTCCCTCCAACTAGCAACTAAAACCAGGTATTTTTCTCCAAATGCAAAATGCAGTGGAAGGACTAGTTGCCTACTGAAGCACTGAAAACACTGTTAAGAGTAAACTAACCAACAATATATCACACGCAGATGTACTCAAGGACTCTATTAGCTAACGATCATATTACACAGTCATTGAAGAACCAGGGCAATAGCACTGAAGACATGAACTTCCTCCTGCTAGAATCAAAGTTCACATTTGTCTATCATTCCTAGCTCAGAGAATACAACCAAAAACTGTTCAGCATTTCAACTGCAGGGCACATTAGAGACCTGTGAAGTATTCTTACGACATGCGATTTCCTTAACACTTCAAACTTGTGCCAATTGTCCACATTCTTTTGAAACTTAAGTATCTATTCATGTTTCATCCACAAAATTAACACCTCTGAGCGTCTTCATGAAGGTAAAATGTAATGCAAAGAAACAAAACTTATCCCTTCAAAGCAAAAACGATTTAAAGGCTCTTCGAAATGTACATCATGAGTCTCAGAAAAGGGAAGCGTCTAACAATTATTTGTAAGTTATTTTTGTCAGTGAAAATGAGATAACCATCAAGTTAAAGTTCACCAAAAGCATCTTTAGTATTTCTCTCTTGAAAACAAGAAGAATGTAAGGAAAACCTCTCAAACTCTCAAAAAAAGCCCCCAAAACCACCAAAACCAGAAACCTAAAATCTCCAAAAGTAAGTTACCTGTTGGTAAAGTATTTAATAAGCTAGGATACAAATTATTAAATCTGAAAGGAATAATCCTTCAAGTGAACTCAACTGAAACCTGAAATATCTAAACTTTGTCATTCTCCTATGACCTAGTGTTAAGCAAGTTTCATTGTGCTTGTTCCGTAATTAGCCAACTTCTCAGCATTGTAGCCTGGGCAGGCTCAGTTCACGAGCATTTCAAGTTCCTGACATTGGAGGGACACATGATACACAAACTCTACTGCATTATCAACCACTTCATAAGGGTAACAATTTTCAGATTCCTAGTGATGTTTTAACTAATCTCACATGACAAGCATGCACCGAAGTCCTATTAACCTCTGCCTTATTATGGCACGCATTTAGCATGCAAGCGTCAGTCAGAGCTCCACAGTAAAGTTCATTTCTGTATCGGGCAGGGAGGAGAATCACAGCTGTCTTGACGGTGCAGGAACAAATCTGCATGGTCCGGAAAGGGACACTGCACACCAAGCCAGCCAGAGCCCAAGAAGCATTCAGACAACGCTCTCAGGCACACAGCGGGTTTCTCGGGGCTGTCCTATGCAGGGCCAGGAGCTGGACTCCGCGATCCTCCTGGGTCAGTTCCAACTCAGGATATTTTGTGATACCCTTCCGTGTAGGAACGGTACTCTGAGAAAGTACTTCTGAACTAAGCGAGCAGGTTCACAGTTTCTCCAGGACGGAGTCGCCCTGAGGTTCCCGGCCGCCCTGAGTTCCTGAGGCGGTGCAAATCCCCCCGGGCTGCTCCCCACAGGGTTTTCCGCCCGGCAGCAACTCCGCTTTGTGCTCCAGCGCTCGGGCACGGAACCGCCGCCCACGGGAGCGAGCCCAAGCGGCCCCGGGGAGCCACAGCCCCCCGCCCCGCACTCTGCCACGGGCTGCCCGGGTCCTTCTCCCCGTCCCTCCCACGTGCGCGGCGGGAGCCGCAGCCGGGCCGGCGCTGGGCTGGATATGTAACACCGCCGGGCCCGCGGGGAGGGCGGGCGGCCGAGGGAAGCCGGCGCTGGCGGCGGCCCAATCGGGCGCGGAGGGGAGGGGATGGCGGGGAGGCAGCGTGACCGAATACATAACGCGGGGATTAGGGCCCCCGCAGCGCCCCGCACTCACCGCCACCTGTTGATGCCCACGTTGGAGGAGCCGGCGAACCAGGGGTCCAGGATGTAGACGCAGCGCACCGTGTCGGCGCCCTGGATGCATTCCCGCAGCGCCGGGTTGTCGTGGAGCCGCAGCCCCTTGCGGAACCAGTGTACGGCGTTCACCCCCATGCCGGGTGCGGGCGCTCAGCGGGAACCGCCGCCGCCCGCGGGGCCGCTCATGGCCCGGCGCCGCCGGGCGAGCACGGACGGGCGGCGGGGCGGCCCGCGGGGCCTCTCTGCGGACGGCTCTAGGACCCGGCGGACACGGCGGGAGCGGCCGCCCGGCGGGGACGCATCACCCCGCGGAGCCCCCGCGCCGGGGAGAGCAGAGACGAAAGGTGGGAGCGCTGGGTGCGGCGGTGTCTGCGGGGAGGTGACGGCGTCCTGCCCGCGGAAAGCGCCGTCCGTGCCCGCTGCCGCCTCCTCGCCGCTCGCCCTGTGACTGCGCCGGGCGCGGGGCTGCGCCGGCCGCTCCGCCCCGCCCCCCGCCGCTCATTGGCCGGCGCCGCTCCCACGTGACCGCGGGCCCTCACGTTTCTGAGGTGTGTTCGCTGCCGGCGGCGCGCGGGGGAGCCCCGGGCGGGTGGCCGCGCGGCCGCGGCGGGCGGGAGGCGGCCGGGAGACCCGCGGCCTCGGCGGGGATCCCACCTGCCGGGGCGGCGCGGGGTCGGCGGGCCGCGGCGGCGGGGGGCGGGGCCCGGCTCTCCGCCACCCCCCTGCGGCTCGGCGCGACGGGACCCGGATGAGCACGGGGCCGCGAGGCGGCTCTCGGTGGCGCCGGTTCCGCCGGGAGGCGCGCGCGCGCGCGCGCCCCCGAGGCTGTTATGTATCGCGCCGCGCGCGCGCCCGCGCCGCTGCCGTCAGCCGCCCGCCCCCCGGGCTGCGCCGCCCGGCCCGCCGCAGCCGGCCCCGGCCCGCGGGAAACAGGCGGGGCGCTTATATAAGCGTGTGCGTAGGGAGCACCCGCTGCAGTCGCCGAGCGCTTGGGGTCCCTTCCAGCCCTGACGATTCTGTGACGCGGGCCGACGGCTCGCTGCTGCCCGGTGCCGTCGGGACGTGCTGGTCAAAGGGAACCCCCGGGCAAGAGAGAGCGGCTCGGCCGTGCGGTGCTGCCGCACCCAAACAGGCCTTCAAGCAGCAGAACGAGTTAAAATGGTCCCTCTTACACCGTTAGTAAAGTCATTACTGAACGGTGAATTTCTCACGCCAGTTAATTACAGAGCTCAAACCACCGTCCCTGCGCTGCCAACACAGCGGGTTTCCCTGGACCTGCTCCTTGGTTACACCGGGCACGGCCAACAGCCGACCGAAGCATCGCACTGACAGGGCTCAGTGTAACCCTCCGGAGCCTTAACAGGGCAGCTCTAGAAGCAGACCTGAAAATAAACCTCCACCTGTGGATTGCAGCTCAAATCTACAGCTTCCAGAGTGTTCACGGACAAGTGAGTAGCAACAGCAAGAGTGGTCTTATTAGAAATAACGTCTCAAGTAAAAGGCAGAGGACCACTCAAACCAGCAGTATGGACCTTTCTTAACTTCGAGAATGCCAGACAGTACTTTAGGAACTGTCATTTTTCTTTCTCCTAAAATACTTTTTTTGCTAAGATCCACAGAAAGTAAAACTCAACAAGAAGAGACACATGCATCATATGTTTCCCCTCATGCTTTTCTTTCCTCACTCTGAATGATGTAATAAACACAGTAACAGAATCACAGGATCATTTAGGTTGGAAAAGACCTCTGAGGCCAACTTTTGACTGACCACCACCATCTCAACTAGGCCATGGCACTAAGTGCCATGTCCAGTTGTATCTTGGACACCTCCGGGGATGGTGACTCCATCATCTCCCTGGGCAGCTCATTCCAGTGTTTAACAGCCCTGTCCATGAAAAAAATTCCTCCTGATGTCCAACCTGAATCTCCCCTGGTGCAGCTTGAAGCTCTGTCCTCTCATCCTGTTTGCACTTGCCTGGGAGAAGAGGCCCCACCTGTCATTTACAATCAAGGTTATGCAAAGGCCCCAGCCATGATTAGAAGCCCTTTCGGCTTGGTCTTATGGGAAATTTCTTTTTAAAAGGTCTATGTGCAGACTGAACAGTTTTTGAGCACTGACTTTAACAATAGCACAAATGATGATGAGTTTTTCAGTTATCACTTTGCTGTACGTAGAAAATCATATTCCACAGGTCATCATTCTGATCCAAGAAGAACATGTGGGATCCCGTCATATACCCCTGCCTCAACTCAGAGCTGGAGTAGTGGGGTCATTGTAAAGTCAAACATTGTTTTCTCAATTAATACAAAGTATGTTCTTAGTTGCCTGGTGGTTTTTTAATTATCTTTATCATCATTATTATTATATGCAAAATATTCAGTAAATAATTTTCAAATTAATAAGAAAAAGGAAGTTCAATAGTTAATGACCGCTGTCCATCAAACCCATTTAAATTCTATGATTTTTGAGCACACTGAGGAAGTAGATTCCTTATTTTCAAGGAAAGTCACTTCACAACACAGTTTTTATTTCAAGCATTTAAATTGCTTTTTCATGCTCATTATGTGTCCTGCTAGCTCCCCACAAGGCTGCCACACTGAAGAGAGCCCTGAATAAAGTCCAGCATCAACCAGTCTGCCTTCTTGGGAATGCTGAGGTGGAAACAGCCCTTCCTCACTAGAGCTCATGGTTTCATAAACAAATTGCAGCCATGAAAACCATCAGTCTCTAAGCTGTTTGTTGCTACAAGCTAACTAACAATTGCAGTATATCATTAGCATATGGTTATGTCAAAACACTATCTGGCTCTATCTGGCCATGCCTTCTACGTGAGACAGTTTGTTCTTGACTCAGAAGTGAGAGAAAGAACATATTAATGTATAATTAATATTGTATTAGGATATATTAATATATAATAGATGCAGACTGTATTAATTAAAATGTCAGATCTCAAGGGAGGACACACTCCAACTTAGTTGAAATAGAAAATAGAATGACAGTTAATCAAGGAACTCATGCAAGTAAACCTCCCTATGGTGTTCTCTTGTGAATAACTTTTTTTTAAACAATATTGCTAATTTAGCCCAGACAGTGATTGCAAAAATGAAGAGTGGGGAGAAGACAGAAGGGAAAAGAGATAACATGAAGGCATGAAGTGAAAAAAACATAAAGAAGCAAGTATACAGTACATTTTGTTTTTACAAATTAGAAGCTATTTTTTTAGATGCATGTTTTTAACGTAATTGCATGCATTACATTCACAGACTTTTAAACTCTTTTTGGAACAGCTGTTATTTAGGAGACCAAGCCTGAACCCTGTTCCTAGAGCAAAGTTTCTTTCTACGGCATTTCTTTTTCACAAGCTCTTTTTCACAGATCCAATACAGACTACTGAACATGCTCATTTTGTCGCTGACAAAAGAAGGGTGCACAGACACAACAGTAGTGATTTTCACTCTCTGAAAGATGTGATTGTGCAGACTTGTAGTTAAAAAATCCAAACCCCTCTAGTAAAATATTTCTAGTCTAGAAATCATTTATGTGACTGCTGATTTGTTACTCTAGATGAGAAATATAAGTAGCTATGGCTAAAAAAATAAGATAGAGGAAGATGGTTTTCACCATCACAGTTCAATGAATTTCTGAAAAGCCTCCAGTAAAACAATATAAGCCCGATGACTACATGTGAATTTAGTTATGTAATATGGAAGCGGTCATATGAAGAAAATACACTGGTGTAATACAAGCCTCCCATCATGATGTCTGTGTCACCGAATCAAAAGGATCATCTGCTTCCCGTCAGAGCACAGGCACGCAAATAGCCTGACTTCTAAATGTTCCGTTCTTTGCTACTATATTACTTAGAAGTTATTATCAATTTTTTTTCCTATTTACCCCACTACTTCTCTCTGCAAGCTGTTTCAATCCAACGGCCTTCCACTGTTCCCAGTGCCTGCCAAGCCTGCTGGGCAAGCGGCGGAGCTCGGGCGGTTCCGCCCCGGGCCGGCCGCGTCCTGCTGCCCGCGCCCCCGCCCTCCCCTCCGGCACATGGTACGTGCCGGCGCCCCCCGCGCGGCGGCAGTGCTGCGGCCCGGCGGCGGCGGCGGCGGCGAGGCCGGTGAGCGCGGGCGGGGCGCTGGGGCAGCGGGCTGGGGGCCGCGGGGGCTCGGCCGCTCTCCGGCGGGCCCGGCCCCGGGCCACGGGGGGGCGGAGGGGCCGGCTGGCGTTCCGCTTGTCGTGCTCCGAGCGCCGGCGCCGCGCTGAGGATGGGGCGGGCGGCGTGCGGGGGGAGAAGCCGCACGGTTCCGAGGGATGCGCGGCGGGGGAGCGACCCGCGGGCGCGGGGCCCCCGCGGCGGCAGGCGGTGACCGCGGCGGGATCGGCCCGAGGCCGCCGCTCCCGTGCTGGCTGCAGGAGAACGTCCGCCTCCTGCCTCTCCGCCCCCAAGGCGAGTCCAAAGGGTGGGAAAGCGACGGCGCAGGCGGCCGGGCTGTGGGAGCGGACTGTGATGGAGAGCCTTGTTCTGTCTACGCTGAAAGCACCACCACTCCATGGCCGGTGGGTCAAGTAGTGCGGTGCGTCCTTAAGCACTTTTCAAATGTCTTTCCTTTCCTGGATATAAGAAAAAGCTTTTTCCTGACGAGGACAGTTGAGCAGTAGAACAGGTAACCCACAGAGGCCAGCTGGGCTCCATCCGTGGAGGTGTTAAAGACCTGACTGGACAAAGGAGCTTGGATTCTGCAGACCCTGCTTTGAGCTCTTGAGGTCCCTTCAAACCTGGATTATCCTAGGATCCTCTATAATTTTTTTTCTAGAAAGCTTTATGCTGATCTGGCATATATTTTATAACAATTTACCTCATTTCCACCACTAACGCAAAGCGGGAATTAATTTTTTGTGAGTGCAGAAATGTGAACGTTTACTGTGCATTAATCTACAAAACCTCTCACCACCCCAGATTCCTTCACAAACCATGCAAACCCTGTCTACGCTGCTATCTTCTAAGTAGATACCTACTCTTTTTGGTTCGCTCAAAGTTCAATCTAAGCATTCAGTAGTTTCATTTAATTCTTTACAGCCTACTAAATTTCCCATAAGGAGAATGGTAGTGGTCAGCAGTCACACTGTTGCCCTCTTTACTGAAAGATTTTGTGAACAATCCAGCAGGAGTAAAAGTTTGGGTTTGCTAATTTTCAAGAAGTGATATCTGAGCCTCAAAACACACATTCAGAAATTCACATGAGGGATAAATCAACCAGTTGATCATTGTATCTATTTCTTATAGAAGATTTACGTAGAAGTCTCATGAAATAATGAAACTTACAGCACCCCTGTACTCTGTATATTCAGGTCTCTGCAAGTGTGCTAGCAAGCAGGATCACAGGTAACTTCGACATTAGCTCACTTCCTTATCGCCCTTCTGACACTTGGTGGTGAGAGGGTGCTGCTGGCAGTGAGAGCAAGCAGCTTAGCTGAGCTGGCTGGGTTTTTTCTTAATCTCTCCATTGCTTTACAGTCCCCACAGCAATATAAGTATGTGAAAAGTTACAGTGAGGTCCTGCACATTAGAACATGCATTAGATCCAACAAGAGCTTTAAGAGAACTAACTGAATTCTTGAAAGCAGTTACATACCCTGGAAATGTGATATGGACTTGGAAAAACAGGAAATCAGAACTCAGATCTTTGTTTCTATGACATTCAAATTCATTTGCGTTATTTTGCATGTTGTAGTTTGCATGGGGCTTTTTTACAAGGGCTCCTGAGTGCCCCAGTCAAATGAGTTTTGGCAAATAAAGTTTTCCTTTTATAGTATTCTTTGTTTCTGATGATCCTCACCAACAGCAGAGAAAAACTGACCATGATGCCAGACATTTTTACAAAATGTAAAGCTTCTTTTAAGTGAATGTAACAACCATTCCCATGTCAGATTTTAGAAGAGCACAATTTACTATATCAGAATTTTTTTAAAGTTCTCTAATAGTAAAAATTACAGTGTTTTAAGGGACTGCATGACTCATAAGGCAGTTTTGTTTAACAGCAGGAGTATGAATTAAAGTAAAAGTCATGGTTATTTTTCCACTTCGGAAATATTATTTGACATCCCAAACAATTTTAACAACACTTTGCTGGCCACTTCTAGCTAAGCTGAAGAATTAATGAAGGAAACCCTGATCCTTCAGAGATTTGTTTATTCTGACAGGACCCACTAAACTCAATAGAACTACTCAGTGCTCAGACACAGGCAGTTGTTTCACTCCTGTGGAGAAGAGGTTTAGTTCGCAGTCGCATTTTCAGGACAGGGAAAGGTCAGCACACAAAACATCTGTGACTTACCTACACTTCAGTGCTTCTGAGGTTACTGGGAAAAATCACTTGTTCTGTTGTGGGGCTTGGGACAGCACTTCTGAAGTCACAAGGTGTATGAAGACAAAACCATCAGCCTTGGGGTTCTGACACAAGCAGTGCAATTGGTTTTGCCTTAGAGGTGTGAAAGAATACTAAAGAATAAGTTATCAATAAACAGCTTCTGTTAATAACCTAAGAGTGCACATAGGAAATTACATCTTATTCTGTTAGTTTGCGATGTAGTAACATCACAACAGTCCATCTCAGAAGCAGAAAGAAAGCAATCTAAAAGCAAAGGTACACTTTCTTGAGATAAAGGATTTACCTCTAGAAAATATTTAACCTTACACCTGGCAACTAGAAAGAAGACCTACCACTGAAGTACTCTAAACAAACTACATATTTTCTTAGAAGATGGGCTGTAAGGAAGATACTAGGGCTCTTGTGCAGCTGTGCAATAGGTTTCTTGGTCTGTTAGGTAGGAGATTAGACTGCATGATGATAACAGTATTTTCCCTCCTAAGGGGGAAAAAAAAAAAACAAACCCAAAAAAACCCACCAATAAAAAACCCCCAGCCAAATGTAATTTAACAATGCTCAGTTAGGTACTTTTTGAAGCGTGCTGTACTTAGGGAGAGGTGAAAGCAACTGTCCAAATGTTCTCACTACCAGTTTGAGCAGTTTCAAGCATGTTAGCAGCAGCTATTTGCAGGAGTATTGCAGAGATCAGCAGTTCTCCCTTTCACAGTCAGTACTTCCACAGGGTGGTTATGAGAACAGCCCCCAGGAAGTTAAAGATACACTTGATTATATCTTTCTTTGACTGCTGCGGCTCCTTTGCCCCTGCAGAGCAGGTAACAGTGCATGTGCTGTTGGTGATAACTGGGCAGCCAGTTTGAGCAAAGGTGAGGTGTGGGATTGGCCCTGTGGACTCCAGCATAGCCACACACCTGTTCCACAAGGACTCTGCCTACAGATGAGACCTGGAGGCAAAAATAAAGCATTGGTACAAGGAGCAGTGTAGCAAAGCAGGTGCTGGAATAGGTAGGTGAAAGCCTGGAAATGTTACTGTGTGCTTGCTTCCTCCCCCAAAATACCAGGGTGCTTATTCAAACTCAATTAACACAGTCAGCTGGTGAAAAACACTTACATAAAGGTTCATGTGACTTTTTTTCTCCCTTAATTACATAAGGAATGATTTCAAAATGAAGCTATGCTACAAACTGCTGCTGAAGCAGCACTGCGTGGTGGGTCTCTGACACATGAAAGTACAACTCGCACTCCAAATAATGCTTGAGAAGTTAAAGCAAATACATTCATAAGAACTAAGAAAGAGATTTAAGCTGCCATTTTTGTTAATTCAGTGGGATTGCTGTCAAATGAAATTGCATGAATCATTTTCTTCATGCAGTGTGAACGATCTGTAATGCAGTAACAATGTTAGCTGCAAGAACTGGCTGACAGTTTGAAGCTTGTATGACTGCAGGCATTGATAGGGACAGAGCATTACAGCAGGCCTGTTGCATCCATGTTACTCTTGCAGTGATGTATCCATCAGAACGTTAACCTTTCAAAAATTGTCTTTCCCCCTGCTTTCATGTGAAAGCTGGATTTTGTACTAATAACAAAAACCACTCTGCAGAGTAATTTCTTATGCCAGTTCTGTCTATTCCTTAAATGTGTTTTCTTACAGTTGTTGTGTCTCCACAGGATTGACTTCCATGATGTTGAGAGGAGTTGCTCACGGTGCAAAAGACACGTTCACTCTTCTGTTGACAAGATCTCAGAGCTGTAACCCAGGACTGAAGTTTTCATCAGTATGGCCTGACATAGCAAACAGAAGCTTCCTAATACATTCCAGTTACACAACTGATACCAAGTCAAGAGAGGAAAATAAAAACACCCTGGAGAATCTCTACAGTTTGTCAGTTGACATCACGAAGATACGCAGACTGAAGGAATGGGTCCTTCTCCAGGAGGTGGCCTACGTTAAAGAAATTGCTGGTATCCTACAGGAAATGGGAGCAGATGAGACCACTGTAGCCAACATTATAGAACGCTGCCCTGAGGCAATTCTTCACACCCCAGCAGAGATAAACTCTCAAAGAGCTTTATGGCAATTAGTATGCCAGAATGAAAAACAGCTGATTAAATTAATAGAGCAATTTCCAGAGTCTTTTTTTACTACTGAGTATCAGCAGAACCAGAAGGCAAACATACTATTTTTTCAAGAGCTGGGACTTAAGAATAATATAATCACCAGGTTCTTGACAAGTGCACCCAATATTTTCTATAACCCTGTTGAGAAAAACAAAAATGTGATAGAGACATTACAAAGAAATTATTTAAATTTAGGGGGTTCTGAAGCAAATATGAAGATCTGGATACTGAAGCTATTGAGCCAAAATCCATTTATTTTATTAAATACTTCCACTGCAATCAAAGACAACTTGGAATTTCTCCAAAAGAATGATTTCACTGACCAGGAAGTTCTACAGCTGCTGTCCAAACTTAAAGGCTTCATTTTTCAACTTAATTCTACCACTATGCAGAAGAGTATGCTTTTCTCCAAAAACATCTTCAAATGCAGTGATCAAGAACTAAAACAACTAGTGCTGAAATGCCCAGCCCTTCTCTACTATTCTGTTCCAGTCTTGGAAGAAAGACTTGAAGGACTACTGAGGGAAGGAATTTCTATAGCACAGATTAGAGAGACACCAATGGTGCTGGAGTTGACAACACAAATTGTTCAGTACCGAATTAAAAAACTCTCTGCATTAGGATATGATATAAAGAGTGGAAATCTAGAAAGCTTGAATGGTACTAAAAAAGATTTTGAAGTCACTTATGGTAAAATACAGTCAAAGAAGGAGAGACCAATTTTTAATCCTGTTGCTCCTCTACACATTGAAGATTAATTTGAATGCTATACTTCAAGTTATGGAAAAGCAAATTAAAAGGGAAGTTGGTTCTTTGAGAAGAGATGGAACAAAAGCAATCTTAATCAAGACTGTAGTCTTACACTGTACTTTGTCCAGGAGAGGGTCTTAGTCATTACTTCATTATACAATTGTAGTATTCTAATGCTTTCAAATTATATCATAGAGGTTATAGTTATGATAAAGGTTGCCTTTTTCTAAGAGTACCTCAGATGTGATATTTTCTTACCTGATTGGGCATTAACTGCCTTAGATTTTCAGCACTATGAGTGCACAGTCCAGCCTGTGGTAATGATTAGCACAGTTTTTATCTGAGGAAGACAAAAGGACGATTATTATTTTTCCAGCAGTGTTCATCAATCTGCTGGTTCACTGTCTTCAGGAAACACTCTTGGAGTTCTTTTCCTTATTGCTGAAGAAGCTCAAACTCCTGGATCCTGACCTAAAACAGACTTGATTTCTTGGCCAGGAAAGCCCTGTCCTGAGCACAGGGGTGGGACATGATGGTTTTTTATTCATTGACTGCTATGGTGAGGCCCTAGCATGTTTGTGTACAAACCTCAATGCAAAGAAATTACAAGATGACAACCTTTACATTTCTGAGACTTCAAAATTTACTTATTTTTTAAAAGGTTTGGGACAGGAGGAAATACATTTATTGTATAGTTCTTAATCTCTTCTAGCAAAGTTTGGGGACAGGAGAGATTAGGGAGACTCAAGTCTCAAGTGATGGTAGGAGGAAAGAGAAAGTCATGCTTTTCTATTAGATGCAACTAAACTCTAGTCTGTAAGCCACTGGTGATTAAACATGACTACCAGATTTGCAAACAGCTGCAACCGTTTCTAAATATATGGGTGGCACTACTTCTCAGATAACACCATATGACAATTGGTGACAAGTGCTGGCTTTCAAAATAGTAACTATCAGCGTTTAAGTTCTATGGGGATTTGATTTGTTCTCATTTATGGGCTGTGAATGATAATATAAAATAGCAGCATCACTGACAATCATCTCAATAGAATTAGGATCATCAGTGATTTTACTTCTACTACTAATAGCTACTTTCCTAAGTAGCTATTCCACACATATTCCCTCTTAACAACAGAATAAAAACCAGCTACATACCACTCTCACACCAGGCATTCTTCAAGGTCATTTTTAATACACATTTTGGCAGCAAGTCCAGGCCTCCGTTTCTTAAAATGTGGTTTGTAATTGCTGAAGAAAGCTGGTATTGAATTACTGGTCCAGAGGGTGGGCTGCAAGATGATGATTTTATATAGTCTGCCACATAATCTGCCGTGCACTGGGGAAGGGCTGACAACACCTGGCAGGAGCAGTGCCAAGATCTCAACAGCTGAAGGTCTTACAGTGGGCACTCTGCAGGCAGGTGCAGACGTGACTGACAGGTGTTTCTGGGGGTAAATGCCACTCCTACAGGAGCGTGCGTGACAGTGTCAGGAATTCAAGGGGATGTATCACCAGCATGAAAAAACTCAGGCTGTGGTACCAGGCTGTGTCTATGCTGAATCTTTCAAAACACATTATCGTTTTCTAAGAGGAAACTAGGAAGACAGCTGTATTAAAAATTCACAGGAACTTGCCTTTGTCACTTTCTGACTGTCCTTCCCTGCTCAGCTATTAAGCAGACCACAATATTATCTGAATTCAAAAGCCTCCTTCCCCTCAGACACAAAGGGGCATTTCAGCTCTCCAAAGCTCTTCCTAACACAACCTGAGACCTGAATGGTAGCTTAGGAGGAAAACCAAGACATAAAACAGCGTTTTCCCTGAATATTTAGTTCTAGCATTTCTACAGGTGTCTGTTCTTACAAAGCCCTCGAAACAGCTTATTCCCATCACTTAAATAATTTCTAGTGGCAACAGAACAGGAAAAGGATGTATTTCCTGAACTAAGTCACAGCCTGAGTTATCACAAACTCATGTTGCATTCTGAGTGTTTCAATTTCTCTTCCCCTTTCAAAATAAAAGCATGAGCAGAAATGGTCGTCTTCTCCACTACCAGATGAAAATTCAGTCAATCCTTCATTCCTAACGCTATCTGGGGATCTGTTTCTCTCTTCTTCATAGGATTAATTTACAATAAAACCTCAGGAAAGCTCCCAGTCACCAAAACACTGTATTGCTGAAATCCTCATCTTTTGTTAGTGACTGTGGACCAGCCTGTGAGTAAGCCTTCCACTACCTAGAGAGCAGTCGGGCATATAAGCTGCCTTCATAAACATTTCCCCTTTTGAAACAGGGACTGGGAAAAGGAAAGTGAAATAAAGCTACCACAAAAACAATCCCAAGACAGAAGAACCCCACGCCCCCAGAAAATTTCAGTTCCATATTCCATTCATCTCACTATGATCTTAGAACTGGTTATTCCCAAGCATCATTGACCAGGGGAAAAGAAAATCAGTGCAAAGGATTTTGTGCTGTGTCTGTGCACAGCTTACACACTGAAATTACAGCTTTTGTTAAGAGCTGGTTGATGCTAAGTAGATATAAATAAAAGACACTGTGGAGCATGGTACTGTGGGAAGATTTATACCTAAGTATGCCTTTCTCCACAAAACTAAGGAAGCTTTCAAATGTCTGAAACAGCAACAATTTAATGTTTCACAGGTGCCAGGACAGAATTTGAACAAGTTTTTAAGATGAAGCAAGTTTCATAAGTGAATGGAAAACACACAGGATGTAGGACAAAGCTCTTTGAAAACTAAAACCATATGCCATGTAGAAGTGTTTCAGTTACAAGACTCAAAATAATAGCTACAGGATATGTTAAGAACAAAACACAATGAAGTGTTGGCAACTCTTTACATACCTAACATTGCATCTCTCAGACCACGCCTGTTTTGCTGCAAGTTTCATAGTTTAAAGAATAAAATAAACGAAAGGGCACGACCAGTTCAGCATTCCCATTTTCAGAAAACCTGTTGGGAAGGGTTTGGTTGAGCGTCACAAATTACCACTGTGCTCCAAACAGGTGACTCTTAAAAGAGTTCTGTGGCAGCACTTGGGGGATATGGCTATAATGGAAATCGCAGGGGAGCAGACCATACTAAATCATATGCTGCAGCTAGATCGCCTCTGATATCCAGGCTAGCTCATTTCTAGAACTAACTGATACCTCCAAACCATACCATATTCTATGCAGTTTGCTTTTGACGAAAAAAAAAACCAACCCAAAAAGCATTTAAAGTCTTCCATTTGTTGCATCAACTTACCTCATTACACCCTTGCAGCAGATCAGAACCAAGCAGCTGGTGCATCTAACAAGGAGCAGATGCCATTTCCTGGGTTTTTGCTCTCCCCACCACCCCAAGTTTCCAAGCTTACAAGTATGACACTTCCAACATATACAATTCTGATATAAAATAAAGTTGTTACAGAGTGCAATTGAAGTACAAATGGCTCAGAAAGATTGGGTGACTACAGTACCATAATTGAGACATGGTGTAACTTTCAACACCCATGAACAGAGGACTAAGTTTGACAAGTGATACGGTTTTTAGAAAATACTGCAAACAGCACAAATAGATGCCTTCCATGGGCTTCCAAAG
The DNA here is from genome assembly GCF_029207755.1 of Chamaea fasciata. Taxonomy (NCBI): domain Eukaryota; kingdom Metazoa; phylum Chordata; class Aves; order Passeriformes; family Sylviidae; genus Chamaea; species Chamaea fasciata. The sequence continues at coordinate 61,645,059 of NW_027094090.1, read as the reverse complement.
AGGTTACTTATTTGCAAAATCAGTACACAAATAAAAGATCAGAAATGGTTTATATTTTAAGGCAACCTCATGCTGTGCCATTACAAGTGCATTTTGCCTCACACGCTGCAGAGCATGTACAGATGTTCCCATTTGAGGTGTCTGGAATCTGTCAGTATACAAACTACTTGAATCATGTTTGGGTTTTTTTTAAGGCCTCATCTACCATTTTTGGTTTGTTTTAAATAAAAGTATTGCATTTTACTGAAAAATCAAAGTAAAAATACAAGAAATGTAGTGAAAATTTCCTTGGGCTTGCTTAAACAGCACAAAAAGCTAAACTGGTGCATCACGGAGTTGAGAGAACAGCTTTTCTAGTTCTTCAGTGGTTTCCAGCTACACAAGAATTCCTAGCAATTAGATAGCTGTGCTAAATGACCACTAACATCAGCCCAGTTTCCACAGACTGTGATTTTTTCTGGTGTCTATAAGAAGTTTATTAGAAGCAAGTTCTCACCTGCAGGAGATAGATGCGTATTATTAAATACACCTGAGATGAAGCAATCATATTTTCAGTAAAAATTGACGAAGTTTCAGATATCAGGATTTAAAAAGAGCCTAAAGCTCATTCTGTAAACTGCACTGAAACAACAGGAGAGTTCTTTACACAGCTTCACCTGGTAAAAAGCAATTTTCTTCTAATAAGGCATTAAGTTAGTTTACCCTTTATGATCCTTTCTACCATGTTGTTAAGCTTTTTCACTTCTATCTCCATTCTCATTTCCAATTTCTGCACACCTCCATTCTCTTCGCTCCAGTCTTCACTGGTCAAATGCAGTCAGGGATAGTTTACAGGCTGCCTGCAAATACAGGTTCATAACCAAGACTGGGTACGTCCAAGAGTGCTTTTACACAGCTGAAGGATCCTTAGCAGGAGGATGTGGAAACCACTGAGAACAGTAATTGGCATCTCGTCGTATCGATGGTGTTACAGAGACTATCGAATTTCTACAGTCACATTTTAGTCCAAAACTGCAGAAGGTGTACAGTAAGTGACTATTCAAATATGTATTATTCCTTCAGATACACTCACTTCTATGGTTATCAAGTGTAACATTTCACCAGATACAAAGCTTCAATCTAGGCTCTAATAAGTCCTCATACGCTGTGCTAGCCAAGCTTCTTCTGTCCTTTTCAGATGAAATCGAGTTTCTTGCACAACTCGTTAGAAGATAAAGTGTCTAAGACACATGGCTTCTCATGGTCCCAGTCTTAGCAGATTTTAATGCCACTGATGCAATATTCTGGAGAATCGAGTATGTCCCAGTTTTGGTTTTAGTCAGACTTGTCCTTTTTCTTTCCTGTTAAAGGCACTTTACTTGCAACAGCAGATCCTACAGCTGTAACACCTCCAGCTACAGCAGAAACACTTCCTTTGACTAGACCCACTCCCACGGAAGGCACAGATGTGACCGCTGTTTTGGTAATTTCCAAGCTCTTCCCTCCAATCCAAGCAACACCCCCAATTGTGGCACCAACAGCTCCCTTTGTGACACTGAAGAGGCCACCAGTCACACGAGAGAGCATGCCAGCCTGCTGCTGCGGGTGGTCTTTGAGTGACCCTAAGGGAAGAAACAACAAGCAAATCAATCTCAGCACCAGGATTTAAGCATGTTCAAAAAAGTGTTACTCAAAAGTGCTTCCTTTTCTAGCCTAACAACCATTCCACACAGTCTGTACTTACCTTGCAGGCTGCTTTTTTTGGATGCTCATACAACACATAGTTGCAAATAACAAACAATAGGGAAATCAAGCAAAGAGCAAGTGGAACCACAGTGGGCAGAGCTAGGGAATAAACAGTCATGACATAAAGAGGTGAGGGAGTCAGGAGCAGAAATAACGTGCTTGGAGGAGGACAACTACTTTAGGCGGCAGCAGGACAGAAAAAACAGCTTTAGATGCATGGGAGACCTCTGTCCAGCCCTGCCAACACACTGACTTTTCACTGCAACATGCCTTAGGAGAACCAGCAGAACAGGTCTGTCCCCAGTGCCCTCGCTGCCCACAACTTGCATCCAGAGCACAGATTCCAAGAGTCATGTCCCAGCACTCATCTACTACAAGATGAAAACTAGGATGAGCAACTGTAGATGAAAACTAGGGTGAGCAACTTTCCATGCACTGCCAATGTGTTTGTGATAATGCCAAGATTGACCCAGGACTCAGAATTCATTCAAAAACTGTAAAGGTCAGAGTTCCTATGTGCATGCCTGGAATAATTCAAGCAAAAGATGCTACCTAAATGAGAGAACTTCCTACAAAGTTGACAAAAGAAGAAAACAAGGATACAGAATAGTGAAGTCCAAAGGAGTTGAAAATACTGGAAGTCCTTCCAGCTTACAGCAGTCTCCTATTTAAGAAATTGATATAGATAATAGAAAGGGTAATGGAAACTGCAAACATAAATGACAGCCTTTTACTAAAAGACATGTAATACCCTTGCTGGTTCATTCTAGGCCAGCAGCTTTCAACATGGACACGTCCAGCAAAAATGCATTTCCAACACAAACACACAGATATCAGAATTTTTATTTACATACAGAAAGCCTTTAAAGCCTCACGCTCAGAAGGAAGTATGCAGTGTCTGCTATAAAATCCAACCTCCAGGGATTATTCACTAGAGAATTCTTGTGAGGAGACTAATAGAACTTGTAACAAATTTGGTCAGAAACTGTTTCATTTCCACTTAACCAGTTCCCTATCATCAGGGTGAAATAGGAGTAAAGTTTCATCCTACTGAATTTTAAGAGCTGATTTCACTGAATCAGAACTGATGTAAGCAAGAAATGATCCATCATAACTAACTTTAAAAATAAGAAAAGAAACAAACAAATGTAATTTTTACATTTACATGTAATCTTGCTGTGTTTTTCTTTACCTTACTTCAAGTAGCCAGTCCTTTGACATCTACGCTATTTCACAGGTGTAAATACAGAATGTGATGGTGTATGAATAACTGCTGGTAATGGCTGGCACATTCCATTTCCATCCTGTCTGCATTGTCCACGAGGTCTAGCAAACACCCAGGGCTGCAAAGTTTTATTGCCAGCTGATTTCTGTTCTAGGACACACATTCCTGCTCTCCTTTTTTCTAAAGAGTATGTTTCTGAAGAGCCTAAACCTAAGGAGATTGGCTCAGCCACTCAGGCATGGTGCTGATAACACCAAGGTTGTGGGCTGATCCCCACATGGGCCCTCCACTTAAGAGCTGGGCTCAATGATCCTTGTGGGTGCGTTGCAGCTCAGAATATTCTGTGACTTATGGAGCACTGAGAAAATGACACAAGTTCCCTGTCCAGGAGTTGGCTCGACCCAGCTATCTTGCAGCCAGCTTCTGCTGAAAGGAATCCAAGAATGAACAAGAGTTTGAATGAACTTAGGTTGCAAAGGTTGGCACCACTTGCAAGGCAGAAAATACAGCATTAGAATAACACTACTCATAAAAAGAAGGAGCACAAAAGCTTTGCCCCCACATTCTTTAAAGCCTTTGGGCACCAAGCTTGTTGCGTGTGATTTGAACAAACTACAACTATTTCTATCTTTAGGAAAATTTGTAAACTGGTTTTGGAATTGAGCCTTTCCTCTAAGGAGTATTTTGGCAGCCTGTTCAGAGAGATGATCTTGCCAGCATTGACTGGTGTCCTTCCATCCACATTTGGCCATCTTTCTATGACAGTGTAAGTATCATGCTTAAGGCCTCACACAACATTCAAAATTGCTTTTCAAGGAGTCTTCCAATATTTTAAATAAACTTGTAAGGCTTGAAAAGTGCACATGAGCCAGAACCAAAAGGAAAAAGCCTCTTCAAGGGTGGAGTTTATATTAAGATGAGCTGTGCTTCATTCTACTCCCTCTAACTACACCAACTTTCTCCATCTCTTTAGACTTCATTTTCAAACTAGTTATTGTCATACTGAAAGAAAACAATGTGCAGAAGAAAAGAAGTCTTAGCTGCTCACAGATTTTAAATAGAACTTTGGAATAACCAGTGATGATCAAAGTCTGCTGGGATGCTCTGAACCTGGAAAACCTGGTGAATATTCTAGGAAGATAAAGAATGTCCACTTGTTTCACTGCCTTACTCAGTAAAGAATCAGTTCTAGTTCTCAGACCACTGTTCACTTTCTATACATGATGTTTAACATATAAAACACCATTAAATCTTTAAGGCAAAAAAACCTCTAACAACTAAGCAAGCAAAACCCAGCCTTAAAAATCAGACTTGAAGATAGCACATTAGGGTGTAGCTTCCAATCAGGCGTTTGCTATTAGAAATGCTTCTGGGATCTTAACACTAAAACAGCAAGAGCTTTTTGTCCTCACCATGCTACTACAACAAGTATAATAGAGCTGAAGAATTACTGTGCCAGGAAAATCTATTTTTCCCTTTCCTCTTATCTTCTCCTTGTGTTTCTTGCCTAATAGTTGTTAAGAACAGAGTGAGCTACTCCAATCCTTTCTGCTACAGTTAGTGGATAATACTGCTGTTCAAATGAAGTAAATTGTTCAGTTATACAACATATAAAAGCTGAGGTAAAAAAAACTCAGACCAACAAACAGAACTTTAAAGGGCCATTATAAACTGAAGAGCAATGAATTGAGAGGAAATCATGACTCACTGACCTCCACATCCAACACATTTGGTTTTAAAGCAAGAGAAGACAGAACACAGACAACCTATATGCCAAGAATGGCTTTTCATCTAGTATGTTTCCAGTCACATTATGCAAACAAGAGTCTGCTCAATCCTGCCAGTCCACAGCTTGGAAGAAATTCTGCTCATTTGCAACTGCATTTCCTCTGCAGATCTAATAACCAACTTAATGTTCAGGAGACCATGATGTCACTGCATTAACAAAGTCAAGTGCGTGCTTGTTTTTATGAAACCATGAGATTGTGAACAGTTGGGACCACTGCTATTTGTATGATGGAAAACAGTCTCCAAAAGCAGTAATGAAGTTTTATATATTTTTTTAACACATCTTGCGTAAAAGTCACATGCACTATTAACACAGCAACGTGTCCAAAAATGAAGCAGGGATCTTTCCATCTCACATAATGAACAGCAGAAATACATGCCCATTAGACCAGTTCATATCTCTGGAAACTAATCTGCAAATTAAGTCCTTTAGTAACTGCCCATCTTCTCTATAATTTATAGGTACAGTTGTTTACTCAGTTATATTCAGTGGCTTTTTTGTAATCATGATAATGCAGAAGTGAACAATAACTCAGGCCCATCTCATCCCAGGGCTGGTTTGTTTACTGTTATGTAAAAGAAAGTTAGAGTCTTCTAGTAAAGCTTGTAGATGCGTTTTTTAAAGACAGAATTGAACTTCTGATGAATTCACTTCATATCATGAAAACTTATACATACCTTCTGGTGGCTCATCATGAACGTATGATGGGACTTCCTGTTGATTTCTGTCCATTTGATTCATTATTGCCTAAAAAAAAGAAATTCATGTGTGCTATACATCTTTTCTGGCAAAGCACAAATGTAATCCATTAATCCAAAATTCAAGTAAGTAGATTAAGTTCCACAAAGAGAACTTCTTTTTCATTATTAGACAAGCTAGCAGGCCCCGTCAAATTGTTCCTATTTTTATTACTAGACTGTGCTCTTGCATTCTTCAACCAGACTCAAAAAAGGAGCTCTCCATCACATCAGCAGGCTTGGTGAGAGCTGCCACACTACACCAAGTGCATCTCAAACCTAAAAAAGCAATCAGGAGGACAAGTAGGAAAACAAAACAGCTACTGCCATGCAGCAGCTTATGTTTAAGTACTGAAAAAGAAAAGCCTAGTGATCATAGAGGTGGTTGCCAGTAGAGAAACAACAGCAGCATGCCTGTGAGATCTGCTGGTACCTGGAAAGCTATTTAAAAATGCAAAGTCCTTGCAGCATAATTTGAACAAATGCCATGAAAACAAGATGGAAGAACAACAACAGAAACACACGACTTATCTTGTCACAGAACTGCATAAATGGTGTGGTGATAGCAGCAGAACTAGACTGTTTTAACCCTACACAAACTTTCCAAGGGAAACATATCAGGGGAGATTTCTTTACCTCAAAAGCTGTTTCCTAGGGCAGTTCTAGAACAGCAGTCCCTGACAGGGGAAGCACAGGAGAAAGCTCAATCAGCAGCTCTACTTACAGAATTTTTCATCTAGAGGGGAAGAAAATTATAACCAGTCCAGGTTTTCTTCCTGCTTTCCTCCCCCACCAAAGCATGCCTTGATATTAAGTCCTGTCTCCTCCCCCGAGTCCTGCTAATCTTGCTTTCCCTCCTCAGCAAGCACCAAGGTCAGAAAAAGGAAAAATGAGTCGCATTACACCAGTCAGCATCCTTCTCTCTTTTTGCCAGTGACCTCTTAGTTCCCTTCCCTCTGCACAAGTCTTTAAATCATTTAATTTCTTCCGGGGGTCAACAAGCACCAGAAAAATAACTCCTGCTTCCCTTGCCATGCCCAGATCTCTCTGTATGTGCTCTGGGTGAGAAAGCAGTGGCTGGGATCTGAAGAAGGAATGCAGAGGCAGAAGCAGGTGGGAAGACTCATCTGGAAAACAAGAGCTAAAACCCTCACAGTATGATTATGAAGTTAAAACATCATGATTAAAACTGGCACCCACATACTAAATCACGGATCTTTGGATGAGAAGCAAGCCTAAACTGAATAATAGAGTCCTCCCAATCAGCACTAAGGGTATCAGTTCAGGGCTCAGAAAACACAGGTACCTTTACACAAGAAGCTGAACAGGAAAGCAAAAATACCTACTACCAGGATGGCCAATTTGATGGAAGTGCTGAACAAGTGCCACTCAAAAACCAGAAATCCAAACATACTAGCTAAGAAATAGGAAAGTATCATATGATATTCCAAGATAACAGAAAGCACAATGATCATCAAAGTCCAACTCCTGGCCCTGCACAGGACAGCCCCAAGAATTACACCATGTACCTGAGAGCATTGTCAAAATGCCTCTTTAGCTCTGTCAGGCTTGGTGCTGTGACCACTTCCCTGGGGAGCCTGTTCCAGTGCCCAACCACACTCTGGGGGAGCCTTTTCCTACTGTCCACCCTAAACTTTCTCTGACACAGCCTTTACGGCATTCCCTTGGGTCCTGTCACTGGCCACCAGAGAGAAGAGATCAGTGCCTGCCGCTCTGTTTCCACTTGAAAAGCATAGCAGGGGAATTTCACAGCAGAGTTTCTAGTCTAGTTAAAAAGCATATTAGAAAAAAAAATAGCAGCTCATATAGAATCACAGCACTATATACAAAAAGTGGTTCAGATTAGGCAGTCCTTCCCATTACCTTTCCTAGAACCTCAAGGTCACATAATTGTTGATCCCAACGTTTTCCTTAGAAGTTAAATACGAGTATTACACAATATATATAATTCACGTGCACTGGTTTAACACAATTGCAACAGAAATACTTAATTCCCTTGCAACTAGACAGACCCCAGTGGTTTTTATTCAGGCACTGGCAGCCTGCTGCTACCAGGCCCCAGAAGTCAATGGAGAACTATACACACCTGAGAACAGCAGCCAAGGCAAGTAAGTCTCTGTTGGTAGGACTGAATTTGTTCTACACAGAAGGGAGCCTTCAGGGGTTTGCAGATCAGAAAGCTGAAAACTACTGTTTGATGGGTGGTTCTACAGGTGCTGAAAGCACTCCAGGGATGCTACATGCGTGGCTGGACTGGATGACCTTGAAAATCTCTTCCAACCTTGGTGATTCTATGATGCTGCAAGAGATGTGCCCAACCAGCCTGTATTAGGTTTAACTCATGGTTCTATGATATCAGTGCAAGTGAAAGCAGACTCACGGCACTGTCAGAAAAGGCTAACAGCCTGACCCGAAACACAATTTGGCACACAAAGCATAATTCAGGTCCTTCTGTTTTTCTGCAGAAGCTCTCCAGGGGATTCCAGAATCAAGATCCAACAAAGGACTTCTACAGAAAATTTTCAAATATCTACATTACAGTTTGTGGTATGCATCTTTTTATCCAATTTAACATGTCAGAGGAGACTTGAAAGACTCTGAAAAGCAATGCAAAAATCCTGTGTACTAAACAGGGTGCAGCATATCTGGTGAACAGGATATGCACAGGAGCATGTTTTAAACCTGGCTCCCTTCCAGAGATTTAAGATGAGTATTTCTATTGACTGGAGGTCAAAGGCCTCGAATAACTGCTTGGTAGCAGATTATGGCATGCACTCTTCAGAGTAAGAGAGAAGGAATATGACTTTTTTCTTGAAAAAAAGATAGCAAAAGAAACCACTTACTACATTTTACATAATACCACGGAGGTAAAAGCACTCAATGCCTCCTTTGTCTGTTAAGATCTAGGCTTGTTTGTCCTGCTTTGCACCAGAGTCCCCCAGTCACCAGACTGCAGTGTATCCTAAGGGAGGATCCTGTTCAAGCTTTCCCCTGAAGATGTGCCCCCACGAAGAAGAGAAAGCAAAGTTCATGAGACCCAACAGAGATTACAACTCAGCTGAAACTGAAGGCAGTGACCCGGAGATGCAAGTTTAAGACTTTTGTGCAGTGAAGTCATTCAGATGTGCTACAGGTTAAGGAACTTTGGAAACTGCAGATTCAAAGTCCCCACTATGCACTGAATCATTAGTCACAATGATTACCAGTACTGCAGGCATACACAACAAGGCAAATATTTATCAGAAAGCTGAACTTTGTGACTCTTCTCATACGTTTTCAGAATCTTCTTCAAAGTACACTAAGACTGGCCAAAGAAAAAGAGAAGAAGAAAGCAAGCAAAGATATCTTTCTTTTGCGTTTTCGGCCTGTGATGCCAAATTCACTTGTGCCACTGCAGGAAAGCCTCCAGCTTCATTTAACATCTTCATTAAATGATGACATAGAATGAGGCAGGATCTCCATGAGCCCCAGCAAAACTCCTAGGGATATTAATAAAGCAGAAATCTATCTGGCAAACTCCAGTTTCCTTCTTCTGTTTTTCTCATGTCAAGAAGTCGAAGCAAACCCAGATCTTAAAAGAAATTTCAAACAGGGATAAATATAAACTACTTCTTGGGTTTTTTTCCCTTATGCTTATGAAGATGCTATTCATTCAAGAGATAAGGGACAACTTCTCATCTTTCTTAACAATACATTAAAATAAATTGTTGCCTTTGTACAAAAAAAACTTAAAAAAGGATGGAAGTCACTCAGCTGCTTTGAAAGAAAACACACTTCCATATTGTCAGAATATGAAATACATAGAAAGTTTAAATGTTTTACACTGTTGTAAAAAAAAAAAGGAAATCGTTTAGAAGAGTGTTTTTAATTCAAGAGCTATTTGTAACATTAACAGTGTAGTAAGACCTTGACTGAATGAAAATGCCAAGAAGCTCTAGAAGTAATGGCACAGCTACCACGTACATTCACATCAAAGCTGATTGAAATAAAACTTACTCACCAAATATATTCCTTTGTGAAGATTTCTAGTTAGTTGTTTCCACAAAAATATTCTGCATACACCTATGAGAAAGGCAGAAGATTAATGACATCTTAGGGAACACTGACTGTCACATACTTGCCAGGGCTGTACAGTGGGAATCAGGAATGCAAATCCCCACAGCATGCAAGAAGCACAGTTGGTATGGCCTTAAGATGACAAACTTTAATAGATTTATGTCACCAAAACACCAGTTTCTTCTGGGCCACGAAGATAATTTTACTTGCTCCAGGTGCTGCCATGAGGATTGCTATGAAGCACAATAATCCACGTTAAGACACAAATGCTCCTTAATGAGCCTGAAGTTCTTGGACAGTAATTTGCGTAAAGTTTTAGCCTTCCACTGAGAAGTGGGTTCTAACCATCACAGACGTGTGCAACTTCCCAAGTTTCAGCAGATGTTCTTGGTGTCTTTCTGACTTTACAGATAAAAAGCCCTTCTGTCTCAGCACAGTAAACCTGGCCCCAGCAGCAGCCAGTGAAAACTGCCTTGTTTCAATGCCTCTACTCAGATATTTGTGGGCAGCAATGAAATGACCCAAGGACAGGGCCAATTTCAGCTAGCAGCTTAATGCTGATCCAGGCAGCTGCAGCAGCCAGTGCTGGAACTTTCACCTGACAGAGCTGCAAACAAACCCATCGCCCTGTCTCATTGCACCACAAAAGAAGTTATCTTCCTTCTGGCTACCAGCTATGCAGGTGGAAAGCCTGGCTACAGAGCTGATGGAAAACAAACAGCTCTTGCCACATGCACAGCTCTTCTTCCCCTCTTTCAGCAGCTGCAGCAGATTTCTGAATGAACCTGATGTATTTCACAAACACGGAAAAAAATATTTTTAGGTATGATAGTTTAGGAAGTAATTTTTTGGAAGAGCAACAGCTCTCTACTCTCCAAATTAAACCAGGAAATAAGCGTGAAGCCAAAAAAGGTAATCCCACCTATGGCTGCTTTCCAGGGTATTGCTCCAAGCTGCACAAGCAACCGCTCACTATCCGCTTTGCTGCCTTACTCCTTAGATTAGGGCTTGTAAGGTGTCACAGGCAATTGTGCTCAGTGCTCTTAGTTCTCTCAGACACAACTCTCAGAACACAGCCAACATGGGAACATGTGTTTCAGTTTGCTGCTGCAAAGGAGAGAGCTGACTGAGCTTCTGCAAGAAGAATCAGTGCTAACAGCACTAAAGTACAAAAACAAATCCAGGCATGTACAAAGCATGTAGCTAAAACCAAGAGCATAGCTAGTGTTTCAACAAGCCTTCAGTATAAAACCCAAGTTTCAAAATTCGGATTTATATACAAAGCAAGACTGGCTTGGAGGCAAGCATGCTGTGAAAAAAAGACTGCATTTTCAAGTAAAGACCACAAGAAGTTGATCAGAAGTTTCCAGGTGTGAACCACGATTTACTTCCAAGCCTACAGCAGGATGGGCTACAACTTCCACCAGAAGTTGCCATAAGCAATGTATGTAAAGGATCACAGTATGTGGGGTACTGAACACAGCTGGGAAGGTTAATGTAATATATCTGTATTAAAAACCAAACACACACCACAATTAAAAGCAAAAAACAGGTACAATACCTCCTGAAAAAAAACCTTAAGTCTGCCCAGGACACTACTGTATCACATCTACCATGGATGGAGAATCCACCATTTCTCCATCAATGCCAACTAAAATACAGATCGGGGTCCAGAAGAGGCTCTATGGAACACCTGATGTTGGCAATCAAATTTTCTCTGATGCAATGATTTACAAGATATAAAATCAAAGGTGGCATGAACCAGAATTCCCCTTTTCTAGTTCTCCAAAACTGGTTCCTAAGAAGTACACGGTAAATTCCAGTAAGGTCCACAGCATAGCTTCAGAAAGACCATGAAAACTCCATTTTACCAGTTTTGTCATCCTCTGCCTCCTCTTAGCTCAGTTTTCAAAAGAGGCTTCCCCATTTCTTTTTAACACTTGCCCAACACCTGAGCTCCAGAGCAGCCGCAGACCTTTTCCAGAAGACCCTCAAAGACAAAACCTGACTGTGGCTAACAGCCAGCAATACAGCAGCTCCTGAACTTCCCTTGCCACCTCTGCTAATAAAATAGTCTTTCCCTAGCACCCAACCACGTTTGTTGGCTCCTACCTGACATTTAGAGATGGTCACTTGCTGGACAAGGACCACTCTTCAGTTTGCACTCTTGCAGCGCTGTCCATTGCTACACTGAGAAGGCAACACTAACTTTTCTGACTATTTAACCACAGTTTAACAGAAAGTTTTACGCGATATGCTGGATAATATTTACTGAGCAGTCTTAAAACTGATGGGCATACAAACCAGTACTTACACGCTAAATTAAGCTAACTTGTACGTACCCCTCCAGTTATACAGGGGCATCCTGACTGAAACAACACGAGTGGACACACTGAAACAAGCTACATGCACTTGGTATTTACCTGCCTTCTGGAGGATCATCCTGATTCGGAGTTCTCATTTTCACCCCAATTAAAAGAGCAGAAGGAAGCATTTAATCGCATCCACAGAGCCCGTCTCTGAGGTGACACAGTCCTCTACAATGACCAGAACCAGGAATACAGCTAAAATAACTTGCCTTGATTTCCAAGCCACACGCCATAAACGCCTAGATGAATGTGGAAAGCTAAGCTGGCCCCAAACAGTTCACAAAAAACCTCTCCATCAAGCTGGACTCGAGAGACGCAGATGAAACAAAGAGAATGTCACTACAGCAAACATCCGAACATTGCAAAGTTTAAAAAGAAGAAAACCCGAAACAAAGCTTCTCCTGGGTCGGAGAAATTCACGAGGGAGAACAAACAAGCCCATCCAGGAGCCAGGCCGAGGCGAGCACGGCTCTCTCCCAGGTTGGGGGCCGCTCCTCCAGGGGCGCCCAGCGGCGGTACGGCAGGGCAGGGCACAGCGGCTCCCCTGCCCCGGGTCCCGCGGCCCGGGAGCCGCCCCTCCCTTACTCTCGGGCGGCCGAAGCCCCGCAGTCCCCGCCGCGTCCTCCCGTGGCACCTACCCCGCCGGCATCCCGGCGCGGGGCGGCGGCACTGACGTGGCAGCCAAGGCCGCGGCGGAGCCGCTCCGCCCGGCCCGGCCCGGCCCTCCCGCCCCGCCGAGCCGCGGCAGGAAGCACAAAGGCGGCCGGGCTGTGCCCGCGCCGGGGGCAGGTGGCGGCGGCTCCGCATCCCTGACCCGCCTCTCCCGCCGGCGGCTCCGCCGGGTGCCCTCCCGCCTCCTCCCCGCCGAGTTCCCCTTCCTCCGCGGGGAGGCAGGGAGGGCGCTCAGAGGCTGCCCGGCCGGCGGCGGGGCCGGGGGGCAGCGGCCTCTCATCCCTCCCTCGATCCCCCGCTCACCGCACAGCGCTCACGGCTCACTCGGCCCGCCCGGGCTCCGCTCAGACTTTACTCCTCCGCCCGTCCCCGCTGCCGACGTGGCGCCCGCCGCCGCCCGCCCTGCCGGCGCCCGCAGACCCCGCCCCAGCGCCCGGCGCGGCCCCTCGGCGGCCGGGGGGCGCCGCCGCTCCCGCCCCCTGCCCGCCCCGGGGGCGCCGGGACCGCCGGCCCCCGCCCCCCGAGCGGCCCGAGCCTCCTGCGCCGCCGCCCCTGCCCGCTCCCTCAGAGCAGCCGCGCCCCCCGAGGGCCTGCGCGGGCCGGCCGGAGCCCCGGGCGGCCCCATGGCCCCGGGGGAGCCTTCTTCCCCCGGGGCCGGGCACCGAGGTGGAGGAAGATGCCGGGTAGGGGCAGGGCTGAGGAGAGGAGGGAAGGGGTGCCGGCGGTGCTGTAGATGGTTCGGGGTGCCGGAGATTGGCTTGTGGCGCTCATTTGGGCTGGGAACGTCTCGGCCCAGAGGTCCTGGTGATGAGATGACCCTGCCCGTGCTGTTGGCACAGCGGGGAGGCTGCAGGAGCTCCCTGCAGCACAGAGCAGCACAGTCCGACGGGGAGCTGCGCCCAGTCCGGGGCCAGCGGCGTCTTGTGGAGCCACGACACTAATCCTAAGGATCTAGATTTATGTTAAGCAATATTTACATTGCATCCTTTATCCCAGCTGCTATTTAAGTGAGCTGAGCTTCTCACGTGGCGCCCGTAGAGAATAAATTTGTGGGAACCATGGTTTAAGGGCATGGCTTTATAGGTAACTGCGCCGGTGAGGATAGCTGGGTAAAGAGAGGTTTTCTGATGCTCACCCCCTTCTTTGGGACCTTTCCATGTACGTCTCTAAGGATCCCTGGGGGTGAACAGTGACTTTCAACTTTGTTGGACAAGGAAATGCCAGATGGCCAAGGGAAGCGGGAAAGTCACAGGTACTTTGAGTTTAGAAACAGAACTGCTCTCATCAGCACAGGAATATTAAATACCCACCCTATTGAATGCTTCACGGGCTCAGAAAAGTTATATAGGCTAAATACCACCTCTGCTTCCTCCTTCATTTGTGCATCAATGTGACCCATCAGAGCAATGCTGCGTGGGCTCAGAGGGCTTTGCTGATAACAGGGATTTGGCATTTCTGACCTGCTTAAGGAATAACATCCATATTCTCTGTTTTGGATCTGACTGGGTGAAAGCATCCATGTGGGAGAATCCAAGTGAAAAACCAAGGGCGGTGTCTGGTAGGAAGCATACCGTGGGTTCTGTCAGGATATGGGAGACACACAGCATGCATGGATTAGTCATGCTCTTTGGAAGTTATACTACACAGACACACAGGAGTTCTACTCTGGGATCTTGAGTTCCATCTGGGAGGCTGCGACTCTCTGAGCTCAGTGTTTGCAGAGAGTGTTTACTATTTAGTGTTTACCTGCCTGGTTCTAATAGACGATACCTGTGACTGTTGACATCTTTTTGGTCTTTGAGATAAGGATATTTTCTTACAGCTGCTATTCATCCCTTGCCCTAAGGCCCAGCTGTGCATGGTGCTTTCTGTACATGTGGTGCTTTGCTTCAAATGCAAGGCCTGAAGCTTCTCGTGGCAGCAGAAAGAGATGCTGCTTGAGTATTTTTTCTGTAATAGAGGTAATCACCCGTAAACTTTACAGCACGAGGCATTGAAGAGTGTTTTGCCTCCTAGTAACTGAAAACGAAAGGCATCACAGAGATTAACATCCTTTCAAACATTGGAAGACTTGGGATAGCACAGGTCTTGGGTCAGTCAAATCTTTTGCTGAGCCAACAGAAAGAGGCAACTTCCTTGTAAAGCCACAGCTACAGGGAGAGGAGCCTCACTGACAGGTGTAATAACTGAAATAACTTCAGGCTGACATCTCTGCAGACAACAAAACAAATGAGCAGCATGCCTGTTACCTTGCTAAACCAACGCTGAAGCTGAGGGAAATGTTTTGGTTGCAGAGGTGTTGTCATCGTGACAATTTTTGGTCTCATTTGATTTTTTATTCATTGAACATTTCATTTATAAACAGGCTCAAAAATGGTCTACTGTTGGTATATTCCAAAAACACTGAAGTATTATTGAATCTTTCTGGGAAATAAATAACACACTTTCACTGGAAATAGTATGTAATTATCTTCTTAACAAATTTAAAATAGAAAAAATACAACATTCTGTCTTCCCCTGTAGAGGAGTGGTTCCTTCATTTAGATTATAGGTTTTTACATTTTGTCTGTGAATGCACTATGATTACAGATGCAGAAAATAATTGAAGTAAGGTCAAAATATATACATTTTGTATTCTTTTGTGAGGATTGTGGTTGCTTCTGCTGCCATAGCTGTGGGGAACTACAGCCAGAGTTAGAGTTTTACTGTGTTGGATTTGATGTAGACCTAGGAAAGAGCCCTAAATGAAGT
This sequence comes from Chamaea fasciata, assembly GCF_029207755.1. Lineage (NCBI taxonomy): Eukaryota > Metazoa > Chordata > Aves > Passeriformes > Sylviidae > Chamaea > Chamaea fasciata. The sequence continues at coordinate 61,629,714 of NW_027094090.1, read as the reverse complement.
CTTTCTCTCTCAGTGCAGAACTTAATTTAAAATATGACGAGTGTCTCCTGAATTCCTCAGCCTTGCAGTTCCATTTTCCTGTTGTAGGTCTCTGTTTTGAAAAGGCAGAGCTGTGGGGTTTGTGTCGGGTACGTGTCTGGTGCAGTCTATAGACATGTGACTCACAGCAAACTCCAGCTGAACTGCTTGCTCAACAGCAGGCCTGAATGGGGAAGGCACCAGGGAAGCTTGTGAGATGCGCTGTTATATTTCATCCTTTTCTGAAGATTCTGAAGGGGGCAGCCAAGGCCAGAGGTGGACCTTATGGGATGCCATTTCCTAGCTTGTATGCCATGGATGTAAACCCCTCCCCACTGCAGATCCATGCCTGTGGTGTAATGGAGAGGGGGTAGGCAAGGACTGTACTTTTGAAAATTCCAAATATAAATCTACCATGAGGCTTAAAAATGTGTTCCCTGAGTAGATAACCTAGGTAAGTAGTGTGCTGGAAGGAAGGAAGGGAGGGAGTGAGCTAGGTTAATATCCAGCATTTTTTGGTAGTGAGGCTGCTGGCTGATTTACTGCTGACAAAACCAGGCAGGGATGGAAGAGCAGCATACCCCACTCAAGCATATATAATGTCTTCATTGCATATGAAGAGATGTGCTTGTTTAAGCGTGATGCCTCACCTGCAGATGCATCTTGTCTCATAGGAAAGGAAACTGTCTGCTGGTTCTGGGTGACCGGGACATGCAAGGGAAGAAACACGGAGAAGTGAGTTGGTTGCACAATATTTTTGGCTGAGGGGTCAGACAGTAATAGAGATCAAACTTTCTACTGAAGTACCACAACACTTCCAGCTACTAACAAAACAGCCAGAATGTCCTCCTTCCTTTTTGTTACAGTTATACTAATATAAACTGTGAATAAAAAAACCCCAGATTTAAAGTCTTGGGCCGTTAAGTGCTTGGAGGTATCTTTTTTGTTACCTGTGCACACACAAGTTCAAGACATTATCACATTATAATTACATACTTTAAAAAAATTATCAAGAAACATGGGTTTTTAGATTGTAGTCAGCTCATTACTGAGCCATTAAGAAGCTGGTTCCAGCAGCAGAACTATTAACGAGCTGGTTTCAAGTCGTGTGTGTGCATTGTGGTTACTTGGCACTCTGCCTCAGTTTAATTAAGATTTTAAATTTACATAGTGCTATTCAGCCATGTGTTGCACTAGTGTTGACAGAAGTGAATAGATTTAATTGTCCTCATTTTATAGGTCAGGCCGCAGTGTCATTTTGGGGTCAAGGGACAAGACTGAAGCCACCCGTCCCCTGAAGCAGTCTGGATCTGTTGCTCAACCTGCAGGGTGGCATTTCTTCCATACGACTGAGAAAATGATTGGGTGGACGTTGACAAACCCTGAACAATTACAATAATATTATTTAGTAGAACTACAGTACCTGGTTCAATGTATTTGTTGGGATTTGCAGAGATCACAGAAAAGCTCCGTATCTGTAGAAGCGCAGTGGCCAATTAAAAAATTTACCTTTGACAGGAAAAGGATCAAAGTAATTGAAGTGGTTTCTCAGAGCCCTAAAGAAAAAAAGAAAGATAATCACTTAATAAGAAACACTATTGTTCTTTCTATCACACTGTCTTCATATTATCAGCAATTATTTGATGTTCTAATCTTGCAAGCCTTATGAATATGAGCAGTCATGAGTAACATGAGCAAAGTTTGCTGAAACAAATGAGCCTGGAAAGGTCAGATCCCTGCCTTGAATAAATAGGTACAAATGACAGTATTGGTGTTTAATCTCCTAGGTGTGGTGTGCTGCGTAGAAGGGCAGCAACTCTTGTGACATTCTGGGTTTTTACTCAATTTTAAATAAAATGTCCTTCTTGCTGTTTCCCAGCTGCCTGCTCTTCTTTCTGGTGTGTTTTCGTAAGCTTTTTTGCTCTTTTTTATGCAGGTGGAAGGTTGAGTGAGTTACGAGTTGGGTGTGTGCTCACCCACTTTCATAGCGTAACCTCCAAAGAAAATTGTTGGCATGGGAACCTTCCCCAAGAGGCTGACATTTAAAATAACATGCTGTGCTTAGCATGAAGTCACTCCTCAGGTTTATCTCTACCGTGCTTCCATTTTTGTTATGAAATAAAACATTATCAGATTTGCAGATCTACACAGCAAGAAGTCCTTCCATGTTTTTGAGGTTACAAACAAAGCAAAGATAAAACACAGACGTGTGAAGGCTCTGAGCACCTCTTTCCTTGCTTTTCTTTCCCAAGATGTCTCTGCAGAGCTGAGTGGATGCCTTCCACCAGTTTAATTAGACATTCAACTCCCTGCTCTGCTTCCCAGTGCACAGATGAAACACACAAGCATTTGGAAAATCAGGAGGGACTTCCAGACTTTGTTACAGCTATTTAATTATTGGGTTATAGATGAGCAAATGCTTTCAGGTGCTCTTGGTACCTTTCAGAGGTGACAGCATAAACAGTAAACTACTCTGTGATATCTTAAGGTCCGGTAAATGGTCTGATCACTGCCATCTCCTAGTCAGGAGAGCCATCAGCTTGCCACTGGCTCTCAAGTTGGGCATATCACAGTAGTGGCATACCAGAGACTCTTTTTGCTGTTACCGTGTTTATTCCTGCAAATGAAAAGACAAATACGAAACAGAGAATTGTAAAACAGGTGTGGGAACACTCACAAGAAGTACCTTCAAGTCTATTTTGAACTACAAGTCACCTACTTCAAATACAAAGTAAGATCCTATTGATACTGCTATGGAGTGAATACTTGATGAGAGCTTTCTGATGCTGTGCCTGATCTCTGCCTGACCAGTCCATACTGAACAGTAGGCATATTGAGTGGATGAAAGGAACATTCAAAAGTAAAGGCAACCATGTGATTTCACAAACCCCAGACTCAAGCCTCTGAACTTCATCACATACAATCCCATACACAACTAGATCTAAATTCTGCACAATGGTTTTGAACCCTTCTTCTCTATGTGGAGTATAGGTTTCTTATTTCTCCTATTTTTTCAAATCAAACCCTATACTTCCTTTAATTTTTTTCCTATTTAAGAAGAGAATAAAAATAATACCAGTGATGATGATGGCAGCATAATTAATTACTTGCATTTTAAAGCACTGACTCACTCCTGTAATGCAGTTAACAATCTGTAGAAGACACAGAACACCTTTTTTGGAGGGGAAAGAATTGATGGGATTGTTGTCCTTGCTTAGGGGACTTTCCAGTACAACCCTGTTGAGCTCTGAGTGGAGCAGGGAGAGGCTGGGTGTCAGAGGTGTGTGTGTGTGCAGCCAGCCTGAACTCCAGCAGTGGGAGCTGCAGCTTTGCCAGGTCCTGCCATGGGTGATTTGGAAATTCTTGCTGTGCTAGGAGGATGAGGAGTGGGAGGGAGAAAACATGGCTGTGGGCTTGGGGTTACAAGGACTTACAGAATTTTTTATCTGCCGTGCAATGCACTCAGTGGCTGCAGCTCTGCAATCCTTTTCCCTTCGTTAGTCATATCCCTTTGCTGACCCCTCATTAACCACTTCCCATCATTAGCTACACTGTTGGCTCTGACCCTGTTTTAGAGTTCAGGCACTAAATAATGACAAACTTCTCAGCTAGCTTGGATCCAGGTCATCTCTAACAACATGAAGTGCCTAGAGTGAAAGAGAAGACATCTTTCTAAGAACTGTGGAATGGGGAAAGCCTCACAAGAATGGATCATCCCTGGAAAAAATATAGTGTATCATATCCAGTGTGCATTATGGGGAGTATGATGGAGGTCGTGCCCTTTCTTCATGCAAAGACCCAAGACAATAAATCAAACATGTAGAAAGGAATGTTCTCACTGCTTGTTGATTATGAAATAACAATATGATAATTCTGATTATAAACTAAAACCACACTCTCTAAATTCATTCTAGCATTTCTAGGCAAAACCACCCAAATCAGTCCCATTTCTATACAGATTAAATCACACCCCCTGGTCACACAGCTTTCTCTTTGGAAAGGTTCTCGTGTCAAGTGTTCCATCCATGCTGACATCTTACAGAGTCTGGAGTAATGCTATGGAGGGAGAGAATGAGTTTGCTGTAAATCTTAACTCCTCAGGGGGCAGAAGGCATGCAAGGGCAAGCTAAACCCATTTGATATTTGGTATTTTTCAGGTCCTGTGAGTTTGGAGGTCTGTGTCAAATTTGGAAAGGTTGTGCCTTACACTGCTGCAATAAAGGTTGCACACCCAGAGAGATGAAATACCTTGGACTAAACCTGACTTTGCTGGCAGAACCCTTTCCATGCAGCGCTGCATGTGAAACAATGGTCTAATAAACTTACATGAGGATTAGCACATCTAAACATGATATTCAGCAAAACTGCAAGCAGAGATGCCTTTTATTCCTAAATCACTGCACCCTGATGATGTAAAATATTAGACAAACCTAATGCTGGAGCATAGAGACACCCATTAAAGGAGAGCTTATATAATCTCAATTTAATTCTTCTACTGACATGAATTTAGACGTGGAATAACGTGAATGGCTCATGCCAGTATGGAAAATGAAATCTGACCCTCCACATCCATCTTTAAGGTGGATGAAGGGTTCATATTCTTTAGTGCCAGCAGATGGCATCCATACACTTCGGGATGCCTGCTCCACACTTCCCACTGCAGCAACGCAGCATTTTCCTTTCATTGGAGAAGCCCGAGTCCCTCACATGAGAATATCTCCCAAACTGGTAAAGAACTTTGTTTTCATAAGGGTCGGAGTATTTGTTGTACGTTGTCCAACCTGATAAATTAGTGGACTGTGAGAATTAGATTTATTATCTCGGAGATTAAAATTGAAGTTAGATCTCACAGAAATTAACTACTACATACAGTCTGTCACTTGCAAGACACTTTGATGGAAGTTGAGAGGTTTTCATGCAGCTGCTCTTTCTTGCTCTTTCATGTGAACTTTTCTAAGCTATTTCATTATTCTGACTTCTTTGGATTAAGCAGAGTGTAGATATTATCTAGAAATCCAAAGATTTTACAAGCTAAATAATTGCATCATTTATCAAGCATTGCTGTGGACAGTTTGCTTTGACGAAATCAGCACAAAAAGGTGCTTTGGAAGTGGTTTTTCAAGACTGAATGTGAGACCTGAAAATATACTATTGTGTTCCTAGTTTTTCAAGATTCACAGGAAATAGCAGGAAATAGCTGAGGTTTGAATGGCCAGCTGATTTCTACTTGCAAAGCAACGAATCTCAACAAGAGGAATTATATATTAAAACAATTTTGACATGACCAGGACTGCTGATAACATACTTGAAAGCAAAATGATTGATGGATATCACAGAAACCAGACAGATTCCAAAGGACAAACTGAGCATTTGAAACACTTGTTAATGTAATATGAGAATACATTATTTCTGCCCTCTGTATTTCTTCAAAAGAACACAGTAATGAGGGAGACATAAATTATTCCTAATCTTTTTGAGAGTGAAGATTTCACTAACTTTAGTGAGTTCCAGGTTAGACTGTACATGAGCACAACTCACAAAGTCAAATGCCAGACGGGAAAAAGAGAAAAGCTGCCTCAGGCTTGCCAAAGATGTGTCTTGGTAAACCCAGTGTTACTGTAAAAGCCCCAAGTGGAAAACGTGTGATGGAACTGAAAGTGAACAGTGCAATACTTGTGTGTAGAGCTAGATGGCTGCAGTGGCACACTATAATGTCCAGATTTGCTAATTCATTGCGGATGTACTTTTGTTTTGTATTTTTGCTTCATGTAAAACAATCTTTTCTGTCTTCATTTTCTTGACATTTTTATTATGTACAAACTCCATCTACTTTTGTCCTCTGTTTCTTCTAAATAAAGTTAATCAGCTTTAAGATTTCCATTGAGTGGCTTTGAGTAATGACCATTTTAAGCTATGACTATTTAATTTTAAAGTAAAATGTTCAGCCTATATTTTTTCTACATAGCTCTTTCTTTACAAAGAACAGATAGAAGTTTTAAAAAATTAAGGTAACTACACATATTTGGAGAAATATCTTTTTTAAAAGGAGTTTTCTGGCAGGCAACCTGCTTTTATCATCATTTATAACCTTGCAGAATATTATCTCTCAGGAACTCTATTATTACCTTAGGCGGTAAATTGGCACAAAAGAAACTTAACAAAAAGATGAGCAAAGTGTTGGCGGGTGTGGGAGGGGGAATACATCTTAGTAGCTTACACAGGCATTTCAGAAATTTTTTGGGGGGAAGGGGGTGTTCTGTGTTAGTTTAAAAGATTAAAGTTTGCCATCTGCACTAGAGGAGAGTTCTTGCTAAAGTCTGTATACCAAAGCTGGCTTTGAATGGAAGAACAGTTGTAATTAGATTACTGTAAATACAATAAGAAACTCACTCCTGGTGGTCTGGGGAGGAGTGTCATAGGGCACTGGAGAATTGTGTTGGCAGGATTTGGGACAGTTTGACTGAAAGCAGAGAATACAATCTCAAAATCCTTTTAATCTTCCCCCACCGCCCCAGATCTTTGGGGATTTGTTTGTCATTAAGCAACAGCCAAAAGATTAAGGAAGTATAAAATGACATTAAAGCTCACAAGTACTTCTATAAAATTATCAGTGCTAGCGTGGTCTTCAGCAGGGTTTGCTTCTGCCAAGGCTGTCTAGAGGCAGGCAAAATGGAAAGAAAAGGGGGCAGGAGGCACAAAGGCAAACGCCGCGACCGTGGGCTGCCGTGCCCGTTGTGTGCCTGCGCCGCGAGCGCGGGGCCTCGCCGAGCTGTTGCTATGTGCCTGGGCTCAACAGGCTTAAACTTTGCGTGGCCCATGCTAAACTAATTTGAGTCAATTTGTCTACATCATTCCAACAATCGTCCTGTGCGTTTTGAATCGTACATACAACACTGCATGATAAAGGCCCACCGAGCAGATGCCGACTGCTCATTCTGCTGTGGCCTGGCTGTTGCTAGCTCTTCACCATGGTTTCTCCATATCCTAGTGACAATGTTAGTTTTTCCATGTTGAGGTTAAGTCTGTGCCTGGCTAGTTAAGACTTTTCTTTACAGAGGACAGCTCCTATAACAACTGCCAGCTCTAAGCATGACCTTTAAAAATGAAATGACGGAGTGTTAACTGGAGGGTTGGGGGTTTTTTTTGGTTTATTTTGTTTTTTTTTAATCTCCCAGGGGAGTTCAAAGGAATACAAGGAGATTTTGCTAGTGAAGTTTTAAGCCTGAACAAGAAAGAGACACCAATATCAGAAGATGTTATCATAGGAAAGCTGATCAAACCTGCTTACAATTAAATAGTTTCCGTGTAATGGGTTTTGACTCACTTGTAAGCATGTACTTTGTAAGACAGTTTTATTTTTGAAATTGAAATCAAACAAGACTAAAGAATTAAAGCAACTCTGCTCTGTGCCTAGGTAATATAACAGGACTGATCTGCAGCCAGTGCAAATCAGGATAGCTGCAGAGGGAATTAGCTGCATGATCCCATTTTCTACCAGCTAAGGATTTAGGCTTTCAGAGCATCATGTTTGGAAAACCCCAGTATTTGATGGGTAAAAGAGCAAGAAAGAGCAATAAAAATATACCACATTCTCCTGTGTGATAAATCCCTGCAAGAGGCGTTAAAGTTCTTGTGTTCTGTAGGGAGACAAAGCCTATAATTAATGTTTTTATTATTCTTTGATTGGCTTGATAGTTTCTCTGCAAACCTCTGCTGAAAGAAGGATTACCTGGTGAGTCTGGCAAATTTGGAGTCCTGGATAACTCCAGGGACAAGATGGTTGTTTTTCTCTCTCTCTCTCTCATGAACTATTGGGGATTTTTTGCGGCACCCACTAAATGTGGCAGCCATTTTCCTACAGCAAACTTTGAGAAAATGTTCAGTTTTGACTGTGTTTCCGAAAAAACAGAGCTCTGCCCAAATTGTCAAAATCTTAGTTGGGATTAAACTTCACTGGTTGGGGGGGGGGGGGGGGGAGGGTGTTGCCCCTTTTTTATCTTTTTTTTTTTTCTTAAACCTAAGATATTTAGGGTAGCCTCTCTGAGTTAACCAAAATTTTATTCTGATGAAAAAGATATATTGTCTAAGAAGTCTCTTTTTCCCTGTCACAGAAAAATGCCAGTGAAAATCTCTCCGTGAGGTCCATGTTTTGGGAAATGTTTTAATGCAGAGGCTTTTTTAAATTTTTTTTTTCAGCATTTGCTCTCCAGATGATTAAACCAGAGAGATGGGAAACATGGACAGCTCTAAAAAAGGGCTCAGTGGCTCTTTCTGAAATGCACATCCTCCAGGTGTGCGCACATCGCATTCTGATTTGAATTTTAGGGCTCAAAATAAAGTTCAGTACTTTATTCAAATTCAAATGAACTGTGCTATGCTCTGGCAGCCTCTAAGGATGTGGCAGGCCTGCAACACCTCAGAAAGTGGAGGGGGCAGCAGGAGATTGCAGACTAAATCCTGGCTGGCCCAGGACAAAGATATGCTAAAATCTCTCTTTTCAGGCAAGCTGAGTGGAGAAAAGGTGCACATCAAGATCTGAGATGTTCCTTCCTGCAGTGCTACAGCTAATAAAGATGCAGCAGAGAGAGCTGCATGTTAGAAAAGCTGGGTTTGAGTTTGAGCTTCCTGCTGACGGTGGTGCTGTAGGAGTGTTCCGGTGTTATGGTAGTTCCTGAATTCTGGGAGGGGGATGGACGCACTGGGTATGGACGCTGAGCTCCCCTACGAGATCCAAGGGAACAAGTGTCTGCCACTGTTGATAGAGTCAGTCACACCAATAAAAGTGAGCTGATTGCAGAAAGGTTTACCAAGAGACTTTGAAAGACAGTATCAGGAATACATCTGCATCTAAACAACATGGGTTTATACGATAAATGTGTGAGATGGTGAGTGCCTGAAGTTAAAAAAGGAGCTGGGCACTGCAATGACTGTTTTACACCTCAGCTCAAAGGGCCACCTCTGGCCTGAGCCTTGGCTCCCTTTGTAAAGCCCTCTGGGAATCACAGACAGAAATTTGCTTCCATTTTTTCAGTGGGATAACTGAAGTGAGAAATGTTAAACCCCACCATCTCCTGGGCATAGATGCCATGACAGGTACATCTGCTCTCATGGTAGAGCAGTATCTCCTATCCTCATAGAGCCACTTTTGTTCCCATGTGTACAACACAGTTCAGCACATAAAACCTCCATCCAGACCAGTGTTCTTCTAAAACAGATCCTTTTCTTTCTAAGTATTACTTACTAAATGATATGCTTCCCAGTAAGAGCTCCCTTTCAGACTTCTGATATTCCTGGTGTCAGTAAAAGCCTTCATGTCAGTATTAGAAAAATCATCTGAGCATCCATCTCCTCCAAGAACTACCCAAGTGCAATTTTTACCTTATTTATAATGCTTTTTCACCCAGCTTGGTTTCCCAAACGGTCAACAACAGAGAGGAAAGCAAAAGTAGGTTCAAATAGGAGGAGTTAGTTATTAATTATTAATCTACAAATTATGCAACATTCATAAAGCTTGTCAGGAGAAAAGTGTCTGGCCTTAGCACTGTGCTGGGAGCTGCAGGATCTGACTCATTCTGTCCCTGACTTACCCCTCCTGACATGGGAACAGTCACTAATGTCAGGACAGAAAAGGCAAAAATTTGCCAGATTTTTCTCTGAGATGAACGAGATCCCCATGGGGAGCCATGGGCCGCCCAAGCTGATGTCAAACAGCGCTTTGTTCCAGGGGGGCAGTCCTGTGAGAGTGCCAGGGTACTGCTGGCCTTGCTCTCTGCTCTGGGCATCAGCCTCTTCAGCAGGTTGGGAATACAAAATATGAGAGGGAACATCAATCCCACAAGCACAGATCTCAGCAGAGAGCTCTCTCTATATCTGAGCAAGGCTAAGCTTTATGCTGTAAGCAAGTTCTGAGTGCTTTTCTGCCAATGTCACAGCCAGCTTGCTGCAGGCCAGGCAGTCACCCAGAGGTCACAGGGAGATGGGGACATGGGGACAGCCCTAAACCTCCAAACCACAGCCAACCTTACCCCAGGGCTGATGTTGAAGTCTCCAGTGGGGAAGTACTCCAGGCTGAGAGAAGGTTGTCCATCCACTGGGCATCTCAGCTGCCCACTGTTTGAAGCAGGGGCTGGAGCCTCCTAGGAGCTCCTGGTGCAGATCCTCTTGGGAGAGGTGGTCCAGTGCCAAAAGAAAATGGACATCAGACCTTGGGCTGCAGTGCTTTGGAGCAAGTGGAGCTGGTTCTGCCAGAAAATGAAAATGTGATGAGCACCTATGAAAAGGGAATTTGTTTTCACAGGATATTGCTCCTCTAAATGACAATGACTGCTCTGAAACTCTCACAGAATATTGGTTTTTTTTTTTCATCTGAATTGTCCTTACCTTGTAGCTTCAGTGTGACCCCCCACAATAAGCAGCAGTTGTTACATAAGCAGTACCCCTGTCTCCACAGGCACAACCATGAGGAACAGATGTTGCTCTTTGGGATAAATTGGGTTACCAGAATCTGGCTTTATAACCAACAATTTAACCTGTTGGTGCCATTCCCTTTTTGTCATACAATGAGCATAAAGCCATGCAGTTTTGCACAATAAGGCTAAAGTGCTAAGATTTTTAATGCTTCTTAAGGTGCCTGGGCCTGGTCTAAATGTTATACTGCACCTTATCCGGGGAGCAAAGCACTCCTAGCTTTTCCCAGGACTTGCAGAAGAACCCTCTTGTATTGAAAATCCCCAGCTAACCAAAGAATCACTTTTGCAGTTAGTGGCAGCCAAAGCCGTGAAACAAAACAAGGTGGGAGACTCTGGCAAAAGCTCTGTGTTTCCTGCTGAGGGAATAAGGCAAGGTGGGGGAAGGATGATGGTGCTTTGAGGATGCTGAAAGGGAAAGGAACAGCATTTTGTCCCGAAATGGCCAAACCTAGGGGTTTCTATTGGCCACTGCCTTGTCCTGTCCCACGGTTAAAATTAATTTTTAGAAAAAACGCATTTGTGAAATTTGAAATTCCTTTGGTATCTCTTGCTCTCTATGCTAAGCTTTAACAGGGTGTGTTGTTACTCCCAAGTGCTGGCCAGAGCATGCCCGGCACACTGCAGCAAATGTGTTCTCTGTGCTACATGCTGAGCACCAACACTGGGCTTATTTACACACACAGCCCCTCATATCTGAGCTGTGTAAACTGCTTCTAACAGTTCCTTTCCTTTCTTTGTTCAAGTAGACAATGGTCTTTGGAAATTTATTTTAATGCTGCCAAGACAAAATTGCAATTTAATTTGCAAATTGATAATTCTCCCTTCCAAATCCCCTTTAGCTCTGCATGTATATTACTTAATAGCTTATCTATATGCCTATCAAATACTTACTGCTCTGAAAGAATACAACAAATGACCCTTTGCTTGTACAGCAGATCAGGAGAGGGAAAGGGAGATATAGCTCCTCTCTTCATTCCATCTCGCAGAGAAAGAACACACTTTGGTTTCCTGTGGACCTGTTTGCCAGCTTTTTAGACCACAAGACAGCTAGTTAGGAGCTGCTTCTGGGAAGACCTTTGTGATAAAGAATGCAACACATGAAACCCTGCTAATATAATAAATGAAAAAGATAAAACTTAAAGCATCATTCACTTTAAAAGTTACTCCGTTCTGTTTTCTGCATGGACCTCTCCACACCATCTTCTGTGGCAGCACCAGTGCTGGGGAACTCTGCTTCCCAGAGGATCAACCCTCCACCCCCATAGCTGAGGTGGGTGCCCAGCCTGCAGTGAGGTCAGCCTGCTCTCACCTAGTCTCTGGGCTCTGAGTTGGCTCCTGTGGATGAAGGCTGGCAGGAGGGGGTGGCAGTGCTGGGCAAGCTGAATAAGCTCTCTGCCTCTCTGGAGGGGATAAAACCCCCAAGGTTATTAGGGATTTAATAGGGTGAGTAGAGAGGATGGGCAATGCAACTCAGCCGGGTGAGACCTTGTTGCCTTGGATATGGAGCCTGTGTGCCTGTGGGAGCTTCTTAGTGATGGGTCAGGACACCTGGCATCTTCCCTGTCTTTACAAAATTACCTGTGGGGCTGAGGGAAGTGGAAAGCAGCAGCTGAGCTGCTCTGCAGGTATTTCAGGCCTTGATAAGTGAAAAGGTGTCTAGGGGGGACCAAGAAGCAGCACCGGGGGAGCTGTGTGTACAGACAGCTCTTGAACCACTGAACTGAAGGGTTTTCCTTATCCTTTCACCTCTCCAGCTTATTTTCAGTCTCAGGCTAACTCCTGGACTCATTCAGCCCCATTCCTCAGATCTACAGAAAGCATTTTCCAAGGCTTCTGCCATTTTACTTTGCAATTTTAAAAATGGCCTTCTGAATAAGTGAAACAATGAGATAATGCTAGAAGGTATACAGTAGGACCTACCATGTCAAATTATAAGTTAATTGAAAACATTTAACTTTGAGAGCAAACACCCCATCACACATACACACACCCTTCACCCTGTAAAAGGCAGCATTAGAAACATTCTTGTATTTAGGTAAAAATGTGAGGCCTAAGCAGTTAAGAGGCAATGTGCTCTAAAGCCTCCCTAATCTATTTTCCTCCAATTCTTTCCACCTCTAAGAAGCTTGTGGAGTTAGTTGTCGATTAACATTCAGGAAGATTGTACTCTGTCTCCAGTTCATTGCTCTCTTGTTGGCTTATTGTTATTCAGAGCCCATTTATTGTAGATGAGCCATTCATTTTCCTCTAATTGGATGGGATTGGATTTCACTTTCATTGTTGGATGCATTGAAAACCCTGGAGGGGCTACAGAGATCAGCCCAGGGCTGGGAGATTTAACTTAGCATAAAGTTTAGGTTGCAGCTAAAAGAAGCTACAAATGTTTTCCTTTTTTTTTAATTTTGGAGTTTTTTACATGCAAATGCCTAATTTCTAGATTTGCAAGGTGTCCCCTGTGACCCCAAACACCTTATTGCATTACATACTTTTGGTATTTTTCTATGGTTCCTCACCAAAGCATTCATGACACAGGGATTGTTAGGAAGATTTCTGAGCATCAGAGACCCAGCAAGGACTTTGCACCAGTGTCCCTCCTTCCGGATCCAACTGGCTGACTCCTTCAAATGTTTGGATTAAATCCTTTCACAGTTCTGGGATCCTGCACTGTGACATCCTCCCTTGGCAATCTGCTCAACTTCCATTGGGGTGATAGAACGGTCTGCAGGCAGAAGGTATTTCAGAGCTGCACGCTGCAGTTACTCACACCGCAGATTGCTCCTGCAGCTGCTGTCCTCAGCTAAGGGCAAGCTGAGGGTGGAAGAACCTGCCCAGTGCTGATTCAGAGCCTGGCATTGTGGCAGAGACACAAGTCTGGACCAAATCCCCCTTAGCCATCTCATAACTTGTTCTGAAAGGTTGGCAGCAGAGCTAAAAATACACCTGGGCACCCACGTGTGCATTTGTGTGCGTGTATCTCTCTCGGGTTCTGTGTATGGGAGCTCCTTTCCCAGCTGGAAACACGAGGTGACCATGGTCACAGTGTGGGCAAGGGTGGCACAGTCCCTCTGGGCTCCTTGGCTGCAGCATCTCACACCTCACCAGGCAGCTCAGGGTTTGCTGCAGGGCAGAACAGCCTTCCTTATTCACCTGGAAAACCATCTGCTGGGAGGAGGCCTTGGGATCTAACTACCAGAGTTAGACTCAGTATTAAAATTAAACTTGGGGGTTTGATTGTCAGAAAAACAGGTCTCTGATCTGCTGCAGGTTGCTCTGGAGTCAGTGTAGAGATGGAAAGCCCTGCAGGATGAGTGATTCCTCCCAGGATAGGTTTCCCAGGGGGGCTGACCTGCTTTCTAGAGCAAAGCATCCAGGAGACATCTGCCTTAGGTGCAGCCCTGAGCTCTAGCACATCTCCCAGATGTCCTCTAAGCATCCATAAACTCACCTCTAAACATCATCTGGCAAGGTAAAGCCAGTGACTGTGTTTGTGGGAGAGAAGGGAGAGGAAAAGGAGCAGGGTGGAAGCAGAGAAACCCTGCTGTGGTGCGTTGGAAGGGTTAACATCTGGCCTCCTGCAGATGTTTGTCTTATGGGGACCTGTGGCCTGGCTGAGCTGAGGTATTTGCATGGGAAATTCTCCAGCAAACTGCAAGCATGTACAGGAGCCTTTCCCTTGGAGGGGGTCTATTCTGCACCTCTCTTTTCTTCTAGAGCACAGATTTTCATTAACACGGGATTGATGTATCTCTGACACCCTCACTGTGCTGACAGATGCATTTCAAACTGGCCAGCAGATTTAAAACCACCAGAAGGCACACAGGGAAAGGATGGGATGTGCCTCCAAACAGTGCTGGTGTTATGAGAAGGACAAAACAATTACTGAAAGAAACTGTTGAAAAAGACCCTCCGCTGCTGCACACAAGAATAAGCAAAACCTATTTCCTACAAATCTGTGCCCAGATCCTGATAGCACATAAGAAGGTATCAGCTTGACCCCAAACCCTTTTTCCCGTCATATAAAGGCAAAGAGCACACTTGAACCTTCCCCCCCCCCGTCCCTGGCTCCTTTAGTTAAATTTTAGGTGACTTGACACCTCTGAGAAACCCACAGGCAATGGAAGAAGACCAGCAGAGAGCAGTAGAGCCTGGAGGGAGGCAGAGGCACCGATACACCACGTGGATTGAAAATAAGAGAACTAACACCAGTCTCAAAGGTCAGGCTCTGGCTGAGATACAATATCTTGACAACCTTAACCAGTAAAACTGACAGACCCAGAAATGAGGACAACATCCAAAGGGGCCCGAAATTATAAATAAATATTAAAAACGAGGTAAAGTTTCATTTGCTGCTTGCTGAGATTTTTTGTTGTTGTTGTTGTTTAGAAGGGCTGTGGGAGACACCACATGTGAAAGGCTTTAACATGAAAACCTGCATTAGAAGTAGCTGGTCCAAAGCACAGACATTTTGAGGGTCTCCAGACCCCTCACAGCACGTGGAACACCAATGACAGCAGCAGGCAGGGCTTCCCTGGTTCAAAAGTTTGTTGACCAACCAAAGAGCTTCAGATGATAGCAAAGCCCACCAGAACTCACAGTCTGTCACTTCAATGCCCAATTATGCACATGAAATACTGTTTTGAGCTTTTTTCAGCTCCATTAAATAAATGAAAGTTTTACATACCTTCTTCCTACAGAGATATTTGGTAGTCGAGAACCTCTGGCTCTTGGTGGTTCTTGGTGTCTCCAGGCCCCTATTAAACAGTCTGCAAATGATAATTTAAAAAAGCAAGTCAATGAGCTCAACAGCCACTATCCCAGGCTTGCATCTCCCCTGGAAAATTGTGCTGGTCTGCAAGGAATAAGTTACAAAGACGCATCTGCTCTGGCTCCCACACAGCTTTCCCCGGAGTGTGCTGAGCAGCACGATCATAAATCATCTCCCTGGGTTTTCCAGGCCTCCACAGATCCGTGGGTTATAGGCAGGCAGCTGGCCGCAGCCATGGTCTCTCCAGCACTGCACGGAGGGGTCAATCTCCCCGTGGCAAGTGGCACTTTCACATACTCCCTGTGCAGGGACTGTGCAGCCTCTACATAACTTGTTGGCTTTGACCATCACACCTCAGATCTGTGATATCTCCAGCCCCTTCAGGTGTTTTCCAAATCATGAGTACATGGGACATCGAGTCCCCTGGGGCCACAGGTCTTACAGAACCCTACTGGACGTTTTCCTGTGGAGAATGTTCTCCAACAGCAGCTCCAGCTCAGATACTGCTGAGTTACTTTACGGTCATGCTACATGTGCCACACAACTTGAGCATTATTTCTCATAACACGACCTCTTAGTCCACAAGGGCACATGTGCTCCCATCTGCCCAGCTGCAGGGGAACCTTTGCCTGTGGAATCACCCCAACCCACACCAGTGAACACGTCAGTTGTATCACATGCTCAGAGTTCAGGTATTTCTCTCTTTCTCCATTTTTTCCCAGTTGTCAGCTACAAAGAAGCAGTGGGACACACTGTCACAGGCAAGGAGGTTACCTTCCCTAAGTCAGTCGCAGTTATAGGTGTGGGAATCTCTTAACTCTGCTGTCCTTGGGCACAGCAACCTTTCAGTTTTTCCTCTTGCACATCAGCCATGCTGAATTCCACTCTTGTCTGGAGACAACCAAAGCCAAACTGGTCATCCCACAAACACAGCATCACTGGGAGGTATTGATCTCTAATGGTGCAAAAATTTTATAGAGTGAAATCTAGCAAGAATAGTAAAAATTATGGCCTTTTAAAACTCTTTCAAACAATTACAGAAGGAAATGAGAACTTTCTATGCCATTTTAATGTCCTGCTGCTTTAGTAAAAATTTGACATGACTGCTCCATTTCATTTCAGGATTTTTTTCAATTTCCTGATTTTGCCTTGTCTTCAGTTACTTATTTTTCCTTCCTCCCATTTTTAAAGAATTTGCAGAGGTTAAAGGGAATACATACACACATGCAAAAATTGAGGAACTGAGTAAAACAGAGAGCTCTTTCTTTCCATTTGATTTCCTTTTCCAGATGTTCTTCAATGGGAGCAACACATGAGGAAAAAAAAAGGCCTTGAATGAAAAATAAATTTTAAAAAGTGGTGGGAGTAAAGGATGACAGAAGTGGGAAAGTGAGAGAGAAGAGCAGACAGTTTCTCAGAGCAGGATACCCCATCCCAGACTGCATCTCCTCCCACTGCAGAAGCAGAGGTAATTTGTAGGCTCACCAGCTCTCCTGGCCTTGCCTGCTGCCAAGGGTTTATTTTCCAGGGAGCCTCTTTCCAGGCCCAGAACAGGCAGTAGGAATGCCTGGACCCTGGTTCTCAGCAGGTGGATACAGCAGCTCTGGTGCCACTGGTGCAGCCAGGCCATGCTCTCAGGACATCTCTGGGAAACACAAGCCACACTTACAGAGGCGTTTTGCCTTAGGCTGGGAAAAACTGTCCTCATCTTCCATAATCGTCCAAGAAATGACAATGAACAAATGGCTCCCTGCCACTTGCTCTTTTGTTAGGAGTTTGCCTCCATGCAAACCAGCTGCCTCACGACCTGGGGAATGAAAACCGCCAGATTCTCGCAGGTTTGCACCCAATGCTGCCATTTCCTCACCGCATTAATTCCAGCTGCCCATCCCTGCACCCCTTCCAGCCCTGCTGTTGCTCTCTCCTTGCCTCAGGAGCGGCCCCAAGCCGTGAGTCTCCGTGGCCAAGCACAAGCCATGGAAACAGCCCAGCCCAGCTCCCCAGGGAAGGACACCCACCATCACCCCACTGCCCTTGTGTCCCCCTATTACTGCTTTGATACGAATGATTCCAGCTCCCCTTTTCCCTCCCTGGCACAAAGCTGCCCGCTCCCCCAGAGTCAGCGAGCGGCGTGTAAAAGTTGTTGCGTCTCCATTAAACTGTACGCGCTCCGCCCGCCAGCCGCAGTGCACTTCAGATAATTCTTTGATGCAATATATTTTCCAGGATAGGCTTT
Source organism: Chamaea fasciata (assembly GCF_029207755.1). Lineage (NCBI taxonomy): Eukaryota > Metazoa > Chordata > Aves > Passeriformes > Sylviidae > Chamaea > Chamaea fasciata. The sequence goes on along the minus strand of NW_027094090.1, from coordinate 61,612,226 downwards.
TGTTTTCTTTCTTGGCCGCTCACCCTCTTTCTGTGGTCAGTTTTGCTCATTTCTCTTGTAAGCTGTCTAGAGGCAGAGAAAAGGCTTTCAGTTTTAAGCAGTTTCCTTTTCAGTTCCCCTTTATTGAATTCCAACCTCCATTTTTTTTTTTTTTTTAAGCATAGGGACATCATTTATCTTGGACTTTAAGTTGCAGGGGCCTTCAAGGGGCTTCTTTTTTTCTTTCCCAGCTGCATTTGTTGACACACAGTCAATCTGTTTTTTGCCTTCGTTCCCCCTCTTCCCCCCAGCAGGCCATAAAGTATCGACAGCTGTGCCCTTTATTAGCATAGCCATTTTAAGCACAACAAGGGGGAAGAGACTAAATATATTACAGCCATTACCTCTGTCAAAAAGTGACAATTTTAAAACATTTTAGCTTTTCACTGGGAAAGCCGGCAGCACAAAAGAAAGTGCTATAATTTTATTGTAAATGCTTTTTAAATATGGGTCACTTGGCCATAATCAATAGAAAGGATGGAAAAGTTCAAAGCTTGAGAACAGTTCAGGCAGATAGCAGAATTTTTTTTTTAAAAAAAGGCTTGTCTTTAAAATATGCTAATTGGGGCAAAAATACAACAGTGAGAAGCATGCAAAATAAGATCTTGTTCCTGGTCGTTTTGTTTTCTTTACAGCTCTGTTCATGCTTTTCCCATCTACTTATAAGTGTGTTTTACAACTTGGATGGGAATTTTTCCTCACCAACAGGGTGTTATGAACATTTGGGGACTGAGAAAACAAGAGGGAATCCAGACAGTCACTAGTCTCTTCTCAAAAAGGAAAAAAAATGCTAATAAACTAATGGTTTTTTCAAATGCCTTTGGAAGTGTGACGTGCCACAGCACTATAATTTACCAGGCAAACTCCTTAAGCATAAAATAATTCTGAAGTCTGAGAATCCTGGTAGTTTAGGTTCAGGTTTGAACTCTTGTTGGCAGAAACTTGTATTTTAAGCTTCTAGAGTGAAGAATTGGGCTTTTTGATTAGACAAGGACTAACACCCACCATCAGCATCTGTTACAAGCTCTAAAATGTAAAAGAGGGCTAATGGATATCTTGAAGCCTGACGATCTTGGCTGCTTTTCTTTTAATTTGTAATGGGTTTATCAGGCAAAGAGGAAGGGGCAGTCTCAGCAGGGTTTATTTTGAACGGCTTCACCTTCCTGTCTATTTGTAACATCTGGAGTAAACTTAGAAGCCTTTTCTGTTATTTGTCCCTCTCCAGATACAATTTTTGCTGGAGATTTCACTTTGTTTTTCAAATTTCAGAGCGTTTGTAAAACTTGGCTTATACCAAGGCAACTTGTTTAACAGGCTCCCAAAAGCAAAGCTGCTTTCAAGAACCTGTTTAAGCAGGAAGCCCATGAAATCCTGCACAGAGCATTATACAGTACCTGCCAAGGGGTGTGATGCAGCTTTTGTCTTGTGGTGGCTCCTGGGGGCCTGTATCCCACTGCACTGAGCAATTTCCAAATTTGCAGGAGAGAGCAAGCGAGCATCCTGCTGTGGGAAGAGTGTGGTCCATGGCAAAGGGGAAACTGGAAGGAATTCTCACCACCCATCTTTTGGCAACCAATTTAGCAGTTAAATGTAACCAGCTGGTCTCCCCAGGCTCCCTCTGTAGTCGAGGGAGGGAAAGCAAAGCTCCTGCAGAGGGTCATTCAGTGCACCCAAATTAGCCTTACTCTGAATTGTCCTCCCTCTCATCCGTGACTGGAAAAGGAGTTAGAAGAGACTACCCGGGTAATTTAGCCAGCTAAGATGGGTGGTCTGAATAATTCCTTCCCCACCAACCTCTAAAAGCCTGCCTAGGTACCCCACAGAGATTGGCATGCTGTCGGAGGGATTGATTCCCAGGCACGTCAGCAGCTCAGTGGTCTGTGCTCTCGCCTGCCCTGGAGAAAGCCGGGATGCTCGAGGAACTTACCTGTTCCTGTTGGACCCTGTAGCTCCCAGCCAGGACAGAGAGCTGAGCTGACCCATTGTGCTGTCAGATGACGCTGTGGGACTGCTTGTGGCAATGGTCAGATTTGTTTTTTTTTTCCCTAGCTGACAGACTTCATCTGCTGTCCTCAAGCCTGGCCAGAGGCCACTGGGGTGGGAGTAGCTGCAGGTCAGCCTGGCCCTTGAAGTTGTCTCACGGTGGAATTGAAAGTGGCTCCAATGCTGCATAGAGAGGAGACAAGCCTGCTCCTACCTCTGTCCCAAGAAATTAGTTTGATCCCTTCTCGTGGGACGCCCTCCTCCTCCTCACTCACACAGAGCGAGGGAGAGGGGCTTGCTCTCAAGGAGGGCAGCTCCCACGCCAGGGACTGACCTGCAGCGTTCCTGAGGCCTCGAACTGAGGGCAGCAGGCACGGCCTTCCAGGGGGCCGAGCAACAGGGAAAAGCAGACGATTAACAGGACTCACCTGCACTGCTGTGGTGAGAGGAGGAGCCCTGAAAAACACTGAGCTTTACTACAGTCACCACCTTTTTCCTCACCTCATATCCATCTGGGCCTCCCTGCTCTGCTCACCCCAGGCTGGCACCACAGCCTGGGCAGGACTTCCAGCACACCCTCCCAGACTCTTCCTTCAGTGCTGAGGGAGCTGCTTTTTAGGCACAGCTGGAGGATGCATGGAAAAGCCAAAAGGACACCCATTTCCCCCAAAATTCCTGATCTAGATACTGCATCACCAGAGTGACATGTATCTTCTGCATGGAGAACAAGAAATGTTCCCTGACACTTTCCCTAAGAGTGAGACCCATGCAAGTAACTAAGATGTTAATGTAAGAAGGATTTTCATTTGTAGGATTAAATAGCTGCTCTTTTTTTTCTGTCTAAAAGTGAGCCACATCTTTGCACTACTACTAAATCACTGCTTTGCCATGCTTGACCAGAAAAGAATCTGACCTGGGCAGCTGTTTAACTTGCTGCTCAAAGACCAGCAAAGTCTGGCTCTCAACTGTTTGAACAGCGGAGGAGTCTTTTTACACCCAGCCTTATTAAAGCACAGGATTTTATTAGCTGTTTTGTGGTAATAAGTTGAAGTACAATGTTGTGGAATGCTCCTTCAGGAGATTTGGGGTCTTGTGTACTGCGGGGTTTACTTTCCCCTTTCCGACTAGGGTGCTTGGCAACCCACTAATGCTACAGCTTTATAGTGATGTTCTCTTCCTTGAAGCCACCTTTGACAACTGATTGTTCACCCAGGTAGGAGAAAGTTACGATTTGAAGAACTGTAAGAAAAATATGCCATTGCCTAGTTATTCTATTTTTTTTTTTTTTTTTTTAAGCCTTTACAGATTTTCAGGTACTTGGAAAAACTCAAGAAATAGGGGAAAAACCCCATTTTGGCCACACACATACAGCAATGTTGTACATTCAAAACGTCAAAGCTAATGTGGTTTTTCTCTTTGGCAAATTTCTTTAAAGTTCTGGTAATTTTCTCACAACATTTTTAACAGATTGTAAACAACCTTTTTTCCTGAAAACCACTTTTGGGGCACATGCGGTTTCAATTAGCATTCGGGAATACCTGCCAGGAAGTTTTCATGAACATTTAAACAAATATATCTGTATTATTTTGCAAAAGAACAAAGTATTCTGAATTTCAGCAATTTCTCATCATCTTTTGTTTCATAACTCTAATGGGAAACAAAGAGAAGCAAAGATTCCAAATCATTGATAGGTTTAGCAAGAACTGTGTTGCTTTGAACTGTTGATGCCAAAGTAAAGACTGAAACACAAGATCTTGGGTTTGGGACTGACTGTAGAAGACTTTGAGAGTGAAAGGTACATGTCCCCAAAACCCACTGGGTAACACCTTTACAGTCACCACTAGAAAACCTACTGACATTTTACTCAGAAGGGAGTAAAATGGGATATTTCACTTAGAGACCCTTCCCCATACTTCCCAGTTTGCCAGTTTAGGTCAGACTCAGCTGCCCAAGCCTCCAGTTTTGGAGGTTCAACTTAGAAAATAAATTCAGGAGCAAAACTTCACAGTACACAAAAAATTCCGGGGAGCTCCTTTCTTTAACCTCACTTTTCTCCAGACTCCCATCTAAGAGAATTCCTACCATGTGCTCAGTTACTCTGAAAAAAACAGCCAGGACAAAAGGAAGCAGAGGCGCTGCTGATTTGAAGGACCTTTGTCCCAAGATATTCCCAGACCTCCAGCCAGTGCACCTAAGGTTGGACCTACGTTACATTGCAAAGATAAATCAAAAAGTCTGCAGCAGCCTTTTCACAAACTATGCCCTTGGAACAAGAGCTGCTCTGGGGCACTGAACTAGTGCAAGTTCATTTATCTCCATTAACCTGCACTACAGGCAACCCAGCTATGAGCCACTCTTGAGCTGGAGGATTCAGGCAAAATCCCCTATGCTTGGTCTTCACTTTTTTCTTTTTGATTGAAGCAGCATCTCATGGCTGTAGAACCTTCTGCAAGCATCTGTTTCCCAAGATAAACTAAACAGAACTACTTATTGCAAATGTTGCTGCCCTACAGCAAATGACAGAAGGCAGAGCACAAGAGCCTCACACTACACTGGTTGTAACAAGGTCCCTGGAGCCATTACTGGTTTATTAATCTCTTTAGCCAGCTAATTGTAGGAGCATATTCTACAGCTTGTAAAGCAACAATTGAGCTTTTGCTCTTTTTCATGCTCTGTACTTAGTGCTCTACAGCAAGAAGCCCCTATAGAAGTTCATGACTGAAACAACTCCTTCTCCAGCCCCCGCTGACACCAAGACAGTTCCTCACTAACAGGGCTGGGGGAATTTTTGCTCCTTGGGGAGGGATCACAAATTCTTTGCACCTGTAGGGGACAAAATACTTGCCTGTGCTGGGCTCAGAGTAGTCAATGCATGATGCTAAACTCTGAAGTACATTTTTGAGACCCAGCTTAGATGCAGCCAAGCACATCTCTTGCCCTTGGACAACTGGTGTCCCTTCCACTTTAGGAGTCATATTGATGAGGTAGGACATTACATAACACTTCTGTACCAGGAAAGACATTGCTGTGGCTGGCCAGTGTCCTCTGAAAACACAAACTGAACCACTGAGAGGACACCAATGCATTATTTGGTTCTTTTCAGTTCTTTTGGATGACTAAGATCATCTGCAGAAGCTCCTCACATGAGCAACCACAGTGCAGTTTCATACCAAATTCCCTTTTACAGGGTCTCTGAACACCAACTTCCTTAGTTCAGAGAACCAGTGTCAAGTCACAGGAGACAAAGACAAACTGGAGAACCATCACCAACCTCTGAATCTTCACCAGTGAATGGCATGTTTAAGCTTCTGCACAAAATATGGAATTAGAAACTAGGGCATGGATTATTCTTCATGTAATTCATGCTGGGAGAAACACACAGATAGAAACCAAGCAGGGAAAGAGGCAACAACAGCAGTGCAGCACGCCTAAAACTTTAATCTTTGTTTTTAAAGAGTACAGAATTGAAAGTGACACTTTCTTCTCCTTTCCACCCACCCATTCTCTATCCCATTGCTTCCTAAGTTCTCTCTAATGGGAAATATTTCTTGGTTGATTAGTTTGACTTCCCTTTATGTGAGGCATAGTTCATCTCCAAAAGTAGGCCCCAATCCAGTCAAACACTGGCACATGCACTCCAGTCCCCACCCATTCATGGCAACAGTTAAGTGCAATACTTGAACACCATTTTCAATTGGGATGTTTTTACTTAACCAAAGAAGGGAGCAGGGGGTATATTGGTGTGGTCTTAACCGGGGAGGGGGGAGGGAAGACATACAACATACATCATCTTGTTCCCAATTTAAAGGCAGTTTTAGAAGCAGTCTGTCACTGACACATTGTTAAAATCTTAAGCAGCAGCTTAACTGGAGAAGTTTGTAGCAGTAAGAAACCCCAGGGCACTTTAAAAATGGGAGCTTTGAAAACACTGCTCAATGCCAGCCTCGCAAGGTCAATCAGACTTCTAAGTCTAAACACTCTCTGCTCCTAATGCCATTAAGTAAACACACTTCATTAATACAATTATATAAAGAGGAAGACTGGCAAGACAATACAAAAGATTATCAAGAATAGGAAAACCTACAGAGTTCAGAAAACAGGATTCTGGAAAATGAAAGTGGACTTTACACTGTAGGCTTTCACTTTTTATCCTTTTGAAATACATTTAATTTAAAATTAATAAAGATCATAAACTAATAAATTGATATGTTCTCTAAACAGACATAATAAAAATTCAGACATTACAGCACAGGACCCATCATTTAAATATGCCAGTAATAGAACAGTTAAAGTGATGCTGGCTAATGTGTGGATAAAAGAGGCTCTAAAGAGAAGTGTGGATTAGAGGAGAATTGAGAGTGAAGCAGGTGATGCCTTAGTCCGAATCTGAGCTCTCTTGCTTGTTGGTCTGGTACTGGCTGACAGCTTCCTCCAAAGGAGCCATTGTCCCATCCGGCCGCACTCCCATTGGCTTTATGAGCTCATCTCTGTGAGAGATTGAAGAAAAGAATCCATATTAGCATGTGCACACATATCAGCTCCCATGTGTTCCCATAATACAGTCACATACAGTATATGCTTCGGGACATAATGAGCCTCTAAAAGGAAGTTATTCCTGCTAAAGCTCTCTGTTCTGAAGAAAAAAGGCACAAAAAACCTTCCCAAATAGGTGGGAGGGGAAGAGTAGGCCAGATAAAGACTTCATTCATGTAGGCCAAACCTACTTAGCCAATTAAAGACACCATGAAAAGTCAGTGCCTAATAGGCTCAAGACAAGGAGCAGGTTCACTGTTTTGGATACACAAACTAGCTTTTCTTCTGAGAGTTCTCTGACAGCCAGTTCTTCCTAAAATTTCACCTGCCATTCTGGCAAATGGATGCCCAAGCTATTAAAACAATTTGATGCATATTCATCTTGTTGAAGGAAATAAATCAGTTAAAAGAACAGACTCTGCCTACACCACTAGCAGGGGTGTTTAAAGGACTTGCTGATTCATTTAAAGAAAGCTGACTGATTCTAATACTATTGCTTTTGTTTGTGGCAGTTTAATTACTGGATTTACAGCCATTTTAATCTCTTCAAAGCTCCAAAGGCCGCTCAGGAGTTAATCCAATTATATCTACTCCACAAGCTACAGCCTCATCTAAGAGATGATTAATTATTGATTAAGCCAATCAAAAAGTATTAGCAAAGATTTATTTAATCCTCACTTTTTATCACCTCATTTATATGTGGATTATGGCAAAAGATGTAAGGGCAAAGATAACATTTTGATTTTACACTAAAAAAAAAAGGGAAAATACCTCTAAATATTCAGGAGTCACCTTAAATAAAGGAGCAGAGGTTTGATGCTAATTTACCCCTTGGCTGAAAGGCAGCCCAAAACTGCCAATTTAACATACATCTACCACCCTCCCAATCCATGGACAATAAAACTGCATCACTCAGTGGGGAAGCAGAGGCATCTCACCAGCTCTCTGCCTGGCCTGTACTACTACCTTGACTGAAAAAAGGGACAACAATTCCTTGTACACAGCTGGCAATCAATCCAACCCTGACACACTCACAGGAACAGCAAGAAAGGCAACATCTGAGTCACATGGCATGCATATGCCAGACACTCTACAGTCAAGATGCAGTTCAATCAAGTGTCAAAAAGAGACCTGCAAGATAAATGCAGCTGTTTGTGCCGTTTTGACAATCAGATCCTACAGCAATTAACTCACAAGTGCCACACGAGAAACAATTGCTGTGGCTTGGCTGACCAGGTCTGGTGGTAAGCCTGAGGCCAGGGAAAAAGGTTTGCAAGACCAGATCAAAGAGCACAGGCCAGGCTCTCCCTCAGTGTGTGTGGAAGAATAAGATCGATCTTTCAACAGACTGGAGAGAGCTTGCCATTACTTCAGGACTTCCAGTGAGACCCCTCCCTTCTGGCAATGCAATCCAGAGTGTGCAGATTCTGCCCAAGTGTCAGCACTCAGAGAATCTCTTGGAGATGTGTGGAAAAGACACCTCTGAGCCCTTGAAATTCAAACGGGCTCAAAACATGAAGACTGCAAATCTGGTGTCCAAAGAGGACCAGAACCCTGCCTGATGCTGGGTTCCCCCAAAGACAAAGCTGGAGTGCTTTAGAGTCGTGTCTAATAGCAAAAACTTTTCCACACAGAAAAAATCCTATACATCTAAGGTCTTTTTGGTTTTCAAACTTTGAACATCACACAAAACAAGTATTGTCTAAAATGCAAAAATATAGCCACAAAGAACAAAATCACCATTGCTTGCCCTTTAAGCTGAAAGGATCCTAGATTTTTGTTTTAAAAATACCAAGGCGTACTCTTAAGTTGCAACACTTAATACTGCAGCCAAAAGTCAAGGAATCACATAATTTTCTAGTCATTTACCATTTATTTTTGGTAATAAATGAATACAATGGCTAATAAAGGATAAAAATTTACTCATGAAAAAGGAAAGAGAAACACAGGAAAACAAGGTCTCAAGGTCCCTTTATGTGGGGACCTCCCTGTCCTCTCAACAATTCTTAGGTCTTTAAATATTGTCAAGAAGTCCTATCTCATAATTTGTCAATTATAAAGGCAAAGTTCTTTCTCTGGGGCTTCCCTTTTCCAGCCTCACTTTCACATCCCACTTTAGCCTTAGGCTTTAACGATAGGAGCCAGGCTGAGCTCACACTGCACAGAATAACCAGGATGTTTATCAAGTACCTTTCTGTTCCTGCCTGAGCTTCCTGCTGTGCAAGTTCCTGAGCAGGATGGAAGAGGGCTGGTAGGGGTTTGCTCTTCTGTGCATTAGGAGGCTGAATTCCACACATCCTTCCTCAGGCAAGTGCTACCCAGTAAAACTGAACTGTCTGAAGACAGAAATATACCAAGCCACCAAAGAGAGAAGGAGGAGAAGAAGCAAGGATTAGCCGATTTTATTTCTAACCACAATCTAGACCTCAGCTGTGCTTTGACACCCTGGGCTACCTAAGGATGTGCTCAGTGTCCACGGGGAGAGACAAGGTGGGCAGGGAAGTGCCAGGAACTGACAGGCAGAGCCTCAGAAAACAGGTCACTGTCCAGAAACTGGATGTTTATAGCACATCCATAGGGCAGAACATCACTGGCCTCAGCCCAGTAGATGGCAGTGGGAATTCTTCCATATCCATGAAGCTCTATACAAGCACACAATGCATTTTTATGCATGTTTGAACATCCTTAGGTGACCTTCCACATACTCAGATGCACCTTGTAACACTCATTTTTCTAATGCAAACAAAACATTCTATTTAAGTGTAATTAGAAACACACCGTAATTAAACAGTTGGTAAAATGCATTCTCTTCTTCCACTTGCAGATCTCCCAAGAGTCTCTTCAAATATACAAGTTCTTCAAATAATACAAGTTCTGCCTTCCTGCTTTGTCATTTAGCTTGATAACGACTCAAACATCATTGCCCTGTTTTGAAGGGTGACTCCTGTGTCTGCTGTCTGTGCTGCAGGGCAGCACTGCCACACAGAATTAATGATGGTGTCTGTAATCAAACAGCCATCATGTAAACACCAGCCTGCCCCTTTGATAAAACAGCATCTTGGGGACCTATTCACCTCCTCATAATTGAGTGCCACATAATAGTTCCGATCCTTTCAGGGAACATTATTTTGTTCTATGATTAGAAACGGAAAGAAAAAAAAACACCTCGATGTAGCATTGCTTTCTTCATTGATCCTATGATTAACTTTGTGTTTTTAATGAGTAGGGTACCTTGTTTAGACAGGTTCTCTTACTCATTTTGTTGACTTCTCTTCAATGTACAACAAAACCCAAGCTGTGGTAATTGGGAGACCATTTTATCAGCAAAAGGATTCTTGCTATTAATACAAGGTTGGCTTGGAAAAGGCATTCTGACATTCTAAATTAGTCAATTAATATACAATTCTACCTACGATTTATAATAGAAAAAATGTTAGCATTTTTTCCAGACATTTTAATTAACACGAAGTATCTCCAATAATCTATTATATAGACAGAATTATCACACGACACTGACTCTGGGTGGCTAACTGGATGTTTAGCAAGAAAAAAATGAAAGGCTGAGTTAAATCCTTGCAGATCTGGGGAGCTTTTCAAAGCTCAAAGATGGGCATCATGTGCAGAGGATACTGATTTAAAGTCACCAAACAGTTCTCAAAGAACCAACAAGACACTTACTGCAGACAAAACCCACAGAGTTACATCAGGGCCAAGTTCAGGCATCCAAGATCAGCCTAAGTAGCATATACCTCTCCCAAGAAATGCAATAATCAAGACTTCTCATATTCATTTATACTTTGTATAAAATTTATAATTTACATAATTTGTATATACTTAATGATTTAAAAAAAGTAATCTCACTCAGCCAAATTTGATCAAAATACTAATTTTGTAGAATCCAAGTCTATGTTAAAATACTGGCACAGGGGAACTGGGTTCACAATAATATTCAGCTTTCCTACAGGTATGTTGAGAAATCAAAACTGGGTGATTCATTTTATTTTAGCTTTGTTGATGGTCAATTACCTCATGAATAGGCCTAAACACCAACAACCTAAAAGAATAGAAAAGCTTGGGAATTATGACCTGAAATGACCAAAAGCATCCATCAGTTTTACACGACCTCAAAAAGCTCCAATTTTTCAGTGCCAATGCTGAAAATAAAGAGAAACTCGAAAAGCAAAAATGCACTGGCATATTACAGAACTAGGAAAAAGATGTCCCTTTGCACTTATAGCTTCAATAAACCTTTACAAAGGGTACAGTGCAAACACTCAGCACCCATTAATGAAGGCTATAGTTTCCCAATGAAGTAGTACTGCCTGGCAAATTTGTTTTCTGAGTTCTGATATTCCGCCAGTCAAAGCCATATCTGGAGTGCTGCAGTGACAAACTGCCATGATTATCCTCATCAATCAGGGGCAGAAGTTGACAAGTCTGTCAGTCCTTCAACTTTTTTATTTTTTCATACTTTTCTCCAGTAAAAGTGTGTCAGCTCTTCAAAGCTTAGCTTCCACTGCTGGGACAATACCCGTGAACTAAGCAAACCTGTTTTGCTGTACATCACACAAGCTCCTGTTCAGGTTACACTAAGTTATATAAACTTCCTCAAGATGAGAAGCTGTTCCTATTCAACTTCCTCCTCTCTATAAGCAAAGCTTATAGTTCATCAGTTCATCAAACTGAACCTGTTCATGGCGCATTTCCCCTCCTACGATGACAAGAGAGAAGCAGAAGCAAGAAACCTGCCATGAGCATTCTGCCTCAAAGGAAGACTCAAACCCCAGAATCAACCAAAAACTCCACCCAAGCAACCTCTGCTTTGCATCTGTAGGGTGCAAACCAAGGGTAGGAAGTGCATTCCATGTAGATTTAAGTCTGCTCATTCCCAGCACTGAAGGGCTCAAGCTGGAGGCAGCACAAGTGTCCTGCTCCAAAACCATGGAGAGACTCCCACGACTATAGCATGGTACTGACTCCTTCGTGTATGCAAGACTGGCAAATTCCCATGTTGTTTAACATCTGCAGGGCCCACAGTTGCACTCAATTACATTCAGGAAAAACATCCCACAGCCTTCCCATTCCAAGTCTTACTTTCTTTTTCCTTCCTGCCAGCATTCCCCTCCTCCACAGTTTTAAGTAAAACAAGAAGTGTGGGAAGAACAGTGAAATGATTTTATTAACGTTATCACAGCACCTAAAGGGGTCACATCAACAACACTGTCCCACAGTAACTACAATACTAAACAAACAAACAAAAGCCCTACCACAAAGAGTGCCAGCCCTGAAGCAGAGTAAGTGCTATAGAAGAAACTGCAGGTGGATGTAAGGGGCACAGAAAGCCCAAGGTGACAGCAATGCTGCTGGCCAAGAGGATAAGTGGTGACACAGGGCAGCAGCTGCTCAGTTATTGTCAGCCTGTGGCAGGCACTGCAGCAGGTGCCTCCGACCCTCCAAACTGAAAGGGCTCTTGTGCCACAGTAACCATTGGGAATTTTTGTGTAACTGCTGCAGTGACAGCAACTGACTTGTCTTCAGTCTCAGCTTATCTGCAGCCTCAATCTTTCTTTCAAAGAACGTTTTAGACCATTTAGTCATTTTCTTGTGGTACTCTTAATGCTCAGCATCTCAATTCTCTAGCTTAACATAGCAATGATTCCATTTTACAGAGTAGTTCAATTAAGATTACATGTGCATTGCATTTTCTTCTTTCCTAAGAAGACTATGACATACTACACTTGCTTTCCATGCAAATAATGTGAAAAAATATTCAATTACTTAATTGACAGTCCCAGATCAGTTCTAAGTTCCTGCCCTGCTTTCAATCCTGCTTGTAATTCAGTTCTTGTCAGCTAATGTAAAATCCAGATTCTCCTGTATCTTTTGCTATATTCATCATCTTTAACAGAGATGTAAAAAATACACGTTTTTCTGAATTTCTATCGATAGATCTAGTTAATTGACTATCTACAGACTCTCACAAAACAAGCACATTTCTAGCTGCTGAGTTTTTTCCATGTTTGAAGAACGGATGCACATATATATTTACCTCCCACAGCTCAGTTCAATGCAAATTGATATGACATAAGTTTTGCAAGAATGTAATTTTGCTTATGAATTTAAAAAAAACCCACCTACAAACAATAGCTCCAATATGGCTAGAAGTGTGGGGAAGGAAAACCCCGTAAATTCTATGCATATTGAGCAAAAGAGAAAAAGCTACAGATAACAGCACAGGTCCATGTTCTTTTGCACATAGGAAGTTGTGAACTGAAGATCAGCTCTCTGTACCAATACTGTAACACCATTATGTCACACTAAGTACCCATTTCTTCGACGGCATTACCTTTGTCACATAAAACAAAATACAAAGGCTGATTTGTAATCCAGTCCATACTGTAAATTCCCTTTTAATTGCTCCATTATACAATATATTGTTTCTGACAACAGCAATTTTCACACTGGATTCGATCTTCATATAAGCAGCATGCATAAGTAGTTACAATGAGATGCTGCTCATTAACTTGGGGAAAATAAGCACGCTTGCCTTGGCCTGGATTATGCCCCATACTTTAAAAGAAGAAACTCTCTTTATTACCATCTGCCTATCTATTCAGGAGCCAGGTCCCTTCACCACCAGATCTTCCCAATTCTGTCCAATCCTCTCCAAAAGAGGTTTCCTCTGAGGTCCTGCAACCTATCACTCTTTTCTTTAAAGTGCTAAACATTTTTCTCTGCATTTCAAGCAGTCCTAATCCTGCAAAGAAGTTGATTCTAGCGCTATTTTGAAGCACTAGGCCTTAGTAAAGAGCCAGGATACAAGCTGCTTCTCAAAAGCAGCTATAATACAATACCTGGAAAGTTTATCAAACATGTTGACAAGCTTCATAGCCTCATATTCTTTTTGTTCTTCTGTCATTTCATCCATTGGATTGGGCATTGGTTCTTCTAAGTGACCAGTGATAAGGTTAATGCTGGAGGTGAAAAAACAACACTGTTTACCTTTCTGCAAGAATAAGTACATTTTTTATCTTCTTAACAGCAGAAAACAGGAAGGACTCACAGAAACCATCAAGACTAAAACTGTCTGAACTGCACATGAAAGGTTTTGCTATAAATAGACAAGGTTCATATTTATACCATATTTTCTCATGAATCGTGACTGTATCTTCGTGTGGATCTGCTGTATTAATGTCTTGTCAGTGCTCAAAGATGCACAAGCTGGTAGTCCTTGTTGTTGGAACCCAGAGAGGAACAGTTTGAAGCCAGGGGAATGATGATGGTAACAGTGACAATGTCATTAGTACTTATGACATAAATTGGGAACTGGATGACAGATCCATGCCACAAACTAATTCTGTACAGGCTTAATTTTAAAAATATAGACAGGTTCCAGTTTTCCATTAAATTAGTTAACTGTTGCCCTTCCATGATAATGGTTTTTTGCTCAAACCAGATTAAGTCACTTTACTTTGAGCATTTATAAAGCCAGCTTTGTTTACACTGTTAATACAAGTGAACGGTGATACATAAATGGTAACAAAAGCAGAGAAGTAGTTTTAGAGAAAATGGTCCGGGCACATTATCCTTTCAAATGTTTTAATTGCAAACATTTAACAGCAATACAGAAAATCAGATGCATAAATCAACTGACAGTTATCTTGCACATTTCATTTACGGGTTAGCTTTTAACTAAATGGATGTTATAGTTTTACTTATATGCATATAATTGAATGTCAGGCTTTTGAAAGTAGAGCAGAGAGAAAACAGCAAGAAAAAAAACATCCCGAAGTGCAGAAATAAAAAGAAACCTCCCAGTTTGGAGTTAATTTCTTAGCATAGAAACAACGTAACTCCTAAATCTCATACATTTAATCCTGTCCTTTGTTCACGTATCTTAAGAATATTTCAATAAATCACAAGTGCTCACCATACACCTAACCATATCTGTGTAGTTCAAGGAAAACAAAGTAAAACAGAAAAATAATGTTAATACTTCAGATCTCCACTATCAACGATTTCAGAACATCTTTAAAATCGAATCTTATACGTAACACGACAAACTAAAACCCTTAACACCCAATCAATTACAACTAATAAAAATCAACAAAGCTTCTACGTGGTCACTGAATCCTTCGAACAAATACACTGAATTCCTGCTGCATGACTTGGAAGTTATTTTGCTCCTTCCATATTTACATATGTGACCTACTTGGTTCTTTGGGAAAATTTAGTACCAGGCAATCTGAAATTCAGTCAAAACTGAAACTAAACACAGTGGCTTTCTCCGTTTTAACAAAGTACTGGCTAAAACCTTTAGATATATTCGACACCATTGCTTTCTCCATTACAGAGATATACCCCAAAAACAATAATCAGCAGCTTGGCAAACTTCATGTGAGTTCTTCAAAAATCTGTGACAAAACCCATCCTTGCTAAGTTTGCTACTAATTTTTTTTCCTATCACTTCCTTAAAAATCTCTCTCCACACTTGAATTTTAAGTAGCTATTCAGATGTTAAATCATTCTCATAGTAACTTTTTATTTTACTTTTTTCTCCTTGCAACCATATCTGACTACATGATGGTCACTATTAGAGGCTGGTTTCTCAATAATTAGACCATGATATCAGCAGAAGACAGGAGTTAATATAACCACATATCATTCCAAGACTGGCCTCTCTGAAAAAGGTAAAAAAACCCCCCAAATTAGGTCAAAAGAATCCAAAATGCAACAGGATACGTGAAATTGAGAACAATACTATACTTTGGTTTTGCGGATTTATATTCTTCTGTGTCTGTATCTTCATCATCTGAGTACCAATGATCTCCTCTTCCTCCTGCTAGCAGGCCCCTGGCTGCCAGCAATCCTGCTGCATTACCATAGCCTGTGTATTTCAGCAAGCTATCAACTGCAAAGAGGAAACAGAAAATAATTCCGCTGTAATCAGCTACAAAACAAACCCCACCAGAGTGCTACAAGAATTGAGAGTTACAGCGAGGCAAATATTCCAATTACAGCAAGACCTTATACAAAAGGGAGAAGAAAAAGTAATTTTTACCTCTCTCTTTACAAAGAACAAAAAGGAATTCTGCTGCAATTTGCTTTACTCCAAGGTCAACGTGTGTCATAAGGCGCACAAGTTTGTTCCTCACTGTTGTGCCAACTTCAGGACGATTTGAGACATCTCTTAATGGAGGCAGTACCTGGCAGCACAAAAGAAAGGGAAGAATAGCATGAAATGCAAGGAAATATCTTGCAAAATCCAATATTTACAAAAACAAATGTAGTCAACAGAACAAAAAAATACTCTGTCCTAAAAAAAAAAAAAAAAAAAAAAAAAAAAAGGCAATAAAATCAGACAACTATGCCCATTTGCATTAGTAATCACTCTGGCATCTTAGTATATTTAAGTTTCTTGTTCTGTCATTTTGGGCAGAAAAATACTCAGTCTCAAAGTCAGACTTTAAAAATACAATCATTAGGAGTTTATGAGCACAAATGGGTGTCCCAGGAGAGTTGGTCAACAGGCAGCCATAACCTCATGTTCTCTGCTTTGCTCATGTATCTTGTAAAAGTATTAGAAATGCCAGTTTAAGGAGACTTACACTTAAAATGCTGTGTAGTTTATATAGAACAATGATGTGCTTAATGAAAAAGCATGAAAATAAGTCCATTGAAAGTTTTACTACAAGTTTCTAATACTAAATTTGAAAAATGTGCTCTACATATAATGGAAACGCATATTTCAACCAGAAAACGCTTTTAAAAGCTCAAGCTAAATTTCAGAAATATTGTGAAGAAATTACTATTTAACATTCCCTCAAACACACTATTTTCTCATTAGAGGTCATTAATATTGTTAACTCTAACCTGAAAAAAAGGCAGGTGGTGCACAAATTATGGCTTTTTTGGCAAACTAACTTGTGCCTCCCAGTGTGGATGCCTTCAGACTCAAAATCTATACGCATTTTTTCACATTCAAAGGATATATGATATGATCTGCGAACAAATCTGGGCCATAATATGACATATTTAATGATCTGAAGAGTCTCGTAAGAATTATGGATCTTCAGTATTTTATCAGGGAATAAAACCAAGTATGCCACTAATTATCATAAGAGATTGCAAGTCCTTTGCCTTCTAGGTGTCTAATGTAAAGTGTCATGTCCTGTGCAAAATTACAGCACAGTTACTACTGAAATTGGACTCACTGGGAACTGATCCTTACAGGAATGCTACAGTATTGACTGCTTTGGATAAAACACACCCTGTCTTTTTCCAACCACGTTTTCAACCAATTAGTAAAAATATTTTACTTTGTCCCTGCTTACTCCCCCCACTGGGGATAGTACCATGACTGCCATTTCCCAGTATGTTGTAAGAATGAATTAATGTTTTTAGAGTACTCTAATACTAATACAGTGATGAGTGCCATAGGACAGTCCATGAGGAAATCAATCATCCTGTCTTCAGATCACAATTTGAATAGCACACAATAAATAAAGCCCAAGGCCAGCATTTAACAATGAGGGCAATTCAAAATATCAAACATCCAGTCATGCAGTTAGCAACATCCATCCATTCTCTGCACTATATGAGGCAGTGGTCCTGTGGCAGGAGTCAGCATGCAATTATATCCTGACATCGAGATGCCCACATGTCGTAAAAACATGCAGACAACTTCATTTTCTAGCTTCTGAACACTTGGCTCTGCAACTTTTTTTTTTTTTTTTAAGTTAACAGATCAGCAAAGTATCCTAAAAACGAACTGCTGTGAGCAAAAACAAACAACAAGAACAAGTTTCTTAAATTCCTCAAAACCACTTTTCTGGTAGAGAGGAAAGAGGCAGAAAATTTATGCTCTTTTTCATTTTAAATTCCATTTATGAATTCAGGAACAGCTTTGATCTGGGAGCAGTATCTAGGATGCAACTCAAAAGTTACTGCAGCTCAGGAGAAGGACAGCAGAAACCTGAGCAGTAATTTCTTTCTCATCTTTTAACTTCTTTCCACTTGACCTCAGGAAAAACAGCAAAACAAAGAGAAAACACCACACTCAACCACCGAGCTACACAGATCCTTTAGGTCTTTAACCATGGCACAGAAATCTTTTTCCATGTTAAAAGCCACAGTCCATACTGTAATAAAGAACTCTTTTAAGAGACAAAGTGATTAAGTGAGCCTCTGTCCAGGGACACTTTTACTCTGACAGGACAGCTGATGCATAAGTCTTAATCCCAACAACTCCCTCCTGCTAAGGGAAAACTAAACCTCATGCAGAACCCATCAAAACACCTGTATTCTCACCAGCCACCACACAGCTCTGCAAAGTTTAATTAACTGCACTGAAATGTTTCTTATTTGATGAGTGTAAAGGAACAGACCTTACTGAGTTTTTTACCCATCTCACATGATCCATGGTGACTCACATTACCACAGCTTTACAATACCCCTGATGTTATTATTTAACAGCGCTACAGAATGTCTCCTGGAACTCAGGCTAAACATAATATCTATTGATTTACATGACTGAAAAATTATGTCTACAGCACTGTCCTGTAGTGATGTACAAACCTCAAAGTTCATCATTAGCTTCATATTCAAATTTCAATGAATATCTTACTTACCTGAGCTTTGATAAACTTCCTGATATTCCTGTGAGTTCGGCAGCATTCAGTTAATAAACTCAGAACTGGAGTCAGACTTTCTCTATAGCTGCTTCCCTAAAATAAAACCAAATACAAATGAAACATTTTAAAAGCAAACTTTCCTTTTCAAATTCTACGAACACTTCAACAAAGTTCTCTAATACAGCCAAAATATGAACTTTATGTAAAGAGCCAAATGCTCACCCTCAGACACACATAAGAAAATAGCTTCAGATATTCACAGGAATTTGTTCTTTATTTTGAGGTGCTTCATAGTTTAGTAGAACATCCATATCTGTGCTAAGTACTGGCTGAAAGGTTTATACAAAGCTTATATGTGTACTTTTTGCTTTAGAGAAAGAGGTCCCTTTTGTAAAAAATCGCTGCAGTCCATACCTTGTCTATCCTCTTCTCCATGAAATCCAGTAAAATCTGAACAGCTCTCATATTCATACCATTGTATTTTATATCTGTTTCCTCTTGGGACGATGGATTAATAAGAACATCCAAGCAAGAAACAGGAACATTGCTTAAGAGGTTGATTGCATTGCTGAAACAAATTTTTAAAAATTCATTACTCTTTTGGAAGAAAGAATTAAAAACAGAGTACAACTCACCATAAACTGCTTGTACAACTGCAATCAAAAAGAGGCCCTACAACTCAAACAATGCCTTATTTTCTCCTCTCTGGGTTTTAAAAAAGGTGGCCTGCATTATCGCCTTAGTGCTGGCTCTTGGAACAAACAAGGAAAAAGAAAGACAAAAAGTTCCAAAAGCAGCAGTGCAGGATTACTTCCAGCCCCCACAGTATCCCATCCCACAGACAAGGCACAGCTTCCAGCAGCAAGCTACAGCAGCTGATCTTGCAGGACAGCAGGGGGAACTCTCACATTGATTTGCAGCAGTCAGTTTTTTCCTCCTTGAAACTCAAAAACATTTTACCACGCATCCACACTACCAACATTAGTGCGGCAAAATACAATATGGACAACATTTTCTCCTGCTGTGATGGGGGGCAAAGTGGTCATTTCTTAGGTCAACTGAAATATTTTCATTTTCATTTAGCTTGCAGTATATATGAAATACAGAAGGCTTTCAACACCCTAAAAAAGACTCAGGTTATTTACCAAGCACTACCCTTCAGTAGCTGGCAGTGTTCTCATTCTACAACACAAAGAGAAGCATTTCCAAAGAGCCATTAAGTGATTTCAATTAGGCCACAGGGCCCCTCCCTCCTCTTTACTGGAGTAAGGTGGGACTTACTTTGCAAGGCTCTCTTGCAGGGTACACATGCCTTGAGTTTGCTATCTACCCTTTTCTCACTGTACAGACTTGGGCTTGTACTGTTCCTGAACACTGGGAGAAATTACGCAGATGCTGAAAAATTAGAATTCTGTCATTATTTACTTGCTGATATCCAACTAAACTTATAAATGGATGTATTTAGAAATAGCCCCAAACTATTCAGGTTTACCCATGCAGATCTCAAAGCTATCAATGAACAAATGAGCACTGATGTTTCAAGAACTGGTGAAGCGTTCCAAGAATGGAGAAAACTTTTCAAACAACTTCATTTTAAGACTTTTAATAATATCTACTTAGAAGCTGCTCTCTGTTTCTAAGTTATTAATACAATTCTAACAACGAATTAGCAAAAGAGAAAGCAAGCCATGGCCATCAGACCATAGCAGGATTTCTAACAAATGTGCTGGTTCTGGTTTGATCAGACTGGGTGGCTGTTACACACTGTGCCATCTCCCTTTTGCTCTTTTAGTAATTGAAATTCAGACCACTATTACTTTTGGGAACGCTTGTTCTCTTTGTTTTGTTTCTAAACCCTGTTCAAGATACGTCTTTTACATCACAGAAGTTATTCCTCTCCAATAATTCAGGAATAGTCAGAAACAAAACAGAAGAAATTCAACAAATATTTGGTGGCTTCAGGCCTTTCATCAAAAGTTCTCTTTTTACCAGTTTCTTATTAAACAACCAAGTTCCCAAACACCTACAAAATTAATTTTCTGGATCACTGTGCCTGAGCTATTCTTTTCAATAAATGAAGCCCAGCTTTCTGATCTTTGTCACTCCACTGACAGTTTTATTTGTGGCAGAGGAGTGTATGAAATTCTCCAGCTACCAGGAAGTCAGTGACTATGCACAGATACGCACAATAGTGTTTGCATTCCTGCTCCAGGGGGTAGAAATACTGCGTATATTACTCTCCCCTTTTCGGCTTCCTAGAGATCATTAATCACTGGGACATGACATCCACCCACTCATACTCCCAGCCCCCTCCTGATATGCAAATTCAGAATCAAAGGCCTATTTAGAGCCAGTGAATGCCTTGATTAAAACCTTGTTAGTGGGCAAAAATGACACTCACTCTATCTAACATGTGGTACTTTAAGTTGTTCATATTCAAACATTAAGCAATGATGAAACAGAACCACAATGACAATACTGGGTACTAAAGTAGGTAAGATATTTTTATGGCTAACTTCTGCTTTTTTATTAGAAATAGTCACACTGACAATCAGTACATCATGGCTCAGGGTATGGATCCAACATTCAGTGTTCATCTAAAATAAATCCTCAATTTACAGGCATTCAAACGATGTGCTTTAACAGGCTGCCCAAACCTTTCACTGAAGCATCTTAGGTTCTGCATATTCACAAACTCAGGGAAGTGAAAGTGATCAAGTAAATATATTAAATATATAGTAAATATATACTATATTAAATATATAGTAAATATATTAAGAAATATATTTATATCTCCTTGACACTTCATGAAGTATATTCTGGATTGTATAATACTGTTTGTATTTTATTTTATTTTTAACACAGTTTTCATAATTGCCTTACTGATAGGCTCCAGGAGGAAAGCATAGCTGGAAGTTGTGCTCCGCTCTCTGACTCAGACGACATCTCCAGCAATAAAGATTGCACAGTCAGAGTCCAGCATGCTGAATGGCCCAAATGATGACACAGCCTCTCTTTTTTAGCTACAGACTGCTAACAACAATTTACTCATTTGTTAGTGCAGTTCCTATCAGGAATTAAAATTTTCTTGTCCAAATAAATCAACAGACTGAAGTGAGGCCCTCTGATGCAGGCCCCAATTCCTCTGAGGATCTGCAGGGGCAATAATTCTGAGTATAGCTTTTCTATTCCAGAGTTGTCTTGTCTTGGTGGAAAACTGTATCCAATTATTTAGCTTTTATTGCATCCTTCTAGCATTCAAAGACAAAACTCAGGTTCAGCAAAAAGGCTGAAATATTTGAATTGCAGCAGTCAAATCCTGCACGGTGCCCTTGTAGCACGTAAATCAAGATCCAATACCACAAGCAATGATGCTATACTCGCATTATTTGCTCTTCAGCTAACTTAAGCTACACTGAGGGACAAGGTTGTTTTCTCAGCATGGCAGGAAGTGATGCAGTGCTACACTGAGCCTGCTGGAGAAGGGGGAACAGCTGAAGTGATTCCAGGTAGTGATGGGTGTCCTCATTTCTTTCCAGCTTCCCCCTTGCAGGATTATGGAGAATCTTTGCTTTGACTGGCGTCTCTGTAAGGCCCAGATGGGCAGCACTGCTACAAAAAATCTCCCTTGCCACTGAAAAAAGCAAGGACAGAAATCACACCAACACTACATCATCTTCACAGCTGCCTACCTCTTTATGTAAAGCCCTTTCTGGATCTCAGCTACAAGTGTTTGCAAAAGCTAAGACCAAAAGGATCTGCATAATTTGCATCCTTTTGCAATAGCACAAGACAATTAAATTTTACAGGGCAATATATTTAACAGGGTGATCAGACTAGTCAGATTGCTGGACAAGGGAACAGACCTTGGGAAGAGCATCAGCTTATAGTAATTCTTGTAACTCTCTCGTAATGGCTGATTTTATCCAGAACTGGTGAATTCTCCCAGCAGTAGGAATTTTATTCCTGCCAGTCCCTCCCCTTAAAGGAGGCTGAGAGCACAAAGCACCCACCATAAGCAGCAGCAAAGAGAAAACACCAACTGCCCTATAGGACACAGCATTAACTTCAGTCATGGCAACTACTGCAGCAGTATCCTGAATTATTCCAAACTAGTCTGCACCAACTGAGAAGGGCTCTGATGTAGGATTTTAGTGTTCACCTCCTAAGACTGTTGATCTCTAAGAGCTTTCCAAGATTTTAATCAAGGTCATTTAACACTTTCAAGATTGCTGGGTGTGAAAAGCTGCATCCTTCTTCCCAGAGACTGGTTCACAAGACCTTCAAAAGATGCCACAGTTCCATACACAGACATCGTGGAAGAAGAAAAGGGCAACATTTCAGTGCTGAGGGAAGCTACTGTATTGTCAGGCTCAGTGAAGAGCTGACCTGCTTGGTAAAAGTAAGGGTGTCATAGAGAAAGAACACTAAACAAAGAACCACCACCTCACCACAAATAACTTGAATTCTGACTGAATTACTGGCTGCCAATACATAATAGCTGGGTGCAGGACTGAGGGGAAAAAGGCCAAACCACACACCTAAAACTGTATGATTCACTCACCTTTGAAAAAAAAATATTATTACCAAGGAAAATTATTGGTACTTCCAATAAAGCAGCCTAGAACTACTGGGATAAAATATCAACTTGTTACTTCCACCTCAAGCCATCAGAATTGCAAAATTTATATATAGAAATCTCAAAATGTAGTGTTTCCATCAGCTTCTGTGAAGAACAACAGAAGATGCATTCCACTTCAATTTGAACTACACTTAGAACTTCCATATGTATTTTCATCTCAGATACACACACATGAACATAAAAACAAAATTTTAAAAAGGTGAGCTTCATTATCAGCCATAGAAAATAACAATCTTGCCAGCCACCTTCTCTCCAGAAAACTGGATATGTTTGAGGAAAACAGCTTTCATCAAAAAAAGATTAACAATATTAACTCAAAATAAATTAAGTCTTCATTGTTTCTCAGATTTCCACTTTGTATTATAGGCAAAGTAATTTCTATTTAGGAAAACCAATCAAACAAAAACCTTTTAACATAGATTGGTTCTGCAATTCTACCAACCTGTGCAACTCTTCTGTTTTTTCTTCAGTAGGGCCCATGGTTAATAAGCAGTGTCGAAGGATGGCAGCCATGTAACGAAATTGATGAGATTCATTCTATATAAATATAAATTATGAAGATATTTTTTCATTTTGAAGATTGCAAGTGAGAGTTTCAGGTCACTAGAATAATAAAAGTTAAAGATGGAAAATACCTATTAGATCACAACATCCATCCCTATGAATAAAAGGACTGTACCTTAGTGTTCACTGAATGCTTAATGCTACATAAGTCTCATAAGCTGACCTTGTAAAACTCACTGGGGAGGTTCTTCCAGTTAAACCAGCCTTCATTACTAGAAAAGCCCATTAGAAGTGTTTGCTCAATTCCATCCCACTATTCCTAACATACCACTCTCTTCCTCCTTGTATTTACACCAGGCCACCCCTTCATCCATTTAGATTATGCATCTTCATTTAATTTGTCTTCTCCTCATTTAGGCCCTTTGCTGTCAAGTTTCATTCCCTCCACCCAGTCTGTCTCTTTTTCTAATTCCCTTGCTTCTGCTTCCTTGACACCTTTCCTCCATTCCATGAATAACTTCTCAGCAACCTTACGTGCCCTACCTTTTCCTCTCTCCAAGCAATCCACCCTTCCAATTTCCCACAAGACAGCAGCCACACAGAAGTACACCAGTAACTGCAACCATTTAACTGTGCATCACTGTCCTCACCCTTTTTCAACAGCTCTTCTTGGTATCTACCATATGTTCTGGAGTGTTTGACCTGGCGCAAAGCACCCAAGGTATCTTTTGTAACATCAGCATCCAAGTCTGCCAACTGTACCACCTGCAGCTCTTGTCTGACTTTGCTACTTTGAAACCATCTCCACCCATTAAATACTGGTGTTTCAAAAGCTTCTCTCCACATCAGGATGGCTCTTGTTTAGCTTTCCACCAACATGTTCATGTCTGCTCTCCTTTTATTTTCCATGTGTTCTGCTGTTTGGAACCTCTTCAAATTCTTCATCTTCAACCCACTTCATTAACATGCCTTTCACTCTTCTTCCAGACCATAAAAATTGCCACTGGAATATTCACTAAGCAGAATGTCACCTAACATACCTGGCTAACAGCCACTAAAAAGTTCTTTAATTTAAAAAAATTAAATTAAAATCTCTGCTTTTAGGAATTTCTAGTAAAGAGTTATTATCTAAGCTTTATCTCAAAATGCAAATAAACTTCTCCTGTCCCAAGATGTCTTAAACTCTCATTAAAAAAAAAGAAAAAAAAAAAAAGACTGCATGCATGCTAGGGATATTAAGGAAGAAAAGACAGTGAGCTGGGCTTTACATCTCTCCAGATTCAGTATTCTGTAAGAGTAAACCAGCTTCCAGATATCAGCTTACCTCTCAAGAGGTGAACATGTAACACAGCTTGTTTTTCCAACTTTCCATATAACTGTGTTACATGCTTTTTTACCTCCAGAACAATCATTTGTCTATACAAACAACTTCGACAAAGTTAAAGATAACTTTTAACAAGGGTCTAAGTCAGGAATATAAAAAGAAGAAAGAAACCTCATTTTCTTTATATTTCCTTGAAACTCAAATATTAGCTTCTCTGACCCCTCCAACACTTAATCTTAAATTTCAGGATTTCTTATTCATCATATCCTTGAGATATTAAAGCAAAGAACAAACTTCCAACTTTGCTCAAGTTTCACATTCCTTAAAGTCATAATTAATGTCTGATTGGCTGTTTAGTCCAGTGTACTAAAGAAAACAATTATTTGCAAGTTTTAACTACTGTAAAATTTTGATCAGCTTTATATGCTGCATATTTACAATGCCTAGCGGAAAGTAAATAACACTGTTCTAGAGACTATGATGTGGACTAAAAGTAAAGGTTCCCTATATAATTCTCTTGCTTTAGCACAGACTCAGGCTATTCAGCAAAGTTACCCTTGTAATTTCTATTTATATATTTAAGGATGCAACACATAGAAAGCATATTTATCTATGGAAAAAAAAATCTGACCTAATAACGAAAACAAACCAAGATAAACCTTATTCATGAGACAAACCAATGAAAGTGTATTTGGTTCTTTTACTTGATCTCATCTTAAAAGATCATGTTTAAGTCCAAAGCTGATGTTGGGAGGATGGGACAAAGATATTAACAACAGCAGCACTATTTCATCAGAGTTATTTGTTAAAAATGAGAGCTAAGGTACTTATCATGCAACAGAGAAACCAGAAAGTCCTCTCAGCTCAATCTATTGCCCTATTGCCATAGTCCACAACCTCCAGAGATGCAGCAATCTGGTACACTTCCATAAAGAAGTTTTTCCTAGCCAGCTAATTATTAGTGAACATCATTTTTTGCTTTTTGGAAATCTAAGACTTTGTGAAATAGTGTTTTTTGCATTTTTGTATTCTAAAACATACAGTTTTAACTTGCATTAGGCAAGCCAAGCTGTTCTCCTATTACACAGAAAATGTATGGATAAGATTTTCTGCCCAAGTAGTAACAGGAACAACAACTGCTTCCTGTGTATCTACCCCCTGGTTCTTGCAGGCTGAACAAAATCAATTGAAAAAAAGCACTTCACCTAAGCTTTACCTTGCTGTGGACATTCCAACTGTCAAGTGTTACATTAAATAGAGCCTTTAGTGCCTCAATGGCACAATCTGTCTCTTGCAAAGACAGAGGAGGCCTGTCACGATCTTCTGCTACTTTATATTCTTCTGTCCATCTTACACTCAGGGAACTCTCCAAAGCCTGAGTCAAAACTTGCACTCCTTGTAGCTCCTGACGCAACTGTGCTCTAATATCTGTGTGCAGCAGTGACAGGAGGAAGAGGAGACGCAAATCAAAGCATTTAATGTCATCAACCAGTGGCTGGTCCTTACACTCCTGCAGAAGATTGCAGAGCATTGCTGCAAGATTCAGTTCCAAACTGAGCTTCTGTGCAACTGAACTATTAAAAATTATGTTACAGAGGCATTTTAAGGCTTCGACTATCACAGGAAAGTCAGATACTCTCTCCAGAGGATCTTCCACAGTGTCCAGCTTTGCTAGCTTCATAAGGATCTGCATGTTCCTCTTGGTGGTCACAGGCACTAAAACCTTCTTGTCCCTGGAGAGAATCCGGAGGGCCTCCAGGCAGGCAACTTGACATGAAGTTTTTGTGTCTTTTTCAAGGATGTTTAGAATTCCCTCACACAGTTTCTAGGCAGACACAACAAAGAAAAAGGCAGCAGTTTTAGTGTCAAAATACTGGTGGCAGTAAGAAATTACTTTGCTAAGCTTCCCTACAACTTCCGAGGTTTTATCTGACATGAGAATCTCGGTATCCCTTATTAGCACTTCAAAATATGAACTGTTACCAAAGCCTTCCAGAGAGCACCAAAAGCAGCTTTCCTCATGGACATAATCCAAATACATCAACATTTGCAAGAGCATTAAGCCAAAATGGCAGCTGTTACCCACCACTGCCAGATACAGTACCAGGACCAAAAACTCCAGAAGAATGGCAAAGCTAGAGAGAAGTGAAGGCTTTTAAAAATACGTCGAAGTACAAAAGTCACACCAATAGCACCTGCAGAATTTTAAGTTAAGTTTGTTCCAGTCAGGAGGCTGGGAGAAAAAGAAACCAAAATGACTGCTACTTAAAATACAAGGATTAGTACTCCACGTTTGGTAACAGCTATAATTTGTGTGGCCACTTCAACCTAATTGACAGACTTCTCCCATTTTAAGTAAAACTCTCAGAAATAACACCTCTGACACAGAAACATAATGCAGTTTTAGTTGAAGGCAGACTGTAGCAGTTTTACCAAAGCAGCAAAGCTGCTGCTTTATCAACACAGATTGATGTCAAAACACTTCACGGGCTCCTTATACCAACAGGACTGCAGGGGTAAATAATCACATAAATGCAACATGAGAAAATACAACACTTCAATAATCTGCAGGTCAGAACTGTAACATCTGAATTACAGAAGTATTACCTTTTATAAAACAGAAATGGACAATCAATTAATCAAAGGTGAGAAAAGATAGGCCAGAAGAGATTGCTTGATGTGAGAGGACTCCAATGGGTTTTTATGCCTCACGCTCAAGATAACACTACTACTCACGGATACTAGAGTCAGAAGTATAGTCACAAAGAAGTTCCCAATACAACAGAAACTTCACTGTACCTCCTAGGACACAGTCCCTCCACGCTCCTCTCCTCCGCAGCTTGGTGTCTTGACCATCAACATGAACAAATTACCAAAGAAGCCAGAGCAGCCACTGATGGAAAAGCCCTAGTGCAAGAAGTCTACTTAGGACCCAAAATTCACACTGTGATCTCAGACAGTCTGTGTCAAGAAAGTGATTACAAAAAGGATAGGAATACTAGCAAAGTATAAAATGTTCTTGGGGAATGGTCTCCACTTTTCATCATCACCACCACAATGAAAGGGTGAGGAGCGCAGAAGCCCAAGGCCCTGACACAAAGTTCAAAACAAAGGTTCCACTTGGGACATCTAGGCCAATATTATGACTGTGATGACTTACAATTAAAGCCAAAATAAAAAAAAATTACCAACAACAAACTTTAAGTCTAAAGCCCATCTAGAACAGACACTGCAGAAGAATATGGGAGAAAACAACAGAAGACCTCAACTTTGTTTAACTTCAACAGTGTTAAAAGAAAATCCGTAAACAAAGTCAAACAGTAGGAACTCACAATATGATTTCTAGTATGCTTGTCGTGGGGTTAAGCCTACCCAAAAGCACCACCCAGACAACCAAGATCTTGACTGCATTTCCACAGCCCTGACTAGACTAACCCCGTAAGAGTTTGGAAACAAGGAGTGAACCGTGAACCTCACCTCTAACCACAAAGGCAACATAAGAAATCTATATCAGAATAGTAGAGACACTACAACACTATAAACCCCACATGTGACCACCTGTACAGGCATAAAGCTACTTACTGTGGCTGAAAAAAGACACTCAAGTACAGAGTTCTCAGAATCCTTCACCACTAACCTAATGGTGCACACAGATCTGCGCAACTCCCTGACTTAAGCATGGTATGCTAGACTTACACTGAATGTTTCGGAAAGTGGCATCTTTGAAGTGGTTTTAAAAATGCCCCAAACAAAAAATGACCAGTCCAGATCCACAGTCAAATAAGTCACAGCTCGACTTCTTTCTAACCTTTCTGTTGCTGAGAGTTTTCCATACAATTGACTCTGCTTTGTAAGCTGAAATGTGGAGTCTGTGGTTTTGAGGAATAACACATAACTGAACAGTCAGTTCACAGAACTCCAGAAAAATGCTAGTTTATTCTGTGTTTAAGCGCTTTTCAACCAGACTTAGCAGTTATTGCCTTCCTTGCTGGTAACAGCTGCTACAGGGTGGTCTGTAACAATTTATCCAAATTCTGAACTCTCATTTGATTACAAGGAGATGAAGGCCCTCAAATTCTGACTTAATTTTTTTCCCCCGGTAAGCTTTACCCACCTGCTGCTATGAAAGTGTCACTGCAAAATGTCAAAAGTACTGCAGGAGGGATCCCAAAAGGCACCAACCTCCTGCGGATTTGCTATGAGAGATGGAAGTCTAACCTTCCCTCCATACAGTAAATGACACACAATTTAGTTCAAAATTGTAAAATCATCTCTTGGCTTCAAATCTTAGTGAAATGCAGCACCAGAAGAATCTTAACTCTGAATAGTTGTACTAAAGATAGATATTAAATAGAACTTTTTTTTTTTTGAGATTTGGCAACCCATTTACAACTTACCTGTTGACAAAGTTCTCTGGAGTTAAGACCCAGGGTGCCATCAAGAGTGATTTTAGAGGAATCAGCAATCAGTTAGGATATCTGTGACATCGAACCACTGCTGGCTGATCCCAAGACCCACCAGCAGCTCAGGAAAAGCTAGAGTATCTGATTATAATTGCAGAGCTATCCATGGAAAGATTCACCCCATTAGGAAATTGCCTTGGAGACATCTAAAACTAAATGCCATACTGCACATTTTCACATCTTCTGTTTTGGCCTTGATGGTACAAGGGAAATGATGTACAGAGAGAAGAGAAACAGGAAGAGATGTGACCACAACAACATTATTATGCTTTTCATCTTCTACTTTCATCTCTCTCTACCACCCTGGAGGCCATTAGCATGGCATAAACTAAGGGGGACAGATTTCATTTATGTGGTTGGAAATGAAAGCAAGTGAAAATTCAGACAGGAAGGTACCTCATCCTTCCACAACAGGTATGATGATTGTTCCAGTTTCAGGGGCTTTGTTGCTACCATTTAGGTCACTGCAAGATTTTAACATTTCTTTGTTTGGAGTTCTATCCTTTCAACACGCAGATAGTATTTTGACTTTCATCAAACATGCAACAAATGTTGCAAGAAATGTTTTTCACATACTTTTTCACAGACTCAAGGCAGTTTCTAGTTTTAACTTTTTTATTGTAAAATCCATTCATTTCTCTGAAATTCAAGGTTTCTCAGCTTTTGTGCTAATACTAAGACTAACACAGAACATTGCACACCGTTCCTTTTGTCTATGCTGTAGCGTTAAATCTTGTGTTAAAACAGGAACGCCAGAAAAAACCCATTTGTCACCTTGTTTTGGCAAATAAACTATCAACCTATTTTGGTCCTTTATCTTGACAGCATAAAGTCTTGATGCTAAGAAGCAACACAGCCCAGTAGAAAGACCTCTCCTGAGATACAAGAGACACGTGTTTCTCCCCTTGCTCAGCCACAGACCTGCTGTGTGGCTTTGGGCCAACATAATTTCTTCCATTATCTTCCACTATCTTTGTTCACAGGCTAATTAGGCTGGGGGAGGGGAAGGAAAGGGGAGCACAACTCTCCAGTTTCTGTGTTTAAGTGTCTAGCAGGTTTCAGAGCTAAGCATCCATGGCAGTGAGAAAGCAAGCCCAAGAATATTTGAAATGTTAGCAGCAACTTTCATTTCTCTGGAAGTCAAGACAACATTTACAGAACATGTATCATCAAGTATGCTGAATAACAGGACAATTAGATAAGCTCCCCTGAGAAGGCCGTGCCAAATTTTTGCCTAGTCTCTGTGGACAGATGTAGGAGGGGAGGAAAGGTGTATACTTGCATTCCTTGAGGATTCAGCCTGCTTTATTTTGAGTACCTCACTGCTGAACCTGCAGTGACAGTGGGAGGTTGGCTGTTTGGCAGGAGCCTGCCAGCTCTGACATGGCACAGCTCCAAGCTGAAGGTCTGAACATGTGAGAGCACAACAGTTCTGCAGGTGAGGTGAGGAACACACTGAGCAAGCCCTGCTGTCAGAACTGGTGGATTAAACACTTGCTTCAGAGTCACAGAAAGATGAAATCCTGCATAGCTGCACTCACAGCAGGCCCAGCTCACCTCACTGGACAGGGAGAAGGAGAACCCTTTCAGCCTCTGTAACCCCATGGTGAAAGAAGGATGTTAAAAGGAGAGATGGGTTTCAGAAAAAGCTGAAAAATTCTGAATGGGAATGGGCAGGACCACGGGGAATTAGAACAAATGCTCAGTATTAATGAAGGATACTTAGTACTTTTTTCCTCTTGCACACTGGTATTCCCTTAAGAGGCTTTGCTGAAGTCAGAACAGTAACAACAGCACCTAATACTATGATATCACAGTGTGCCCACAAGAGAACCTGAGCTTAATATTTTTACAGGACACTCACTAATAGACTTTAAAACTTGCCCCTAAATTTACTGAGGAGAAAAACTGCACCTTGGTGGCTGCAGGAACCTTTCAGACCTCCCTGAAACATCACAGCATCAACAGCACTAGGAATGAGGTTCTTCTAAGATTTAGAGCGTGATAGCATCTCGCTCCATCAACACACTTCACCCCTTCCATCCTTCCAGAGTTCAAATATGGTACTGTCCACAGACTTGAGGAATCTCCCCACATCATGAATTTAACTGGTAGAGAAAGCCCCACAATACATTTGATACAATATACCACCAGCTATTTCAACACCTTGAAAACAATCAGTGATGCAAGGGGAAAGGACTGTTTTGGCGATTTTCTTCCCACTGACTTTTAGATCATTACGTTCAAATTGAACCTGGACAATAACTCAAGAACGCTGGTCTCACATTCTGAAGATTTCTATTAAGAGACCCAACACAGTAAGCTGGACCTAATACAGCAGAAACCAGATGCTGCAAACAGTACAAAAGATGAAGCAGACAGAAAGGTATGGAGCTGAAGAGGAAAGAGTTCAACCATGTCAGGTAAGAATACGGCTTGTAAGTTATATTCTTACATTTGGCTACTGCTTCCCTTTTTTCCCCTTCCTCTTGCAAACTCAGTGCCTTCATCCAAATTAAAAAGCCTTACTAGCCATCTTGGGTAGATTTACATCTGTTATATTACAGCAAATGGTGTTGTGGCAACTTCCAGCTGTGGAATGCTATGACCAACCAGGCTACCAGTGCTGAGAGACATTTCCAGGGCACAAACAGTACTGTAATTTTCTTACCATTTGAAGACTGTGAACAGCACAAATGTGTTGCTACTTCAGAAGCAGTATTTGGCCTCAACAAAGTATAAATCATGGAGAGCAAAGCTACTTTATAAGGATCAAGTGGTCCAAAGAGCCCTTTCCTTTTTGTATTAGGATGTGAGCTTGAGCTGAAGCATCTCCTGTGCACAGAGAGGGAGACACTGCACCTGGCAACTCTCTCCAATGTGACTGCCTGGTCAAGTTAATAGATACTACTTTTCTGGAGTGGATTCCAGGACAGACCTAAAGAACCAACTGGTTGTCTCAGCCATGCCACGGTGCTGCGAAGTGTTGCAGTTCTGAAGACTCAACCTTCCCCTGCAAAACATCATCAACTTCTTGACTGCTCGAGACAAATGTTTTAGATTTCTAAGAGCTCATTAAGCTCCTCAGGAACAACATCACTGCTTTAATTTCAGCTGCTATTCCAGAACACATTTACTTCTGGTTGGCAATTTTTATACTGTTTACACACAGAAACTGCAAACAGGCTTCCAAAAATTCACATTTTTTTATTAGCATACAAGAAGTTAAAAAGGACTGGCACTAACTTGATGTGCCTGGTACCTGAGTAGATCTTACAGTATAACACAGATTGCCATCTGATTAACATCCAGAACACTCACCACAGATAGGCCAAGGCAGACACATACATCATTAAACAAGCAACCAGGACAAATACAAGGACAGCTCACATTACAATCCTGTGTTTTTATCACCCTGTGACGTATTACAGTCCTGTGGCTATGTCCAGACAGACAAGCCTGATAGCATTACCTCTCTTCCTGTCTTCTAGAGTACACAACCTACTATCCTGCTGAATTTAGTATCACAAACTCACTGCTGATTTAGTTAGGTTATAGCCCAAAAGCATCATGCTTTTATAGTCACATATCACTACAGAACAGTTTACTCAGCCCAACTGACCCAGTTTCTAGTCAAGCCATAGTTTAGGCCTGTTGTATTTTCAGCATGTCACTGGAGTGTATGGGTTGCTTAAAAAAAATCCTTATACTGCATAATTTACATTCACCTCTCCAAACTCATTGTCTTTATTAGGCTTTTGCCAGTTTGGCTTCTGCTCTTTTCCCCTTTCCTGTGTTCTGTAGCTGGCAATCAATTTTTCAGACTAGACATTTGCTCATTCGCAGTGTAAAAAGGGACAGTGAGGGAACAGAGGTAAGAACACCAAGTCCAGATCCTAGCTGAGCTCTTCCACAGATCAGAAAGGACACACACAGTCCATCACCACATCACTGAGTGTCAGCTATGAGTAAAGCCATAGACAAAGCAAAGCTAAGAGGTCTTTGAGTCCCCTGTGTAACAAGGAATTGAAACTGAAGATCACAGTACAAACAACTGATGGATTTGCAAATGCAAAAGACTGACAGACTTATCATCCCAACCATTTCCACCAGAAAAAAACTAACACCTTAAAATACTTAGATTTAGCGCAAGATCGCAGAATGAGACAATGTGTGCCCCGTTTCAGACAAGCTATCCTTGTTGGAACCTTGCAATTCTGACTTCAAGCTTTGAGTTTATTCCAGAAATAGCAGAAACATACAGACTCATTCACTAATCAATGTTTTCTGAATAAATATGCAAATCAGCCCCAAAACTAACTGCACAACAGAAAGGGGATTGTTATTACATATTGCACCCTAAAAATAACAACAGGAAAAAATAAAAAAATTCCATGTCCAAGCTTTAAATGCAAGGCTGTGGATGGATCTGAAGGGATGCGTTAAGCCCTACCACACCTGGACAGCTCAAGTTACATTCCCCAGCTTTGACACCTGACATGCACCAACCACATCTCACTGATTCCAGCCCTCTTTGGAATAATAGGCCTCTGTAACCCTGTCTTCCTTACAGTTTAACAGCTTTCTTCTGTACTTATCCCTTCATCTTAATCCCTAGTGTTCTTTAAGCATCTCACATAGACAAGAAATACATCTGTCATATAGTCACCTGCTGAGAAGAGAGAAAATTGAAAAATTGCAAACTTTTACCTCAGTAGATACAGAAGAGTATCTTTACCCTTATTCTTCCACCTCATCTCAAATCTGTACCCAACAAAGTAATTTATAAGCTTTCCTGTAGCTACTTTCATTCAAGACTGGGGGCTTTGCTAGGGGAATTTCTCTTTCAGAAAAAAAAGAGGAATGTATAGTAGTCATGTCTCTTGGACTGAAGAAACAAAAATTAAAACACAACTTTATATTCCTTGCTTGCACCATTTCACAATGGCAGCTAAGTTAAGAGACTGCCTTTACTCCTTTATACAGCTACACTGAGGTATGCAGCTCAGCAGCCCATTATACTCACCTTTCTTTTGTCTTCATCTGCAGGGTCAAATCTGAAAGTGGCCCGATTCTGTAAGTAAAAACAAGAGTTTGTGTTTGTTACATGCACAGTAGCTGCTGAAGATGTAATACCTGCAAAACTATTCGAAATCCCAGGGGTCTGGTTAAAGCCAGCTCAGATAATGAGGCTACAACCATGTCATCCTTTTCCCATCCTCCCCAAGGCAAAAGCTTCAGTAAGCGACTCCAATGAAGAGTTTCACAATTACTACTGGTGCAGAGCAAGCTTTTAGCTGTGGGATGTGAGTCAACCACCTCACACATGGCACCTGACAGGGTGAAAAGGGAGAGAGATTGCCTTGTGTTTTACACATACTTCATTACCCAGACTCTTCCCCAAGCAGATCTTGCTCACAAGCTTTTGACTGCTCTGACTGTTCCAAACCAGAACCACCACAACCTAGCCCAGAAAACAAGCAGCGCAAATCAAATAGGCCTTGCTACAAAAACAACCAGTTTCTGTGTTCTGGCAGCTTCCAAAACACCTTACCAAGGTATTTGTTTCTCCAGTACAGTTAAACACAAGACAGACATGGTCTAACAGCAAATCCTTACTTTTTATTAGGCACTTCAAATCGCATTTGGGCATCAGATAGAACTGGGTCTAGTTCTGTGTTGGTACCCCGAAGAGTGCTATTAGTGAAATATTACTCATATGGCAAAAGTTATTCTGCCAGACAAAGCAAACGGCACTAATACCAGACAGTTCTCTTAACATTAAAAACATCCAATCTAAATGATCAAGCATGATGAATAGCTTCCAAAAAACTAAAAATCTCAGCTTCTAATATGCAACCTGGTACATCCTGCAAGTACTGGAAAACAAAAGTGACTTTCCATAGCACACTCATGGGCCTTCTTACCTTTCATGACCCAAGTTCACAATTACACAGAAAGGCCTTGGACATCTACCCAACCACCAAAGGTTACCAACGTCAGTTAGAGCCTTGAGGATGGCAGGGAAAACATCCCCTTCCTCTCTCAATAGTAGGCACATAATCCTCTTCCTCCCTCTTACAGGCCTCCCAACTGGATCACAGGAGCTCAGCAAGATGCGAATCAAAAGCAGGTGAGCATTAAATGATGAGCAATTAACCAAGAGAACGCAACCTTCATGTTTGCACACGGACATATTTGTAAATATACAAAAGCAATGTAGTGAGAACAAGCCTAAGCAGTAGAGGAACAGAGATCTGGAATAATCACTGCAAATGGGACAGCACAGAGAAGCACCAACAGACCTCTTCATTTCTCTCATTATGGCTATTCTATAGGCACCTGCACCTTGGAACTACACTTGATCCATCCTTTCTTTTCAATTAAAACCTATTTAATTTGTTATTTGGAAAAAAACCCTAAGGAAACCTAAAGCTCTGGAACCCGGAGTACTCTGCCCAGCCTTTTCTGGCCCATAGGCAAAGTGTCAGTAACAAAGTGATCAAAAAGGAGATGGAGGAAATATGATTAAAAAGTTTGAACAAGAAGCACAGTAAGAGCAATGTCATACTGGGACAATATTAAAGTTTCTCATCCTAGTCCAAAAGAAGTATTTAGCTACGCATTTAACTCCAAGACTTCATGCAAATATTTGAAATGTCAAAATAGAAATTGCACGAGCTCTCACTCTGTCCTTGAGAACTCAATTCAAGCCTAAATAATTCATCTGGGAAAGCTGCTGAGAAGGCATAAAATCCAGTACAGCAAAATTAAGAAATTATGCTTGTGTATGCTTTTTGACAGAACACATTTAACACAGGGTCATTTTGAAGAGTAAAGATGGAGAAAGAAGATTCCTTCAATCAGAAACCTTCCTCTGTGCTTCAGCAAGTTAAAACAGATGTGTCTCATGAACTCCTGATCTACCAATCCTTCAGGGAAAGTGCCCTGCAGTTGCATCAATCTCTGCCTTTGACTTCCACGTGCACAAAGGCAGCCTATGTCAAGACTGTTACTCAAGGTTCTTCTACAATCCCAACTCTGAGTGAAAAAAGAGTCACTGCCATTGTTAGATGCAAAACATATTGCACTTAAGACAGCAAATTTCAAAACAGCTCTTGGAGGCTGAAGAATACCCACATCACATCCACAATCATTTGGCTTCTCCCCTCATCACAAAGTCATGAAACTTTAAAGACCTGAATGTTCGTTCCTGTAAGATTCCTAAATTTCAGTCAATAATTGGTTCAACATGACTGCATTTCAGTTACAGCCAAAGCCAAGCTCTGAGTTAGCACCGGCTTTAGAGACTCGTGTACCAGTCACAAAGCACCTACACAAAGGGCAGACACCTGATGGGCTGAGATGTAATCTTTCAGAATGGACTGTAATGCTCTACTACAACCTAAGTGTTCAAAATGTCCCTGTCAGAAGGGGGGGGATATGTAAAATCCACCCAACATATATTTTCACTCTGATTTTCACATCCCTACATCAGCAGGAAACCCTTCACTTCTCCACTGAACATACCCGTATCAGACTGCAACAGCAACAGACCCTTACTACCTTTTCACACCCACCAGCATTAAAAGCCCAACCTCCTCTAAGCTGTCTTCCCCTTTCCCTTCGCTCGGCCAGAAACACGGAAAAAAGGAAGCGAGGCCTGTCAGCTCATTTCACACACCGCCCTGTCCCTGCACACGGTCACGGGCCGGGCCACGGAAACTCCTCTCTCCTTCCCCACGACAAAGCGCCGCACCTCGTGCAGGTGGGCAGGTACCAAGAGACTAGCGTGCTCTTCTGCCCAGCCCCTGCCCAGCGCTACACGGAGGCTAAAAGACTTGGGAGGCAAATGTACGCGATCAAACAGCTCATTTTACAGCCCCATCACCGCTAACCGACACTCCCCACCGGGCGCGCAGAGCGCAGGTGGGGGGGCCGAGCCTGGCCGCGGGCTCCGCGCTCCCCGGGGCTCCCGACACCGCCCCGGCTCTGCCCGGCACGGCCTGCGGGCGGGAGGCCGGAGGCTGCGCCGGGAGGGGCTGTGGGGGACAGGGGCACGGCGGTGAAGCGGAGAGCGCTGCGGACCCGCCGCAGAGCCCAGCCCGGGGAGGACGAGGACGATGCTGGCGGCGCTGCCGACGGCGGGCGGGGCGGGGCGGGGCGGCGCAGAAGGGAGGGGGATGGGACCCGTTACCTCCTCGTTGTACCGCGCCAGGACGCGCTCCACCGCCTCGGCGCCGCCGTCGCGCCCCTCCACGGCCTCCAGCACGGCGCGCAGCTCCGGGCCCGCCTCCGCGCCCGGCTCCGCGCCCGGCTCCATGCCCGTCCCGTCCCGTCCCGCCCGCCCCGCCCGGCGCCGCCGGCAGCGGCCGCGCCCCGCCCGCGCGCCCCTCGCCCCCTGACGCGCCCGACGCTCCCCGCGGATGCGGCCCGGGCTGGCAGGCAGCGCCCGCGCGCCATTGGCTGGAGGGGCCGGCGGCGCGCGGCCCGAGCCCTCCTATTGGCTGCCGTCCCCTCGGCCGGCTGGCGCGGAGAGAGGACTCCATCTCCCAGCATGCCGAGCGGCGCGGCGCGCCGGATTTTGTTGCCGCGGGGCACGATGGGTGCGGTAGTCCGTGCCCACAGCGCTGAGGGCTCCCGCCGGGAAGAGCGGCGGTAGCGCGCTCTCGGGGCGCTGGGCGGCACGGAACACTGCCCGGCACATCCCTCCTTCCTCCTCCTTAGACTTGCCCCATTGTGTGCCCTCTGCGGCCTGCCCTGTGCACACCAAGGCGAAGGGCTGCCACAACCAGGGCTGGCCGCTTTTTCTTAAGGTTGTAGGTCACTGGGCTCCCACCGCGGGCGAAGCCTGCGTGTGTTCCCTAGAGCGCGGCTTCGGCGCGGCATCTGGCAGCAAAACCAACCCCGTTTTTCTCAGGTCTGACCCACCAGAGCAGTAGTGGTACGCGAAAATTCTCCGTTTTGTTCGGGAGGTGGCAGGAGGGGAATGTGGGCCGCACCGGCAGAGTCAGGCAAAGGTGAACCGTGTCTCTGTATAAAGGTTTTGCAAGATCGTGGGTTTAAACAACACCGGGCAGATACACAAGGTGTATTCTGTATCTGTATTTCCATATTCAAGGTGCCCTATAATCGAAATTCATTGTCCAGATAGCAGAAAATGATGTATTGAAGTTAACAATGCCAAACCAAATAACGTTCATACAGAGCTGTGCTCGGTCTCTGCTTGAAGTCTTTATTCCTTCAATTCAGGAATCCGTGAGGATGAGAAACCTTTCCGTGAGAGGGAAACCTTTCACAAATGACCGTGTGGAAAACGCCAGGACGGTTGCACCTGCAGGTGGGCCCAGAGGTGCCGGATGTGATGGTGCATTGTGTGCAGTGTTTAAGATGCAGACCCGAACCACAACCTGAATTTCCTCCTTAGGAATTCTTGCCACAAGAACTGATATATAAATCCAGAACAGCACAGTCACTGGACTGCAAGGAGTAACAAAATCCAGCCATCTGGTGTGCAGCCATTTCTTCTGAGTCAGATCCATCTGTAAACTAATGCAGGTTTGGAGAGAAACCCAGTGAAGAGAGTACTTTGCTTGTTAGATTTACAACTCTATAATAAAGTATAAGCTTGCTTAGACTTACTTCACAGCACAGCAAAACACTAATTTTATTTGCACATAGCCTTTTTTTTTTTTTTTTTTAATTACAAAACCTGAAAAATAAAGATTAGGAAACTGTTACTGCCCTTTAAAGGCACGTTGTTATTCATCATCAGCACATTTTGGTTTCCACTTTATGTAGCATATGAAGGATTAGGACTTCAGTGAAAGAGAGGGACAGAATAAATTGCATCCTCTACCAAAGAACTGCCAGACCTTTTCAGATGGGTGCATACCATGAGCCCTTCCCATGTTAGTCAGCTTTATCTAAACCTTCCAAAGCAATGTCTGCCCCTGAATTTAATGGGTTTCAGGGTCAGTCACAACAGAATTGTGGGGCTGGGGAGGTCAGAGGCCATTTTTGTCAAAGGGTGGTGACCTTAGCAGCAAGAGGTAGCCTGACAAAAACAGGATTCACGCTACTGAATGGAGTTCTCACTGCACTTCCCCTGCTGAGTCTTTTTTCTACCTGGTAATGAAAAGTCTTGAAGAATTGTAGTGGATTTTAATACGCATACATACACGTATACATTTGTGTGTGTGTAGATCTGTTTAAAAATATTAAATTTTTTTGTCAGTTATGCTGCAATATATAATATTAGTTTCTATTCTACTATATGTATTATATATCTATCATTTGTTATATGTTTTACCCCGTGTTTTACCCCATCACATCTTTATAAAATTGTGTATTTGTTGTTAGGAAAAAAGAGAATGTAAGCAAAAAATTAAAAAAAAAAAAAGGAAAAGGGAAAAGGCAAAGAGGAAAAAATAGAAAAAAAAAAAAAAAAGGAAAGAGAAGAAAGAGAAAGAAGAAAATAGGAAAAAAATAAGCTGGAGTGGCCCAGGATGAGTCCTGCCTTCCCTCGCAGCTCTGCTCATGCAGGTGGTGGCCTCTGTTTCACCAATCTATGTACTGCCCCCATTAATGTCTGCGTAAAATTTCAAAGCCCTCATCAGGAAGCAGTTCAAAGGTGCACATTCACACTCCTGAGGCATCAACACAACTTCCTAAATTAATTTTTAAAGAAGATAAAAAAAAAAATAGGAAAGGCTGTGGAGATTTTTTTTTGTGAAAGACTTTCCAAGCCCTGTCTGACTGATGATGTTCTTGGCTCTTTTTTATGAGCAGCTTTGTGATGCTGCTGTTAATCAGAATTCCCTCTTCCAGGACACCCAAGATGTTGCAGTTCTCCCCTCAGAAAGGTTTTATTATTTCTGGGTCTCACACTGTGTCCAATATCCCTCCTCCTTCCTGAACAGTCTCCCTGAGCTCTTGAAACCAGGGTTAACAGAGTTGTCCCCAAAAGTGTTGAAGGATATGAAATATTTGTATGCTAAAATAGTCTAATTTTCTCCTCTCTTTCAGTCAATGGGGATTAGGTTTCTTTTGGTTTAACAATTCAGTGTAAAAAAGAGGAAGTGCTTTTGGCTTCCCTTGAGTGGTGCTTGGGTTCACCTCCATCCTGATCCTTCCAAAGACCCAGCTTTGAGTTACTGGTCAGTTCTACCCACAGACATCTCACCAAGGTCCTTGGAGGGACCATGGCAGGTCACAATCACCAGGCCATCAGGCAAGTGGAGGTGCATCACCCATTTGCCACAAATTGTACCTGTTCTTGAGTCCTTCCTTGGATAAAAACATGCATAATGACATCTAACATTTTTTGCAGGTCTGCAGCTTGTAGAATTTCTGTATTTAAGTAAATTTAACTGGAATTTATTTACTTTTACTTTTTTTATTTGGGTGTGAAAATCCCTCATATATCTTGCACAACTGTACAAATAACATTTATGTCCATTTTAGGCATAAACATGGTTATCGTCACACTGGGTGCTATCAAAGATTTTATTTACAAAACAATTACTAAAATGCCTGTTGTCATATTTCCATTTATTTATTTCTTACCCATAGGGTAATAGGTCCACCATAATTGCTTGGTGCGTTTTATAATACAGAAGAAAAACTATGTTAATAAAAACTAACAAAACCTCACAAATAGCTACAAATCTGACGGAAAATGTCTAAGAAAAATTCTCCCCAAAATACAATACATTTTTCCACACATACACAGTACAGAATAACTTCAAAGGCACAGCTTTGAATTTTGCTTTTGTAGACGTATAGAGAATTATCACCACGTGAAGGAATTGAGAGAACAGTTTCATACCTGTCAATAGATAATTAAGCAAATAATCATGTTTGCATTTTCATTTTCTTTATATAATTGCTTCATATCATCGTATTTAACATATGTGGCTCTGAATCCAAAATCTTCCCAGTCCCCAAGTCCCTTCTTACCTTGTCATTACTGACCAGAGAAGTTATATTTTTCCAGATTGTGCAAACTCAACACGAATACATATATAATAAGAACAATAGTCAACTTAAGGCAGTGTATAATTCATTGCTACATGTCTTTTCTTCTCTTTTGTAAAGATCAAACTTACTGGATCAACAGAAAGGTGCATCAATATACAAAGTTAGGTGTAAACTGAAACCTACAGCAACACGTGTCCTTTTAAGGAACCCGACAGAGGAATTGATATGAGTAAGCGATGACTTGGCAGAATGGTTTTTAAGGAATGCATTAGGAGTTTAAAAGAAGAACAGATGACCGAGTTTTGCTGAGGGTGAATTTCCTGACTTTAATTCAAATTATAAATAGGTCCTTTTTCAGTACTTTTTCTTGTAAGACTCATTAACATTTGTCAATAAGAGAGGGGGTAAAAATGGCCCACTCAAACTGAGAGCACACAGGGTTGGCCCAGAATTTAAAAAGGCACAGATCAGCCCAAAAAGTGGTCTAGAACAGCACAGAAGTATTTTTCGGCTACAGGAAAATTCAGTCATACTGGTCTGCAATCTGCCCACCTTAGGAACTACATTTATCTGCCCGGGATCTTTTCCATTTTCACCTCCCTTGAAGAATGTCCATGAAAAGTCCAACATGGCATGAAGTTTTTATAACTCTTCTGAGTGTGTGGGCTTAGCTGATACCAGTCACCTTCATTTAGCCCAGCCTGTGGTGGCTTCCCCATTGATGTAGGCAAAGCCGGGAAAGTGTTGCATGTGCTCGTACTCAGAATTCCTGCGTGTTGTCAAGGGAGTGTACATGTCACTGGAATTCCCGTATCTCGTGGAGTGCATGGAGGAGCTCGTGTAGCAGGAGTTGGCAGCTGGGACCTCTGGCCAGCGCGGAGTCACTGGTGTGGGATGCAGCCTGGGAGTACTACTCATCAAACAGGGCTCCATTCTTGATGTTGGGCCGTTGAAAG
The DNA here is from genome assembly GCF_029207755.1 of Chamaea fasciata. NCBI lineage: Eukaryota > Metazoa > Chordata > Aves > Passeriformes > Sylviidae > Chamaea > Chamaea fasciata. The sequence goes on along the minus strand of NW_027094090.1, from coordinate 61,570,167 downwards.
GGTACTGCAATTAAAAAAAAAATGAAATGGAAGAATCATCTGCCACATACTTCATTTTAAAATAAGGGCTGGTGGTGTCACAATTCTGTGTTTAAGAAAGCCAAAAGCATATGAATTAACAGCTACCCAACAACAAGGTATCATACTGAAGGTGAAATATCAGATAACCAGTGTCTGCTGTAAACCAAAGTTTCAGGGAAACTGATTTTAAATACTGAATTTATTTATCAAAGTGCTAGGTGTATCTGGGAGGAGAAAAATAAATTGATTTAATTTAATTTTTTTTCTCCCACTTTTACTCAAAAACTTGCTATTTACTAAAAACCAGAAAACAGAATGTCCCTACACTTCCTCACTCAAGTGAGTTTTGAGGGAGGGAGGGAAGCAAAAGAATCTATTTCTGGGAAGGTACCTTCCCTTTAAAGTATTCACAAGACATTGTGACAGTTTCTGCAGGAAAATGGCGTGGTCTGACTCCAGAGCCAGCAGCTAGTTGGAGAACTTATGGAAAGAGGCAGGCAAGAGAAGAATCCTTCTAGTCCCCAGCTGTTCACAGTGACACTTGGAAACTAGAAATCCAAGAAGTTTGACAAATGGCTTCCACTAAGGAAGGGCAAGATAGGAAGGAAAACAGAACAGCTTTTGCCCTCTGTAGCTAGCCACAGGCTGCCCAGCAAGAGAGAGCAAATTTTGCTAATTAGGCCTTGCTTAGCATGTATTTATATTATTGCCTGTCCTGCAGGAGCAGATCATCTGTGTGCTGTGTCTGAGGAACTCCCTGTCCTATCCCCATTATCAATGTGCATCACAGAGATGGTGAGGATCCCTGTTACTCTTGGCCAGCCATGTATCTTCAGAGCTTCTACAATTTACATCTTTGTACCTTTTCTGCAAAAAGTGTCACATTTAAAATTTCCATATCGTGGATTGTTTGACACTGCAGTATTTCTTTAACTAAAAAGCTGTCACCAGAGTAGGACTATCACTTCTGATGCTTACAAACCTTAGAAGCTGCATGCCAAAGCTTTCTATGGCTGCAAAACCCCTTCCACATACTTTGGAGGCTTATGGAGAGAGCAGCTGGAGTAGGTGTTTCTAGGAGGGAGTTAGCAGAGATTCCCGAGGGGTCTCATTACATTACTCCCCTGTGGACAGACCCGGGGTTAATTAGTTGCATAAGCAACTGTTACGTAAGCCCAAGGCAATTGCCGGAGTGTCTCCATGAGGAGTTTGTGCTGTCTCCCTTCAGACCACAGCCAGGAAGGCAGCCCAGCCTTGGCAAACGTATTTGAACAGTTCACGAGCCTCAGGCAGCTCAGAGCTACACGCTGGCCACTCTTGTCTAGAGAGGAGAAAAAGAAAACTTTCTGACCAACGTACTGTAGTTAGTGATTTAGCACATCCCTGTGTGTCCTGGAGAGACAGGCCAGTAGGCAGACGAGAGGGAAGACATCAAAGGTATTATCTAGCCTCTACTTCCCATCACCACACAGGCTGAATCTACCTGTGCCATTACAGCTGCTGAAACAGGCTGTTTAACTGCACCACCACCCTGGAACATCGACATTTCAACACTGTTCTGCTAATCCAGTTGCCAGAAAAAGCTGTCCTGGCAACACTTACAACAGGTCTATACAACACTATCTAAATTTCCATTTTCACCCCAGAGAAAGTTTTTTTCAGTAGGAAAGTTTAGCAGAGCTTACATACTGAGTGTAAAAAGCCTTATATTCCTTTGAAGGAGAATCAGGTTTTCAGACTTGGTGGCTTTCCAAAAGCTTTCATTGAAGACGAGAACTTTCAATGATCAGCAATGATGAATCTCAAGCTTTGAAGCAATGTGTCGCCCAAGCTAAAAACTTTCCTCTTTGTCTTCAGTAGTGTTTTGCTTGATACCAGTTATGGTGGTCTTTGCCTTTATTACCCATTGATCTGTACTTGAAATCACTGTAGATTCTTGTACTAAAGAGTGTACTTAAACCAGGGTTACCCTAGACTTCTGCCGTAATACACCAGTGATTCTCTCTTGTCTTCTTCCCAGTGAGATAATGAATCTATTCTGTTGTTAACCATAACAGAAGTCTTTGCCCTCCTGACTCAGTGCAATTTTCCTTTGAGGTTTTGAAACTAAAGTTGTGACTTCTAACAGGGGAATTACATGCTTTCATATCCCTTACAAATGCCAAGAGAAATCCCTGTCTTCAGCCAGGATAATTTGCTATTTGAAAATCTGTAGACTGCAAAAATATCCACCTATCATCAAGAAGAAGAGAAGGAACTCTGGGAATATTGTGGTGGGTCTCCTTGTTGTACACAGCAGCATGTGGGGAAGCCACATTGTCTTTTTGGTCATTTGGAACCACAAAACTTGTGCCACTGAGTGAATGAAATCTTGGCTCCCAGAATGAACTTCAGGATGCACTGGGGAAAGAAAGATCTTCCTCCTCCAATGTGCAGCCCAGAGGCCATGCTTAGGCTTTCTGAGAAGGCAGGGGAATGGCTGTGCATGAGGGGACAGGATACAGTGTGCTGCTTTTCCTTTTCATCAACTGCACCCAATGCAGCTGTGTTTATGAATGTGTCATGAATGTAAAAAGAGTAATGGCTTGAAAATAACATGGACTCTAAATATCCAGTATTTTACAATAAATTCTGTTATGACTGAATGCAAGATGGAAAGTTTTGTAACGGTAGGTCAGCTAATCACAAATGACTCAGTGGCTTCTTTTTCCCTACAGTGAAGAGACTATTGAAAGACAATATTTTTAAAGTACTCATTGGCCCCTGCCTGACTATTAACTCACCCAGTGAAGCATCTATTCAGCCTTGTTGGAGTGTCCAAAGCAGAGCCATCTGGGCGGATGCCTGCCCATGCTGCCTGAATCACCTTTCACACTCTACATCCGGTTCAATGAAGAGTGCTTAAGCTGAACTCAAAACACTGGGGCCTAGTGATCTTTGCCAGATATAAAAGCGACATTTGTTGGAGGACCCTTGACAGGAAATTACCATTTTCTGGGTTGACTCACACTTGTTAATACTGCTGCCATTAGACCTAGACAAGAAGTCCTTTAAGCCTGTGAGACTTTGAGCAGATTATTGTTAAGGCCTTGCCCAAAAAAGTAAAATTAATTCAATTTCTTTTAGTATTATTTTAGAAAATACAGTGTTGAAGAAAATACTATGAAGTGAAGGCTGAGTTTCTGCAGCGAAAGGATGGAGAATAATCTCTTTATCCTTATTTTCAACTCACCAACCACTTATACATGGAAGTGAAAGGTTTCAATGTCCAAACAGCAAAATATTTTCCTTATGAATGTGGCTCTGACTTTGTATTGTATTAGTTCCCACTTTCGCTGGATGTTATATTCATGTTGCATGTTAGCCACTACTTTAGGATTTGCAAATAACACACACCAGAAACTACTGAATTGTGGAGAGCTGCCCATAAATTAATTTCACTTAAATCTTATAAAATGACATAATTGAAACTATTGATTAATTGCATCTTTATAACCTTTAATCTGACCCTTTTCTCCACAAACTGAACCTTATTGAATCTGTTAATTAAGCTGAGTGAAACTTTGAAGTCCATCTAAGTGATTTTGGTACTTTTGGGAGTGGCATTTGGAGCCTTTGGAAAATGCTATTTGTAATTATCTCAAAAGAAGTTTAGACATCTGTTTCCTGTTGCATTCAATACATAATTACTTCAATTACATGCTAACAGTCTCAAGGCCCTTATGAAGCCATGCAGTTGGGAACAATGACTTTTGCTGCATGGGTGGGATTTGGGCAGTATTTTTGTCTTTCTGTCATTACCAGCTGTTTGATGACAGAGTGGTTATTGGGGAGGGTGTTATTCTTACTGCATTGGTATAGTCATGAGTTTATAATGTGTGTGTGCTGGAGGATTGAGAACTTTTTCCCATCTTTTTTTTTTTTTTTTTTTTTCCAAAATAGTTGAGCCAAAACAACACGAATGGACACGAAAGCATGGGCTCTGTCTGAGAGATTTCCTTGGCTCCCCCACTGCCACAAAAAGAGTTACTACTGTCTTCCAGCACTGCTTCTAGCAAATCCTGCTGCAGAGGTATATGAAGGGAAGACATGGTTTAGTGGAATTGTGGCATGCAGTATTTTACAAAAAACTGAGTAGAGCTGCATGCTGCACCCTGGGAAGTTATATGAGACCACTGCACTCCCCAGAGCAGTTCAGGAGAGTGAGACACCAAACATGTCACTATAAGACATGAAACGAACCACACGCACACCATCAGGTCGTCAGGGCAAAAAAAGGGAAGTTTATTTTTCAACTTTGACTTATATAGATTTTGGACAATGACCAGGGATTAGACAATGAGATTGCCACCTCTCCAATCCCACTGGTCAAACTAGAAGTCCATTAATTGTCCCTCCTCAATAGAGAAATGTAAGTATCACTTTGCTTACCTGAAAATCTGTGAGAAACTCCACTACAAAAATGCAAACATTAGAAGGCTGAAAAAGATCAGGGTGACACAAACACTGCTTAAATTTCCTTTAACTATGGCCCAAACACTGTGCTCTGGGCCTCTGAGAAGTGCAGATCTGATCTACTGCTTAACAGCAGATTGTGCTGCTGTAGAATTTTCCAGAGTGATTTGTTCTGTCCAGGCCATGGAAATAAACTCTGATCTTCATAAATGCAGCTTGAAGGCAGCATAAACAAACAAATAAATAAATAAATAGATTCATTCATGTGTTTAAGGTAGAACCTGCATGGTACAAAAGGACAAAACATTGCTATGCTACTTCTATAGCTCTCTGTCACCTGAGATCAACTGTTTGGAGATGGTTGTTGCATTTTGGAAGTGGCAAAGGAGAAAAGGTAAAATGAGGCTTTGTTTAGTGTTTAGTGTGGCATCTAGGAGGGATTCTCCAATCTAGGTGGCTGATCTGGCAGCTTCGTGACTGAGTCCCTCCTGCCTACTCTGAGATCAGGTTTGCACAGAAAGGCTGGAGGGGAGCTCCAGCTCCATCAGGTTCCCCACTCAGCACAACTAAGAGAACAGGACATTCACACCCTCCTCAGACTACACCTGCCCTGCAGACCTTGGACAACTCCTGTGCACAGAGCACCTGTCACAACAGAAACTAAAGAGATGATAACACTTAATTCTGCAAGTGAGATGGTGAGGGAGGAGGTGAGGAAGGAATGATGAAGATCTACCATGTTTTGAATGGTGAGAATAGATAAACGGGGAATGAATATTCACTATTCCTCATCACCCAAAAAACCTTAGGGCACCCAATGCAATTATGAGATAACAGACATAAAATTAACAAGAGAATGAGTGTTTCATGCAACCCCTGACAAAGTCTGTATGTACAAAAAAGCTCAAAGACAGGGTAATGGAGAGTGGTTTGCAACAAAAGACATCATTCCAACTGCTGCTTCCTACTCAGGATATCCCTAGGTCAGCTCTTGACAAAGTCATCATAGCTACACTGGTGAAAGGGTCCCCTTCTACTCACCCTACTTCTAAGACTTTTTCCTCCACACGTTTCTGGTTGTTGCTAGAGATAAGACCTGGATAACTGAAGCTACAGTGTGATTAACTACAACTACACATTAGGGTACTTATAGTTAAAGAGGTGCATCTTTGTATGTTACCAGATACGTTAACATGTATACTGCTGCAGATTTCTCTAGCTTTTCTTCCTACTAAAAGTGTTAGCCTTGAAATTTACCAAGAAAAATTGCTGCAGCATGACTTAGTTTGTGTCTAAGGAAAAGGTAAAACTATGTGAATTGAAATACTTTGGATAGCCTGAAAGAGGATTAAGACCTGTCCAACCAGGATGAACATTGCATATAAAAGCTGTGCTCAGAAGTCAGTCAGGCCTACACTGTGGAGCTGGATCAGGTTCCGCTTTGTGAAGGTGTTGTAACTCTCTGCTAAACTCAACATAGGTTGATGAGACCTCTCGGAGGCTTTTAGATGGAGTTGTTGCCTATTTTCTACCCTGGCACCCAGTACCTAAAACTGCAGAAGCAGATGAAATAAAGAGCTGATGAAATAAAGTCTCAGTATAGATGTGTTTATGTACACACACACACACATACTAAACAGTCCCCTGCTATGTGATGGTGGAGCAGCATTGGAGTATTGTATGCACTCCTGCACTATGGCTTAGAGAATTAGGTGGTAACAGATTAATCTGTAGATCATTTTTCATTTGTCTGCCAGGCTCCTGGCCAGTAGGCCAAGTCAAGAAATGAGCAATCAGGCCTGGAATAACAAGTAAGGAGCTGTTCTGAGAATTATTCACAGATGGTGAGGGAAGAAAAAATTCAGATTAAGACCAAGGTTTGAACAGACTGTTCCTGTCATCAAAAAGATCAGTGGGAATTAGCCTATAATGCCAGACCCCCCTCTGCACTATTTGAGAGCTATAAAGTAATAGTTAATAGTAAATAGCAAAATAGTAAATAGTAAAATATGTACGTCTATGTGACTTCTTCCCCAGCGCAGCCTCACTCTAAAGATTCCAATGACAAAACTCTTGAAGTAGCTGATAAAACCTGGAATGTGTCACTCTCTTCCACAGAAAGAGGTTGAATATGATGTTCTTCAAGACCAAAATAGTTATTAATAGCTCAGCTTAAACTCCACCGCAACTACATATCACCTGCTTTGGCTCAGACCCTTGTCTGGGACAAGGGCTCTCCCTGAATCCATGTTTGTAGAGAATTTACCACACACAGAGATGTTTGGGGGTTTTTCATTGGAGTTAATCCCTGGACACTGTCCTAAAGAGCATGGTAGAATAGTTGCTAAAGTTGAGCCAAAGTTCTGTATTTGGCCAGAATGTAGATTATAACAAAGAGTTCTTTTGAAAGTTATGGTCAATGCCTCCTCTTCCCAGCTGATTATACTCCCACAGCTCTGCACGTTGCAGCTCCTTTGGTTTCAGTATAGTAGCAGCTGTTGATATATTCATTGTAAATTTGTCTTTCTTTATTTTTGTTTTGCAACATCATGAGTTCTACTGCAACTGCTTGCAACATTTCTCCCTCACAAAGACCACTAGAAAAAGAAAAGTTCCCTAACATCTTATTAGGGACATTTTATGAACTTTTTTTTTTGTTAAAAGTAGCTAAGAAAGGGCTTATTATCAGGACAGGCATTTTAAAGATGCTAATCTAGCCTTAAAAAGACTGTCAGCAAATTCTATATCAAACTGTTGAAGACTTCTAGATAATTTTTCAGAAGTAAGGTTGTCAATACAGAACAGGAACAGGGTTTTTTTGGCTGTGTCCTGCTGTGCAATTCCATCTCAGTTTATAAGCAGCACGAGAAAGAACATGCCACATAGAAATTGAAATAATTTTCCTTTAAATTGTGATCATTAAAGCATAGCTGTTCTTCACATGTTTTCAGGACAGTTCAAAGACTAGCAAAAGAGGAAAAAATGATCTGACATCCGCACTTGTAGAGAGAGAGCCTACTACAGTATGAAAGATATTTGCCTGAGTTCAATGTTTACTACTGTTTGCATACAGCTTGTTAACCAGGATAAGAGTAAACTATAAATGTATTGATCTTGATTTGCTTTCCTTGTTTCTTGAGATAGCAGGGTAAGACCCATATTGCAAAATCGAGGAAAACAAACCTGTCCTAGGACACTGCACTAATATGTTCATTCACTTTCCTGCTGAAGGTAGAGCAGCTGCAAAAACCCTTAGACAAAGCCGACGTCTCACGTAGTCTGATGGACCAAGTTCTACACAAATGGGTGAGAAGTTGTAGCTTGTTCTTTCCATAAGCCAGGGAGCCACTGCTGAGCATGTTGGGTTTGTACAGATGTCAAAAAGCTTTAAGCAGATCAATACCATGATTCTTATCTTACAGCTAGGGAAAATGAAGCATAAAAGGAGAAATGACTCCTCTAAGGTCATGTGGCTGACTGATTCCAAAGACCAGAATGAGATGCAGCTTTTGTGTGCTCAGTTTCAAAGCACTATCAAATTCACATCTTTGCATCTGGTACGAAACTGTTGCAGTCCAGTGATGATCGTTAAGCGTGACAGTCCCTGATACACTTCTATAAATTTCCAGTAAAGGGTAAGTGGTGCCATGTGGGTGGAATACCCCAACATCATCACCTCCTCCCTGTATCTGCCCCTTGCTAATCTTCCAGCAGAGAGCCCAGAGAGCAGCTGCCCACACTGAGGAAGCACCTGCTGCAGGAGGCACTAAAGCCCTCCGACTGTGGCACTACTTTGGAACTTTTTCCAGATCTGATCTTCACATCTAATCTGTGCTGGCTCCTACTGGCTCAGTTTCATGAGGTGGAAGAGTTACTGATAAAATTTCTCAGCATTGTAGGAGGAAACTATAGGATACAGCTTAAACTACCTCTGCAGTGGTGTCCTAAAGTTATTCAAATTGTATGCAGAGCTCACTGCTTTGGCACATTCCTAAACATGAGTATCCTCAGAAGCAGAGACCCCACAAGAATTCACTATGGCCTCTTCATCTTCAGCTAAAAGAAAACACTTTTATTTCTTCTTAGGGATCTCTTCCTGCTCCCAACACCTAAAAATCATACAAGTAGTTATATTCGTTTTTGCTTTAGCTACTCCTTAAAACAGAAACACTTGCCATGATCCAGACTGCTGGATTTTAGAGTTAATACTTTATACTGACAATCTAAAACTACTTATGACCTCCACTAAAATTAAAAGATACCTAGGTAATATTAGAAAATTAAAAAAATAGGAGTCATCAATATCTAGACTGCTTATTGATTCAGACAGCTAGTATGCCGATAAATTTACAAACTGAATTATTTTAAATGTTATAACAACTATCACCAAGTAATAAATGCAGATTACCTGTGAAGAGCTTCTGTGGTAAGCTGAGTAGTGAAGTGGTCCAGAAATAGCAGTATCATGTGGTAAGGATGGATACTGACTCTGCATTGGATGGGGATGCTGGTTACTGTAGCTACCATAGTTGTAACTTCCTGTGTATCTAAAATACATCAAAAACCACTTTTAGTATGCACAATAATTTATTCCCACTAATCATTCCACGACTTTTGTGAAACATACCATTGTTTTTGTTTTTTTGGTTTGGTTGTTTTTTTTTTTAATAGGAGGATGATATTTTCAATCTTTTTGAAAAAGATATTTTCCAGCTCAGATGGGAAGGATATGCCACTAGTGAAAGTGTGTGTCCAGCACAACATCAAATAAAGAGCCCCAGCATGTTTCTGTGACTGATTTTAAACTGCGTACCCAGCTCTGCACTTTCTGAGGAGAAGGTGCCTTTCCCTTTTATTGTTATCTAATGCCATGTTCCCAGTAAATTGCTGTCCAGGCTGAGGAGGTATGGTAAACCCTGACTTGAAGAACTACAATGAGTTCAACTGTCTCCTTGTACTGCAGTCAGATGTTCCTTCATTGGGAGGGACAGAAGTGAATTAGTTTGAATCTGAAGCATACAATGTTCAGCTTTAGCACAGCCAACTCAATAAGGGAGTGGGATGTGAGGCTGAAGAACCTGTCTACTTTCTTTGTTGTATCCCAGCCTCCTGTCTAGGGACATTGTGGGGCAAAGGAGGAAGCAGTTTCCTTAGCTATTGAGTCAGTGTTTGTTGGCCACCATTGTTTGAATCATTCACTAACAGAAGACGCATGGACACTTTTCTGCAATCTCCCCATTTTTGTGAACATGTGAACATCTGATCTTTGTTGTCTTTCAGAAAAGCAGATTCACCTAGATTAAAATGTTTCCTCAAATCACCAAAATCCAACACCAGAGGCAAGAGATTCCTGCAGAAACGACAAATTCTCATATATATACAGACATATATGTATAACATAGACACTGCCTTACTGTGCTCTGTTCCAAGTCTTGAATACTCTTAGCTCCCAAACCTCTGTCTGCTCTATTTCTGCTTGCACCTAACAGTCATAGTTCTGGATAAGAGAGATGTTCCCTTTCTCCTTATCCAGTTTTTCCCAGTAAGGGCTTAGCAGTGACAATCAAACAGATATCTAAACCTAATCACATCCAAGATGGAAGAAGGTGCAGGGTTCAAATTAACCTACTGATACCCTTTCAAATAGTTTAGAGTCTTTCGCACTGGGAAAACAGTTCTGCAAAGTTAATGAGTTTGCAACAAGACTGAGGAACACAGTAAAACCTTTTGAACCTCTTGCATCATGGCAGCACCTGGGCATTTGCTCATCTTGCCATTATTGTCTATTCCTTCTTCACCAAAATAGTTTGTGATTGGTTTTTTAGTTATGGATATCTGTGAGTTACGCACTGAATCACATGAGAATGGCACAGAAGGGCTGTTGCTTAATGAAAACAGCACTGAAAGCTTTAGCAAGTGTCTGAAGTTTTTCCAGATGAAATTATGTTACATACATTTTTACCTGTAATTATTTTAATTGAGAGCCTTGAGGAAATTATGGTGATGGAGAATATTAGAATGTTATGATGATAATGTGTCTGTATCTTCAAATTGTGGACATTTTTTCATCTGCAGATTAAGAGTAGCCATTGAATCACTGAGGTTGGAAGGGACCTGTGGAGTTTATCTAGTCTAAGCCACTTGCTCAAAGCAGGGTCCATGAGAGCAGCCTGCCCAGGATCGTGTCCAGCTGGAGTGTCTACATCAGCAAGGATGGAGACTCCATAGCTTTTCTGGGCAACCTGCCTCAGTGTTTGATCACACTTACAGTAAAACAAGTTTTTTGTTCATTTATGTTTAAACGCAATTTCTTGTACTTCTATTTGTTCTTACCCTTTCATTAAATACCACTGAAAAGAACCTGTCTTTTTCTTCTTTACATCCCCCAGCAGGTATTTATACAGACTGATAAGACCCTCCCTGAGCCCTCTCTGCCTGCTGATAACCTCAGCTCTCAGCGCCTCTCTCTGTATGACAGCCAGTCCAGTCCCACAATTATCTTCAAAGTGGCCCTTTTCTGGACTTATTCCAGTATACCTGGGTCTGTCTGGTACTGGGGAGCACAGAATTGGATCCAGATTTGATCTCAGCAGTGCTGAGCAAAAGAGAAGGATCGCCTCTCCTGACACATGGCATAGTAGGGTTGTTCTCTAGGCACATCTAGTTTTTTCAAACATGGCACAGGAAAACAGGAATCAGAGAAGAAATCTACTTAAGCCTTCTCTTTTAGAAAATATCCTCCAGGCCTACTGTGGTTTTGAATAGAATTAAATGAGATTATAAAACTAAGACATAATATAATTATAGAATATCAAAAACAGCCAAAGAATTATGATACCAGCATCTTTGCAATACAAAATTACATCAAGAAACAGCTTTTACTGTATTTCAAAAAAACCCACCTAAGCAGAAGTTCGTCCAGATCCCACCAAAAACACATTGAAAAACCCAAGACCCTGGGAAGTGCCTTACCCATGTTCTTCTCTGTGGGGATAAACAGGTATCCGGTGTGAGACGGACGATGAAGGTACATGTGGGCTCCTCATGCAGGGCAGCTGTTGGGAATTCTCAGCAGGTGACCCAGCAGCTGTTGTCACAGTGTAGGTGAGTGACCACGTATAGGATTGCATAGCCCCTGCAGACAGAGAGGAGCCAAAGGAACACGGTTAACACAGGCTGTCATCCACAGAGGTGCCATGCCTTGAGACAGTTATAGGAAAACAACCGAACAGGCAATGATCATGGAAAGTGCACTGACCAGCTGTATCTCAGGCATAAATATCAACACATTTGGGATGCAAGGATCCAGAAGAATGAAACATATCTGGAATGGTTCACACTGTGGACTTCCAGTGTGGTGTTGAAATAATTTTGCAGAAAAAAACAAAGCACTAGGATAGGACTTAGAAATGGAAGAACACCAGTGCTAAGATTTCTCAGGCATGATGCTCTAAAGCCTGAGGTCTCTCTCACATGGAGAGGGCTGCTGGCCTGCTCAGCTCTGAGGCCTGGACTGAGGCAGAAAGTATGATCAGAACAATGAAGGATTAGAAAAAAAAATAGTGTTATGCAAATAAAGATCTTCAATCCTTTTGCAGTTTGTACCTGTTCCACCCAATTAGATACCAGCCCTTGTAGTGGCAACACTACAAAGATCCCCAAATTATGGAAAGCAGATAGACAGAAATAGCCTAGTCATTTCCTTCCTGCAAATAATGTTTCTTTCTTTTTTTTTTTTTTTTTTAGTGGCAGCAGAGACTGGACTTAATTTATTTTTGTCATGTAGAGCATTTGTGGGAAGAGCAAAGCAAAGAAGTGGGTTTTCCATTTTGCTTAGAAGGTGCTGAGATTTTTAATCATCCTGATCCCTTCCAGGCAGGAACTACAGTTTCATGAGCCAGCTGCTGAGAAACCTTTGTCCTTTGCACACACCCCTTTCACTCAGGAGGCTGACAGATCTATTGTTCCAGTATAACATAGCTCTTGCTGGAGGTCATGACCATACTGGCTGAGATTACCCCGCAAATGAGGACCAGAACACTGAATTTAACCCAGTAAGAACACTGGCTTGGGGGGCTCTGGGCACTCTTGACTCTTTTTCTTCAGCTAAAAGGAATTGCAGGAGGTGACTCAATTTTTTTTTCAGTATGGATTCTAGGACTTCCTGTAGTATGAAAGGGCTTAATTCAGAGGGGGAAGTGATTGTACTCCCAGGTCTGTGTCCACTCCATGGCTTTGGGAAATGAAAAGCCTGTATCAAATTTGCATAATTTTCTTCAGGTGTGTGTGATTTTATTTGGGAAAATCAGGCAATTTTTTGTTTTTGATGGGAAATGCTTAGATCTACAACTGAGTGAAGGCATTCTTAGCTTTACAAGGTAAGTCCAACTTGAAATACTTTAGTAGGGTTTGATTTGGTGCTCTTACGATAGAAATCCTTGGATGTGTTATGGCTAAGAGTATTTGTGATAGGTCGGTTTTCACATGCCTGCATTTTCTGCCACTGACTTGAATTTTCTGTCTTCATCTCTTCCCGATGCAGTGGACCACTGAGATCCCCAAGACCCCAAGAAGAAAAGCTCGCTCCTGTTGCCATGGATGAATAAACATTCATGATTCTTTGAGATGGGAAAATGTTTAAGGAAACCTGCTTTTACTAAAAAATACAGTTTAGGTGGAAGGGACCAGTAGTACTTATGCTGTTACCAAATAGGTTCATTTGAAAACAAAAGAGTTTTGAAAATATCAACAACTTGTCTACAGAATATTTTAATGAAACATTTCAATTTCAAAAGGTCAACATATTTTCCCAGTGTTATCTTCCAAAAGAAAATTTGCAACTTTCTTTCAAAACAGTCCTAAAAGCAAAAGGCAAAAACAAAGAGAAAAGAAAGGACAACAGAGGGTGAAAACTCCCAAATACTTATATCTAGGTAGCATTATTGTTTTGGGGTTTTTTCCCACTTTTGCACTTCACTGTAAAACAAAAGTTTTACTTTGACGTGATTTTATTTTTTCCAACAAAAAATTGGCCATTGATCCAAAAATCTCATGACCTTCCTAGCTCTAATAAGAAGCAGTAATAACAGAGCCTAAAGACCCTTTGCATTTTATCAAATATAGTGATTTGACTGGCCTCAGACATTTTGACAATGTCCTTTTCTTTTTTTGAAAAATACTGGGGATCTTATCATAGTCTGATGAAAATGAGTGAGTCCAGGACAGCAAGTTGTTTCATGTGCTCCCTGTGGGAAGTCAAATTCCTTGGATGAGAGATGCCACTCCTGGTATTCAAATCTAACTGGCAGCCACCTCAGTTCAACATTAAAAGAAATGGTTGGAGAGTAACAATCTTTGTGCTTTGTCCAGATGTCACAGAAACAAATGCAGAAAGTAGGTCTTGCACTGGGAGAGCTGTGAATATCTTTGTTTAATTCTCCTAACCAACAATTGTCTGAGGTACTACAGGACAGTACCTCACAGCTGCTCGAGGGAATACTCCCTTTCTTTTGCAGGTTATGGTTTAGAAACAAAAGTAGTATGTTGGGTTTTACTCTGGATTTACAGAATGACAGAAAGCAGTGCAAATATTTTTTTCCAGAATGTTCTGGGGAACCTACACTTGCCTCACTTCTCTTTGCCTTTGTGGAAGGGATGCTGTTATTTTCAGTGACCTAATTACAAAGACAGGGAGGAAGGATGGAAAATGACAACAGACTTTCAGACTGTGTGTAAGTATGTATGAGGTCAACCAGGATACTGCCAATCTTGTGGTGGAATGAGTTAAGTGTGAAAGGTTTTCATAGTTAGCTTTTTAATACCTGCCTAGGTCCCAGTCCTTTATGATTAATTTCCTCAGCTGGTTGCAGGATTGAACTCCAAGAGATGAAGTCTCTTTCAGATATGACTGAACTCAACTGAACTGCTTTTTTGAAATAAGCAAAAACAATAGTGATTGAGCAACGATCTGCTCTGCTTTGTGTTCTGAACATGCAGGGTTTGATTAAAATAGGAAAATTCATTTATTATCACTCTTTTTTCTTTTCTCTTATTAAAAAGAAAAAAAGTGATTTTGAGCATACTAACCAAGAGGCCATCTGATCTGTAGGGGAGCCAAATATAAATGGAACTGCTACTAGTCCTACAACAGCCCTGTTGATGCCAACACATACACAGTGCAGAAAAAACCCAGAAGACGCTTCATGATGCTGCATTTTATATCTGCTTTAGGCTGGAGCAAACGACCACCAAGACACAGTAAACACTCCCACCAGCACTGTGCATTATGTTTGATCGGCAGCAGTACTGTCAATCTCAAGCAGTCAGAAATCCGGTGTCAGACCCCCATTCTGTCCCCACACAGCAAAGAGATCACTTTACCCATAAAGCTTTAGACAGACACAAGCCCTTCCATTTGAAGGGAAGAATTGCCTTTTGAGATTGAAACCTCGGAGTTTTGCACTCTGCAGGTATGAGAATTAAACTCTCTTGAGCAAGAGCTGATGTTCTCAAATACTCATTGGAGTTCAGGAGCTGAAGCTTCAGGAAAAGAACCAAAAATTTGTTGTACCCATGCACACAAATATGACAGGTGCTAGATCTGCACCAGTATTCCCAGAACTTTAATACCGAGCCCAGACTTGGAAGAACAGTGACTTTTAATGACCACTACTGACCTGAAGACTTACTTCATGCATAGATTTCTTAAACCTGAACAACAAACTCCATAGTTTACTAGTATATTAAGAGCGAACAATTCAGAGTTCATTTTGGGTTGTCTAAAAATGATTGCATTGGCAAATGAGTAATCAGAGCTTTAAGAGGGGCTTTAAGAGAGAAAAGCATAGTCAGCCACATAGCTATCACTTTTATTACAATATTGTTGCAGTTTGAGCAATCATTAATCTGGCCTTTGTGATTTAGAAAGGATGGAGGCTAATTAGCCTTTTAACTGTCTAGTAACCTAACAAAAAGTTTTAAATAAAATGTTACTGGTGCCATGACAGATGCCAGAGTGTGATACATATGATTTACCTTTCTTTTGCTCAGTATCATTTCATTGCAACAGTTTATTTTGCTGGTTTTGTACCAACCACTGACTGAAGGCAAAAAAGGTTAAAATGCAAGTTTAATAGTTAACTTTTATTGCTAATGTCACAAGCAAGAAAGAGTTAATGATGCCCTTAACTGGGGAACTTAGAGCTAATGGTGACCAATGGAACTAGTTCTTGAGATCTGCAAGGCATTTGTAGAATTTTACATTTACCTCATAGAAGACAAGTAAGAAAATTAATAGTGTGATCTTTCAAGAAAAGATGTTCCTGCTTCAAAATATTCTATGTAATACCACAGATCTGTAAAGTAGTTTGAGTGTGTGCCATACATCTTCAGCACTCCTGTTTTAAAGTGTAGCAATTTCCTTTAGCTGAGACACAGTTGTTATATTGTGTTGCTTTATGTGAATAAACACTGTATTCCACGGTGTAATGGCTAGCAAACTGAAAAGCAAACTAAAACTAGTCCATCTACATGATGAATTTGGGAAACAGAGGTATTACTAATTGCTCAAATTAAGAAAAAAGAAATAGACACATATTCATATTTAACGTTAACCAGAGCTTTACTTGCATTGACAAATTTGGCTTGTGTAAGACAAAAATGATTTTCACATATCAAAAGTGAGACTGCACCAGACCATAAGAGTAAAATCCAATTCCTTTAAAACCAAAGCCTTTAAAACAAGCTAACATGAAAAGCTGAGAAAAAAAAGAACTAAAATAATCAGAAATGGCTTTCTTGCCTAAAAAGTTATAGTATGGCAACAATTGTGGTCTTTCAGTACCTGAAGAGAAAGATGGAAAGGGACTTCTTACAAGGACCTGCAGTGACAGGACAAGGAGTTAATGTATCTGCAGCCCAAATACAAGTCTCTCAGACCTCCATTCCAGTCAATGGCCCTGGAGAACACACAGTTCCCTTCTTTTCAGTCCTTTATTTCTGCATACAGCCCTGCATCGTACTAAGTTCTGGCTCTGGCATCACTACCATCCCACAATGCCTACAGGTTAAGTTCCACAAAACATCAATGTTTCAACAAGAGTCAAAAACCTTCACCACCTCCACTGTCACCTGGACTGAAGCCGTGTGGTAGCCTACCCTGTCTAGGAATCATCTGTCTCTTGTCTAACTGTCCTGAGGGGTAATAATTTCCTATTTCCCTCCTAACTATTGTGTTGCCTCCAACAGTGAAAAATCTTAAGTTGCTATGTAGGGACAAATATTTTTAAATCTCTTTCCAACACAACATGCATTGTGCTTCCCTGTGGCGCCTTTGAAAACATGAAAAACGTTTTTCAGAAAGATTTATTAGTTCTTTAGCCACGGCCAAATTCTCTAGTGTGGTAAATCATCACTTTATGACATTCTTTCAAGAAGATTTTGTAACTTTTCTGGTACATCACAAAAGCGAAAGTTTCCACATTCTGGTTATACGTCGTATTCAATGAGGAGCTGCAAAGCTGAAATGCCATCTGAAAGTCACTCACATTTCTGCCTCTCTTTCCATGAATTAAGAGAACACTGTCTTTTGATCATATGGACAGACTGTCCTGCCCACATCCAAAAGGTAATGAGTTTTGCTCTAGAGCACAGAGGATGTTGGCCATTTATCCAGCCCAAACAAGGAGCTAGTTTTATGCTTATTGTTTTCTGTCAATCCTACCCAAAAGTTTAAGCTGTCCCTTAAGTGCAGATTTTTTAAATTTGTGGGCCCACCAAAATACAACGACCTTATCAGTTGCTGTAATAGAGTATAACACTGAAAATAGGCTTCAAACCTGTGATTCCTAATCTCTAACACTGATTGATAAAAGTTATCAGCAATGTGTAAAAGATTCTCAAGAGAAACTTGCACAGCTATTTAAACATATTTGGTTGTTAAGTATGTTGAAAGATACCCATCTCCCACTTTACCAGCTAGGAATTCCTGAACCACTAGTTATTTGGGATTTTGCAAACCTCGCTAAACTTGAAATATTTGGCACACTTCCTTCAGGCATATAATACATCCAAACATCAGATCTTTTTCCTGGTAGATTTCATATCATGTGTGGATACAGTAAGAACAGATTTCTGGCTTGGAAAGGCTTCTCATATCTTGCAGGCCAGTACATCGTGTTCTGAGGCTCAGTTTTAGGAGACCAAGTGCAAAAGCCACCTTCAAGCAGATCTATCTGCCAGGAGCCAACCTACCTGTAGTAGCTGTTATGCCACCATACTCTGGGGACTGGTTGCTGATGGGTGACGGGGCAGAGGGCACTTCCACAGAAGTGGCAGATTTAGCTGGGGAGAACGGCGCTGGGGAGGGAGTTGGAGCAACTGGTTCACTCAGAATAATTTCTTCTCGTATTTCTGCTGCAGAATGAGAGAAAACCCTTTAAACATAGCTAAAGGTAGAGCCAAGGAACACTGAGAAACTTAAAAAAAAATGTAAGCAGTTAGGTTCTGTAGAGTGTATTTCAAGAAATACAGAGCAGCAACCACAAATCTTTGAAAGAAGTACTTCTATAAAATTCACCATTACAACCTTCATCATACCTTCAGAAGACCTCTGAAAGGAAAGTGTTCTTTTCCCTGTTGCATAGGCAGGAAACTGGGGCATGGACAACTTAAGTGTTATACTCCTATAATGTACTATTACATTTCTAAAATTAGGAGTCCAGTCTGGGTTAGACATTCCTGCACCTTCTAGGAAGAAACAGGAATCTCCAGGAGCATTCCTGTGGCTTTGGGCCATGATATTCTTTCTTTATTGACTAAAAAAGGAGGATATTCTGGATAGTTTTAGCTGCTAAAGGTATGTGGAAAATATGCAAGAATAAGCAACTTGTTCATCAAAAACCCAAGAGGCTATGGCAGGGCAATGAATTAAATTCAAGTCTTTCACCATACAGAAGATAGTAAGTACCCTAATCACTGAAATGTTTTTCTTCCCATAAATCTACAGGGCGATAAATGAAGCCACAGCTAAAATGGAGAATGAAGCTTTCAAAGGTGACAGAGACGTTTAATTTGCCAAAATTAATGGGAGATGCAAGTGAGAAAGATCATTGAGGACCTCTCATTACAAGGGGTTACCCAGAGTAGAAAAACCAAAGGCGATCCCTGCGTGCTTCTGTTCTGACAAGGCAGTGTGGAGTGGAGCAGGACTCAGAATCTCCTTCTGTACAGCCACTCAGAATGTAAGAGTACCAGAAACAACAGCTTTGCCGTTTGTCTTTTCTCATTCCTGCCATCTCTTCCGCTTATTTAGACTGGTAGAAATCCAGTGGTATCAGTGAACTTATTAACACTGAGTCCACTGAAATTCAATGCTGGCTTAAGAAGATTAACTAAGACAAAAGGTTCGGTAAAAAATTTTCTTACTGAAACACCAAGTGAGTGCTTAGGAATGAGGTTTCAGACATCCAGAGTGACGTTGTGAAGCAGGCAGTTCTCTTTCAGAATGTGTTAACCAGGGATGCCTCCTAAATGATTTATTTCACATCATGATAGGAGTGAAAACCGCTTTGCTCCCAGATAAGCCTCAGCAGGTTAGATAAGGATAAATATATGTCCTAACATAAAAATTAGAGAAAACAGTGGAACAAAACAACAACTAATGAATAAAAGAACAAACTCACCTGTGCTTCCTTCTCCCTTCATTGCCCTCATTAACTCATTAGCTTTCTCCTGACAATGGAGTGATTCTAGCAGGTACAATACATAGTCATCGAACATCAAGTGTATAAGGTGAAAAGACCCTGGTAATAAAGTGAACAAACAAAAAAGCCATTGATTGTCTCAATACACTCATTAAACCAATTATTACGGTACTCAACACAAACAGCCCTGAATAAAACCGCCTCCATGTACTGAAATATTGCTCTTACTCTAGGCAAGAGAGGTCAAAGTAAAACCAGGGAGTAGCAAACTGGTCATTCCTGGATTTATATGGGCTTCTACAAGCAGTTGTGATTTAGGGTGCAAGAAGACTACCTAGGTGAGAGCTGGAACTTGAAGGCTTCTTCTTCTCCTATATTAGCACTGAATGTCAGTTTTGACAACTGCACTACACTAGAATTATTTCTTATTGTCTAAAGGACGAATCATTTTCTGTCAAAAGTAGAATCTCAAATTGTCTGTCCTAGTGGTCCATCCTGGTATGAATTTTCTGAACTACCTGCACAGAAAGGAAGTGAGTTGCTTCCCATAATTTATAAAGAATACATATCAGGGATAGTGAAGAAATGTTTGCACTAGATCACAAATCACAAGAAAAAAAAGGTGTGTAAGAAGAGACCACAGATACATTTGAGGGGGAAATGTAAGAGGAGTAAAACATCAGAGCTGAGACATTGTGCCATGCCCTCCTGAAAGGACTAACACCCATCTTGCAGGGGGACACTGACAAGTATCAAGGTGGATTTTGTTCAATTTATGCAATGGACTCCATGACATCAAGTACCTGTGATAGTTGCAGACAGGACTTTATCATACTGAGGGTTTGGTTTTTTTAAAGCTTCTTTGTTCATTTAGACTTGCACAGAGTATTTAACACGTATTCATTTAAATCACTAAGTAATTGACAAGTATGGTGAGGGTAAAATAATAGCTCATCCACCAGCTATCTTAAATCAGAGAAAAGTAATAATCTGAGAAAGAAACAGAGTTCAACTACTGTCAGACAAACCCCCCTCCTCCCCGAAATACCTTGAATGGAGGTTTTCCATTGGAAATTCCATTATTGCATTTGAGGAGAAATACTTTCATGGGCAAAAGATCAAACAAGTTTCAAATTCAATTGAATTTCATAATGACTGATTTCTTCACAGGAAAGTCAAGTTTATCTTGAGATATTAACTTTTATCACAATGAAGCATAACTACCCCTACTCCAATTTCTGTACTCAAACATGCTGCTGTAGGGCAGAAGTGGTTTGAAAGACCCAAAACCCTAATTCAATTCTAGCTGGCAGTTCAGCTTTCAGAGTGACTCCGAGCACATTCTTTTTCTTTGTGACCCCGATGGTCTTTGTGTTTCATTCTCTCCCTCCATGCCTGCATGGTTTTGTTGTCACTGATATGAGCTGGGCACACACCCTGGGAGGTGAACATGTGCCCCTGTGCTCTTGGGCAAGGCAGCACAGAAACAGGACACAGCTGACTGCAGCACCTTTGCTACGGGGAGGAAGTCTCTGGCTGCTGGTGAGCCTGAAGTATCCATCCAATTCTTCATTTGTTTCATATGACTTAGCAGATCACAATGGTAACAGGTTTCCCCAGACTTTCCAGGCTAAAAAGTGGGGATGGGATCTTCACTTAACTACTGCAGAGAACTTGTTTTTACAAATCCTTTGGGCTCAAAGTCTTGTTAAATAAAGTCCTATTTGATTTAGCAGTGCAATAAAGAGAGCAGATATGGCTGAGCACCTTGTTAGGTGACTTAGGATTTCCCCAGTGGAAACCTAGATTTTCAAGAATCTCCACAAAATGCTGAATCTTCTCCTGACTACAGTTTTTCAGTGGGAAGTTTCCATTTGACTCTAGTGGAGTTACTACTGGTAAGTAACTTTAAGGTGAGAAAAACAAGCTAAAATGCTGGCAAAATTTCATGTAATGGTAAAAAGCTCAGGGTATTAACTATTTTTTATCAAACTCCTTACTCAGCCTTCATTAATGAAAAAGGAAAGCTGCTTGTGGTTTCATAAAAATATTTGGAAGTGCAAACTCTAAACACTGTAATGCTAGCAAGGAAACAAGAAGAACCTAAGATCTGCTATTTTAAAAAATGTCTTTGTTTTCGGGGGGTCTAATGCTTTATTTTGAAGACTTGGGGTTGGCAATACTGAATGCAGCATTTAAAAACACTCCAGTGCCCTTGTCACTCTTTTGAATTTCTCTCTTCCTCTTCTATTATTTCTCCCACTGTGTATTTTTAAGCTCTGCATAGAGTTTTTGAGCCCAGAATTTGCGTGAAAGACACCAGACAAACAAGGCTTTGGTACTGAATGCAATGAATGCAATATTTTTATATTTTTAAATAAGTTGAATTAAATGTAAGCTATAGAGTGAAACTGATACCAGGGCATGCATTTCAGCCTCACAGAGAGTGGCTATTCAGCACAATGAACCATAGTTTATTCTGTGTCTGCAGCCTACTGTTTCTCACATGAAACTGTTGGGTTCTTTAAAGCCTATATTTAAGTACAGAAACGGATCCAGTTGTAGCCAGCAGATCAATCACTTCTTTAGGAAAAGGTAAGAAGTCATTCAAGAGACTGCAGTTGCAACACTAAATAGCATTTAGCTCTCATTTTCAGGAGTTAACAGAAATCATGGCTATGCCCGGCTAAGGCACAGTAAGTATCAGAATCTATTAAGAGATACAGCAACTATGTGTAAGTAGCGAAACAACAGTGAGATTTCCAAATCTGGAGAAAATAATGGAGTTTCTATTACTAATTAGTTACTTTATACACTGGGTGCATTACCCAAACATTGCCACTGACTGTGCCTTTGATATGCATAAGCAGGAAAGAAGGAGGCAGGAAGGGAGGGAGGCAGGCAGAGAGAAAAAGAGAGACAGAGCAAGAGAGAGAGCAGCTTTTTTTTTTTTTTTTTTTTTTTTTTTTTTTTTTTTTTTCTGCCAGAGATTGTTTTATCCTGCCCATGTCACCACGCTTAAAAGCTCTGCAGAACAATTTTTGTGCCAGTCACTCCGGTGCCAGGTATTACAACTTCCTTCAATCACATTTTGAAATCATCTATTTCAAAGGTAAAAATCTACTGTCCTGTATATAGTAAAAATCCCATCATCTAACACATTATTTCACTCTAAAAAAAGTTTCACTGTGAGCATCTGAGTGTATATATTGTTTCAGGTGGAAAAAATAATTAAAAATCAGTCCACTGAAAAAGTTCCCAGTGCAGTAAAAATGCAAAACTTTTTATCTAAGTTAAGAACAAAGGTAAATATATGTAAATTTTTAGAACAGTAAATCAGTCTTTGTTTCTCTCCATAGAACTAATTTAATGGATATATAAATCTGAAAAGCTAGAAAGAGCTGTATAAATTAGGTGCAGAGAAGTTTCTGCCATCCAGCTTTGAGCTTTTTACATTCAGGGGTTATTCTTTTGGAACTTGCTCAAATCTAATTCACGAACAATATGTCAAATGGCTTTGCAGCGAAAGAATAGCATCATAAATGTAGATTATTATCAATTTGTGTCCTATGGCTAAATAAAATTTATGACACTTGGGTAGGGACAACCCAAGCTGCTGCCTGATAGGATAAGGATATAGTTTTGTTACTCAAAATTTCAGGGCTCATCCTGCCTCCACTAGCATTGCACCTGAACAGGTTTGTGGTTTTTTTGCTGAAAATTGTAATCACCTTGGGGAAGCTCACTATCCTGATGTCATTAACACCAGTTTGGAAAACTCTTTTACAATGGAAATCAAAGTAGTTTCAGATTAAAATATAAACATGTTATATAAATACCTATTACATGTATTATAAATATATAAAACATATTAAAAATATCATATTGTAGCTCACTGACAGTATCCAAATTTATGCTATTAGATGGCTATCAAAGCATAAATGACAGCAAAGCTCAGCCTGCAGAAAACCTTGCAGTTGTTCAATGCAATATCCATATAAAACCATTCTTTATTTATCTTTCCAGAAACATATTCAGACAAATGTGCATTTATAAAAAGCATCCCTCATGCAAAGTCTGGTCCCAAGTGACTGAATGTTCACACTCGTGGCACACCATTCGAGTCATTCTTGCTTTTAACTGATTTTAATCTGAATTTCTTGTATCTGAGGACAAAGGCCCCTTTCAAACAGTGTGGAAAAGCAACATGATTTTTCATTTAAAAAGTAAAAATTTATTTTTTCATTCTGACTGACTTCTTAAGAAATGGAAGAGACTCTCTCCAGGTTATAGAAGAACACTCACTTTGCAAAGACCAGTTTCAAATGCTATGTCCTTTAAGAGGAGTGCTGGCAAAGTGTTTCACTGGAGAGCTTTTCATCCACTTCAGCACAAAGTCATCTCTCTTGGCTCGACATGTGGCCAGAGGGGTTTGGGTAAGCAGGCTCACTTTGCACTGAAGTGCATTAGGTAATGCTCCTGTAATGGACTCCCTCAGCTGCCGTGAGTCTGATCTCTGCAGCTCCTAAATACAAACAGAAGGAAGTAGCAATGTTTTTATCTCCCCTGGCTGCAGCTTGCAGACAGACATCTGTCTGAGCGTTATTTCCAAATGTCAATAGCCCCAACCTATTTTTAATAGAGCACTGGACATGTGAAAAACAGTTATGTTTTCACTTAAAATGTCCATTACAAGCTAGGATACAGATTTTTCTTGACTGTGGCATGCAGTGATTACAACAAAATCCAAGTACCAAAGCTGGGTGCGCTGTGCAAAGTCATGTCCCGAATCACTCGAGTGCCAAAACAGGACCACATCAGGAGAAACTGCTGAGCTACTTTCTTCAAAGAGCCTTGTCTCTTGGCAGCTACCTGCAAGAAGAGAGATGTGTCTGACATGGAGAAACTTTTATTTCTACCAGCAATACTGAATGATGCCTATATCCATCTTCTCTTTTTATACTGAAAAATTACTTACTGCCGTCTTTAATTAAAATATACACTACAAATTAGAAAACCCAAACTCAAAATGGCCTTAGACAGAAAACCACCTTATAACCATGGACAACCTTCAGAAAGAGGAAACAATAAGTATTCAAGACTGGATCTCCTTTATACATGATAAAAAGACTGCAAAAAAATTGCTCTGATCTTCATTTTACCCTAATTACTAACATGTTCCTTCTTGCTTCCTAGTCAAGAAGGCAATTTATAATCAATAATGTTTGATTTACTCTGCAAACTTGTATTACTATTTCAAATGAGGATTAATATTGAACATGAGTTTTTTGTTCCTTCTCATTTTTATTTTTGTGATTTTACTTAGTCATTTTACTAGGAAAAATACTTTCCTGAAAGCACACTTTAGGCATTAACTCTTCAAAAATATGTCTATTATAGCCATTTGTGAGTTAGAGGATTAGATTCACCCAGTCAGCTATTAAAATTCATGTCAAGTTGTTAATTAAAATTAACAGCTCTGGCCTGAATTTCAAACTGCATTCCACTGACTAGAAGAGGAATTCCCCAAAACAATCAAAGCATTTCAGGTAATCTGGAGAATTACCTGTTTTCTATATGGCTATTTTGCAGCAGAGAGAGAGGCAGAATATTTTGGTTTGTTTTAGTTTTACTTCTGAGCAGTATAACAACTGGAATGAAGAGCTGAAATTCTAATAAAGCATCCTAGTACAAAGAAGTAACAGGAGTTTAAATAGTCGGTTATATATTTTCATACTCAATGTAAAATTGTGGTGATGCTGGATCGCTTTTGAAAATACGTTTTAAAGCTTTGTTAGTAGGTTTCTGCATTCACTTAATATAAAACACAAGTCCTTGGTATTCCTTATCAGCTCAAAAGGAACATAAATGTGTCCTTGACTGAATGGTAATGTAGACTTTCATCTTTACATTTGGTTATATATAAATGAATTTGCTAGCTTAAATATCCTTTTCATTAAAATCTTAAAAGATCAGATTATATTTTTCTTTGCTCTATACCATTAGGATGACTCTGAATTAATCTCTCCATATCCCTGAAATATTGCTTTGATTGGAAACATCAACCTTGTTCATTTTTTAATACCATCTTTTGGAATAAAATAAAAAGAGCAGAATAAAGCAAAATCCTGAATGCGAGCAATTCTCCATGAAAACCGGTGAGATTTTGCCCATTACTGCTTTAGTCCTGCTCATTACCAAACTCCATTCTTTTTGTTGTTGTTGTAATTACTTTTACTTTTTCTAAAAATGTATTACCTGAATAAAGCTCATAACGCACATCAGTGACTCACTCCTCCTTACCAACCTTTACAACACATCTGTCCACCATGGAATCCAGCCACTCGATGTACGACTCAATGGGGGACTGCTCCTCCAAAAGGTGATCAAACTCCTGATACACTGGCACACAAAACAAACAAAAAAGCCCACCTTAGAACTTGGATTCTGTTTCAAATAAAAGAAAAACAAATCACAAAAGGCTACAAAAAGAATCACAAATTTACTGTGTTCTTTTTTAGAATAGATTGCTTAACTGAAACAAATGCATCTTTCTTGGTGCTGACCCAAAAAGTTTGTTTGGTCTCTTATTTTGTTTCTGCTGAAGGTGATGCAGTCATTGAAAGTGTTGTTTTAATGTGAACCAATCAGAACCTATTTTTTAAAATTAGTGTTTTTATTTAAGTTGTCTGGTGTACCCAGAAGTGAAATGTTTATGGTGTTCTCTATGAAGAGT
Source organism: Chamaea fasciata (assembly GCF_029207755.1). Classification (NCBI taxonomy): domain Eukaryota; kingdom Metazoa; phylum Chordata; class Aves; order Passeriformes; family Sylviidae; genus Chamaea; species Chamaea fasciata. The sequence goes on along the minus strand of NW_027094090.1, from coordinate 61,544,253 downwards.
GAGAAACTAGATGAAGAGTGAGAAACTAGGCCTTGACATCAGCGATGAAAAAATGTCATGCATGAAATTGATTTAGAAATGTATAAAGAACCTTCTAGGCACCAAGTGAATGAGTATTGTTGACAGGGTGCTCATCTGTATAGTGCTTTAGTTGCCAAAACATTATTTAACTGCTGCAAATCATCTATTTGCAATGCCAGACACACACACACACAAACAATGTCCATAAACTTCTCCTTCCTCCAAATAAATTGCTATTAGTGTAGAAATACTCTTTTTATCAACAAGAGTTGCAAAAAGCAACCTGCATACTATTTGATCTTTTCCAAGTACACATATATATTTTAATACAAAAAAGTGAAATCAATTCTCTCAACTACAGGCCTTAAAACTTCAAGTCTCATTTATATTTGAGAATCAATGGCTGGAAGACAAAGAATCACGTGCTTTGATACCTCAACAAACTATTCTTCAACTCAGTTAAGATAAAAGGCCCAGTAGGTCAAGAAGAAAGATACTTTCTACCTGCTGTATTACAGGATGATTTCAATGTGCTAAGCAATTCCATTTACAACTAATTATAAATAACAGAAGGAAGGAATTTCTCTCCATAGGAAAGACAGTGAAGGGGGTGGAGGAGGCAAAGCATAGAGATAATAGCTGGGGAAATAAGCCAGAAAGGCTATCCAAAAATAATGCAAAGAACAACCTCCCTGATTCTGTTATATCAGGAGGATGAGCAGGAACGCATTTGCTAAACACCTCACTACAATTTTGTTTAACTGAGACTTGGAAAGGCTGAGTTACCAGAAACATTAGTTGTGGAAGAAGGGAAATGATGATTGGGCCACCCTTATCTTCTTTTATTCTTTTATTGAATGGGCAACCTCCCTTTATTCGGAGCAGGATCACAGAGAAATCTAAATGTTGTCTCCTTACCTGAGAATTTGGCTGGACAAAAACTGCCTGATACAACAGATGAAGTAATTCATATGCTGTGCAAAGAGGGGAGCAAGAGCAGAAAAACAAATCAGTTGCCTGCTTTGCTGCTGGAGCAATGCAACTGTGTACAATGACCTATTTGAGAAAATTAGATGTTTAGCCTTTAATGATCTTGTTAAATATACCTCAACAGGATCTGAGAATGAGGGAATAAGGCAGAAATCATGTTAGAGATAGGTAGTCCAGCAGAACAGGAAAGAGGTTCTCTTATACCCAGTGATTTTTCTCTGTTTCTCCCTAAGTTTGTTTATAGGCTTATAAACTTGGGGTTTTTTCTCTAGTTATAGTAGCTGAAATTGTACTTCCTTGATTATTAGTAGCGAGAGTATGAAAATGGGCCTTTAATCGATGCCATATAAGTCATACAAGGCATAGTGAAAAAATCTTAGGTCAAGTAGAATAAACATCAAAGGTGGGGGGAGGAATCTAGGTTCTAGAATATTCTCTATATGTATCTGAACACTTCATTGGCATCCCATCTCATGAGCTATTAGCTTACCCTTTCTGACTAACTGCTTATTGGACTATATAGGCCTAAAATATGGAAAAACTTGCACAAATCCAACAGCATTCAGGAAAAATCTGTTTGATTTTATTACATTAATAGCACATACACAAGAATATTCCTTAAACATTAAGGATGTTCTGAATTGCTGCCAAAAATGTTGCTGCAACTAGGGAGTATATCTTTGAAAACTCTCTTTTTTACCAGTGGTAGGATGGTGGATAGATCTTGAAAACGTAACAGATGACAGAAGGATTCACTCAGCTTCTGGACTTCAGTCTCACTGTATGCTACCTCCTTTGCTGCCATGCCGAGTTCCTATCTCCTCAAAAGGGAAGAGGGCCATGGAATGAATCAAGGGTTAAGAAAGAGAAGAAAGAATACCAAGAACCTCTCCCTGGAAAACAGAGGTAGCAGAGAATGCAAGGCCCATCCCTGAACTGAGCAGAAGAATTCAAGTGTTAACACAGTGGGATGACTGCCAAAGTCAACCTCGTAGAGTCCAGGGTACATGTGAAGGTGCCACCCCTTGTCTTCCCAGCCACTCCCTGAAAGAGTTACCTCACTATCAAACCTACCCTTGCTGGGCTCCCATAGGTGGTTGCCTGGGTTGTGCCCTGTTCAGGCAGATTCTGGGTGAAAGATGACTGGTCCTCCTCAGGAGAGAGATAGCAGTACAACATGTGTGTTCACAGGAAGTGCGGTTATGTGACAGATGTTAAAGACAAAGATCTGTTGCCCCAAAACAACAAAACTCAGTGTGCTTCAGGTTACACTTGAGCTTATAACTATGCAATACTTGCTGGATGGTGGAAGGAATATTTTGTATTTGCAAAAGATCTTTAATAGTATTTGCGAATATCTCCAAAGTGCCTTTCAAGTCCATACCTTTCACTATACTAGACAGAAGCTAAATTAGCCAATGAGCTTGTCAGATAAGGGACTTCTACTTAATCATAAAAGTTCAGGGCAAAAGTTTATCCCACCGAATGCTCTTGGTCATGAAAGCACTGTGTAAAAAGGAGCTTTTTTATAATCGAGTTTAAAAGGGACTCAAATACACAGCAGCTTAAGTGTCAAAGACATTCAAAAGACAATTCTGCAATTCTACAGCAGGAAAGATTGGACTTTCACACATTCAATGGTTAACTCAGATTTAGTTTGCTCAGGTTCATGGAAAAAATCCTCCTGAATTTGGGTGCAAGTTTTGTGCCACTGGCTGTTCTGGGTACTAGAAAGGAACGCGTCAAGGAACGGTGCCCAGATCTATGCCCCAAACATAAGACCTTGACAGGGCTGTGCCTGACATTTTGGTAAATGTCTCTGTATTTATCTTAAACCTCCAAGCAAACCAATGGCTGCTAAACCAGCACTACATTCTCTGAGCTTTGTTTGCAGCAGGAAGCCAAGTTCACCTGGCTTTGTTTGAAGATTCTGCTCTTACATTGTATGATGAGCTTTCTGTGTTCCTCCCGTGAGTCCTCCATAGTATAGAGGGTTTGTTTGGTAATGCTATTCAGATCCACATTCCTCCAGTCCTCCAGCATTTGAAATGTGATGTCTGCACTGTGGATCACTGTTCTTGATGCCTGTAATCCAATCCAATCTATTCATTAGTTCATGCTTTATTAGGTTAAAAAATAGGCTTTATCCCCTTTTACGCTTCCTTAGCTGGGCTCAACTAAGCTGATTCTCCTCATGGACCCCCACCCACCAGCTTGATGTCTTATGGATATTACAGGGTCCTCTAACAAGGGAACTCTTCAGTCAGTTTGCCTACTTTAATCAACTGCAAGTATTTTGACTGCATCCACCACAAACCCTAAGGAGCAACACTAATCTGATGCTGCCATTGATAGACCCTCAATCTCTAACAGCTCTGCTGGTTTTCATTTCAAGCTTCAGTTCAGAACAGAAAAGCAACAAGAAAAACCAACACCAAAAAAACAAACCCCACTCAGGTTTGCACCCTCCCCTCTCCCAGTCTATGAAGACTCTTATTCTTCCCTCAGCCACATGAAAAGGTTAAAACTCCTTGGCCTCCTCATCAGATCCGTGTCTTGGCTGGTTGAGATGGGAATCTGCTGTTGGTAATGGGGGGGATGGACTGAGAGTAAAGGAAGCAACACAAGGCCATGGTCATGTACACAGATCTCTGTAAGTTAAGCAGAGATGATAACACACACCAAGGTTATCAGCTTCCCCAAGGGAGTGATGCACTTAAAGAGTCCTTCACCTAAGAGATTTGATCCCAGGTTTGATGCAAAAGGTTGTGGTTTCTTTATCTTGATGTTGTCTGAATTGCCATGGACCTCCAGAGTACAGTGATGATCTATGGTATTTGGGGAAAGGTAGCACAGGTATCTCTGTCTATACCACTAAAATAATGGTGGAATGAAATGAAGAAACCTACCAAAAATTCCTCACAGGAGTGTTTTCTTATTTCCCTAGAGCTTCTTTCTGTGGGATTCACCCCTCACTGGGTTAACCTGGGATTTTGGATACACCTTCCAAAAGTGGAGCTTTCAGGTGACAGGGAAAAAAACCTATCCCCTCCAACATAAAGATGAAACGTGAATGAATTCAATGCATTTCCTCCCTTTTTATACTATACAGAATTTGGCTTCATGACTTTTTACAGGTAATCCTGATGTAAACTGGTGAAAACCAAACTCTTTGGAGCAGCTTCTATATTCACTTGCTATGGTTACAGGAACACTTCTATCTAAACTAATTTGCATTTGATTTATAATATACAATTAGACTTGGAATGTATTGTTGGGCATGTAGAAATTTTTCTTGCTTTGCAATTGGCCTAATACAAACTGCTATCAAAGTAATGGAATGTCTCTCATTTATTTCCTGGAAATGAACCATCTCTTCAAATCAAATAATAATTTTGTTTCATGAAAGTACCCTGCTAAATTTAATGATCAGGGGTCATCAGTTGTCTAGAAAAGCTTTTTTCAGTGATTACTTTTTGATTTTGTAGAGGTGGCCACAACAAATATTGGAGACAAATTGCTAATGTGATCTCCTCCTCTGAATAAAGTCCAACCTGTCAATTCATAAAATTATTTGAAAAGTCAGTAAAAATGTCATTCATTAAACTTGGGTAACCAAAATACTTACTTGGCAGAGATGATTTAGGGACGTCTGTCGCCGCAGTATTTGTGAGAATCTTCTGGACACTGCAGGAAAGAAGAGATACAGATGTACATATGGTGCTAAATAAGGATAATTACTTCAGAAAGTATTAAATTAAACAAGAACAACAACAAAAAACTATATCCAGTTTCCTATACAAAATTGTCACTACATAAAATGTACTCAAATAGCCCAGTTCTAACTTAATTTAAACCTTGACCTAAACCCCTAAATCTGGATGCTCAATCAATTTTACAGAGGCATATTACAAGCAATTATTTATAGATGCTGTGAATAATGAGATGACAAGAGAAACAGAGGACAATAGAAAAGCTTTGCTTGTTCAGCATAGCAAATTTTCTCTTGCTACACAAAGGAACTGGAGAACGGAAAGAGCTATTTAATAGAAAGAAAAATGTTGGTGCAAGAATAAGTGCGCATAAAATAACAATAGCTACATTATGTGTGGAAATGAGAAAAGGTTGCTAAATCTTTGTGCAATCAAGTTTTGGTGGAGTCTTGTGACTGGACTAGTAAGGGCTAAACTCTGACCCAGTTTCAGGTAGAATTTGATCAGAGTTTCTGAAAGCAATTGCACGACATACTAATGCATTATGGGCTGAAATGGTCCAAGAGGTTCTCGTCAGTCGTCTGTTCCCAGTTTAGCTCTTTGCAAGTGGTATGGCCCTTGTATTAAGATATTTCCTTTTCTTGGAAAATGAGCTTTTAAAATGTTGTATTGTGCTTTTTTTCTTTTTTTTTCCCTTTTTTTTCTCCTTTTTTTTTTTCTTTTTTTTTTTTCTTTTTTTTGTCTGAAGTCAGTGACTTGGGAACTGCAAAAATGACCAAAGCTTGCAGTTCCTCCTGTCAGTACCTCCACTGGGTGTGTACCCTATCACAAATTCTTATGAGGAGGAAACAGCTGCAGAAGCAACAAAGGCTCATGTAAAAGGCAGGGTGCGCACTATATTTTCCTTATATCAAAAGGACCAGATTTTCAGATCTATCCAAAGAGATGTTAGATGTGGTCACAGAATGAGCTTTCCCTCCATACTGTACATAAAGGTAGTTAAAAAGTATAGACTGAGAATGACTAGAGAGCGCACTGTGCACCTCTTTCTGTCTGCCTGTAAGATTGGCAAAGATTTTGCTGTTGAAGATTCTCGATATTTTTGAACTGAAAAAAAAGGTGTGGTAAAGCATATTTTCAGTTCAGACTTTAATTTTTAAAATAAATAAGTAAACAATTCAAACCACCCTGAAATTAGTTGTTCCAACTTCCATCCTGACTGTTCTCAGTAACATATACACCTAATTTTCCACGCTGATCAAAATAGTTAATCCTTCTCCTAAATTAGTTTTTTTTTTCCCTTTAACTTTGTGGTGTGGAATTTAGTGCTCATGAAAGGCAAAGAATTGAGAGCTGTGAAATAAAGCAGGCTTTATCAATAGGTGATGTGCACTGCAGGCATCTACAAAGCACGTCTGAAAAGGACTAGTGCCCTTTCCTGTGGTGACAGGGTAATTTGATCTCCTTCATTTCTAACTCTGGCACTTTTTTGAGAAAGGGCCTCAAGCTGTATTCAAATTCTGCTAGCCTAAAGGTTTGTTTAATAATTTTCTTTGCCTAATATCATCCTTAATGTTTGCTTACTATCAACAAAATTAATTTCTTATCAGAATCCACAAGAAAGGAAAAGAAATTCTCATTTTGAGCGGTGACTCATTTCACTAAATGAGATTGGTTCTCATGAACAAGTGGAGATTCTATGTGAATGCAAGATTTACAATGATGACAGGTTTTAATTCGTAAAAGAGCACTAGTCTCACTTCCAATTAATTTGTAATCAATAAACATTGTCCATCCCAGTTTAACAGGAGAGAGATTGGGCAATACATACACTCGAATTTGATATTTCGTAGGTTTTCTGGTAAATCATGAAGAGCTACTTTCAGCCACTCATCCAGTTGCTTTGCAAACTTTCGGATCACCTGTGTCAAACTGAAAAAAAAGGAATCACAACATTGCATCATGTTTACTCTGTGAATTGTACTATAAAAGCTGTGAACGTGTGAAGACCATGAGTCATTTATTTACAACTCATTATTATGCAGAGTTGCTAACATCTTTCTGTTTGTAAGCATGAAGAGAAACCTCTGAAATTTCTGACAACTTTTGCAAGAAGAGCAAAATCACCATGTTCAAAACCTTACATCTCAGTATGGCATTGTTTTGATACTTACAAACAGTATTTTTACTTTACATAAAATCATTCCCACTCTCTATAAATATGAATTCACAACCATTTAAAGAAGATAATAAATCAAGCTTCAGATTTCAGCTCAGCTGTGTTCACATTTATACAGATGTACAAGGGGATACTCAAGTGGAGCAACAACCGACTCTGCTGCAGGACAGAGCCAGATAGTGAGTGATGATGGTGGTGGGGAGGAATTTTCAGGCCAAGCCCACACAGGTGGGGGAACTGGAGGTGGAGCAGGACCTGCCTGCTTAGCTCTGCACAGGACTGGAACTTTCCCAGACAAGTGAAATTTCTCCATTCTTTTTTTCTTGCTTGCTATCCTTTCCTGATGGTTCCATCATTTCCTGTGAAACTCAGTAGGCAGCTCATTCTGCCCTTCTCGTTGGAATCCTCAGTAAAAGATGACAGTTCCCAGGAACAGTTGCGAAGGGTTGTGCAGAGGATCCTAAGAGTTGGTTCTGACAGACAATGCTGCACTGCCTGTAGCAATGCTAGAGGTGCACAAATGAGAGAGAAAAGATACAAGGAACTTCCCCCTTTCACCCAAGAATCTTTTCTGTTTGTACTCCTAGCACACTGCATGGACAACAGAGGTGCTAAAATAAATATGGCCATCGTCCTGCTCTGCTCCACAAAAACACCCAAAGAGAACAGGGGGATGGATGACAACTGCTGAGCTCACTAAAAAGTGCCTTTTCTGGATAGCCAGAATTTGTTCCCAGGAAGTATCTCAGAGGATTCTGGCTGAGTCAGCAACATTTCCTTCAGGAGCTTCCATTGCAATGAGACCCTTCTTCACCCCCTCCAGTGCAGGCTATGGCTTAATAGCCACAATCTGGCCCTTTATATGCATTACAAAAGTCTATATTCACACTCAAGTCTCTCCTTATTTGCTATGAAAGAACTAAGCAGCTTGAGAAAAGGACTGCTGTTCTGTTTAATCCTTCCAATGAAATAGATTGGGGGGGGGGGGGGGGGGGATGAGGGGCAAAGCCTGTAAAAATGTACATGTCTTATCAAGAACGGCCCATACTGATTTCTTGTGTAAAATACTTTCACTTTAGCAGTCATGAAAAGCAAGTAAGAAAGCACAACAACATTGTGATGACATTTGCCTTGATTAGAGACACTTTAAAATCTTAAGGGCTAAATACCTAGTACCAGTAAAAAACTCCTAGAGCAATATTCTTAACAAATTACTCAATGTCAAGAACACATCAGTCAAATAATATTAAAGGTGTACAAGACTCTTTAGAAAAAGATGGCTTCCTTAAGTGCATGCATGTGAAACCAGAGGGGAAAACATGTTGACTGCACTCAGTGATTACACTTTTTGCTGTGGATTGTTAATCTCTGTCCTGCTTTACCTGTATGAACAAGAATTCTTGGACTCACATGAACACCAGCTAGGAAGGGACCAGCTGAAATTTACCGCATGGATTGGAAAAGTGAATTTAGTTTGGGTTTAGCTGAACTTTAAGAAACCAAGAAGAAGGTGGTATCCCTCATCACATACAACCCCTCAACTCTACAATTTTTTCATAATACAAGTCTTGTTAAAATCTGGACATCCTTTCGGGAGCATGTAAGCTCATCAACTCCTTTCAAATGGCACTGTGATTTAAAGTCAGAAAATGGGTGGCAGCCAGCATCTCTCTGAGAACTGGTGTCATTCTTGAAGAAAAGAAATATAACAAAGAGAGCAGAGCCAGAGGGGATCAGTTACCTGTCAGGTAAGGCTTGTAGTACCGTTGGCATCAAAACTCCAGAAATTGCCTTGTACAGAATTGAGTCACAAACTCCCACTATATTCACTACAGTTGAAGAGCCCAGTACGGGCAGCATATGAGGAGGCATCCCTTGCCAAAAGTGCAGAAGAAAACTTTGAACCTGCAATCACGAGAAGAAGCAGGAATGTTAAAATTAAAATAATCAAAGGCCACAAATACCATTCTCTTTAAATGATCCTGCTTACACAGCATTTGTTTTAGTCCCAGAGCTGGGCTAATGGGTTGCAACACAGGCAAGGCATGTTCCTTAACTAGACAGGCTTGTACTGTAACGCAGCACACAGTGGGATAATCAACCAAAGGGTGAGGAGACACTCGGGGCTGGTGACAGGGAGTCTTTGTGGCACTACAGAAGAGACGCTCATGGAAATCACTATATTTTTACCTTCCATCAGTGGCTGATGAGTTTAACTCTTTGGCTTCCACATGTCAAGCCTTTTTCTCTCTCTTTGCACTCTGTCCCTGTGTACAAAGGAATACAATCTAGGCCTTGGGGGAGGGAGGGAGGGAGGGAGGGAGGGAGGGAGGGAGGGAGGGAGGGAGGGAGGGGATAGCAAATGGCTTACAAGGGTCAATATACCATTTTCTGTCTTTGCTTTGGAAAGAAACACTACACTTTTGGATTTTATCTTTTCTTCACTATGAAGGAAAATGGAGAAAAATTGCCAAAAGGCAAAAAAAAATAGAAAATAGGGGAGAGATTTCAGATGCAGCAAAATATACCTCTGAACATCTAAATGTAGGAAATAATGGTGTAATTCAGAGAATGACATGATCAGTTCCACAGGGGTCAGAGCACCAGCACTCACAAATGATAACTTTCTGCATGCAATCTGTAGTGAAGTATGCAACCACACCACATGTACCAAAGAGTATTTGCCATTTATATATTGTTGCTGCTCAGCCCCTTCCCTACCATAGATCCTGATAAGCCTGATAAAATACAGCGTCTTGCTCTTAAGAAACTATTCTGAGACTCACCCAGCTAAATTTCCTGGATGTGTCAGGTATTTTTCTCACATGGAAACTTCTAGACTCAATACAATGGTGCAAAACCAGCTTTAAACCAGAAGAGTGTGAGAATTAAACAGTAAGAAGAAGAAAAGTAAGGAATTTTTCCCATTGTTCAGAAGACAGAGTCAAAAGACCCATTTCCTTTGATTTTTTTTCCCCTCAGGATCTGAATATCATACAGTATCTCTATAGCCAAATTTGTTATCCTAGATAAGAAGCCATCCTCCCATGTAATATAAACCTGCTCACATTCCAGTAACATTTTATTTTTCAGCTCTAATTGTAGAGTTGTTTGCATGCACTGCCAGAAATCCCTGAGGTTCAGTCAGATATGACCAGGTACAAGCCTTACCCATCTCTAAGAGATGGTATTAACTGCTGAGCAGAGTGTGTGTGTTCCTAGCTGCACTGCAGTACAACTGAGCAACTGGAGACTTTAGCTATGGCTCTCTGGGATATCTGGGAGGCTGTAATCCCCCCGCCACTCTGCATTGTTGTTAACAGACCAGCAGAGCTCACTGTTGTTGCTGTGACACCTGCCCTGGCTCTGCTGAGCACTCAGAGGAATTCCTTCAGACAGCTCAGTCCCAACATAAAACTTTGAAAACTTGTGGTGAACACACTTTTCGAGTTGTAAGAACTGGATTGTCCAACTTCTTGTAAGAGGATATTGCTACCTTAATCCTGCTGGAGAATAGAGGGCAAAAAATTCTCATTGTTTTTGTTCCTCCAACTCACCCAGTGTTATAAGTGAGATTTAGTGCTGTCGGTCACATATTAGATACCCAAGTGCAGCTATTGTTCCTTGCTCCTGAAAAGCACTGAGCACCACAAACCCCTAAGTCTGTAATATAACGTACGAAATAAGGTCTCAAATCCATTGATACCTTACATATCATTAAACTGCAACTGCAGTTTCTAACCATACCTCATCAAAGTTTGCTCTTATTACAGTGTCTAGTATCCTCTGACAGTGAGTCCTGTACATCATAATAAAGGTAGAAACCTGAAAAAGAATGAGGGAGACACACAAAAGATCATTCTACTTTAAGAAATCCACTTCTAAAATATCAGAATACAGAACACAGAAAAAAGTTTTTTCCTTATCTTATATATGCAGAACTGCAAAAATAATGAAATCAGTTAAAGTGTATGCAGATTAGCTGTAAAATGAGTTTTCTTCCCAAAAGTAAATTCTCCCTTTGAATTCATGGATTTTTCTGTCAATAGGATTCTTCAAATGTAAGAGGAGCAAAAAGCCTCAGTGAGATCAAAGACGAGAATGTGGCCCTAATTAGGACATAAAGAACTAAAAAACCCTATTCTTTTGTCCCCTTCACATTGATACTGCACATGTGAATAGAACCAGAAACCTAGCAAGCTCAGCCAAGAGGAGCCAGAGCATTTTTGTCATATGTGCTGATAGGATTCTCTGAATTTCTGCTCTAGAGGAACAAGAAATGCACCAAGTCCCTTTCTGCTCAAGAAAGAATTAGAACTGTTTGTCAGTTTGCCATCAAGTGTGTTCACAGATTACAAGGCTGTAATATATTTTAAAAGTTGCCCTCAAACATCACATAATTCGAAAAGCTGCCCTGCTGTATGTAATGTAACTTCTACAAAAATGTGCACGGGCATTAGAAATATTGTACAGCTGATAGTGTCAGCTCCCCTTTTTAAGGGAAGATATTTCTTCCTACTAGATCAAGTAATTCAGCTCCCCATAAATCAAGTCAAAGCATTATTAAACTTACTCTAGTTTAAAGTCTTTATATATTAGACAAAGCTTTCATCCAGAGCAGAGGAAAAAAAAAAAAGCTGAGACAAGCTGAGAAAAGATTTCCAAAGTGTTACCTTCTCCTCTGGCAGACTGGCTGGCAGATTTAGATCTTTGACATTTGGAAACTCTGGCAGCAATGTTCCCAGTTTGGATCGTGGTGAATACGCCACTGTCTGTTTGGTTACTTCTTTTTTTCCTGTTTCGTTGACCCAGGCTGCTCCTTTTTTAGAATACATCACATCATAATACTGGGAGTTTTCTTTCACTGCAATTCCATAATAATGGTACCTGATACATAGAGATGTATATTTTATAAAGCAGATTGTTTTAAATCTAAAGAAAAATACAGAGAGGCAAAGGAAACTGATAATGCGAATGATTTCTACAGCAAAATGGAGCAATAGTTTATACATTATTAACGAGCATTGATTCAGCAGCAGAATACTGTCTTAATATATTGAACTTCAAGTTTTCATTCCTTGTGGTAAAAGTAAGGTGACTGTTGTAGGGCAGGAAAATGATCTGCTTCCACTTCTTAATTAAAAAAAAAAATCCTAAAGCTACTTGTTGGCAGAGCTCTGCTCTGCAGCTGCTCCTTTAGTTCAGCAATAAGCAGAGGTACAGACCCTCTGGACTGGCCCTACTGTTGTTATTTCAGCTCCCTGATTCTCAGGCTGTTGAGGGCTGGTTTGGTCCCTGAAAAGCATAAGTCTTTATTGCAAATGAGTTGATCAGAAACGTTTCAAAAATTGAAAACCCTTCAAGGGAAAGAGGGGGAGGAAAAGGCTTGTGCTGGAAAGCAATGAAGAACAGGAAATGTACAGTTCCAGTTATTTGCTTCACACCCTAACAGCAGCACTGGGCTTTGTTCAGCAAGGGATAGGACACTAACTCTGTCTGTGAGGCCACATTGGGAATTACAGTGTGGCTGTGACATAGAAATAGATCAGTAGCCTTGTGGCACAAGTTTGTGCTACCCCTCTTCAAAGCTGTCAGCATCATAATAGGTGCTGGTGGAAGTGCTGGTTATCAAGAAAAACTCTTGCAACAAAGCAGCAGAGATTTTTTCTTAGCCCTTCTGTAATTTCCTAACTTTTATTTCAGTTTCTCAGCTGCAGACACCCAACCCATCAGCTAAATTAGCAGTGATTACAAAAGGCATCACAAGATTGCATTGCTGGTATACTTTTGCTTCAGCCAAATCCTACACAGACTTTTCAATGATCCTCCACTTCTCTCCTTATAGCCTATCAAAAGTCTATCAGATCATCATGAAACTCTGTCTTCTGGATCCCACTATGATGGCACAAAAAGTTTCCATCTCTGGATGCTTCTTTGACTCTTCAGCCAGTTACAATTCCAGAGCTCTCCATGACATGTGTTCATTCAAATAGACACAAATTCACTTGAGCCAGTTTTACAAAGGTCATCAATCAAATTAATTAAAGAGTAGCTTGTAAGTGATGGTAGTTTAAACTAACCAGTGACTTTTCCCTTTTCCCACTCACAGTCATTCACCCATAGACCAGTGCGTGTCATAATCCCCAGCAGAAAATAGTGGCAAAGAGCCGGAAGCCCAAACTTTTCTATCAGCAGACATGGGCTGAGAGGAGGCCTGGGGTGTTGTGGCAAATTTCTAGTACATGACTCCTGGTCATACCCACCGAGGACATTCCCTATTTTCCATTAAAAATAAAAGCTATCTTGAACTTAACATTGAATAATCCGAGTGACATATCTTAAAACATTACACTGACATGGTATGAATGAAATTTCCTAGCTTCAATACCTGAGAAAGCAATAGTATTGGCTCCAAATTTTCCCATCAGAGCTCAGGTCAAAATATGCACTCTATACAAGAAACCATGCTCCAGATTGTTCCTAACCTGTTACAGTTAACTAATGGCAAGGGGTTACAACACCAGCTGTAGATGTTTGGCTTTTTTTTTTTTTTTTTAGCTTGAGTGGTAACACCTCCAGCTCTTGGTTTTAGTGCCCAGTTTAGTCCTTGGCAGCTGCCAGGCAAGCACTGCATGTAAGAGCCATAAAACTCACACATAAACTGTGTGCTACACTTGGGGTGGGGGAACCCAAAAGGAAATGCTCGAGGGAGCAAGCAGCACAAATTGCTCAGGGAAAGGCAGGAAGATGAAAAAAGTCAGAGCAAGCAGGATTGAAAGGTCTTGTATAATTTAAACTTGGGGTCAGCCTTGTATCAAGTTTTGTCTTAAATCAGTGAAGAAAAAAAAAGCAAACCTGGGAAATGTAGTAGAATTTCACTGTGCAGTGCTTAAGTCCTGGTATATTTCACATAGTAGCAAAATGCATAGAAGAGGTTTCTATGTAGCTTCAAAATCATATAGACAGCAGCAGCAAAATTAACTCCAAAATTTTTCTGCATAGCTTCTTCTTTCAGTAATTTTACTATCCCAAAGGGCAAAAACTCACTGGAGTAGTTTACACAGATTCTTTTCCAATTATTTTTTCTATTTCTATCAGAAATAAAATCAACTTAGCAAAATAAACAGGGCTTGAAATTTTGATATGTTGAAGAATAATATGCAGACAACAAAATCGTTTTTATGTTAAAGTGAAATACTTTTTATTCTCATCGATCTGTTATATTCAGCCCTTCTTTAAAGAAAGAAGCAAAATTCCCTTCACACCATGTAGCTTCCACTGGTTTAATTCACACCTTGTGTACCAAATCGAAGAGTTTCAGACTACAGTACAGAAAGAAATTGGCTTTTATGTTCAGCTGCCTTCTCACGGCTCACCTGTGGTGGAACTGTTTTTAAGCTCAGTGCAACAGAGAACAGCTGCATGCTCACATCAATAAACCAGCTGCAAAACAGAAAGCTCACAACTGATGAGCAAGAGTACAGCACCATTGTAGCTCTGAACTTTGTAATGCTACAAGGCAGCCGTGCTATAAAAAGACTGAAGGCAGAACAGTGTGAAGTCAGAAAATCTTAACCACTTCTATGGCTGAATTTCCTTTGGCAGTAGTAGGGAAGCGGAACGAAAATAATACTGCCAGCAACCGGTCAGCACAGTTGGTGATAAAGGGACTGAAGTGTTAATGCCTGAAGTAATTTCTTTACATAACACTTAACTGGAATGCAGTCAGATGTTCCTGAAAACAAAACCGGAGCTCAGTTACAGCTGTGTTGGGTCTACCAAGAAGTGTGTTTATCTTAAGTATGCAGGTAGTCTCTGTGTGTACGACAGAAACCCCTTATTTGCTAGATACGGAGCAGAACTATTGCACAAGTGCATGAAAGGTGTATGTGACCTGAAAGCTGCTCGGACAGGCAGGCAGGTTAGAGGGAAATTGTGCAAGAAATATTAAGTCTCAGTGAGAGTAAAGAGACAGCTTTTGGAGGTGCAACACACCCCTAGTCAGCAGATCAAGAGCATCTTGCCCTCTCCTGAAGAGAGGCTCCTGGAGCAGTGAGAGGAGCTCCAGTTTGGAAATAAAGCAGCACTCATCCCTTACATTAAATGGAAGGACAAGTAACAAAAGTTGTAGCTGATGCCAGAATGATTTGGTGGCCAATATGGGGTACTCACGTGAATGTTTCCACAAAACAACTTGTACACGTCTTGGGTTTTGTAACCAAAAAAAAAAAAAAAGTTTATCCTATTCCATCTGTTGAAACCCAGCTGGGGAGGTGTTTTTTTCTTTGTTGTAACTCCAGAAGGGAGGGGGTAACCGCCTTCTCTGATAACAAGCCAGCTGTTAAAGACTGGGTGGGGCGTTGTTTCTTATCTTTGTTCAATCTTCCACTACCTCCCAAGCCAGCTGTTAAAACCGAGTGGGGCATTGTTTCTTATCTCTGCTCACCCTCCCATTCCCTCCGTGGGGATATCTTCTGTTAATGGGCCATTAAAGCTCACCAATGACATGACACATTACATCATCCCACTGTGAGATGCTCTACCCAGGGAGGAGGAGCCAAACCATTTCCACCTAGAAAAAAAGGAGCCACAAGTGTCACCAGACATCCAGTGTTCCCACAGGACTCCCGAAGGAAGACTATACCCATCTCTGGACCCTTTGCTCTACAGGACCATCTCTGCTTCCAACAGGACCACATCTTCCACTCCAGGAGGGCTTACTTTTGGACTGTTTCCAACACCCTGACTAACAGGGTGTCAGATTGTATTCTGACTCTGTCAGCGGTCTTTTGTATTATTGCATTTATTTTATTTTATTTTACTTCTTCATTTTCTCTTCCTATTAAATTGTATTTCTGACTTGGAGTGTCTCACTGGTTTTGCTTTCAAACCACTACAACACACTTTCACTCATCTTTATGAGCCTTCGCAAAACTTGTACTCGAAACCAAATCCTGACTCTCTGATTACGGTCCTATCATGCTTTCCTAGTATACTGTTGGGCTAGCTCAGAATTTCCACTTGAGAGATTTCTGGTGGCTTTGATGAGTGATGTTATGGCAACTCTGAATTTGCATTTGGGACCATTCCCAAAATCAAATCTTCAAATAACTGCTTAAATATGTCTGCTCTAGAAAAAGAAAACTTAGTTATAAAAACTAAGAAAATATCAAGATGGGGGTAGAGCATTTTGTCCCATCAAAGAAATACTGCTTGGTATGGACCACTTACTAAAAGAGCACAGTAAATCGGTCTTTAATGGCATTACTTTTAGCTTTTTTTTTTTTTAAGGTCATTCTTTAGTATGTAAGTTCAATCCTAATAGCATGTTTCATTCTCAGCATTTAGCCATATTGTGTTTTTCAGGCTTTGAAAGAGAAGCTTTACCAACAAAATTTTGCAAACACACCATCTCACATTTTTGTTTCCTCTTCCACAATTTTTCACTCGTGATCCAAGACACTACACTTTTGCTACTCTGTAGGATTCTGTGAAAGCTAATCAAGAAAAGCAGATTTTATTATGTGAGGGGCTTTATGCTTGCCACAAAAAGTTTCAAAGCTCTCCAGAAAAATTTCTTGGAGTCCACAAGCAGAAAAAAGTGTAAAAACATCCCTGTGTCCTCTACATAAATTGGGAGAATCACATCTTATCAACAATAGGAAAATGTCAAATACCCCAGGAAGCACATACTTAATTCTAAATCAGTTTCTCAGTCTGGAATTAGGATGAACTGTTTTCAGAAAATACTGTCTTTTGGGCAAGGCAATAAGTGAATTCTTCAATCACCTAAAGGTATGTTGGATTTCATTAGATGGGAAAAATGGTGGTTAAATACAGGTTTGTGGACAGTTTCAGTTTAGGTCAATGCATGTTCCTACCTAAATTCTAAAGAGCATCCTAACACTTGTTCTCTAGCCTAAAACATGATGCTAACCAGTTGTTATTTCCCAGCCTCCAACTGTAGCTCTACACAATCCTGTGTGTGAATGTCCTTTACATAGTGTAAAGTGAGTTGAGATGAAAAACAATATGGAAAATATTGTTTTTACTAAGCAATTCAGTAAGGGGGCTCCATTAGACCACCTTTGCAGGATCACTGCTGAATATATAAGATAATGTCAAGACTACAATAGAACCTCCATCAAAGCTGTTTTTAAGTTCCCAACTGCACAAATTGTTCTCATTCCTGTTCTCATTCCCCATTCAGTAAAGGCAGAGCCAGATGGGGCCCTGTCAGAGATGATAATACCATACACTGCTTACTTTGATTGGCCTCTGGTTCCAAGTCTTCTTGTTGTTAGTTGTGGAAACTGTTGCCTTATTATCTGTAAATAAATAGAACTGATATTAAGACAAATGGAAAAGCACGTTTACCAACACCCAATTTAATATGGACTTATAAGACAGAAAAGCAGAAAAACTGTACAGTGATGTCAATAAAATACGTGATATGAGAAACTGGAAACAAAGCTCTTGAATTTTTCCATTACTGAAAGATGGGAAAGAGACTTTAAACTTCACTATAATTCCATTAACTACCATTAATTTAAATACTTTCGGAAGTTACCGGAGTATAACATTTCTTTAAAAATCTAAGATCAGTCCTGCTTTTAAGCTAAGGAGGACCATGATTAGAATTGACCAAATACTTATTTATGTCACTTTTTAGGATCAACAAAGTTCTCTACAGACCTTCACAAACCTGCCATGAAACCCTTCTTTTTCTAAAAGATGATTCTCTGAAAAGATCTTGATATTTGACTGGGGCATCATTTCTACCAAGGAAAACTCATCATGGCGTTTGTAAAGATACCTCATAATCAATTTATCCTCTATGGAAAATAAGTGGATCTCAGAAACAGCAGGATGTCACAAAGAATCCAAAGTCTAGTGTGTCAGCAGACATTAAAACAACATTTCTTCAGCACTAGTTGCATTTAAGGAGATAAATCAATGAATGTAGATTGTGCCTTAAGTCATCAGAGCCTCTATCAACCAGGCTAATCCTGATGAAAAAGTTTTGCTCTTGTTGCTAGAAAGGAGATGCTCGGCACCTCACAGGATTGAACCAGATTCTCACTGGGGTCTTCAGTAGGAGGAAAAGTTTTCTGCGAGAACAAGCGTGCAACAAAAACTGCAGTAAACCTCGAGGAATTTACTTGCGAAGGACTTACTTCCTTTTAAAATTTGTACTCCATTTAAATTATGTTTTTGTTACATAAATTGCTCAATGCTTCCTCTTTGGGGGGGTAACACCAACTAATATTAAAGGAAGACAAGCCTGCAAGATGGACTATAACTGTTCAACTAAGAACAAAGTCAATTTTAATTGATCAAATAATATAGATTTTTTTTTTCTCCGTTAGCCATTTTCCCACCATGATAAATATTTAATCCTGATTGATGACTGAAAGCTTTGGAACACTTATTTAGATCAAAAAGTGCTATATAAATAAAGACATTGCAATGTCACATATTTGTCCATTTCTTCTGTATTTTTTGGGGGGAGTGAGCAAAGGTACAACCATCTTCCCTCAGTATAATGTAAAAATTGACCTGTGTTGGTTTCCAAGAGCTTTGCACAACGTGGCTGATGTCAAAAATGCAGCAAGGACTCAGAGTCGCTAGGTTGTTCAGCTTTAATTTCTGGAGCAAAACTTCAGCAAACAGTAAAACACTTTTGTGGAGCTGTGAAAGTTCAGCCTAGCTGTTTGATAAATGAGCAGACAGGCAAGCAGTCCTTCTTTCTTTTTTTGTATGGATTCAATGAAGCCTGCCTAAAGAACACCACATGCTGTTCCAGCTACTGATCTAACATTCCGCAACATCTCAGCCTTCCAAATTCCCTTTAATTACACATTAATCCCACCCCTCTCTCTTTCATTTTCTGCAGACAGGGTTGGGGGCTCCACAAGGCTGTGGGAAAAAAGGCAGTGTTGAAGAACTACTTTCTGAGGATGTTTTTTTGGGCTAGGGGATTTTTTTTAAGGTTGGTTGTGTTCGTTTCTCGATTGGTTTTATGGGAGGTTTTTTTGTGTCAGTTGTCATTCAGAAAATACCATCCCTCTCCAAAAGCTGCTCTTACAGCAGTTGACTTAATGTTAGAGAGAGTTTTACTTTATTTTCCCTTTTGGAACAGCATCAAACCATATTACTTTCAAGTCTTTCTAGTAGCAGTGAAGTGTTACAATGCACACTGTAAATGCTACTTTATGAACCATATGCCGTGGGAGTTACTGGGATTTAAATAAATCAGCCAATTTCTACATACCAGGGCAGAGGTGAGCAGGAAAAGAGAATAATAATGAAGCAGTTGATCAGTTCTTTTCTTTCTTTCTTTTTCAAATGCAGCACATTTGAAATAAGATACATCCCTCAGAATGTATCTTAAAGGTATGCATCACTTAAAACACTATTTCCCGGTAATTTACAAAACAAAACATAACAAAAAAAAAGAGAATAATCAAGAAAAGCTTTGGAACAAAAGTCAGGGCTTTTTAATCTAATGCTGCATATATAACATATAACATGGTATACTTACACCTAGGTGCTTGTACACGTATGCGTGGTTTTTAACGTCTGTGTTTGAAATAAAACAAGTCAAGTACTAAAAGAACTCTCTGTTCATATAAATGTTTGTATTCAGCTATTTGCTTATGCAAATGTCTGTGCAATGATACTGGTAAAGGCAGGAAGATTACCCTGAAAGGGGAGAAGTCGTCAGATCAGGCAGGACAAAGTGGAGTTCACAGTGTGCTGAAATCAGTGGAAAAAGCAGAGAACCCAATATGTGGTTTTTAAAAATTTAGATCATTGTCAACCTGAAAAATCGCTGCACAAATATGTCACAGTTGGTTTAATGTTTATTAATGTTTAAAGACCTATAGACAAAATGTGTTAATTTTACAACGGGGAGGGAAGTGGGTTCTAATTGTCAGACATGAAAATCCAGGTTTGGATCTGAAAACCAAGTTGGATCATTTTCCTCCCATCACTGCAGTGAGGTTTGCACAAGCAAATGAATCATGACCAGACCATGCAGTCTGAGCTGCTTTCTGAATGGAAAGTCCCTGTTCTCACAGCAGCTCTGGCTTCTCAACAGAAACAGTGGTAAAAAGATCTCATGGGTGGTATCCAAGGGAATTTTGGAGTGAACGGATCTTTTACCATTGTCCTTCAGTGGAGCTAAAATTTCATCTCACACTTCTCCAAAGTGACCATAATTCCAGCTGCCCTGTGAGATCTGCTGAGTAAAAAGGTATAGGTTTTACATTTTCCAAGTAAAATTTCACCTAAGTTACATGGCACTTTTGACTTTGGGCATTATTTTAGGCTACCAGTCCTTTTGGTTTTGAAACAGATGTAGACCAGAAATTTCACATGGAAATATCTTCCATTCCTGCTACGTCAGCCTCAGAAATAAAAAAGTTCCTGCAATTTCTTTCTCAGTTCCTGAACTTCAGTGTGTTCTCCCTCTCTTTTCTCTGTACTCTGCTAAAGACATGATCTCGCCTTCTGCCTACAGAAGATCTTTTATGCCTTTCTTGATTAAAAACAATAATATTAGGAACTGCTTTATCTTCTGGTGAGTGCCTACTGCATATATAAGATGAAGATAGAAGTCATTACATTATAAAACAACATATAGATCACCATTTTCAGGGGACTAGTATATCCAGGTCAGGATTTGTTTAATATTGCTGCAGACGATCCTGACAAATGGTTTTTGGGATGTCTGTGCAGGTAGATCATCTAGGAAGATAATAGGATTTTTTTTTATCCCACTTCAGCTTTTTTAACATAGCAGAGGTGTCTGAATAAACTTGAATTAAATATCTAGTCATTTGTATTTTTGGTCATTCTAAAAATTAAATGGGTTACTTGAGCAGCTGTGTAAAACACAGGGAACTTTATAAGCAACAACTAGAAAAATTCTTCGGTAAGTGTCTATATTAGAGACTGCACAATCTGTTAACCTTAGGCACTGCTAACTGCAGGAGCTGCTCTGTTACCCACAAATGGCTTCAAGGGTGCATTCCTTCAACCTGATTACTGCCAGCTGTCATTTCTGCCGCTGCCTCTTTCCAGTACTGCAACATTACAATGAAAGCAGATCCAGGCTCAGCATTAAAATGAGGAATTACAGAATCACAGAATGGCTTAAGTTGGGAGGGACCTTAAAGATCACCTTATTCCAAACACTCTGCTATGGGCATGGACATTCTGCTTTCACCGCTATGCTGTGACCCATCACTCCTCATCGCATTCACTATCAAACTGTGAAGTCTGTGTTTCCTGATTATTCCATCTAAAATCGTCTATGATATGTCAAAACTACCCAGGGAAAAGAAATCTTATAAACCATGTTATGTGTCTGTTGCAAACAAATAAGGATGGAAGAAACCAGAGATATCTGGAAACTTCTGAAGTAACTTTTTTCCTCCCTCCTTTGTCAAAATATCGAGTTTTCCTCTGGGGCAAGAGGCAGAGGATGGCTTTTAGAAGTCTTTTTGCTAGAATAATTTAAATTTCTGCTTTTCAAAAGGCATGATCATTTTGTTAGTGCACCTGATCTAGAGGGATGTTATTCTTCATTACTCATGTTCCTTTCTATTTGACATAATTCTAGCCTTGCTTCTAGAACTTCACAAAGTAGAGAAATAGTATGAAATTAGGTTTCAACCCAGCAATTTCACACTGCTAGAATGAGAAATGGATTCCAGGCTCTGCACTCCCTAGCGCTGTGAGAATCTGGAGAATTTCTACATACTATGGAGTAAATTCTCTTTCCTCCCATAACAATTCTTCACAACAGGGCCTGGTTCTGTTTCTCTCAATTCAGGTTTCAGGTGCCATATCTAGACAGCATGCTTTTCTTTTAGGAAGTCAGGTATAAAAGATGTATGTTTATTTACCAACTTCTATTGTGGTGTTTCAATCTTAATATTCTTTGCCATGGCAGCAGCAAAAAAGTCATGGATATCAAACATAGCTGTATTCTCACAGTGCTGTGCTTTCCTAATTCTCATGGCTGTGAAACACAAGCAATACTGATGTCCTCAATCTTACACGTGAAGGGTTTTTGGCTCGTTTGTCTTTGACCCAGTACTGTTCCAGCTGGGTTGTTCCAGAGTTTCCCCATCTGCTTCAGTGATTTTCAGAACCCTGCTCTGAGACAGGTGTTATTCTTAACACCTGTGTTAAGAGGCTCCTTTCAGCTCAAAATGGCTTGGAGTTTATTCAACATCATACAGTCCTGAAAAAATTGTCAAGAAAATTTGCACCAAGACACATCCACTGATAGGAAGGAGCATAATCAAAGCAGTCCAAAACACCATTTTTCTCTCTCAAATCCCCCAAACTATGTAAACAAAAGGAGAAGAGGCATGACTGTGTCTATACCTTCTCTACCCTCTGCTTGTTTACTTGCGTGGCCAGGAGGGAAGGCTGCAATGTACAGGCTCAGTACTCTTGACCGCAGATCTGTTGTCTGTTAAGATTCAATAACCTTCCCATTTCTTTCCACTTATTTTCCTAAGTTTTGGAATAGGACATGGCCTAGCTCTAGGATTAGAACTTGTTTCTAGCACTGATACGGCTCAACTGATACTGCAAAGCAAGGCAGAAAAACCTGCTGGCCTTTTCTCTAATGTCTGTGCCCAACTTTGCCTGCTATGGAGATTAGATTCTTTGAGAGAGTCCAACTGAACTGGACACTGCAATGGAGCTCGTGATACCTCTCCTCAAATTCATCCTTGTAAAACCACATCCTCCTTCAGCAGTTCCTCTGGCCAGATAGAATTCAGTCTAAGGCATGATCAAACAGATTACTGCATCCCAACAAAGCTGCAAACACTGAGTGCTCTCCCTCAGATCCTTAGCTGAGCTGCAGCCACTTTTGGTGCTGACTTGCTGAAGCCAAGCAGAACTAAAACCCTGCACAACTCGCCCTGCTCTGTACTGGTGCCAGCACACTGCCTGCCATCACCCAGCCTATCTGTGGGAAAAGGCTGAGCGCCAGGATCCCTGCACTCTGGCAGACCCCGTGCTGTAAGCACAGCCTCTGGGATGTGTAGACAAGGCGTGAGGTAAAGCCGCCCTGGGGTCACTCCATGCTTAAGGCCCAACTGGAAGCCAGATGCTTGAAGTGGCAAAGACACTAAAAATCCCATAGCTGTAAGGGCATTGAGAAAGGAAAAGTCACTCCAGAGAAACTGAGGTGTCCTCACTGGTTTTCTTACTCCTCAAGCTCAAGGAGAAAAAGGCAATAGTCAGCAACCTGCAATAATACAAGAATCAGCTAAGCAGAGCCAAGGGACCAAAGACCTTTCCAGCTACACTGCAGGATCACCATTCCCCACACCAGCATGACTGCTTGCTTCTGCAGGACTTGTGTTATTATGGTCTCATCAGAGGAACTTGGCCTAGAAGATTCAGAATTGGAAAGAACACTCATACTGGTAGTAACTGTTCTTCAGTCAGAAACCCTAGCTGTTCAAAAGGGATGAAGGAAAACCAGAGACTGCTCAGATAGCACTGATAGACTGATTCGGTGCAATAACAGTCACCACATCCTCACATTTATGTTGATTTTTTTCCCCAGCTCTATTTTTGCATTCAGTGTTGTAGAAATTGCTCATAAAAGAGCAAGTGCTGTTTTAATTTATCAGAAGAGAGCACCAAGAGTAAATTTGGCTTTGCTATACCAGTTACTATTGAGGCTACTTAAGAGCAAATCAAGAGTAAAGAAATAAAAAACACATCTTCAGGAGAAGTATCTCCTTATGAGCAACAGCAGGCAATTTCCTGATATGTGCATTTCAATACAAAGACAAATCAGAATGCAATCACATCACAATATCGTTATCAAAGAGGCTTCAATAAAGGTCTTTTCTGCCCTTTTCAAACTTTAAAATCATTTAATATGACAGCAAGAAACTTTAAATCTTGTTTATCTTGGTCATACTTGGAGGAAGAGTCCTGCAAGCAAAACTTCTGGGTGTAGAGACAGTGCATCATGATGAAAAAGGAATCTGGCTGGTACAGCTTGTACTTCCCTGGAGCAAAGTAAACTACCGGGGAAAAAACGTTCTTTCCTAACCAATATTCCGAGTCTCTTGTGGACTTTGCCCTTTATCTAATGAAATGTATTCACTGGAATATAATTTTCACTTACAGCAAAGCCAGCCAGGGAGCAACAAAATCTGCGTGAGCATGCGTCCATATTAAACCTCTTTAAGATGCCAAAATTATGTAAAGGGTCCTCAGACTGGGGGAGAACCACCCTGAGAAGTGTCAGCAACCTTCGCCTTCCTTTTCAAATATTGTTATCGCTTGTCAAAAGACATGGGAGGAAAGCCCCAAAACGGGGACCTCCCCCCCCCCAAAAAAAAAACCCAAAACCAAAACAAAACAAAACTAAAAACACCAAAAAAACCACACCACCCACCCAGACGAGGAAAGTATTTATCCTCCAGGGGGCACATGGGAGTTGGGAAGGGCTCGGCTTCGTGAGGATGCAAAGCGGTTTCACCGCGCTTCTGCGGTGAGAGCTATGGCAGGGCACGGCACGGGAATTAGCATTGCCCAGTAAATTTAAAGCGAGGAACTGAGGGCACGGAGGATGGGAGAGATCCCTGCAGATGGGGAAGACTACATCTTCTAGGGTCCTGACTAAATAAAGTGTGCATACAGAGTCACTAAAGAAACAAGAACAAAAATCAGTGTTGGAAATAAAAGTGAAAGAGAAGCTCAAAAACCTGCCAACCCAGCTAACAGCTGTGCAGAATGGTAGAGCCAGGAGAGCCTTACGGCAGCCACCCCCACACAATAGCTACTGGGGGCTTTGGAAAGGCTCAAAACATTCCTGCTTTTTGATTTGGTGAAGGCCTTTACAGAATGATTTAGTTCTTGCAATTCAACCCAGTAAGAATGAGAAGTCAGAGTCCTCATCCACCATAATTCTTTGCAGTGTGTTAACAATCACCAGCATTTTATGGTAAGATGTTACTCAGATAAAACCCAAAACAAACATACATCTTCACAACCTTCCCTGCAGCAGGCAGTGCAGAACTTTCAGCTGGAAACACCTTAAACTGCTCTCAGGAGCCCCCAGGTCCCAGAGCAGAGCCCAAGGCATTTGCAGCACAGGGCCGAGGGGCACAAGGCTGCCGTCCTTTTTAAGTGACCTCAGCAGCAGGGCTTTCACTCCTTCTGCCTGCAGACTGATTCACAGTCCAAACACGTTCCCTGTGAGAGAGCTTGTTCTCATATGCAACATGTAATTGTTAATAACTCAGTGACACACCTGCCCTGCCTCACTGTACCTCCCTGCCTCCTCATTACTTCCATGGAACATCTTTACCTTTTCTGCCTCACTTTTGCACAAAATCAAAATACAATATGCATGGCTGTCTACAGTAAGAGCAGGAGTTTAACGCTGGACTCTGCACTTGATGCTGAGCTCTAACCAGCAAATTACAGAGCCCTCCCTAATTACAATTTAATTAAGATATAGAAAAGAATGCTGGGTCCTGTCTCTAGCAGACAATAAAAAGTACTGTGATGACAGACTAGGTAGCATAGCAGATTGGCAAATGCTGGTATAGATAAAACTGCCTGTATTTTTTGCATGTTAAACGAGTGAGTAAAACACTAAAATCTTGACTTACAAAGTTATAGCTCCCTTTGTCATGTAAGAAATATAATATTAATAGCCATGTTAGAGTATTCCTGATTTTACTTATTCTTTATGTGGCTTAGGAGTACAGGTTGCTTTTTTAAAGGTGTTTATTTGTGCAGTGTTTCCGTTCTTTGCTCTTCTTGTTCCTTTAATTGCTATTAGCTTGGTTTCCTCAAAAACCAGTCCATGTTACTGTCTCTCTGATAATCTTCCTACTCCCCAGACCAGTTCTGGTATCATTAATGCACTATTACCAAGTGTCTGAGGTCCAGTCCACATTCTAGAAGTTTAACAGAAAATGCTGTTACTTATTACAGTTTGTTTTAATGCGCTGAACTCCACATCTCTTTCTAAAAACTACCAGTTTGTTAAAGAAAAAGCCTTAATATTTAACATTACCCACAGAGCTGAAGTCCAGATATGAATTATAAATTCAATGTGGTCTACTGAAAGGCAAACTGTCTAAAATTTCACAGAACAACTAACTCCTTTCTGTGGAGGAGATGACAGCTGCAGGGCTTCTGATGTTTCCCAATGAGGACAAACATGTCCAGGGTCTCTGTTGCAGCAGCTCAGTGCAGAACACCTTAAAGAGAACCTATTTCACTTCACTGCTTCAACTGCCTCCAAGGTATTTATGCAACTCACCTTGCCAATATTGTATTTAAGTCACATGATAACAAATGTTGGCTAAAACTTCATACATGTATGTGCTCCAAAGGAGGACCTGACTGCAAGCTATTGAGAGAATGCAGATGTGCCTTGCAGATCTTTATACCTGTGCAGTACATTTAGTTAGCAGTAACAGGATGGAAAGAATCCTGGAAAGACCTGCTCAGGTTCTGCAGATGGAGAGGCTGGTTTCACTTCAATATTTGCCCCCCTGTTGTCTGAAGTTTCTGGACATACCAGTGCAGAAGTGCCAGTTCCCAGATGCAGAAGTTATGACCACCCAAAGTACTAGTGTGAAACAGTACCATGATGATTGCGTTTGGCTTCCTTCCTCTCCACAATAAAGGTAAAAATTTTCATGCAACACTCCTTCCGAACTCTTTTGCTACAGAGAGGAAACCACTTGGACCACAGCACATGAAAAACACATTGGGATGCCGTGATTTTTGGATGGAAGTCATAGTACCTGTCCTGCTAGGTCAAGAGACTCCTACCAATGAACAAGTCTATGTATGAGAGGCAGAAGAGAAGGGGAATGAAGTATCGAACAGTGTAACAAAACTGCCACGTACTGATAAATGGTGAAATCCCTGGTAAATTTATGTTCTGATGGAATAATTCTGGAATATTTACACCTTACAATTAGCAGAAGTTTTTAGCGACAGCAGAAGTAGCATTGTATAAATTTGAGCCATGTTCCAAATGTGTGAGCCTGCATGAAATCTGTTTCTTATTTTCACTGTTCTTAAATTACAAGTTGCCACTATACTTATCACTTGGTAGCAATAATATGTACAATGAACAACTTCATTCACAATTCTGCAGTGTATTTAAACAGAAACCTGACATTACTGAGTGATGAGA
This sequence comes from Chamaea fasciata, assembly GCF_029207755.1. NCBI lineage: Eukaryota > Metazoa > Chordata > Aves > Passeriformes > Sylviidae > Chamaea > Chamaea fasciata. Next base: position 61,517,129 of record NW_027094090.1, on the reverse strand, counting down.
ATCTACTGAGTTATGCTGGTCTTCAAGACACAACAAACATAATAATGTTACAACAAAGTACACTTTATTTTCCTTGCCAAACTGCCTGACTAAAGATGGGCTATAGAAAATGCCACCTCATTAAATACATCATTCGCCTACTCTTTACACAGGCACTTACCCTAGAAACATTTTTCCTTCTTTAAATACCCAGAACTTCTATAGAACAAATGTTGCAAACACTAAAAGAGAACAACTTGCGGGACAATGGGCTTCAGATTCATGCTTGCAAGCATTTCAAAAACAGTAGCAAACTCTACACTTAGTTTTTTTCACAGCCTACAGGTTTTAAAGGCCTGTGTCGCATTCTATGGTAAAATTTCAGTCTTAAATATCATCCTGTTTTTCACTGAGAGGAAAATATCACCTGGCCAGCAAATCCAAAATACGAACTTTATGTAACCTTCTAGCCAGCTATTAACATCTGCTACTAGTGCAGAGCTTTGCTGCTCACTCCCAGATGATGCACAGCTGTGCTCGGAGTGCATCTCCACTGTGAATCTGGAGGTATAACCAGAGTGGCTCTTACTGGAACAGGATTGGAAAGGGAAGCATGAGAAATCACAGTGAAAAGATAACTTGGATAGTTTGGTAGTTTGTACCTGCAGTGCACACAAAAGCAGTTTTCTGGACCTTTTACATCTGGAGGCGTTGCACTCCACCATGTGAATTTGCCACATCATTTGATATCATTTATTCAGGGATCTCCATATCATGCTTACAAGAACGGCACAGACATGCTCCAGAATTCAATTTTACCCTTCTGATTTTAAAAATTATACATCTGTTTAAGCAGTGCAGGTCATAATGCAGATGTGTTTACACTGACTTGTATTCAACTTTCACTGTCAGTTTTTTGTACCATCAGCTGGGGTGACCATGTCACCATCAGCTAGGCTGGAGACTGATGTACTCTGGAGCCTAGCCATGTTTAGAAATTATTTCAACCATCAAAATATTTATAAACTTAGCCTTTGTCCAATAACTTGAATACACAAGAGATTTCATTCATACACTTCTGGCTCTAACAGTAAAAGATTCAATTATTTTCAATAATACAAATTCACCTGAAGCGGGTGACATTTTAAGGTGTCATACTGCAGTTTAGACTTACCTTCCCAAAGCTGGCAGCATTAACAGGTTGTGTGTCATTTTTCTCACAGAAGTCCAAGTAATGCATGTAGAGAGCACTTCGAGGAATGCAAACACCTTCTGCAATCTCATAGTTCTCCTCCAGCCTTAAAAAGCAAATATCAAACAGAGAGAACTGCAAGTATGTTGGATGTCCTGCATGGTAAACAGTACAAAAAACTTCACCTTTTAAGACCATATGTTCCGATTCCTCTTGTCTATGAAATTTTGTATGCTATTATTCCTAAGTGCTCCTTCCAATTAATTCCCATAATACTTACTTGCTTCATTTGGTTCACACTTGCTACAAGAATCACAGGCTGTGAGTTCCCAGCAATCTGTTATACCCTAATAGCATCCTGCAGTGAACAAATACATGTGCAACTATGAAACCAGAAATATTTGCTGAGGGGAAGCATTCTCTCCTTTACAGAACACATCACCTTTGGTTTCTGACACTCTATTCACACCTGTCCAGCTGCAAAATTGCTTACCTTGAGGAAGCAGGTGTGGCAAAAGCAAGTAATTTGCTAATACTCAAAAGTGTCCACAAAATCTTATTGTGCAATATTTTCTTGCTATTGTTTATGAGCAAAGTGAAAAAACAAAAAGAAACCACAATCTGAATACAATGCTGAAAAACCCCCAGTGAAATAACATCCTCTTCTACCTTTTAGAAATATACGACTATAAAATCTTAAATTATACGTCAAATATATGAGCAGGTATATGCTTCATCTTTAAAGCTTGAAACTGGTCTCATTATAAATCTGTAGATTAGAAGAAACATTCCTTTGAAATGCCATTTTTATGATTGCTGACCCAAAAATGCTCAAGAGATATTTACATACACACTTAACATTAAACCATAATTAATCTTGTCATTTATGGTGTCAGTCATAAGCATCTACAGTCACACGTGTGCTTGTCTGCCTTGCTGGGTAAGGGAAGAAGTTAGGTGTAACTTCTTCTTAATTGTATTGAAAAATAAATATGCATTCTCAAAAAACTCCAGTTATACATCAAAATATCCCCTGCCATTTCATAGCTGTAGAAAACCTTCCAAATATCCTATTTCTCTCCTTCATTGCCTTTTTCAGGACCTACCTACCTCCCATTTCAGTTATTGTGATCATTTGTGATTGCAAACTATTTTAATAAGATATCTGGCTAGATGAATGGAATTGGTTTGTATGGGCAACATCTATTCTTCCCTGATTTCTACAGAAATATCATCATGGCATCTTTCCTCAATTTCATAGTGCTGTAACAAAACCTCCTTTCAAAACCTGGAGAGTTCGTTTGTATACTATAGCTGCTAATTGGAATGTCAGCTTCCGTGACCAAGACAGGACAGAAAGAAAAGCAGTTAATTATTTCTCTTCATATCTGATGAATTTTTCTCTTTTTCTCTTCTCTTTCACAGAGAGTCATTAGTCTGACACTGAACAATGCCCCATTATACCTGAACTTTTTTTTTAATGATCAAAACCCCATCTTGCACCACTTCTTTTATTTTCCTGTCTTTTATTTAACAACTTTATCATATTTTGAATCCAGGTTCATTCTACAGTATTGTAGAAAAATAATGAATGCAGTCTCCTACCTAGCAAATGATTACCAGTTATAAAATATACATATATATATAAACATTTTATATAGTATTGTAATAAAGTCATGTGAAATCCAGTAGTTCACATTGAAACCTTTTGTACCACTACAGTATAGGAATAAAGCCCCTAATACTTCCACAGGAATGACAGGAATGACAATTTTATCTGTCCCTATTACTGCTTCCCTCCATATACACTTACATAGTTCTAGATTAAATGAGATTTTTCCATACCAGACTCATGGCCGTAGTGTTGTTACAGATTTATTTTTATATCTCAAGACCACAGAACAACTGTGATGGTAACCACTGTTAATCATTTAGAAGATTCTAGAATAGATTAATTTTGATGGACTATAACAACATATAAGGAAGTACGAATCTGGGAAGAATCCACTCCCTAGCTATGCTTTACCCTCCTCTTTTTAAAGACTTTTTATAAATGTTGCAGAAAATAGAATAGTTTTGTTGACTTCAGCTTCACAATACTGCTATTATTCAGAGTACCTACACTATAAGCCAGCAAACTGCATGGGATAGGTTGTCTGTACTTCGAATAGTTCTGTGTTTGGGGAAGTAAACACACACACCCCAAAATGAAGTAAAATAAACACCTTGGTCAACCAGTTCACCACTGAAATAAACATGAACACTTTAGAGCCAAGCTGTAGCTTTACAGATGATAATGAGCACAGGAACTTGGGATAAGCACAGAATACCAGGTATTGCTATATTCATGCCTTAACAGTTACATTCAAGCTTGTGTAGTTTCCCAAATTATGATGTATTTGGCAGTTTCCTCAATTATGATGTATTTGGCAGTAAAGCTACATTTACCAGGCCTTTCACTTCATTTTGTATCATCAAGGAAACAAAACAAAAGCATCATTCCTGTTTCCAGAAAAAGGCAATTTAGCCAGGCTGACAGTCATCCAGACACGATTCTTGGCTTCTTCAGCTATTTTTCATCATCCACATTTAAAATGTTCAACACATTTCAGCTTTGGAAAGGCACAAACATTAAGGATATCTCCCCATGGGGTTGATATAATTTGCTCTTTACAGCAAGATTCCAGACAAGGAATAACTAATAAAGCTGATGGCAATATGAACCCTGTGGCAAAATGTACATATTTCCCTTATGTCTTTGCTATGCTTTCTGTACTCCTTTCTTCCTCTTTTTTGTACCACCTGACATTTCCTCTGTTTCTGTTTTTGGACACTGTCACCTTCACTTGCTCTAAACGGTTGTAGCATCTAACAATAAAAACATGACCAGTTTCAACCTGGCAAACACCAGATGCTGCAGACAATTGTGAGGCTTCCATTTGCTAGAACAAGGGCAGTTTGGCACTGTATCCTCAAAACTGGTCAATAATTCACCCCACCAATTCCACCTCTTGAATCCAGAAGACACGACCCATGCTTGCCCAAGGAACACTCAGATACATTTTTTAGTCTTCCCTGAGTGTGCAAATACTTGGCGTGAGGCCTGATGCTCTGCTTTCGTCTGGGAAGGAGGTTTTTTTTTCCTAGTGGCTGGCACTGTGCTGTGTTTTGGGTTTAGTATGAGAATAATGTTGATAACATTTTCAGGTGTTGCTAAGTTGTGCTTACCCCAAGTCAAGAACTCTCCAGACTCCCACATTGTGCCAGAGAGGAGCTGCACAAGAAGCTGGTGGTGCCCACAACCAGAGCAGCTGACCCAAACAGGCCAAAGGAATATTCCATACCACAGGACATCATACCCAGTAAATAGTCTGGGTTGGCTGTGAGGTGCCCATCACTGCTCAGGGATAGGCTGGGCCTTGGTCAGCGGGTGGTGAGCAGCTGCACTGTGCATCACTTGTTCTTTCCTGGGTTTTATTACTCTTTTACCTTTTCATTAACACTACTACTATTATTATCTTATTTTACTTTAATTATTCATCTGCCCTTATCTCAGCCTGTGGATTTTACCTTTTTCCAACTCTCCTCCCCATCCCAATGAGAGCAGGGAAGGGGAAGGAGTGAGCAGCTGTGTGGCACTTACTTGTTGGCTGAAGTTTAACTACCACACCTGAGCAAGCAAAACTGTCTAACATATAAAGCCATGTCCAACATGTAAAGAATTTCCTCCGGGAAGTTCTCTGTGCAGCAATCCTACAGTGCTGATCACAACAGTTTACCAACCCCTGCGTTCCTGGATGCTACTGCAGTACAAATAACCCAACACTAATGTCTGACTTTCCAGAACACTGGAAACTGCACATCTTCACTCAAAATAAGCTTGCTACTTTAGCAGTTTGACCCTAACTTTTGAGCTTCTCATTTTATTTAGTATATCAATTTCTCCAGGAAATACCAATTCAAAGCTGCAGCACATACGTTGAAAAACATACAGAAACTACCAGAAAACTGTTCTGTAGGTATGACTAGTAAGCTGGGAAACCGTTTACCTACATGCCTGTTGATAAATTCAGCCAACTGTATAATTCAATTTGACACCAGCTGAAGAGTTTAAACGTGAAACTGCATTCTGTTAACTCATGGCACTTGGGGTGGAAGGTGAATGGAGGAAATTGCAAATGCTCCACAGAACTCAAAGGGAAGAATATTTGACCTACCACAACGTGTAAGAAACATAATAAAACAGACAGCTAGAAAACTAGTACACTTGTAAGAGAGAAGGGAAGAAGTTGGGAGCAGCCTTTTCAGAACCAAAATTCTAGGATTCTACTGCAAACACTGCTGAATGAGCATTAGTGTGCACACTACATTCCAGCAGGGCTCAATATCCCAGGAGTTTAGGGATTTACTAACCTTTATGACTGATGAAGCTTGAAAGCATTTGGCAAAAAAAGACTGTTTACTGTATTTGCATGTTTTCTGTTGGGATCAGTATCGCTGGATGCTCTAATTAATGCTGGCTTCTTGGCCACGACATTATTTGATCCGTGGAAAAGGCTCTTAACTGACTTCACTGCAAAATAAACACTGCTCTGAATCTGGGACTGGTGAGACCTACTTGCTATTTTATTCTAGCTAGATAGTTCTTTATTATCCTGTTTGAACTGCATTGAAGCTGTGGGAATGAATCATGAAAAATAATAAAATACCACTATGACGTTTCATTATTATTTTAATAATTTTCCCTCTATCTGTAGTTACTCCCTTTCTTGAGTGTCTGTTAAGGAAAAGTCATTCACTTTTCTTGAACTTCTGAAAAACAGGACTTTCGTGATACAAATAGGTTCAAAGAAACAATAGCTCCAAACTAAATGCCTTTATTTATATTTGCCCATCTCATTATTTGCACTGAAAGTGTATGTAAGTTTCTGAATACCGGCAGCAACCTATTCAAAACCAGGTCATTTTTTTTGGTCTAAAAACCTCACCAATCAACTTTAAAAATCAAATATAGAAGAAATAACCCAAATAATTTTTATGTATATTTCACAGAATCATGTCATTTCACAGGCAGAAAAAATGGAGTAAAACACACTGAATGAATTTTCTTCTGTTTTTTTTTTTTTCAGTGAAATCTCCCAAAAGACTGACAGAAGCAGAGAAAGAAGTTTGCTAACATTTTACTTTTAAAAAGTCACATTTTTTTACCAATAATCTTATGTTTTCATCCAGAAAGTACAAGAAGTACTTCAGGTACTTATGGATAAAGTAAAGGCCTTTCTTTAAAAAGGCTTAAGACAAGCTAAAAACTATGGGATTTCAGATAAGTGTGCTCAGAGGCTTTGCTGTAACAGCTGTCTTCTGCCAGATACACGGAAACTCTCGAAAGATACTTGATCACTTACAGTATTAAGAAATCTAAAGACGAATTAAAAACCTTAACTGAGGCAAAAGTCAACAAAAATCTAAGAGATGACTTACAGCAAAGGATGTCAGAATTATAGGAACACATTACAGAACATGCAGACTGGAACACTGCTAACACTGCTGCAAATCACAGGGAACAGCACTTGTTTATTTTTTATAGCACTGTAGAATAACCATCAAACTATCCTCTCTCTCTTTCTAATTACCCTTCCTTTTTTTTCTCCTCGCTAACTTAGCAAGGGGATTTTGATAAATTAATCAAACCTCAAACTCTTTCTTTTTGTCTTCTACACTAAATTACAGAGATCTCGTGTCAGTAAAACAGTTGGTAAGGATGACCTTCATCAGACACGGAAACAAATGTGAGTCTTGAAAAAGAAAACCCTCAGTACCAGTTTTATTTTTGTAGTAAATGTAACAATGATGACAAACCAAAAACAATCAGCTGGCACGGTGGCAAATAAATATGTTAAGTAGATTTTCTAAATTGTATCAGAAGTTTCCTCTGTTCAAACAAACCCTGTGAGACCTTTGTTGAGAAATGCTGTACAGGGTACAAACGGGCACATTAAACACTTACAGTGAAAGTATCTTTAGAACTCTAAGGTGGCCAAGAGTCTATTCCCTCATCTGGAACACATATAAGAAAAAAAATGCTAATAGGTTTCCTTGATTTTTTTAAAAGGCATCTTACCATTGCAGTGTAGCTGGAGTTGAATGCGGTTTTGATGCTCTATTATTTTCTTTTTCCTCATCTGTTAAGAAACAAACAAAAAGAGCTATGTAATTTCATCAGGAATTGCTCAGGAATTCATAAACTGTTTTATAAAAAGAAATGATTTTGAATGGTAAGATTTTTTAAAACTAATTAAAATATTTTTTTAAAAAAATTAAATGTGCTCAAGTGCCAAAGCTTTCTCAAAATTTTGGAAATGTTGGTAAATATGGAAATATGTTCCCTAAACTACCATCTGTAGACACTGCTTAAGGCACTAAACCCTGCAAATCTCACTGATAGCAGGAGCAGAATGGTGCCTAGGACTATTGACACTAAAAAGGATAAATTAATATAGAAAAAGAGCAACTTTTAGATCTTTTCCAGCATGCCAGAACATGTAAACAGTTTCACTCGCTAAAAGGCAACTGTTGCCTTCCAGAAGTTTTATATTGGATAAGGCTTTTAAAATAATGGGGTGCACCCATTGTTTGATCCTACCATAAGGTAAATATTAGATGTTTGTAAATTTACAGAGATTAATTCTGAATGAGAAGAAGTGTATATCCTGTAATATACTTTATTCCTTTTCAGGTGATTTCTCTGACCATTTTCCCCATTAGCTACTTCCAATGCAACTCTGATTTGCTGACTTTCCAAAAATTTCGATAAAAGATGGATAAAGAAAAAGGTAATTAGAATAAAACTTCAAATATTAGATTCTTTCTAGTTTGCATTTATTCTTTTGAAACAATTTAGAAATACCTATAGAATAATTCCAACTAAATCGTGTTTTGTTAAACATATGGAACATTCCTGGGTGAAAGCTGAGTGGAGCACGGTCAGCAGCTCCAGAAGGGTATTCTTTGGGAAACAGTGTTGTATCCAACACATTTTGAGATTTTAACAGCTTTGTCCCCGCTGAAAGCATTCAGCATAGATGGCTTTGATACCTAAACAATGAGGTAAACCTGTACACCACGCTGCAAGTCGCATTGCTCCATGTAATTAACTTTCAGAAGTTATTTAAGCGAGCCTTTAGAATTCTGGATCTTACGGGAGCCGGGCTATCTCCTCTGAACATCAGACCCTCTTGGGAGGCCTTTTGTGCCGTCCCGGGAACCCACGCACACAAATAAATAACAAATAACGCGTCCCAGCTTGGACGGCTCTGCGTGCAGCCCTCGTCCCCCAGGATTTCTTGCCTTACCCACGGAAGCTGTGCCAGCCGAACCTCCTTTATCCTGCGGCCGCTCCCCTGAGCGCCAGGAAATCCCATCCCGCTGCTCCCCGCGGACCCCCAGCGCAGCCCCCCTCCTGCATCTGCATGACAATGGGCCTCTAATTATTGGGCCGCACACTCCCTCCCTGCCTTTCAGGGCCCGCTTTTATTCAGCGCACAGGACCAACACACACATCTCAAATCGCTTCTAAATTGTGGGTTTCGTTTGTTTTTCCTAAGCAGGCGGCCGGCGTGCAGCACACGGAGCCTGAATGCCGAGCGGCCGTGGCTGCCGCCCCGCCCGCACAAGGACCTGTCACGGCACGGCTTCCACCTGTGCCAGCGTGGCTGAATTCCCCTCTGGATACGTGGCAGACATCAAACATCAAGTCAATATGGAAGTCACACAATTTCTCTACACCCCTTCCGTTCCCCCCCGCGGCTGTTTTTCACTTCCATCAAGAGCGAGCTCCTGTGAGCCGGTGCTGCACCTGACCTGCGCTCAGACACACTTCACGCCAGCCCTACTCTGCTCCTCCCACCTAAGGAATTGTTTTAACAACACAAACTGACAATTAGGCCATAAACTGCAATTTATGTCTCCTTCCTCAGATATCTTTGTTTCCTGGGGATCCTTCAAAACTCCTCAGCATCCTCCCATAACTGTCCCTTAAAACCAAAAAGGAGAAGGACGAACTTCAACTGTAACTCGGAAAATTTCTTTAAGCATTAATTTCCATTGAACAACTGGATTTTCAACAAAGCTAAATTTTTCAGAGTTAGCGCTTGTCACCCCAAAATCAAATCCCTGTACAAGAAAATAGTGCAACTTTGCTCTGTGCCAATGCATCAACTGCCAGCCAAACTTTCACTTTTTCTATTGAAAAGATGGAAAGCATTGCAGATGGTACGGGAATAGATGGGACCTAGAAATGCAGATTTTCAGTATTACATGTACAAGCTCTTAATTCTACCTTGTCTATTTTAACAATATAATCTCATCAGATAATTGACTAGCAGAAAATGTTAAATATCCCTACACTTTATATTTTAGCTGGCAGCAGGGCACCTAATGGTGTCCATATCAAGTAGAGAATATTTAACTCTTGACTCAGGTCTGAGAGCAGATCGCTTTGTCTAGAATGAAAGAGGAAAGGGAAAAAAGCATTTTTTACTTTTTGGCCTGTCATTTTATCAATTCAAATCAAAACAACACTGTAGATTAAAATAAAGCCATACCTTTTAAAATTCAGTACTTTTAAAATCCGACCTATTTTGTAGGAAAAGTAAATAAAGCCACTGAAAAGAAGTCCTGCTTCGAGGCACTGTCAAAGAAGAGACATGACAATTCTACTGTGCCAAATCCAAAAGGGCTTGAAGTCACAAGGAAAAATCTTGTTCCTAATTCACAGTTGCAGGTGTTCCCACACAGCACCTCAGGGAGAAAACCATCTAGCGTGCTCACTCTGCTGCTAGTAGGAGGACTACCAGCATTCCAAGGAAAGAGGTCTTCAAGGTACCTGGTTAGGTGGAAAACCTGGTATTCATCCCAAACTGAATGCAGATAATATCTTAGACAACTGCAAGTGAAACTCTCAGCAGAGAAGGCACATTCAAACATCATAAAACCTAGAATTAACAATGTTTTAGAAAAAAACAGTATTTGTTGGCTCCCAGAGATATCAGAAAATCCTTTTGTCCCAAACTCCATGGAAGTTTCTCTGCTACCCGCTCCATCTTACTTCCAAAATTTTGTTTCAAAGTCACTCAAGTAGAGTCCAGTTTGTATCTTGTGCATGTTTGTATCTTCCCAGAGCTCTCAGTGGTATCCTCTAATATTTGCTGTCTGATTCTAGGTACAGCTTGAGGGATTTCTTACTTCTTGGTGCAAGACACGGAGACAACAGGAGCTGTGCTCAGCAGCTTTGAGCCCGCTGCCTTCAACACAGAGAGTGGAACAACCCAAAGCAAAGACACACCTTTTTTGTAAAGTGCTGGTGTTAGTCTGTTCATCATAACTAAAATGGAGCTAAGTTCTTCTTTCCACTGTGGAGGTATTTGGAGAGCCCTCTATGTTCCAGTGCTGTCTGCATGTTACTCAAAAGCACTGAGGAGCTAACATGCTGTAAGTGTCTTTATATAGATAAAATCCATCCCTTAGTTCAGGTAGCTGCACATTTTTCAGAAGAATATCCTCTTCCTCGGTACCTCCTGCAGGTCAGATTCTGACTGTTCTCAGAAGTGACTAGGCCTTAGCCAAAATTAAATTATAGTACAAAGCTACCTTGTCTCTTACTTACATGTAGCCATAAATGAGATTCAGGCTCATTAGCATGTATTCCATCCTTTTAGAACAGTGGAATTTTTTTAAAATCCTCTGAGAAACATGGGGGCATAATTCTCACTGAGTAGGTATGACTGAAAAAGAAAGAATTTTCTCCAGGGAAAGTTTCAGTGAAAACAAGTAGCTCTTTTTTAAACATTTTTTTTAAATTGAAGAATAAGAGGTTTAGTTCAAACAAAAAACAAAGCTGCTGGGTAAGTCCATTACAGCCAGTATGAACATGGATTTTGAGCACCACTTTTGAAGCACAAAAAGTAGTCTGAATATGTTCTTTTATTTCATAGGAAGTCTACACATTCACATTTCCAAACAAGCGTGAAAATTTGGACAAGCAAGCCTTCCACTTCATCAAGAAACATCATGACTCCTTCCCCAGGAAACAGAAGTTGAAACTTTCGTAAATGTGTATTTGTGTTCTTCCAGACCTCTATTTCAATTTGGATAATATGGTTCAATGCACAGTACTCAGAAAATGTTACAGAGTTGGTTTTTTTAATTATTGGCTACAAGGTTGTACCATTCCCTTTTCCTGTGAATCTTTCGACTAACATGGAATGTGGAAGTGGCAGCAGGAAAAACGTTTTAAAAGCTGGAAAGTGAAATAAAATTTAGTGATAATTTTTATCTCAGAATGTAAAAGTTGTGGTTTGGAAGAGGTCATAAAATGTTCCAAAAGGGTAAGAAGCACCCCAGGAAGCACAGAGATGATGTGAATCCGTGCACATGAGTCATTACTTCCTTTCCCAGTGTAATGCAAGTTCAAGAGGATAGCTGGGTAAGAATGGAAGATTGCAAAGGACCCCTGTGGCCTCAAGTGTGGCTCTGTAGCATACTGCAGCTGTAGAAAAGGAGACCAACAAAACTACTATTCCTGTCCTAAAACCCTATGAACTCTAAAATCATCCAGGAAAAAAAATGGTCACAAGAGCAAGCATTATGCCCAGTAAGAACTTTATCGGTTCACAGCACAAGTTCTCATAATCTTCAGTAGAGCCAAGACCAAAAAAAAGCTCACCCCAACTGAAAACCAGACCCACATTTTCTCTGGTAGTTCAGCCAACAGCTATCTCATGTATGTAGAGACAAAAAGCTAGTCAAGAGGAAGGTGGATTAAACTTTTTTTTTGGTTGCAGATGAAAATTGGACCTATACTGACAACAGCAATTTGATCACCGTTCTGAAGAATTCAAATAGGCTTATGTGGGTTTTCTCAAAACATTTTGCCTCCTGCTTTGTTTGTAACTGTATGACAGAGGCTGGACAGAGAATGACACAGTGGTTTGGAAATTTCTTCATTGGTGTTTGGGAAGTAATAGAAAAATGTTAGAAAGAACTGGAAGTCTAGAAAGGAGCATGGAGGACAATGATTTCTACAGTGAAACTTCTAGTTTGCTCTGGATTTCACAGGTTATTGCGGTGGCTTATTTTGCTTTCCTGCTTCTTGCTCTTCACCTTCTCCCCTCCCTCACCTCCCCCTCAGAACAGGGATGACTTTTCAGGTGGATTAATTCTCTTATCTGCACTGCAGAAATGCTGGTAATCTGTGCAAAGGAAGCATCTGGAAGAACTGGCTATTAAGAAGGAAGCTAGATAAAATCAGCTCTGCCTCTCATTTGGGTTTCCATTATATGCTGTGACAATGTCTTCTGCACACGAATAGTGGAACAAATTCATTTATGTATTTGTTTTATCCGTTCTAAATTCACTGCCTTTCATTATCATTCCTTGGCCCTTAATTCCAGAACCAGAAAACAGAATGAGCCACCATCCCATCTCCTCAATGCCACTGTCTGAAACACCTGCTCCTATTAACCCCACAGGTCCTCATTTTACTAGCCCCAGCTACGTGGAAGTTCCTCACGCTCATATTTAAAGCACATTTAGCAATCCTGAATTCTGACCCTATTAAGAGTCTGAAGACACATCTCATTCATTACAGACTTCTTCCATCACTTTCTCAGTAGCGTCAGAGTGAGATGAACTTTATATATCTCACAGGTTCTCATGAAATTCAAATTAACAAGCTGTTGTTTGTATTTTCACTACAATCCACTACAATTTTTTAAAGATAAATTAATTTCTATTCCTTATTTTTTAAAAACAGAAAAGCCCTCTCCCAGTTTTGTTGTCTATCTTTAAAGGTTCTTGTCCACTGTTCTTAGCTTGGGAGTCATGAATAAATATCATTTTCTACTAACATCTTCCTTCTCCTTCAGAAATATTCCCTCAAAATATATCCTTAGACAAATGAGAGTAAGACCCCAATACAGCAAATTTCTTGATCCATTACAACATTGTGCTACAAGGCATGTAATTTTACCGTGACGTCAAAATAAATAATTCTCTTAAAGTGGAAAAAATGTAAAAGGGAATTGCAGCATTGAAGTTATTTAAAATACAGTTTCTAAACACATATTTATGAAATGTAAATTACTAGTTACTGAATTAAAGAATTCAATCTGCATTAATGTCTTGTAATGTGAATATATGAAGTCCTGAGAGGAAAAGTAGCACAAAGAATATTTTGCTTTAGCCAAATTAAGCAGAACAGAAATTGCATAAACAGGGAAAACTAAATGGTAAGCTAGAAATTGTCTTGAAATTTAAAAAATAAACAAGTTCATTATTTTAATCTACTTTGAAGTCATTTTGATTTCCTGCTATTGTTAAAAATCAAGCTCTAAAATTACTATCACTAGAAAAGAAAAAAAAAGTTATTTTAAAATCAGATTAATAATTGTTTTCTCTCTTTCACTAAAAAAGAAAGCAATATCATGAGTAAGTGATTTTTTAATCTCATGATTGTTTAATTCTTTAGGAAAGTTTTTTTTTCATTTATGTTTTGATATAGTAGTGTTGGAAAACAGCACATTTTTCCTATGTTTGACCACATGGTGTTCGCCAGTGAAAAGCAAAACAGGTGGTTTTTCTTCTAAGCTGATACTAACAGCACATTTTAGTGGTCATCCAAACTTTACTCAGTGACACACAAATTCTTCTGATTGTTTTAACCAAAAAACAGTATTATTTCCTTTAAAAAAAATTAAATATTCCAGAAAAAAAATTTGAAAAACTATTGAATATGTCAAGTGAGTTGACTCTAAGATACACAGTACTAAAAATTTAATCGAGCTGTAGCAACATACACAGCAGGAAATGAGCACTTGGACATGTTCACACTCACTTTAAATGAATGACAAGTTACTTACTTTCATCGTTAGAAACGTTCCCCAGAGAGGTGTGACTGGAATAACGTTTGTTTTCACTTTCATTGAGACATCGTTCAATCCAACTCTCTGCAAAAAAAACCAAAAAACCCACAAACCTTTTTGTTTGTTTGCCTTTGCATAAAATATAAACTTGCAACAGATAAATCTAAAGTGCCAGCAATCAACAGATAGTGATCTTTCACATTTCTATTAAAATGTGCTTGGTCTGAGGATATTTAGCAAGAAAATCCTTCCTTGCTTTCCAACTTAACTGTTGCTTTCTTGTTTCATTTTGTGGGGGGGCATTGCTTTTAAACTACAGAGGCTGAAACACGTCTGTGTACAAAACAAAGGTCCTCAGGGTATTCTGTCCCTCATCACACGATACATTAAAACATAAAAATCAAGTGAAACATGGAAATTGCACTAGTTTCCAAGTCTTAGTCTGGCAAAGGCTTACATCCTCGAGTATTCCCGCTGGTTTTGGAAGAAATCTTAATGGGTATAAAATCAATCATTCATGTGAATTTTGGTTAAATCGAGGATCAAACAGTGCTGTGAAGCCCAGTCCTACAATCTCGTTCATACTGGTGGAGTCCCAGGCACTACTGAGATCTTTTCCTCACTGGTACAAGTCTAACGTAGCAAGTCAGCAGCCACTGAGCTGCTCAAACCTTTGTCACCCCACAGTGCAAATGCAACCACTCCTGTTCCTCCCTGGTTTTCAATTCATTCCCGCCAGTCAGATGAGTTACCTACAGCATTACATTGATTTGAATCCCCTGTTCCTCTGGAAACTATAACTTACATCCCCTGATGACTTTAGAGGATGCATCAGGCTCAGCAGAATATACTGTTACAGGTCTTCAGGGCAAAAGTTACACCTTCTTATGTGTTTCCTTGGACAAAGTATGAAATATGAGTTCTTGAGTTTGCCTAAATCCCTGGGTATTGCTACAATAAACTGACGTCCTCCATAAGACTATTTTTCAAGGGCGTGAACATGTGCAGAAATGAGTTTATGATCAGAGAGCTCCCTGTGGTCAAAGCAAGAAAAGGAAGGGATAGATGGGAAGGTTGCAAGGCAGCTCTGCAAGTTACAACAGGAAACAACCCCACTGAGTGAAGAGATGCACAAGAAATAAGGGGAAACAGGCCTTGCTGTCAGCAAACTGCCAGAGCCAGAAACACCTTCAAAGACATGGAAATGGCTCCAGATTCCTTTCCATAAGCCCCCCCCACCAGACACCAGGCTAAGTCTGCCAGCCAGCAAAAGCCCATCACAAAGGGCAAAAGCCCTTCAAGCAGCAGGCTTGAAGGGAAAGCAGGAACCCAGTGTCTTGGGAAAGGTACCCCTCTGGTTTATAGAGGATAAAAGTTGGTTTGACTTCACTTCAGCACTAGATGCCAATAAACAAACGAATAGTCATGGCCAAATACATCCTGCAGGAAAAACGCTTTTTAGACCGAGGCAGCTGCCTAAACTTGTGCATATTCCTCTGTACACAGCCCCTCCACTGCCATGTGAACAAAAGGGCAAAGGCACCTATGCAGAACCTCAGAAAGGATGTGCTGAGAGCCCTCCAGAGCTGATTCGCAGGCCCTGCCACAAGACTCCAGGTACCGTTGCTTGGTGTGCTTGTGGTTTTCAGGCAGTGTTGTGGCAGCTCCAGACTATTCTCCTCCCCACGTATTCACAGTAGGAACATGCTGCAGTGCTGTCTTCATCAATATAAGTACGTTCCTGTGTGCATCTTCCTCAATCATCATCACACTTGTGCCTAAGAAGCCTCACAGCCACACAGCCTGCTCCTTTGAGGTACTTCTCTGAAAACAATCAAAAACCCCACTTGTTGGCAGTAGATTTTTAAAGGATATTTCTCCTCCCATCAAATTCAACACAGCCTTGTTTAAAAATCACTGTAAGGCTGCTGACACCACGATGTAAAACCTGCCAGCAGGGCCCGTGCTGTGAGATCAGCCCCCGCTCAGTTACAAACCGACAAGCCGGTGGTGACTCCAATTCGGAGGCTTTTCCTGCTTGTGCTGCTCAGCTGCATGGGGTGGGGATGTATCACCTCCTTGTCTAAGGGCCAAGAGAAGGATATGGCTGCTTTGTGCCAGATTTCTTTAACTGCCCTAAAAATGAGCTCTCCAGTCCCGTTTTAGCACTGAGAGCTGTCTTACAGGTGAAGAGAAAGTTTCTGCCGAGGGCAACATCAGAGAGAGGTGCAAGAAGCCCTGGGAAAGATTACCCTACATCCTCCTCCTCCTTTCAGCACACAGCCATGGCTGTATATAATTCCCTTGGCTCTGAGCCCAGCTGCAGGGAGTACAAGCAAAGGCGGCTGCCATTAGCGCCAAGGGGAGACCGATGCCCAGCTCTGCCCTTTCTTTTCCTGCCGGCACTGAGAGCTGGGAAGCTGGGATGCATCCTCTTCCCTCGGCAGCAGGGAACTGGCAGCAGCCATCTTTAGGCAAATTCCCTGCCTAAGTAGTAGAAAAAAACTCCAACTTTTAAAGCGTCACTCAATAACCATTTTCATCGCCCTTGTTCGCGCAGTGTCTCGGATAACCGCACATTCCCCTTTCTGACGGGAAAAGCAGCCAGTTTACACTGCCACACATAAAGCCTGGAGCAGGGTGCAGTTACTGTTTAATTATGTGCTGCAGCTCCTTTGGTCCTGAATCACCCCGGCTCAGCCTGCTGCAGCCTGAGTCTGGCTTTCTCTTTGTGGCCTTGCATTTAAATAGCTGATAGAAATTCTTCAGGCCTGAAGAGATACATGACCTGTCTGGCAGCAAAGAATGAAGAAAACTAACTCTTTTGAGCAAAAATATCAGGGAGCTTGTGGCAAATTTATCAAATTATTTTGGCAGATGTCAAAATGTGATAAAACCAACTAACTATTTAAAAGTTGTATTATCTCATAAACCAAATTATGCAAGTATAAATAAATTAATAAATATTCTAATATGTAACTTCATTTAATAAGTAGCTATTTTTCCACAGTTTGTATAAAGAAAAACATTCTTACAAGGCTTTAAATTCCCAATATTAATAACAGTGTCTCCAGATATTAAGAAAAAACACAACTACAGTTTTGCTAAAATTTTAAATATTCTCATCGTGAGCCCACGGAGCCCAGACATGGTAACACCTGCCCAAAATAAAACAAAAGGAGAAAGAGGCAGAGAAAACAAAGTCAAAAGTCAAAATTAGTTTGACTTTTAGAAGCTCTTTCAAAGTTAATAGCATTAGATCTTGTTCCAGGCCTAAGGAACCCACTGGGTAGAGCCCTCTACATGTTGGGCGCTCTTGTTCTCATGACACGTGGGTGTGCCTGTCCCAGGCAGGGCTGCAAGAAAAGGGCCATGGGGAACCCCTGGTGTCTCCAAGCTGTGGTTCCATCCCAAGGCTGGCACCAACCACATCACACCACTGTTCTAAACATGCATTGAGTCATGTGGGATGGAAATTCTTTTGTGATTAAAGTTTAATTATTGCATTTAGACCTTACAAAGTTTTCACAGGCAAGATTTCACAGCAGGAAAACTCACAGAATGGTGGAGAGTTCAGGCAGTGACTAAGCAGAAGAGCACATCAGGCCTGATAACAATGTTGAATCATTAACACAACATGAGAACCCCCAAATTTCTAATGGGAAGTTATTGTGGGAACAAAAGGAACTACATCCTAATACAGGCTGTATTTTTACTCGCTGTGTTTTTAGTGTATCAAGTCTTAAGGCATTTCCTCTTCCCCTCTAGGACTCCTTCCTATCAGGAATTGCAGCAAACTGTACCCTCAATTGTACTGAAACAACAAGGATCAGCACTAGTGAAAAAGCGAAAAAACAGATTAGGAACAGCCAGTAGTAAAATGTAGTATAGTCACTTACTCATAACTGTGACATAGTACAGAAGCTATCATAGTCTTACCCGCAAAGAAAGAAAATAATGTTTTTAATGACATCTTGAAGATTAATTTTCAAATATCATAGCAACTATTTAATTTCACACAGGTCGAGAGAGAACCGTAGTGAAAGACAGAACTGTGTTCCTCAGCTTTAAAATTTTTGTTATCTAATTCTCCATACCACTAAATATAAATACACTCTATCTGCTGCGGGATTCCTACATGAGGGAAAGAAGGTCATTATTCAAATTACAATAATTTTTCCAGTGTAAATTCTCTGACAGAATAATTTACTACACCACCACCACCACAAAAAAAAAAAAAAAAAAAAAAAAAAAAAATTCCAAATTAAATGCTGAAAGATGAATTTAAAATATCTATGGAACTATTTCTGGCCCTAATTTTTCCTCTTCTCTTTTTGATCCCGAACACCAAGACTCAAGCAGCAGAGTATTTCACTTCCATTCCATGTGCCCACTACACCTTTACCAAGAGAAGTTTCCACTGAACCTGTCTTCAAAACTGGGTAGAGCCTGTGAAGCTTCACCCTATCCCGACCAAGCCACTTCTTTTCAACAAGCAGCATAATTTTTTTGCATGGTGTTTCAAAGATTGAGCTGGGGGGGCAGGCCTGGGAGTTCCGAGACAGAGACACACAAGAGCTGTTCAAGGGCAGGAACTTACATGAACTATCAGAAATGAGAAGCAGAAATGTGCTTTAAATATACTTTGACAAATTATTTTGACATGTTTTCTCCTTCCGAAGGAAAGCCTTGCTTCTAGAAGACATCTTTGAAAGGCTTCTCCCTCCAGAGCCTAAGTTGAGGTGATACAGCAGAGGAGCCTGTGTGCTGCCAGTACAGTTAATGAAATAATTACTGCCTGTTTGTGCAATGGTTATTAGCTAAGTATATTTGCAGCCCAAAGCACTCATTACTCACACATGGGCGTACTGTAGCAAGAGCCACTCAGGCTCCTCTCTGCAGAGAAGAGGAGACGGGTCTGATCACAGCCACAGTGGCTTCTGTTCCTGCTGTCCTGCCAGGAGGGTCAAGAGTAGCTGCAGTAACAGCACCACCTGTAATCACAGCCTCTTCTGGCCTTTGTGAGCCACTGTGGCCACAGCTGCTGGAGGACCTGCCACACAGCTTAGAACGCAGTGTACCCAGAGCTGCTGGCTACAGCCCTGTGAGTATGTGTGTGTGTGTCCTGAAGGGAGATTAAGAGGTTTTAAGAGCAGAATAAAGCTCTGTGGTCATCTAATCTGAGCTGCATTTTGCTCACCTCATTCCCTACAGCAGTACAAACAGTACTGGGTTTCCACAGTTATGCCATATCCTCTGATCCATCTGAGGTCTTATCTTGGCAATCGCTATTTTTGTGAAAGTGTATGAGATGAGAATCCCCACGTCCTAGAGAGATAGCCAAGGCTTTGGTAATGACAATATTTGCACCACCATCTCTTTCACCAAAGCCATAGCAATTTCATGAAAAACCCTCTCGTGCTTTCAGCTCTAGATTGACTCTCATATTCAAACTTTAAAGTCACAAACAAGCATGACAATTTACTTTGGGAGCTACACACAGACCAGCCCTTCTTCCACATAAGTTTGCTCATCACTGAAACAGAGTTATCACTGGAAAAGGAATGTGAGGTTTGCTAGGACCCAAACCACTGCCTGAGCTACATACTAACTTGGATGGCACAGCTGCAATAGCCCAGCTCCTTATCTTTATTCATGATTGCTCTTGTAATTTTTTGGCCCAGCTTCTCAAGGCAAATTAAAAAAAACCAAACTTGTAAGTAACTGTGAGCAAAGTTATCTAAAAGTAGATAATGCAAATAATAAAGAAACTACCAAATTTTAGTGGGTTTATAAGAGGTCCTACCAGAAAAATGAATATTTAGCAGTGAGGACAGACTTAATTTTACAGTTCCAGTGACAGAGGAGGAACTCCTCTCATGCATATGGAGTCTTAACACCCCTATGAGTTATTTGTTCAATGTTCTCAGGGGGAAGAGTTACTCATCTCTTCCTGCAGCATCTCTTTGCCAAGTGTCTCAGTACCAAGCTGGCCAGCAACACTGTCTAGCTGCTCATCTGATCTGTGAGGCCAAGAGAAAATGGTTTCTAACAGCCGATTTAGCAGGTAAATGCAGTAACTCAAAAGCTCAAGAGGCTGACTGAAGGTCTTGGAACCTCCCATTTCCATTTTGAAAGCCCATAGTACCAACAGGAGAGTCTTTTCTTATTAAGGAAACCATCACTGCCCTGACAGCTTCTTCTGTTGTCTGTCTCAGAGTAAGTGCTGAGGTTTGCACAACCCACTGAGCTTTTCTCTGCAGAGCTGATGTTGCTGAACATGGCCTGACACATGCCAGCACCCCAAAAACTCTCTGTTCATGCTCTCCATGTTACACCATTACTGTGAACAGACAACTTTTAACCTCTACAGCTGTTAAATTCATAATGTCTGAGCAGCCTGCCTGCTTTGGCCATCCCTTAGCTGCAAATCCGTGCAAATCTAATTTCTAAATTAGACATTTAGATTCTAAATTAGTGCTGCAAATCTAATTTCTAAATGCTATCTGAATGAAGGTAAGGAAAAATGAACCAGTGCATGTAATATTTTGATGAATGCAAGTGAAGACTACTAACACTTCAATGTCTTAGGGCAATTGGTCATATCAGCTTGTAAGACAAATTACTAGTTTAGAACAGTCCCTTAGAGGCAAAAGAGACGATCCCTTTCTCTCAGGAGTAACGATTAGGAGATAAACCTGAAGTCTGACGATCAAATTAATAGAGACCTATTCTAGTACCTGCTGTATACAACATCTGGTCTGAGTAGAAGCAAGGATTCATGTTCTGTATCCCTCTCACACCTTGCAGCACAGCACTGCTGGCTACAGGCACATCTGCCACCTGAGAAGTGTAATGCTGCAGGAGTGCTGTGCAGGTTGTTTACAGGTTTGGCACATTTAAAGCTTTTGAAGAACCACACTGCTTGAAAGAAAGGAAAAAAAACCCCACTTTTTCTACAAAGCCTCAGTCTTCTGCAAAAGTAAGACATATAAACAAGACCTTGCTTAGGGTCTGAACATTGTTATGAACAACTGTGTCTGAGACATGACAGGGCTTGGCAGTCACTGGCTCCCATTGAGGGCATTGAACTTACCAAAATTAACTAAAATCAAGCAGAACAAGCTACGTGGGACAGCCAATCACACAACAATTTTCTAAGATTTAGGTTTTCAGAGGTGATGTAATCAAAATGTCCCTCCTTTCCACTGCCAACTTAAAGGTTTGTGAGACCATATAAGGGTCACTGTCCAGCTGCTGTTCCCTGTGACTGCTTCAGCACACAGACATTCCTAGTTCACAAACCAGCCTCTCTCTAACCGTGTGGAGGACCTGCCACACAGAGCCTGGTTTTGCTCCTTGCTGCCTCATTCAGAGCTGGCAAGGCACACACCCTTCAGTCAGTGTGTGCGAGCTGTCAGGAACATCCTCAAGCTCCACAGGAAATCATGCCAGTGTCCTCTTTGGTCCTGCATAGCCATCTTCTGTTCTTCCAAGAGACCTGCTCCTCAGGGATGACAGTGACACATGGCCTTGGTGCAGATGGCAGAGCCACTACCCTGACAAGCTGCCAGATACCTCAGTGTTTTGTTTGCTAATCTAACTTTTTATTTCATTTCCAACAGGGGGAAATGTCAGGCACTCTTGTTGCAGTCCTTTCTTTTGTTCTCGTTTCTTGGCATACAATTCTATTGGAACTACTTCAGGGTTAATGGACATTGGTCCAGGGCACTTTGTAGATGTTGGCAGGAATGTTTTTGTTCTTTTTCTTTGACTCATGATTCTGGTAAACCATTGTGAAGATTCACCATGATAACATAAGAATGCAAAGAATAGCTCTCTTGAGTGTGAGAGAGCTCTTTTGGTTTTTTTAGCCAGATCTTCACACCTAGGATTGATTTTCTACTAGACTATTTGATAAAATGTATTAAAAATTGACATGTCATGCTTAAACTAATAACAAAAAGCACCAGAGTTAATAATTTTTTAACTCCTCCAGAATACTTGGGCAGAAAAGCTGGAATTTATGCTGTTCTTATGCTGTGCACTGTGCAGAAGTTCATCTCAATGTGATGCTTTCATTTAAGTAGTCTGTCAACAATATTCCTTGTTGAAAAAGTGCATCCCAAATGTATAAAACAGCTTCAGAAGCCCTATAATACAAGATACATCTGCATATTGATTCTGGTGTTTAGGGAAACCTCTATCCTGGATTGGACAAGGAACTCCTATCTGCCCCCTTCTCTGGAATCACATAGCATACTGCTATTGCATTTCCAACTCCGTATGTGTGTTAATTAGGAGTAGCCCTTTCCCTCTCCCAGTCACACACAGATGCTATCTACTGTTTCATTTTGAAAAGTAAGTTTCACCAGACCACTAAATGGCCACTTGGCTTTTGCTTCATCAAGGCCATTCCTCCTTCAGCAGCAAAGCAAAGTTCACTTGGTCCAATTTCAGTGTGGTGACATTTCCTCACATCCCCTTAGTGACACCGGTACCTGACCAATTCAGCTCCCCCAGGGCTGAACTTTACATGGCTGTGCTGCATACAGCCAATCTTTTCACCAGTAAGACCATCACCCACATCCTGTGCCTTCCAAGCACCAACCCTGCAGGCAGCAAAGTGTACCCTCATGCTTCCACAATGGGATGGGTTATGGCTCCTGAGTCCTTTAGGGTCTGCTGCATGACTCAGTGGAAAGGCTATCGTTGTCTCCAATTTAACTGCAATGCTTCCTTCCAAGGAAATACACACACACCTCTTGATCATTGCCAGACCTATTCTTCCCCAGAATAAAGCTCAGAGTCTATTCATACCCTTTTTGCCCCATATTCCACTAACTTCTTATGTTCTAGAATTAATGTGAGACACACAAGTGAGCTCATAGAGCCTTAAATTCTGGGTACCTCTCCCATCTCTTACACCCTGCAGTAGTCTCTGCTCCCTAACTTCTGGATTGGAAATTCCCAGCTGCTGCCATGGCCCCTTGGCTCACCAGCGTGTGTGAGAAGACATGGAGTCCTCAAATCCTTAGTTCAGCTCTGCTTTGTTATTACACAGGGCTGGAATCATTTGGCTGAGCAGGAGAGCTGTGGCTCAAGAAACAGAATTTGCATCGAGTACCCATGAAATGCTTCCCTCTGCCTCAGAAGCTGATGAATCCAGTAGACAGGCCAATTTGGCACAGAGATGGTAGTACATCAGTAAGACAGGCCCACAAAGATGACAAAATGAAAAGATGTGAGATATGGGTGGGGGATACACAAAACACTGGTTGGGGGGCTCAGGGGGGAGAGAGAGGAGGGACAAGGCTGGTTGTTGGAAAGGAGGTGAGAAAGAAAGGGAAAGGAAACAAAAGAATGAATGAGAAAGAAAAGGGCATGATCAGAAATAAAGGATAGAAGGAAAAGTAACTATAGAGACTTTTTTTTTTTTTTTGATCAGGAGAAAAGAGGTCAGCTCCCAAAGGAATGAGGCTACAGTAAATATTTCTCATTAGAAACAGCATCCAGTTGAGCAGGCTGAAAGAACATGAGAAGACAGGCCCAAATGTGCACAGAATACATGAGTCAGGTGTTAGGACATAATTGTAGCAGTAGGAAAGAAACAATCACTTGACTGAAAAAGAGCGTGCACCAGAGGATAGAGATACTACATCTACTCAGATGGTGGCCCCTTTTCCCCCCTTTATGGATATCTATTCCAAATCTAGATGTTGCTCCCTACTGTCAAAGGACACAGCCATCGTATCATTCACACCCATTTTGTGGATAAATATGGCACACCAGACAGAAACAAATGAACACAGTTTCTCTCAGAATAAACACAGAGAGTATCTGCCTACCAAAACTAGCAGAGAGGACATTAACAAACCACTGTAACACTCCCCCACCCTCAAAGACTCGAACCCCCCAAGAACTAATTTGTGTATATAGAACTAGCATTTCATGCTGTCGGCTTTACAGTGTAAATATGGTTGACAAAAAGACATCTCTAAGTCTTGATGTGCCCAGACTTACAGATTTGTAAAGCTTGTATGAATTTAGTCCCTTCCAAACTGTCTTCCCTTCCTTTAGAAAGTACTGTGAAAGTAGACCAGTGCTTTTAAAACTAGGAGCCTGGCTCTTCTGAGAAGACTCCAGTCTCCTCTGAACAATACGCAAAGCAAACTCAGGGAGGGAACATGAGAAAAAAGAGAAGTCTTCTTTCCTCCTTCTTTTTTTGCCCAAGACTCACCAAAACAAGAGTCTAGTATTGAATATTCAACACTGAATACTAACTGCTCAATAGACGGTCTGTTTGCAGAGCTCAAAGTGGAAATGACCCAGCAAGGAGGAGAGGTGAACGCACTGCTCCATCCGTGTGATTAAACTGCTCTGTAAATGCAGTCCTCCCCACCTCATTACAATGGAGGCCATTTGCTGCCCCTACCACAACTCACTTTCAAAAAATGTTTGCATTAGAGGGGCCCCTACATCAGTATTGTCACCGTGACTCTACATTTAGGATAGGAATGTGAATTCCAGCTCTGGAAAACCTTTGCTAGCCCAGCAGTCCAACCAGCAGGATGTGTTACTGCCACTGCTTGGGAAAAAGCAAGCACAGGCACAGTTTACAGAGAAGCACAGCAGCCAGCAGAGAACAGTCCCTGCTTTCAGCCTGCACAACACATGGAGTAAATCTCACCTGGCAGCTGCCTTGTTCTGCCATCGACCTTGGAAGTCTCTTAAGCTCTCCTCCTCTGAGGTAGGACATTTTGGTGTCACACAGTGAACACCCAGGAAACCAAGCTGGAACAGAGGTTGGTGTGTAAACACAACACACCATTTAGCAAATTTGCACTCTGCCTCTCATCAGGCCAAATTTCCCTGGATAACAAAAACATAGCTCATTCTACCCTTAACCCCAAGAGACCCAAAAGAAACAGCTTTTTGGTTACACAAGGCACATTTTTCAGACCTGTCATGCAGGGAATTCCTGCTCTGTCTCTTGCATCATGTTGCCCCCAGTGAGACCTCTGTCTCACGCACAGCACTGGGCACAGCTCCTTTCCTGCTGGCCCTGAGGTGCCAAGCTTGTTAGCCAGCAAATCTCTGTCCTGCTGCTTAGCCTGGTCTGGCAGACAGAGACCTGGAGCTGAAGGGCTGTGCTGAGGGGTGGGTGAGTCCCTCCACCATCACACAAGCCCGTGCACCCAGGAAAACACATTGCAGGAGCAGGCATCTCTCATCACAGAACAGCACAGATCTGCTGCACCCTGACACACAGCATTTGGGACCAAGTCTCTGTTTTATAGTGCCTTGCACCTTTTTTTTTGTTTTGTTTTGTTTTGTTTTTTTACAGTGTCTATCAGGCCCCTGTTACCTTAAGGACCAGCAAGGAATTTTTGTTTCCCCATGTTGCTTAAGTTTCTTAAGGAGTAAAGGAGCAGGAAGGATTTTACTTTCCTCTGAGCATCAGAGATGGCAACACACAGGAGTAGGGTACCTAGAAGCTAATGACATCAAGTACTCATTTGCTTAATTAGAACATCCTGCCACATGCTCATGGTTAAACTGAATGTCAGATGAGGATGAGAACCACACAAGTCAAGTTGTTGAGGACTTTTTCCCCCTTTGAAGGGTAGCATTTTGTCTACTTCCTACAACCATCTATGAATTTGAATCAACAAGTGGTCTGTTTCAGCGAGATCCTAGAATATTAGGAAAGCATACAGCCTTTCCTACTTGGCCTCTGACACAGTTGTTGGTCTCTTGCAGCAGTTTGCACCTTTGTCATAGGGTGCTTAAGTGTCCTTAGTTGTAAAAGGATGTTCTGTGGGGTCTTTTGATTCAGGTGTGCATTGCTGCCACCATGGGGGTGAAGCACCTCTGAAACACAGGAGATTCCACACAGCACTGGATGACCACTCATGAGACCCTACTAACGAACGGGGCTCTCCCTCCGTATTTCCTTTCCTCAGCTATAACTGAGGTAGTCCAAACACTTCTGAAATAGTTTAGCGATTAAAAGTGGTCTAGAAGGGATTTAAAAAAAAAAAAAAAAAAAGGGTGTTAGCCTTTCTAACATTGCATTTAATGGTACCTCTACTTTTTGGGTTTTCTCACTACTTCTAAACTTCCCTTGTCACTGCATTTCTGGTATTTTACTGCTTTACAAGTATAGCACAAGCTAGATCGGAACATACAGACCTATACAAGAACAGAGAGCTCCTGTCCTTTTTTTTTTTTCTTTTTTGACCTGTAGATCTCATTTGCAAACTTATATTTGTGTATAAGACTTTTTTTCATATAATGAATTTTGCCTGACTAATATGAGCATCTGTAAGTCTTGCCCCAAGTAGCCAAACCAGCTGAAGAAACAAGTCTGATAGTATAATTCTAAGGAATGGAAGTTTAAAAAGCGAGAGAAGAGAAGGTGAATGACAACAAGTATTTCAACTTCTAGCAACGGTATCCCTTAATTAAAAAAAAAAAAAAAAAAAAAAAAAAAGCAGTAATTTTAAAGCTTGAAACTTGTAGTCCTTTCTTCCAGGCAAATATCAGGTTTTTTTCTAGACACAATCTCAGCAAGGAAATGAAAGCCCCTAGGGAAGAGGATTTTGTGGTTTTGATTGTTTCAGTCCCTGCCATGGGGTTCATGAACACCCAAAGCTCCAATGTGAAGTCGATCAGAGTGATGATCGCAGCATCCGACTGTGACTACATCCAGCCAAGAGAGATGAAATCCCAGCATTTGTCCCCAGCCTACTACTCTGAAATGAATGCCTCTAATTCCCAGGGCTGTAAGTTTCAGGCAATCTGTCATTCAGAGCATGTTCTGGCTATCTAAAATATATTGTTTGCTCTGATGATAATATTTGGTGTCCTGCACAATTAATTATGAATACATCGTTCATAGCTGTGAATCAACTCCTTCGTTCCTGCAACAACTTCCATCTCAGAGAAATTAAGTTCAATTACCAATAAAAGAAAACAAGGTGCTTAACTGTAGCTGAAGTGAAGGAAACAAGACAGCACCGAGCCCTACATTTCACATTTCAGGCTTGAGGCAAACTAAGCTTCAAATGAGCTTTCTGTTACTGGGTGCAGTCAAGAGCCAAGGCTCTATTTAACCCCCTCCACTTTTTCCTGATTTCAAATTTATCAGAAAGGGAAGAATCATTGAAAACATTTAATCCAAGATGTGTTTATATGGAGAGAATGAAACTACAGCTCTTGCAGTAAGCAAGAAAGACTCTGATACCAACTTTACGCACCATTTCTAACACTGTCTAGTATTTAATAGCTAATAAACTACTTTTGCTGCAAATCTCCTGAGAGAAAATAAACATAAATGAAGGCAAGCCAGTAGTGCTAGTTATGCATGTAAAATAGCCACAATTAAGTTATTATGCATTTCCAGCTGTGGGGAGGGATCATTACACGTTAACCCTGAGCATCTGCCCTCTCTCAGGCACACACATGGACTTCAACAGGTGTTTCCCTTGTGGAGCCACTGCAGGATCAGAACCCATCTTTAACAGCAAATCGTATTAGTTCTAAAAGTTCCCAGAAACTCCCTGGCACATATACTCAATTCCACAGGATCTAAAAGATGTGTGTAAACATGCCAGCGGCCCAGATATCCTAAAAAACCCACACAGGCCTCCACTGCCTTAATCATCACCACACACTCTTCCTTCCTACACTCGTTATCTATGGGATCACTCAGCCATCAAATATCCTTTACACTATCCATCTTCCTAACCAGTATGTCAGCAATCAAATCCCCTTGGCTGCCGGGACTCTGGGCTCCAGCAGGGTTGGATCGTACCAGATATTCATTTTCACACACAATGAAACAAATAGAAAATCCAGCACAGATGCAGGGGAACAGACGAGTAGGTGAACTTGAGAAATTCACAAACCTCAGCACCCACAGAATTGTGAGATCATTATTTGGACTCCATTGTCACATCCAGTATCCCCAAAGGACTGACCTTATATTTGTATTAGTTACATGACAGCCCACCACTGCTCTCAAGGCATTGTTATGAACCATCAAGCCCCAGCTGTATTGAAGGCCACCTCTTCGAAAGTCTTGATCTGAAGAGGTGCTAACATATCATCACCACACAGACTTCAGTGATCCCACGATTTGATCTTTAGTTTGCTGTGCTGAAATCCTATGTATGGAAATAGTATTCCAGAGGATGCACCTCTTTTTGACTGTCCTAACTTGCAAACCAGCTGCAAATTAGCTAGCAAAATGCAAAGATGTTTACATTCAGAGACACTGCAGATTTTACAACTACACTAACTTCCTTGCCTGCACAGACCCTGCATTGCCGGCTGAAAACCAGCCTTACTCCCTAAAGGCAAGCAAGCCAACAACCCTGATGGAAGCAGGATACTCTTCTCATGACTTTCTGTTGGACAGCTGTAGCAGCATCACAAGCGTCTTAGCACAAAATGGTCCCTTCTAATTTTGAGAGGGTCTTTTGCTCAATATATGTTTACTATAGTAAAGGTGCACCTGAAATGGATCAGTTGAGGCTACAGGTTTCTTTACCGTCCACATCCAAAAGTTTTGTCTGTCAGAATCCAGAGTCCCTTTTGTAATGAGGATTGCACTCAAAAAACCAAAAAACAAACAAACAAAAAACCAAAACCAAAACCAAACAAAAAAAAAAAAATCTTGAAGACTGTAAACCATAAACTGCAACTTAAATAAATGAAACAATTTCCTACAGTTCTATGGCTCTTCTTATGCAAAACCCTGTTTTAGTTCTTTTTTCTTTCCATCCTTTTAAAGATCCTAGCTGCAGGTAAATATTGCAGAGCAGGGAGAAATACCACAATTGCCTCTCCCTAAGAATTTTATAGCTAATTAATTAGCAGACAAATAAAAAATAAAATCATTATTTTCTCGGAGTCAGACTCAAAAGATTAACTTCTTAGGTCGAGGCAATTTTCACCACATTTTAAAACCTCTAAAAAATCCCAACAGATTTTACAAAGTTATTAAACCCCCCTCAGGAATGAACCCGCTCCAGTGACAGGAACTGGGTTTAGACCCTTGTTCTACTGCTGCTGCTGAAGGCAGAGGGAGCTGCCAGGAATCGGGTCCTGCCGTGCAGGCATTGCCCGCACAAACTCTGCAGCTCGCAGGAAAGAAAACTTTTGTTTTTCCCTCCCCTGCTCCATTTCTTTCATTTGCAAAATCCTGTAAGATACAAAGTTACACAGGACAAATATTCAGGTTCAACTATATAAAGGACCAGTGGTATTTCTTCTGCATCTCCATATCAAATCAAATTTAGGATTCAAAAGGATTGTAGGATCATCGTAACTGCTCAGTAGGTTAGAGCCTTTATAAACACAAGTTCTAAAACAATACTCTTTTTTTCCTTTATTGGAATAAAAAAAGTATGGAAAATACTCCAGGAAAGTAAGAGGGAAAAGCCAATAGCAAGTTTCCTCTTTACTGTGTTGTAATAAGCAAAACAAAGAGTTTTCAGAAGCAAAATCAACCATTCGTTTGGATTTAACAGATCGGGAC
This sequence comes from Chamaea fasciata, assembly GCF_029207755.1. Taxonomy (NCBI): domain Eukaryota; kingdom Metazoa; phylum Chordata; class Aves; order Passeriformes; family Sylviidae; genus Chamaea; species Chamaea fasciata. Next base: position 61,487,491 of record NW_027094090.1, on the reverse strand, counting down.
CTAAGATTGCACACTTTAGCATCACACATACATTCTGAAACATCACAGCTCCATTCCCAACTAGCATTCAAGTATTTATTATCAATACTGGTAATTTCATTAATTGAACCACGATATGAAAGCCATTAATTGTCTTCAATCAGTGCTTAATATGCTAGATGCTTTTTAAATGGCAAGCTCGTAGCAAAGGTCACCCACCACTGCTGCAACACCTGTTTATGTTGATAAGAAGATAGACTAAAATCTGGCCACTGCCACAAAGTTTTCAACCCAGGCAGTGGAAGCAGCTTTTCGTGGTTCAAACAAACTGCTTTAAGGGCCTAATCCCAACGTCCTTGACAGCACTGAAAGGCTTTCTGCTCATTTTAATGGGCTTTGGATCAGCTCCTAAGTCTCAGCTTCAAGTCCCAAGGATCTCATCTATCTAGTGCCTGAAAACCAGCGGAGGTTTTGCCTGGCTCCAACACTGAAATGAAGAGGGATATTTACTGAGTTGTGCGGTAAAGTTGCGCTCCAAGAACGCATCACTGTTTCCTTGGTGTTCTGCGCCCTGAGCGGAGCGGCGGGGGCTTCCCCGGGGGTGCGGCGGGGCAGGGAGTTCGGCAGCCCCCCGGGAAATCCACGGCGCCCCGCGTCCCCGCACGCCGCTCCCGAGCGGGCGGCATCCTCCTGCGTGGGACAGCCCCTGCGGGCGGCACGGGGACCGGGCAGCGGGGCGAGGGCTGTGCCCCGCCGGCGGCGCCCCGTACTCACCGCGCCGATGTCACTAGGGGGGGCTGCGGCTGAGGAAAGCCGCTGTGAGCGCCCGGGGTCGCCCGCAAAGCTTCCCCCGCCCGCCCCAGCCGCCCCTCGGGGGGCCCCGGGCGCTGGCCCCGAGCACCCGGCCTGCCACCGCCCTCTCGCCAGCCCCGACTGCTCCGAGGTGAGATGGGGCACGGTGCCGCTGTCCCCGGTCCCCCGGAGCTGTTGGATGCCGGCGGGGCTGAGGGATGAAGGGCAAGCCCCAAAAGCCAGATACAGCCCCCCGGAATCATCCCTTACATCCCTTAGTGTCCCACAGCGGAGCGGCGGGGGAGTCCGGCGGAGGCTGCACACTCTCCCGGCGGCTCGACGGCGCCGGGCCCGGCTCGGGGGAGTTACGAGCTTGAGAAATTACACCCGGGGGCGGGCGGCCGCCTGACGGGGTTAAAGGCGGCGGCGAAACGACGCGATGAAAGATACCCGCATGTCCAGCGAAAAGGGCGTATGGCCCTACTGTGTGGGTGCCCCACTCCGCGGCTGCGGGAGAGCCCCGAGGGCGGCGGGAGAACTCCAAGGGCAGCTCCTCGCCAAGCGCCGCCGCGCCTTGCCTGGGCTGGGCCGTCGGGGCTGGGCGCTGCTGCGGGTGAGTTGCCGCTGTCCCGCCGGACACCTGCGGTTGGGGGCTCTCCGGGAGCCCAGGCGACCAGGAAGCCCTTTGGCCTTGGTGACAGCTCTCCAGGGTCACTCTACAGGTTAGAGGGACGGGAACTAAACTCGATGGAAGCACCCGGCACTGTTGGCCGAAGGTGAAGGAACCAAACCGTTCCCCTACCTTAAAATTTGAATCGCGGGTGATTTTTTGTTGTTGGTTTTTTTTTTTTAATCCCGGTGGTTTAGGGAAAATCTGCTGAAGATGAATTAAAACATGACTGATTTTTTTCAATGAAGCCATATTTCTCCACAATGCAAGGGGATCTTTACATAACAACTGAAACTCAGGAGAAAAGCTAATTGGATTAAGTCCTGTGAAAGGGAGGTTAAGGTGTCTGAATGAAACAACTGCAAAGCTCCACTTCTCTTGCCATCTGCTTAGCAAGACTAAAGTGTTTTCTGATTAATATTATCTTAATCAATCATGCTGCCACTTATTACAGCCTTACTGAAAATAAGAAACGAATAGTACGGAGGCCAAGTCCAAGAAAAGACAATTCTTATAGGAGGGACAGAAAACGGGGGGCTTTTTTTGTTAGGTTTGGGTTTTTTCTTTCCTTAAAGACCCGTTCCTCTCGACAACGAGATGTTGCCGGCAGTCCCCTCAATCCCGCCTCGGCAGTGCTGCCGGACAGGAAGACAACTTTCTCTAACACCCTCTTAGCTCCTGCACACGCTCTGACCCGAACTCAACGATTCCTTCCCCGACGATCTTTCTCCCCGGAAAAGCCCGCCTGGGTTTTATCCTGGGGACCCAGCAATAAATGTGGCCCAAACCCGGCCGGTGTCGCCGGTGGCCGGCGAGGGCCGGAGCCAGCCTGATACATCGAGCGCCCCGCGCCGGGACCGGGGCAGGAACAGCCGAGCGGGGTCGGGCAACACGCCTCCCCTTCTCTCTTTTCTCCCTTGTTTTTAATCAATATTTAAATTTTACAAAACACCCTTCGGCCGCATTGGGAACGAGGGATGAGAAGGACCTTCGCGGGTTTGTGGCGGCACTCAGCGAAGCGGTTCCGAGGCGGGACTGCCTCTCCCTATCGCCCCTTACCCCGTGTGCACCCGCACGGGCACAGCGCCGGCAGCCCTGGAGGAGCCGGGACGGAGGTGCGAGGCCCCGAGGGAGCGGAGGAACGCGGCCCGCCGAAGCCATCGGGAGGCGCGGAGGGGACCCGATCCCGCTGCGGGCAGCTCAGCTTCGCCGCCACCTCGCCGCCGGGCACGGCGGTCACAGCCGGCGCAGCGGCTGCCGGAGGGGACGGGACAGATCAGGGGCCGTCCCCCGGCTGAGCCCTGCCTAACCTGCGATCTGTCCGCCTAGGGCACGCCTGGGCGGGCAGGCAGGGAGGGAGGGGAGAGGGAGCGGGAGTTCTCATGTGCTAATAAAATAAATGAAAATTTCAGAGGTGACTGTGGCGGCCGCCCGCCCTCCTCTGCTCCCGGAAGCCCAGGGGCTGCGCTCCGCTCAGAGCGCAGGGGCTGCGGCGGGTGGAAACCGCGGGAGCGCGGGCAGGGCGGCGGGAGGGAGCGGGAGGGCAGGGGCCGCCGTTTCGAGAGGCTGCCGGCTGACAGCGGGAAGACCTAGGCCTGGGCCCTGCCTCACGCCCCTCGCCGCCGCCCCCAGGCCGGGCGGCAGAGGCGCCGTCGGATGGTGGTGCGCGGGCTGCGGCTCTCGGGGCGGGCGGCCTCGCCTCTGCCACCGTCCCTGACCCTTCCCGCCGGGGCTTCTCCCCGCTGGCGGCGCCCGCTGGTGGTACTTCGGCCGCCGTTCTCCCGACCGGTTACAGGACCGGCCAGGGCATCTTTTGGAGGTGCGGAGAGAGAGACCCAACCCTGCCCTTCCCCAAACTTCCTTCTCTCCGAATCGGCCCAGCCCCGACTTTGCCCGAGGGACAGGATTGCCTCGCTGCTGGGTTTGCCCTTAACCCACCAACCATCTTCCCTAGTAAACCTAGTTTTCTCGCCTCGTTGCTGCTCTAACCGAAGTGAGCGCCTAAAACTAGAAGCGGAGAGGCAATTAGTTTGCTGGCCAGTAGCCTATGATGAAGAGCGAAAAAAAAAAAAAAAAAAAAAAAGAAGAAACAAAAAAAAGAAAAAACACCCTCTGCTCTGTCGTATCTGCAAGTGGAACCGTAGGGCTCCTCCAGCCCGGGAGCGAGAGCTCCCCCTCCGCGGCCCCCGCACCCCGCTCCCCCGCACACGCCCGGGCTCATTTGCCTGCGAGGCCGGTGCGGCGGCGGCTCCCCGCGCTGCCCCCGCCGCCACGGTCAAGTTGAAAAGTCCTCCCTGACGGGCGAAAGGAGCCCGCTGCCTGCGGGGGGGGGAAACTTACCTGTGGAGTCCATATCGGGTTCCTCCAGCAACCCGCAATGCATGCTCTTCCCATGGACGGGACGGGAGCCCCAAGGTCCCGGGGTGTGCAGAGTCTCTATCTCAGAGATGCGCGGGGGAGAGGGAGCAGGGTGGCAGCGAGGGGGTAGGGAGAGAGGACAGAGGCAGATAGTTGGGGAAGGGGGGTGTAGAGCGGGAGAGAGGGACACTCCGTAATCCAGCAGGGCAAAGCCAGACCCGTCAAAATGTTTGCGGATGTTTCATGGGAAAAAGCATCATTTTATAGAAGCCCTGATGGGAGAAATGTCATTGATAGGCCAGCCAGCCTGATGAATGGCTGCTACTCAGATGGGGATGTGGCAAGGCTCAATGTGAAGCCCATTGTGATGCTGTTTTGAATAAGAAAAGCTTTCCTCCAAAAAGGGGGGCCTTAGATCTACGCAATCCCAACACTTCGACTTCCCTCTTCTATTAGAGCATTAGAAACGTTTTTCTTATTTAAAGTTCCAGCGGTCTTTCCACTCCTCCCTTCCCTCCCCCAGCCCCCACCCAAGGTCCTTGGCTCATTACAGACCGAGATCAAAATTGGCTTAGATCTTCAAACGGGCAGTAGGTTTGGGGTTGTGCTCTTTGGGGCTGCCGGGTGTGCATGCAGCGCGGCCGAGCTCCCCTCCTCCTCCTCCTCCTTTTTCTCCTCCTCCCGGTGGGCTCTGGGTTGGGATCCTTCGCGGGCACATGGCATTGGAAGTTGCACAGCTTCCCAAATATCTTGTAAGCTTAGTTTATTGGAGAATTAAAAAAAAAAAAAAAAAAAAAAAAAAAAAAAAAAGAGAGAGGGGAAAAAAAAAAAAAAGGCGATGTGTGTGGGTAGGAAAGGGGGGGTGTGAGAATAGAGAAGTTGCCAGTATCTCGGCAAGCGATGCTGGCACTGCAGACCTGCGGCAGGGACTCCCGTGCGTCTCCCCGGGCCTCGGGGAGAGAGGGCAAGGCGGTGGGGGCCGCTCGCCACCGGCTTGTCTGGCAGCGGAGAGCGGCTGACCCGGAGAGCTTTCCATGGGACAGGCTGAAAGCAGGGGGGTGGGAGAACCCGATTGCCAAGAGAAATGAAGAACCAAACGGGGTGCATTTTCGAACTGCTGTTTGCGTCCCAGCTTTAGTCCGAGGATGCAAGGATCCCTTTACGGGTTAGAGGATTGCGGGGGGAGAGTGGGGCAGGACAGAGGTTGGAAAAAGTTGCTTATTCTGCATGCGGTTGTATGTGCTGGAAGTGGAAGTAAAAGTGCAAAGCTAGGGCTCTGATAAAAGTGGCTGGTTTAGGGAAGGAAAAGCTGTGATTAGAATATGAATAGAGCTCCAGGAGAGGAAGAGAAAGGGGGATTATAGCTGAATTACTTTGACCATGGACAGAGCCAACGTTTTCCACTCTTCTCCCCCTCTCCCCTCCCTACACACAGACTACCCCCCTTCCCTCTCCCCGTCGGGGAAAAAAAAAAAAAACCACAACAACAACAAAAAAAAAACCCCAAAAAACCAAAAACCAACAAAACCACCAACCCCACACAGCAAAACAAGCGGCGAGGTTGCTAAAGAGGAAGCTCCGCGGAGCTTTCGCATCTCCAGGCGGGCCGGCGGCAGGGGAGCCGGCGGGGCATCTCGGCCCCTGCGGGCCGGGCGGGCACCGGGGGGGCTGATGCGCACCCCCATAAGGCCGAATTTTGGCGTGGGGAGCCTCCAGTGTGCACGAAGTAAAAATAATACCAAAGAGACACAGTTCAAAACCAGAGTCTGCAGCCGGCGGAGAAACCTTCGCGGTGACGGCAGGGACGCCGGCCGGCTCTGCCCGCCGCGGGGACGTGTCCAGCGAGGCGGGAGCAGGGCCCGGGGAGGCTGATGCTGCTTCTCTCTCTGCCCTCTACCCCAGCAAAAAACAACTCCAACTCAACGCAAGGGCTCTACTCTTTCCCGATGGCCATGGTAATCCCGACGAGGAACTTCCATCTCTCCGTTCCCCGTACAGCGGGTGCCGCCGGGCTGGCTCTGCTCCGGGCGGCAACCGCACCGGGGCCCCGACGGGGCGGGCACGGCCGGCTCTGTGCCACCGCCTCCCCTCGACGGCGCGGCCGGCGGCTGCTGCCGCCGCCCCGGCCTTGCCCACAGAATCCATCACCCCCGCCCCGGCCTCCTCGGGGCTGCCCGGCCACCGGCTGCCGCCCCTGCGGAGCTCTGGCCTTCCCCGCACCGCCCGTATCGGGGAGCGTCCCCCGCTCACAGCGAGGGAACACGCTTAGCCCCGCCGCTGAACGCCCCTGCGGGCCGTGCGGGTGGGTTTTGATTGTCACCGCCAAAACGGTGACATTTCCCCACCTTTTATGGTGGTTTTCCCACTTTCTTTTTCCTCAGGGCTTTACCGTGCATGATGCAAGCCCTGAGGGGAGCCCGGGGGAAGGCCGTGGGTGAGGGCTTCTGAGGGCCAGTCTGCTCTTTTCGGGAGAGCCCCGGGCCCCGTGCGGGTGACACAGCTCCCCAGAAACCTCAGGGACATTTTTGTCTCTGAGCAGGGCTCGTTCTTCACGGGGTTTTGAAACCCGCGTTAACTTTAGAACCCAGGAGATGCCGCCGGCCGTTGGCGCCGAGTTACCCGGTGCCCGCACGGCTTCCAGCGGGCGGTCACAGCCCTCGGCAGCCCCGGGGCGGAGGCGCCCGGCTCCGGGCCGGCACAAGCCCGCGGGCTCTCGCCATCCATCGCTCCGCGGAGCTGCCCGCAGGCAGGGCCTGGCTTCTGGAAACGTGGAACACCTGCCGTGGCAGCCGCAGGGGATCCATCGCGGGCACCCCGCGCTTGTAGAAATTTCACCTTCACCGGTGGAAAGCTTCAGAGATGCTCTCGTGTTGCTGGTATTCCAGAGATAAGCAAAATGAAAATACAGGATTTGTGAACATAGGGATATGCTCCTTCTGGGAGCGATGAGAAGGATGGATGGGATTTAGCACGGCCTGGATGTCTAGAGGCTTGGGTTGCTCTTTGACAGGATGCAAGGGTGCACGTTCTCTGTGGAGGATGATGTGTGGGCAGGATCAACAGCAGCACTTTTGTTAGAGACCAGAGGTACCTGCTGCAATGTGTTTCCTCCCTGCCTCTCCAGGTTAGTTCCTGTCCCCACATTCCTGTGGAATATGTCAATGCTGTTGCTTTCCCTCTCACCTAATCCTCCCTCAAGTATCTCAGATCACCCCAGTGTACTTCATAGCTCCCATTATTATTTCTTGTTTGGGTTTTGCTTACGTATTTAAACAGAATCTCATGCTTCTGGATATCCCACATGACACTTACTGAAGTACTTTATCCTCCTGAAAGCACAGAGCATCTCCTGTGCCACAGGCTGGCAATTTTCAGATGAAAGAAGTACAAGTCACTAGCTACAGTTTTTGTTTTGATACAGTAGACAGGTCTCAGCAAGGATGCAAGTATACACAACCGGGAATTTTCACTCCAAGTTCTTGCCTATGCAGATCATCTACAAGCCATAGAATATACAGAGATTAACCCTACGCTGCATCAGATGATGCATTTTTAGTGCAGAGGGATTCTGCTGTTACTGTGAAAAGAATGCCACCTTTATTCAAGAAAGAATACAAACTTTTGTTGGTGCAGGAAGGGAGAGCAAGATCATCAAGAGAAGGCAAATTCCAGGCTGCTGAACAACTGGATGCAAAGCTGACACACCATTTTAGGTGACCAACAGATAACGAGTTTCTTTTGATGGTTTAGCAAAACAGAGGCAGAGTGGAAGTATGATAGCTTGTATCAACTTATCATCCAGGTATTTTGAGATCTTTCAGAAAAACACATTTCTAGGACTGTCTTTTACTCTGCAACTGTCTGTGCCAGTAGGCTGTGACCACACCTTTTTTGACATAAAAAGCTCCTTATGCTGCTTATGCTGGTACTACACTCTGAGCATCTGCACTGAACTCTAACAAATATTTTGGGGGGAAACTCCAAGAAAAGCATTTTCAACAAAACTACTGGCACAGGGAAAAAAAAAAAAAAAAGAAAAAGAAAAAAAAAAACCCCAAAGCAAAGCAAAGCAACCCCTAAAAATAAACTGTTATCTATTAATTTAGCTAATTCTACTAAAAGGCAACTTTAGGCTGAAGTTGTACAGAACTTTTCCCATAGATTATCAGGGACACTGGCCTGCATTACTTTTAGGAATGGATGGAAATTGCTTGTGAAAGGAGTTACATGAGACAGCTCTTTGCAATACCAGGGATCTGAGTTCAGTGACTCAGGGGATCCTTCTGGATGTATCTCTGTGAAGGCAGTAAGACTGCTGGCAACAGCCAAACACACAGTGACACTTCATTATTTTAGCAGTGGCCTGCAGTCTGTGAGTGGTTCCATATTTTCCTGCCTGAGCCACAGCCTCCTTCTCTCAGTATGAACCCATGCTTCCGTCAACCCTCCTTCCCAGCTCCATTCCTGTTTCTGCTATGTTCATCTACTGGGCAAATCCCATGGACGAAACAGAGAAGGATCTTGTTTCTGTACTGGCTTCTCTTTCCCACTTACTCATCTTTATTACCAGAACAGGAAATGTTAACCTTATTTTACATATATTAACACCCCTGAGGAAGCTATACGTATAGGTGAAGGACAGGATATAGAGTAAGCTGACAGATGACTTCTGGAATCAACTCTGTGTCTGTGCTTGGGGAACATGATGCTGACAGATGCAAGATCTGGGAGAGGAACATCAAAAGGCTGCCTAGGTAAACAAGTGCACCAATTCCTTCAAAAGCCTTTAATTGACACAAGCACCACGACGAAGTGGCTAGGGCAGGCACAGATGCAGGTATCAGGTAGAAAATGAGCAGAAGAGCAGAGGCATGCAAATGATGGATTGCACACACATGGGGCAGGGGGCACCTTCCTTTTAGCTGGAAAGAAAAGTAACATGAATTGCAGCTGGCATGCTTTAACTAGACATTTCTGAAGCCAAGTTTTGTTGAAGATGAGCACAGCAGCCTTAGATGATCTTCTCTTATTAATGTCTGTGAAAGGAATTTTGCTCAGCCCAAGCTCTCTTCTGCTTATAAAGTAGTGCAGTGACAGTGTTGCCAGAAGAGAACAGTGGAAATATCTGGTTCACATTGGTCACTGGTCAGTCTGTATGGAGGAAGGGAATTCACTCTCCTGTGCAGTATCATCATTGTAGGAGTTGAGACGACCCACTGGCCCCAGGGCTGCTGCCCAGAACGCTCAGCCTGGGAGACACTTGCTGACTTGAGCTTGAGAAAAGGGCAAGCAGTCATCGATTTCCGAGCTTACACCAGATTTAGCCGGCTTTTGTTGTGTGTAGCTGGTACTAGTTACCAGAGGATTTGTACTGTGTGTTGGAAGAAGAGCCAGCCCTAAAAACTATTATAGACAACAGACACAGAAAAGATCCATTCCAGACTGCATCTCAGCTGCCGAACAACTGGATGTGAAGCTGTCATATCCTTTTAGATGATCGACTGATAATGAGCTTCTTTTGATCTGCCTGGAGCATAGAGAATTACCTTCAGTGCCTGACTCTGACTGGCAGGGGGAGGCTTGAATGCAGAGTTTAAGTTTCCAATTCACCAGGAGTTCAAGGGAAAACTGTTGCCATTATTAGAACATGATTTTAGCAAGAAATTAGAACTTCACTGTTAAGCACACCAACTTCTTTCTTAGTTCTTGAGCTATTTCTCAGTTTATGTTTTACTGTCAAGTAGACAATAACTACCATGCACCATCTGGAATGGTAAAGCATATGCATAGGTCAAGGAGCTCCCCAAAACTCAGGCTAGTGAAAGACAAAGACTCTGCTGCAGTTAGCAGCAGGGAATTGCTTTTGATTTGGATCTAACATGCTGTTTATATACTGGCTGGGAGGAGGGGACAAAAGGACATGCACAACAAAGTTATTGGAAAAAATACATGGTCACTGGAACCACCTCAGTTACCTGCCTCAGGAAATACAGAAATAAAAGGGTAACTGCAGTTAGGAGAAATACATATTGTTGTTTTTCTTCCCGGCGGTGAGATGCAGAGCAGTGGGTAGCTCACGAGCTTGGAAGAATTTTTTGGAAGATGGATCAAAGGCCTAAGTCTATTTGCTGGGTAGACAACAAAAATATTTGCTGTTGATTTTTGGGACAAAAAGAGAATAAAGCCATATAGACTGCTTTTTTTAAAAAGCCAAGCTCAAAAAATTCTCTGTATTAGCTCTGACCTGGGTTTGGAGAGTTTAACTGACAGTCCCGGTGTTTTGGGATGAAAGTTTGTACGTAAGAAAGGCAGAGGGGCTGTATTTGCCTCCCAGGCTCATAAGGTGATTTCTTAAAAGATTGCAGAGAGGCAAAACTGATTCATGCAGTCCTGGCTACCTGAAAGCAGAGAGTCTGACTAAAGGCCACATATCCAGGGCAGAATAGAATGACAAAAGCAGTTGTCTTTACTCTTGCACCTTTCTACCCCTTCCCAAAGAAAGAACTCCTCTACTGAAACTGGTGGGCCCATGCTGAGATGGAAATATTTCATGAGAAGTATGGACTGAAGTCAGAACTTGGTTCAAAGTTTCTAGCAGCATTTAGGTCTAAAACATGGATCCACTTCTGGGCTTCTAAGCCTTAGACACAGAAACTGGAATCCGGATCCTCACCGTGCCTTGCACACGTTAAGCCTCCCAGCACTGGTCCAGATAATAGCAAAGAGTCACCATCTGGCTGGATTTTACGGTTTGATGAAGTGCTCAGTTTTAAGGCAAGCACGTGTCTGGCACCTGGGGACTGTGGAGGCCTGATCCCAGTTCTGGCACAGTCTTTCTGTGGCCCTGGGCAAGTCACGTCCTCTTCCGAAGAGGGAATTCATCAAGTGCCCCATGGCCCTGCTGAAATGGCAAAGGGCTGTAAAACAATCCTCAGCTCCAACGGGAGGAGAGGCCGGCTGGAGGGGCTCTCAGCAGTGCTAAGCCAGCTCCCTGCCACAACTCCAGAGGTGCTTGTGCTAAGACACGGCTGAGGAGGGCTCCTGTGGGTCACTGTGGGAGGGCTGCAAGCCAGCAACCTTGTTTCAAGGCCTATGCTCCCCCTCACTAGGGCCATCCTCATCCTCAAGAGCCTTGGGGCAAAGTACAGACAGATTTTTAGCCCCTCTGGTTTGGTTTTGCAGCTGTGTGACACCAGTTACTGTCATGCTTTACAGGTGGCCAGACGAGGGCTTGCAAATCCCTCAGGTTTCGTCAGGTGCACAGCACTTTTCATTAGTTTGCCCTTTGTTACCACTAACCAGTGAAATATTCTTCAGTCTTTATAGCTTTTAATTTTGATGTACTCCCATTTTGCTACAAACCACAGATTTTTTTTAGTTACCATTAGAAAACAAAAGAAAAGACACAGTAATTTCTCATCATCATGAGTCTATGTTTTTCAATGGTTTTCCTCCCTGTTTAAACAAGAAATAAGGAGTTCAATGAATTAAAAAGCTCTCTTTGCTGCACATTGAAGCTTCTTTGTAAGGAAAACCCTTAATGAGATATGGGCATTACAAACAAAACCAATTCTGCTTAGTGGGAGCCCTTCCTTTACTTTCATCTTAAAATTATTACATCTCAGTATGCTTTATTTCATAATATATCCTCTTTGAATGCCAAAATTGGCCAGTCTGGTTTCATTTTTCTTTATAGTTTGTTTTTCTTATTTACATGTTTGGATACATTTACTTAAAAAAATAAATAAATAAATACCTGTAAGGGTTATGTAAATGATTTGAAGTGAAGCTGGTTTTCTGAACTCTAGTGACCTGTGTTGCTCTCAGCTCCAGAACTGGCCAGAAGCCCCGTGCTTTGCTCTCTACCCCATAGCATTCTGCAGCTCAGCCCTGACTTCATTCTGTTTCTCACAACCAAACAGTAGGGCTGGACATGTCCAGTATTCATCAGGATACATAGCACTTAACCCTTTATCTGCAAAGCAAGTGGCAACTTATACTACATGGAGTTAGGTATCTTTTCCAACAGCAGCACACATGTCTAGCTCGTATCAGAAAATGGATTGCATCTGGCACTTCAGCTGGGACTGATGCTCAAGACCTTCCTGCCAAACAGCAATTCTAGAAAGCTTCTCCTGGGCATTATATACAAAGAATAAAGAAGTTGCAATGGAATGAAAACCTTATGGTAGTTTTCTAGACACAGCTCCTAGTGCTAAAGCCTTCAGATTTTCTCAGGTGTTGTTCAGGATATGGTATCTAATTCAGCAGTTAGATAGTGATGGCAGGGTTGATCTGGGCAAGACTAGCTCCAGCAGTACAGCCATGAGCTGACATAAGACCTTTTTTCTGAAAGCATTCACAGTATAAAAAGGGGGGAAGGGAGGTTGTCTGGGAAGATAATTCAAACAGCTGCAAGGATGAGGCTCACCAGAGGAAAGTAATGTGACAGCTCTGGGGTTCTGTATTTTACCTCATCAGTCCATGCATGACAATTTTTTCCTGACTGCAGTAAGATTCCTTCCATGAATTGCCACTTTGACCAATCATATTCCAGGAATCCATAGCCATTTGTTCTGTTTCTGCTGGTGGTTTTGTAATGCTTATTCCATTGCCAAGAGATTACTTGCAGGTGTCAATTATGATGGAACATAGACAGCCTCTTAGAGACACAGTAAGTAAGTATCAGAGTTTCAACCCAGATCTGCACTCAAATAAGCCTCCAGTGTAGGCACAGGCTTAGGACAGGCAGCAGTGATGTGTAAATACAGCTGATGTAGGTATCACCAGAGCAGCTGATAGTGGGTGACCCTCACTTACTGCCAGACATGTCTAGTTTCTAGGCTTTACTGGATCCATCATTCTTAAGGCTGCTCCTCCCTTCCTAAACTTCAGCTACTACAGGATATCCTTCACCCTCAAAAACTCATTCCTCCCCATGCTTTCATCAGCTTGAGGTGAACGAGCTACAAGGTTCCTCCTGAGGGCTGCACACAGACCTTTTTTCACAATGAGGTTACTCATGAGCACATTCTTTGTTGCTTCTCCATCTCTCCTGTAACTGCTTCAATTTCCACGTGTGCAATTTCCACATTTCTTAGTCTTCATGTCCTGCAGCTCTGACCACCCAACCTAGGAGACCACCTAGGAGAGAACTAGGGAGCAAGGACCCTTATCCTCAGCGGGTTTCCTTGGTGTCCCCCAGCAGCCGTAGCCTTAGAGGCTCACTCCCTCTGCTGGTGTTCCTGAGCTGCAGCTGGGCCAACTCAGGCACCAAAGCAAAGGTTGTTCATTCGGTGGAGGCTTTTGGTTAACCTCTTCCTCCAGTGTGGAGGACGTCACTCTCTCACTCTCTTAAAACTCTCTTGTAAGTAACCCTGAACTGTTTGGATCCTGGAAGAGGTGCTTCAAAAGGTTTTCTAATCCAGCTGTGCTGTGTTGACATCCGTGTTGTCACCAGTCCAATTACAAGAAAAAGGGGGAAAAAAAAAGAGAAGGAAAGTAGAATCTATTTCTTCAGGATTGGTTTTTAAGCCCAAACAGAGAAGTATTATTTTAAGCATTTTGTGGAAGGCTAAAAAGAAATCTACTCAGGCTGATACTCATCTGTGCTCAGAGCTAAGAGAACAGCAGCATGAGCAGTGTCAGGATCAGTACATAAAGTTCAGCCATATGAGGAGCCAAAGAGCATCTCAGGACTTCCACACCATAGGCAGTGTTCTGTATCCTTGCTGACCCAGAGTGCTGCTCTTCACTGAAGGATAGATGAAGTCTGCGCGTGTTGATGTCCTTCGTTTAAAAAGTTAACTGCATGCTTTGCTGAGTAAGAGCTCATTAGTTTAGGGTACTAAATGATTCTTAGTTCATCCACTGCTTTAGTTCTAGGCTTCAGACCTCATGAAAAAATCCAGCTATTCCCTTTCTAAATCCTTTCAGGTCATTCAAACCTGCTTCACTGTCAGTGAAGGATTTGTTGTTCTTCATAGGTTTTGTTTTGTTTTTAAAATGCTTTGGTTATTTTCGTATTTTAAAAAAGTTCTAGGGTCCTATGACAGCACACTAGGTAATGATCATTACCTAGTGTTTGCAGCCTGTCTTTTCAGGACTTTGAGCCAGTGTATTATCAGATCTGCCACCCTCAGTAGGAATGGAATAGGTATCTGTGTGCTGTATCATGAACTTGCTACATATGCAGTCACCTTCTCCCCTGAACTTCATGGAAACTGTGTACATTTAGTTGGGAGCATATCAGCTGTACAGGCACACCATTGCTGGCACACAAATGCACCTGGCATGTAGAAATCTCACTCAAAATGTCTGATCTCAAGCTCTTGAGAAAGTAGTTTCTTTTCTCTAACATTGAGACTACTTCAAAAAATTTTAATGCTTTAACAAACTGCTTTAGGAACAGAAAATGGTTTAGGTATTGTAAGGCCTTACCATCCTTACACAACCATCAATATGTTCAGCCAATATTATTTAAAACATTTATTACAACAGTTTGGAAAACATTTTTAACCCCTGTGAATAAGATCTGTATTTAGCTCTGCTTAAGACCTAGTCCAGCAAAGACTTTTCAAATGCAAGCATGCAAATTTTTGAAGTGATCCAAGTGCTTTGCTGGATCATGGCCTTATTCCACAATTCCCACCTGTCTCGCTCATGACTAATCAAAGCTTCGGAACTGTTCCTAGTGTATTTCACTGACAGACTCTCCCTTGTCAGCTTAGAAACAAGGAGGATATGTAAGAATGATTTCCTACTGTCTTGCACCTCCCTTCATTCAGGTTTTAGAGTTTATTCCTGTTCACCAAAAACCTCCCAGTTAGGTATGCTGGATTTAAATTCCTTGAGGTGCTTTTTTCGATCTTTTTCATCTTGTTCATTCATTGTACTTAGCTAGTTTTAGCCTAGGTATGATGTTCATGGACTGCAGTTCTTGGAATAAGAGTTTACAGGCATATGGTATGCGCAGAGAGGACACATGACATGATGATTTGCAGTAGTGGCACCTAGGGAAACAAACAAAAAAAAAGTTAGAGTTGGTCCGTAACTTCTGCTGAAAAAACCCAATTGCCACTAGCCACTGTTGTTTTGTCCATCTTCATTTAAACACTGGCCACAATCCTAGAAGCACCAAATGTTTGAGACACATTTTAGTGCTTAAGTCATCGCTTTAAGTCCTTAAATAATCTGACTGAAATCAATAGGAGTTTAATATTAAACTTGCACTCTTCTAGGAGGGCAATCACAATGCTCAGGAGCTAACAGGATTGACTTCTGCTTCTTCAGCACTCACATAAATGTCAACAAATTCAGTACTGCATTGAAAGGAGGTGAACAAAGCCAAGTGTTTCTGAAAAAATGGTTAAATTTCTGTGTTATATGTATGTCACAAAAAGAAGAGTCAGGAAGAAAGACAGGTTTTTTTACACAATTTCTCCATACAATGTCTCAAATTATTACACTTTCCAGAAAAGAGGCACTTCTCATCTTACATCTTTAAGCTTTAATCAGCATAGAAATTCAGTAAAACTGCTTTAACACCTATTCTTTGTGCTCTTTGCTCTAATGATCTTAAAATTCAGAGAGAATGGGATTTTTTGTCATATAGATAAAACCTTGACTATATATGGAATAAATAGGCTAGTCAGCCATCTTTACAGTATTGGGATTCAAATTCAGTGGTGGTAGAAAATATTTCTTATAAAAATTAGTTTCCAACCTCCTTATTACTTAATTCTCCTGTATATTCAATTTTCTGTTTCTGGAGAGTTGAGAAAGCCAGTCCTTTGGGAACACAGAGTGACTCAGCATTTCCTAATGGTCTAACAAAGCTCTTTTTTTTTGTTCCTGTGTTACAAATTTATATTTCTGGCATAAAGTCATAACAGTCTGAAGATTCAATTAAGGAAGTATTAGCAAACCTCCTGCAGGCTTCTGTGGTACAGAATGAGGCTCACAGTCAATGCAGGTTCGTAACTACTGCCCTAGTCCATATTTACAGCAATAGGTATATTTTATGGTGGAAGTGACCTACATGGGAGTCATTCTCCAGCAATGGCAAGCAAGCAATTGCTCTCAACAGGAGAGACAGAATTCCTTGCAGGCCCTGGAAGCCTGATGAGACACAACTTCTCTGCTACGAGCACACGTCCAGCATCTGATAACAGCTCCTAGGGACTGAGGAGCACAGACTACTCACTGCATCCAGGCTCAATGCTATGCTGTTCTGGGCCTGCTTTGTACTCAACGGGGACCACCCAGAAAGGTGCAGTGAGCACAAAACTCCATCAAACAGAGATCACAGAAACAAGTACTTGAAAGACCATTTGGTATTAGAACTGACACTAATTGACTCAGAAAAAGGCAACTGTACCATTCAAGGCTGAATCTGGACCAGAAACAAAATTTTTCTGTATGTATATTTTAAAATGCACATACTAGAGAGATCAGAATAACTCATCATCAAAAAAGGACCAAATTTTGCTTATTGCATTCAGTGGAGTTCTGTTCCTAAGCACCTGTGAAACATCTAAGTTGGAAAATCTGCATAAACTCAGTAAAATATACTAAGTTGCAACCACATTTTTTACAGGGACAAATTCTGTCGCTGCCACAAGAGCCCCTTTTCCCTGTGAAAACTCCCGTTCAGGCCCCAACACTGATCTGCTGTTACTATCTCGCAGAAAAACGTACCCAGGGGCTAGTCCTTGTCTGAGAGGAAGGGCTCATCTTCCATAAGACAAGTGCCCTTAATGCTAGCCACAAACAATGTTTCTGAAAGGCTTCTTGCAGCAATGTCTTATTAATGCCTGAGTCACTGAAAAGGCCCATTTGGAAGTTTCTCTAATGACCTAGTCTCTGCTGTGATGCTCATTATAGGGCCATTTACTTCAGATACTGGTAGACACAGTATAAAATTTAGCAGAAGCTCACTTATTGATTACTCTCACACATCAGACAGCTTTTCACAGAATCAAATTGCAAGAATGTCTGGCTCTGTCTGAGACAGTAGTTTCTTTCACAATTATTTAAGGAGTTACTAAACTTTGCTACAAACTTCAAAAAATGAAATGTATTCTCAACACCTTAAAAATAAAATGTAGTATTACTTCTAAAGTTCAAATTCTTAATTTTCTTCAAGGTACTTTTACTTCCTGTGGATTCTGAAAAGCTTCAAGGACTGTTCTGAAAGTCAAGGTCTTATTGAAAAAATAATTGAGCTACATCTGCATGTGGTTTTTTAAAGGCAATCTTTTACACAGTTAGAAGTGGTTGGTTCTTTGACTTACGGCATGTCCTTCCTTTCACACTACCTCCTGCAATTTTTATTTGCATTGCAGTAGTTTTAAGAAACCTGGGTCAGAAAAAAGCTTCCCTTCTTATACATACACTGAACACACCCTCTAGAAAAACAGGACTCCCAGAAAGAGTTATGGCACAAGAGCCAGCAGGACCATGCCCAACTGAAAATCACCTATCACAACAGAATGCCCAGAGAAGGGCTCATCTCTCTTCTGGATTACACGTGTTTACCCACCTCTGTCTGAACATCTGCTCCCCCAGGAGCACAGCTGCTGCTGTGAGCAGACAAAGGTGGTGTTTGGTTCCTGGCCAGAAGCCACATGCTTCAGAAAAATGGTCTGACCAAGGGCAGAAACAGTAGCTGTCACCTTTACATATCTACAAACTGAGAATACACCTTACTTTCCTACTTCCTTATATCATGGAAAAATCACTCTCGAGCCACTGAAGTGAATAAAGTCCAATTTCCTGACTCTCCCAATAGATTGATGCTGATATCCAAGACATGGCAAGTTTCCAACTGTGGTCTTTTGAGGTTTTGAAATTAATCTTTCTCCTCCTTTTTAACTCTCCATCTTTCCCCAACATAAATGTTGGAGTAACTTGTAACTTGAACTTGCACCATTGATTTTTTCTTCCCTTAGTCATGGGATTTCAGGTCACCTGTTTTTGCAAAGCTTGCAAGAACATTGTATCTCAGGTTCCTATTGGTCTCACAAGTCTGTTTTCTGCTTGCCTAAAACAAAACCAGGTCAAAGCAAAACATCTCCCTCACCTCTAAGACTATGAACAGCAGTCAGTTTGTCTTCTAATAATACTCGTGTATATTTAGCATGCTACAGGACAACTTTAAATCTACCATCTCAAAATTGACAACCAGTTTTATGCTTCCCCTACATGAAAAACCAGTTTGTTTTCAGGAGACCAACTCAGTACTGTGTTAGGTCTCAGAGTAAGACAGCAAGACCATTAGCCAGTCTAGAGAGAAGTTTTCTAGGGACAAGAAATTCAGGTAGAAGCCAGCTGAATTTCTGAACAGACAGCTGCTTGTCTCTCAAGCTCCAACATGGGATCAGTGCATTTGCCTGATGCTTTGAGGAGGAACTCCTTGTTTAACAAGACTAAAAAGCAAAAGGCATTTTGGAGGGGCACAGCCAAAGAAAACCAAATGCATGGGATTATGAATTCCTATAGCTAGAGATCAAGAAAGCAGGGGATATTGCTTTCTTCTCCTTCTGTGCCCACTCTCACTCTTCAGCCTTGTGAGGTTCAACATGTGATTGTAGCAGGAAGATGTGTGAGTAGTCCAGCCAGTACCCTCACTTCTGCTGACAGAAGTGTCAAGTACATTGACACTGCTTTTCAAAATATATGGGATTGGGCACTTGATAATCCCTTTGCAAGGGTGGGAAGGAAGGTCAGCAGACAGACTGCACGGAACAGCCTGGCTGTGGAAGACAAACACCTGTGCCCCCAAACAGGAGAGATACCTGGCCCACTGACCACACACTCAATTCAGTCATAACTTCAATCGGACCACAATAAAGAACCATCCCGTCACCATTTTTCCAAATAGCAATTTTGAACTTTTTGATGAAAGTGCATGAGACTGTTAATTTGTGCTTGTGAGCACTTGAAAACTGAGAAGCACTGCAACCAAGGGCAAGGTTCTGTTACACAGAGGCACTTGACAACTTACCATCCCGAGTACCCCAGCAAGCCACACTGCCCACAAACATCCACCTCAAAGGCATCACTTGAAATCATCAGTCTCTCCAATAAAAGCATGCTGGCTCCATAACCTATCAAACAATCCCGTTCCATCTCTCCAAGACGTAAACCACCATCACGGGATCGACCTTCAGTGGGTTGCCTTTGAAATAAATATTTGAGAAAGGTAGTAAGTATTCTAAGACATACATTCTATTACTCTAGCCTATCTTCAAACTGTAGGAACAACACAGGGTTGATGGACTTTACAAACCAGAGCTGCTGATCTCACAAATGTGTTGCTCCTGTACCTGCAATATGATGCAGTTTTGTAAGTGGCAACTGCAGCATCAGGCCACAGCTCTTTACCTCACAGAATGCAGCTGAATAAGTGAAACCAAAAAGATTTTCAAGAGTGCCCAAGACAATCTGGACACAGATTTGGCACTCTTTCTTGATGAGACATTATCATTTGTAGTGAACAAAATGAAACAGTATTCAGCAGCTAATGAATCAATCATCAACCTAATGTTTCAGCTGAACTACAGCTAAGACTAATTTCTAAAATAAAGATGGTTTTGATCTGTGAGAGAATACCAAAATAAGTCAGCAAACAAGTAGTACACATATTGCTAACTCATGATTGAAATGCTATTTTTTAAAATAACATTTATCTAGTTTATTTTTTTCATGTATGATGGTTAATAGACTCACTTTTGTGTTCTACAGGTTCCTCTACACAAGTCAAACTCTTATTTATTGTCTGGGGAAACTCCCTGTCCTTAGGTGCTAGAGGAAAATTTTAATAAAGCAATCAAGAATACACTAAAGATTTTGAGGTAAAAGAATAAGGTACTGTATATTATCTACCATTAAGACTGCTTAAGCCAATTTTTTTGTTGGACACAATCAAAACTTTTAACCTCTTGTTTGTCATTCTGCAATTTCATAGTATCAGTTCTATTGTCATGTACCAGCACAACGATGTAATACTTAGGTTGCAAATATCAGAGCAAACTATGAAGCAAAAACAATCCTGAATTCCTTTAGCACTAATATACTGCATGCATTTTAACAAATATTTCCATCTTAGTATATTCCCTGAAACATGACAGTAAAGAGAAGGAATTTAAAAGAAGTCACTGAGCTTCACTGCTCCCTGAAACCTCATGTTTATGTGCTGTTTCTGACTTGCAGCAGTGTAATCCACCTAAAATATTCAATGACAGACCTGACCAATTACTTTTGGAGTACATTTTGTTTCTATTACTTCCAACAACTGAATTTGTTAAGCTTACTAAAGATAATAAAAATAAGATTTTGCCAACTTGCTGCAAATCACAGGAAAGAATTTATAAAAGCCTTCAACATCTAATAATCTTTTGTAACACGTAAAAACTAAGCCTAATTACCAGACCAAAATATCTTCTAAAGATGCAAGTTGTATTTATTTTTTGTGGGAAGTAGTTTCTCTTACCCTGACCACACTAGAACCTTAACACTAATCTGCTTGTAATTCAAATTATCCTTTTCATTCATATAACCTTCTGTTTTTCCCACTGTTGGGAGAATAAATAGAAGTTGTTTACATCCTGATTAAACTCCCCAGGCCCCCTCCCCAGATGATGGCACCATCACTGTTCAGATACTCTTTTAAAAGACTAACCCTGTGGTGAATGCAGTTTCTCTTCTGAAGTGCCAAGAGGCAGATTTTAAAAGCTGTTTGGACCTCCAAGGAAACAGGCATCTGCTACGGTGCTAGAAGTGCCCAAGTTGTTTTTATGGACTGACTTCTATAGTATTTTTTAATACACAAGTTTGCTTTCAGAAGTCTCACCTGGTGCTCTTCTACAGGACATTAGTTTTACATATGTAAGCCCAAATAAAGTCTCACCCCAATTATGGCAGGATAAAACATCTGGAAAAAGTATGGGGCCTCAACTCCATGCATAGATATGCCATAGCGGGTCTTCCAACAGATACAGGGTGAATATTTTTAAGGCAGATAAAATTCCATTAAAAATAAAACAAAAAGCGTCCCCCCCCCCCCAAAAAAAAAAACCAAAAGAAAAAAAGAACTTGAAACTTTAGCTGTTAAGTTTCACTCCAACTGTCAGTATGATCTCATTGAAAGAAAACAAAACAAAATCCTGCCTACCTAAAAAGTAGTTTTCTAAACTACCAAAAATTTCAAAATTGAGATTGAACCCTTGAAATGAGTCTATCTTCTGCTTCCTAAGATTATCAGATTCTTCTTCCAGCTCACATGAGTTTTAAAATTCCTCATACAAAAAGTTGTTTAAAATGTTAAAACAGTACTTACAAAGCATCTGTGCTTTCCCTTTTCCACTATACACATGTACACTGCAGCTGTTGCCCATGGCAACTAACTTCTTTCTTTATTCTAAATATAGCATCAGAAAACAAAGCAGATTCTTGAAAACAAGATTGGGAATATCATGAAAAAGAGATATTTTTAATATTAGGGAAAAACCTAAGTTCTTCAAATCCTCAAGTGCTAAATAAAATGCAGTGACGCTTTAAATAAAAAATAAGTGATCTTCATTCTGCTTAACTGTTGCCTTTAGAAAAAAATCATAAAACAATTAACTTCAGTGTTTTTAAGCACATTAAGAATTTATTTGCACTAATTCTGCATTTTCTGCAAGAACAGAGGGTTTAGCTACCTTGTTTCACTGGCCAGTGGGGGAAATAAGTCTACCCCCATGGTCTCAGCAGATCTCCCTTGTGTCTGCTAGGGATAACTAGTGACTAGTTTGAATGGAGCTGTTTGCTGAAACACTGATCTCCAAGAGGTGGAACATTACCTAAAAAACACTGTGTGGAGGAGGAGGGCATCCCGTGCTCACAGAGCCCCAGAGCACAGAGGGGAGCCCTGAGTCGTGTTTGTCCCGTTGCTCCCCTGCAGCACAACAGGACCTGGCACGTGACACGTCCAAAGACACACAGGTGGCAGCTCCGACAGTGTCCATCAGAACAACTACGCACGCAAAAAGCTCACATTGCCCTCTTGTAAGAAAAATTAAAAGCAGTTTATCTATTAAAAAGATTCAGCAGGACAGGGTATCTGGGCAACACCACATACAGAACTGCATTAAAGATTAATTGTCAACTACCCGCGGCACTGAAATTAAGCATTGCATTTCAGTTTGAGTACCAGTCCAGAGAGCAATATCCCGGTGGGTTTTGACCATGTTGACAAAGAGTGCTGCTTTGCAATTCTGCAAAGTCTTGTTTTAATCAGAACAATAGCTAGAATCAGTGATGATCAGGAAGCTCAAATATTCTGCCTTATTCCAGATGGAAATTCAGCTTTGCTCTGCCACTTAGGGTATATTTGATATATAATAAAATGCATTTCAAGACAATGACAGCCAAATTCCACGTTGGAAGCTGTTACAGGATTACTTTTAAAATCAAAAAAGAATGTTAGATGCAATCTACTCTCCAGGAAGTGCAATGGATGATAAAACAATAGCGAATATGAAAGCCGGCAATGCTGACTCTCTCAGCAGAGGCAATGGCAGTAACAAATGTTTAATTATTTGAGGAGAAAAAAGGAAATCCCTGAAAGACTAGTCAAGAGGCAGCATAAATTGAACATCCACTAGCTTTCCTGAAAGTCAAATAAGGAGCCCTAATTACATAGTATGATGCTACTGACTGAACAAAGAATTTGCAGAAAGTAAGGGATGGGGGAAATCACACAACTTTCATCTTTACATATAAACATTACATTGACTTGGTATTTAGGTTTCATTTAAATTCAGTATCTCTAAACAGCTGAGAAGTTGGGGAGGCAATACAAAGGCAGATCAAGGGATTTGGGTAAGCCAGGAGTTCCAGCAAATCCTGTGTACTGCTAGCTAAGACAGAGAGTTTTCACTTTCACATGAAGGACCAATATAATGCTTAACACACTGAAGAACAGAAAATGGGGCAGAGAGCCTATTATTTGGGAATATCATTTATATTCATATAGGCAAGCAGCTGTGGTTGTGCTACACCTCCTTTTCTCAATGTGGTTGATGAAGAAGTTCAGACAAGAGTTACAAAATCTTTTCATGATTTCTTTCCCAGTTCAACCACTGGTATTTATTTCAATGGAAAGCATTAGTTTGTCCTATAGACAGTGTGACGTTGGAAAACAAAAAGGCATAGGAAATAAGCAATGAAAAGCCAAAGACGGAGACACCTCTGTATCAAGTACAGCAGAGACCTGCCCCTCCTTTCTCTAACAGCACATCAATAGGTAGAAGCTGCACTTACTAAGAGCTGTTGTGCAGCCAGGCAAAGCAAGAGTGGTGGATCCTCACACAATCAGAGGCATAAAAATAAATGAAGAATTGAAGAATTCAAATCATGTTTGCTATAGGGAAGAGTAAGGGTGGGATAGACATGACTGTGCTCACATCTTAAAAACAGTACAAAGATTTCTGTGGTCAGAATCAGTACAAGACTGGACTGATCAAAAAGAAGAGTACCACCACGGAGAAGATGAGGTATAAGGGTCTACAAAACAGCCCAGAAAGACTGGCAAAGGACATTTGGAATAACCTTTCCTAGAATACTCAGGATTAGTTGGAATTTAATTTTCTGGCAAGTTTCAGTAAATAACTGAATATTGTGATGGAGAGAGGTGAAGTAAATGACACTTTAGAAGCATCCCCAAAGCAAAGCCACCAAACTCCTTTTTGTAAGCAAGGAATATAAGAAACTTTGAACATGAGTGCAAGCAGACACAGACTTTGGCTTTAGGGAGAATAAGTAAGTAGTACCAGTAAAAGCAGGAGGCTTCAATTTCCCCAAAGGGTTTCTCAAAGTATGCTGAAATATTAGACCATACTTTAAAATTTCTTCCTTCTACTCATACCTGATTTTATAAAAGTCAAAATGTTAAAGAAAAACCAAACCTCTTAAAATACCTATGATATAAGCAATTTGATAGGAAAGGTCTACAGTGGGTACTGTGAATCAGAGATGGTGTTCCTACCAGCTACTAGCAGAAGTTTGAGAAGCAAACTCAACTTTTGAACCACATAGACCACACCTGAACCTTCAGAACAACCTCCTGCTGCAGTCTACTGTCAGAGTTTTTGGTCTGCAACAGTGTAATAACAGCTCATAGCATTTTGTGCCAAGTATCACAAGGTAAAAAAACCTTTGTTTTATAGCAATCAGTCAACTGGGTACACTTCTGCATGTACACAGCAATTTTGTGCTTAGTCTGTAATAATACCTGGTGAGCACTGCTCTGGGTCCTCGAGCTCTTGCATGCATTTTATCCAACACCATGTGCTTCAGTTTCTGGTAATACACAGGACCAAAATAGATATATGCTTCCAAAGGCTCCCTGAAAGAGTAAAAAGCAAAGCAAAACCGACATCCACAGTTAGCACACATCTACCTTAAGAGAAGCAAGGCTGTCATGTACAGGAGAAATGTGAAACAATTTAAAAATTATGAGTCCTAGAAAAATGTGTTTGGATTTTCTGGGTCTGAAACCCCTTCCAGAGAAATCTGAACACAGGGGCAGTACACTGCCAGCACCACATGCTTCTGTCTCCACTGCAGCAAGGAAAAAGCTTCTGAACTCTGGTCTTGTTGTGCAGACGTGCTGCTACAGCTGCAGGTACCTGTTTCAGCTGTACCATGGTAAGTCCCTCCTCCGTATCTGTACAGGAGCGTTTCAATGTGTCATCAGTAGCCAGAAAGGACTGTAAATGTGTCAGACCCTGAAGAGTGACTTAGGGCATGTCCGTTTACATTCCTTCATAAAGGTAAGCATATGCATAAGCAAATATATCCACCATAAATGCTCAAAACATTCTTTTTGTAGGAGCACTCGAAGAAATTTGCATTTGCAAGAATTGCTTAGTACTGGCATACTACAAGCCTGACACAGTGTCCTCATCCACTAATTCTCCCTGCACAGCACCCTGAAGCACAACCCAAGGCCCAGATGGGTGAAAGCCTTCCTTGAGTGGCTGTGCACCAGCACAGCTGCCCCGGCAGCACTGCCCAGCAGCTGCATCCCGGGACAAAGACTGCTGCCCTGTCTGGCACTGGGGACTCAGATGAGCTGGGTAAACGGCTCTTGAGAGCTGTCTTTAGGCACTTTCATCAGCTTGAGGACATCTGTGAGCAATACAGAGGGTGTTACTCCATTCTATGAGCTGGAGCATGGCTAAACATTTCTGTGTTTAAAACACCCCCAACTGCAAGAAGACTGTAAGCGCCTAAAGACCAGAAAGCCACCAGTGAAAAGCACTCAGTTGTCTCCCAGCTACCACCTTCAGTACCAAGAATGACCAGATTCAACACAGACAGATTCAGCATGGCCACTAATTTGTTTGGGAAAAACACCCCCCCTCCCAAAAAGAAAAAAACCAAAAAAAAAAAAACCCAACGAAGAAAAAAAAAAACAAAAACAAACCCCCCCCCCAAAAAAAAAAAACAACAAAAAAACCCAGCCCCCAAAAAAATCCCCAACCACCCCAAAAAAGTATGTGCAATGTAAAAACAAGCAAGAAACAACAGTATTATACCTTTCAGAGTCATTACTGACATTATGTTACATACTGCAGTGTTATTCCAAAAGTTGACTATTGAAGAAAATAACAAAACTTCACTAGACATTTGAAATATGCAAACTTTCACATTCGTATGAAACTTGCCTTCAAATTCCGTAACAAACAGATTAAACCTGTGTAATTTGCTTGGAAAAAAGTATCAGTAACCTTGAACAAAGTCTCTACATAGGGCACTAAAAAGTTAAAGTTTGGGGACCAGAGATTTTTGGAGCTAGATGATTTTATTCTCCCTAGGAAACATGATTAGTTGGATTTTTTAAAAGCTACCACGATATACCAAGAGGAAGTGTTTCAAGCACCAGGATACTTGATATACAATTTATGGAATATGGAGTGAATAAGGAAAATAAAATCATATCTCTGAAAAAAGAAGAGAAGCAACATATGGAATAAGTTGGTAGGAAAGGCAATTAAAATAAAAAGTATATTAAAAAAACTTGCAAAAGAGACCTAAACTTGCTCCTTGCGAAGAAGGGGACTAGAAGGATAATAAAAATAGCAGAAAGGTAGGATTAAGATACATTTTGGAAGGGCAGGCATGTGAAGCCATATGGCCTTTTCCTGTTCCTAAACTATCTTACGTTCTTTGAACTCTGTGTCTCAGAAGCCAGTCTGATCAACACAGCAGGAAGTTTGCAGATTAGAGTATTATGCCAGACTGAAACATTGTGTAATCGAAAGGGAAAAAAAAAAAGAAAAAAGGAAAAAAAGAGCACACACAGAATATTCCCAGGGAACAGACGCTTGCCTCCAAATCCATATTTACAGTACCATTAAAGTCAACATGAAAATGCTTATCTGTTTCCAAGCATATTCCAAGTAAGACTTTCAGCTGACAGAAATCTGAATTTTTTTCTGTCTCTCAGCAAGAAAGTCTTGATTTTAGCTTTTTTTTGCCAGGCAGTAAAACTTGGGAAATTTTCATATGTACCACAATGTACCACATTCCCACTACAACCACACATACACTAGCAATTTTAAAAATGTGGAACCACAAATTACAACTAAAAAAAAAAAAGGAAACTACTCTTCAGCCTCTTTTCACAATCTCACAGAGCAGTTTGCAAACAAGAGAAAGTGTCTGAGCTCTAAGACATGAGAAGATTTTTCAGATGTGTCTCAAGAGGATTTCCCCACTCTCCTGAAACACCTAAATCTAAAGAGCAGATTCTTACCCAGTGATCCCAGATGTTACATAGTCCTTCCCTAGGTAGTTATAACCATGGCGAATAAGATCTTCACACACATCCTTAACTTTACTGCCGCCAAAAGCCGTTCCATAGTGAAATCTGCCATCGAGCACCCCAGCCTTTCCAGCCAGGAGTTCAATCAACTTTCCTACCTGTGAAAGAAAAGCAGAGTTAGCAGCCTAGTCATTAGGACAGGCACATTGCTGGATTGGTCACAGCACAAGTTAGCCAGGCAGCTGGGCTGTGGCATGCAACAGGAGGAGTGGAAGAAGCCCAAGAACCCAGAGCACTCCCATGTGAAGGGGGAAAACTGGACTCATCCCAGGGTCTGGGAACACCTTTAAGGTCCCAAGTCAGGCAGTTCCACTTCTTCCAGTTATCTGAAAAATGGGTAGAATCTGTGTGGCCTTCTGCTGTAGAAAACAGCCTTGGAGACTGACTCGCTGCAGTGTAGCAGGGGGAACAGAAGGGAAGATGCTAACAAAAGAAGAAAGATCAGAGGCTGTAGGAAGGAGGCCTTCCTATGGACTGAGGTCCCACATAAAGGCCAGGCAGTGAGGTATTTAGCAGGCAGTGACCCTGCAGCACAGGTGCAAGACTCGCCTCAGTTCCAGGGAGGCGTGTATAATTTAAGAAGTTTTATAGGTCTGGATCTATAACTGAAGGTCCTCTTCAACCTTCACCTCACAGTCTGCCCCAGCCAGATTAGTGGGCACAGGCAATAGGGAAGGAAGAGCAAGAAATTTTCAAACACAAAGGGTGCAAGTGAAGTATTCAGCTGCATCCTTCTTAGCTTGATACAGAACAAAATGAGAACCACACACAAAGAGCCTGCAACCCTACTCCTTTTACAGTAGGATGTTTCAAAACAGAGAAACAGAGGGCTGACTACTCAGAGCAGAGCAAGTGCATGGCATGATCACTGGAGAATATTCTCAGTGAAATCACGCTGCAAGCTTTTTTGTCTGCAGTGACTGATGCCCTTCTCTTTCCCCCTTGGGGAACAGTGTCTCGTGAGTCAAGCGGCACCACTCACTGTCATACGCGATGGGAAGCCATGAGGGTTCATTATGATATCTGGGCAGATCCCTGTATCACAAAATGGCATGTCCTCCTGAGGAACAATCAGTCCACACACCCCTGCAGAAGAGAAAACATTTTAATTCACCAAACAGCAAACCACCAGCAGGGCTGACGCTCATCACCAGATTTCCTTTAGTGTTTTCCTCCTCCTCTCTTTCTCATGGATCACTTTTTACCCAGATTCATTACCATGACCAGTACTCCCAACCTGCAAATTAGAAGAGAGCCCTTGTGACAGGACTGGCAAAATTAGCATACCCTTACATAATGCTCCCAGTAATCTGTGAGTTAGCAAATTAGGGAAGAAAGATTTGGATCCTATTTTCAGAAGCAATTAGAAACTTCTGTCCAATCAGACTGGAATATTTCAAGAGAGACCCAGTCTTTAAAGCTGATGTTATTAAATCCTGAAAGAAAAATTTCAGAAATTTGGCCTCTTAGGTTATGTCTTTGGATATGCAGAATTACTACTGATTTGAAATTTATTTATCATATGTATATTTGCTAAATACTGTCAATAAAAACATATCAAATGGGACTTTGACAGGGACTGAGAGGAGGAAAGTAGGGGAAAATAAATAAAAAACAACTAAGATTTTTTCAGGTAACATCTGTTTGCTGAGCAAAGACTGCTATCAATGAATTACAAATGCAATCCACTCCACCGACTGCTTTTATTTTGCCAGTCCATGAACAAAAACTGTCCCTTTAAAAGCTTTGGGAGCTTTTTTCAGTCTCTACCAGTACTGGATATAAAACAAAAAAAACCCTCCAAACTCTAAAAATATTGCAGAAAGAATAAACATTAAAACTCATTTTAAATGTCCATCATGCATCTCAAAATTTTCCTTCCAACCCTCTATAGTGAATTCTGCAGACCAACATACTGCACCCATAAATGATCAAGAGATCTAACATTCAAACTGAGGTGCTAAAATGCAGCTGCTTAAGCCCATACTCCTTTGAACCAAAGCTACTGTTTCAGCTGGACAATTTCTTCCAGAAGCCCTTAGAGCTGAAAAAGTCTGCAAGCTATTTGAGATCAGCCTGCTGCAACTGTGCCAGAGCATGCTTTGGGAACAGTCCTGGAGTGGAGGGGGCTCCTGGAAGACTGAGGGTACTGGTTACATCCCTAAAAAGGCATCCCCCGACCAGCCAGTTCACAGGGGGATATCGGCGTCTGCTCAGGAGGGAGCTCCTCTTCCACTGTCCAAGCAAGACAGGGATAGGTGTATGGGACAGTAGTTAATAGAATGAGAATGGTAAGTATGGGGGAAGGGAGCAGAAAAAAAAATGTATTGGGCAAGGGGGTGTGTGCTGTTGTATTTAGTTTTTAAACCTATTGAAACTAATTTTTATTGTTCTACTGTGATAAATCAATAACATCCCTCTAGCCCTCCACGCCATGCAGCAATCATTTCCTGAAAATAAAAAAAAAAACCCTCAAACCAACCCACTATCTCTTCCTTGCAGAGCTTTTTTTGTCCTAAAATCTTACACATAAATGCTCTGTTATATGTGTATTACTGTGCGTACATTCTGCCTTATTTTCATTTACATCTAAGAAAGCATTAGGTTGCATCTGGACTTCATGGCACCTGTAAGCCAAGAATTAAATCTTAGCTAACTTAAAATTACTTTAGGCTCTGAAAACCTTTTATATGCCAAGCTGGTTCCCATAGCAGACAGCCACTGTGTTGTTTGTTTTGTGTGAAAGTGAATGATAAAAGATCCATGAAATCGACACAGAAAGGCAGAACAGCAGAAAGAACTGAGGGCTCTCCATCATAGCGGCTTCTACCCTCCGCTGACTTGTGTAACAATAGGACCTACACACCCAACTGCAGATCTAACACAGCTGTGCATTTCATTAGATGAAGAGCACTAGTGACACAAGTAAATAATTAACTTATTCTGGTCCGCTGACTGTGGTTATGAGACCAGTCATAGCTGACAGATTTTAATACAAGTTAACACAAAGACAGCATAATGAGCTTAGAAGTTAAAAACAAAATATTTAGACAGAATCCAGAAATGTGAAGCTCACTAGGCCATTTATAAAGTTTCTATTTTACAGAGGAGAAAAAAAAGAGAAAAAAGAAAAAAAAAGGGAAAGCTTTAAAGCCTCAGTTCTAAGCTTCTGTATTTCAAGAAGTTGCTGAGTCTGTAGCAGATCTATTGCATGTCTTTGTGAATTTAGAGGACAGAGCAGCTTCTTCCTACTATATGTTTTAAGAAAGTTCATTCAACTGTTAAAAAAACTGAAAGACACCTTTCCTATATACAATGCAACTTCTAAAAGTAACTGTAATTCATTCAAAATGTAAACCTAATTTTGTTTCGCAATCTCTTGGTTTCAGAAGCTTTTTAAGAGACTAATGCTTGCAGGTCTACACTTTAAGCTCCTGAATTTGCTACTGGTTTTTGTTTGTTTGGTGGGTTTTTTGGTTTTTTTTTTTGTTTGTTTGTTTGTTTTGTTTTTGCTTTTGGTTTTTTGTTTTGTTATTTTTTTTTTTTAGCAGAGAAGTACCAGGAAAGCCAACAGCTGCAAAAAAAGTGACCAAATTAATTAATCCATGTAAATGGAATTATCACTTGCAACTGTCTAATAAAACAGTAAAGAAGAAGAGGCTGGATTTAAAACAGCCTCAAGTTCCAAATTCTGTTCAAGTACGAACCGCATTTAACAACTGAGCTGTCCAACTACACGCCATACAATATTCATAAAGGTATTCATAAGGTACACTCAAATTAGGAGGCTGTTTTGCTCTGTGACTCTTCCTAGAGATTACTATTTCTTAATTGTTACTGATTTAGACATCACATGAAAATTGATCCTCAGCATTCATAGAGGACACATGAAATAATTTGGTTTCATTCACTTCCTTCCTCTCACAGTTTTTATATGCTGCATCTGGAATCGAGCAATACAACTTGAGACTAAATTTTATACTGCTGTGGGCTTGAATAGCTCTCACCTATACATTCTGGTGTCTCATTTGGGACCAGAATCAAGTATTAACAACCAGAAAAGGCTGCAGAGAAAACAAAATGTGTTTTTCTAATGTGGATTAACAAGATGGTTATGTACTTGAGCAAGAAAGCATCTAGCAACTTGCTACATGTAATTTCTTTTCAGTTGAAAAACAAATTAAATTCTAGAAAAAAAACTTCTGCGTATCAATTTTGTAATGTCACCTCAGAAGGAAAATCAGTGAAAATGCAAAGAAATTCTTTTACAATATCAAAAAGGAAAAAAAGTGGATTAATAAGCATGGCAGCTTAATGCAAGGGTAACAGTTTAAATTAGAATAACCTTAACTCAGACATCCACAGTGGTTTAACATTCAAGTATAGACCAGCCATAGGCAGTGTTTTTCAATGCTATTGTATGGCAGCCAATAAATGACAGCCCCCTGACCATGCACAATGGCCCCCAGCCCCACACACGCTATCAGCATCAATGCTGACAGCATCTCAAACCCATGTACCTCCACAAGGCACTGACAGCATAAAGAGCCCCTCACCCCTGTACTTTTGTCTGAGTTTCTTTTCCTAACCAGGAGAAACTCAGGTTTTCAGAGCTGGTACCTTTGGTGTGGTTGCTTTTACAGTTTGCTGACAAACACAAGCACAGCCAGACTTGTAAAAGCTCCGTTCGGTGCAGAGGGGGAAGGGGGGCGGCTGGGAGGGGGCAGGGACAGAACACAACAGTACGGGCAAGTTTTTCACCAGGCTACGATAAGGTGCCTTCTATACACACACATGCCAAATGAAAAAAAAAAAAATCATCAAATAAGTCAAAACAACCTAATATAGAAAACTAATTACTACCAGCAGGAGGGACATTAGAGAGCAAAGGAGATGACGTGAATAGAAGCAGCAGCAATACCAGTTTCTATCAGCAAGATAAAAAGAAGCACATTACTAAACGTGCTTGTTTACTCATTCTAATGATACGGTGGTAAAAGAGCTAAAATGGACTTGAAAGGCATCTATTTTACCTTTGACATATTTGCCAGAATTAGGGAAATACTCTTGAGAAATAAGATAACATCACATAATTAAGCAAAGTTGTAGCTGTAACACAGCGTTGTATGTTACGGACAAGTGACAGATTTGCAAAAATTAGTAAGGCTGAACAAAAAATGTACAGCTGCTTCAAAACTCTCTAATTACATACTGTGTTCACTAACTAAGCATAAAAGAAAGTCTAGAAGAAAAAAGTGCTGCATCACATAAGCTTTGTTCAACATTGAATCATTCATTGATCTATCATATCACTTGCTGCATCCTATTTGACATAAGAGGTAAAGAACAGAATTAAAATTAACAGATAAATAATGCATAAGTAAACTTGATTAGTTTTCTTATTAAAAACATCACTCTAAATGAGAGGAGGTGCTAGAAGACAATACAGTTTGTACACTGCTTTCCCATGAGCTGCTGAATGGTCTGATGTGATAAATTTGCATAGTCTGAAGCACACAAAGAGCTGATTAATTGAAACCCTTACAATGCTTCTGGAAGCAGCTATTGTAAAACAATAACCATAGGAACTTTACAAAATACACATGGCTGAATGAGTCAAGAGCTTAATAAAATGTGTGTTCAGGATACACTATTTGGAAACAGAATTAGAGATTTTTATTCTGTGCCATAAAATGCTAAATCACCCTAATTTCAGAGGTTCAGTTGAGGATTTACTGAAAAGGTCAGAAGGTTACCTGTTTGCTGCTTGAGATAAAAAATGCTGTAATTTTCTTCTTAAGACAGCAAGCTAAGCAGAGGTTTTGTTAAAAATAAATAGAAAAAACAGTATGGCAAGTTTTAATGGCATTCTGACATTTTCTCAAATTCAGCTTCCGAAGAAGTATAAAAATATTTCTTACCATATAAAAACATGGTAAGAAATCCTTACCTTCCCTGATGCCTAATAACTACTAATCATCCCACATTCCTGCAGTCGATTAAGAGCAAATTCTTTTTAATGTCACTTCAACCATTTAATCACTATAAACCCACTGATGTTCTATTTCAGATAAAGTACTAATTCGACTTGCAACATGGGGGAAAATGACACAAGTAGCCATTTCAAACTAACATTTTATTTTAAATGTTTTACTTATCTGTATTGTTCAAGCGTCCATTAAAAAGCAAAAGAAAAGCTGATCTCCACTATAAGCTAGGAAAGCAGATGGCAGATGCTCAAACTAATAAAAACTTCAAAAAGTAAGCAAGGTTAGACTTTGGTAGATGAGTGGTATTGTCATGAAGTTTATGTAGTTGATCATGCAGTGAATGGATTTTGTTTTGACACTAAAGAACATGGTTCATTTAGGAAAACAAAGACCATCTTTCATGAATTTAAACTTGCTTCCTTGTCTTTAGAGCTGTTTAAGTGCAGATACTTCAGAAAGGTTTAATCCTTTATCTTAGATCTTCAGCTATTAAAAAGCTTCTGTTTGCCAGTTCAAACAATCTCTTGCTTAAATACAGTTTTTCCACTCCTCAGGAATACTGTTCAGTATTGCTGCTTAGTTCTGTGATCTACAGGACCTTTGTTGGAGGTGTTAATCCTTTTTCACATGAGAGACTGAGAAATGTTCTTTCAGAGAAGTGTTATATTGCTTTTTTTCACATCAAAGGAGCCCAACTTTTTCCTCATTGTGACTTGTAGCAAAGCAAGAGGAAATCTGGAAATATAATAATTTACTTTGTATGGAACTCAGATGAAGCTTCTTTAGCTTAACAATCCTTTTGCCTTCTATGCTTTGAAAAGTGACTTTGCTTGAAGAATACAAGATTAAAACAACAAAATAATTAACCAAAAAAAGTGTTTTTTTATCCTTCTGGAAAATATATGATGCAACATAGTGAAAACAAAGTCCTGCAGTTAAGGATAAACATATAACTACCAGAGAGGATTTACTAGTGAGGCACTAGAAGCTTAATGACTTTATAGACTATAAAAACAGCCCCAGTCCCAAAGATCTTACTGCAACATCCAGTTTGAAGATGAATACTAAAATAAAGCAAAATATTTGCATTTCAGAACACAACATGGTGGCCCCATTTGTTTGGGGTTTTTTTTCCTTCTCCCCATATACTTCTTTTTGAGTGCCCTTGAAGGACAGGCAACCTTTTACAGGCAGCTTGGAAGGAGTGTACTTAAAACATAGACTCTTGTGAAAGGAGGGTGTGGTGGACAGGCCAGAAGTGGTGACCCTTGCCAATACCATGTTGACATGTGAGAGGACACAAAGAAGGCAGCAAATACAGAGGCAATGACATAGATCTGTATTATTACAGAGGCCTACAAAATCTACCTACATATTTAACGAAAGGCTTTTCTGTAACAAAAGGCTAAAGCTGGTTTGTGAGATTTAATCTGTTGTATCCCAGACACTTTCTAATTCCCTTACTCTGCTTCCTTCTGCTCCAGTGACAAAGCACAGCTTTGAAATACAAATCAATCTGGAATACAGGAAAAAGACCATCAGAATGTTTGAGACGTGGTCTGTGCAATCTCTTACTTTGCACATATTTAATTATTTAAAACCCACTACTACCACAATTTCATGAAATCAAATCTCATCTTCATGCATTCCTTCTAGAAAATAAATATATTTCACAAAAAAGACTGACAATGCAGACAGACATATGCCGCTTCTCCTTCTCACTGAACCAAGGTACTTGCTAGTCTGTGGCAGGCTTAAAGCAAACAGTCACAAATGAAACTTGAAGCTGTAATTGCCTACATTCAGACCAAGACGAGAGAATAAATTCAGAGCTAATTAAAAATTCTCTCAATAGAAAAAGTTAAACTGTTAGTATTATGATTTCTGTTTCATAATTGTCTATATTCTTTTGATATGATTGATCCTTCCCCAGTTAGTTGTCAGAAGATGATACCAGATGTAATGTTATAAAGCTATCAAAGGAGGTTTTCCCTTTCCTTTTCCTGCCTTTTCTCCAGTTCTGCTTTTGTCAGTATTGGCTTCTTCATTGTATAGGTAAACTGCAAAACCGTGAACCGCACTGCTCTTGTCAGTATTTTTTCCTTAGTATCTATCAAATGCATCTTTTCCATATTCCTCCTTTCTCCCATTTACCTAACATCTTTTTCTATAATGCACTGCAGGGCAGTGAACTGAGACGTTTACTGCCAGGAAGGCTGAGAGTCCTAGTAAAATGTAATAATTTGGAATATGATCACTCCCCTGATCACAAGGGATTATTACTATGGATTGATGCATGGGACAGCTACAGGCACATACCTGCAAACTCTGTGACACAACTGTTGCAATGCTCCTACTCAGCTCCAAAACCAAGCTGAAAGGGACATTCCAAACAATAAATGTTTTTGGATTATATTTTTATTATTGTTATTAGTTATTGTTATTATAGTCCCAAGCACAGATACAGGGTGATCAGCCATTGATAACCTGATGCAATGCCAGGCATAATTATGGGTGCCTTTAAAGTTTCCCATAGCGTTTAGGATATTGCTTTTCATTACCATGGGATTTCCACAGGTAGTTGCTTGCTTTACATTGTGAAATGTCTTATGTTCATTTAGGGTTCTTAGTACCCTAAAGCCATACGGCAGCTTGCTGTATGCTGACACAACTCTATTTCCTTCTGTTGTTCTTCCACTTCCACACGTGGTTCCACATTTGTGGAGCACTCTTTTTATTAATTTTTGAAGGGATATATTCTGTTCAACTATTCCAATAGGTGCAATTAATAGCCCAAACTAGGAGAAAAAACTAACCTACTTGAATTTTTCAGGCAAATCCCTATAAATATTTATCATGATTAAGCATGATTAACCATATTCTTTACTATAACTTGGAGGGGTTTTTTATGAAATTCTAATAAGAAAATTTGTCCTGCACAGTACTGATTGCATTGTTATATAATAACTTGCTGCTAAAATACTACATACCACTCATAAGGAGAAGAGTTTAATTAGACAAAGCTGAAACTGTATCAAGAAATAGGCACTGCTCTCACAGTGCTCCTAAGCTTATAAGCACTGCACAACTTCATGGTGTATGAGACTGGAAAAGTATCTGAAAGAGAATCTACATAAAATTTTCCTGAAGGAGGATCTTCCCTGAGCAAAGGAAGAATGGGGCAGCTCAACATTACAACTGCTCAACTCCTTCTGGTTGCCTCTAAAGCTAATGGTCTTCCTCCCTTGACTGACGGTAACTATTCTATATGGCTGCAGTGCAAGAACTAGACTCAGTTTTATAAGGAAAGTCAAGTATGTAATGCTGCTCTCTTTACTTACTTGAAACCTTCAAGAGTACTGATTCCCAAATCACTTGGGAATTCAGTGGGAATAGCTTTGTATTTTTAGATCAAAAAGCCATCTTGAAAATACAATCAGAAAAAAACATTTCAATGCTTATCAGAAGAGTTTCACTTCCTTAATAACAACAGAAACAATGGAAGTATTTCCCAAGAATACAGAGTTTCAAAAACCAGTTTCGTGGGTGTGTGGAAAGACACTGGAATTACAGGTGATCTTGCAGCGAGCAGGATGTACTGAGAAAGGCAGTGTTGACTATTTTATAGGTAACACACAAACTTGAGGCAGTATCTGGTAACAGCTGGTACTGTGATAATTACTGCCATCTGCACTCATTTTACCTCTTCTTATTGGCAGGTCTGCTGTAGGTAGATGTCCTGACCCCCTAACCTGGGCACCACAGAAATGTGGATTACATCTCACAACAGGCATGCAGCCTTTCACTTCAGTTACACCTGGCCAGAATGATTAGGACAGGATCACAGAGGGATCTGAAAGATCTGAACCAGCCAATGGGAGCATACATTATGTACGTACAGTAGGCATATACAACACGAACTTATTTTTATTAAATGTGTCCTTTACCTTTCTGCCCATGACGACTGCTAAATTTATCTCCAATTTCTGGACGTCTGGTTTGCCTCAGCAACATTTTGATCAAGAAAGCATCCTCTGCATTTGATGAAATCATTACTTTTTCAATGTAAGAATCAGTGGCACCTTTGTAGCTAGTAAAAGAAGCCAAAACATTGGTTTTACTTCTATGAACCAAACACAAGTTACAGGCAACTATTTGTGTCTTTGTAAGCTCCTGACCAAACTGTAATCTTTATGGAATTTATATATGAGGAAAAAGGATTGTATCTATATCTATATCTATCTATATCTATATCTATATCTATATCTATATCTATATCTATATCTATATCTATATCTATATCTATATCTATATCTATCTATATCTATATCTTTACATACAAGTTCCAGAGTATAGTATGTTTCTGGAAAAGAAAATTTTTAAGAGCTGCAATAGAAACTGAGGGAGAATTAAGCTTAAGTTGTAAAGGACAAGGTATGGGTTTTTTTTCACATGGGCTTTTCTTGACAGCAAAAGCTTCCTCATATATTGACAATTTCTTGATCTTCAATTAAACAACAGCCAAATACAGCTATAGCTGAAGAAGGGAGTTTTCTAGAATTGAGTATTTTCTCCAACCCTTTCCTTCATGTAATTTGCCCAGCTCTGAAGTTATATTGCAACATACGTTACTGGCACATCTTTGTACTGTGGCTGCTGAGGCACACTGCTTCCTTCCAGAGGTGTCTGGGTCACAGTTGGCATCGATTTGTTCACAAGGACTTGCTTATTTTCTACTTTTTCACCTACAGAGAACAAGAAGAAGAAGCACATGAAAATGTGTTAAAATGTGTTAGAAACACATTTTAAGTTGTTTTTTTTTTAAAAGTAAGGTGGAAGACAAACTGAGAGGAACATGCAAGAAGTATGCTCTGTTGTTTTACTAAATATTGAATGGTAAGGAAATCACTAAACCAGTTTTCTTTGGTAAACCAAAGCAGAACAGCTTGCATGCTGGGTGCACTATGAGAACAGTTATTCAACATACCCCGGGTCAAAAGTCTGCACAAAAGCTTCTGAAGTCATCTGCTTTAAGCATGCAGAAAATTAACACCTAAATTTGGGACAGCCCATCATTCCACAATGAGCTGTGCAAGACTACAAGTCTCTCCTTGTATTTACATATTTCTATTGATACTGGTTTCATATATAGCTTTCCTTTGCTCCATTTTCTTATTCTGCCCTTTACATTGAAAACCAGATCAGAAAGACAATGATACAACTGCACACCAAGTATCTACCCCCCACCTCCTCCACTAAATTACACTCAACTTCAGCCTGTGTCTCTTCTGTCCACATGAAGTATCTCAAATAGGTCTTTACCTACATGCTGAGAACAGTCTCAGTCTGGAGTCCAGCCCAGTCCCATCTATCCTAATACTTCAGAAGATTCTTGCCTTTTTTTTCTTAATTAACTTTGAAAGCTCCATCGAGATGTGTTAAAGAACAAAACTGACCCAATTGTGTTACTATAATAGAATTAAGTTTAGTGCCCTTTAAAAAACCTTTCTTCCTAGATCTTAGCAGATCTATTAAGCCATTTCCTAACTAAAGGATGACAGTATGGGAGGATTCTTTCCCAAATCTATTACCATTGGAAAGTCATACACCTCTCTTTACATTTCTATTTATTTTTCTTATCTCTTTCCAAACATCTTTCTACATAGGTAAAACCATAAGGTTTTACTTCCTCAAATAAATGCATTAACTGACATCTTGCTAGGAGATTTTGATGCATGAAATCAAAACAATAAGGAGTCTACCTCTATCCTTAAGAAAACAACAGTACATGACAGACAAACACGGAAAAACTACCGTATTAAAAGCTTGCCAGTCTGGCAACAAAAGAATACAAATTCTAATGCTTCAGTAGATTCACATTATTAAAACTCAGTCTTCAAAATAAACCTACTTTTTTCATGTACAAAAGTCCTCCCAATGGCTGGTAACACACTGCTATCAGGAACTAACTTTTTAAAATTTTCCATCACAATACTGTCAATCTTCAAGACAAAAAAACTCCCAAAATGCTAAGTGTAAAACAAGGTGCACAAGAAATAGTGACAGAACATTAATTTCCACTTTGACTACGAGCATGCCATGAGTGAACGTGCAGTTTGACCTACCTGGAGAGCAGATACCATCAGCATCTAAAATCTCATGGCGCCAGATTGGTTTCCGGGTAGCTGCATCCAGCATCGGCCCCATCACTTTATCAAATGTCTGATTCGTGTAACGCTTCAGTGTACACTTGGCGTTCTTGTACACAAGACACCTTCCAAAGCCTAAAATGGAACACAAACTCATCTGCATAGGAATTCAAAGATCCTTCATAACACACAATTAGGATAAAATCCGAGCTATGGAATGTAAAATGTTTTTTATTAGTTATTCATTGACTTGAATATGCATAACATTGTACATGGATACCTAGTGATGCATAACTTAAACATCAGATCATGTGTGCTAGTTTTTTTTAGACACTGGACTACAGTCCAATTCTGAACTGAGCGAATCTGCTTCTGTACCTCTGCACACACACGTACACATCATTTCTCT
This sequence comes from Chamaea fasciata, assembly GCF_029207755.1. Classification (NCBI taxonomy): domain Eukaryota; kingdom Metazoa; phylum Chordata; class Aves; order Passeriformes; family Sylviidae; genus Chamaea; species Chamaea fasciata. The sequence continues at coordinate 61,448,268 of NW_027094090.1, read as the reverse complement.
TGAAATCACTGAATCTCTTGAATAATTTTGGTGGTCTCCAGGAAGGGGTAACATGGGAGAAGAAACTGTAATAGGGTGAGAGGAGCACCTCTTCCTTTCATGAGCTCTAAGAAACCAGAACTTTTATTCATGTTTGTGGTTGGCATAAGCTAGTCTACCAGGAAAGTACTAACTGAGTGTCTGGTATAATCAACCCATTATTCTTTTTTTCTCACCTGAAATTACATATATTGTTATAAAATAAGTGGGGTTTACATGAGAAAAGTAACATCTGTAGCATTTCTCTCAAAGCACAGCAACTAACCATGATACTAAAGACTTTAATCACATCTAGAATTACAGAGAGCCAAGAGAAAGGCTTCCTAATAATCCTGCATTATTTTAGTTCGTTTGAAAGATGGTTGTGGCCACATACAGTACATCTATATCTTCAGATTATGTCAAGTAATTCCTGACAAGCACCACAGCTCTCCCTGTAAATGTTACCAGTCTACCAGAAAAGAAAACATTCAGTTTTAAATCATGCCTGTTGTTGTTTTAGAAAAGGAGGCATAAATTAAATGCAGCAGACATTAATGCCAAAGATACATGTCTAGGAATACTATTATTGCTGCCTAGCAACTAGAAGGAAGGGAGCTGGAGGGGGGGGGGTGGTGAATAAAGTGATGGAAGAATCTGATTTTGGCCACCCGAAACTAAAACAAATTTGATCACTGCACTACGCCTGCTCTCAAAGGAATTTATTTAGAAAAGGGAGAGAAGAGAGACTAAGTTTTCAGGCAACTCTCCTCCACCCCTCAGCAGCATTAAAATGAAGAGCTGAAGGAGAGAGTGAGGCAGGCTAGACCTGCACATGGGTCTCTGTTAGTTAACCTTCCCTTTGGTGGTTATGTACTTTTACTTAAAATACACTGCACCTCAGATTTGGTTTTTTTTTTAAGGGAGTATGTCATTAATTTAGCTCTGAATAAACACTAAATTATTTTGCTTTAGACAATACTACTATTTTCTCTCAGAAAGTAGGCAACACTGCTACTGCCCCCTCCAAACACCAAGCTCACTAAGACACAAACTGCCTTCGGTTCTATTCCTTTCCTAAATACATTCACAAGTCTAATTTCATCTACTGCTTTTGTTACTGGTTCAGATAATGAGATCTCTCTTAGTAATGAACAAAGGTTCAGGTAACCAACTAAAAACAAGCCCTACAGAACAGATTAACTCATGCTTTATGTTTTTTGTAAACTAATTATTTACACTTTTTTATTTGAGGTCAGAAGTTAGTACTTTTTTTTTCTTATAATATCCAGACTCAGAAGTTTATATGCATGTTGGCAACTTCACCACACTATTGTATGCTTGGAGTTACAATCACTAATCATACAGAAAACAAGCAAAAGTATTCAAAGAAGTTTGGGAATTCAGTTCCTTAACTGACGATCTTATGCTCGTAACTGCAATAAAAGTTATTACAGGATAACACTACGAGAAAACAAGTCTATTAGAATATATACTGGAACACACACAGGAGAAGTGGGAAAGAGTTGATGGATCTTACCTCTGTCCAAAGAGGCTTTATTTAAGACAAGAGCATCTTCAATATCGTAGCCACTGTAGCTCATCACAGCAACTGTGGCATTTTGTCCAGCAGGGAGTTTCTCAAAATCTATCAGTTCTATTGTTTTTGTTTTTACCATTGGCTTTTGTGGATAGGCGAGGAGATACATCAACGTATCTATCCTGTTTCTTTGATTGTATCCAATAGTACCTGCATGTAAAAGAAAAACAAAAGTAGTAAACATTAGTGAGTTTTCTAGGAATGTTTTGGCTAAAAAATTGCCAAAATGCAAATCAATTAAAATTATGTCGAAATTCATCAAGAAAAGAAGGGGAAAAATAATACAAGAATCCAAACCAAAACCATTTTACATTATTATATTTAAAGAAATATATAAGTAGCTTCTTAATTTAAGGTCTCAGAAAGAATTATTTATTTTCTCTTGAACAGAGAAAACATAAGCATCAATATAAAAACAACAACAAAAAAGTGCCATTTGACTAAATACAGATTTTTTTTTTTTTTTAATCACAACAATGAATCCTGCAAGTATGAAGTTTGCTTTTATTGTTCTCACAGCCACTGGGTTTGGGGTTTTTGTTTGGAGTTCAATTTGTGTTTCAGAGACCTGATCCAAAATTTCATAAGAATCAACAGAAAGACTATCACTGAGTTCAAGAGAAACTGTGGATCAAGCTCTTCATCTTTAACATCATATTTCCTTCCTTTTTTGTGCAATAGTTAGTCCAATATCAGCCTGTGTTAGAATGGGACAAAGTATTAACAAAGCATACTACTAGCAGCAGTCAAGAGTGATTTACTTTCTGAAATTAGAAGCACCATTGATAGAAAGACTACAATAGAAGTCCACTTCTATATTTGTCTTTTTACAAGAAATTAATTTTAAATTTACAGTTCAGAATTCAACCCTTTGTATAGACCTCCCAGCTTGAGACTGAAATTTTTGGCCCTGTCCCATCAGAATGCCAAAGTGTCTCCTGAAATCTGAGGAAAAAATAATTAACACCCAGCAGGGAAACATCAACCGTTGTGTAGCAGAACAAAAGTTAAGGCAATCATATGTTATTGGAGTTTGCTGTACCAGGAGTATGCTACGTCCCTAAGCAATTAAGAAATTATAGTCTGAAAAGTTAACATTTTAAAGTTTTAAGTGTTAAATATTCTGCAGTACTCTGTCCTTAGGATGTAAGTATTTCAAAACCTTTCCATTTTCTCCTGCAGTTTCAGAGTCCGGCTGCTTTCTTGGAAAGGTCAAGGCAGTCAGTATATCAGGAGGATTTCACATGGCCAGGAAGGATATCTGAACACAAACCTGCTCACTGGGGAGGTCAGCTTGACATTTTACATGCATCTACTTGCAATTCCCATTTACATTAAATGTCTAGAAAATCCAACACTAAAACCAGGCATTTCCGAAGACCTATCCTGTTCTTGGCACTAGGCTCGCTCTCTTAAACCACAACAGGTCTACCCGTCCTAAGGACAAGAATGGAGAGAGCTCAACAGCTACTGTCTGAAAATGAACTGTTATAGCTGCCCCGGGCTTTCCCAGGTTCTAGAAAGTAGATTTAGTGACACAGGCAGAGCATTTTCAAATTACAAGAAAAATCTGGTAGAGTTGACAGACTTAACTTGTCTCTCTCGCTTTTAAGCAGTTGTTTTTCTGTCTTTTTCTTGTATAAGGAAACGAATCATCTTTGACTAGTATTTTTTGTCTCCAGTAAGACACAAGCTGGTAGGACACAACTGAAGACTGTCACAAACCCACCCTGCAAGGCCCACCACTTAAGGCCCTATTTCTCATATACTCTGAGAATTCAGTTAGACGTTGTCCCCATTGTACTTTTGACCCAACTCCCCTGGTTTTCCCAGTACACAGACAGGAAAACACACTTCCAAATTAAAAACTTAAGAGGTTTAGACCACTATTCCCCTCTGCACCTAGCATTGGTGTGCTTTCAGGATAGGTTGCAGTGAAGCTCAGCTTAAATGTTTCACAGATAGGTACATTTTCCTGATGTTGAAAGAAATCTTTCCAAGAGAAAGTCATGCCAAACTTAACTTTCAAACTGCTTGCAATGTTTTTCTCCTCTGATATGCTATACCAGCTATGGTCCACTGGTTAGGGATGCTAAGACAGAATGAAGTCTGGAGCACCACTTTTATCTTTTACACTTTAAGGGTGTCCTTTACACCCCAGTAACAATCTGAGGAAGTCCGCTGTATATCAAGGATTTCATATGACACTTTTACATATTTCAGATAACGCAAATGATTTCTCTTTAGATGTTTCAGGTATTTCAAAACTGGCATTTTTACCAGACGCTCAGATAAACCTAACAGAACTGCTACTGTCTGGGAGCCAGAAGCAACTGACATTACTGAGATTTTGAGCCTCAATAATAAACTATATTCAGGCTATTTTTCAGGAGATGAATGCTGTATCAAATAGAAAACATACACATATATATCAATGACAGATATCCTATAGGGCAGGAAAGAAACTGGTTAGAGAGTGATTCCAGAGCACAAATGAAATAAATTAGCCAAAAAAATGCCATCTATCAGCAATATTATTCCTAATTGTTGGGATTTAATGGTTATACAAATAACGCTTTCTCTAAACTGGGCTAACAAACCACAGCATGAAACCACAAACTGCTTATTTAAAATAAAGCAGCAGCTCTCTTCAGAGGATTGGTGTGTTGGGACGAGCCCTCTGTGTGGGCGCTGAAATGAAGGAAGTCACTAGCTTTATTTCTGTTTTCCCTCTGAAAGAACAGAGCCCTTGTTTGCCCCAGCCAAACAACCAACCAAAAGTAAAGTATAATTAAAGTTCACCATAACAAACCCTGCTCTCAATGACTTGCATTTATAATTATCCCAACAGCAAGAACCAATTTTTTTCATTGGTAATTAGCCCTGGTTAAAGCAAAACACACAAGGTTGACCCGGATACAACAAAGATCATTTTCTTGCTCTTCTCAGTACTTGATAAATTGTGAATGCACGTGTGCATTCTTTCCTTTTTTTCTGTTTCCTGACAGGGTTTTTTTTTTCTTTTTAAGTATCATTTGAATATCTTTTAGTGCAAAATAATCACTATAATAACACTATCTACTGATATTTAGCATAAACGAGGCATTGTTATTCTGATGCTGAAAGTTTTGAGAACTCACCAGAACAAAGAGCCAACTAAAATAAGCATTAATCCAATTCTCTGGTGTATCACAACAACATTTAACTGTACAATCAAAAAGAACAAGAATACAGAAATCAATGTACTTGAGCCAAAAGGGCTATTACTGCACATGCCAAGAAAAGAACTGCTGTAATTCTCTACTTCCCCAGTTTTCACTATGGATTTTCTATGATTCTGTCCTTTTATATGAGCACAAAGCAAGAGAGGAATAAGTATATTTTTTAAATACTGCAATACACCTTGTGCAGGGGGCTATGACACATCTCAGACAGATTGTTACAGAACATGTATTAAGTGATCTGGCTGTTAAGTATTAGAAACACTCCTTTCACAGGAGAAAGACTAAGGAGTGGGTTAAAAAGATTATGGGTAAATTTGGGGAGAAGAGAGAGCTCATTTCTGCCTCAGCACTTCTGTGCTACTACCAAGGAGAGGAGAGGTGTCAAAACGAGGTTGTGTCACAGAGCATAAACACTGCACAAAGAGCAGTGGCAGAACAGATCTGTGGCCACAGCGCACCCAGATCCAGCTGTGATGACCAGCAGCAGCTGGTTTTGCTTTGAGGTTTGTTTATATTCTGTGCCCCTCGGCTAGCTGTATGAAATTTGGGAGGACTCTGGCTCTCAGTCCACCAAAGAGCTTTCACAACTGTCAAAACCCACCAGCACACAGTTCCTTGAAGCATATTTATCTTCTCAACTCAATTTCAACACATTCAGCTGGCTATAGTACAGGGCAGAGCAGTATACAAAGAGCTTTCTAATTCACAGAAGCAAAGCAGGAAGTACATGATACAGTAAGAGGCTTTCTTTGTAATATCCAAGTTTTTGCTTCATGATAAGATTCTACAACAAAGCTCTCACCCACCTATATCTGTCCCCTTCCTTTTCTTTCAGAGGTTGAAGTAACAATCAATACCCAAACCTTGCTTTCCATACTCAACACTTGTGTCATTTGGGTTGAAGTTGCAGTGCACAGTTGGGTTGTGAGTGTACAGCTTGCTTTGTGTACCCACACATCACTTACACAGCAGCACATGTGCATGTGCAATATAGGGGATTACTGGCAGGAAAACTGTATGTTTTCATTCCTGATATTGGGCTGTCACAGTCACAGATGTACAATGTGTAAAACTGCCTAGGTTTTTATGACTTAATGGAATTAAAAAGCTCAGTTTAGAACTATTTCTCTAACTGCAGAAGCCCTTGATCCTCTTACAGATTATTTTTCCAACACTTCAAAAGCAAACAGTACAGACTCTTGTATTTTCATCTTAAGTACTTCTGAGATTTTAAACTACAAATGTTAACCTTGCACTGAAATGTCAACATTCAATTGAGCTGCTGTCGGATTTACTACCTAAATTCCTCTCAGTCTTATAGTTCAACCTGCAACATATGGTAGATAATCTATGCCAAAAGTGAGAGGTCTAATTTCAATTTAATTTTACTGAAATCCAGTTTGGTCATTAAGTGCACGTCTAGTCCTCCAACAAGTTGACTCACCTACCCCTGAACGGGAGGATTTTTCAGGACATGTAATGCTCTCCAGAAGAAACACTACTATTTTAGGACCTAACACTTGTCAGGGGCACTGGATTAGAGACCTCATTGCAATCTCTGACGTCCACTCTCCACTTACTTATGCTTTCACACCTTTCCTCACCTTGATGTTGTTTAAAAAAGAGACTTAAAAAAGAAAATCCTGTCCACAGCTGCGGGCACAGCCCTGTAATGTGGTCAGAGGGGGTGGGTCAATGTTGACAAGCCCAAGGCTCTGCTCTCCTCTCCCAGTATGAACCCTGGGCTGCCTTCATTGCCCCAGGTTTTGACAGTTGAGGGAGTGACACAGACGACTTGGACATGAGGTTTTCCACATCCAGTGTTGGATGAGAAGCTGCTCTGCAATTTCAGTATGGAGAAAGAAAGCACTAAAGGTGGGTGGTTACTTAAAAATTGGGGTTTGAAGCACTGCATCACATCTCTTCACAAAAATAACCAGAAAAAAGTATGTGTAGTGTTTCAGGAATACCCTCTAGGTCTCATCTGAACAGTAAGTGTAGAGAAAAACCTTTGCCTCTACATACTGCCACTTCTCGTGGCTTTTTTAAAAGCAGTTATTACAAAAAGCTTCAGGTGTTTGCAGGTACTTCAGACAGAGCAAAACATAGCTCAAGTCATGTGCCAACTTTAAAAATTTACTTTTATCTAGCTGCTTTTTCTTTGAGTCAGGTGTTTTGTCATAACAAACTGAAACAAAGGCTTTTTTATTGCTCAAGATATTCAATGGCTTTTGTGTTCCTAGCGTCAGCAGGAACGTCAGAGGATTGTATCCAAGGAGCTAAATGTGCAAGACCTAGGGTCAAAGCAGCTGAATACACCAACCTCAGAAAACACAGACAATGAATTGCAAATGACACTCAAAACAAAACGGGGGAAAAAACCTTCACACAGAAAACTACAAAAGAACTCCACAGATACTGAATTGGCTTTCTGTACACACTGATCCTGCTTAACTGTGTGTGGTAACTAACCAAACCTTCTGAGACTAATAGTCATAAAATAGAGACTCAGGGGTGGGGGAAAGATAATGGGATGGGGGAGAACTGTAAGGAGAAAGATTGCATCGCTCCTCTTTCCACCCACCCACCCTCCCTTGTTTTTTTAAAATTTAAATAGAAAACATGCATATTACTATTTTCTGTTTTCATGTGCTCAACATGATGGCTCAGCATAAGGCAGTTACTTTGCTATTAATTCTGCTGGAGAAGTCTCACAAAAGGTGCAGTGTTTCAGCTTTGAACACACAGCATGAAATAAACGGTTTAGTAAACCTAACTGAAGTGGCAGTTTCTTCATGAGACACAGTTGTGTTACTGTAGCTCCCAACTTGCAAGCAAGCAAGCCATCAATACAAGCCATGAAACCAGCCTGTAGAGCACCAGTCTGAATGCAGCTGTCCAAATTGATATATGACTGCTCAGGCTCCTCTGCCTTGATCACAGGCCATAGACTTGGACACTTTAATGCTGGTTTCGCTGAGTATTAAAAAAAAGATTAGAACTTAACTGCTGTTGATTACCCCCAGCAGCAAATTTACAAAACAGTTGGGTTTTAATGATCATATATGACACTGTCAAATGAAATAATAAGTAATCAGAAAATTCATTTTGTTTCAGTATTTGCTCTCTTCATCCAAATGAGCAAAAGCACAGAATCTAAACTATGGCTGTGGAAAGTGTTCAAATAACTCACCACTCTGTTTCACACTTGATTCTTCTTATTCTCTCTGATGTCAATGTTAACTATTGATATATTTATTTTTAGGACACTTACTCAACCCGTCAAGGAAATGCTCCTCAATCTGTGCTCTGTCTCTCTTTGTGAGAACAGTTTTTAACTCTTTTTTGTCTGCAAAGACACAGCACATTGCAGCATAAAGAGAAAAAAAAAAACTACTCTGCCAGTCCTGCAGATACGCTGAAAACTTGAAAGTTGCAATGATTTCCAATAAAATCCAAAAGAAAAGACAAAAATTTCCTAGTTTATTAAAATTTTCTTTTTAGTGTGAAGAACTGCAGATATAGTCTTCATTAAGTAAAACTGATGGGTACCTTTTTCACAATAATCTTTCCAAGTTTCAGAGGTAAATTCGTTTTTTCTCAAAGCTAGGGAAGTGCTCTTTTACTTTTCCTAGCAAAGCTTTTATGTGAACCAGTAAAGAAAGAATTTTTGTTTGTCACTTTTGGTACATAGCCTTAAAAATTACATAACACTTCAAAGAGGAATAAAAAGTGAAATCTTACCCATGGCTTGTTTCCCCATGGCACACTGGTACGTGTTTCTTGGAGACTGGTTGTGGTGAGGATAAGGAATCAGCCCAGCACAGACACCCAGAAGCGTGAAAGGTTCAATCTCCAAATGAGTTGTATCTCTTAAAAGAAAGAGTACCCATTATGGCAGGGTTGTGAACAAACTTCAGTAGAATTTATTTAATTTAGCAGTATCTCATAACACTTCAAATTCAATTCTGTTCAGGACAATGTAAGTCAGTAGGACCTCAAAACATGGATTCAGTACAGGATTTTTATTACAAAAACCCAACAACTTTCTTTTGGCTTTGTTTCCACATGAAAAGAAATGAAGGAGAAATACAACAGGGTCTGTGAAATTCCATAATGGAGGAAAAGCCTCGAGATAATGACAACCTGAGGGAGCTCACTAAGACAATAAAACATCACTTTATACAGTAAGACCTGAAACGCCTTAAGGAATGTCTTCTCATGCAATGAGAGCCCTCCTCATCAAATCACTAATCTCAGAGATCCAGAAATCCACTGGGGAGATGGAAGAAGGAAGAGCACAACAGATTCAGGTATTAAAAAAATGGTTTTTTTCCAAGGTCAGCTATATCAGTTAAAGAGAAAACATCTGTCTCCAAACCAGACCCAGTGCCATAGGTACATGACACAATACAACACTATTTGAAAAGCTCTGCAAATATTTTGGGAGTGATTATGTTGTTAAAAGACAGTACCGATGAGAAAAAGACAGGGAAAAGGAGTAAAGACAGAGGGACAATTTGTTCTATCTGGCATGCGCTTCAGGAGAGAAAGTCCAAGCTCAACGAAGACAAATTGCAGCATGCATTGGGATGCAAGTGGAGAGACTAATAACTAAGAATGAAGTGTACAATAAAGCTTGGCTGGAGCAGATTTGAATTTAAATCAAGATAAGTAATTAGGAAGTGGGGAATTATGAAATACAGATAACTAAACCTATTCAAAGCCTATCTTTCATGTTCTGGATTTATTAGAGAGAGCTTGGGTTTATGCATACATTGCTTCTCCCAGACATCTCAACCCAACGCATTCTGAAAATTTCATCTTTAATGTTTGACTTCTCTTGGAAGATTTTTGGAAGACTTTAATTATTTAAATAAATTAATTTGATTACTAAACTTTAGGATCTTGCCAAGCAAGTGACAGAAAAGTCTTTATTATGGCAATACTCAAAAGACAGCCAAGCACCATAAGCTAAAAATGGCTAAGGAATTACCCACAAGCACATACAGACTGAAGACAAAGTGCCAGTAGGAACTTAGATAAACAATGTATGTACTACTGGAAGAATAATGAAAGCTGAAAGCTGAAAAAAACCAGACCTGGAAATTCGGAGGATTAAGCCAATGAAACTATCTATCAGTCCTAGAAATCTTTATAAATCACAAATATGCCTTAACGACCTAAAAATCACCTGCTGGCCAGAGGACAGACACTATTTTTCTCCATTTGATAAAAAGCAGCCATGTTATCTAAAGCCTGTCCTAAGAAAATACTAATGGGACAATCAAAACTACAGTCAAGTAATTGCAAAATGGTCTCAAGAGCCAGTAGCAAACTTAAAGGAGAGACTGCTCCCCCATTCTGCAGAACCTCACAGAACTACTAACACTTTTCAAACAATAAAATCAGAGCTTTGAGACTTACTGATAGTGACGTTTGCAAATTTCTTCAGAAGGTACAAGTGCATGGAAGTACGTATACATTTGCATATAGGGTATTCAATAAATGTCTTCTTCCAGTGAGGTCAATCCCATTTCAACCAAAGATGATGCAATCTGCACAGATCCTACTACCTTATGAAGTATTCCAGAGTGCTAATGAGAGACCTTCAAATTTTACAGGGCAGTTCAATTTCTGCAGGTCAAAAATGTCACTGCCAGAACGAGGTCCAAGAAAGCAAAGGCAACCTTGTGAGTTTGAAAAGCAGAATTACAGATGCATAAGGAAGAAATGGAATGCATTACAGTCAAATACTCCAAAGAAAACCCATCTAATTGGATTGGAAAGGTAAAGAGAAGATACTGTAGCTAAAAGAAGCCAATATTACAAAAGCTGGAATGTAAGTGGGATACTTCAGATGGTGGGTTGTATCAGTTGCATTACCAGAACAAGCTGCACCAACATGGTCACACCTTTTAAAATGCAAGATGATCATCTGGGGAAAGGGTACACAACTATTCAGGATGCAGGGAGTATCATTACCAAACACAAGGAGCAAGGTGCTCATAAGATCCAAGCTCAGATACTTATGGCACTTTTAGCCACTGTTAGCATTGAAGCCAAACTCAAAACAATTGATGGACAATACAAGAATCTTCTGAGCTTCCTGGAAGTTGTTGTGGAGTCCTTTCCTCACACTGGTACATTGGAAGTTCACTTTCTCCTCCTCTTTTGGACTAAGCAATGATTTCATGGGATACATTTCCATTAACCTTCCTAGCTGAGTCAGCTATCCTGTAACTTAAATTTTCAGCTCTGGTGCTTTGTGGACGTTATTTAATTTTGGCACAAATGACACCAATTGTGTCTGCTCTTCTTTGCTCATGTATACAGAACTCAGTCAAGAGCATGCAAGAGTAATTTCTTAAAGTGATAAAGTCTTCAAAAGCCTGGGCAGGAGCAAGGCAATTTAATTAGCAGAGTTAATACATTACATTTAGCAAAGGTTAAAGATAATTGAAGGGCTCACCCAGCACCACTGAAATCAATGATGTATTTATATTAGCCTGCAGGAGTACTTAACCAGGACAGATTATTTAGAAAAAGAATCTTCTGCATAAATCTACTAATCAAACATTTCACGGAGATAACTTCTGGCATTTCATATTCAGCCTTCAGTTTACAGGATATTGTCAGAGAAACATTAAAAACCAGTAAAAAGATAGGAGGACTGAAAAATTTAAAAGAATCCTTCCTGTAATGTGGGCTCTTTAATCACAGTCAGAAGACAAGAGTAAAAAAAGTTGCAGCAGGTCCTTCAAATATGTGGAAAACAACAGATCTGGAAATCTTTCTGAATTAAAATCACATATCAAAAATAGTTTTATGACATGTGGTAAAGAATACACAGAATGATGCAGACATTTTTATTGGGGCCTATTATACATCCAAAAGTCAAAGGGAAGGTCTCATTGCAGCAGTCCACTTACTGTAAGGTGGGTGTTTAGGGTCCCTTTATAGCCAGAAAAGACATTTCCAAACAATCATGATATGCTAAGCTAATCAAATGACATGCGGAACCATTTGCTTTCTGGATACCTATTGGATAAAATTATTTCTGATGAGCAGCCCAATGATCAGAACAAAAAAAAAAAAGAGCCACATCCAGAGAAAGAAAGGATATACCTTTAAGTATTTAGTATTTTAGCGAGTTAGTAGCAGGAAAAAGATCTCCCAAAATCTAAACCCTTTTTTGTAACTTCCCATGGATAATTTAGGATGTGTGTGGATAGATTTCTTTCTTTAGCTTTCATCTGGTGTAGTTTCAACCATTAGCAAGGGAGCAGTGTGTACATGCGAAAACAGTAACACTATTTATATGTTTGCATTTCAGAGAGTCACCCTACGGAAGTTTTTCCTGTTCCAGTTACCAAATGCGTACTTACTTATTGATTGTATTTTCATACAGGGCAATGTTACAGTCATTTTCCTCATTCACATCCAAATATTCGACGAGGCCTTCATGCAAGAAGTCTTCAAAATTCCTACAGATAAATTGAAAATTACATTAGAAGTACTGTCTTATATGTCTGCAAACATAAAATACCTAGTACCTATATTAAAGGAACACAATATGTAAAGTTAAACCAGATAAATACTTCTACATGTAAAGTTCTGTGTATATTACATATTGAAGAAAAATGCTTTTTATAATTAATCCTGTTGCCCATTCACTGCTTCACAGCCTGACAGATGAATGCTCTTACTTGAACAACAAAATAAAATCTTCCTATGTGCACTCATCATCACTGTAAATGTAGGAAAATATAAGGATAATCACGTATGTTTTTGTGATACTTTTGTGAAATTTAATTAGAGCTAAATTCAAATGCCTTTGTGTTAAGTGTGGAGCTTTTTAAAAATACATAAACTAAGAATCTGCAAGGACTTTCAAAAACTCTGAATGTGCCTAGTTTAGGGTGGTTGATACTCCTGTGAGGTGTTTGATTTTTCAGTCAAGAGGATGATACTGCCTCAAAGATGAGGCTGTGAGATGCATTTATTCTGTACACTAACCAAATCTCACAGCAGTAACAAAATAAGAACACCAGCCTTAATTTGACTTTAAACAGAAAATCTCCAGTACAGAGATTATGAATTTATATAGGAGAGCAGACTTCTCTAAGTAGCTAACCCCAAGACTGAAATACTGACTGACTGAAGTACTTTCACACAGTATTTATTTGGTGAAGATGAATATGGTCTACTTGAATTGTGTACCTGTATCCCTGAGCCAGTTCTTCCATATGCTTGTTTGTAACTGCAGGTTTTTGCTTCTTGACAATTATGTAAGGTCTGAAATTCATAAAAACAACAAAAATGATTGTCATAGCAAATACTTAGGCAAGTAACTTAAATTGCACTTACACTAAGAACCTATTCTATAAACTGTTCTTAAAATTTATCAGCCTTTAACTGATAAAACCACATAAACAAAATCAGTAACTATTCAGACTTTAGTTTGATATAACTTAAAATGTGTATCAGAAAAATCAAGATTTAAATTTTTAGGTGAAAGCCATTTTTTCCCCTTTAAATCGATCAGCTGAAGTTATACCTACAGATTTTGATGATGGCTTTAAAAGATTTGAGATTTCCCAAACTACAAAGCTAACAACAGCATTTAGTGCCATGGTTATTGTAGGGATTTTACAGAACACTAATAGAACAGTTTGTGCTCAAGTGTCCACATGCAAGGTTGCATTTTGCAATTGCCTACATGCTGTAAAGGCATTTACTGTGGGTGATCTCTGACAAATCCATAAATTTCAATAGCACATGGATCTCTAGAAGGCTTTCCTACCATATGAAAACACTGACACAAAGGATGCCATGCAAGAAGGCAACGTCAAGGGCTGTTGCTATTTGGACAAGTTGCTTTGATAAAGAGCAGCAAACAGCTACAAGACACTTGTGGAGTCCACTCTGAAGTCTAAACAACTGTTAGAAGACTAATAAGCACTTTTAAATGGTTAATAGGGATATCTGAACAATTGCAGGGTGAGGGGTGCCACAAAACAAACTTGGTAAAACCTTGCAAATCCACATGATTTCCCTTGCTTTCATTTTAAAAATTGGAAGTTTTACTGCCATCTCCCAAACTAAACATATTAGCCCTGACTGGAAAAGTGATTTCTCTGCCACCAAAGATACCCCTACTCTGGATCTCCTAATCAGGTATGATTAATTGATGGTTTGTACATTTACTGTTTTGGAGCCTCTGACACGCCTCAAACTACATTCAACATGCTCTGAGATTCAATTAATGATTAAAGTGGAACCCCACCAGTAGTGGTGACTGCTGCTTTGCTCAAGTGCACACAGAATATGCACACAACTAGTCAAGGCTAAAATATGTATACGTTCATTATACATGAACATATACAAGTATATGTATATATTAATGTATAATGAATGTATACATATTTTAGCATTGCCTCTTCCAACCTCTGTCAGTTTTGAATAAGGGCAATTTAAAGAGAAAAGAGATGCTCAAATCTTACTGAACTTGCTTGAATCTGCTCCCGTGGAAGTCTCAGCCCAGTGCACAGAACAGTGTTTATAGCCAGTTCAGTAGTGAGGTAATTCTGATGGGAAGTTTACCTGCACAATCTCCCTCCATCAGAGGAAATATAGACACATCTGTCAGACAGATTTGTAGAGATGGAAACAAATTCGTTGATATAACCCGCTCGACGCAAGATCCGAAAGGTGTTGACTAATTTCTGGTGATCACGTATGACACCAAGGATGTTACCTGTTGAGAGAGAGACTAAATACCTGGTGCATCCTTTGCACATCCCGAACTATTTACAAATTCTGATCATGTGTGGCATGCATAGAAGTACTTCCTCCTTCTTGCACATAATGAGTTGTTGTAAAATCTCCCTTCTCTAACATGAATAAGAATTGGCTCCTTTTTTCTCTCAATTCAAAATTGTCAGAATTTCACATGTAATCTACCTGCATGCTTCCAAACAGCCTGAGAAACCAAATGATGTGTTTCTTCCAGCTTCCTTCAAGTATGTTCCTGCTCAGGTACACATTCATCAACTGGTGCACAAGTTAACAACTCTGAAGTCTGCAACTTCCCCTGTTCTGAAATGGATTCAAGGTTTCCAAGAACAGACCAAGGAACGGCCCTGTTGCCTTGTCAGAAATTTTAAAGTCATGATATTTTGATATAAATGATCACTCACAGCAGCACTAGAATTTCTCTTTCAGGTACTTAGCTCTACTTAACTACCTTAGCAGGGCACTTCAGCTCACACTTAAATATTCTGATGCATGATGAACAAACAAGAGAGTAAAAATCATTTGAAGAGTCACCTGACCAAAGTAATCTTTATATATAAAATAAACATCTATGGTCACATTTTAAAAACTTTAAAGGAGAAGACAAAGGATGATAGTTTAGGGAGTTTATGAGACAACAGAAAGGTCTCTACAGCTTAAAGAATTTGTACTTAACACATAATCTGTCTTTTTAAGTCGGAAGTTTAAATCAGGATCAAGTCAGCTATCCACAAGTTTGAATTTTTAAGGAATAAACCCACAAACCAGTGGACTGAACAGTAACTTGGCTTGCCTCACTGAGTACTAATTCATCTACATTTGGGAACATACTATCTTGTTCTGTACTGCGAACCGAGCTTGTGAAGGAAGAGTCCAATATTTTGGCTCTGCACTCACCTTGGGACAGAACAAGACAGAAGAGAGTGCATGTGGTTTCACTGAACCTTATCTTTAATACACTGCTACAGAAAAGCACAGCAAAGGAATGTAGTTTGGTCAAGTGTTGCTATTATGTTACCGGGAAAAGGCAGGGTTGAAGAACAACTACTGTTTAATTCAAGGGTAAATGGAGAACTTTTTCATGGTGACAGACGTTACACACTAGTCCCTGGAAGTGGATGTTGCTGACAACAGGTTATTTTGAAATCACAGTTATAGTTTTAAAAATGTCAGTATTTTGAAATCTGATACCATAGTACCTGTTGTTTTAGAAATGCTAGAAGATCA
The DNA here is from genome assembly GCF_029207755.1 of Chamaea fasciata. Lineage (NCBI taxonomy): Eukaryota > Metazoa > Chordata > Aves > Passeriformes > Sylviidae > Chamaea > Chamaea fasciata. The sequence goes on along the minus strand of NW_027094090.1, from coordinate 61,432,401 downwards.
GTTGTAAAAGAAATACGAATGTGCAGATGGAAAGCACATGTGCCAAATCATCCCTTTAACAAGAGTGGCCTGTTTTCCACGGTCTAATTTTTCTAATCATGCACAAAGCAAGATGCCCCTTCAAAGGTAGTTTTAAAGAATATAGCATTGCTAAACTTTGCAAACAATACTTTGATATTTCCTTTCTGTTTTTAAAGGCACTCTAAAATGCATGAATATATATAAAAACATATAAAGATTACACATTACTTTCTGTAAAGGAAGATCTGAATTTCTAAATTTATTACAATATTACAAATCAAACTTATTTTCTTTTTAAAGTACTTTATGAATGGCACCTCCTTTGGCAAGTATCTGAAAAAACCAACAGATCTCTAGTTGAATGTACATATTTTTGTGCCTATTTATGCAAGTGGGCTTAAAAGAGGGCTGAAATTTGAGAAAGCTTCAATTTTCCAGCTGCACACATCTGCAGTCAGAGTTCTGAAGACACAACTTCATGCAACTAAGTGTCATCATCTGGCCAATCTACTTTGCCCAACCCTACTAAAATATTGACAGAGGAAATTATTTGCATGTGGAAAGCAGCATCTGCTGTTGACTGTGCTCCAAGAACTACTGAAGGGTTTCTGAAGGCTAACTCTCCATCAGCAAGAAATCAGAGTCAGGACTGCTGAAAAGTAACATACCATTAAGAAAAACCAGGAACACGTTTGGGTATGAAAGTTCTTCACCACAGAGCAAGTTGACATCTTCAACTCCAAGATTACTGGCTAATTTAATAATTGGGCCATCTTCCATATCCGTAGTAATATGAGTCATGAGGGCAAGGTTTTTAACCAAACCACAGGCCTAGGAAAAAAAAACAAACCAAAATCCACTAATTTTAACCCTTCTCTTTCTATGTGTTAATACAATACTTGCATTTTCCTCCCCAAACTGTCCTTATGATGGACAAAAAACAAAAAGATGACAAAGTACTAACTGAAAGAAATTAAACAAATTAATTACCCTGAAATTTTGGAGGAAGAAAAGGTAGAATTTTCTATATCACAGTGAAATCTAATGTTTTAGCATTTACAAGTTAATAAAAAATATATGCACTTAAATAGATTTTATGTTAACCAACCATGTATAACCCTGTACTTCTCTCCTCAGCTACTCAGCAACATAATGGAAATACAAAATTGGTCCATTTATCAATTCTCCATGTATCCTGTATGTTCTAACACAAACATTAACATTTTTAAGAGAAAAAGTATCTTATACAGTGTAACTTTATTTCAGCTGCTTAATGAGACTAGCTCATATTGACTTATTCAGAAAGTTCAGAGTTACTCCCCCCAGAGCATCTTCTATTCAGAGAAAAAAAAAAAAAAAAAAAAAGAGAAAGAAAAGGAAAGCAAAACAAAACAAAGAGACTGTCAGAATCTATTCTTTGGCTGATATATGTACAAAGATGGTTTTCTTTCTCAAGCTAATGGCTAAAGAAATACCGGTACATGTTTCCAGAAACATTGCAGGTTGACGCTGCAACTTCAAACAGAATGTTTATTACAGAACAAAGGGAGAGGGATTTAGGACCCCTCTCTTTCTCTCTCAAAAGAGAACAAGAAGTTCCACTGCAAAAATGGGACCTGTTCATGTCATTCTCATATAGCCAAATGATTTTAGAACTGTCTTCTCTATGCAGGAGAAAAAAGGCAATATAGTAAGGAGGACCAGGATGTAAACAGCTAGGATGTAAGAAGTTACACAAGTTATGTTACCAGGCTGAGGATAATTTACCTCTCCAGAAACCTCCTCATCAGAATTATTCCACTGATAGAGGACCACCTGCTTCAAATTAAAGGGTCTCCATTCCTCAGGACAAGACACACAGAAACAAAACAGAAATTCCTCACCTCTCCTTCAGGAGTGTCAGAAGGGCAGAGCATCCCCCACTGAGATGGCTGCAGCGATCGAGGACCACTCACTTTCCTTGTCTTTTCAAACTGAGAAGAGATCCTGGTCATCATTCCCAGAGCAGATATGTAGGACAAGCGGGACAAGACTTGTGTCACGCCTTGGCGGTCCATCTTGAATCTCTTTAGAGACCAATTTCCCTGTAGAATAAAATCGATGTTTCAAAAGAATTTGTGCAGTTTGTTCTTGTCTTGACTTTGTCCAGTGTCTAGATGGGATGGTATCTGAGGGGCTTTGCAAAATGTTGCCCATTTACACAAATCAAGTTCCTAACTACCTATCTGCCTATAAACTCCTAATTATAGCATATCTGTATTAAGTATTAAAGAGAAGTTGAAACAAAATGACTGCTCTTTCACATGAGAGGATACTTCTGCTATTACATATTCAATCACACAAATACTCTTTTTAATCTGTCCCTCATTGGTAAATCAATACTCAAATTAGCTAAACTAAATTATTTTGGTTTTGTTTTATAGACTTTTTTTTTTTTTTTTTTAGTATTTAAAAAAGAAAAAAAAGGTCTTTGGAGTGATAGAACACTTCCACAACAGATCTCACGAGCTTTCAAGTTTTGCCTTTTCGATGATTTGTTACTTTTGTAGGAAACACAGACATTTATGCTGGACACGTCTGACATCAAAACCTGCTGTACTTTTTGGAAGCCTTTTGTTTTAGGAATCCAGAGGAAAAAGACACACTGATGTGTATTCCCAAAGGGGGGGGGGGACTAGCTCTACCCAACTTCTATTTGGATTACACCAAATACGAAATGCAAGATCCATGCACATCTCAGAGGTTTTATGTTTCAGGGCCAGCAGAGGCACTCTCAGTTGTGGTTTTAATTAGGAGAACAGAGGAGCTCAGAGTATGCTCTAGGACACAAATATGTTTCCATGCCAAGCAGATTTAAAAATCTCTAGTGCAATCTTCAAATTTGGTGCTACAATTTTTGCCTTCGTGACATTTACTCCATATCCAGTCCTCAGTACCTGAGTCAGTAGATACAGCAAGTTTCTGTCTGAAACACGATTTAACCCAGGCATCATGTTACTGATCAGCCCAAAGATAACATTTTCCCAAGGACTGCCTTCTGCTAATTCTTGAACCCTTTTTGGAAAACTCAGCTCACCGATAATAACAAATAATTTGAAGCTTGCTTGGTGTACTACACTAAAACCCTCTTAGAGGGTGATTTGCTTGGCGTTTTTATTTACACTTCTAACAGCACAATCCCATTCAGTGATCAACAGGAAGAAAACACCACCCATATGACTGATTTTATTATTCGCTTCCACTGGAGACTATCAAATAGTCTCAAAGTTGTAGAAGCAAGTGGGAAGACATCACGCGCAATGGCAAGTCAGTCAAAAGAAACTTGTTCATTTGTTCAGCATCTTTGGGAAGGGTTCACTCACTGACCATTTCATTCTTTAATGATTGGAGCTGTGAGAGTGTAAATGGAAGAATACAATAAATCAGTAGTTTTTCTCCACACTAGAAAGTATGGCATCTGTAGGCTAAATAAGTACGTGGTTTCTTCTTTGCCGCCCAGAAGAGTCTAAAATCAAAAAGACTGTGAAAAAGGGGAAGTAAAAACGCTGCTTGAAGAAGTCATACAAAATATTCTTTCTGATTTGGAAGGGACAGACAGGATCCTTCAAAAGTTGTCCACAAAAAGGAAAACCAAAAGGGGCCAGGGAAGTTGTGAGACCACCCTCACTGGGAACATCCTATTGAGAACTCATATGAATGGGAAGTTGCCTCCTCAGTGGCATCAGGTGATACTTCAGAAGCTGGAATGTCCATCAGGCTTGTGGCACTACTGCCTGCCCTACTTTCTGGGGTTTTCCAGGGTAAGGAGAGGACCTGTAGCAAATATCACTGAGCACCACTGTACAGCTGATGCAGTAGGGCTGTGAATTCTTTTGCATGCTACTGGTGTAATTATGAATCTGCTCAGTTATTTCATGCTCTTTGAGACTATCATTGAAGCATTCTGGTGAGATTGGAGACTGTCATTTCCAAGAATGATTTTTATGGTATTTGCTTAATCTCTTGAATGGTGTGCACTGGGCATTGTTCCTGAGAAATTATTTTTCAATGCTTAAGAGCAGATGGTGTTTAACTGCTTATGCGGCAGTAAAAAAAAGTCCAAAGACAGAGGAAGAATGAAGACTTTACTGAATATGGACTGAATATTTGCAGATTTATCTCTGTCAGTCCAAATGGAAAAACTGGCACAAGCCAGAAGAAAGCACCACCATTCAGAGTAACGAATCGGTCAATTGTTTTGGTTACGTGCACTGCAGAGATTTAACTACATTTGGGGCACTCATAAAATTAAACAGTGATAAGCTTTAACACTGGGATTTGTAAGTAACAGACTGTTTGGTGGTTTTGGACACAATATGTGGAATTAATTTGTTTACAAGAACCAAAGAAAAACCTCACTTTCATGCTACTCAGAAAAGCCCTCTTAAGAGCACCAAAGATTAAAAATGAAGTTCCACAATTTTTACCAGCTCCTAAAATACTTAAGTCTAATCTAATTTCTTTTAAAAATCATGCATTTCAAAGTCTTTTATAAGCTACTAGCTGGATTTCAGGAGCGACCTCAGTAATTGCTCTTGCAGATGTGTGAGGTGAAAGAAAGTTAGTGGCTATTATTGTCCGTGTCCACTGGCACGAATGAAAGTATCTGTTCCAGCAGAAGACAGAAACAGGCTAAAATCCAACCAAGACAAATATTTAAAGGGTAATTATCAGGTTTTTTTTTAATATTACACCGTGCAGCAGATCCCCCTGTTACATAGATCAGTACCATTAGCAGAGAAGTACTAACTTCTATGCTGCAAATTTGTTCATTCCAGCAACTTCAATACAAAAAGGCACTGCCCTCAAAGTACTCAAAATTGAGGTTGAGGGGATTTTTTTTAACTCCTGTTCATGATGTTTTCCTGCTGTTTTTCAGAAATCTTTTGTACAAATGATGTAACCTGACCCCAGCTAAATCCAGATAATAAAAAACCACATAGTCAAGTAGAACCTAGAAGACAGTCAGTTGGATAAATACAACCATGACCACTGTTTTAAATTTGCCTGTTTCTACCATTCCTTCTCAAAAACTAAAACATCAGTTGGAAATAAAAGATACATGATGATTATTGATTCTTCGGTGAATTCCAAACGCCCTGCCTGTGACAGAGTTTTGCAATTTTAAACTATAAAAAACATGAAATAGATCTGCTTTTCAAACCAAAACCAGAAGATTCATCAAAAATAAATGAACACATTTCCATCACTCACTATGGTGGAAAGGCTTTTCATCCTAGAACGAGCACAGGAACACTTACTGTAGAGATGGCATTGACCATGCCGTTGGTGATCTGGTCCTGCCGCATGTGCTTCACGACATCGAACTGAGCAGCACGCTGCTTGGGGATGACCTGGTCAGCAATCTTCTTCAGCTCAGAGTTAAATTTTTTGAACAGATCTTCAAACAGAAGAGAGAGAAGCTGGAAATACAAAACAGTTAAGGGGAAAATTATACTTCTTCAAGTCCAGGAAATGGGGAAAGAGAGGGGAGACACATGTTTAATATTTCTACCTTTCTACTTGCCAGTTAAAATATAACTTTTCTGTTTCACAAAGGATAATTTTATCACAAGATTTTTGCCTTGTTACAGTACTAGAAAACTTATCTCATAATAGAAATTAAGCAGAATGGCCTAAGTTTATGTACTTATCCCCTCCTGTTTTGCTTTAATCCTTCCTTCACAATATTTTAGCACAGCTATACTTCTCTATGCTATCCAACTATTTTCCTGAATCTGCTACATCACAATCCAACTGATTTACTTCTTCCTCCCTAAAGTTACAAACTCTTTTAAAGATTTAATACCCTAAATGTACAAACCTGGATTACACACAAGATTTGGAGGCAAGACTGTTTTTTACTCTAATACATATCTCAGGTTTCATAGGCAGCTTCCTTACTCATATACACTTTTATCCTGCTACTTTCTGCCAATCCCAATCTGTGGAAAACTAATTACACCCACAGAAAGTTCACCTGGTTCAACATCTATCACTGTTTTCTAGAACTGCTAATATCTAGAACGTACAATACTCCTCACATCTCTCCCTCAAAAAATACAAACCAACAACCCAAAAAGTCTACAGTTTAGGCAATAAAGCTACATAACTCGGCTGAATAGGAAAAAAACCCCAACCAACCAACCCAAAATGAATCCAGCAACAGAATCGTTCAAAAGTGTTGCATTTTAAGACAACTATTTCCTGTATATTAATTACTTCTTAAAATAGCCATAAAAAGGAAAGGCTACCAAAGTTGTGATCTTTTTTTGCTCTCCAATCGGCTTTGTTTCTGCAGTTTGCTCGGCCTCTCCTTGCCACAGCAATAGTTTTCCAAAATGCTTAAATCTGCACCTCATGATAGATTTTAAGTGTTCACAACAATTAGCTTTGCAAGCAAGCAGAGTAAACTATAAAGCCTGACAGTCCCGTCCTGTGACTTGAGTCTACAACAGCTCCAAGTGTCAGAAGAACCAAAAATGCAACTGCTATCTGTGCCAGAAATGATAGTTCCCAGAGTATGAAGCACCCAGTGTAGAACAAGCTATGTGTTCATCCATCACATGCTAAGACATTGTGGAGTAATTTGAACTGTACGATTTTTCTATATGCAGAATTAAACTGTATTTTAAGTGTCTCCATGAGACATAGTCCCCACTTTTCCTTACCTTCTGGAAACAAGAAAGTAAACCACACTCATTCCTCTGTCCCTAGGATGGGCCACTAGCTTTCACTTCCTTTCCTCTACCTACATGCTCCAAGCCTGGGCTGTCCAAAGCATATGGCAAATGACATTGTCAAGCTGGTGACAACACACACAGCCTGCTAACCCTTGACAAAAGTGGAGCCCTACTGCCAGTCTGGACAGACAGATTTTTTAGACCCGACCCTAGAATGAGAGGAAGGTGCTGTAGACCCTCTTTCCCTTCCTCATGTTTGTAATACCATTAACAGATACAAAATTACACCCTCTCACCACTGTCACAAGAAATCCAGTCACCTGCAGGTCACCCATGACATCACGGTTAACTGAAATTAGATTTCCACCAGAAATAAAAGCAACTTTCAGGAATCATCGTATTAGGAAGGAGAACCCATTGGTGTCCCTAAAAATAAGATTATGAGGGAAGAATTTCAAAAGTAGGGGAAATTAAAGAGAAGGAAATGTGTCATTTTAAGATGGCTAATAGTCATGTTAAGAAAGAACTAAACTCTTTTGAAATTAACCACAGTAAACATTTGATCTCATCAGGTTTGAGCAGGACTGAAACACCTAACACTTTAAAAATTACTCAGAACACATTGTCATATTTGAGTTCTTGTTCAAAAAACTGCAAGAATTTCGTAATTCCATATGCCACAGGGATTATAAAGCCCCACCATCCTTCCTCTTCTCTAACTAATAAAAGTCAGTTACACCCCAAGTACACCAACTTGTTACTATCTACCAGTTTGGAAAGCCTCATACTTTGCTAATTTCACTCACAGACTCTAAGAGCTCTGACTATCTGGCAAAGAAGAATCTCACAATAACCATATTATTTAGGTCAAGAGCAAGAGATTAAAGAATAAGGATGGAATGCCACTGATAATATTCAATAGTTAGTCCAGGGCCTTTCAGCCTTCTTCAGAGAGGAGCACTAAGGAGCAAATCATATTTAAGGAAAAAAAATACTGACAGCTCATCAACTGATTTTCATTGAAAATCCTAAGAAAAATTAATAAAGAAGTTAAGCTGCTGAAATACAGTTTCAGCAATTAGCTTAATGTCAGAGAATTCTAATTAGGCGCCTTGAGATTGCTATTTAGCGTTTAAGCCTTTAGAGTGCCAAATTCTCCCTTTCACACAAACTGGTTGCAAAATTAAAGACATTAGGCAGCCTTAATTATATTATCAGAACAGCTGGGATTAGGCAATCTCTGAAGTCAAGGCGGTATTCTTTTGTCACAGGGTAGAAATCCCTTGCTTTCCAGGGTGCCGGATTTTGGTGCTGTTCCATATCTCACCCATACAAAGCAAGCTGCATTAGAAACAGGAAAAAAAAAAGAGGACAAAGAACAGAGTAATGCTTAGCAAATAATGAACACATTAAGGGAAGAGAAAAGGTAGGTGAAAAGATTAAGCCTGAAATCGGTAGGTTTTGCTAACACCTCAGCTGGCACCTGGCCTACCGAGCCTCTAGTGGCTGACAGACTAAGAGAAAGCTCTGTAAACCAGCTTGGCTAGTGGATACAACTCTGTTATCTAAAGCTAAAGCACATTTCGTACTCTCTTGTCCCATGGGGTGTGAAATTAGCAGCTATTGTTTTCACACATTTTTATGAACACAATGCCATTTATGTCTTTACACTGTTTAGACGGCTGTGTTTTTCTCTTCGCATGGGAATCTTTTTTTTTTTTTTTTTAATTTATTTATTCAGATTTTAAATCAACAGGATTTTTATTCCAGGAACATGCTGGCATTAAAAAAAAAAAAAAAAAAACACCAAAAAAACCCCCAACCTAAAACAAACCACCAATGACCATTTTATCCACACAAACTTTAGCTAAACACAAACATCTAGAAACTGGCAAAACTCTGCACTATTTAGTCGCCAATCCAACAAAATTAGTATTTCACCATAAAAATGGCAGAGGGAAATTCAACCAGTCAGCTTGAAATGAGCATTTAAGTACCACAAGAGAGAAAGAACTATCCTTAATCAAGTGTTAAAACCCCTGTGCATAGTTATCCTCGATGACGAAAAAATATGCATTGGCTTTGTTGTGATGATGCTCTACATTTAAAAACCCTTTTCCCACAGAATTTAAAACAACTTTGGTTGTTAACATCTGTGTGAGCAGAGGCCTTTTTCTTGCAGCTTGGAGAAAATTCTTTATCTGCTCTACTTTCTGCTTCTAGAAGTATTGGGAAAAAACAAACTACTCCTTCAATCCAGCTAAATAAGAACAATCTGATGACAAAGCAACAACTAATTTTACTGATTACAATCATACTGAACTACAGCAACATTACAGCAGATACCAAAGAAACCCATCATAGCTTACAATATTTATCTCATTAGAATGTTGCACTAATGTCCATTTACTACCCCTTACACTTCAGAAACATATTCTGCCTCAGCACCAGGGTAAAAATTTGATGAACAGTGAAGAAATTAAATTGAAGAAAGAATTTTCTTATATTAACAAGTTAAGAAGTTTTTTTCATTGCATTTGTGCTTTGAATGTGTTCAAGGGTGCCATCTTAGTTTCTTCAGAAACCTAGGAAGCGAAGCGTGTGTACTCTAGAATAATTGCACTGCGTGTGCATGTGTTCACATGGGTGCATAGAGGGCAGGGCAGGGTGGAAAGGAGACAATATGAGACAATATGCAAGCACACATGTTAAAAAGTGTAATAAAATGAGAATGTCCACTGGATAGGAACAAAAAGGAACAAATACTGTTATGTGTGCGGCAACAGAAATCCCAACACAAATGCTGTGGGCAGCAGATACAGTTTCTGGAGCCCAGTGCATTTTGTGTACTTGTCTGAATTTCTGAAGCATGATCAGTAACCACAGGTGATACCAACTATTAGAACTCCAACTTACATTAGTACTGAGCACAGCAAAGAAGTCCAGTCTTAATTTAAACTTTTTAACAAATAAGCACACAGGGCAAGGAAAAATCCATGCCATATTAGCTAAGCAGTTCCTTCACCTGACAGGCAAATTCCTCCTGCATTAGGAGAATGCGGTTTGGCCAAGAGCTGTGAACTGCCACACGCTCTGCCAAAGCATGGTGCCAACCGGATCCCTCAAACCGTTCCCTCCTTTACAGCCCTTTGATACTGCTTCTGCCTCCAATGCCAAAATTCTGCAAGCAGAGAACTCCACAAAATCCACTTTCACTAGCTGCTCAAGTTAACTTTGAACCACTCATTTTGGTAATTGATGCTACTCTAGAGGCCAGAGAGGCAGCTGACAACAAATGAACAATCTCATGGGCACCAAATTACGGGAGGCTTGAGTGGCTGCTCTGTGAGGCATCACACAAGATGGGTTCTCCACAGTGGGACAGCCTGGACCTGACATGCAGGCACCTCCTTTGTCCCCATTTTTCCCTTCCCCAGCTGCTCAGAGGGGAACACTGGTGGATGGGATGGCTCTTTCTGCTGCCTTTTTGACACTAACAGTGTTATGCCACAACTAGAACTGATGCTGTATTTGCACTGCTCTGTCCTTTCATCTGGTATGAAGAGGCAATACAGAAGTGAGGATAGTCTCAATCAGGGAAGCAGATCTATGAGTCAACACAGAAAAGCCAACAAAAATGAGAGGGAAAACACTTCAATTGAGAAGACAGAGATACTCCTTATTCTACATCTTTTAATAGGAGACAGTAACAAAACTCTGAAACACTTGGCTCTGAAGTAAAAACTCACCTGTCCTGCCAACTCCAAACGTTTATTTCCATAATAGTCTCTGTCATCTACTTTATTTTCTCCTTGAGCCAGAATTACTCTGCGTACCATCACTGCTGTGTAAATGCACTTGGCACGAAAATTGAATTCCTTCACCTGTAAACAAACAACAACAACAACAAAAAAAAACCTAAACAAAATAAAACCATGCCAGTGTTTCAGGATCAGCTCCTTAGTTCTCATTCAGACAAATACATCCATTTAAATCACTGGTAATCTGAGCTGACTGAGCTACAATTTATTTTTTTAAAAAATGCAAAAAATATACATTAGTTACTTTGAAACAAATAGCAAATGAAAGTAAATCAGAATAAAGGTATAGGCCATGGATAAAAGTCCTGAATTAACACCTGATACTGCTTGGCTATGCAGAAAAAAGTGCATAGTTTGATTAGTTCAATGCTACAGCATTTCACAAAGATTTCTTTTGACTCAATCCAAGTCTTCCCCTTTATTTTGAGGATGATTTACTTTATCTCAGCTACAAAGCCATCAAAGACATTTTTCCCTGCTAACAAAGCTCACAGCATAAATAACCCTACAAGCTTACTCCTGTTCAAAAAACCCCCAGAATGTTACATACAAGCACATGGGTCAGAATGGTTGATGCCAGCAGCTCTCGGGCTTCTTCCATCTTAGTTTTCTTTGGGCCTCCCCACATCCTTTGCCTTCGTACTTTGTTTCCAATGTACTTCAATGCCTGTGAAGGGAGGAATTAACCTGAGTTAATATCAGAATTGTAACCTATACAAATATACACACACGTGGAGTTAAGTGTGCATTCCTCAACCAGTGCAATCTCACCAGCCATGGATGATACAAACACCAAAAAAATTGTAAAATAACAAAGACGTAAATGATACTAAAAAAAAAAGTTCCTGAAAATTGACTATGCATACAACGTGTTTATCACAGGTTGATAACATTTAGAATGGAAAGTGGTGAAAATTAATGATTACTATGATACTAAAAGAAAGGACATGGCAGATATAGAAAAAAAGGTTCTATAAATTCGAAAGATATCTAGTTTATTTAATTAGACTTTTCACCTTCAGCTCTTTTGTGTACTTGCTAAATTTCATTCAGATATTAAACTATGAGGCGGCATTGACTGTTTAATATCCCCAAAAGCTACTGTGTGGCATCCACATCTTCCTCCTGGAGTGTCTTGCAGTGGATTCCTACTCTCCTACCAATTGTCAATCAGTCTGCAGAATTCCTAGTTAGATGAGTCAAGAAGCTATCCAAGTCCACATAGAAAGTTCCTGCCTGGAAATGAAGCCATGAAGCTACATAAACCAATCACCCTCTCCACTAAATGACAGATTATCCTTTCCATCTGTTACCCTCTTCCACAAAGAACTATCTCTCTATTAACTTCATTTGACATTTCTTGCAGAATAACTTCCATATTTCTGTTTTTCTAACTTCCTGGATACTTCACATTCTTCTGTGTTGCTCCAGCTCACCATCTTACTCATCTGACTCTGAATTAAGAGCTCCTTAAGACAAACTGGAACCCTCAAAAGCTCCCCAAGACAAAAACCAGAAATACATTCACTTTAAAACACTAAACATCACACATGGAATGATCTGACAAAGTTTACAGTGAAACAGAAGAAATAAGATTGATCTCCAAAAGCTTCTTCTAGCAGATTAATATACACCCATTTGCTCCAAGCAAAATGGCTTATGCTCTGGCAAGCTAAAAAAAGTACATGAGCTAAGAGAATTCTGCTGAGTCTTTAGTGGGACAGAGTGTAGCTGCTACTGCAGGCTTCATACAGACGACTAGAAGAAGACAACATCTACTCATAATGAAATGGTCATAGCCACATCAACAGGGCTTCTGCAAAATGGGGCATGCAATTCCTTTTTAAAAAAAGTCTTCAACAAAACACCTTAATTTTATGGACACTGCTGTTTGTTATATACAGGATTGTGCCATTAAAAGACAACCTTGTGCTTCTGAAAACAAAGCATTGCTTGACTTTGATTTTTTTCTTCTCCAGTTAGGTTATGGGAGCAAAGTTGCAGTTTTGACAAGTCCTGACCCTTTAAAAAGCCTTAGAAATAAATCCCTAAAAGAAACTTTAAAACACAAAGTCTATGTCCACTGCTGACACAGCAAAGTGGTCAATACCCACTGTCTTGATTTTTATGGCCTCTGGCCATGTGAAAAGACACACCTGCATCTGTGTAAAAATCTGAGCTTTTTGGCATTCTTCCAGGCTAGGAGCAAATGCAGCCATCACATGTTCCTCTGTGCCAATCATCTGTACAATCTCCTGGTCACTCTCAACACCCATGGCCTATGAAAAGAAGAAAAGACAGAAATAACACAGGCTTTATATTAACTCACTGACATTTGCTTATGCTAATTTGGTATTGTTTGTCTGCATTACTACTAAGCAAGAGCTAGTTCTTCTCTAAGAAACTGTGCCATCTGGCACTGGCAGCACATATTCCAGCTATGGAAGAACGGTAAATGGAAATCTTGATAAGCAGCAGGAATACACACACTTTTTGGAGAGCCATTTTGGGTTGTTTTTTTTTTCTTTTCTTCACTGACAGGAGTTAAATTCTGTGGGGGTTTTTCTTAAGAAAAAAAAAATACTGAGTAAAAAACAAACCAAAGTGTTTAACAATGAAAACCAAGTCAGAACCTACAATAAAGGAAGGTAAAATTTCTTAAAGGAATACTCACAGTCTCTTACCACAAGCAACTTTGCAAACTCTACTGACTGTGATGTAGCTCATAGTATTTGAGAAATGTTTAGAGTTTACCCCCTTTGCAGCTCTCTGCACTTAGAAGGTGACTTCACTACACAATTCCACTTGAAAGACATTCTATTATTTCACTGATCCATGGACACCTTGTTAGACTTTATACCGCGGAAAAAGCTTAATAAACTAAGAAAGCGCTTAACAGGTTTAGAAAAATCTCTCTATCAGTAAGTGTTTCAAGGCAGCAGCCAGCAGTGAAGGCTTTTGTGGATTCCAGATGGTGCTAAAGCTTCCCCCCTTCACACATTTGCCTGGAGCTCTGCCATATCAAGAAATGGAATAATCTCACTAAACCTCTCCTGGCTGAGTTATAATATGTTTCTCAGAACTTTGTGAGGAAGTTACGTTTGCATTCACATTATTCTCCAAAGTGCCTGCCACAAAGACCATTGTAAATAATGGCCTATGTAGACTCTAGTATTCTGGTTCTCATTAAAAACTGGCAGTACCCCAAAAAGTCACATTTTCCTCAAAAATGCAGAATTACCTTCCCTTCTTCCTGCCTTCATAGAGTGTCACTTTGCTTAACACCTAGCTAATGCCATTCCCTTGCAAAACTGTTGCTCTAATTGTGAAGTATTCAACTTCTTTTTTCTTTCATTTCTTTCTTTTTGAACAAAGAAATGCTTGAAGTTCCTTTAAATTCTAACTCTGTCTTTCCACCTTGTGGTTTATTAGAAATTAAAAGTGCTGTAAAAGTATCACACACTCAGAATAGTGTGAGGACTCTCCTCTTTTAATGCAAAGCTCAGATCACAATTCCACAATCTCAGACAGACTTGAGCGCCAACCCAAGATACAGTTACTTCACCAGGTAAGAGTGTTTCATCATAGTTTGATCCCATTAGGCAGTCACCCCTCTGATCTCAAGGCTCTTTTCAGAACCAGAAGTTGGCCATGTGATATTATTGTGGTTGAGATCTCTGTTTCACAAATATTATTACACTTCCTCACCCTTTTAAATAAGGTCACACAGTAGTTAAAAAACCTCAGCAGAGAAGTTAACAAAATCCTTCCTGACCTGAGAGCCAGACTCACAAGGTAAGTCTACAAAAACATGAAAGCTTCACAACAGTAAGTTTCCATATGTCTAAGATTTAATAGCTGACCAGCAAACTGGTTTAGGAACAACAACTAGATTCATACAACTATTGCACTTAGTCTAGAAGTTCTTAGAAGAACAAAATTTTTGTGCCATTCTAGGCACGTATACCACAAATACATTTATCTAAAGCATATCAACCACAAATGCATTTACCTAAAGCACATCAACTGCAAGCTGATATCACCCTATTTCTGTCCATCAGGTTAATTCTAGGATGGCAATGAAATCTTAAGTGTCATATAAAAACTGGGGAGAAGAAGTCAATCTGAATTTTTATTATGTTTTTTATCCATTAAAAACTGAAAGCAATAGTAAATTAAAGAGGGTTGATGATTACTTCTGCCTTGATGAGTTCTTTGATCAAAAGTTTACAGCAAAAAGATGAGAGTAAGACAGATCTTTATGCCTACATAGATTTTCTAGCTGGAGTTTGTAGCAGCAAAATCACCTAAGAATTCTCAGTTGCTGAGTGGGAAAGGCTAGGATCTGTCACCAAACAACATATGTTGTGTTGTTAAATACGTGCAAATTGAAGGAAATTAATTTATGAGTAATGACTAAAACTCCGGCAAATGACTGAAAAAAATGTGCTAATACAACAGCCCAGAAGTAAACCTATTTATTCTCCTCTATATTTTCAACAATCCTGAGCAGAGTTGCATACACAAATCCACCCACATGCAACACTGAAAGGACAAGCAGTAGGCCCATACTGCTATAAGACAGATTTGTAATCTTAACACTTTGGTTTTCAGTAAATTTGGCCCTGATGTTACCCTTCCCAGAAAAACCAACCAACCAACGAAAAAACCAAACCAATACAAGAAAAGTACTCCAGAACTAGCCTGTAACATCATTAGGACAGTAAAAAAATATCCCTTGGTTGTTGCTTGTTTTACAGAAACACGGAGGACACACAATTTAGGAATAGGCCCTATGCTTAAAATACTTGTGGCCCTAGGACAAAGCTGAGGGAAAGGGAATTAACATAAAAGCAAAGCAGTAGACAAGATGTCTTGTTTCTTTTTGATTGGAAGGCAATGTCACAAAGGGATCATTTTACGGGGGAGGGGGGGAAGGAGACATTGTAAAAGCATAATTTAACAGTGGCAGTGAAAGGAAGAGGAAGGAAACAGTAGCAGGCTGCTGAAGACCACAGTTGAAGGCTAGCAGTCAATGGAAAAGGCAAAGCAAGCATTCAGAATATTCAGATCATCCTTAGTTCAAGTGAGACAAAGTGGTCCAAGTGGGGTCCACCCTTCGCAGGACTGGGGAGCTTTCCTGGCCAAATGTGCATGTGTCCATCATTGTGTGTGCACACACACATAGAGATGAGAGCGTGAGCCCAGCTCTTCCTCCCCCAGCTCATGTCTTAATGATGATGTCTAGGCGTTTCCATGGCACTTCCCTAGAATGTAGTTCTGCAGTCCATCAGGCTAAATTACAGCACAGAGACAGGCAGATGACTGGATTAAAAAGATGTCAGGGAGGTTCAAGGTTGACATCACAGACAGAATTGGTCTGGAGCTTTCATAATTCAAAAGATACGAGCTATGAAACAACAGCCATGGGAACTCATAATCCTGCAGATCCAGTCAGACCACCATCCAGCTGTTCCTCTAGAGCTGCACCTTAACAGCTCCAAGGCTAAAGCAGGTTTGTAAAAATGGAACTCAATTTGCTGTTCAAATCTTTTGCTGCAGGTCATAGAGCAGTTTCTTACAGCTCCCACATAAACTAAAGACACTGCATCTCGGGATTCAGGTCATAAAATTCAACTTTTAAGTTCCTGTAGGTTACTCATAATCCTCTTCCTTCCCTAACCAGTTTTGATGCAGCATGCAACCTTCACTTACTTCAGCTCCCAGGGCTCACTCAAACCTACCAAACTGAGATCACAAACTCAAAAGAAAACTAGCCCTTACCTTTGAGCAGCTCTAACACCCTGCAGTGTAGGAAGCTTCCTGCAAAAGCAGCAGCACCATCTTACCTCCAACTCAGATGATTTTCAGGATAGGGACACCCTTACATACCACACAAATTCTCCACGCTTCTTTCAATGCTGCTATCTAAAACTGTCCAAGTCTCCCAGCTAAAGCATGTGTACCACCTAGCCTGACATATTCAAAAGAGCACTGTGCACAGGTCACAGAGTCCTGTGAGAAGTGCACAACTGACACAACTAAAACAAAGGTCTCTTGGGGTTGCAAGGCAGCTCAAGACACCCTAACTACCCCTGTGGTTGCATATGTATATGAACTAATGAAGAAGTGTTACAAAGTAAGAAGGAAGCATATTAGCTGTGTTTGTTTCCCATTACAAGGCAGTTAACAGCCCTTTAAAAACGGCAACAAACACACACTTTAGGGGCAAAATTGTCTGCTTTATGTCACTACATCAAAAAGTAAAGTTGCATTTCCATATACAGGGACTGCACAAATGCTTCTGTCACTCATAAAAAGAAAGATTAGGGAAAACTGTTGAAGCTAGCAGAGCCACAAAGATATAACTCCTCCACATCTGAAGAGCAGATACCCCAAATCTGCCCTAGAATAGTGCCAGGCACATGCCTTTTGTAGCCTATCAAATTTCAGTTAGTTGTGGTCAATGTGCTAAATTTCACAAAACCACAACTTACATGTGTTTGGCACAACTGGCTGTAAAACGTCTGAGCATCCCAAAGATCCCTACAGGTCTGGATGGCAGAAAAAACAAAGCAACAAGACAAGGTCATTCTGGCTTGCCGTTATGGAGGAGGATGAACTGAATGCAGATGCTTCCTTTAGGGTGACCCCACACAATCCAGTCCCTATCTGTCCAGATCATGGGACCTTTAGACCAACTCTATTTCCACAGCTCCCCACAGCCCAGGTGTCTGAGCTTCATTCCTCACCAAAAACAAGGATGGAGAACACTGTGTTCAGGTCTTCCTCTAGCATGCAACTCTGTCCATGACTTTACACCTGAAACACAAGGATGACCTTAGATTCTAGTCTAGGGAGCTCTAGGAATTTCAGGCCTCAACTCTGTAAATTGGTGATGTTTGTAATGTTCTCTACTTCACAGTCCTTGCTCTTGACAAAGGTGTCTAGAGGATATATTAGTACACCTCCACCTTACAGATGCAGCAGCTTTAAACACACATTAGACTACAGATCTGCAATACTTGTTTTCTCTTCTATAATGCTACAATGATTTTCTGCACCTAATCTATATCTTAAGTCACATACAGAACATCAGGTCAATTAAAGCTGTTGGGACGAGAAAGACAATCCAAAATTGCTCACTGTCTCTCAGATAGTCCCTGACAAACTGCCCCCTCTAGCTGGCCAATGCACTGAATGGCAGCCCTCTACCAGTTACTATCTGTTTTCCTAGTCAAAACACAGACGTCTCTGGAACTTGGTTGTAGCCTGTGTGCTGGTCTGTGAGGAAATGCAGAGCAATAGATTTTTGTCATTGCTTTCTCGTTTTAGTTTTAATTAGAAATTATACAGCTGTTTCAGTACAAGTTAAGGATTCAAAGGTAATCAAAACTTCAGACCTTAGACTGTCTGTACAGCTTAATTTTGTCACTTGCAGATGTGGATCTCTACATCACAAGAAGCAGAACACCTGCTAGTAACAAGGAAGACACGTGCTTCATGCCCAAGGCTTGGGTGTTGGCAGAAAGGAATTATTCTCCTTGCTTTTCCAACAAATCTCCTGTGTATAATACTGCCATGTGAGAGGGCTGAAGTTAGACACGCATCAGTAAGTTTGGGATTGTCCAGGCTGAGGGCTATTGCGTTTGTAATCTTGCTCCTAGCAGTTAAATAGAACAAAGCAATAGCACATTACTGCAATGCCCAAGAAGGGAAAATCGGAGACTGGTAACTGCTTTCATTTCCAGCTGGAGACTCATCTTAAGTAGACAGAAGATCCCTGAATTTCACGTCATTAAAGGAAATGACCTGAGAATCCCTGGAATGGAACATTCAGAATAGTTAAAGTGGGTGTAGCTAATTTGCTACTGTATTAAATCAATATAAATCATTGAAATGCACTGCAGCCAAGAGCTTCTAACAACTGCAACCCTTTATTCAATTAATAAATGAAAAATTAAGGATTATCTAAAATACAAAAGACACTTATGAAGAGGGGGATAATTATAGCAAGTATTGTCAGGAGGCAACAAAACAGTACAATTTTGCTTAGAGAAACAAGCCAACAACCATCTCCTCAGACAACAACCCAGAGCAGTTAAGTCTACGTGAGCAGGTACTTATCTGTAACAGCACAGGATGACAAAATGTAACAAAAGTCTGTAAGGTAAGGTGGAATCCAGCAGTTTGATACTGGAAGAAATGGATTAAGAGCCACATTAACACTTTCCTGCAACACAAGAGTTGTGAACTTAATTCTGGCAGTTTTATGTGTATTTCTGTCTATAAATACCTTCTCAAACTCCTTTAACCCTGGTCACTAAAAACAGATGATCTCCGCTCTTATTTGAAGAGATTTGCTTTATCAGAGGTAACAGCCATTTACTTCTCAAGTCTAAACCCAATGATCAAACTCTTTTCTAGTACCAAGGCACACCAAGCACTGCGGTAATGTGGACAAACCCGAAATGAACATCCGTGCTGCAGGCTCGGATGCTGCGACCTCGTGCTGCCCTCTCCTGGCACATCCTTCCCTGTGACCACCTCTCCGAACCTTCTGTGCTGTAACCCGCTACAGAGAACACAGAAAGAGAGCTCTGCCTAGATCCATCCAGTCAGAGGCTTTTCTGTGCCTCCAAGGACGCAGCCCGATTTCCCCCTGCACACTCAACGTACCAGGCTGTAAACCCACAGGCAGCAGTGAAGCATTACAGGACAGGGAAGAGCCCCCAGTTGCTGGCAGGACAGGTCCCAGCCTAAGGCCTGGCCATGCCTTACTGTCTTCTCCAGCAGCTGCACGGAGCATGTCCATCCACCACCTTTCCTGGCTCTAGTCCATGCATTCGATTCCACAGAAAGAAAACCAGAAACAATGACCCTTAACACATCTTATAGCTCATAACAAACCAAAATCCTTCTGACCTGTAGCAACACAAGCACCTCACAAGGCAGATTAAGGAGGTGGCAGGTATTTGTCTTGGCCCAGCAATGCCCGCCTTGCAGAAAAATACAGCACTCACTCTCCTTTTTGCTGTACAATAAAGATGACTGACTTCCCGGGGGAAAAAAGCTTGCAGTTTCTGAGCTCTGCCAAGTCCTTCTGTACATATTAACTAGAGAGCTGCTGTCAATCTTCATTCTTGAGCTACAGCGCAGCAGTTCTCCCCTCTTCTTTTTTTTTTTTTTCCCAAACAAACAGCTGTGTTACCTTAAATATGATAGCAATGGGAATATCTTCTGACAGAGTGTTGTGCCTCAGGTAAAATCTTCCTTGTTTCACAACCATATTTGTTCTGCTCTTCTTCTCATGAGTGGAACTGAAGTTAAAATAAAAACAATACTGTGTCCAACGGAGTGTTTGCACTGACTCCTAGAATCTTTTGTATAGAACATAGCAAGCTTGAAAAACCTTTCACTGCTGAATTAATCCCACCTCCTCCTCTTTTAAAAATTACATCAAACCAGTCAGGGATCAGCCTGCAACTTCAAGGTAATATGGTATTATCACCCGTGCTGGGGACTATTTGGAATATTTGACTTAAACAAGTAGAAGTCTGTACTTTTTAAAATAATCTTCACATGCTTTGATAATCAGTTTTGATGCAACCAGCAAGGTCAAATTGTGAACAAGTACTGCAGCAACAGTGGTAACAACATAACAGAACTTGGTGGTACATTAACCTCATCCAGACTTACTGGGAGACAGCAGAGTAGCTAGGAGAGATGTGAGAGGCCTCTGGAGAAGAAAAAACAGCCCTCAAACTGAACAGTGACAGGCACCATGCAATAGACTAGAATGCAGCTTAACCAACCAAAGGCCGAACAAAATAGAAACAAAACAGAAACAAAACTTGATGAAGGAGGAAAGGCCAAATTTAGACTACTTTGCCATTTTCAGTAATTTGTGTTGTACAAAAAATATTTGTTTCCTCCTCAGCTGCCTTTGCCTTTACAAGTTTTTATGTCAATTTTATGTAGAGAGGCAGACAAAAGGTTACATCCGATTTCCACTGCAGTAAATTCACGTTACTTGTTGCAAACTGAGACCAAACACCATCAATTAGGAAGCGCACTTTGTGACATTAAAAATGAGAACTTGCTTTTCCTGATCTTTTTCTCACTGATTTTTGTGGGAATACTATACTATATAATATTTAGGGATTGGAGGTTTAGCATACAAAAGGACAGTAGCAAGACAGGAACACTGAATGTCTACAGCTTTCTCTGATTAAGCTATACTAGGAAGAAATCTGCACAGTTATTTCAACTACAGCAACGAAGTTCTGAAGCTCTGGGTTTATCTCCTTCATGTAATGGTAGGAATTTACCATACCTGGTAACAGAAGCGCCAACTGTGCCTTTTCTATCAGCTTCAACAATGATTCTGTTTTTGGATAACTGCTCTTGAATAAGAATGACTTTCTCGACACCTTTAACAATGAAATAGCCACCTAGTTAACAGAAAAAAAATATTTTGCATGTCAGTACCCTCGCACCTTATTTGCCTCCTCCAATATGCCTTTGAATATAAATGATTAGAAAGCTATCCGTAAGTACACAATGGGAGAGTAAATTCTCCCTTAAAAGAGTAATGAAAAAGCTTGACAGATAAAAACCAAAGAAGTTGCTTGTTACAACCCTCCAACTCCTCTCTACATATCAAATAATACCATGTAATATGGAACACTTTATTCTTGCTTTACAAAAGGCAATGACAAACAAGAGTTCCCACTCTGGAGGACATAATACTGCACTCTTTCCTAATTTGTTTAATTTTCAGTGAATGAACGCCATCTTTTTTCCTCACATAACACATCACTATAAAACACTATACAAAATTCAAAATAAAATATTCAAAATTTTGGTGTATTTTTTTTCTTTGTGGTTGAAAACTTTGTCTGAAAATACCAAACTATTTGTGTTCTCAACCAAAAGCCTGACAATTTCTTTCAGATGCAAGCACACACTTGAGAAGTTTCCACAAAGACTTAATGGTGGCAGGAAACATACCAAAGGGGTATTTCTTTGCCTAAAAAGATTTAAAACTCAAAGCACAGATGGAGAAAAAAAAGAACATAAGTGAAAATGTACCTGGATCTAAGGGACACTCATTTAGTTTGGCAAATTCTGCTGGAGTTTTCCCAGTAAGTACACAATTGGAGCTACGCAGCATTATAGGCATTCTGCAAGAAAACCAGTTACATTTTTACTTCAGACTCAGACAGAAAAACATGAATAATCAAATTCAGAACAAAAACCATGCTGAACAAACTGCAGATACACATTTAAGGTAATCAGAATTCATGCATGCTGTAACCAATAAGTTTTCATTTAAGCCCCCCTTATTTCATTGAACATGTATTGAAAAGAGACCTGAAACTGGACACCTACAGACTAAGCAGAAACCACAGACTTCCTATTTAATTGTAATGCAGCTACTCAGGCATCGTGACAAGCAGGGTCACTAAGGCCAGTGACAATTAGTGCAAAGACTCCTGGTCCCCAAAACAGTCTGCAGGGAAGAACACGCCACTGCAGATCCACTTTTATTAGATAAAGTTAGCTCATATCTCATTTCCCACACAGGAATGACACCTTCTGGCTGCAGAGAGATAGTGCCTCTAATTCATAACCTAAGCATAAAGTTTCCCCAGTAGCAGCTCTGATTTCTCTGGTGTCCTAGCAGAGAAGCCTGCAAGGAAGCATTTCGTGAAGCAACACGTGGTGGAAAGACATTCCAAGAAATTAAAAACCAGTTCGATGCTTAGGGAAGCAAATAAAAGAGAAACGAAAGATTCACAAACTGCATAGGGGGCAAAACTTCTTCACCATGAGGGCAGTCAAACACTGGAAAAGCTGCACAGGGAAGTTGGGCAGTGTCCTTTAATGGAGGTCTTCAGCACCTGACAGTACAAACCACTGAGCAACCTGGTTTGATCACAGAGCTGACCCATTTAGAGCAGGAGGCTGCACTAGAGGCTAAGCAGGAGATCGTACTCTTTCAACCTGAATTATGCTATCACCCCATGAGAAATCATGGAATGCTCACTTTCAATTTGGCTTATTCAACAACTAACCAGCAATGATTTTGCAGTTATTATTGAAAAATATACTTTTATAGTCAGCTTCATAATGTACCTTTTCACTCTCAGATTTTTCACTGAAACTTTGAAAAGAGAGCACAGTTTACTTCCAAAGGGAAAGCTGTATTTCGCAAAAGATAAAAAGAGTTTACCACTATATCTACCAAAAGTCCTCCATGCTCTTTAGCCTCTTCTACAAAAAAGCTGACTTTTGATCCAGCTTACAGGATTTCACTGCTTGATGGACAGCCTTTGTAAGAACTGTGTTCCAAGTGTTTTCTAAAACACATGTTGACAAAAATTATTAATGAGTTCTACTACACAAATATTTTCAACCTCTGAGATTTTTCATTCAAGTTTACTTCAATAAAAAACAAGATTAGGCTATATTTCTTGTATTCAAATCTTATAAATTATTTTAATTTCTTTGCTGTTTTCCTATTCTTATTTCTTAAAAGAAAACTGATTAACTCAAATTCTGTATTTCTGCAGAGTAAAAAAAGCTATCTTGCCACTATATTTCACTGAGAAAGTGCTTCCTAGAGATAAGAAGCTTCACATGACAAGCAAAATCTTCTACCACACACAATATAAGCTTAATGCATTGGCTGTTTATATCAGAAACAGGAAGCAGTTGGCATAAGGTAAAGTGGAATGGTCAAATGCCATTACTGAAAACTCACTGAAAACTCCAGTGAAACATCTGTCCCAGCCCAAACTTCATGTCAAACAAGAGCACTAGCCAAAGTAAACAAGGATAAATACTAGGGACAAATGAGAAAAACTATTTCCCATGGAAATAATAACTGGATACCAACAGTTTTTTTAACAGCAAAACAACTGTTTGCATGTATGCCCTTAAAGCCAGTCTAATAACGTAACTTCAGCAATTTTAAACGGAAGTTTAACTTGTGCAGCAGAACTAATGCTTGCTTTACTGGTTTTACCATCCACCTTTCACAGGTGCTACTCTACATACCACAAGTGAGAAAAGACTGAGTAATTTGGCTAAAAGCAAATACGCCTGATTTCATTTTACAATAATGCAACTTGCAGCTCCAAGCATGCATTTTCCTCTGCATTTCTTCTATTGATATCTATTATATCAATAGAATCAGAGACAACATTCATTCTTACATCCACCCTTCTCTGGGAGGAGATATTATCAGAAGCTTTTGCAAAACAAGATCTTAGACCTTAAAAATCCTGTACAGCTGTTTATGAAGATTTGCCTGCTCACTGTTTCCTTCAACAAGGAAGAAAGGTAGGCTTGTATCTGTTTTGTAGTAAAAACTCTTCCCAACGTGGCAGCAAATGAGAAGTGACAGCAGCAGCTCAGCAGGTGGTGTCTCACCTGCCGATGGGTAAGGCATTGCGGATGATCCTCTGGCTGCCGCGGGTGTACTCGATGTCCACGGTGATGGGCGCAGAATAGGTCATGTCCCTCAGGCGGCACTGAAAGGACAATAGGCACATGGTCAGCTGCTGACTTCAAGCTGCAGAATCTCTCTCAAAACAGCCTGTATTCCCCCTGTCCTGTAAATCCTCACCAAGAAATCAAGCAAAGCAAAGCTTCAGCAAGATCTTTGTGATGCCTGAAGAATATTTGACAGACTCTCCTCTTTACAATAAAATCCAAGAAAATCCAAATACAATCACTCTGATTTTCAAAAGCAGCCAGCAGATTTGTGCCTCCAGAAGACAGCCCTGCAGAGCCTAACTTCTAAACTCTCTAATTAAACAAACAGGTCTAATCAGCAGAGCAGGCACAAAGACCACAGTGTGTCTTAGCAGTGCTCAGCTCAGGGACATTTCTTTATGCAGACTCTCAACAGCTGAAGACTTGTGCTGCCATATGAAGTCTGACAGAATGGAAAGGCACAAGACTGAGAGACACACCATGCTACTTTATCATCAGAATGAGCCAACCTCACTGTATGGTACCGCTTCTAAAGATGACTTAGAGAAGGCTCACTACAGAATCACTTCCTGCAAAGATTCACAGATTTTTCCTGCAAATTCCTTGGAGACCAAGAGAGGCAGAATAAACATATCTAGGCCATTAGGTATCTCAAGGCTCAATCATTTCTAATCCAATCTTTCTGGTCTGCTCTCCCCAGCCTCACTCTAAGATGTTGCCAGCCTTCAAGATACTGTTTCTTCATGCAAGACAGGCATTATTGCATCTGCTGAACACAACAGAGCAACTCACAAGAAGTCATTCATGACCTCACTGAGCAGGCTTTACCTTTTAGCTCCAGGACTACAGGTTTAACAGCAGTCAGACTTGCACATTTATGATTCTGCAGTCTTTCAGTGTATTGATTATGTACTAATAAAAGGCAATTAAGATTGTGCTGCGTACTGAAGATGCAGCTCTATGGAAAAACACACCTCGAAGATCATCACAAACTGGATGCTTCTCCTCTCCACACTACCAAGTGAACCTCTTCTCAAGTTATAAAATACTGGTATACACCAGCAGCTTTCAAGCCATGCCTTGCAGGAAATCAAGTGCCATTCTGCTCCCAGCAGCTACATCCAATTTAAAAGTAACTGAGAATATTTCCATATTCTAATTACTTTAAGTTCCTCTGTATGAATAGTTCATGAAACTCCCAAAAGGACTAGAGAAAAAAGAGAGTTATACAGCCTCTTTAGTACTACTTGGGGGAAAAAATGCCTTGGGATTCTCTGCATGTGCTTTTTTAACACAAGACACAGATTTGAAATACAAATTACAGCGTAATATTTCAGTATGTGTGTTCTTGTATCACCTTCCTTGAGGTAACTTCTTACTACAGATGCCTGAAAATAAAAGACAGGCATGACTTGATATATACTCAGACCCTTATAAAAACCTAATGATTTTAGGTGATTTTGGGAAGGAATTTTATAAGCCTTCAACAGAGAAAGCTAACAGCAGACTCCTAACTATCCATTCTTTTTTTTTTTTCAAGGCACTCAGGCTTGACCTGAGCAGCATCCTATTTAAGAAAATAACTGTGGCTTTCATGTGTGTACAGCACACTGAAAATAAAGAGAAATTATGCACTAGTGTTAAGCATCAACGAGAATATATTTGAGATAGAAGAGTATCTTATTCTAAACTAAAGGTCAATATGCTCTATAAGCATTTATTTTGCCTTCTTCTGCATGTACAGTCACCTTAGTTATACAGTAAGCAAGCATATTAATACCTGAATTCTTGAATACGAGTTGTTGGCCACAAACAAATTTTTGTATGCAATTTCATTCATATGAAAGAAATGTCTCCTGGTGCATTTTGTGCATGTTCACATCTACTGACTGATCATTAGCTACTCATTTGTGAAATGCAGCAACTGTCATGTATTATACCTGGCTGAGTTACTGGCTTTATTTCAAAGCTTCCCATCAAACCAAATGAGATTTGAGTCAGGTCACTGGAGACAGAAAGTGGCTACACCCAAGTGACAGCCACTGGGCAGCTGATTCTTACAGAATTCCTCCAAAGCACAGAATGCATTTCATTATAGTCTAGATTAGATGCAAAAAAGACATTTCAAGTATCAAGTGGATCCAGCAAGGAAAAAAGCATCTGATACATGAACTGAGTTATGAGATTGACAACAGGCTGCATGAGTGCATGTAAATGAGTGCAAATTCCAAGCTCAGTTCCCCCTTCAGAGGCCAAAAAGAGGTGGTCACTACCTCAGTTGCAGTGGTATAAATCTGAAAGCATGGTAGCAGGAGAGAAATACCCTGTTCCTGAGAACTTTGAAGAGAACTGAATGGTTCTAGATACATGAAAGCAGTCCTAAAAAGTTCAAAGCTTATGTTAGCTAGTGGATTTCTCATACATACAGAAGCTACCTTGTATCCTCTTGATCAGAAACAAGAGACTTTCTGATTTCAGTCACAGCAGCATGTCCTCCAACACACATCTTTATTCCAGAAGCACACAATCCATCTGTTAACCTACATGTCCACAGTACTACAATGAAGTTAAATATACTCCTCAGAAAGCTGATGTTCTTCTGCAGTTCTTGTAATTCTAACCATTTCCACCTGTTTCTGCTTAAAGTTTCTATGTTTGCTTTCTGAATCAGACTTTAAAAATATGAGCAAATAATCAGATACAAGTTCCCAAAGACTGGAAGGGAAACAGAGACTGAAGTAACCTATGGTGCAGACAGCAGCAAAGCTAATATCAAAAAGAAGTTAATAAAAATAACAAAGAACCCTACATTATAGCATGAGAACTTCAGCTCTGTCATAAGGAGAGCCACAAGATTAGGCAAGCGAAGTACTTTCACTACTTTCATGGAAACCCACTCAAATTCAGCTAACACAAAACACTGAATACAGAAAAAAGAAAAAAAAAAAAGAAAAAAAGAAAAAAAAAAGCCAAAAAAAGCACTTTATTCCATGATGTTTAAATCTCTGAGGATTCTTTCGTCCAGAGATGACAGAATGCATTGCACTGCCTAATGTAACATGTACATATTCAAAATTACACGCAGCTATTATTCAAGACATTCCCAAGATATAAAAACCCAACAAGACAGATGCAAACATTAATACCTCATGAGGTGATACAGGTCGTGTCACATTGAAGCTTTCTTCCACATCTGGAGTACCCACATAGATATTGAGGTACCTGAAATACAGTTTCAAAGTAAGCAATGAGGCAAGTATTTTTCAGGCAACCTGAAGGAAGCAAAAATTTACACACACTGAAAAAAATGAAACTACTTGGATGAACACAAGTTGATTAATAGTGAGCAATGATTCTTCCCAAAGTAACTCCTTGTATTTGAGTTGTGGCAATTTTGCTAAAATTTAGCCTGCATGTGCAGCAAACCTTTAAACTTTCCCATTTTTCACTGCATAGAGTAAGAGTTAAGTCATGGAAAACACCCTCTTGATTTATACCTATGCAAGTGCTTCTAAACACTTTATAGCTGATAACAAACCCATGGAAATCATCTCATGCTTACTTCAGGTACCACATTGGGTCAGCATCACTTGTCACTTTTTCATTTGCCTTCATGATTTTCTTTATCTGGAGCAGAAAAAGAACAAAATGGAACCATGGCCTTTTCTGAGTACTAAGAGCCACTCTCCCCACCCCAGGAAAGCCTACCTCGACATTGATAAAATAGTTGAATGAGTCTATATGTTGCTTCACCAGTCCTTTCACCTGAAAAATACATGCATGCAGCAAATAAAATCAGCTTCAATAACATTAATCGGCAAGGCAGAAATTAAGATACATGCATTTTTAACTGGTTTTGGATAGCTGTGTGCTAAATTCTTTCAGCTGACCAACTTCTGGGAAGTGGCTGGATGCTCACTCTGGTTATACACTACATTTCCAAGTTTACACTGGAGCTGTCATAAAAAGAGCATGGATAGGGTCTCTGAGAGCCAGTAAAACAGGAGAATAACCTGGAAACCTTACATATATACAGCATGGACTGAGAATAACCACACCAAAATGCAAACCTCTAGGAGGATGTCTCCACAAAACAATCTGTAAATTAATCAAGAAAACAAATCTATGGAATAAGTCTATTGATAACTGCAAGGAACTAAAAAAAAAAAAAAAAAGGTAAAATCCACAGGAAAGTGAGGACAGGTATTCTGGGAAACAGTAAAAGCTAGAAGAAGGGAATGTAAAGCTAGAAAAGAGATGAAGTATTCACATCATGAAATGAG
Organism: Chamaea fasciata; assembly: GCF_029207755.1. Classification (NCBI taxonomy): domain Eukaryota; kingdom Metazoa; phylum Chordata; class Aves; order Passeriformes; family Sylviidae; genus Chamaea; species Chamaea fasciata. The sequence goes on along the minus strand of NW_027094090.1, from coordinate 61,404,048 downwards.
TGTGTAGCACTAACCTTCAGAAATGCTGGAAGAAGTCTCCATTTTTCCTGAAAACAAAAAAACAGTTTGAAACATCTTTCCAAGGAATAGCCAAATATCTAAGATGTCTGAGCCTTTATGTCTGTATATTTTATTGTTTTTTGAACAGTAACATTATTTAAAATCAGAACCATTTCAGGGAAAAAAAAAAAGGAAGAAGACTGTCTGTCACACTTTGAGACACGAAAGAATGAGGCAGGCAGCAAGAAGGTCAGCAGGAAAGTTCTATCTTTATTTTCTGACTCCATTTATATATACAGTTGTTTCAGAGGGCAAAAGATCGGCTACATAAGTTGCCACCTCTTTGACCTCCTTGGTGAAGAGGAGAGAAGAAATATGTAAACAAAGAGACAAATTCTAAAAATATACATTGTTTTCTTGAGGCTGCGTGAGAACAAAATGCAGACACTGAAAAGCAGGCAAAGTTAAGGCAACAACTGTCTAAAGCCAACAGAGATGGATAAAAATGAGCTCGATCATCTCAGTAAACCATATGTGCAGGATTTACTCAGGATGCAATAGCACACTGTTCCTAAGAGCAACTTATGTGAAAATACATTTTTCTTAGAGAATTCCTTAACACCATATCCTCATTTAAGATCAACTAACATTTTTTTGGTTTTGTTCAGTTAATACTCTAAATTGTATTCCTAGAAAGGGAAGATTTCCTACAACTTCTACTTTACAAAATACATGCAAGAACCTCAGTCCTGCGAGCAGCACTTGTAGACACAAGTCTCTGTAACACTTATCAGGACCCTAAACCCTACAAAGATTTAGGAAAAGTACTGACAAGTGCCAAGTATATCAAAGTTCCTTCAAATTTTGCCCAATTTCTGATCTTCGATGGTCACAGGGCACGTCCCTTCACATTAGCCCTACTTTCTCCCACCATGGCAGTGCAAAAGCTTGCATATATCTTTGGCTGGAGACAAAATCCTGCTATTTATGAGGAGTGTTCCCACCCTTCATATGCTTCTCCGTTAACTACCATTTAAAAATACTACAAAATTAAGAACCAAAAGAACCTGTAGAGAGTTGCTCTCTTTCTTATATCAACAGAAATGCTGATGGTGCTCTTGGCTTTCAGCCTTCACTGCTGTCGTTTGTTAATGTTAACTAATGTTAACAAATCCTGCTCGTGACCCCAATTTAACATTTAATAATGGCAAAGCTAATGCCGTAAAAAGAGACACATGCAGTACGGTCTGGCTTTTACTAGTAGTCCCTTGTGGTTTATATGCAGTAGTATTTACAGTCCAGAAAGCTGAAGAGCAGTTGATTTCAGGTTTTTATGTTTTAAACGTTATGTCTAAAAAAGGGGAGGGGGGTTAATCTGTTAAATAGTAATGCAATTAAACTGATAACCTAGGGATGAGACTAATGATTTTTATCTTAAGTAAATATTTCAAGGCCAGGCTGGAAGGGGCACTGGGCAACCTGGTATAGCGGGAGGTGTCCCTGCCATGACATGAGCTGTCCAAGTCCCTTCCTCCGCAGAGCGCCCTGTGACTGCGTGCGGGACACGGGTGGGGCAGAGCCCGGGGACGGGAGGGCCCCTCAGGAGGCCGAGCCCGTGTCCGTGAGGGGCTGCCCGGGGCAGCTCGGAGCAGACAACCCCCTCCCCCCCACACACAGGGGGGACTGACTCCACGTGTGTGCCGGCAGCCCACTGCTTCCACCCCAGCCCAGCTCAGCCCGGCCTCGCTCCGGGAGAGCCCGAGACGCGCCCGGCCGCTTGTCCCTTGCCCCGCTGACCTCCACCGTGTTGACCGGGGCCGCCGCCTGCTCCGGGGTGAGCGCGCCCAGACCCAGCGCCTCCATGGCCACCCGCGCACCGCGGCGCCGCAGCACAGCGCGTCCCCCCGCGCTCCGGAGCCGCGCCCGAAGGTTCCGGCCCCGTGCAGCCCGGCAGCCGCCCAGCGCTGAGCGCGGCCGGGGCCCAGCCGCCCGCCCCTCACGGTGCCCGGGAGCCCGCCCCTCACGGTGCCCGGCCCCTCCCGGGACACTGCGGTCCTGGCAGCGCTCGGGGGTCCTCCCTGAATCCCCCGGGATGCGGCAGGCACCCGGAGCAGTTGGGCTTTAAACAGCTTTCCTGCAGTTTTTAGCCTGTAAAGCGACGAGGGGCATCAGCTTTTAGCGTTATTATTGTTATTGAATGCTGTAGCTGAATCACCTACAAATTTATTTGTTCTCCTTTACAAGGGTCGGTGCTATAGAGACATCAAAACCACAGTGAGATGGGGAGCTGCTGCTCTGCTCCAGTTCAAGACAAAACAAGAAGCACTAGTGATCTCTGCAGATTCCTGTGGGAGTAAGGTTTCGAGATCTATATATGTGTGTAAATATAATAATTGGTAAGTAAGTTCTAAAAGCAGAGTATGAAAACAGTACATACACACGTCTGTTTTGGCTCCGGTTCCACGAGTGACATTCACGGGGTTGGGTCTGGGTTCCACCCATCCCGGACACAAAGGCCCCTACCCTAAAGAGGAATAACATTTCAGACTCCTTCCATTTGCTTTCCTGCCCGAAGCGCAGAGTCAGTGGAGTATTTGTTTAATACGTGGCAATCTATGTTTAATCCATGCGAGGCCTCCGTCGGACACAGGGGGAAGCTTGGAGCAGCTTCTCACAGACGCCACCCCTGCAGTCCGCTCGCCCTCCAACTCTGCCATGCAAACCCAATACATCCTTCGTCCAAGTAGTCAGATTTAAGCAGGCACTGTGTGAGTATTATTTGTACAGCTGGGTTAAAGTCATTACTGCGCACTGGAGCTGCTCCCGAGAAGTAACAGAAAAACGGTCACAACAGAATATTAGTGGAGTCATCTTTGGCATTTAACAATCCGTTGCATTTAATAAAGTTTGTAAAAATGGCTTTTCACCACTGATGGTATCACAAACAAAATTTAATGCATACAAACCCTCAAATACTTGTTTTTTAACAAAGCTACTACAGAATGGCATCTTGTTTCACAAGGACAACTTTATAGAGTAGAGGCAAGTGCATTTCAGACTCAGTAGCACAAACAGCATGCAACACATGACATTAAACAGATGCAATGTCCATGTCTGAAACATTTAAACACATTAAACAATCACTTGAAACACAGGCCATGCTATAAAATGCCCTTTACAAGTCACCCTAATTACCAACCCTCCCAATAAATGCTTTCTTACTGGTGAAAACTAGTATGACAGTTTCCCCAGTTCATTAAAGAGCTATAGTTTGATATTTGCTTGTACAATCAAATGCATATAAAATATTAAAATAGTAAGTTCGTAATCATGTGAGCAATCACCTTCACATGTTCATAAAATCCTCTTTTGGCTGAAGCTCAAAATCATGTAGGTATTTCTAAAGTTGTAGCAAATCTTTACGATTCATTCCCCCTACCTGCTTTTGAAATGCATTCCTCTTAATGATTTTGAATTGCCTACCAAAATTTCATATTCATCTGAGCAAGCCTGGCTTAACTAGTGGCACAGTTATAGTCTAAGAGTTCCTTTCTCTCAGGTTTTCCAGGAAACAGTTCCCTTTAAAATATGTGTTCATCTTTATTTTGTGCAATGTTTTCACAAGGGATAGAACAGAAGTGCACTAGAGAAATTTCTCTAAAAAAGGCATTTGGAAGAAAGTAACATGTACATGTACCTTAACATGTACATGTGACCAAAGTCCTTGGACACTGAAGAACAACTGAATAGAAGTAATTTCCTTTGCTAGAAAGAGTACACATTCCTGTAGAAATGGACTACAAAACCACAGTGCTAATAAATGCCCAGTTTTTTCTAGACCTTTATGATAGACACAGTAATGTACATAATTTGTGTGATGCATGATACTTTTACAGGTTTTGTCTCTTCATAAAAAATAGATTGTAATATAAAATATTAAAAACAAGCTCTAACTTGTACCACGCTAGGGTTTTCTGTATATGACATCTTAAAAGAAGTATTATATGGTAATATATTAAAATATCATTTTCAAGTAAATTATTAAATTTCATAGACAAGAACATGTCTATAATATGTATTCCAGCACTATCTAATCCCAGTAATCTGATGCAAAATATAGCCTGTGTAAACTTAGGAATTTCACTTCCACATTTCTCAATTTCAATCCTATTCAATTCCTGTATGCAAGATTTCCAATGTCTTAAATGGGAACTAAGTATGGGAGCCCAGTCCAAAGAAATTTTAGGAAAACAGGAGCATTTCTCACACACTCCATAAAAAAGTGAATCTAATAATATTTTCAGAAATTACTAATTACTTGGGTTCTTGCTTTCAGGTCTAAGAGTATCTTGTGAGAAACTTACATTCTCTTGGATAAGGGGTAGTTCTTCTGTGCTACGCTGTAAGGTCAGTTTTAAGTGCTTTAGGGAATAAAGGTTAGAAAGACCTAACTTAAAAATACTTCATACCCATCCATTAGGCTCAAAGATCAATACATACATGTATTAAAAATCTGTCTGACCTCCACTGAATAAACAAAATGCTTATACACACTATATACAGAAATTTACTCCACCCCCCCAAAATCATGTTTCTTAGGTGTTTATTGTTAATCTCAATTAGAGTTGAGAAGTTCTGAATGATTCCTACTTGAAGTGGTGCATGCTGCTTCTGTAACTGCTATCCTGCAAACAGCTTGTAACACTTTCCTTAATGTAACAGAGGCAAAGTTCTGGGTCCAGTAATTGCAAGAGTACCTGAACTTGGCCGAGTACGAACCTGGGTTTGGTTACTCAAGCAGCTATGCTAACTTTCTTCTTCAAAGTATTTTCAGAAACATAATTGTTGTCTGAGATGTTACTCTACAAAAATACAGTGTAAGCAATAGGACATTTTATCTACAGTTGTTTTGTCATTTCCTAATATGCAGTGCTATGTATGTAAATATATTTGAGTTGAAAAATAACATTGTTTTGATGGTGGCAAAACAGTAAGTACATTGCCAGCTCTTTCCCACTGTGAGTCATAATAAATGTTTGCTATGGAAATTAATAATTCACTGGCCATTACAAGTGACAATCCATTAAACAAATATTTTTCTTTTAAAATATATATATGACCTTGACATTAATTTCTTTACAGTGAATTTCAGAAACTATCTGTATACATTTTACAAGACCTCTTCCCATCAACAGTCACTGGAGTAGGCTGTTCTTAGAGATGTGACTCCCCCACTGTCTTGGAAGATTAAAAAAAGGTACATTTTTTAATTGCTAGATGCTTCTGCTTCTGTTTTCTCCATTGCTGCCTCAGGAAAAAGCAGTTTTCTAAGTATGTTTGCATAGAATGGTCCATACACTTTTTTATTGAAGTTTACAATGCTTGCATACTGAGATCCCAGACACTCCATCTCTGCCTGAATCACAGAAAGGCCTCCTGGCATAGTAGGCATACACTTCTGAAAACTCGGAAGAGCAAGCAAGCTTCTCATGAAGAGCTGGATTCGTTTGTCTGAAATGGAATATAAAGTGTGCTCAGAATAAATGTAAACCAAGATGATGCCACAGTCACTTTGTAAGCACCCTGCACATCAGCACAGCAAAAAAATCCAACAATATAAGCAACAACTCTTTCCCAAGATTGTGTTGGGGTGGGAAACAATACTGTAAGCTTCTTAAATTTGGCTACTGCAAGGTGAACACAGCACAAACCCACTGCAACAAGTTACATTAACTAATATGAAATAGACTCAAAGGGAAAAAAACCAAACCCACTAGGTTTTAACCCAGAATGGACAGAAGACTAAATAACACTCATTTTTTTCTACATTCTTCTCCAAAATACTAGGCTGCCTAGGCTTGTCTCTACATGCATTTTTACAATTATTTCTAGCTGTGACTAACCACACTCTGCAGCATACCAAGAACACCATTTCTAAGCAAACGACATTTCCTTAGTCATAGTTGAGCCAGTATTTTACTGCAGTAAGAAAATGCTTTTGGAAGATAATTAGACAGTTGATTAAGCTTGTTGGAGTAAGTTTACAAACAGACACATACAATTTGACAATTGGGTAGTATCTTACTTACCAATCAAGGAACAGACAGGATTATTCTTCTCAACAATATGAGCGATTTGACCCATTAAATTACTCTGCATTTCTTCAGTAAGAGTGGGAACACCTCTTTCACTTAGAGACTTGTTCACTGTGCTGCAAATATGGATGCCAATAGCATTCAGAGCCTCCTTCAAGTCAAAACTTCTGCAAGAAACAGAAAAGCATTAAATTCTGCAGTTTCTGTAGCATAGGTTGTAAAGTGCCCTCACATATATCCCTTTTATTTTAAACCTGGTCTCTGCAATGAGAATTCTGAAAAGTTTTCATCTTTTGCTGCAGATTTATGTAAACCTACATACGCACGAAAATCTCTATGTGGAAGATAAAATAAGGATCTAGTTGTGATTCAAATGGGAAAGGTAATTTCAAGTGTGCAGCAGTGACAGCGTTCACGTCATCCTTGTGCCTAAGTGTTTTTCTGGGCCACGTGCATAGCATTTCCTGAGAAAAAACAGAGTGGAAAACTCTCCTAAAAGGCAGCCACATACATCAGATTTGCTTGTAATACAAGCAGACAAAGAAATAGGCAGCCAAGTAACTTGAACTACCAACAAGAAGTTTGACGCAACTCCCAAGAGGATTTAGTGAATGTATTGACACAGTCTCCCCAGTATTAGGAGTGTATGAATGAATTCTCCTACTAGGTTGCAAAATCTGTACATAAACATCAAGACTAAGATTTCATTAAAATCTACCTTTGAAAACACATCTAACATATAGTGGCCTTCTATCATAAAGGGAATATATGAATGATTAAAATTTGGTATCTTCCTATTAGTAACAAAGCACCAGCTATGCCACTAGAATTGTTTCCAATTGTTTCCTGTCAAAAAAAAAAAAAAAAAAAAAAAAAAAAAAAAAAAAGAAGTTAAAAAAGGAGTAAAAAAAGGCCTTACTTCTTGTTCATGCCTTCAAGAAGAGGAAGGGAGATCCTTTTCAGCTGGTCAGCAAAATCAGGCACATCTACAATTGCTGCACCCACCATGTTGTTTGTTATGAGAGAAACACAAGCTATGACTTTTAACTGATTGAGCTTTTCTCTCAGCTCCTGAAGACGAACTTCATCTGTTATTAGAGTCTAGAATTGAAACAATAATACTAATTTAGGAATATGGAGGGAGAGAGACAGGAAACGGAAGATCTAGGATGTAGTCATGAAGCACTACTAGTTTTAATCACAAATACACAAACCCAAAGGAAACAGCCACTCAAATACCCTAAATATGTAGTATAGCATGAAGTGGCATTATGTACAAGTACCAGAAGCAAACCTGTGATGGGAAGAAAAGTAATGAGGAAACTGAGGACATTGCACCTTATTCCTCATCACTGCTGACCAAACTGCAACCAACAATTCAGCCCACGACATGGAATGCTCTGAGGATCCAGAGGACATTGTAATGACCAAGTTACAGACAGAATAGTCTTCCGGATTTGGGTGTCTTGAAAAAATGCCAAGATTTGTAACTGATGGATAATAATGAACAACTGTGCTTGACAACCACCAAAGCAGGTTCTACAAGTGAAACATCACCTACTCCAGGCAAAAAGCCAGCTGATCATACCAGGAACATAAGTAATCCCCACAGCAAGACATAGCCGGAGTTAATTTTAGGTTACAAAGAGCTCATCCTGAGCAGCACTGGGGCATTAACATCCAACTGTAGTTGGTAGCAATTTCATAGTATGGCAAACTAGATCCACAAAAGGACATCTATATGTAGTTTTTAATCGAAACCATTCACAGAAAGGTAAGAAAATGTTTTCCCTTCTGTCCACTGGCTGAGAACACCAAGAGCATCCCTATGTATTTAGCAAATTCTCTGCCAGGCCACCCTACATGTAGCTAAGGCCCTCCCTGGCAACGCAAATTTTAGCCCCCACTGAAGGCAAATTTCACACTGGCTTTCTGGAAAGTTACAGAGGTCAGTAATCAGGAACTGGAGGGAAAAACTGACCACTGAGTCTTGAAGCAATAATTTACATGCACTGAGAAAGGGTAAATACCTACTTTGGCAGCCTTAGCTTTTTACTGATTCTGTTCCAAACAGTGATCCCACCAATTCCTGCTGCTGTTAGGAAAACAGGGTGCAACAGCCAGCTCTTTTAAAGACAGAGAAAGCCAAGTACTGTCAATACAAGGCCCAGCCTTTGACCACAGCCAAGACTGCTCTTAGGGTGGAGCTGGTGAGCTATGATTGGAAAGAGGGAGAACAACCTTTACCTTGTTCTTTTCTGGTTGTTGACTTGCCCATCTCAAATTTCAGAAACTGGACTAGAATATAATCTCCAAATTTCAAATTTACTGTGCAGGAATTTAAGGAGTGCAAGAGAATATTCACTTACTGTCATCAATAGCAGGATTATTATATCACACCAATGATTTCATATAGCTGGCAATCTGAGGACACCAAAATACGTTTCTTACCTCTGGAAATGTTTTGCAATAATCCCACTGTAACAGTTTCAAGTAGCCATTGTTTAGCACCAGTGTAGGACTAATAATTGGTTTTGAACTACTATCAGCACCAGGGGATGATGAAGACTCATCAGAAATAGATGACAATTCATCTTCTATCGATTCCTTTATCCATTCTGTTGTGAGATTCAGAGCACCTAAGTATTGCAAATAGCACAGATTTACTGCATGCCTTCATCAAAAGAAGCACTACCTCGAGAAAAAAACAGCTTCTGAAGAAGTAAAAAAATCAAACTTCTGAAGACTTAGAGTGGACAGCTGAGTCTTCACACACAGTAATTCTCTCACTCATTTTCTTCCACTGATGTTCTGGACACCTCTAAATTCTACATGGTTTGTGCAAACCCGGCCACAAATTGTTAAGACTTCAGACAAGATTTTTAGGTAATAGAAGTCTCAAAATTTGAGTTCACAAAGGATTGTTTTCCTTTTTCCGGAGAGGCCACTTATCAGACAGGGCATAAAACCAAAAAGTAGAGGCAAATGACAATTAAAACATTTGATTTGTTGTGGTACAGCTTTTCTCAGGCTGCATTATATGAACACTGCAGGCCCTATCAGTGGCTTAGAGCTCCCATTTTAGAAGCCACTGCTCCAGATGTTAGCAAGCTCACTATTTTTCTTGGAGGATGTATTTCTGAACACTGTTTAACCAAATTACACAAAGCGCGTAATAATGGTTTTAAGTTGACTTTGTATCATCTAAGAAATTTTGTTCAGAGCCTGACTTTTTATTAAAAAATTGATCTTACCCCTTCCAAGTTTCAGGCATACTAACTGGTTTTACATGTTTACTTCACAGTAACAACAGAACCGTTGTACACAGAAGAGAAAAGTCTCATCTTATGTAGAGCTTCTGCATCCAGACACCAAGAGTCACCTCTTGTTTGTTTTCCAGACACCAACCAGTTTGGCAAATATAAGTTTGTCTGAAAGTGCCCCAGATTAGAGACAAACTTGACAGCAAGTTAAGCCATCACCCAGTGATAGCTTGTCAAAAAATATTTCCATTACTTAGATACAGACAAGAAATTTAGGTTTTCCTCTAAGCTCCCTCTGGAACTTACAGAGTTTTCACAGCACATATTTAAACAGTCTTCTTTTCAAAGAAAGGTTTAAATTAAATATAGCACGGTACATACTTGGGGTTTCTTCAAGAATTTCCTGGAATTTTGTTCTTTCGTAATCCACCAAGTTATGCCAGAGGTATGGTCTAAGACTTTTAATTGTATAATTTGCCATATCCACTTTCATCAGGTCCAAAACATGGAATATTTGTCTGAAAAGAGGAATTTAAAATTTCAGAGTTTAATTTAGCCTATTGATTTTCACCAGGACACATGAAGCACATGTACATTATCACTTTAATTTCAATTCTGGGAGCAGTGAACTCCTTCACTGACATTTCAGAGTAAACAGATACGTTACCTATAATCTGGAATTCTTGAAGGAGTAGTATATATAAGGGTTGGTCTAAGTTAAAGAGAACAGGACTAATGTAGCATCACTAAATGCTACAGCCCTATAAGTTTTTCAAAAACTACATGGATCGGTATATTTCAGCCTAAATTAATAGCTTTTAACCTTTTGGTCACTGATTGCAGTATGAGAAACAATCCTGACCCAGTTGCTTTGATCCCTATATATACACAAGAGAACAACTACCACTTACTCTTAATATTTCAGTGTACCTAAGGACCACTGTTTTCGGCCCGGTAATGAAAATGTTTTACTCAAGTTCAAGCAGTAAGATCATAACTGAAGAGCTTTTAAATCTAAAGTTTGGCCTTCCACAAGAAGCAGGCAATTAACACTTCAGGAAGAAACCGTACAAGTGTGCTGTTTACATTCTGTAAGAATGAACAAGAGAGAAAAAAAGAGTTTCTGAAACAAAGATTATTGCAAGAGTTGTTGGCTTAGATGTTCAGAGCTGCCTGCTTTCATCTAGGTATCCTACCCATTTCATTACAAAGTAAGATACTCAATCTGGTCGGTGTGTCAGAGCTCTTGCCCTTTAATGCTTCAGGAAGTCTTCCTATAGTTTGAGAACAGGTGTTATGCAAACTGACCCAATTTTAGACTTCCTTTACCCAGCCCCCCACCTTCCACTGTCTACTACCCTTTCAGAGAGGAGTTCTTTTCTCCAAAAACCACATTCAAATACCAACCTCAGTAACTCTACAATATTGTCAGTTGCTTTTAACTGTTTTATGTCGTTGTCTCTTATTGGAGCGCATAACTTTCCCATAGTGTTGATGATATAGTTAGCTAGCCCAGGAATATCAACAGCATTGTGTTCTGCCTGCTGTCTTATAAGATCCGTATCTAGAACTTCACAAATTTGATTGTGAATCCTGTTTGCTCCAGGAGTCAGGAAGGAAAGAAGAATCTAAAGTAGAAGGGGAAAAAAGGAAAAGCTTATCAATAAAAACCAAGCCACTTAGGAAACACACTTGAGTGAAATTTTAGTATTCATGTCAGGTGTATATAGTTGACAGATTTTAAGACAGAACTTTATCAAAGGTAGTGGGGAAAAAAGTTTTGCAAAAATGCTCAAAGCCAACAAAGCAAAAAGCAAGTCAACAACTAGACTCCTTCAAAAGCTAGGAGGCTGCCCTGTAAAACAAACATTTACTAACTTAAAATTCTGAAAGACTTAGTATTGTGCCAGGATTTAAGGTTTGTATGCTCACCTGTACAATAATCAAACAATGAAGTCTAAGTGGGCAGGTGCAGTCATGTTTATATTCTTGTTCATGCCCTAAGCTCACAGTATGGTTCTGAAAACAGGCTAGTAGAGATGTGAAGCTTTGGGAAAAGAGATGACTTCCAACTGATCACTGTGCAGTGAAGGTTGAGTGAACATGCCACAGTTTGTTTGTGGCCATATTCCTGGTTAATATAAATATACTACAAATAGACATCTATTTTCAGCTCTGAATAATCATAGCTTCACATTATAAGAGGAAGAACTAGAAGGTGTCGGCTCAGCTAAGTTAGGGAGACCCTTCAGTGAACTAAACGGGTCCCTTAGAGCTAAGCTGACAAAACAATACAAAGAAAGAACAACATTACCTCCTTAATTTCCTCAAAGAGCTTGATAGCATGTTTGTATTCTGGAGGATCTTCATTCAGTTCTGATTCCAAATGATCCCAAAATGCCTTGTGTACAATTTGTTTCACTGTGCCTGCAAAGCTGTGCAGTAAATCAATTAGATATGGAAAAGACTCCCAACTAGTTTTTGTCCTTGTAACTATTTTAGATGAGACTGATCACTTGTGGGGAAACACACCTCCTTAGATATTATGCCCTGCAACCACATCTTTCTTGGGTGATGGATAATCAGCTCCCAAAACACAGTCTAGACTGCTCCATTCATTTCTCCGCTCCTTCCAGCACCAGCACTGCTTCTTGCAAAATTCAGGCTCTTACCTGTTTTGTGGGTAGTCTTCATGTTTTATGCAAAAATTTGCATTTACAGCAATTTCATGAGCTAGAGTCCAGTTTGACAGATTTCTTGTAGCTGCCATCAGTTCATCAAATGTGATAACCTTGGGAGGGCTTGCTGCTGGAACAAACAAGATCAATTCAAGCCAAATATCTGTAGCTGATAAGTACAACTGAATATACTAAAACCTAGAAATTTTACTGCCTGCTAATTGGACTTCAGTACTCTGGAAGAAGCAACCCAAGATTACCAAGTCTTTATATCTTCCTAAAACACTAACTCAGGAAACTCCCAGCTTATCAGGGGTGTGTGTGTCTGTGGGGAAGTACCACACAAGCCTCAAAACATTTTGAGGAGCATTTTCATATTTCTGCATCTGAACAAAGATATCTTTTTTCCTTTAAAATGGGATCTTGCGTTCCACAGATTTCCTACTAGCTGTTCTGCCAAAGCCACCCAACCCAAAAGCACAGGCAGTAAGAGACACTGGATGTCCTCTATAATTCTGAGCACATGATGGCTATCTTGCCTGTTGAAAAGGTTTGGAAGTTACTGACTTGAAAAGGTTTGGAAGTTACTGACTTGCAAACCCACCCACTTAAGATCAGCAGATCTTTTATCTGCTGTGGAATATAAGTCATACCCAATTTTTTAGGAGTTGGCAGCAATGACAAAACAAACTCTATATTGGAAAACAAGACCAAATTCCTAAAGTTTCTAAATCTTGAAATTCTGTACCTTAATTTAGCATTTGGAAGACTGGTAACAAAGAAGGACAAAGAGCCAGCTGCCTACGGCAGCTCCACTAACAAGGTTGTTTTAATGTAAGACTTCATTTACATAGATGTAAGAAGTAAGCATGGTCTGCAAATGCTTACAGACACACATGAACCACATCGTAACCAAGGTTTTATTTACCATTACTCAAATTATCTTCCTTGTGCAAATGTGCATTTTATATTTGATTCTAGTATTTATGAAAGAAAAATGCGAATTCAAGATTAATTACATGTAACTTGATACGGTATTACAAATACGTAAGTTACAGAATTAATTTTTAAGTGCAGGGATCAAACAGAAGAAACCTACCCTTTGTACAAAGGCATATCTGGTTGAGTGGCAGGCTGCTACCAATGTCAAGGTTAGGAAGACCATGGTGACACACTTTTCTTACACTTTTTGAAGGGAAAGAGTGCACAGGGAGAACCCCATGGATACAGCTGCTGCTGGTGTTCCACACACAGGAGATGTACTGCTTCGCAGCAGAGAGAAAGCCATGCCTCTCTCTTAATACTCCTAAACAGATTCAGAATCCCAGGTTCTACCCATGACAGCAAAGAGAAACAAGGAAAGTTAGCCTTATTGGTCCATGCACAATGCAGGTAAGGCTGAAACAGGCTTACATGCTGGGGAGCCGGGTTTGCTCGAAGAATCACTGTTAAAGCTCTGCCTGGAATATTCTGAATCACTGGAAGAAGCTGTGCTTTCCGAGAGGCGTGAAGACTCTGAGTCACTGTTCTGGTCATCATTGAGAGGCATTCTGATTCCCTTTACCTTGTTTACACAGTAAACAAGACCTGGAAAAACAAACACAATTTCCATAAAACCAACACTTACTTTTGTTTGTTTCTCAAAGTTAGCTACTGATCATTTTACTGTGAATGAAGATCAAGTAGTTGCCTTTCCTAAATGGGGAAAGCAAAGGAAAGGATCTGATTTGACATGCAGAATCATAGAGTTATCAACAAATTAACCTGTTCTGTAAGAAAGCTTTGTACCTTCAGCTGTTTTATACCCTATATATATGTTTATATATATGTTTTATATTAATGATTATACTGGAAACGATCCCTAAACTGATTATATTTTAAGAAATGAAAGACTACCCACAGGAACCCCTGAAACTGCTTGTTGCAAGACTTTTGGTAGTTTTCAAGGTCCACGAAGGCATCTCATGATGTTACCAGCCCACACCTGACTTCACAAAGAAGTGGTGTTTAGCAATGAGTTTCCTCCCACAAACAGGCTGCACCGAGGGTAAGGACTGTGAAGCAAACACAGAAGTTGCAGAGGGAGAACAGACAAGTAAATTCAGAATGTTACATTTCTGACAGGGTGCAGCTGAAAGTCTGGCCTGGTGCTTTAGGAGGGTCTGTGCTCAGAATCAGATCAACAATGGCACAGACTCAAACCCCACTCCTCCTGGCGGTGAAGGTGGATGGGTTTTCTGGTTTAAGCCGAATGGCAACTCTGAGCCTCTAACATTCCATTTAGCACAGACAACAACCTCCACTGGGAAGTACTGTGCTCCACAGTGTTTCTTACTATGTAAAGAAACTGCCTCCCAGGCAGATAATCCGCAATTGCAGAAAATGTGGACAGCTGCACAGTGTGATACAGATGATTAACAACTGCATGACAGGAAGCGAAAAATATGTTCATAATAATACTAAAATGAGAAGCTGGAAGTCAGCTGTAATTACTACCAAAGGAATTTGGCCCAGATACCAAAAGTAGCTGTCCATCTCTGACTATGGCCATGAAGCATTCTGTAGTGGACTTTATGACGAGACATAACCAGCAATGGTTTCCATCAGCAAATTTAACTAATATATAACTTCATTTATTATTAAACCACATCAACTTCAGTAGGCAGGGAATACCACACTTTGCAACTGCTGAGCTTGGAAAAAAAACACTTTTGGCAATAAAACAATAATCTTTGTCTGTACTTATATGAATCAACATTTTGTGGGGTCCTGGGTAAAAGGACCTCCTAGATAAAAGGTAGTGAAAATGACGATTTCTTTATGCTGGCACCTAGATACAGCTTGGGTACCAACTCAACTTGAATAGGCCTTTATAACTTGATGAGCTACTACACTGATGAGTGCTCCCCTGTTAATTGAGATGATTAACATTTCTTAAGTGTATGTTTACTCTTCCTCCTCTCCCAAGAGGAAAGAGGATGCACTTGAGCACCTTATTTATGTCATACTTTATGCTGGGTTTTTTTGTGAAAAGAATTGGTCCCATTAGCAAGAACACAGCTACCAGTTTATCACTATACTGGAGGAGCCACTAAGAGACACTTGACTAGAACATAGAGGGCATGCATTCAGAACTTGCAGCATCACCTGTGATCCTAAGCATCATAACTCTTATTAGAACAGCAATTTTATAATTTCTAACAAGCAATATTTAAAACAATATTGGCTAAACTAGACAGAGTTGCAAGAGAACCTAAAAATCCCAAAACGCAGAGATATTTCAGTTTGGAAATTGTATTTAAGTTACCATTACAAATGGGCCACTAATAAACGCTAGAGAAGAAACAAACTATTTCTTCAATTAAAGTCTGTGTTACAGATCTCAAAGTTAGTGCTGACCAGAAACTAGTTGTGACAAAACTAGTTATAGAACATACTTAAGGTTCCTCATGTTGAACTGCTCACTCAAATACAGTAACACCGTACAGAGCCTGCAAAGTTTTTATTACCCTCCAACTATTTTTTTTGCTCAATACAAGAATACTGTATTTCCAGGCTTTAATCCTGTGTAACACTCCTTTATTTCCATGCAAATAACTAAACTCCAGAAGATTAATGTTGAAAGATTTGATTAACGTCGTTCGCAGCATAGTGGCTCCAAGTATTGCAAATCCCTCGCGAGTATGAGCACTTCACGGCGTGTCCACTGCTTCAGTTCAGGTGTTAAGGACATGGAAGAAGGTAAATGATCATTAAAACCCCAAAAGCTCTCACACAATTTACACGTCACCACTTCATGAACTTCCTCTTACCTCGAGGTATGACAATGTTACTAAATATTCAGCTATGCAAGGTGCTGCTGAGAGAAGCACTAAACCAGCCATGAAGGTGAGCCAGCACTGCCATTTTCCACCCCATTCTGATTTCCAAGATGATCAAGTAGTTAAGGTAGAATTAGAACTCGATATCTACATTAAGTCCATAAGTACCAGCCCCAGCAAAGGATCTTTTAGCAACAAATAGCTGCATTTCAAAGAGGCCCAATGGTATTTTGATGTACCAAGACCATACCTGCTCCTACAATACATGCACACATACAGACAGCAGAGCTGTCAGTAGAGTGCTTCAGAAGGCTCAGTTTAAGAAGTTTCAACACTGCAACAGGAGATGACACAAAAAACCACTGCAATCTTTTGCCACACTAAATACATTTCCTGGTAGAATGCTTCAAACACAATGGGAAGCAAGAATGGGTGTACTCTGCAGATTCAGAACACTATTGCTAAATTCTAAGTTTAAAAGATAAACACATCAAACTAAACATATGTGAATATACAAGCAGAACCTGCAGGGGCCATCTAAAACACTTAGGCAAAAATAGTCATTGAGCTTATGAAAGGTAAGTGCAAACCAAAAATGGCACTTAATTAGTTACAACAGACAACTGAGCCACTTGGTCTTTGCTTTATAGCATACACTGGAAGAGCTGATTTTCCACACATATTTGTACACAGCACAGAAGTTCTCATTAATAACTAATGGCCAAGCTCATTTAGAACTTTAGGTTTAAATTAGTATAATGGTCACATAAAAATACTTCAAAAAGCCCTTCAGCCTTGCAAGACCTCTTTGTAACTCACCATCTTGGAAAAACAATACCATCGTGTTATTTATTTGTGCATTAATTATTACATATTAGCCTGTTGTTTTAATACACATATTAATATCCCACTTGTTCTATTAAAGGATCAGCCAGAGGTTACAACCTGCTTTACACTGCTGCATTAAAGACTACCCACATTTACACTTATATTACATTGGACACCATCACAGTGGGTATCATCACACCATTCGCTTTCTTTCAATCAGTACCATACTGTAGGGCTTTTTAAGAATAAACTCTTTCAGAGACCAAGCTAAAAGTATCTTCTACATGTACCAACCCCAAGATTCTAGCTAATTTAACAATGAAGAAAGGAATTCTAACATTTCTGCTATTTAAATTGGTGAGGATTGGTCTTTTTAGTTAAAAAAAATGAATACAAAACTGTAGATGCTTAAAGGCGTCTTGATTTTAACTGGTTACTGCATCACCTGACTTGATTCTTAATTTAGAACTTATCAAGACTGCAAGATAAGGTTAGTTTTAGAAAACACAAACACACTTTTGTTCCTGAAGGTTTGCTTTAGAAGTTATTTTATGAAGCACCCGGGGGGAGGAGGAAGGAAGACAGTTTCACAGTTTGTTGGATTTTTTTCTTCAGATACCATCTTCAAGGAAAGGTTTTCCACAGCCCTGCTTTGTTCAAAGGAAGTGTGCATGGACACAGAGACTTAGGAGTGCTCTGTCCAGTTTTACCACTGTGAAGGTCTCGACTTTGTTTATTCTGCCGGGCACACATTCTTACTATCTTCAAGCTGGCACCGACTGAATCTCATTTGGCCTCGAGTTTCCCTTTCAGTTACTCCACCTCTGTCAGCACTCACGACACGAGAACAGAAAAGAGCCTTTGTTAAGAAGTTACTTGCATTTCCTCCCGCCTCATTTTCCACAGCTTACAGCCGACATTTCTTCTCTTTAGCTTTCTAGTTCCACAGCTCTTCCCTTATGAAGTGACACTTCTGTTCGTGAAAGCTTAAAAAACGGTACCGGCGAGAGTGAGATGCGGCCGAACGCCCCGAGCGCTGCCCGCGGGTTGCCCTCCGCCCGGACGGGTCGGGGACGGGACGAGGGGCCGCGGCCCCCGAGGGGAGCCCGGGACGCCCTGCCCGCTCCCCTCCCCGCGGGGGGAGCGACACCGCGGGGAGCCGGCGGCTCCTCCTCTTCCTCCATCTGTTTCGCTGCCTGTCTCCTCCCCCGGCCCCATGTTTTTAACAGTTAGCAAAGGCAGGAGTTTGGCACTCGTTGACCAAAACAAACAGCGTTTCCAAGGACAGGTCCGGAGGGAGGGAGGGAGTCCGGGAGAGAAGCAAGGAGGGAAGGCTCCCGGTCAGCCCCAGAGAAGGCGAGCCCGGGCACGCTCCCCTAAGCGGCCGGGCCCCCATGCTCCAGGGAGACCTCGGGGTGCCCCTGCCCTGCTGACCGGGGCTGCACGGGGGACCCTGCGGCTGCGCCCGTCGGGGCGGATCGTCCCGGCGGGCACTAAGGAATGGCGAAAGCCCAGGACACACGGGGCAAGGGGAGAACTACGGACCCAGCGCAGGAACTGCGAAACCCACCTGCTGCAGCGGGTGCCCCACCGGGGCAGCAGAGCGACGGGCCAGTCCACCACCTCCCTGCCACCCACACCGCACAGGAGGGTGGCAGCCCCCGAGCCAGCGCAGACCCGGACTCGCCCCGCGGCTCATCGCCCAGCGTGCCCGGACACCCCGCCGCGTGTCAGCTCCGCCGACCGGCCGGAGCAGCCCTGCCCTGCCCCGCTGTCCCCAGCCGCTCACTCACCGCTGCCCCTCGCCGTCCTGCGCGGCGCTCACCGGGGCCGCACACAACCCCCCCGCAGATTTAAAGACCCAGCCCGGACTATTAGTGTCTTCCTCGGGCACGTCCATCTCTGACGGTGGAAGGGGGGAGGTACGTCATCTTTTCCTGCCTGCCAGCGGAGAGTTATCCGAGCCGCTTGGACCAACCTCCGCTTATGCCCGTAGAAACTGCTCGTATCTCCTCATTCGACCTGCGACCGGGCACTAAGCGTGGAGAAATATGAATCGAGACGGGAATGTGTTTTGGTGGACTCCCCCGCGCTGGCAATGGGCCGTGCCGGCGTGCGGGGGGTAGGCCGGGGGACGGGCCGGGTGGTGTTTACGGAAGGGCCCCGTCCGCGCCCCGCCCCCGGGCCGCCTCAGGGACGGGAGCACCGACCCCGCCGAGGCCGAGTGCTGGGGAGCGGCTGTGCTCTGCAGGGGTCGCGGCAGCTTCTCCGGCCGTATGTGCCTGCCTGTCTTTGTGCACTGCCCTGCAAAGGGAGCTTTAACTATGTTCCTGCCCTGGTTTCCTTACTCTGTCGATGGCGGGGGAGGGGGTAGTGAGGCGCCCCTCCACGCGCCATCTTGGCCCCCACTGCTATCCCTGCCACCGCAGCTTCAGGGGAGCCACTGGGGACCGTGCCGAGTATAGTCACCCGTCGCCCTCATGGCTGTGGTGTCCGGAGGCCTGCTGAGCGCCCACTGAGGAACGCAGCACGGGGCAGTGCAGCACTATCATTATACATGCTTTGCTTATTGCTGCATTGACCTCATGCACTGACAGCTTCGCGCACCCATTGGGCCAGCAGTACCTGTCAGGGTCATCACCTCTTCCTGTCACAGGAGCTACGTGCCACTACTGCCTCACCCACCAGGAAGCGCGGAGGGCAAAGCGCCGGCAGTCGTCTCTGAGGCAAAGAGCTCACTAATGCCAGCCTCGCCGATCGTGAAGACAGATCTCCCCTTCCTGCAGATAACCTTTAGCACACGTGGTGAACTACACAGAACAGGTGTTGTATTCAGGTAGACCAAAGCCCACTGTAGGTCCCTTTAACCTCTCCTATAAAATCAAGTGCTTGAAGCAGGGAACGGAATTTGGCCCAGGTGCCCAGCTGGAGAGAGAGCGCTTGCTTGCGGTGATGCAGAACACCTGTCAGCCCGGCCTTCAGAGACATTCAATGGGATTAAGTCCAACAGCCTAATCCAATAGCTTCTATAAAGAAGATGATGTTTTAAATAACTGTATTTGCACTACTTTACCTCACTTTGTGTATGTCACATGACAATGCCAAGTCTGAAAGAGGCTCAGAAGGGCTTGGAGAAGACTGTGATGGTATATCGATAGGCTGCTTTGTACAGACCTGCTATGACTTCCAAGGACATAATTTATTATTTTTTACATCCATTTTTGCTTAGACACCATGTGAAATGTGGGAAAAACATGAGCTTTTGCTGTGATGGCTCCTGACACTTTAATTAATTAACCAGCTACAACTGCACGAGGAGTACTTGCAAAAACACCGGGGCCAAGTGATTCAGGGTCCATTTTGTGTCTCTGTGGACTGGCAATTGTGGAAACCTGTGCTGCTCAGCGGCCTAGCTTGCACAGGGAGGGAAAGGGCTCAGCCTCACCAAGTGAAGTAGCTTCTAAATACTGATATGAAAGATAACTTCAAGGGGAAAAGTATGTCAGGAATACCACCTAAATTATGGAGAAAGAAATGGGATTCCAGTAAGGGACGGCTTTAAAGCATTTTTTTTTTCAGCTATAGCAGTGTCCTTCTCTCACAAGCACACCAGCTGTTTTGGAGCCATTCTTAAGTGCATATCTTGCTCTATCTATCTATCTATCTAGCTATTGTATCAGAGACGTATGTATAGCTGAGGCACCAAGGACATGCTTTGAGATTCTGGTCCAAAAGCTAAGAATGAGTTAGGCACTGCAGTACTCAGCACTTCACCTTCTTTTTGGTTACAATTCTTTCCTGATCCAGAGGCAATGAAGCAATAGGTTGCTCTATGGATCTTGAAGTAGATTACCTGCTGGAGAGATTTTCTCCACAGAGAAATGCCACTTATTTCTCATTTTCTGGTGTCCCCAATGTCAGCCAGAAAAATAATTGTACAGCCTTTAAATTTGTTCTGCTCAATTAACAAGATCAATGTCCTTGTGTCTTATATAGCAGATGCAGGTATGTCTGGATTTGGCTGGGATAGAGTTAATTTTCTTCCTAGTAGCTGGCAAGTGGTGTTTTGAATTTGTTTTGAAAACAGTGTTGATAACACAGAAATGCTTTAGTTAGCGGTGAGCTGTGCTTACACTGAGTCAAGGCCTTTTCTGCCTCTCACCCTACCTCGGCAGCCAAGAGGAAGGTGCACAAGAAGTTGGGAGAGGACAGCAGCCAGGACAGCTGACCCCACTGACCTGAGGGACATTCCAAACCATATGGCATCATGGTCAGCAATAAAACTGCAGGAAGCTTGGTGCAAGGGCACAGCTTGGGGACTGGCTGGCCATCAGTCAGTTGCTGGTGAGAAACTGTTTTCATTTGCATCACTTGTCTTTTTTGGCTTTTATTTACCTCTTTGTAATTTTAATGTTTTATTACAATTTAATATTATTTTATTTTTTTTCAATTATTAAACTGTTTTTTTCTCAACCCACAGGTTTTCTCACTTTTACGCTTCTGATTCTCTCCCTCATTCCACTGGGGACATGTAGGGTGAGAGAGAACAACTGTGGTGCTTGTTTCCTGGATGGAGCCAAACCACAACAAAGGTACACATTTGGAATTTTGACTAGTGTCTCAAGTCGACTTTAACTCTTGACCTTTCACTACAGAAGCGCTGTTAATTGAAATGAAGGACTAGTTTGTGCTCACTCCTTGCAGCAAGTTGGCTTGCAACCTTCCTTACTGTTACCAGTAAAACTGGCAAAGACAGTAATGCCTACAACTAATGCTCTGCTTTATCCAGCAAACAGCAAGGCAGCTACTGAATGGATAAGATGTGCAGGTGCATTTGGCCCTGTGGGTCAGAAATGTCCCAGTATGTGGCTAACTCATGGTTAGTGTGGGAGGAGAGGGAAAGGGCAGGGTATGCTATAGTTTATGCCAGGGCCCATGACAACTAAGTTGAGAACATAACTTAAAGTAACAAGACATTTTTCCCTAATCCTAATAACTGAGCCAGGCAGACTGGTGTTAGTGCCAACAGATGGACGTTAAGACTCTGGGTTGACTGACATCATCAGGCCCAGATTTGATAATAGGCTCAAGGTCAAAACGGAAAGACTACAAGGCAGGTATAAGGATGCTTTCTCAGCTTGTTCTTCTGTGGAGTTTCCTCTGTTCCAAGGAGAAATAAGTCTTGTGAGAGGCAAACAGGGTTGGTGCTTCTCCCAGCTGAAGCATTTGTCTTGAAATTCACACAAAGACAACGCAGAATATTGACACTTCTGAGAGAAAATGGTGCATCAGTAGCTTCCCCAACCACACCGGTCTGCAGTGCCTAGCAACTTTACCACCCCAGCAAACTCCTAATGCACACTCCCCTCAGCACTAGCAATTGGTTTTTCTGTACAAAGGAAACAGAATTTGACCCACAGTGTCAAATACAACAAAAAGCTATTTGTAGAATGGTACTCTTGGTCAAAAATAGCTTGAATTGGTTCCATGGTGAGAAAAATCTTTAGGTAGTACATTGCTAGCATTTTCTTGTCACTACCAAGCAACAGAGGGAGAAATAGTGACAGTTACCTATGCTGCCTTACTCCCTGAAACAGATTTACATCCCTTGATACTTAACATTGATGATCCTCTTGATTATTCTGTCTGGTGAAGTCCATATGGCTCACTTCTTACAGTAAACTCTAAAATAAATGGCTTCAGAGTTAAAATCCTGGGTCTTAGGGTACTGCTACAAATCCTAGCCTTTCTAGGCTCTTCTTAAATAGAAATCTGATATCCCCTCCTCATAAAGTGTGAGAAAACGATGGCTGTGGTTAGATGTTCCCGGTGGAAGCTGCTCTTGTAGCTTTCCAGGGTGCTTTGTTTGCTGCTGAAGATTTCTACTCTCATTGTTTTGAGGAAGACAGATTTTTATGAAGGTTCCTTACTTGCTTTAGTGCAAGCCCCCTCAGACCTCTGGGATATATTTAAGATAACCTCCTGACCCCATGCAAGCTTTCTGTTACTTTTTAGGGTCAGGGCAATAAGTTCTGTTGCAGTGCCCACGACCTGCCGTTATTCCAACATCCTGTGCATTTGACAGAACTGTGCTAACAAGCTGCCTGAAACAATTCACTATAAATTCTCCTCTTATCACCCATTCTAGTAGTTACTAGAACATCATGTATAGACTGAACAGTTCAGTTCATCCTAAGCCTTCACAGAGGTGGAACTGTCTTTGACAAGCTAACATCAGGGGCTGTGATCCTTCTGACTTTACAATTCCCTGTTTCTACATAATATTCAATATAAAATTTATTTTTATGTATATATATATATATGTGTGAAGGAAGAATATACTGTAATCAAAGGAAAGACCAAGAAAAGAAAACGTCTTCAAAGACAAAACTTGATTTCTTGCTGTAATCAGATAGAGAAATAGGTACATTCAGTGCCTCAAGCTCCAGCTGGAGCCCGCGGCATAGGGGAAGGCCTGCTCAGCCTCTTCTGTCCTGTCCTGTGCTGGGACTCAACTCCGTGGGGAAGATGATGGCATCGGGCTCGTGTCGGCGTGGGGAGGAAGAGAAGCATGCTTGGAGCGGAAAGGTTCTGCGGGCAGACTCAGTGCTGAGCTCCCGGTCTCTCCGTCTCGGACAAAGCCATCCGTGACCTGAGAGAGGCTTGCCTGGGGCCTGGAGCGCTCCTGCCAGCCAGGGCAGCAGCTGTTGGGTCCCCAGGGACCAGCCCGAAGCCAAGTCTCTGCCCCGCAGGCACTAGAAATGGGTTGGGGAGAGGGGTTGCGGATGGAGAAAATTACTTTCTCTCCACGCCTTTCTCTCAGTCATTCCGGAGCTTGCTGCAATTATTCCAGCCAAAATCACAACCAAGTAAAACAGAAGTTGCGTGAGGCAGAATCCAGCCGCGTTCTACCACCAAAACTACGCGCGGGGCCAAAAACTGGTAGAAGGACCGGTCTGCGTTGGGGGACGCCCGGCGCCGGAGGCTGCGAGGCTGGAGAGGGCTCCCCGCTCCGAGACCCCCCCCCCTCCAGTCCGGCTAGGGAGCGGGTTTGTCATCGCGGGGCTGGGCCGGGACTTCCTCTCCGCCCCGCCCGCCGCTTCCCGGTCCCCCTGGTCCCCTGGGGATGGGGATGGGCCCTGTGCGCCACGTCTGCCCCCCGGCAGGGACGCGGCCCATGCCCGTGTGCGTGGCGGCTCCCCGGGGCGGGGGCCGGGGCGGGGCGGGGAGCGTGGCGCGGCCCGGGCCGGCGCCTCCGCCTTCCCTCCATCCTCCCTCCCTCTCTTTCTCGCCCGCTCCTGCTGCTCCCGCGCTGCGTACGACGGCGGCGGCGTCCCGCCATGTCGGCCGCCAAGCACCGGGGCACTAAGGGGGGCAGCCCGCCCGCCGCCAACGAGAAGGGCGCGCAGCCCGGCGGCGGCGAGGAGCCGGCGGCGAAGAAGCCGGCGGCGGCGGGGCACGGCCGGGGCGGCAGGGCCGGTGGGGGGGGCCGCTCCGGCGCCGGCCCCCGCCGCGGCTGGGCGATGCTGCTGGGCGCCGCGGTGGTGCTGGGCGCCGCGCTGCCCGCCGGCTGGTACATGCTGCAACTGCAGGAGGAGGTCGGGCGGAGCGCCCGGGAGGTGGAGGCCTCCGGCCGGCAGCGGCAGGAGCTGGCCGCCACCCTGGACACCGTGGTGCAGAAGGTAGCGCGGCGCCGGGCACCGCCGGGGGCGGGCGGGCTGGGAACCGTCGGGGCGCTCGGTGCGGGGCGGGGGCAGCAGCCGCCCGTGCAGGGGGCGGACGCGGGGGTTCGCCCCTTTAATAAGGAGCTGTGCAGCTGTCGGATGGCCTGGCTTGGGGGAAAGCGAACGTGTCCCGTCGCCTTCCCCTCATCATCCGTGCTCCGTCCAAGAGGCTTTCATGGCATTAGAGGAGCAGACGGAGTCAGGGCCGCCGTGTTCCCCGTGCCTGCAAACGTGGCCCCAGAGCAGCGAGAAATCCCTGCCAGGCGGCGTAGAGCTGGGCGGGACGGGGCGGGACGGGACCCCGCGGCGGTGGCCGCAGCCCCCAGCTCGCTTTTCCAGGGCCTGTGCCTGAAGCCATTTTCTGGAATGCAGCCCGCACGCTGCGTTACGTGTTGGCAGCAGTGCGGACCTGTCGTTCCGAAGGAGCCTGCTGCCCGTAATTCTGTATCTTCGAGGCCCGCAAATCGCTTAACGTAGCTTAACGAGCTGCTGTCGAGTGGGCAGGTGCGGGGACACGGGGTGGCAGCGCTGTCAGAATGGGGCAGGATCCTGCCTCAGCGTCCCCACACTCTAGAAAACAAAACCCGTGTGAGCTTCAGCGAACAACAGAGCCTGTGCCAGAAACACTGCTGCAGTACCCTGCCTCCCACGTTTCTGCCGCAGTCTCTGGCCAAGGAAGTGATACTCGCAGTGTCCAAGGCAGTCCAGGACCATGGAAAAGCCGTGAAGTTGCTGGCACAGGATGTGGCTCAAGTGAAGTGAAATAAATGCTCATTTCCCTCACTTTTTTCACTCAGGCCCTTATCAGCCTTCCAGCTATAGTTTCACAAATAGCACTGTCCACTTGGATACGTCCTAGGGTGCCTAAAACCTTTAAAAATGGCATCTGTGATTGCATCTCATCAGCATACAATTGAACTAGTTTTCCGGGAGTAGGTTAATTGATTGGAAGACAGTATGTAAAGTTATGACTGAGTCAGATCAAAGAAAAGGAAATTCTTGTCTCAGCTTGACTGCTTTCTGCATGGCAGACCATTCAGATTCCCTGTATTCTCCGCGAGCTTGGGCATGGGCTGGCAATGGGGGGACAGGCACTGACAGAGATCTTCTGGCTGTTCAGGGGTGCTTTCAGAAACACAGTTCCTGCACATGTGGAGATTATATCAGCAATCTTGGTGTTTCCTGTCCCCCATACACCAAGAAGGAAAAGGAAAATTCATGTCAGCGGGGGAGAAGAGTTGTAAACTTCAGGGCTATAGGGCTGTGTCTGAAGCTGATTTTAAATCCTGGGTAGTTTACTCACTGATGACAGGAGAGTGATTTGAACTAATATGGGTTATTGCTTTTTACTGGTTTTTAAGCCATTTTTGTAGACTGTAAGAAGGAAGAAATTGCAATGGCAAGATCTAAAACTACAATACATGAGTGTAGAACTCAGATGTACAGGCAATGTATAAGCCCTTCTAATCAGAGGAATGAGGACAATTTGCTACCTTCCATCTCCAGTCATTGCAGAAAATCATAAATATGTGTTACATATTGTAGGAGAGGAGTATATAACAGAAGTTTATAACTAGCTGGTTTCAAAGACAACTGAAACTTACTTGCCTGTGTATAGCAGATGGCTGTTAAAGGTGGGGGAAAAGATCACAGGGTTTCGATGTAACCCTTGGAAGTTTCGGTTGCTGTGGTTTGGTGACCCAGTAATGTACTTAAGGGAGAGCAGAGCAGGCTGTATCTCATTGCTTTACAAAGGTGTAGAATCCTGCGTTGTACTTGCAGAGTGCCATCAGCAGAAGCTGCTGTGTTGCTTTGCCCTTAGTCTGACTGCAGAGATCTTCTGTCAGGAGTAAGCATTATATAAACTCACCTGCTTTACACATCGAGGAGAAAGGAAATGATGTGGAAGTTTAGTCTTTAACACAGCACCATTCTCAGAGAGGCCAAGGTCATTTGGTGTTTAAACACAGGACAGTATGATGAGTTAAGAGAAAACAGTAGTCATTGGCTGAAGATACATTTTTAAGTACTATTTGTGATGTTAAATTTTTCAAGGGCTATGGTTTCAAATCTTAAACCAGCCATGTATGCCAAAAAAAGCAAACTCACATGAAGGTTCACACACAGGCCAACTGCTTTGATGCCATGAGTTTTTCCCCCTCTTGTGCAAAGATATTGCTTTGAGTCCTGGTGGCTCTTTGGTTAGGACAAATCAGATTAGAAGCTGGTGTAATTTGAAGACCCCAGTCCATTTTAATATATCAGAGCTCTCGGATCTTCAAGTGGCTGGCCCAGATGGGGAAACGCTTCAGCTTACACCATGAGCATTGCCTGAATGCAGTGGAAGAGCAGGTATTAGGTACTTCCACTGTGTGAGGTGGTATCCATCTCTGTCAGTCATGTGGTCACAGAGACTCAGCCCTCTGGAGAGTTCTGGCTATTTGTGATTTCTTAGGCTAAAAAGATAGCTACTTGCAAATATGAATTTGGTGGTTGATTTGAAATATGTCACTGTAATAGGAGGGGGAGGAGAAGTTTCCTGTGTTATCCTGTTAGATTTCTGACCTCCATTTACTGTGATACAGAAAAAGCTCTCTGGTCTCTGTGGAAATGAGCAGAATGAATGACAGCTAAGATGTAATGAAAATGAGGTTGGTAAGTCAGTCTAATGAAGGGTGCTCAGCTGCAATGTGTATGGCAGAATTACCTTCTCCTTCTCCATCCCTTCCCCTTAGCTCATTTCTAATTTCCTATGGGAGCACTGCAGAATACAAGTGTAGGGAATGTAAAGGCATTAGAAACCTTTTTGCTGAAGAGGGAGAAAAGAAGTCATCTTAATGGGTTTTCTTCAAACTGCAGGGATCTTTCAAAGCAAGGGCAAGTCTCATGGCCAAACTCTACAATCCTTGCACAGTGCAGACTTTCATGAAAACTAAGGAGGATTTGGCCAGGGATTTGCAAAAATACATAGAAAGAATTTAATTTCTAATTGGGATGGCTGTTAGGTCTTTTGAAAATAGTGTCTAGGTTCAGAGTCAGTCAGGGAACTGCTGGAGCCTGCTTCAGTGGAAAAGAAAAAAAAAAAGAGCAGCTCTGTGTATTTCTTTCTGAAACCATATAAAATATACTTCTATTTATAGAATGAAACCACCCCTCCAGCTGTGTATCTAATCAAGTAAACATGGCAGCCCATGTGGCATGGCTGATTAATATACCCCTCAGACACAGGGAGTGGTGTGAGGCAATGCAACGTGCATTACTCAGCATTTGCCATCCTGCCAAAGCCTTGAGGTATTCTCTGTGTGATGGATTCTTCTTGCACCCAGTGGGAGTTCTGACATTGCTTTACTAAGTTTAAGAAAGTATGACCCACACATGCCCAAAAAGATTTCTCCACAGTCTTGAGACTGATGATCTGCTTTGCCTCAAAATTAAGTAATGCATGCTTCCCTGGCCCGGATCTTACCTTTGAATGTGAGAGTAAATTAACATGGCAGCCCCTCACCCCTTGACCTTTTCCCTCTGGCTGCTGCTAAAACTAGTTGTAAAGACAGTTTTTGTAACTGGGAAGTTTAATAGCATACCTGATGCAGTGGTAGGAACTTTCTGTTAACCTGAGCTAGATGCAAGGCAGGCCCCTGGCAGCTGCTGTGCTTTTTTTCTCTGTGTGTACATACATGGGCCCTGCTCACTGAGTGTGTGTGTGTATGCAGGAGTGGGGAAAACAAGCTGCTAACTATTTAGAACATTAAAGACTTCCTAATTATTTTCTAATCTTAAAAAATAGTTAATGAAAGAAAAAATCTCTTGTGTTTCCATTGGTATCTAGGAGTGGCAAAATGTCATGATTACTACTTCCATTCCTTGGCCCATCCCAGCTCCCTTCTCCCTCTAATTTTTTCCTGTCACTCTTTCTTGTCTACTGTGAAACTTGTTTTTCATGATCAGGAATTGGTCTATGGTGTTCTTGCCTGATAAAATCGAATCCCAGCTTTTCTGTATTCAGAAGCTGATGCCAGATATTCTTTTGGTTTGCCCCCCCTGCCTCTTCTAAAGACTTGTCATCTTTAGAACCAGGAATCCTATAGGAGAGGGATGGTTCAGGGGTCTGCATGCAGACTGTGGAGACCTGGGTTCCTTTTTCACTGCCACAGATTTCCTGGATCATGAATGGCAGGTCAGTGAGGCCAAGGACCCTTAACAGAAGGTGTATGTGCTGTAGAGCTGTAAGGCTCAGCTGGGGTTTCTGTGCCTCCCATATCTGATTGCCACTGGGTCACTTCAGGTAAGGGACATGAAGGATTGCAAGGTATTAATTTTGTCTGCTAACAAGGGCTATAAGGATCTTGGACAAAAAGAGTGAAATTACTGGTATTAACCGTGTGTATTTCTGACCTAGGTACGTTCTCTTCAAACCACATTTGGAGAATTTGAGTCCATGATGAAGATTGTTCAGCAGAAGCAGGAGGTGAGCGAGAAGGCTGTTAAACAAGGGGAGAGTGAAATAAACCGGATCAGTGAAGTGCTTCAGAAGCTGCAAAATGAAATTCTGAAAGACTTGTCTGATGGCATTCACATGGTGAAGGATGCAAGGGAACGAGACTTCACATCTCTGGAAAACACAGTGGAAGAGAGACTAACAGAGCTGACCAAGTCTATAAATGATAACATTGCTGTATTCACTGAAGTCCAGCAAAGGAGCCAAGATGAAATCAACAACATGAAAGCAAAAGTTGGTTCACTAGAACAGGCAGATGTGTATAAACATGAAATTAAGGTGCTAAAAGATGCTTTTGATGAAATGCAAGCATCCATGAAAATGAAAGAAAAGGACATAGAGACCTTGAAGAGTACAATAGACTCCATGGAGTCTGATGTGTACACTGAAGTGAAAGAGTTAGTCAACCTCAAACAAGAACATGAGAAGTTCAAAGAGGCTGCGGACACTGAACACCTTTCATTAAAAGCTTTACAAGAGAAAGTTCTGAGAGCTGAGGATTCTATTATGCAGCTCCCTAGTGACATTAAAAGACTCGATGAAGATTTACTGCAAGTTAAGGCCAACCTCAACAAATGGGAAGATAATGAGCTCTTCAGAAGAGCATTAGAAACTTCTGGGAAGAACAGTGAAGGACTGGAGACTCGATTGAGGCACATAGAAGACAGCCTAGAGTCTCTAGTGTCTGTTGCTGCTCAAAACAGTGAAAAGTTGGAATCTTTCCTTTCTAAGGAGGCAGAGTATGAGAATAAGCTCAATACCCTAGAAGAAAGCATTACCACTCTTCAGGGACTCACAAATACAGATGTAACTTCTGTCACAGATGCTCTGAAAAATCTTGGTGAAGCACAGACTTCACTGTACAATGACGTGGAAAACTTAAGGAGAAGCATCAGTGACTTGCCATCCTCTGGTGCTCTCCAAGATATCCAGAAGCAAATTAGTACTTTGTTGGATAAAGGCAATCTTCAGGCAGGTCAAGCACATTCTCAGGGCTACCTTGAAAAATTTTCTTCTATGGAAGGCTCTGTAGATGAACTGAGATCTTCTGTTAGCCAGGTTGATTCCGATTTGAAAATGATAAGAACTGCAGTGGATAGTTTAGTTGCCTATTCAGTGAAAATTGAAAATAACGAGAACAACTTGGAGTCTGTGAAGAGCTCAATAGATGACCTGAGGAATGATCTGGAAAGGTTGTTTGTGAAAGTAGAAAAAATACATGAAAAAGTTTAGACAGTGGTGCTCCTTGGGCAAATAATGGGTTAAGGAGAATAGCTTTTGTATGCCCCGTTTTTTACTCTTTTTAAAAGCAATTTGATACCTCCAAAGAGAAAAAGAATACTTTAATAATAGAGACAGTTCTGCTTATTTCCTTTATTTCTTTTTATGTAGTGTTTTTGGAGTTCTTTTGTTGTTTGGTTTTTTCTTTCCCCTGAATTTTGTTTTAAGAAAACACGAGTTTAATTGGGGGTTGAGTTTCTTAAGGGCTCATGTTCTCTATGAAGTTGTACCACTGTTAAGTGTAGTGGTGTAACTAAGGCACTACATCCTTGTTAGCATGGGCACATATTTAATGGCATGAAGGTGTTTCACACTGACACTAGATACCCCACACAGCAGGAGGGCTACAGCTGTTTTGGTACCCAAAGCATACTGCTGCACTCACTGAGGATTTTACTGGTATGTTTTGGTTTAAGAAATAAAACTACACGCTATCTTAAACTGTTTACTGTGGTGAACTTAAGAGTGGAGCAGGTGTGGTGCACTTCACCTGTTTCTGCAGTTTGGGACTCAGACATGTGGTCAGTTTACCAAAGGTCAGCTGAGCTGTAGTGTATTTCTGTGAGACCTTAATCTGTACCAAGGAACTAACAAGGTCTGAGGTAAGTGGCACTGCCTGGGGCTAAGGCCTAAGAGAGTCATTCTTTGTGATTGCAGGCTTCTTTGCCAGCATCTTCAGCTGCTGGTGCAGAAGATCAGTGCTTAGAAGGGACATCTGAAGGATGGGATTAATTTCAAGAGGGTACAATAATATTTTTGTCACATTTTTAGACTGTTTACGTGATTAGCCTGTGTCTTTCTTGGAAAGCTCTAATTTGGTCTTTGATAAGGGATTTTTCTGTAAAAATCATCACAAATTTGAGGAAAGAGAAGGACCAAAATTGTACCTGTTGTGTTCCATATATAACAAGCATGCCAACAACAGCAATAATACACTCCAAAACACACAAGAGGGAAAATCACCATGAAATTAGCAGAATTGCTTCTATGGCGTATACATTTCCAAGTTTTCACAAAGCTGACAGTGACCTGAACTCTTGTTACATATTCAGGACTTGGTGCCTGATCCTTGTCACTATTTTTGTCACCAGGTGTCTGGCTGGGGCATTGGTAGCAAAGGATCCTTCTAGGAGGCCTGCTCTAGGAGAGTGAGGAAAAAGTGTCATAATTGTGTCGATGGTCTTTTAAAAACCACTTTCTCGTGGAACTTCTTTGGTTTTCTGTCTTTTTGGAAAGGATTTCTAATGTCCCTACTTTTCAAGTTTACTTTTGAACTTTATCCAAATAATTGGTAAAGAAGTCTGCACACGGATAACTTGGAAATAGGCCATGGGCATCATGCCCACCTCAGCCTGGACCAGACAGATCCTCGACTGTGTTAGATGAAAAATTCCTAGAAATAGCATCTCCCAGAAATGGGAACAACACAGGTCAAAAGGAGTTCTCCTAGGTAAATAGGATACTGAACCTTATCCAGTGTTGTTCCCACTGTAAATGGGAAAGAATTGCTGTCAGAGAAAGAGGGAGCCATGGCATTAAGGTAACTGTTGTCACTGTTGGAACTGCACTGTTCTTTGTTGACTTCTCAAGTTCTTGAACAATGTTGTTTAGGTTACTGTGAAATGAACTGTATGGCTTATTTGCAGTATTTTTAATACATAATAAACATTTGGAATATTCTTTGCACCTTTTTTTTGATTGCTGCTTGCTTATTGTTGTGTTTCCCAGAGTGCTTCCAGTGGGGTACAGGGAAGGGCTTGGGGGAGCGTCAGATGTGCTGCAGCCCTGTACTTGTTCTCAGCTTCCATGGGGAAATGTCGAGGCACTTTTGCCTACTGTGGGTACAAGCCAACTCTTGGAAGCAGGGTTTGAGTCACATCAAGGTGTTGCTGTCGACCAGCAGACTCAGGAGCCTGAGAAGGTGATCATAAAGTGTGAAATACCTGATCTGTGCCACGAATGAGTTCTGTGCCAGATGCTGCCAGCAAGGCCTCTGTAAGACTTCTCAATGCCCAAAGCTTGTAGGACAGAAATAATGTGCAGAAAGAACCCGTGTGATATTTCCACAGTGGCTGCTCCTTTTGCTTAGTTTGGAATGCTGGATTGTAAGGCCCATCAACTGATTCTATTCTCATGGTGGATATCTGCCTTTCAAAAGTTTGGGAAAGGGTGATTTCAGGAGTATAGGCATCATCATATCCCGACAATTCTTGAGGCCAAAGTCACAGAAATAGGTAATAACTCTTTAATTAAACTATGTGTGCTTGATAAAGCAGCTGAGCACCCAAGCTCTTCTATCTGAAGATACTTGAGGTGACCTGGCTGGCAGCATGCAGTGATGTCATAGTAGCAGCATGATGTCGGAATTTAGGCTGTTAAAGCCAGCAGTGCAGCTAGGCTGTGTTTGCTCTCAAGGATTAAACAAAGAATTACTAATTATACTTCTAGTAACTGAATTTTTATGGCAAGCTATTGAAATTATTTATTTCCCTAAATGAGAATAATAATTCTCTCTAAATAATCACATGTCTGGAGGCAGGCACAGAGACAAGGATCCCTTGGCAGGCTGGTGGCTCAGCTTTTATGTCTGGTTTGACATTTTCATCCAATATAAACATTTTCTAATTTCCTCATAAATGCTCACAGACCACATACAGACCTAATGCTGCTCTTTACTGTCATTCTTCAACTTTGTAATAAAGCAGTGGAGAAGGTCTTAAGGAAGACAGACTGTGTTGCCAGTGTTCCTTTATACTACTGGGAGTTCATCAGTAACATGCTGTTACAGTAACAAATTCCAACATAAATTGTCTTCCCTGATTGATGGGGTATTGATCAGGCCTGTTCATTAACCCTTGCCTTCATTTTCAGCTCTCATAAATGGGGTAACCATTACACTGTGAACTTGATCACTCTTGAAAGGGCTTGCCCAAATAGCTACGCTGGCAAATGTGATGGAGATGAATCTTGGGTTGCTGCAGGGACTTCTCCCAGCAGAAATCCAGCAACTGCCTTGAGCTAAATTACTGAGAAGGACATCTAATGTGTGTGTTGGAAGTTTCATTAAAGCATGGATTAGTGATTTAGTGTTTTTACTACCTTTTTTGACATAGCTCAGCTGGTACTGTTAATAAAGCTGCAGAGGCGAAATGACAACGGGAGGAAAAGTCTGTCTGAGATGTACGAACACCCCTGCAGCCAAAAAACGTCCAGCGTGGACCTTCCGCTTGGCTGGGCACTGCCGAGGGTTCTCTGTCCCCTTTGGAGCAGCGCAGGAAAGGAGTGGCTGGGGCTGGAGCGACTCTCCAAGCAAACAGTGGCGATGATCGGAGGCGGGATGTTGCAGAAGAGACGGAACAAACGGGG
The DNA here is from genome assembly GCF_029207755.1 of Chamaea fasciata. Classification (NCBI taxonomy): domain Eukaryota; kingdom Metazoa; phylum Chordata; class Aves; order Passeriformes; family Sylviidae; genus Chamaea; species Chamaea fasciata. The sequence goes on along the minus strand of NW_027094090.1, from coordinate 61,370,494 downwards.
CTGTTTAGCCGTTGCCAAGCGGAGGGGAAGGAAGGAAGGAGGGAAGGGGAAGGAGGAACGAAGGGAACAGCGAGCCCTCTCCGCTGCCCGCGGCTGAGGGCGCGGGCCGGCCGGTGGCGCCGGGCGCCCCCCGGTGGCGGCGGCGCGGTAGCGGCGCGGGCCGGGCTCTGCACCCGCCCGCCCGTCCGTCCGTCCGTCCGCCCGCCCGTCCGTCCGCCCGTCCGTCCGTCCGTCCGGGCCGTTGGAATTCCCTCCGGGGGCAGGGGCCGGAACGTATCCGGCCTGGCTCATCCAGCCGGCAAAGGAGAGGCGCCAGGTGCCCCCCGCCTCCCCTCCCCAGGTCCCGCCGCGGCACCGGCCCGTGTGCCCTGTTTAATGCTCTCCTGCACTACCATCGCCCCGAAAAATCCTTCATCCACTGCGGGGCTGATTCTAGAAGCAACTGCCACTCATTCTGCCCGGTTTTACCATTTTGCTCATAACTGGTCCCTGGCCCATTTGTCGTGCCATCACCTGCTTGGTTTATACATGTTTAGGGAGGGGAAAGCTGTGGCTCTTTCGGGTTTGGTATCAGCTTTGTGTGATGCTTAGCACTTTGACATGTTAATCCCTGTTGGCCCTCTACATGACGGCTACCCTGGCCTTCCTGCATGCATTTTAGTCTTTGTCATCCTCCACCAGCCAAGAGCAGATATTCACCAATGTCAGACATGCTGGCTCGGAATATTTACACTCAGGACTTCTTGAACGCCTATTTGTAAATTTTGGCATGAAGTCAAACAACAAACAAAGTGATTCCTTTGCCAAGAACCCACTTAGTCTAAAACTGACCAGGGATGCCCAAAGGGCAATTCTGTCTTGGACACCCAAACAAAAAGTGTATTTTGTCTTTTCTCACATAGGAAAACCACTCGAGTCTCTAGTATACAATCCACTGCAAGCTCCCAATATAATGTAATTTCTACAGAGTCAGTGCTTGCTCATGTACTTGGAAAGTGAAAGAACTTGGAAATCTCTTTATGTGAGCAGAGCTCGATAATTCCTGCATTTATAATGCAAATACTAAACCTCAGAGCTATTCAGAGTTAATACAGCATCACAGTTGTAGCCTGCTAGACCTCAGACAAAGAGAACCCTGAACTCTGCCTTTTTTTTTTTTTTTTTTTTTTTTTTTTTTTTTTTTTTTTTCTTATGGAGCAGGTGTTCCCTTGGCTGCCACAGTTCTGCAAATAGTACATCTCAAAATCTTTTCCAAGATGATGCTACTAGATGCTGTGCTTAGCATCAAGGGGACAAATCTTTTCTCAAGTGATTCCTATTTCGCCGTGAGAGGAATAAAAGTCAAAGTAGCAACTTCTCATTTTACTGCATATCCTGTTTAGAAAAAAAAAATAGTTTTGAGGAAACACTTACTACACAATTAACTCCTGTGCCTCACCCTGGTGTTCACTGGCAATTCTAGAAGAAGAAGCTAGTTCAAATAAGGGCGGCTTTGTTCCACTCAGAAAGACTTTGGTTTGGCACTCTCAAGATGTAAATATGTCAAATTCCAGTGGATAATCCTTTCCTGTCAATACTGCTTAGGTTGGGGTTGGGATAGAATCCTAGAGTTATGAGTAAGGATGGAAAACATAACAAGTGGAGAAAGAATCAGGGTTACCTTGAAAGTTTTGAATTTTTTTATTGCTCTGACTTTCAAAGTTCTGACAATTTTTTTCTTTTTCCCTCGTTTCTCCCTTTTCCCAAAACTTCTTAACTGTATAGTAGGGGAATACAGAATATTATGCTTAGATTTTAATTTATTTACAGTAAAAATCTGAAGTCACAAGCAAAACCATGCCTTAAGATGAGAGCCACTGAAGAGCTACTTGTTTAGAGAAAGTACTGCAAGAGATGTGATCTAAACATTGGAATTGATATCCTTGTCAGTGGCAGGTAAAACAAGCTTTGCAGTTCCCAGAGTGTGTTTGAATAGTTCACACTTTGGTGCCACTCAGGCCAAAAAAACCTTACTGACAAGTAGTTCTCTGCCCTGGAAACTCAAAATGCTTTTGCAAGGGATTGAGGTCCAACCTGCAAGGTGGTGTGCCTGTGAGCCAGAGACATGGGAAGGGCAGCAGACTAACTCTAGTCTGCCCAGCCTGAAAAGCTTTTCTTGGACAACCTCCGCCAAGTGTGCAAAGTCTGTAAATTGAAACAGTCTGGTCAAAAGAAATTTTCCACCCAGATGGGAAACTTATACAGGAGTGACAAGGGTCCTGATCCAGATCCCACTCGTCAGTAGCTATATTTCCCTTTTCTTTCCTGGTAGAAAACTAGGCCAAAGCACTTCACCCAAAGCCACATAGAAAATGTGTAATATATCCAGCAATGATTTCCAACACCTCAAGTTCAAAAAAATCCTCTCCTTTCCCATGAGTGCATCACAGTTGCTTAGCAGAATACCTAATAGCTAACAAATCTTCCCATCCTGAGCAAAGCTCTCCTTTTTCAAGATCCCTTCTCAGGGTCTGGACACAGCAGCATAAGAACATTATCAGAGGAGGTAGTACTGGCTTATATGGTTTATGGATTAAACAAATATGGTTTGTGGTGTTGGGAAAACAGGCTGGGCCCCAGGGCATGTTTATTAGCTATTTCTGTTCAAAAGATTAACAATGTAGATAGCCCAAGGGTCAACATTAGGCTCTTCACTGAGGGACAGCCTTCTCCATGCTGGTGTTTCCAGCTGCCTCGTGTTTCAGACAGGGCAGCTACATGTTCAGCTGATGCCTTCAGAGATGCCATCACAGCCCTCAGAGCTAGAAACAAAAGGGACATTGATTGATCTGAATGTGTGCCCTGAGTGAATGAAGCTGTTGTTATTCCTACATCATGCATATAACACCAGTGCCCAGAGGTTCAAACAGGTGCTGGATGAGAAGATTTATTTAGGCACCTGTCCACTGGAGTGCCCTGGGCACCAAACCACTCTCCCAAGGGCATATTTTTTAGGATTAAATGTGGGCTTCAAGCACCCCATTCTGATAATTTTTGCCTGATTCTCATAGCCATTTCTAACATCATACATTCATGTCTGAAGGTAGTATTGGTCTTAGCACATCCGATGAGGGTTCCACATTCTCCAGGTGGTTTTTCCATTCTGTCTAATGTGATTAGCATTTAAAAATGAGATATGCAAGAAAAAGAGCAGCTTTTCCATTCAGAAAGGAGATATTTGTATTGCTAGTAATAGCCCTACTAAGTTTTTGTGACCTTGAGATTGATGGATAGATAATGAAGGTTTGCCAGAGTCTGGATCCTTACATATAATTAACTGAGGTGCTAATAACTTCTTAGAGCCATGCAAAATACCTCTGTAGTTGAATGCATTCAGTGACCAAACTGCATTACAGCATCCCCAAAGAATGTCACAGCCTCTCAGTGACTGCAGTCTGGGGACACTACTGGGAAGAGCCCTGTACCCCCTAACCTAAGTCACTGTGCTTTTAAAGCCACAGCAGCTGTAGAGATGATCTGCAAGTACTTTTAGCAGAGAATTATGTGTCCCATATGACATCTTTGGGACCTGCCCCTTGCAGCACACGTGCTGACTCTCTTGCTTATCGTGGCTCATGAGCCAGGTATGCCCCAAACCTCAAACAGCTGGAGTAAAGGCTGAATCTATCCAAGAGCCCTACTACTTTGTCCTTTGTTCAGATCCTGATTTGCTTTCACTTGCCTTACAAAGCTCTTCAGTTTCCTTAGGTTTAGTGTTTCACATTCAGTAGAACTGGTATAATTTACTACTTTACCTATAAAATTAATTCAGTAACAAAGCTTCTGTTTCAAATGGTTGCAAAGAGCTAAATCCCTGTTTGTGAAAGTATTTGAACTATAAAAAGGAGCACATCTATTAAAAAAGAGTTTTTGGAGTGCTGTTTATTGTTGCTTTCAATTTTTTCATGTCACCTTAACAAAAAGTTGTTCTCCTGAAGAGCAATGAAATAAATCTAAGTTCTTACAGACCTCACAGCACAACCCATGTTCAGGACTAGATGTGCTTTCTTGCACTGGCAAAAGAGAATTGAGAAAAGATGTACTGTTGTGAGTGAAGTTCAGTTGTTTGCATTTTTGCCTGAACTATTTAGAGGCAGTCCTGATTTAAACATTTCCTACACAAAATCTGGAGATAAATTTGTATTGGGGTGACGGCTGGGTCTAGAGATCAGCACTTGTTTCCAGCAAAAAGGAGTCAAGAGCACAACATGGAAATGTCCATCACCAGGTGACTCCTGCTCACCTCAGTACTGCTGCCTGCAAAAGAGAAGAGAGTTTCAGAGGGTGCAGCTACACTGTACCTTGAGGGTGAGCCCAAACTTCCTTTACACCTAAAGCATCTGGGCAAAAGCCTGTGCTTTGGGACTGGGGTTAACTACAGATTTGGGCAGAGGGTCCCAGAGGAGCTTCTTTCTTTCCCTCTCTCCCGGTCTGCATTCCAGAAAGCAGTAGCAGGGAATTACTACGGGTTTATACAGGCAAAGAGAGAGAGGCTTGAGGGCTCAGGCTAGCAGCTAAGTCTCCCAGCAGCAAGTCAAAACTCCTAGCCAAAGTGCTGACTCCCAATTCAAAGTGCTAAGGTCCCTCTGAAGTTCGTACTGAGTAAAGGTAAACACATTCTGAAGTGCTTTGTTAATACCAGAGGGACAGGCTTGACACAGGGACCAGGTTTGAGAGAGGAGTTCTTCACTACAAATGAAAAAATCTAGTCACTGGGTGATTTATTAGTCTCTCTTCAATGATACTTTTGTTTTAAGAGGGCTTCAGTTACCCTCTGCTGACTGGAATTTTTCATTTATGTTGGAGAAGTATTGCTCCTTGACTTGAAAAATTACTTCCAGTGAGCAATAAATGCTGTGGGCCTCATCCTGTGGCTTTGGGCATGACAGCTCACCACCAGTCACTTTGCCACGGGATCCTTGCCATTCTTTCTCTGTTTTCTTTTTTCTTGCCTTATGCTTTACAGATGTTTGTAATTAACTTTTTTTTAAAAATTTTTAATTTATTTTTTTTTAAGTTGCCTTGTTACATCTCCCTCTGTTCAGGCTGTCAGCTATGGGTTTCCCTGTATTTAAATCCCAGACATTCCTCATCAACGTGCTTGCTGAAATGCTTTTACCGCTGGAAGAAATCCTTTTCTCACATTGTTTCCAGTACATGTGGTAGAGTGAGTCCTTGCAGTTAAAGAAAATTCCCTCCAGGGAAACATCCTAAGTGCAGTGAAAGGCTCAAGGCCACCAATTAACCTGCTTTCAAAAATAACAGCAACATTTTAGGTGTAGCTGAAATTCTTGTACATTTTGATCTTATTTGCACATTTCTGACGATGAAAACTCTGTCTGGCTGTATTTTTGAGTCTCCTTTTTGAGTTATCAAGGAAAAGGTTGGGTGATTTGGCAGATCTCTGATGTAGGTTCTATCAGTAAGTTTATTTCAAATGTTTTCTTTAATGAGTCCTGGACTTGCGGAGAATTTTAATATTTCTCTGCCTTATAATAACCATTGGTAGGGATCTGTGGGGTCTGCTTGTTCTTGTCCAGCCTCCTCCTGCTCCTTTCAATAGGAGCATTTGCCAAAAACAAATGCTGTGTTTCAAGGCAGTTCAACTCCACTTACTCTTTTCAAAGTCAAAATGAAGCCATTTTAAAGTAGAGTTTTTACTTATCAAAGCAACTCTTGTATACTTACAAACAAGAAAACAGCACATTGTTACGATGCTGTTATTGTGTCAGAATGTTAAATGTCTGTGAGTAAGCAGCTGTGTAGGACACCTTCCCAGGGCACTCGAGTACAGCAGAGTGCAGAGCTTCATCGCTGCCTGCTCACCATCCTGCACTGCCTTTGCAGGCAAAGGAAAACTGTGGCACCCTTAGGACAAGGTATATTGCTGAAGCCACTAATTCTGAAGCTTGTTTTCTTGAGATAAGAGCCCCCTCTCATCACTCTGACAGTGTAAATGGACTTTAAAGGTAAAACAATTCCACAATAAGTCAAGAACTATTGCTCAAGATGTTGGGTAGAACAGCTCTAGCAGTGCCTGTCTTTGAGCTAGACATGCTGAATCAGCTACCTCTTGCTTCCCAAATGCCATAGTGTTCTCAAAGTGGGGCTGAATTTCCCCTTTCCTGCCCTAGCAACACACAGGGAAGCCAGCTTGTCGATCAAGCTTTCTGTATAAAAATCTACAAGTTACATCCAAGCCCCCCCGTTACATTTCTAGCTGATTTGCCTGCACAGATTTGGACAGATGTTCAACACTTTGATAATATCTTCTGACAATGCCTAAAATTCTCCTAATTTTTCCTTATATTCCCTTATGTTCTTATATAGGATAACGAGAGTTGTGCCAATAGATCCTTCCACAGCATCCAGCTCAGCTACTGCAATAGCAATGAGCAGTACTCACTCCTGTGCGAGTAATTCTGTCTCTTGCTTCACGCAAGATTTAGGCTTCAGCTTTCTGCTGAGCCTTCTTCAAAGGCGGCCAGGAAGAGCAAGGTTGCCAAACCTCACTGCAAACCTTAATGAGATTCAGTCACCCAATTCCTCACAGCAGCTGTGAAATCCCACTCTCAGCTCTGCATCTTGTTCTTTCCATAATTTTCACACTCCCATGCTGCAGCTTGGCTAGTCAGTCCCAAGGCAGCACCTTGTCTTTGGGTGTCTTAAAGGGCTGCAATTTAGGTTGATGTGCCCAAAGGAAACACAGGAAGCACATCAGATTAAAGAAGGAAATCAAGAGAAAATCAGATAACAACACTCATCCTCATTACCTTGAAAGAAATGAGACACAGAGAACAGAAGGAAATGAGATGGAGAGAACAGAAGGAGCAGCCACCAACTAAATAGGTCAGGTTGCCAGCATGAGGCTATTTAGACAGAGGTAGCAGGAATGGTGATCAGATATGCAAAGCTTTTGAGATGTAGATTTAAATTCCCCTGGTCAATGGCTCCAGATGTTCTCTAGTGTAGCGGGGCAGCATTTTTTTCCGCAATAATCCCCCGCTTTCTCCTCCAGGTTTCACTGAACATAAACTTTTCATGAGTGCCCTTAACATGAATCACAGAAGTCTTCAAACTAACACCTGTTGCATCCATTTTTATAAGCTGTGAAACTGATCAGTTCTACAGGGGATTCAAGAATAAAACATATTTAGTAACCACAAAGGTTTTCTATTAACTTTATATTTCTTTTCCTTTCTGAACTTGGGACTATATAGCCTATATGTGTCACCTGCTTGACCTTGACAGGAACCTATATGTGTTCCTATTTGACTTAAACTTCTCTTTGTTTTGGTCCTTTAAACTCGATGCTGGATTCTGCTCATGTTTGTGCCCTTGTAGATCCAAAATAACTCCCTGGGCACTAATGGTGCAATTCCAGGTTCTCTCTAGGGTAAGTGAGAATAGGAGCTGGCCTTTGTCAATTCAAATTTACCCTTGATACAACTTCATTGAGGGTGAAGGAGCTGCCATGAGGGTATTTTGGCCTCACTGCTCCATGACACAGAGTGTTTCCTGCAGGCAGCAAACGCAGTGCTGTCCAGCCAAATGTGGTGAGTGCAGCAGGTCACATACCTCTCCTAAAGCTCTGGAGCTAAACTGGGTCAGTGGAGGCAATGACAGTCCACACCAGCTACAGAGGGGCCTGTGTTGTTTACGTGAAGCAAGAAAAACATGTGTGAACGCATCCATCCGGACCTGTAACTGGAACTGACAGAGGCGAAGGGAGTTCCCCGCTCCACTCTCTCATCAGAGATCCTCGATAATAACCCCTGACAGAGAAAGCCTCTTCCTGGGCAGCTGCGGATTTAATTTTGGTCTTTGTCCAGCCCAAGCAGCTCAGATCTAAAGGAGTGGATTTGCTATACAATAGGAGTGGGATGCACCGAAGCGTGAGGAGGAGGCGGGACACCAGGTGTCTATGAATGAGCTAACCAGGAGCCTGAAATGCCTCCGTAGCCCTCCCCTGCCCTTTGTTCTGCCCTTGCACTGTAACATGGGGCAGCACAATGAATCAGTATTAGCCCCGGCGCAGCTGCGAGAGGTCAGGCCCTGCACTTTTGTACTGGCATCTTTAATTTAGGCTCCTCAGGGACTCGTTTTTTAAACTGAGGAGAGGGCTAATGCTCGAGCTATCAGGGGAAATTACATCAGTTGGTGAGAGGACAGGCTTTTAGGAAAGGCAGCTTGTACTTTAACCTCTCCTACCACACCCTCGGTGTGATGCTTAGGTAGCCTTTTCTGCCCTGGTCTCTTTTAAGTAGCCTGTATAAAGTCAACAGTGCAGATCTGTTCACCTGTTCTGACATTGATCTTCAGGAATGCAAAAGCTAAAAAACTTAAGAAAAGGGAATTGCTTTTGGTGCACTTAGTGCAAAGTTAAGTCCAGAGACACAAAGCCTGAGAGCAAAAGAGGCAGGGATAGATGTGTACTTTTGCCAACGGCATCATATGGACAGTTCAGATTATCTTCATTCTGGTCTACACTCCTGATTGCTAAATATTAAGCCCTTTACTTTGACTCTGGTGCTCTACAGTGCTGCCTGCTATCTGCACTTTATTATTCGGTACCTAGTTTTATTGACATGGCCCATGTTATTAACTGCAAGCTGTTTTTCCAGGGAAAATCAGGTTATCTAGCCAACTCACAAGGAAGAGAGGGGGTGCCTCATGTGTGTGAAACCCCTCTGTCTCCAGTCTTCGGGCAATTAACAAGCCTGAATTAATGAACTTCTGGGGAGGCAGCTCTTCCTGTCTGGAATGGTGGTGGTTGTGACAATGCCAGGAGGGAAATGCTGGTGAAGGCAACATGACAATGTTGCATCAGGAATGGGACATGCACTGGGGAAAACCATTCACTCTTAGGAGTAGGTTCTGGATGTGGGCACTGAACACCTGGTTGCCTTCTGTTTGAGACTATGCAAATCTGAATTGCATGCAAAATATCAGAGGAACAGCACCTGCAGCAAAATTACAGTAGGTTAGAAAGGAAATAGGCTATGAAAGTTGTCATCTACCATCGGTGCTGAAAAGCAAAACTAAAAATTTTCACCACTTACATAAATTAGTATTATTCCTACCAAAGTGGAACTACACTGGCATAAAAACAAAGAAAAGTGAGGTCTCATAAAGAACAACAGTCCCTGGATTAAATCCATTACTGGTGTAAACAAATGCATTCCACAGACCTCAAAGGATCATGCCTGCTTGTACACACGGTGAATTTGGTTCATTTTTCCCAGAGGCCTTTTTCCATTTTAAGTGTAGTGTGCATGCAGATGGCCAGAGCTACAATGGAGTGTCCAGCTGTGTACTAAAACTGTCAGCTTGACTTCAGCTTGAACATAGTGCTGTGCTCTGCTGTGATTATATTTTTAAACTTATACGGGAACAGTATTTCAACTCCTTGTGAACTTTGACTTTTAGATCTTCAAGCATCAAGATAAACATAAAAGGGTTTTTAATATTGATGGCTGGTGTTGACAGGATCCCTACTATAGCTGTTAAAGCAATGTGTGCTTGCATATGTACATACAGACTGGTATGTAGATATTATTCGTTTTATATATTCAAATATGGATGCTGCTGTTTGGTATATCATGGACACACATGCACAAATGCAAAGAGTTATTAATGATTATAATAATCCCTCGGAAGTTAGACTCTGGCATGTGTTTTGCCTCAATTTATCTATCTTCCCTCAGCATCAATCTGCCCTTCTTCTCAGGAGTGCTGCTCCTGAACACTAGCAGCTATGCATAATCACCTCCTCTGAAAAGAGCTCACTCTGAGTTCTCACAAGCCTGCTTATGATGGGTCCTGGTCTGTTGGTGCTTCTCTTCAAATAAAAATATTCCCATTATTTGTCTGTGGTATTGTACTGGAGGATGAGTCCAATAACCATACCACTGGCAGCTGCTGTTTTTGAAATGGAGCTGTGCAAAGCTTCACCTCAGGTCCCTTCCTTCTTTGCCTGTCATGCTAAGAAATGTATTTTTGAAAACATCCCTGTCATTAAGAATGCTGAGTCCTTCTGCTGCTTTTCCAAACAGTGGCGCCTCAGGCATCTTTGGCTGTGTTGCAAGTTTGCAGGCAGGCAAACAGAATGGTCACTGAGCACCTGTTTTTTTAATTACAGAAGCATTAGCTGGTACAGAAGAAGGTGGCCTTTATTCCTCCTGGGGCTCTTTTCACTTGGGCAGCCCCCGTGAAGGGCAGGGATACCTTTGGTCCCTGCCATTCCTGGAGGTAGAAGGGAGCTAATGCTGCTGTGGCCCCGCAAAAGGTCAGTGATGAACACAAGCCTCAGTGTCCTGCTTTTTGGCCAGAAAATGAGTGGGAATCATTGGCTGAGACCTAATGATACCCACAACCGATGAACACAGCAATTCAATTAAAGGAGGACATGATGACTGAGAGGAGAATTACACCACGTGCCTTTCTAAGGCTAATCACCACAGACACAAAGGTTTTGCTCCTGCATTCAAACCAGCTGAAATCTGTTCTACACAGATGCAGCCTGATCATCTGGTCCCAGGAGCAGTACTTTTAGTCTTTCCATGAGTCAGATTTGGGGGTTCAAAAAAAACCCTGTGACCAGGACAGTGCCAGTGGCTTAGGCTCCTCTTGCAGATGCTTCTTTGCTCCTGAGGACCGTGTTGGGAGCCAGGTTTTACAAGGGACATCCCAGGCAATCCCTTTGCCTTCAAGGATTGAGAGATGGGGTAGTGGGGGTGAGCCTGTGCAACCAAGCTGTTACAGGCCTCTCACCATCACAAGAAGACTCAAGGCAAAGGAACTCTCCTTGAGTGGCAACCCTGAAGGTGGAGCAGCAACAACTTATGACATATGAAAAAGTTTCACTGATCACTTATCACTGGCAAAGGGCAATTTTACACCAGGAGTCTTTCATGGCACCATGAATCAGCCCCCATATTTACTTGTGATCATACACCCTTCATTGTTGTTCAAATCAGATTTATAAATTCACAGGGTGTTTTTTTTTGGTTGTTTGGGGTTTTTTTTGGTTTTGGGTTTGTTTTTTTTTCAGGAGAAGAAAAGTAAATTCTGCTAAAACAGGCATTACACGATCTTGCCTACCACTGATTCCTGAAACGTTTTCCAGTGAAAAAATCTCTAAAAGAAAGACCTGTCTCTCACTCTGTGCCTGTAGTACTCCTAATACATCCTGGTCCTGGTTTTCACAGCCCAAGACATCTGCTCACCCACACAAAAAACAGATAAGCATTAAGGTTTTGTCAGTCTTCTCCTGACAACTTTGAGTGCAATACACCTAATACTGTCTTCACCCACACTCTGGCCAGCTTCAATGGTGCCAATCCCAATTTACACCCAGGTTTACAGACAGAAAATCGTATTTACCACTTACAAGACTGCAAAGTAGTTGGAAAATGATGCTGAGGCACTGCTGAGGCTGGTTTTGCAGACAGATTTTTTTTCCAGCGATGCTCAACCACTTGGTGGTGCTACAGAAAGGGTCTGCTTCGCTTTCTAAAGCAAAACAGGTTTCTTTTCTTTCATCAGCAGTAACCAGAGATCACATGAGATAAAGCTGAGGCAAGAAGTGCCTCTCTTCCCCTCTCTCATTTGAGTATCGTCATTGCAATGGTCAGGTTGAAATCTTAGAAATCTAGCTATTGTATTTCTCCAGAGAATGTGTGTGTAAAGTTACAACCTCAGCCAATTCATTTCCCTCTGTTGGACATTTGATCTACATAGTTCCAATGGAGCTGAAAATTGGAGGAGAGATGGTGTCCTGGGAGAATTCACCCGTTCAAAAATGGATGTGTCCCACACTACGCTTGCTTCTCTTGATGATCCAGCTGTAATTTTTCTTTTTCTCTGTCAGTAACGCTGGCAGGAATCAAGCAGATTGCACGTCCAGGAGCTCACGCTACAGTGACCCAGAGCAGAGGATGTGTGTCACTTGGTGTAAAACCAGGGAGAACTGGGAAATGACACCCCTTCATCTCTTTGGAATACCCCAGGCATACTTGTAGCTGCCAGCTGGTACACAGAGATGAAAGGTGAAACCCTTCTTTTTTATCAAGCCAGGGCAGAAAGGTGATGAAAACCCTGATGGAACAAAGGTATTGAGCTTCATGTCTAGGTTCTAAGGGAGGAAGTGTCCTCAACAAGCCTGCTGCATCCATCCCAACAAGTGACCGTGGGCTGGGGACTGAGGGAAAGGAACAGAAGGATGAGACAGAAGACTTCAGACAGTATCATGATGAAGGGGGATGCACATGGAGAGAGAAGATAAGTAATTTCCAGCTGTTTTGCAGCAGCATCTGGTTTATTCTAGGTAGCGTAACTGTTCTCATCTTCATAAGCTTCAGTGATGGCAAAGGCTTCTGTGTGTGGAGCCCTCACAGAGATTAGCAAGAGCAGAGGTAAAGTGAGAAAGATTTGGTCTTGCTAAAGCAATGGTAAGTATGCAGAGGTCATGTTGCTTCTCTTATTAAATTTGAGTACTTTTTTCATCTTAGTAACAGACCTTCAAACATGCTCTTTAAAAATAACTGTCCTGTTCCATTAAAAATAATGTTTTTTAATGTTTAAACAAATCTGTTTCTTTCTTATAATACAATTAGTGTCAGCAAAGCATTCTGCAGATCCAAGAAGATTTATTTCTGCATAATTCTTGGGAGGCAGGAAAGAGTATTCTAGTTCTTTAGGAGAGATAAGAAGACACAAGTTTAAAAGTGTTTTTAGGCCCTGGGCCAGATTTTCTGATTGGCCATAGATCACGGGGGAGATGGAGGCATCTCCTCGAACCTCTGTGGACTTGCTGGGGAGAGTGGCTCTTTCCTACAGCTAACATTGGCCAAAATGTTGTGCACTTTGCATTGACACAGGCAAGCTGGTGGCATCAATGTGTTGCCTTGCTTCTCCCTGGGGGGTTGGGACTGAATCTTAAGATCTGTGTTGTCTTTTTGGGGTTGTTGAACTGTGAGTGTCTGTGGTTTCAATGCAGGCTGGAGAAACCTGGAGGTGGCTGTCACGTGGACCAGCTAGCATCAGCTCCAAAGAAAATGACCTGTCAGCATAGCAAAAACACGTCCTCCCACCCTTAAAGCCCTCCACCCCAGGGCTGACACTCACGCTGCTGTGGGCCCAGCAATAAGGACAGTGCTGGAGTCAGAGGGGCGGTTACTCTTGGATGACAAGACACGAGGGGCTGACATCCTCTGCTCCCCTATACCCACTACGGGGATTTTAGAAATTTGCAATTCCCTTTATGCTTCATGAGAAGCACAAAGGAAACACAGGGAGTCAAAAAACCTTCCCTCTCATGATTCCCTAGCCAGCAAAATGAAATTTTCATGCATAATGAGGCTTTGATCAAGTTTGTCACTTAGCCAATTTGCTATTGATGTAGAGTCCTCTCTGCTAGCAAACAGGCATAAAGAATGGGATTTGTAAAAGATCTAATAGAAAATTATATTTGGTTCTTGGGCATCTATACACAAACAGATTCATCTCCCATTGAAGATGAATCTGAAGTTTTGGTAACTAGGCTCTTGGTAGTTTGCTGCCTGAGAATTCTGGGTATGTCTTTTTCCTGTGTAAGTCATGCTGGATCGTTGGTACACATCCTAAAGCCATAATATTCTGTTTACATCTTTCTAATCACTTATCATAAAATTATTATGTTGCCATTAACATTTTTTTAAATTATTTGACCTATTTTTTTTACAAGTCATAGAAAACACTATTTTCTAAAGCCAGGAAGTGGCTGCAGACAAATGAAAAGTAAACAAAATAAAGCTAAAGGAAACTGGCAGTCTCTGTGCTGAATCTATTTTCTAATTTAGTATTGTTTTGACTTTGACAAATTAATGACGAGTGAAGGAAAAATACAGCCAGTCCTACAGCTATGAATTGAGTATTTCAGAGGGAATTTAAAGGGAGGTGGGGAGGATGAGATGATTTCTCCATGTCAGGTTGTATCCCTAGCATGGAGCCTGTGGCAAGGGCATGGAGTTGTCCATTGTGCCCTAGAACCTCTAGGAGGGGTAAGCACTGTCTTTTGAGAAGGTGTAATTCTGTCCTTTCTCCCCTTTGTCTGTGGAGGGCAAGGAGGTTACTAGCCAGCATGCAGCACCTGTGGGCAAAGAAGGACTAGAGAGTCATGTTGTCATCTATTCCCTACAGATTTGTCTCCCAACAGGAGTCAGGTGGCACACAGCGCCCATTTGCCCACTCGATTTGAACTGCATATCCACACTGCCAATGGAAGTGATGCATGTTATCAGTCAAAGGTAACAAGTGCTGTTCTGTCTGATGGGGTACATTGTATGTCATAACATGAATGTCATGGGGTCCATTTTTTGGTAGCTAGGCAGGATTTGCTGTCATTATCCCTGATATCTGCCAGTCAGTGACAGTCTTGCGGAAAGGTTTGTTCAGGTGTATCCAAAGGTATGAACGTCTGGTGACTCACTGGTGTCACAGGCAACATGACTTTTACAAAACATCTTGCATCTAATCTTCTTCACTCTAAAAATTATGTATATTTAAGAAAAAAAGAGATACTTTTATCTATGTCTTTTTTATTTCCTATATTATTAGAGCAGCTTTGACCTTATATTTCCAAGAAAACTGGTTATGCATGAAATAGTGGTATGAAAAGAGCATTACAATCTAGACACAGATCCACAGACCTGAACATCAAAACAAAAATCATGTGCAAAACATACTCTTGGTTTTCTACTCAAAAGCCACAACTAAGGCTAATAACTCTGTCCTTGTAGGATCTACCCAGTGGCTATGATATCTCCATTCAATCAGACTGGGCAGGAAATCCCAGAGTCCTGGAGGGATGTATCTGCCCCATCTCACCCATGAGTCATTCAGGATGAAGGGGTCACAATGGCAAAAGTTCATGCCTCCCCATTATGTTCCCACACAAATATCTGAGTGAAGGCCCTGAGGCACACAGCTCCCCAGCAGGATGACACCCGTTCCGTCACCACCTCGGCTGCATTTCCCTCCCCTTCCTCTGCCCCGGGTGGCTCCCGGCCCCAAACCATCTCAAACCAACCTGTGACTGGTGACTGCACAGCTCCACCCTTTTCCACCACAGCCCACAAGCGCCAGTGAACACCACCTCTGTTTACAGGATAAGGGCCTGTGGCTGCACCGCCAAAACCCAACAGGAAGACACCTCGCTTGCCTGCACCGTTTGCACCAGGCAAGCTGGGGCTGGAGGGACTGAGCAATGGTGGCTGGGGATGACTGTTGGGAAAACGGCTGATCCTACAGATGACCACTTGTGGTGATGCCTTGGAGGACCTGGTGTGTGAGAGCTATGCTCAGAGCAGTTGTTCCCGGTGTGGGAGCTGGCAGAGGGCAAAACAGCTGGGTGCAGCTCTGGATGCTGGCACATGGCCTGATGGGCTGACGGTGGAGAGATGCCCTCAGTCAGTCTCTTAAAGTAAGGGCAAAAAACCAGAAACAGCGGAAGTGACAGAACTGAGGGCAATGAAGGGAAGTGATGAGAGGAGGGGACCGTGCTGCTGAATGCCTCAGTTATGTTTTAAATATGTTTTTTTTTTTGCAGTTTGTGTTATTGGAATGTGCAATCCACTGACCGTTACCCAATGCAATTCTCTGCTGCTCACGGTGTTGCAACTCGTATGTGAATTTTAATCCTGAAAGGATTAATGTGCAGGGAGAGAGAGGGAGCTGGTAATTCGGATTGTATTGCTAATATATTTAATAAAATTGATATAAAGTAACACCAGAGTTTTACTGAAAGAGCATGTAAGCTGAATGAGAAATAGGAAAGCAACAGAGGAAGGAATTATGTGTGCTCAGTCCTTCTCAAAGCTCTGCAGCAGAAAAGACACTGAGCCTCAACCACTACATTTCAGTTTTGTCTTCTGTGCAGTTTGGGTTGTTTTTTTTCACTTCTCTGGTTTTGAGGGCCCCAGTTTAGCAATAACAGTGGGAGTTTTGAGGAAATGTTGACTGTAGAAAAGCAGATTTTTTTATGGATAAAATCATGTGGCATAAACATACAGACAATCATGTGCACATGTAAACAAATTTTCAGATCTGGAGATGTAAATTGAGTGGGCAACTGCTATCCTCTGTGCTATTGAAATCCCAATAAAATATATCAAGCAGCAGAAGAAATTAAACAGTATTACAGGTAAAAATTATAACACATTAATTGTCTGTATTCTCAGGGAAAGCCACAGAAGCAAAAGCTTGAGGCTTGGGAATGGAATTTTAGAAGGTATTTTACGGATATTCAGCTCTTCTATTTAAAGTCTTATAGTCTTATGAAGAACCCCAGTCTCAATTCCAGAGTCTTCTCCAAAAAGGTATTACAAGTATTCCCCAGTTTCTTCACTGCTCATAAAGTTCTATAATGGGTCCGGGATCCAGATTGAGAGGGCTTAATTTCACTTAAGTCTTTATTCTTCCTACTGCATGGACATCTCAAGAGTCCTGGCACCAATCAAAGAACAAGAGGAGACACATGAATTTAGATGGATGTTATAACCTCTGAATGTGGGCAGTGATCATTACTTGACTGAAGGATTGTTTTAATAGTGAATGGACATCACTGGATGCAAACAAGACACACCTCAAAAGACCATTACTTGCAAGGCAAGTTTTTTATATGGCTCACTACAGAGAAAATCAGCATTACAGTCTTAATCCTGAACTTTCTTGACTCCTGCAATTTTCATAAAGCATGCAATTACAAGGATTGGATGTGATCTGCCAGGGTAGATAATATACAGATACCTGCCACAGCAACCAGATAGATGGATGCCAGCTGTCTCTGCCACCACTGCTTTCCAAAGGATAATCCCTATCCTTGAGTGGAACACATTAACATGCTTTCACTTCATCAGATCAAAAAGCTGACTCTCAGCAGGTACTTAACACAGAAGAGACAGTTCCATTGAGAGAATGTCCTCCAGTTTTGCCTGCTGGTTACCTTCCAACGATTTGAAAGTCATGTCATCTTTAGATCTGCAGTCTGGACAGTGCTGAACACTAAAGCTTGGTCCATCAAATGCACACACCCACACTTGCCTTGATCATCAAACATGAGCAGTCAAAGCAAGTCAACTGACTTAACCATGGTTATGTTTTTCTCCATGTACAGATTACAGAGCTCAGCAGAGAGGACTGAAAACTAAGGGAGAAGCGTATTAGCATCCAAGAGCACATGGCCATTGCATCCAGGAATCCCTTTAGTACCCATTCCTCCTCTCTCCTCTATCTTACACTGTAGGGAACAGCCAAGAAATGTATTCCAGCTTTTTAACAGCCCCCAGAAGCTGATCTCTGTAAGGGAGGTAACAACACTGTTAAACAATTCACAAAAACTTGACAATGCTGAAGAGCAAAAGGTCTGAGTACAGATGATACCATCTCACCAAGTTCAGCTGCCATATGCATAATCCTTGCACAGAGAGTACCTGGCCTAAGCTGGTAAATTAAGTATTTTAGCAAATATCTTTGAAATCCTGTTTTGTTTTGCTTTTATTTAGCTCAATACATGGAATGAATTAACATCAGCTCTATGAAATTCATGTTGCATTACAGAAGTGGTCAATTTTTTGAGGAGCCCTAAACATTTGACTGAGTTCTATTTATCTATCCCAGATAGAAAATAAGTTGTGCTCTTTTGAAAGTTCATGGCAAAATTAATCCTAAAAATGCACTTAATTTTTAAATATTATTTTACTGCTTGTATGTTGCAATCTTTTAAGATCATTTTCCAACACACACTGACTTCAGGAAGGTAAGCCTACTGAAATCAATGGCTTTTTGTTATTATTGTGATAGTCTGTATCGTTTAGATTTGGTACAACATATCCTCCAATACTGTTTTGCAAATTAGAGCCTAATCCTTTTTCCTTTGAAGCTGGCTAGCAGAAGTCTGATGGCTTCAACGGGAGGATAACTCCTTTTGTGAATAAGGAAAAGCAGTTATGAAAAATAATATTGTCAGAAATGAAGAATTCCCTAGTGGCGTCTATAAACTCAAAGAACTGAAGTTCTCACCAAATGTTTATCTCAGAAACAATGAAACACTACATGTTTTACACAGACTTGCTAAAAATTGAAAGGAAACATCTCTGTATGTTGGTGATACATTCAAACATCTGTATACATCTATATTTATCATTATTTTCAATTATCATTGTTATTACACATAAGCACAGAAAGTTTCTTTTGTCCAGTTTTAATTTGCATATCTGATTTGCTCCATGTCCACTGGCTTCACATTTGAGAGCATATAAATTTAAAAGGAAAAGTGGTATTTCTAATGCCACATAGTACCTGTGTTTATTCCATTACAAAATCATCAGTTTTAATTTTGGAGTTTCTGGTAATTTATTATGCTATCTCTCCAATCACAATCCAATACATAGCAGTGATTTGTTACATATTTCCTTGAAACTGATTAGTTCCATGAAAATGATGATGTATGCTTCCAAGCAGCTAGAAGGGACCACTCTTGGGGATATTAACAATGCTCATGAGTACAACATAATGAAACCTGTTTTCATCATGAGCATTCATGCTTTTCTGCTATTCAATAGGTACAAAGCACCCGAATACAGGCTATGATGAGTTTCAGCCTGAAGGGAGCTTCCAGTCTGACAGCCACAGCTGGACACTTCCCTGCTGCCTCTGGGGGGCCCCAGCAAGTCCTGAGCTGCTCCTGCAGCACGGTCAGCTGGCACGGGTCAGAGCAGGACCCGGGCTGTTCTCCTTTTTGGTGGGACTAGCGCTTGCACTGGACATGCAAAACCACCAGGCAGTTGTCACTGTCATCTTGACAGACTGCTGCACCCCTGGCACCCAGCAAGACTGGGACTCTGATTTAATCTGCTTAAGTGAAGTTGCGCAGAGGTGAACACATGCCAGGACAATTTTTCATTTCTCCTGGCAGTCAAGGGCACCCTTCATGTTCCCTGTGTTGCCAGCCCCTCTCCTAGGTCCCTCCTGCCCCTCGCTGCTGCTGCATTCCCACCCCTGTGCCAGTCCTTACTTGCAGCAGGTCTGTCCCACATTCCTACACATGGATGTCTCTTGAGGCATCCCCTCAAATGTGAGAAGAGCTGTGTAAGTGGGTTTCAAACTGGGGGCATGGAAGTCAGCCAGGGCAGTAGCAGATGTCCCTCTGTCCCTCTCCTGCATGTTCAGGGAGCCCAGGCGTTGCTCTATTCTGTGCCAGCTGGGGGGAATGCAACAGCACTTCAGAGCATTAAAATAAAACAACAAAACCATGCAAGCTACAAATGTCATCTTGCTTCTTACAAAGAGAAGGCCACAGAATTCTTGTACTTTCCACATTTAAGAGAATGGAAGGGGCTTAGGAAGGGGCTACAGGAGGAAAATGTGTGCTTTGGTTTTTTTTTTTTTTCCTAATAGTAACAGAGTGAAGCTTTCCTTACCTTTCCTGCTTTAGAATAGCCAGTTTCTGGTGCATTGTGTGAAAGAGATGTTAAATGTCATGCTCCCAGACTTACAGCAATATCAGGCTTCCAAAGATCAAGAAGCCAGCTCAGGAGATGTTTCTTCTGACTGCAGCAGAAATTCTTTCTGACCTCTTCAACCCTTGTGGCATGGTGCTGGCTCCTGCCAGGAACAGGGTTCTGCACTAGGCAGACTTACCTTGAGCCAGCTGGACACTTTTGCTGATCCGAAAATGAAGCTGCAGTGATGTAATTACACAGAAACTTCTGTTTTCAAGTTCAAGTCAGAGAAGCTAAGGCTGCAACCCCAGGGCAGAGTATTCACAGTCTCAGGAAGAAACCTTGCAGAAGTCCAGCTTTACACACAGGCCCAGTGAGTTAGAGGAACCAAACAAGAATCCTCACCAAAGCTGGTGCCTGGGTATCACCCCATCACCTTGACACTCCAGAGTTAGTTACCTTTGCCAGACCTGAGCCTTTGCAGAAGCCAGCCAGTAAAACTGCCTCAGCACACAGATCAGTTTCTGTGTTAACACTCCCCCAGCGAACTGAAAGGGATGGGGCTATCGGCTCCTGAAATTCTGTGCCTTGACATTGCTGTGACCTCAAAGTGGAACCCAAGATTTCAAAAGGTCTGTGTGCTACCTTTGCAGAGCAGACAATCCCAGCTGTAATTTGCACCTTAAGAATAGTCAGTGGGGAAGAGACACTGAACCAGGGCTCTCCCTTGAAAGTCCTGGTGTTGGTTCAGAAAACTGGCCATAGTGGAGAATGCCACAATGGCTCCACTCCATGCAAATTTCCCAGTTCTGCTATAAGCGAGCATCTGCCTTCTCTGGCCATGCACTTGGGGGATGGCTTCTTTTCTAAAGAGAACATCTGATTCGTCTTAACCTTAGCAACAATTTGTATGTACTGGTTTAAGTTTTGAAGCTGTATTTGTGAAACAAATAACCCTTACTTTAAAACGAAGAAAGTGTAAACCCGATGCATTCTTTGTATATCAAAGATCCGGAAAGCAGACAATAGGTGTTCCTCAGCTCTTGGCGCAGATTTGCAAGTCACCCACAGCAGGACTGGGCCCAGGAAGGTTTCTCACCGGCAAAAACCTTGTGGAGCAGGCAAATAGTGCCTGCCCATGCCAAGCACGGGCGGCACCTGGGCGTGCCTGAGTTTTTCTGCCAGCTCCACCAACATGGAAACCCTACAGGAAGCCCTCGCCCGCTTGGTGAATGGGGAAAATTAGACGTTTTCTGGAAAAACTTTCCAGACCTTAATTCGGTGCAGGCTCGCTCGAGCCGCTGCCCGCCGCCCCTGCAGGTGCACACGCCAGACCCCCGGGGCCGGTGCTCCGCCTCAGCCCGGCCCCGCGGGGCCCAGGGGCTCGGCGCGGGGCTCGGCCCCGCTGAGGCGCCTTCCAGCGGGCCGGGGGAGCCGCCGCGGAGCCCCCGTCTCCCCCGCGCACAAAGGAGCGCCCCCAGCCGCCATCCGCCCCCGCCCGACCTGCGGCTCCCGGGGCGGGGCGGGCCGGGCGGAGGGGCCGCCCCACGCCGGTGCCGCCGCCGGGGCGGGCGGCAGGGAAGGGGCGGAGAGCGGGGGCGCCGCCACCGCCCCCCGGCCCGCCCCGCCCGCCGCACCCCGTGGTGCCGGAGCGGGCGCGGGGCCGAGGCAGAGGCGGCGAGGCCGGCGGGGCGGTCACACGGCGCCCGCCGCCGCCGGGCATGGAGGGCACCGAGGCAGCCGGCTGCAGCAGCCCCAGCCCCGCGCAGCCCCGCTGCTCCTCCTGCGGCCCCGGCCCGCCCGGCGGCGAGGCGGCAGCGGCGGCCATGGAGGAGTCGGTCGGGGCGCCTCCGTCCCCGGAGATAGCGGCGGCGAGGAAGCAGCAAGGGGTGAAACGGCATCACCACAAGCACAATCTGAAGCATCGCTACGAACTGCAGGAAACCTTGGGCAAAGGCACCTATGGCAAAGTCAAGCGGGCCATCGAGAGGTTCTCTGGCAGAGTGGTAAGGCAGGCGGAGCGGCTTCTCTCTGCCTCTTTCTCTTATGTATACAGGTATATATATATATATAAGATCAGATTCCGGCGGTGGTTTCGGAACAGAGCCGGCCGGGTGCATCCCCTCGGGAGCCCCGTCCTGTGCGGGGCTGGCGGGTTGTGGCGAGGCGGGGACCCGCTCAGCATCACACCCGTGCCTCCGGTCCGGGGCTTTGTTCAGAGTGCCAGCCCTGCAGAGAGACCTTCATCTGGGAGGGGTGGTGGAGGTACTGTAGTAGCGCATTGGTACATTTTGAAGGAATGTGTTATTATTGGAAAAATAGGGTGGTTTGTTGTTTTTGTTCTGTTGCTTTTTGGTTTTTTTACATGCGGTTGTTTTTGTTTGTTTTTTTTACGTGCGGGTCCACTGTGAATAGTTTTTTTTTCCCCCAGTGGAAATCCACGTTTTGGAGAAACCTGTCCATCCCCTGGCTGAACAATACCGCTCACAAAGTACTGTCAGAAAGGGAAACGTTTGCTTCTCTGGTTAAAAATGCCACGATTCGGTCATACTCTTGTGACCCGAACTTTGCTGACACCTAAAAAAATTGCAGGGACTGCAACCCACCCCATTGGTTTTTACGACCCATTTCACCGCTCAGCGGTGCCGGCTGGCTCGAGACTTCAAGCAGCCCGGGGCTTGCCCAGCAATAACTCAGCTTCAGCATTTCCTCACTGGTGCAGCGCTCCGGCCGGGCGCAGAAATGCAATTGAGGCAATGTTCACGTTAGTCAGAATTATTGTCATTTTTCCTTTCCCAGAAATACGTAACTATCCACAGAGGGCAGGCGAATGAGAGGCAGGCGTTGTTGTGTTAAAGAAATAGGTGTTTTTCTACAGAGAACTTCGTCCTGTAGTACACTAATTGAGTTTACACTAGACTTCATCTAAAAGCAAGGCATTTCCCTGGTGACGTTACATTTATCTTTCCCTTTTGGTTGCTGGGGAGCTCAACACGCACCCCGAGGCAGAAGGATCTGTAAAACAGAAAATGAAATTTCAGATGCTATGACTTTAATAAGGAACACTTATTTTGCAGCTGAATATCTTTGTGTTGACAGTGAAAATGAGAGTTCCAGCTGAGTTGTAGACTCATATCATATATGCTTTCAGTTTATTAGCTCGTTTGGAGGCTGGCTAAAGATGGACATCTCTGCACATGCTCACTCTAAGTCCATGATTTTTAAAGTTTGCTGTCTTGGCTGTTTTACAACTTCAGGCTGACAAAAGCTTCAGGGCTATATTATATGCTAACTTTTTTTTTTTTAAGTAGATTAGTTTTGAGTTGCATTATAGAATGTAGAAAATAAGCAAATAAGCTGAAAACATCCCTTTTCAAGGAGTTGAGAAATTAACAAAAAAAAGGTGACAGTAATGTAGCATGAGATTTGGCTTTGGAAAGAGCCCTCACGGAGGAAAGGATGTAGAGTAGATGTGTGTCTCATCTAATTAACAACACACCAAGTCATTCCATATTTTGCTAACTGTCAAGCTCTTCGGCTGCACAGCTAAAGGATACTTTGATGTTATGGTCTCAACTGAATATGTATGGCTAATGCCATCTTGAAATGGACAGAGTGAAAATCAGAACACCTATGCAATAGAAATTAACATTTGCTGTATCAGCTGGTATGTAGAAGCTGAGCAAGTCCTTACCAGGGTGTGAGTTTTTTACTGCAGTAATGCAAGCCTTGGCGTGTGGCACTTTGTAATTATTAACTAGTCTGCAGGCGAGTCCTGGTGTAACGTGTCTGTTTGAACTGTAACATCTGTGAGTGCATGTAAAATGTCCACAGTTTGTCTGCTTGCAGAATAAAAGCTAGTTGTCAGGAATCCAGCCAGATCTCGGTGAATGGAAAACGCTTCTTGTTTTCTCACATTTCCCCTGTCTGGCTGTTACTGTGAACACTGATGCCTCTCTGTGGGTGAGATAAGAGAATCGACAGGATGACTGATCAGAGAGGGGCAGTTTTTCTTTGTTTTTTCCACCTCTCTTTCTCTTCCCTTTCCTCTCCTCAGTTCTTATTCGTGGCAGTGTTTGCATCATTCGTGAGCAGGTTGGACCAGATGCTGCCGTGTCCAGCAGGGGATGCACAGAGCAGGGGATGTGGCCAGCCACTCCTATTGCAGCGGGCAGTGAGAGTCCTAAGGGTGCTCTTGTCCAGGCTGTTTCCTTCCTATTCTTCTACTGGTTTAGCTGACCATCTCTTTCTTAACCCAGTGGTAAGCAGGTATTTGAAGCTGTATAGTAACATATTGCAAAGCTGGACCTTGCGTTCCCATTCATCAGTCTTGTTCAAGCAATTCTCCTGTTTGGCCTTTCCACTTCTCTTGTCTGTCAAGAATTTCTTTCTCTGTATGGCATTTAATGAAGAGGTTTGCATGATTAGCTGGGCTTTAAATGTGAAGCACAAACTTTGGATTTGTCGTCATCTGTATAAACAGAGCTCAGAAATGAAATAAACTGGCAGGTTTGGGTAAATAAAGTAAAACCAAGGTGAGAAGACAGTTGAATGCAAAGTACAGATGTGCTTTAATCCTGTGCCATTGGAAATCAGTAACAGGATTTCTGTTGACTTGAATGAAAGTAGTACTTGGCACGTGTTAGCAGGTTACAGGTTTATTCAAATTGTTATTCCTCTTAACTTTATTGTCTTTTCTTATAACGCGGTGGAAATGTGATCATTAAGTTTCCTGCCATAAAGCTCCAGGGTAGATTGTATGATACATTTGGTTTGTTATTGGAAACAACTGAGGTGAATTTGTGCATTAGTTACCACAGTGACTACAGACAGTATTGCATGCTGCATGGAGCAGTTAAAATATTGCCCAGTATATGATGTATGAGGTGCCTTATTTTGCCAGCAAGGTTTCTTCATTAGTGCTGTCTCAGTATACACAGTTGTAACTTACGACATTTTAAATTAGGGCACCTGTTAGCAAGTGTAAGGATGAAGAGATGATATCTCAAGCCTATGAAGTAACACTCATGTTGATGTTTCTGTGGGTGTTTTTTCCACTTATCATCTTGCACATGTTAAACCAAAGAATGAAACTTTTGTTCATGTTATGTATTCAATGTTCGTTAGCCAAGAAATCCACAGTTATGCTTACTTCAGCCTTCCTTAAGGTATGTATTGACCACCTGTGGTTGATTCTGTGCCTGGTGCATGAAGATGGTAAATGCTGCTGGATTCTTTGAGAAAATGATTCCACTGGAGTAAATACTCATTAGAATGCAAATTTAAATTGCCCGTAGGCGTTTTCTGTTTTGCTGCTTGCAAAAGCCAGGGAGTTTGTCTCCCTTTCTCTCCCTAGGCTGCACTTGGGAGAAATGGGAGTAGCTGCAGCAGCCTGCCTCCCCTCCGCCTTCATCCCCTTCTTTCGGCCTGAGCCATGACGTCTTTTCTTCCTGCTCACCAGCAGGTGGAGGAAGCACTATTCTCCTCCAGCCGTTCCTCCAGAAAGTTAATTGTTTTGGGAATTGTTGACAAGCAGCAGCCCAACATGAGGAACAGGCACGTGGTGCATATTTGGACAGGCATGTTGTGGTGGCTGCCGTGTGTTATTTATCTCTTTTGCATATTAAGTGCAGGTAGAAGCATGTTGCCAGATGAAATTGGTTTCTGAATGAAAATCTTGTAAAAAAACCTCAAAGCAACCAATTGTTTTATTTACAACGGCAGTGCAAATCTTTTCTTTTAAACAGGTCTGGTTTTTGAGTTTGAAGGGCTGAGTTTGAAGGGTTGCATAGGGTCTTTGAAACCTGGAACAGCAACAGATTACATGAAAGGAGGACCTTTGCTTTGCTGATTGTATTTCTCCATATCATGACAAAACCAAAACATGAGTACCAACAATGACAGCTCTGGCACTCCAGTAATTAAAGCTTTGTTGGCCACACAACCATATGTTTGTTTTCAGTGGGGTTTTTAAGGGTTCCTTATAACAGGGTAAAAGTGTGCTCGTGGGTCACTGAGGGCAGTGAAAACCAGGTGGAACATTTGTCCCAGTTCTCTCACCTGTGCTGTTGATATCACAGAAAATTTCAGTATCCTTCTGATGCATGTGAATTCTTTTATCTTTTATGATTTATTTCCATTTTTTACCCTGAGAACTCCTTCTTCAGTTAGTACTTGGGTCACTGCTTCAAATTGATTTTTATCTTGATTGCTCGGTGTGCATCTTCTGCAGGACGATGTCCAAATCTATTTCTGTTTATTTATTTTGGGGTGCTTTGTTGCTCTTACTAAGATATCTTCCTTTGTGGCAGACGCAGGTATTGGTATCTGCACAGCACTGCTGTGATGTGAAAGTCTGTACAGTACTTTGCTCAGCAGGTTCCTGATTCGTGAATGTGGCTTCCAGAGCTCTGATAATACACTTCAATTATAGTAACAATGGCTTGTATTGCTACCCCATTTAATGCATGAGAAAGGAAAAACTTGCCAGCTAAAGCCAAAATCAGCAGGAGTTTCAGCTAGTTGTGGGTACACAACCTGATCCATCCAGAGTATGTAACATCAGGGTCCTGTGGATGACACCCCTCCTTTCCGCAGAGCTCAGCCTGTCGTGCCTCCTGGCCTCTCTCTTTACCCGGCTCTTTTGTCCCTGTGTGACATCCAGCTTCGGTCTCCATTCCTGGCCCTTTTGTACTCCTCTGCCTCCCTCTTTTGTTGTGCGTGGCAGCGTGGTGACCCGCGCAGGGCGTGCAGCTTTGCTCCCTGCCTCCAAGCTGGCAGCTGCCAGCAGGATCTGCGCAGCCTGGGGTGGCTGCTGCAGGCACCTCTCCTGCCACTTACACTGAGGCGGCCAGAGGCTCCTCAGGGCAAAAGAGATTCTAGCAAAACATGTCACCTGAATCTTATGCATGTATGTGTGTGCTTATGTATGTATGTATGTATTTATTTATTTAAGATAAATACTTCAAACTGAGTTCCTTCAGGGACGCGTAACGTGACTGAATCTGGACAGTGTTTTCATGGTGCTGAAGGCATGTTAGTGAAACTCGGGTCATCCTCTGCATGCATGGAAATTCTAGATCTGGAATGAATAGAAGTTGGAAAGAGTATATGCGCTTGAAAATAGTTTTGCGGTTAATTTGTTATTTGTTCCACCCTTAACTATTAGATGTGTTCCGAGATTGTGGGTTAACAAAAAAATCAAAGAAAGAGCAGCAAATGGAAAAAAGCCCACTGGAATTATTCTAATGTAATTCACGGTGAATATTGTGGGCTTATTACCATGGGAGTTACTACCTGGTTGTATCAAATTGCTGCAGTCTTCATATAAACACTTGGATAATTGAAATGCCAAAGAAGACCTCAACATTAAGGGGTGCAGACAGAAATAACTGATTACATGCATAACATTGCAGGAAGGTCATCAGGAGAAAGGCACTAGAACAGAATGCTAGTTTTCTGCACTGAGAATTTCTGTTGGAGAAGCAGATTTGTTCAGGGGAGTATGGGTCAGTGGTATGAAAGTTTGAATTAATGACTAGCTAGTAAGGGGTCATCTGAATATGTTAGTTTGTCAAATCTTTTACCAAATTAAAGAACAGCATGTTCTGTGAGCTTTGAGTGAAGATCAAGTGATATTCTTTGAATGATGTTGTGCTTCCTTATAGGTGAAGAAATTAAGTTTTCAAGAGACTGTTGCCTTATTTTTTTTTCTCCTGCATTGGATTGAACAATTTTGGGCAGATAATTAACTTTCCTGTGTCTCAGTGTATTACTTTCTGGAAGGGTTAATATGGGAGAGTTAGACTAATGAACAGGGCACATTTTGGCTTGATGATAGTGTGATTACCTCTACATGTGAAATTTCACAACAGAATTTGAGCCAATGTTTTTAATGCTGCTTTCAGCTAAAAACACTATAAAATGCCTAAGTGTTTTTACAAATGGTTTCACAGCACCATATGCTGGAGAACACAAGAGAATGGAAATTGCTTGTACAAAGTCTTTCATTAGATATTGCTAAAATGTACTGCATTTTTTAGTGGCATGTGTTCTAAAAATTATTATTTTTTTTTAGGAACCACAATGTGGATTTGCCATGTGGAGACAATTATTGTATATATTGTAGTTCGGGGTCATACATGTTGAATAAAACCGTGTGGAATGTGCAGTTCTTGTGAACAATTGTTTATTCTTTACAGAACTGTAATTGTAGTTAGTCTGTGTTTTGTCTGGTAAATAAGTAACTAGAGAGTCTCTGCTGTAGTGAGGAGTTGGGAGGAGGCATGCCGTGGCCAGAACAGTGCCAAGGAAGAATGACAAATGTGTGGGTTGAGAACCAGCTCTGGGTATATCAGCCTTGAGCACCAGCAGGTGAACGTGTGTACAGCCGTGGATATCCAAATGTGGAGCATATGGGACACATTTCCAAAACCTGCATACCAGGCGTTCAGAAACTGGTTAATGACCTTTGGTTTTACATGAGCATCTGCTTAGTTCTGGTGTCTCCCTCCTGAACCATGCTAATGTACTCTCTATCTACATGAACTGGGATGTTGATGTCAAAGTGCCTCCTCTTGCTGTGCAACTGTGCTCCTCTCATCAGGACACTATTCTCCTTATTGTTGTCTTGTATGTTTTCCTGTAAATAGTCGGACCAAACAATGTTCTCTGCCACAGCTCTGAATGATTCTCTGAAGCCAGAGGTGCAGGTTTTCCTCCAGGCTTGGGGTGGGATAGGGGCTTACAGCATGGATAGTAAAAGCCTGGGGTGGCTCCTCAGTGTGCTGGCCAGAGCCTCAGCAGCTCCTGACCTGGGTAAGGCTGAAGGCTGCAGCCAGTGCCCAGCTCGGGTGTTCTGTGTGGATGGTTTGCATGCCACCAGTGATGGGCATGTTGGCATGGGAATCTCTGACCTACAAAGGAATGTCCTTCTTGCCTCCT
Organism: Chamaea fasciata; assembly: GCF_029207755.1. Classification (NCBI taxonomy): domain Eukaryota; kingdom Metazoa; phylum Chordata; class Aves; order Passeriformes; family Sylviidae; genus Chamaea; species Chamaea fasciata. Next base: position 61,342,031 of record NW_027094090.1, on the reverse strand, counting down.
CCATGAGTCAGGATTTGTCCCTAAATCGCCCAGGTGCGCACCAGACACTTTATAGAAAAACCTCTTGTCATTAGCACTGATGGGCCAATGTACTTAGGATAGTTGATATGTCAGAGGAAATGTCTCAGATGAAAAGGTCTCCAACTAAATATGTAAATGATATTTGTCAGCGTTTCCCTCAAATATCTTCCAGCAGATGTGAGTACCATGTGTGTCCATTTAATAAACTAAACTCAAAATAATTTCCACTTTGCTAGATATATGGGGAATAGCTGGGGAGGGTGCGGAGCGAACTACAAAGCAAGGTAAAAATTGCATATGTGTGTTGTTATATTTGATGACCAATTCATTAAAGCCATAAGTGTATCCAGGCTTTCAATAGTGTTCTCCTGCTGTTGCTTCCTGTACTCCCTGGCTACAAAATCAGTCTCTATGGCTCTCATTTGTCTTACCCACATGAAAGACTTTGTGCATCTGCAAGTTATGATTTGAGAAGTATCTGCTTTTAAACAGAATATATTTATCACCGTGTCTTCACAGGCAGCATAGTATGTTGTATAAATTAGAGGATCCTAGACCTTTGAACACTTGGAGGCTGGGTGAGGTACTCTGTGTGTGTACTGTGTCTGGCCATACCCGCCAAACATCCTGGACCCGCACCAGAAATGCCAGATGTTCAGTAGACGTGGAGGCCCTCCTGTAACCTTTGCTGTGTGCTGCAAAGCCTGGAGGGGGCAAGGCTGTAGCCATCCATTGATCCTCCATAGTTCTTGTACTCTTATTTGAGCTCTGTAATTTCTATATTTTGAACTCCAGACCATAGGCCAGTCTTCCCTTCTGTCTGTTAAACTATTGCATGGTATAAACTCATTGTGTCCCTCAGCTCTCCAAAGATGGATGGGGCTTGCTGAGCTCTGATGGTTTATGAGCCATCAGTCCTTAAAGCTGCCACTGGTCCATGGTGTGATGGAAGTCCTGAGTCTTGCTCAAGTATAGGTTTTTCCAGGCTCTGTCCTTGCCAATGCAGGGGATAATAAAGTACTTCAATGGATGGCTCCTTTCACTTGAAAAAAACGCAGTCACAGAGCAGCTGTGGGAAACGGGGTTGCCGTCGCTGGCATGTGTGAAACTATCCCAGCCAGTTGTAGGTGAATGTGAATATCACAAAATAAATGCAGGTCTTATTTTTTATAAGTACTAAGACAGCAGCTGAGATTACTGAGCTTAACATGCTCCCAATGTAACTGTTAATTTCTGGGTTCCTCCTCAGCCTTCCCTTCTCACTGTCAGCATTTCCCCCTTCACCTCACCACCTTCAGCATGGTGCCTTGAGAGCCCTTGCTGCTGGGTCCCTGGGATGCCATGCTGGTGAATGGGAGGGTCTGCTGCACCTTGTGTGGGGCTGGCTGCCTCTGTGATGAAGCATCGGTGCTTGGCAGGCTGTGCTTCCCCTGTTGCCTTGCTTTCCTGGGGAGCATTGGCCTGTGGTGATCCCAGAGCCCCTCGGCTACTCTGGCGCAGCAGCCGCATGTGGGACGACTTAAGGCTGGAGCAGTGTCTTTGTTCTGAAGTCTGGCGGCTTGAGGGACTTGCAATTATCCTAATGTCTGGCTGGGTTATGGAGCTGACTCAGCGTGTTTGGCCTTGAGCAGCACTGCCTCAGAATAAAGATACTAGTTAAGGGACATTAGGCTTAAAAAAAAAATGCACAAAGATACCAAGCTCAGGGACTAAATTTAGCTATTGCTTGGTAGATCAGAAAAATTGGGGTCCTGCTGTTGGTGGAGATCTCAAAACCTTCATATCATTTTTCCTGTACACAACAAGGCATTTGATCTCTGCTGAGATTTACGATCTCTATTAAATGCCTGATGGTGAAGGATATCTCCCTTTATTTGAGGTGCAAGTGTTATTTTAAAAATAAGTGTGAATATTTTTTCAATCACAAAAGATAGCAATGAGGGTTGGGTAGAAACACCTTTTGAGCTGTGTGGTAACTAAAATGTTCCTTTTTGTTAAACAGTGCTTTGTTGTTGACACAAAAAGGTTAAGTCCTTTGCACACAAGTCTGACAGGGCAAGACAACAAAGCATTTGTTAGAGAAGCAGCTTCCAAGGCGCGTGTTCAGAGCTGTCACTTATTTTCATATTTTTGCCACTCCACACAAATCAAACATTATGGCTTCCCCAGCAGAGTGCAGCTCGGGAAGGAGAAGTGAAGGTGCCTGGAGCTGCCTGGGGACACTTGGTGCAGCGTTTCAGCAGGGCAGAGCTGCAGGCTGTTGTTTTGGTGTGAGGAAGTAAAATAGCCTTTGGGAGAAGAGGGGAGAGTGCAGCCTTCCTATCTGGTGCCTGCTCTAATGCCACGTGGCTTAGGACCTGGAAGATTCCTGTAGATACTTGCTGGAGGCAATGCAGGCTTAGCTGACTTGTGTAGGGATGTAACTGAAAGACGTTCACATTGCTCTCTTGGGAAGATACCTTTCTCATTGGGATGCATGAGGAGCAACATCCTTCATGCTACTTCCTTTGTCATGTTTTTGTTATCTTCAGGGTACCAAAATGAGGTAAAATAATTAAATGGTGATGTGTGTGTTTAAGCTTCAGCTCCTGTAGGAACCAGTTGTTACAGCCATGCTTTGGGCATCCAGAGGGTGAGTGGTTTCCCTGAGTTTCACCTAGAAAGTGTGTGGTGGAGCCACGGGGAGAGCTGAGGTGGACCACAGCTCCAGCACAGTGCTGAGCCATTCATTGTGTGGGTATAACCATCTCAGGAAAATTGCTCTTAAATTGAATGTCCTCTTCCATGACTTTAGTCACAGTTTGAAGGGATGGTGCCCGTTTTTCAGAAGCCCACCATCTCTTGTGCCTTGGAGACAGCTCATCACTGTTGAGCACCACTTGATACAACTCAGTCACTGTTGTGTCAGCACAACCTGGCAGGAATGAGGGCCTTTACCTGGACTGTACAGTGCATTTGCATCCAGGCCAGAGACTAGCCATCCTTTTCAACTACAGGAGTTTTTTCATCTGTGTACGGTTTGAGAGTTTTCTACCAATGTTTCAGTAAGACAAAGTATTCTCCCATTCAGTCTGGCATTTTATTTTGTAAATGTGGTCTAAGGGAACCTGTGATAGGCCTCGTTGTGGGGTATGCATTGCTCACTAGGAATTCATCAGGGAGAAGGATTTCATGCTGTACTTCAACCTCCTTCAGGCCTTTCTTGGATGAAAGGAAAACTCTGCAACTATGAATATACCTGGTTATCATTATTGGATGTCATTACTCACTCACTCTGAGTATAAAACAAAAAAAAAATTGCATCCTCTGTGGTGTGCGTGAGTAAAATGCTGCTCTCAGTTGCATTAACACTTGTAAGCTGAAGAGTAGTTTGGCCCTTTGTTTCAATAGAAATATTTGTTTAACACCGGCAAGGACTGAACAATACACTTGAAAGCGATTTGTGTTATTGTCTATAGAGCAGAGCTTGTTTTTTATGAACTGGCTGATCATAAAGACAGCGTAAATCATGTAAAGCATTCTCATTTGCTTTTTCTTTCTTTCTCGTTTCTTCTTTTTGCAGATGGGGCTTGTAGAGTAGAGTTGCAGTCAAATGTCTGCTCCAGGATATTTTAGTTGAACTGTGCGAGTCCATTAAACAAATGTAATGGATTTTTGGAAAGAAGCACTGCGTGTTTCAAACCAAATGTTTTACATAGAGAACATCTGGTTAGTTCTGGGTGTTTGTATGTAGAGCACATCAGACAGCAGCCATCGTGAGTTCAGCTGGGAGGTTGCCTGGGATGTAGTTGTAGGATATGACAGTTCAGTTGTTATGTGGAATAATTCCTATGAAGTATTGCCATAAACTCAGCGTTTGGCACAAACAGCTATATCTTTGTTTTACTGCACACCCAAGTTATTCTTCTTATCTACCCAGCAAAACTCTAGACACTATTAAAATAACCCAGTAAAAGCTGGCACCTCAGAGCTGTATTAAAGCGTGCCCAAGGAAGGGAAATGAAACTTGCTCTATTTTCAGGGGAGCACTGTGGATTCCTGCCATGGGCAGTGCAGTGCGAGTGACTGATGAATGCAATATGCACAAATGGTTTTTTGGGGTTGAGTTGGAAGCGATCAGTGTTCCACTGGTGTTGTGTGGTGTTGCTTTGAGCAATGTGAATATGCAAAACTGGTGAAACGCATGTAATTAGCCTGACATCAGAGTTTTTTTTGGCTACTGGAAGAACTTTAACCTGGGTAAATTAATAAGTCTGCTTTTACTTCACAGCATCAGGAATAATATATTTCCAGGAAATGTAGGAAATGTAGAAAAATGTCTTATTTGGGAGTTGGTTCTTAAATTATTTCTGCAGTTTAACTGAGGAATGTGTGGTTCAAATGAGATTAAAGCTGTAATTTCCAGAGTAGCGATGCAGCTTCCCCTTTCAGGATTGTTTAACTAGAAAGTTAAACAAAGTGGGTTAGGCAGTCTCTTGGTCCGGTCCCTTGTGGACAGCAATTCACATTATGCAGCACTGCTTTAATAGTCCTGCTCGGTCTGACATGATTTGTGGTATTTGCTGAGATGAGTTTCTGGACCGAGCAGCATGAGAGGGAATTGCTCCTCACTCTGAGGAAGGGGGTATGTCCAAGTCTGTGCGAAGGTCACTGGCAGGGTGAAGTGGGAAGCCTGGGCTGCTGTTGTTACACTACCTAACAGCTTAGCTTCTGGCAAGGGGATCCCAGAAACATGAGTTCTAGCTCTCACTTGTTCAACTGACTGCAGCCAAAACACGTGCCAAAAAAAAAGGTGTTTGTGCATGTTAAAGAAGGGGGCAACAGTCCTGGAGCTCGCGGGGTCTGAGGGAGTTCTTAGGCAAAAGCTTTCCATCCTGAAAAATAATTGCTTTGTGCTTTTTCCCCTCCAGAATTTAATCTCCTCATAACTACTTAGAACAACTGCCTGCAATTGTGAACTCCTCTTCTAGCAGGGAAAGATGGAATTATGCATTTAAAGCTGCAGAATTGCTGGATCACCAGCCACTTAATTGTAGGAAAGTGTAATTCATTCCTCACCTTCTCACATCCATTCCAAGCCCAACTGGCTGCAGGGAGCAAGAGTGTTCCTGTTCCTGTGTTACTCTCTCCACTGAGCCGTTAGGGTGGCCCTGGTAATTTACTTTAAATAAATAGAAGGGAACGACAGGAGGTTCCTCTACCTTCAGTGTTATAAATATTTCTCAGAAATAAGAGATGGATGGGGAAGAAATCTTAGCAAACTCCTTTTCTCCTGCTTTAGTAATTCCACCGCATGCTGTCGTAAATTCTAAGATGGTCCCTTCCCAGAGGGGACCATTAAATAGGTAATGTCCAGGCAGAACAATGTAATACTGCAGCAGTGTGTTAACAAAAATTTAATATTGCAAAGTGATCTGTAAGTCTTGGAACAAAATAATCTGTGTGAGGCTTTGATACATGATTGCCAATTGTTTTGTTTTCCAAGAGTATTTTTCCAGATAGGATGTGGATTTGTGGTTTGGTCGATTCCCACCAAGAAGTGGTGTTTAAATTTGGATTCACTTTAGATCAGTTTAGGAAAGCGTACTAGATACAGGTGCTTCTGATAGTTCTGCATCATTAACCCAACTGTGCTGTTTAAACACATCTGTGCACCCTCTGTCATGTAATTTCTGTGGCCCACCACATTGCGTAATGAATCCTTGCTTAGCGATGTTAATCAAAAAGACTAAAGTCTATAAATTCAGCTTTAAAAATCTCTCCACACTTAAAAATTCTGTTTCGTTAATTAGGAATTTGAGGTGGTCAAACAGTGTGGTGTTGGGCTTTAATGAGTGTTGTGGTGCATGAAAGTACAGACATTTCTTTTAAAAAAGACTTTTCCCAAGTTTTTTCCTTGTACTGTTGTAATTCTCATGGTGAAACAATACTTCCTTTTTTTCTCTGAAGGACTGCAGGACCAGAGAGCAAAATCAAAAGATCCACAACATACTTGCTGACTTCACATTTGTGGTGGAAGAGGCATTGTAAAGATGTGCAAAGTTCTCAGTGGTTCTGACGTTTCTCTGAACTCGAAGAAGCTTCAGTGAAAAAGAGAGAATAAGCAGAGTTACATTTATTTATCCACAAATTTCTCAAGCAGAACCTACTAATGAATGAAAATGTGCTGTGAGGTAGCTTCTTGGGAAAAAACTGATTCTAAGAGTTCAAACAATGTCTAACCCTCTTCCTTGTTTAATGTGAATTACAGCCTTGTGCTGATGTAGTACCTTTCGCCTAAACCTGTAAAATCACTTTAGAGACGCTGGTAACTGCTGAGGTTACAATTATTTAGCAGCACATTGTAACAGTTTGCAGCAGTTGCTTAGAGGGTGTGAATAACCCCATTTCCAATTTAAATTATTGGAGGAATTACAGGAGACTGTGTAATTTTCAAACTGGAACTAGATCCAGGCACCAGGGCTTTATACCTGTCTTCTTAAGAAAGTCATAAAGGGCTTTTTATAACGACATAGCCAAGATCTTGGTTTTGTGTTTCATCCCCAAATTGATGCCTTGAACACCATGCACTCCTACTTTGGAGGATTACTTCAGTGTGGTTCACTGCTCATTCACAATGAAAAAACAACACTGAATTAAAGTCCCTCTCTGCTGCCTCAGGTTAGCGTTTTGCATTACATCAGCAGCTGTGGTAGCTGTGAGATCAAGCCCCAAAATTACTGTGAAATCTATCTTCCAGTTTTTGGAGAGTGGATCTGTAATATCCATGTAACATTGAGAACAGTAAACTTGGGGCTTGTGAATTCTTTCACTCCTCTTTATCCTGACTTGCCAGTAATTTAATTAGTGCTAAACAGTCTGCACACAGGCTTGCAGACTGACTGACTGACACAGGATTTGCTTTCAGTGACTTTTCCTCTTTTGCACATGTGCTGGATGGAGCCTATGCTGTATTTGGAAGTTGATCAATAATGATTGCACAATTCTAACCTCATTTAAACTATGATATAAACAGACATGATAGAAATGGATGCTACCAGTTTTTTTCCTACCTAAAAGTGAAGTCAGCTCTTTTTTTCTGCTTTTTTTTCCCCCTCCTTTTTTCCCTTTTTGGTTCCAACAAAATTGTAACCTGGAAGAAAAGCAATTAGACTTTGTGAAATCCCAACTCAGTGTAGCATTTGGCTTTGGTAATTGTGGAAGCCAAAAATAAACATCTGCTTGGCAACCTCACTACAAGTTAACTGTAAATGCAGTTTTCATCTTTTGAGTGAATGTGGCATTCAGTGCTGGTTAACATCTATTTAGGAGAATGATCCATAGTTGAGGCTGTAAAGCAACTTTTTTTCTTTTTTAATTACAGTTATGAGCATCCATTGCCTTGGGGAAATCTCCTACCCCAGTTTCTTTCCAGATCTAATTTCTTATGTGCCAAAGCATGAACTTTTCTTGAAAGTTTGAAGGTAGTTGGATGGGGATACTTGTGGGTTATTAGACTTCGGAAAGGAAATGGTCTTCCATTGATCTGTGCATGATATCGAGGATATGGAGTTACATTTAGAAGTGTGTTAGAGAAAATGTAAGCAGTCCCACTCTTTTCTCCAGGAAGGTGAAGTCTGCACATGATAGGGACTCTCCCAGGATGCCAGAGCAGCCTTGGGCTCCAGTCCTGACAGGACACAGCTGCAAACATCTTCAATAACCTGGTCATGTCAGATCTCTGCTTTTCAACAAATCATCTTCAACCTCTGCTCCTACCACAGCAAATTTGTTTTACTGTGGATCAGGAAGGATTGAAGTGGATGCAAATTTGTGGTAGCATGCTATTGGGACAGTGGGGAGGGGTGAGAAGGGGCAACTTGAGGCATCACTATGAGAAACACATCATTATTGCTGGGGATGGTGGTTATTTGTAGGATCTTTCTTTTAGAACTGAACGGTGCTATGACTTAGGACTTCAGTAATGTGTGAAAAACCTTTGGGAAGGGAGACGCTGTTTTAGTATATTTCTGACATATATTACTTGAGGCAAGGATTCTCAGCATTACATGAAGAAAGGTCTGCCAGGGAAATTTGTCAGAGAATGCATGGTGTAAATATTCCAGGCTTTTTGTACATAGCTGAGGGTAGTGGGTACGAGACAATGAAGGGATGCAAATTTCCCAGTAAGGCAGTAGTTACTCAGGAAATGTGCTCACAAATCCTGATAACAAGCACTGTATGCGGGGGTGAGGAAAGAAGTGGAGGAAGGGTGTTGTATGTTCCTCCTGGCACCCACTTTATATATGTACAGTATAAATGTGTTCATCTGGTACCTTCTACTGCTCATAAAAACTTGATTCCACAAACATCTTTCTCTGTGTATAAATGGGGAACTAGAGAGACTATATAATCCCTTTACTGAGTGTTTGTGAATAGTTAATTCCTCTTCTCCTCTTGGTGAATCACTGTTTATGATATGATAGCAGCAACTATGTCCAGCAGAACCAGAAAAGGAAAATTAAACCTGAGGTAATCATACCTTCATTCTCCCAGAGACAGTGGCACATTGCGCCTCAGCTTATGCAAATAGAATTTTGATTTAACATTTATCATACTGACTTGGGACTTCTAGTGCCTTGGCACCAGAGTTTCTTTACAAGTGGTGACATCAGCTTTGGTTTTTAGAAATATAATCTATCTGGTACATTGTGAAGAGGGCAATGAAACAGAGAGATGCTGATGCGTGCTGTTACCATGCAGGGTGAGGCAGCTGTAAAAAATACCTTTACCTTATAGGAGCAGATGGACCTGAGAGATGCATGCAGGCACGTGCATCCTTGCGCTTCATGTGTGCAGCTGCTGGCTTGCAACAACAGTAACAGTGTTTTGTCCTTGGTAACATCCATGACATGAACAAACATGTGATGGAACAAAGTAATGAGCACAAGCTGAGGTTTGAGTCAGCAAAGGCTCACTTGGGTGCAGATGGCACCGGTTACTGCTTTGAGCAACTCCCCTGATTACTGCGCAGTTTGCCAGCGTATCAAACAATAGAGTTGGGCTGCTTATAAATTATTAATAAGGATTTTGTTGAATGCTTGTCTCCCAGGCAGTATTACCATGGAGATGATCTGGCTTTTAGGATGTGAAAACTAACAATCTCCGAAACAATGGCATTGTGTCAACCTTACTCTTTCCCTGAAAGGGAGAGCTCTCAGAGATGTGTTAGCAGACTGCACAACGCCAGGCACTAATTTTGCTTGCACTCACAGTGGCCTTTTGTCAACTTTTCAGTGACTGCATGAAATGTTTTGTATGACCATGCAGAAGCTTGTTCTGAGAATGACACGTCCTGCAGGAGCATTAGTACTGCATCTCACCCAGAGCTGGAATCTCAAGATAACTTTTTTCAGCAAATGCACGCAGCAAAGGTATAATCATGTGGTAGGATTATTTACAAAAATAAGTCCTCATGAGGATACCTTTTCAGAACCCTTTGGATGCTTCATTTCCCCATAAGAATATCTGTCCATGGCTCCTTCTTCCCACCTGGAAGGTCCAGAGGCCAGTTAGAGAGTTACTCAGCCCACCCCCTGCCTTTCCGTTTTTCTGCTTTGTGCAACCTCTGGAAGTGCCATTTCAATGTAACTGCATTATCAGCATCCCTCTCCTTATCATTTGATTGCAGCCACCTCAGGGACCACATAATTTTGTAGCTTTGTTTCTTTTACTCTTGGCTTGGTGATGTCTGGGCCAAGAGCCATAGGCAGAGACTCCCCTGGAAAAAACATTATATGGTGCCAGACTTTATTCTTTCTTACTTGGCCCTGTGGAGCTGGGGAAAGAACAATGTACCTTTTCTCTCCCCACCCCCAAACATCCTCTGCTCTCCCTTTCTCTTCCTCCCCTGTTTGATCAACCCATTCTTTACCTCCACACCCCACTGGCACTTGGCACATTGTACTTCCCACCTTCCAGTCTCAAAGAAAGGAAGCAGAGCTGTGAAACTGGCTGGGCTCGCCCACTTCCCATTGCTGGGTGGGGATGGATTCAGTTCACAGCTTTCAGAAAGGAGAGATTTGTGTGTATTTAACCTTCCCCTCGCTCTTCACCCAAATAAAATAATTTTAAATAATTTTCTTTAACTGTCTTTTCTGACATAATTGCTCAGTGGCAACAGGCTGGTTTCCCTTCCTCAGGGAACTTCACTCCCTGTCCTGATGCTGTTTTTTTGAATATCCACAATAGTTTTGCAAGAGCCCATTGGAATTTGTTCGAGCATGGGTGGTATGTACAAGTGCTGGAACCAGCTTAAAAGTCACAGCCTCCCTCGGTGGAAAAAAGCAGTTCATATCTCACTGTGGTCCTAAAAATAGCCTTGGTAGATAATAGAGAGTGGAAGATTGTTTTCAGTGGGTCTGAATGTACTGCATGCAGAAATTGCTGGGGAAGGGTCAGTGGTTTGTGGCATTTAAATAGTCACGCTCAGTACAGCACTCACTGACTTAAAAGCTGTGGCTCTGTGCTGTGGCTAGTTCTACCTTTATTTATATTCACACAACTCAGCTGGAAATGAGGCAAACTTAGGTTCATTAGACTAAAACACATGAACCAACTTCCTGGAATCAAGTGAAACAGATACTCACTTTGATGAAAATACAGCTTTTTTTTTTGCTCAGCCGCAAATGATGATGCCAGCAGTGACTCAGCAGATACGGAGATTTGATATGGAAATGGCACCTACTGCCTGCCATACCCTTTGCCAGATGTTTAGACCTGGAGATACTTTTCTGTACACAGTGGTCTTGGTCAGGCTCTGTAAAAATAAATTCTACCTGTTTTGCTCTGGTAAGCCACCAAGAAGCTTGAAAAGCAAGATATTTCTCTCACAGATAGGACTGAATGTACAGAAACCTTTGCAACCGTCATACTTTTGAAGTATTTATAGTTCAATTCCAGTTATTTGTATGAAACAAAAGCAAAGAAGCATGAAGTGTGTTGGAAAATACAATCTCTCCACGCCAGTTCAGAGAGTGAGTATAAATCCTCTTTCCAGCAAATGGAAACCAGTAATTTATTGCCGCCTTGAAGAAAGCAATTTATTTCTCTATGCTTCCTGCCCAGCACACTCTGCAAGCTGACTCTGGGAGGGATGGGAAGCCAAAAGCTGTTCTCCTTCTTTCGTATCTGCTTCTGGAAAGCAGAGGAGCAGTGAAGCTGAGGCTGTGCTTGTGCAGAGCAGTTTAGAAGTGCCTGGCAGTATTAGAGGCACACAGCCCCTGCCTGGGCCATAGATTTTGGAGAGGGTATCCTCTTTACCTCCTTCTGAGCAGAGACTGGTACCAGAACTGGTGGTGTAGGTGGAGTAGGTTTCATCCCATCTCTGATGGTCTTTCTCTCCCCCTGACCCCATGTGTGGAACCATGCAGCCGTCTGAGCTGCAGAAGATACTGGGGATGGTTTGGGGGCACACAGCTAGTAATGATCCCCAGAGGGAAACATCACATGGCCCAGTTTTGAGCTGTGACCTTGGTGCTTGTGCATGTGTTTAACTTTGCATGTGTGAGCTGTCTAAGGAAAGTCAATGGCCTGCTCACATGTGTGGAGTTAGGCATGTGCTAAAGTGTTTTGCCAGATTGGACACTGTGTCTGCAGGGGCTTTGGGTGAACTTGAACCTCTTTTGTTGGGGTGAGAGGCTTTAGATTTCATTATTAGGAATCTGATATGTTACTCTCTCTCAGTGCAAGGTTTTGGAGTTATCTGAAATTCTCATTAAGACAAGAAGCTAGGAAAAATACAAATTCCTCCACTAGTAATGTTACTAAAAATACTATAATTAAATTATCTAAGCCTTAAACCCAGTAAAATATATTGAGAAAGTGTGGTAGAGGTATAAGTACAGTGTTTTGAGAGTACCAAAGGGACTAACAGCATTTTCTCTGCAGATATTGTGCTGGAATATTTGGAGTAGTTAAAGTACCTGATGTAAAAAAGTGTGTTGCTTTTTCTGTACTCTTGATTCATAGGCTGTGACCCTTAATAAATTTTGATGTTGCTCACAGTGAAGCCTCTGCTTTCAAAGAAAGCAAGCTAGAAAGAAAGAAAAGAACCTTAAGAATGAACAAACAAGTTCTTTCATAAGGTATTTCTTAAGTGACATTATTTCCTATTATGCTGAAGTTATTCAGGTTCATCATGCAGCAGTCCTATAAGTGGGGTTTAGAAAAATTGAGCCAGCTCTGTCTGGTGTTAAAAGCATAAGCACTCTTTGAAAATGTATTTTCTGGAATATATCTCTGAAGGAAATAAATTTCATGAAAGAAGTTACATTATTGATATTTTTGAATACCTGGAAGAGAAGCTTGTTTTACAGTCCGATACCATAACATACAGCTAGGGGTCTTATTTTGCTCAGAGATATGAAAACATTGAAACATGTAATAAATACCTAGAATGTGATTGTGATTTGTAATGTTTCTATGAAATGCTGAATAAAACCCAGCTGGGCTGCTTTCTTGCTTGTGCTGGTTTTTTCACATCAGTAGACTTGAGCCCAAGCATTTTTGCTGACGTGGTCTGAGCAGACTGGTACAGGTGAAAGACCTGACTGGCAGAAATCTGTTTCTTAGAAGGGAAGAGCTGGAATGAATGCTGTCCTGCTTCACTAATCCTGCTCTGGGATGCCGCCTCTGACAGTGACAGTCTGCTGACACCGATCACTCACTGTTTGGCCTTTCGGACCAGGGCACCAGCAAGGCTGTGCATGGCTCGTAGCCTTTGAAGTGTGCAACCTATCCTATTGGGGACTGTGCAGGCCACCAGGCAGATGGCACGTGATGGAAAGTGTTTGTTGAGATGCCTTTGAACCTTTCACTTTCCTGACACCCTTTTTGAGGAGAAAAATAGCAATTGAACATGGGGACAGGTATCAGAAATCATCCTTTAATCACCAGATGGTTTGTTGAATAAGGCACTTCTGTGGTGTCTGGGAGGAAGAAGCAGGCAGCAATTTCTGAGATGCTACTGTCCTTGTTTCCTTTTGGAGTCCTGTTGCCTTTCTGTTTCGATTTCCTCATCTTCTGAAAGTGGATAAACTGTGCTGATTCACCACTTGTTTATCAAGGTTTAACTAGTAAATGGCTACAGCTTATGTGCTGTGCAAATAGATGGTGTTACTATTTTGTTAGTGCATGTGAGTAAACATCTCTGTGTGAGTGCTTGTACTGGTGAGGTTCAAGGGGCGCTGCCTCCCACACAGCGCTCTTGCTGTTTGTCAGGATTGCAGGGAATGGACTGACCATGGCCAGGTGGATGCTTAGAGCTGCCCTGGCTCCATTGACATCACTGGAGTAAAGATACTTCACACCTGCCAGTTGTCTTTCCTTGTTTCCAAGTGCCAGTCACCATGATCTGAAGGAATGAGTGGGGGAAGAGGAAGTCTTGAATGTTAAAACCCAAGAGATGTGTTCAGCATGTATTCTTTCCTTGTATTGGGATGAGATGTTGCAGCCTGGATGTCACTGGCAAAATCCCAAGTACTTTGGCTGGGCTGTTGAATTCTACCCCTGCAACTGGGAAGTGATGCTTTCAGTAGAGCTTAAGTACCATCTTTGAAATTTAGTTAAACTTCTAGGAATAGCCCTTATAAATTAAGGTGCCTTAATTTTCAACATGGGCTGTGAGACTGTAAACTCTTGGGTCCTGTTAAACAGTATGTTCCCAGGCAACACATCTGTTTGCATTAGAATATTGATCCAAACATATATTTGGATCAAAAATATAATCAAAGTGCCACCACGCTTTTCAATCATGTTTGCATTTTTGTATCTAAAAATATGTTTTCTTACATACAATTATTCCACAGAGGCCAGTTGCAGTAATTATGGGTAGATGTGCAAAAGTCCTGTCTGTGAAGCACACAGTCAAGTTATCAGGAGATTGGCATGTCCTCTGGGCTGCTGTTATTACTTTACCAGTGAATGAGGAAGAATTTGCTCCCCGTTGTATATTTGACAATGAAACCCTTCTTAAATTCTTCCTCAGAGCCAAGTACAAGGCTGTCTTTTAATAAAAAATGTGTTTTTACCCATGTCTATATTTATTTCTTGCAGGAATGCACATACTGCTCCAAGAGCCACCCACATCCTTCTGTATACAGGGTGTATTTGCATTTGCAGTCAGTCCCAGTGCAAATGTGGGAAGGGGAAAAATCCAGTGTCTTCTTTAGAGTTGGTTGTCTTTTCCATCACTAGAATTACTTGGAGGCTATCTTGGTCACTCATTCAGTTAAGATCTGTTGTATTACTTTTTCTGGAAATACGTGCCATGTCAATAAGACCATAGCTATGTTGTTACTTTTAAAATCTCTATTACAAATGTTTGGGTCAAGAGGAAAAAAGGAATTATTTTGGTTTTAAAATGCAAACCGTTTGTCCCTTGATTTCTTTTTCTTCTGCTGTCACAGTGTAGGGGACCACTTGAGCAAGAGTTTAATTTTAAGCATGTGCAGCAATCTTTGGGAATTCAAGGGGATGGGGCATGTGCTTAATGCTTTTTTGAACAATGTTGCTTTTCAGAATTGAAGGCTTTGTAGGAAACCTGATCCTTTAAACTGGCTCCTGTTTATGTACATTTCAATTTTATAATATTGTAAGTTTTTCTCTTCTTTCTTCAATATCCTCAAAGCTACATCATATAATGGAAACAATACTGGTCATGCCACTTGCAATTACTGAAGTAGGCAGTGAATTTTTTTTTTCTACAGTAACTGGGGAAATATTGTAAGTCATAGATTTACAAATGTTTTCCCAGGAGAAGTCCACAGTAGTTAGCTGCAAAGAATGGCACAAGTTTGGTTTACCCATAAAAGGGTGGTCATCTCAGCAGGTCAGTAGTGTTTTTCAAAGATGTACTGTTGATTTTAAGCTAGCTGGTAATTTATTCCCTGAACTCTAGCTTAAAAAAAACCAATGCAGGGTAAATATTGAGTATAATAAAGGCCATGCTGCCATTCAGTATGTGCAATGCCCTCACCTTCCCTCTCCCACCAGCTTCTCTGCATTGTTGCTTTCTGCATTTCTTGTAGGGCATGAGCTGACCTCCACGATTATTTATGGAGGTGTTCAGATAAGCCCTTTTTTCACAGGCAACACACATACACACACTCACAAGGACTGTTACAGTTTGAATTTATATTGCAAGTTCAGCTATCACTTCCTCTGTTCCCACCCTGCCTTTTGGAAAGATATCCAGTCACATGATACGCTTGTAAAAAAAGCTTGCTGATTGAGGAAGGATGCAGGAAGGATATGGTTTTGCAGTGATTGCATAAGTGTTGTGTAGGACCTGAAGTCTTGGGTTTATATGAGGATGAGTTTAGATGTGAATTTCAAAGATTTGTTTCTTCTGATTTTTGAATAAGTTATAACTCCTGAATGGTTTGCCTGCTGTAGAGAACCATGGACTAACCTGTGTTAATGGGATCCTTTATGCATTAACATGGTTATCAATACATAATCGGAACCCTGGATTCCCTGCCTCTGCTCCGTCAGAGATCTCAAAATTTTTTAAGAGAAATTGCCTCAAAAGTTTCTTTTTGAAATTATCAGATGCAATCATGTTTTAGCAAATGTACTCCCCATCAAAGTCTCTGGAGGAGTTTTGGGATTTGCATAAGGAGAGTGCTCAGGCTAGCACAGAGATCTTTCCAAATGATGCTGTGTTCCCCCTCAGTGAAGTCCTAAGACCGGAAGAGCCCAAAACTTCACGTCACCTATTGCTGTAATGAGAGTGTATTTAGTGCTATGCAGTGGGGGAGCTGGAGCATGGAGGTTTGTATTTTAGAGGTTTGGTTTGGTCATTCCACCTTCTGCCAACATCTAACATCTGTATTTATTTTTTGAACTCTTCTTAGTGGATTGGATGCATCTGTTCAGTTCCAAGAATAATGCTTGATTTCCTGAATTTATAGGTTGCAATAAAATCCATTCGTAAGGACAAAATTAAGGATGAACAAGATATGGTTCACATCAGACGGGAGATTGAGATCATGTCATCCCTCAGCCACCCTCATATCATCACCATATATGAAGGTTAGTGAATGTGATTTTCCTCCCTGACTGCTCTGTTACATTCTTGCAGACCTGATGTTTATGTTTCTTGAGATCCTGCACCAAACCAACCCCTACTCCTTGTGTAATCCATCCCTTACCAACGAGACTGTCTTGAGCACTGCCTTCCCTCTGAGCTACCAGTGTTTCACAGATGCATAAACCTTTTCTTGGAAGAGCTTCTTCTTGTGTGAGTTGACTGTGCCGATTGCGGGTGGGAGATGGTTGCATGTATCGCCTCATGTCTTTGCTCCCACTGCACAGTGCAGTTTCATTTCAGCCTCGCTCATGAACCAGCCTGATGTCTGTTTCTGTTCCCAGCCCCTAAACTAGTCCTTGTTTATTTTCCCTGGACTGCACAGGACTGCTCTTATCTGCTCTAGGACTTTATTCCTCCTTTACCTGCCAGTTCAAGTTGCTAGTTCTGTCATTGCAGCTTTCCACCCTGAATACCAGCATCCACTTCCTGTCCGCTTCTGCACACTTCTCTATCAGTCTGGTGGCTGGCTTACCATTCCTGTTTCCTTATCCTGTCTTCCTCCTCTACCTCCTTTCTTCCTGGGACACAGCTAGGAAGATTTGCCAGTTTGTTTATGTCCCAGCACTAGCTGGACGGTTCAGGCCGTGTACGTGCTAAAAGACACCAGCCAAAAGGTCTGTTGCTGCAAGGAGGGAGGCTGCCTGTTGGACCTGGGATGTAGATTCTAGAGGTTCAGAGGGACCTGGGTCAGGCGGTCTTGTCCCTGGGGATCACCCCTTTTCCTCTGTGAAGAACAGGAAGCCTGAGTGTAGCCATACACGTTTCCATAGCTGTGAGGTAAGTGCAGAAGGTGATGAGATGTGTATGGCAGCTCTGCTCTGAGAGTTGATACGACAGATTAAAACAAGGGCTGTCTTGGCGTACTGTTACACCATCGCATATTGAGTTATTCAAAAGCATGTTCTTGTACTTGAAAAGAGATGAGTATCTGTCTTTTTATTGAATAAACTCATAAAAGGATCTGGGAACAGAAAAGGGGAGGGATGCTGTGTCAGCATGTGGGTTGCAAATGGAACAATAGTTACTTGAAATGTGGATGGGAACTCAGGAAGAAAAAAATATTAAGCATGCTGTGGTTCTTTGGCCAATTGCCTTTCTCATCCTTACTTTAAATAGTTTTTACTGAGTTAAATATTTGTAAAAATGAAAAAGATTACAGCATTTTTAGGAAGCAGACACTGAGTCCTGTGGGAGCAAAACTTCCCGCTCCGGCCCTGCGGAGGGATGAGCAGTGCTTCCACAGCGGAGCCAATTGAGCTCCATGATGGAGAATTCCTCTTGTCTGAGGAGGATGAGCACCTATGTCAGGTTCTGGTGTGTTTTCCAAGGAGTCAGTCAGTATTTGGCCTGGAGCAGCCAGTGCTGTAACTTAGATATGGTAGCACTGGGAAGATGTGTGGTTGTGCAACCAAACCCAGGAACTGCCCAGAGGTGAGCGTGTGAGCTCAGGGGCCCTTGAGTGTGTGCTTCACTTGAAGCTGAAGAGTACTTGTTGTGAAGTTAAGGGGCTACATCAAGGACTGAAGTATTTGCATCCTCTTGAAATTGGATTTTAAACACAGAGCTATTCCTCTTGAGTGATGCATAGAGAGTGATAATACTGCTATCCCCTGACACAAAATGTTGAAGTCAGTAAATCCTAAGAGATGGGCTTAATCTCCCCAAAATTAAGCAATCCAACATTGCTACAGTTGGTGTATGCTGCAAGTCTAGTGTCACTCTCTGGTCAAGAGAGTTCAGCATCTTCACGGGGTGGTTAGCTCCCTCCTGGGAGATGGTTTTTTTTTTTTGGGTACGTGGGAAAAAAGACATATTGGAAGCTCCTGTTGGAGTCTAGCTGACTAACTTAGATCAGATGCTTGACTTTAAAACTGAAGCCACCCTAGATATTTTTTTCCTCCTGTCTCATAAATTTTTACTGTAGGTTTCCAGACTGTCACTGCATGTCTGACAGCTCTCTCTGTAGGTGCCAGGTTGCACAGATAAACGTAGCTGGGCAATGCTGGATGTCCCTGTAATAATCTTTGAAAGCTCTTTGTATTGCATTTACAAACACGTGTTTTTCTTAAGTAGGATCTTGTTTAGGTATCCTTTTGACCTTCCTGCTAATGGCAATTAACCTCTGAATTTGTCTACTTGATCTACGTGTCAACTTTATCTTTTTTATTGATACCAAGCAAATTCAGATGTGTGGAAACCAAGCTTTCCAGTTTAGAGGTACTTCTTTGTAACCTAATCATAAGGCATGTACTTTGCCCATTACTGCCAGGGCAGATGTACAGTTGTGACTAAAGAAATTCCATCCTCTCAGCAGGGCTGTAATTGGCAATCTGTCGAGTGTGGCTGTAAGGGAAGTGCTCCTTTAAGTGACTTTAAACTCCTTGAAAGGAACTGGATAAACAAAGTCAGCTTTACTGGCAGTGTTCTGATTTCAACACATAAATTTTAATTTATAGAATAATGCCTCTGTCCATTCATCTATCTGTCTCTCCCCTGCCCCTCGTCCTTCCTTTGCCCTATTGCTTTTTTGCCTTGAAAACTCCAGGATTTTATAATAAAGCCTTTGAGAGCTAACGTATTTTTCCAGGGGTAGCTTGAGTGTAAAATCTACCTCATCTGGCAATACTTTATAAAAGTTAAACCAGGGAAGGAACATTCTGCAAACATTTAAACACGTGTTGGGCCAATCATGAGGGTGAAGTTACACTTGGTACATTTAGGAGTGAGCTCTTGGGTCTTTGTAGTGTGAAATACAGTTGTCTGCGTGACTGTTTCTGTGCTGAAAGTTGTCCTTGGTCAGCATAACCATAAAGAAAAGTCTGCCCTTTTGCAAAATGCACTTAAAGGTGAACAGACTATTAGCTAATGTGTTTGTAGAAATAGTTTGCTGAAGATCTTCCCTGGAGAATGAATAAACATTAGGAGCAAAATTTGGTGCCAGTGGAACATGATGGCATTAACGTAAACGAGTAACTGAAGGAAAGTGTGTGCTGAAGTGCTCTGCTGAATTGGGGCCAGGATGCTTGCAAGAGTGCTGCACCCTTTGCATTAAGAAGACACAAAATATGGATCTCCCAAGATGCACTTCTTACTCTTTTTTTCTAGGTTGCATTTTTGGTGCTATTAAGAAAAAGCAGAGATATTCTCCATCATGTTTCTGCCAGTCCACAATGGCTTGAGCTAGGTTGCATGCTTAATCAGGAGACTGGTTCAGCTCTCCTTTCAAACGCCAAAGGCAATGGGAGATAATCTGACAGTGTGTAACAGCAGTGGCATAGTATTCCAGGATACTCACTGCTCTTGCCAAATACATGTTCAATCTCACATTTTGTGCCAGACTTCATGCAACAAAGCATAAACACACTTGGTGTTGCACACACACACGTAGGCCTGTCTCCAGTGTGGGAGGCTGTGTCAGTCAAGTCACCAACCATATCATCAGTAAAATCATCTGCATTGTCAGAAATCTGCCTGTGTGGCAGCTGTTAAGGTGTGTGGGCATGTGCCATTGCTGAGGAGCTGCATCCCTGCAGCAGCACCGGCTCAGACAAGTGTCTCCCGCCCGTCAGCTGCATGTGGGCCTCAGGGTGGGGCAGCAGCCAGGGGCCAGGGTGGTGAAACAGTCACCTATCAGGCTGTGATGGTTCCGAGCAATCCCAATCTCTGTCCCAGCCTTTGACATCTCCTGGTTTTCAGACATAATCCAATCAAACTTTGGTGCCTAATGACCTCACCCCTTCTGTGGGCAAAACACCTGAAAAAGCTGCAAGTCCCTTCAAACATCACGTGGACGACTGGGCTTTAATCAAGAATGTTGGAGGTTGGAAAGCTGAAATGATTCTTATTTTTGGCCAAGAGAAAGTACTTCAGCAGTGATACTGTTTAACCACATTTCTAATTGATTTCCTCTAATTATGTAGGCTTTTGACTTTAGAGTGCTTTATTCTCATTGTTTTCAGTTGATAACATCCAAGAACGTCAAGTAATATTTCAAGTGTCTGGAGATACTAATGAAACAAGAATAAACAAACTTAACTCTTTAGTTACTATACCCCAGCTTTATGAATTTCCTGTCATTCAGGGTGATCACCTAAACAGGACTTCATTGGACATGACATCAACTCAAATGTGTGAGATCACAGGCAGGCCCAGTTTAAATGTCACTGGTTGCCAGCAGTGGTGAAATTTATTTCCAGCTTCCCATTTACACAGTCCTACCATAGCAATGTAAATATTTGCTTCTCTGAAGTTCCTCGACAGTTTAAATCATAATTTAAATAAAAGGGAGATAGCTCTTGTGCTCTTTGCTGAAACAAAGACAATTAGTGTAACATGTTATTGTGGCCAAATTAACAACTGTCATTTTGCCTTCCTTTTAAAGAGAAAACCATCATAATCTGCATACCCTCAGTCTTGCTCTGTGAGAAACAACCTCACCAAGGATAATAGTTCCCATTCTGATTTAATCTCCTCACTGGGAGTAAATTATAGCATGCTGTCTGATTTTAAAAGATTATTGCAGAATCTTAACTACATTCCTTTAATTTAGAAGGAGATGCAATTTGGCTGATTAAGGCCGTAATTCAGGAAAACAATTTAACACAAGCTTAGCATTAAAACACATGGTTTATATCTTGATATCTTCAATTGTAATTAAGCGTATACATATAATTGGTTTTCTCATTGGAGCTGGGATATTTTCATGTGTACTATATGCTCTGTTAAAAACAGTAATAAAATACTACTGCTACTAAAAAACCAGCTAAATAAAAATTATGCCAGGGGACTGTAAACCAGTGAAAAACACAAAAGCTGAATCAGGCTGAAATTCTAATGTAAAAGACAGTTTTCAGTACTCGCATGATTTTTGAAGAATAATTCAAGGCTTATTACACAGGTGAGGTAATTGGGTCATACATGAATTTTCTGAATGAAAAGGTTATTCTAGTCTGCATCTCCAAAATTAAAAACAAACTCGCTTGTTCTTCTGATTTGGCTGACCTTTAATAAAAGAGCGTTTTGTAGCAGTGGAAAGGTACTTCTGTCTGCGGCTGTTAGGAGAGTAATAAAAATACCACTGAATGGAAAGACACCAGATGGAAGGAATGTCAACATACTGGAACTAATTTAGGAGATTGCTCTGATAGAGAGCAAAGGCATGAGGAGAATTCAAATGGTTCCAGTGCAAAGAGATTGGCCGCCCCTCTTAAACTAACAAACTAAAATCCTTACCCCAGGGTTACATGTAAACCAAGTGGAATCAGCCCACAAGGAGGTAGTCCTTTGAGGGGGGGGAAGAATCCACCCCCCCCAGCAGTCTCTCGGACTTTAGTGTTCTGTGAGCTTGGAGGAAGGACAAAAGCCTCCTGCTTTTTTTTTGATTTTGGTAGTAAGTCAGTCCAAAGCCAGCAGTCATAATAGAGAGGTGTACTGTGTACCATTAAACCTTTCTGACTGATGTTGGCAAAACCATGTCCATCTGGGCTTTCAATAATTTTAGGGTGAAGCATGTCTTAGCAGTGAAGAAATGTAGTATGTTCATTTAGTATCAGACTTGTCCCATGAGTTTCAGAGGAGGTGACTTTGGTGTAGCTAGAGGGGAAAATTTGGCAGTAGGGTTGAAAAGAAGTGCTGATGAACAAGAGGTCAACCAGCACTATTTGGAAAATGGAAGGCTGTAGATAGAAGCTGAGTTCATAATTTCGCAGCCTCTAAATATAAATAAGTGGAGAGATTATATACAAGAACTATTACTATAGCAGAACAACCTGTGAAAGAGAGACAGATTGTTCACATTACAAAATGTGCTTTTGTCTCAGATATGTCTTCGATAGCGAGAATTGAAATTCTTTACCGATTTCACATTTATGTTTTTCAAGGAACTTTGAAGTCAGCAGATTTGGTTTCAATTATGAGCCTGGAGGTATAGACTTTGTCACTTTTAGAAAAGAAACAAACACATGAGCACTAAGGGTGAGGTTTATAGAAAAGTAAGAAATCTTTGACCCTGTATCTTAAGCACCCTTTGCTGCTTGAGTTCCCAAGGCTTTTGGGGTGACCAGACAAGCCCAAGTAAGTTTGTAGCCCCCTGGAAAATGCTGTTTCTCCACGTTGCTCTTGCCAATGTCGTAGTCCTTTGCTCATCTCCTGGGAATACAATCACGTTGTTCCTCACACCTTGAGGTTTATGCTGTTCCTACTCCTGGCTCCTGATGTGGTCTCACGCTGCTGTTCCTGCTTCCTCCCCTGTGGCCACATAAAGTGCAGTCATCTCCACAGTCAATCTTTGAACCAGCAGGCTCTGTCTGCTAAGGAGTAGTAGTGATCTGCAGGCACTACTCTACAGCAGCACTTCGCTGCTATGGCTGAGGCAGTGCAGCAGCCCTCCTGCCACACCCAGGTCTTGTTGCAGCGCTCAGAGTAACTCAGCTTGCAGAGTGATGAAAATAAACACAGTGGCTCAGAAATAAATAATGCACAGCCGGTAGCTAGCATTTCTCCTGCTGCTGTCCCCTCTAATAGGTGAAGCTCATGCCTTGTATGTAAGCAACCCCCTTTCTTGATTCTTAATTGACAGGCCATCTCCGCTGCTATCCATGTCTGGGTGTTGGTACTGACAGTTCTCCACTTACCTAATTTGACTAGCCATTTACAGAGTATTGATGGTTTGAAAAAAGCTAAAGCAGCGCCACCTTACTTGTACATGGCCTCCTTCCCTTGACTTCGCTCAGGGCTGAGGAGTAGGCTTGTATGACATGGCTGTCCCAGAAGTAGCAAGCTTTGGGAGGTTCCTGGGGTTCAGCATCCTGCCAAAGCCATGCTTCTCTGCTGGCAGTAGGTGCAGCCAGGGTTCAGGCACACTTGTAGGTGGGAGTGAGTTTCAGAATGAATATGCAGTAGGATGGCAGGTATTAAATCATCTGCAGCAAAAACAAAGAGTGAACCAAGCAGTCCCAGAAGCTATATGGAGGCAACCCATCCGTCATCAGCCCACAGGTTACAGCCCAGGTGCTAACAGGGCAGTATATTTATTACCTCATTATTTTTTGCCGTAAGTCAATCCAGCCTTTAATTAATGCCTTCCTCTCTTCCCCCAGCCATTGGCCACAAGGCTTTCTTGAGCATATGTTTATAAAACTACATGCTGTGCCCAGAGGGGAAATTCAGAAGTGCCTGTGTGAAACCTGCCTGACATCCTAAATACTACTGTGAAAATTCATAGTGTACTTGGCTGATGGTGTGTGACTTGCCAGAATACCACCTTGTCATGTGCCTGATAGTCTTGACCACTGAATTCTTCTTTAAGGCTGTGTGTGTGTATAGATATAAATCCTACTGCCTTTCAACCTCCTCTTCCTTCAATCACAGCCCTCGTTTTAGATTTTTTTTGTCTGCTGCTCAGTTCCCTCTCTGCAGGAAGTAGCTGCGTGCCCACTCAGGAGGTTCAGCTGATACGGTGGAGGTGCTCTGACGTGAAATGATGCAGTTGTAAAAAATACCTCCCCATTCACCTCTGCTCCTGGGTGGAGAAACGAATTGCTGTTTAATTCTGTAATCATTCAGCTATAGAGATGGTGCAGAGGCCTCCATAATGTCACCTAAGTTCAAGGATAGTTTCCCTCTCAAAATTTTCCCTCATAAAGAAGAATGTGCCAGTGAACTGAAAGCCAAATGTGAGTTCCTGGAACAATTCTGTTCTTGTAGATTCTATTGTGGCTTTTTGACAAAAGTTTGAAATTTGGAACAGGGATTTACGTTTTCCTAAATTCAGCTTGATGGTAGTATCTCAGTTTCTTAGAGGATGTAAGAGAAAATTTGAAATGGAAAGTATCTTTGAATGCGTATTCCTCCAAACCAAATGCTTTCCAGCTGATTTATGTAGAAATTGTGGAAAATACATCTGGATCAGGACCTGCATTAATATGGCGGATTTGAGTCCAAAAAAAATAAGATTTTAGAATTTAAAACTTCAGAACATCAAGGATGATTTGAGAAAACTCTTAGGACTGAGTAATGAAGGCAAAACTTTAATAAAAACACAGCCTGGAAGAATGCTGTATCATGGCAGGGCTGCTATTGCTGTTATTGTCATCAGCAGCACTGGACATCTGGTAGGGCATCAGCTTTTGGGGGAGTGGGGCAAGAAGAGCCAAGGGCAAATGTGCCTCTGAGCTGAGGGTGGTCCTCAGTTGGAACTGCTTGGGATGTGCATTCCTGTGAAAGTGCCCTGAGATCGTGGCAGCTTCACCTATATGTGCGTGATACAGAAACCCCTAACTCATGGAATCAGCTGGGGTTTTGGGGTAATTTTATTGGTGTTGTTGTTGTGTGGTTTATGTGTTTGTTTTAAATCAGATCTCTTATATAAGAGGATTTTCATTGATTTGTCTCAGCTTACTAAAACAATTTATTTTTGCCTTCTTAAACAAGCTTGTACCTAACAAGCCTTTCCGAGCTTAGAGAAGCAAATGTGCGCCTTACTGTTTTATTGGTAACACATCACAGCACTTCCCTGTGTGACACGGCGCATGTTCAGTTTTTCCCAGACAGTATCAGTCTGTCATTCTTGGAGAGGATATTGTATGTATAATCCATCCAGAGACGGCTTTTCCAGTTTCCGAAGTTTATTGCTAATGAGGATGCACATAGGATGTAATCGCTGGCAGCAGCCTCTGCTTCGGGGTACAGTGAGGCCAGCAGACAAGTAAGCAGCCAATTTTATCTGGCTGTTTTCTCTCCCTTTTATCAGAGCTGTTTGGCTGGGGTTCAGGGGTGTTAGAATGAACTGCAGAGGCTTTGGCTTGTAGATTTGAGTGGCAAGGTGTGAGAGGACATGAGACAAAGCCTAAGAGAAGCAAATATCTGCGTGTTGAGAGAGGTAGCTTCGCATTTCACTGCAAAAGCTGAAGCTTAATTCTGTTTTTCATTAAATCGCCAAAGACTACTGGCTGAGCTTTGATAAAGAGATATAGGAAGGCATCATT
The DNA here is from genome assembly GCF_029207755.1 of Chamaea fasciata. Lineage (NCBI taxonomy): Eukaryota > Metazoa > Chordata > Aves > Passeriformes > Sylviidae > Chamaea > Chamaea fasciata. Next base: position 61,316,894 of record NW_027094090.1, on the reverse strand, counting down.
ACAGTAGGGCTGGTCAAAACTAGCATCTGTTTGTAATAAACCCTTTAACCTCATTAATTTGTACATGCCTTGCTGCCAGTGTGACCAGTACTGCCACAGATAAAAAGAAAAGGAAAATCACCATGTTTTCATATAGCAGTGGTTATTTATGGCAGGTTCAGGAAGTTTCGAGTGGGTTGCAGTGGATTTTTGGTGATAAAAGAGAAGAGCTATTTAGCAGCCAGCAATTCCAGGCTATTAACAGCCTGCTTTACTAGATTAAATATTAGTTATCTGCCACTCACAGTGAAGTCCTTGGCAGCATGTGACACAGCGTACTCTCAGCCCCAAAGAGGAGTCGGGCTGTGACGTGTATGAGATGGATTTTCCTTGCTCTGCTTACGCTGGTGTTGTGCGTTGCTGCCGGCTCTGCGCAAGTGACAGAGGATTACAGCATGCAGTCTGTGACATGTGGTGGGACATACGGCAGGGGCAGGGGATAAGGGAGCTTGAAGAAGACTTGGTTGCATGAGACAGGGTGCAGAGCTCCACTGACAAGAGCTGAACAGCTCTGCAGGTGCTGCAGCCACAACAAGCTCAGGTGTCTGTGCCCGCCGTGCTGTCACACAGAGTTGGGATGGAGGAGGACACATCAGTCTGTTCACTTGCTGGATTTTGGTGGTAGGTGAAAGCCAACCAACAGTCACTGTAAGCTAAATGGCAATCCTGTATCAGTCATCGAAGACAAGAATTCATTATGCCTTCTATGAACCCTTTCCAAATGATACGAGGGCTCCTCTTTGCTTCTGTCCTCTGGCCTCAAGTGGGCTACTTGTACGAGGAATTCCATGCTGGAGCAGGAGCTGGTGTTCATGTGTTACGGGCACGAGTGTCCACCTCACCTCTCTAGGATAAGTTGACTTTGCCGCCCTGTGACCCCATATTATTTGAGACAAAGAGGTTTATGTAGCCATATGAAAGAGAGGATAAGCTCAACTTCCTTCTCTTGGTCTAAAATGTTGTAATCTTCCTCTGGTAAAAAGTAGCTTTGGAACTTGTTTTTTTGCAGTGGGATTGTTACTACACCTTTCCTGCCCGCAGTGGTGGTCTAGGATGTGATCAGACATCCCAAGTCTTCTGCACTCTTTAAACGGTCAATTTTAAAATGTATTGAATCAACTGTGGTGTTTTTTCTTTGCTTCTGTGCAGTGTTTGAAAATAAAGATAAGATTGTGATCATCATGGAGTATGCAAGTAAAGGAGAGCTGTACGATTACATCAGTGAGAGGCGGCGATTAAGTGAAAGAGAGACAAGACACTTCTTCCGACAAATAGTCTCTGCTGTGCATTACTGCCACAAGGTGAGCAAAGGATTTCATAGTAAAAAATGCTGTTTCGAGGCTGATTACTGGCATATATATCAAAGCACGTCTGAGGCAACAGCAGTCATTATTAAATATCAGAGTATGTGATTTTATCAGTACAACAGGAGATGTCCATTGAAAGTGCTACACTGAACTGGTGCTTTTTTTTTCAAGACTAATGATGTTTTCCTGCGTTATGGCAGATACCAAGCACACCTTTACTTTAGACTTACCTTGCATTTTTACCTTTACAATAATTCTCCTGACATTAAAAACTGAAAAATTACAACATCAACTAGAGAAGGCATCCCATATAACCTCTACAGCATTAATATTAATGCATTCAAACAAATGTTAGTTTGCAATTTGAATATGCTAATAAACAACTTTCGAAAAGGAGATATAATATATGGAAGAAAAAGCCAAGAGAAAGCTATATGTTTCCTGTATGAGCTTTAGTACATACTCATTCTGGATAGGTAAAAGTAACTTCACCAGATGTAGTGGGAAAGATACCATTTGCTAATGACCTTATCAATCATGGTACCCACTTGGAATGACAAATTAAACCCAAGGTAGCTGACTGGCTATCATCATGGACCTTTTGTCCCTGTTTACGGAACAACTGCATAGAGGTGCAATGAGCAGCTAACACAATTTGAATTTGAATTCTTAAAACACTTAAGTCTCTACTTGAATTCTGATAAAAAAGGGGGTTTCTCAGAGTCCTCACTGCATAGTGCTGAAAAGCTGCAGTGCCATTCCCGATGCATTTAATTTTCCCAAGTTTCTGTATAGAATGCTCTGACCCAGACCCAGGCTGTTTGCTTCCATCCCTAACGTTTACAATCCTTTGAGATTAAAACTCCCCCAATCCACGTGGCTGCTCATTGGAGGAATGAGGGCTTTTGTAGGGGCTAACGTCATTCACAGATACTGGTTTCTGGTGCCTGGGAAGAATATTCTGCTTTCACACAGTGGGGGCAGGATCCAGGATGAAATTAAGTTCTGAAAAGACACCCCCCAGCCCTCCACCCCCCACCCTCCTGCTGTTTTAGAGTCTTTGTGGGAGGACAGATTCCAGTCATTCTTCCCTTAACCACACACCAAGTGACTAATACAGCGCCTTCCACTAGTCACTGGGCCATGAGTGTTATGACAGTGAAATCAGCCCTGAAATGTAGATGCAAAGACCACCCTGCCAGCTCACCTTTAATTTCCCCAATATTTTCTCATGCTCTTCCTTGTTTTCTCTTCCTTGTTTCAGAATGGTGTTGTCCACAGGGACCTAAAATTGGAAAACATTCTTCTTGATGACAATTTTAATATTAAGGTAGGATTCTTTTTCTGAGCTTCTCAGAATGGATTTGCATGTTTTATAACATTTTTACCCAAGGTATTAGAAGAGCCATTGTTATGGTAACAGCTGCTAAGCAACAGCATCTGGCAAGAAGCTCAGAGGTTTGGAGGTTGGGGGAAGACACCACTGATTCCCAGTAATACACACTAAATGAAACTTTGCATACTTTGGAGGAGAAAACCCTTTTCTGCCACGTAAAGTCCACAATTCCCAATGCAGTATCTGCCCACTGGTAGAAAACAGCAGAGCATTTCGTGCAATCAGGCTGTTTGTACAAATGATATTATTGCTGGCTGTTTCTGGGGCTAGGAGAAAAACTGTTCTGGTCTACAGGGTTCAAGTGCCTCCTACAGAACAGTCTAAATGTTCTTTTGATCATGGCTGGAAAATAAGCAAGTAGAGTTTCAAAATAAACCTAGTAAAGCACATGTGCTTCATTAGGAAATGGCCTTGGAACTTCAGACACAAACGTATACTTTGGATAGTGATGTCAGTGATGTCATTTCCATGCCATTTCTCCCCAGTGAAAGCATGGGAATGACCTTTATTCCTGTCTTTTTCTTCTATTGTTTATAGCTGTAGCACAAAGTTAAATAATTCAGAGATTTAATTTCCAGAGTAATTTCCTATATATATACTATCTATATTCCTCTATAAAATAAGTGTAATTTCCAGGTGGCTGAACCTGTTTCAACTTTGTTCCTCCTTGGATAGCTGGATGTAAGGGTGGCTGGATGTGCTCATCCACGGGCAAACAAGCTGAGGGAGGAACAACAAAGAGTTTCTGCTGATGCTTGAGCATCCTTATTTAATTAAAAAAGTAATCAAGGAGCTACTTGCACAGCCCAGTACATAAATCGACTAGGTCTTCCTTTTCTCTCTCCTGAAAGCCCCGGGCCTGCAGGCACAGCCTTCTGTGCCTTGCACTGGAGAGTCTGTCTTCATTTCAAGCTGATATGCAATGGAAACGGAAAGTAACATGTGGTAGCTGCCATCTGTGTAACACTGATGACAGAAGCTAACTTGAATCAACTAGTGGATTAAAGGCACATAAATATGTGGTTTCCAAAAATAGTCTTTTACAGAAGGCCCATCCAATGCAGCATTTGGATGTTTTGCTGTTAGCATCCAGCATTGGAGCAGACCTCCTCTCTCCTGTTCCTACAGGGACGCTGTCTGCAGCAGCCAGAGCTGTTCTCAGCAGCGCTGGAAACAAAAAGTAGCCTTTCTAGGACATTGTATACGAATCAGGCTTCCGCAGGCAGGATGACCTTTCTTTCCACATTACATGCCAAACTATCTTCCCAGCTAATCAGAGAATTCTTGAGAGAAAAGAGGAATTTGTGGAATTTGCTAGCTGTAGAGGGCTGGATCTTTGCACTGTGGTCCTCATGTGCAAAACCAATCACTTCCTCAAGCCTCTGGGGAGCTGAGCTTTGTCAGACTGCTCTACTCCTGCCCCTCCCGCCTTTATGGGAGTCGTTCGTCTGTGGGTAAAGCAGAAGGATGGGGCAAGGACAGGTAGCTTTGTTTGGTCCACACTTGGAGCTGACCCAGGGGCTTCAGAACCTCAGATGCATTTTAGCTGCCATAGCAAGTGCCACTGCTGTGGAAGAAATTCAGGTAGCTCTCCCTCCTCACATAACCTTCCAGACACTTGGATGTCCTTTTCTTGAGAGTTTCCCTTTCCGGACACGTGTTGTGTTTAAACTGCTGTAGGTATTTTTCGTGTTTCCTGCCTTTCCTCAGCTGCATCTCTTCAATGTTAAGGCCTCTGAGCAGGCAAGACTGCCTTGGCATGGGCAAGGGGCTTCTTTGCTGTCCCCTAGTCACTTCTTCTGCAAAGGGTCTCATGAAACTGAAAAACAGACTGAACTCAGGAAGGTATAGATATTTCGTACATCTTACAGTCAATAGTGTTTGAATTTGGATTGCTTCAAGAGGTGTCTTTTGGCACGTTTTTCTTTGTGCTCTCTTTTTTTTAAACCTTGTGACTAAGATCAGCTTTGAATGCTTGATGTTAAGCATACAGCCACTATTTCCCTGATGCTGAAGCTTTGAATATGTTGCTGTGGTTTCTGTGTTACTTGCACAGAGTTTTCTTCCCACTTTTTCTTTGTTTCACTAAACAGTAACCGTTGGCAAGGAAACACATATGGAACTGAAAATTATTTATTAGGAGTAAATTTATCAGGTCCTCATTCTGAGAGTATATGCATTTGTTCAGGCAGAAAAAAATGCAGTTTGGGGTTTGGTATTGACTGAAGGCTTCAAATACTCAGGGGAAGGCATTTTCTAGAAATGGATTGATAGTCTTATATGTACTTTCCTAGTATTCATATTTCATTCAGTGGATTACAAACACAAAATTGGGGGTTTGATTTTAAGAATGAGAAAATTAAAGGAATCTCTTTGATCTTGGGTGCAATGTGCAATTAAATACATGTTTCTGATCAAGCCAGTGATCTAGGCATTATGATTTACAAAAACATGTCATAATAATGTGAAGAAAAAATAAGGTGTTGTAAAAAATGGATCCCTGTATATTAGCTAAAACAATACTTTTAAAACAGGAAACAAAGAGGACAAGTAATCCATTAGAAATTATTATCTGACCTAAAAGGCCGTTTTACATGTTACTACACTAACTTGGAAACCATTCTTAAGCTTTAGATAATTAAATGAAGGTCATAAAGGAGTGTATGAAGACATAAGAAGGGTGGGGTTTTTTTTGTTTTTAAGAGTTGTGATGATGAGTAAAAATCTCTGGAAGCGGAGTCATGTGTTAGAATACAGCAACAAGGAAACACCAGTGTCAGGAAGCAACAAAAAATTACACATTTTGAAGAGTTCTGCATATCCACAGGCCAGAGGTGAACTGCAATGAGACGAAAAAGGTGATCCGATCTGTGGTGTATTATTAGGTTTTTCATGGACTTCTTGTATGCAGTACTATTTCCTGCAGACTTTTACTGAAAACCACTAAATGCAGGAGACATAAATTAATCAAATGAGCTTTAAACACTTGTGAGACTGAACATCCTTGTTCACAGTATGGATGAGAATGGTTCCTGGGCTGGGAATTGCAGCTAAAAGAGATGTCTAGCAGAGGTTGACGTAAATGGTATGATCAACCTCAAAGTGATAGAAGAGTGGAACAATGCAAGTATAACGGTAACATAATCCTGATAACTGCACATTCTCTTGGGCTGGTAAGGGGACACCAATCAGACTAACCACTAAAAACCCATGAGGGTTTTGTATATACAGACAAAGTGTATGGAATTGGGATTTACTTTGCTGGAAGTTTCACCAACTGCACATACATTTCATTTGCTTTAAGAGACCTAACTATTTCTCTATCTGCAGTACAGAGAGACAGATTCTTAAGTGGGATAAAACTGACAATTTCCATGAGTGTGAACTGCGTGGAATTTATATTCCACACTTCAACAATAACTTACATCTGGTTTATCATAGCTAACAGCAAATATGAAACATACACTTCTGAAGCAAGGGGAATAAAAATCCACTTTTCTGCTCCTCCTGATTTAGGAAGTTTTTTTGACTTGATGTCTTAGTTCCATTTAAGTGCCAAGAACATGAAGTAATGTTGGCTTCTATTAATCTTGTTTTGGGGGGCATGACACTTTTAATGGGAAAAGCTGATAAACATCAGTCTGTGAGCATGGGAGTGGACTGTAACATAAATACTCTTTTCCTGAATGGTCAAAATGAAAACATGAATGCCCAAGTCTGAGAGTTTCTTAGAGTGAACAATGGTATGTGTATCCCTATATATATATATTCATGCACATCCACATGCATTTTATACATTCCGTGGTGTTAAGGGAATGTATTTGCATAAGGAATCACACTGTGCAGTGTTTGTCCTTGTCTTAGCTGCATCCTGAACTGAAATAAAAATCAATGACCAGCACGAATTTTTAACACTGAAATGATCCCATTCTTCCCTTGATTGACAGGGCACACTTCATAAGGCTTAAAACCAACTTCCTGCAAGCCAGGCAGGGTGACTTGATAAGAAAGTGGAATTTAAGGCAATTAAGTGTAATCTGAGCCATGAGAATATGTTTGCAGACTGCAATTCTACACCAGCTGTTTTCAATGACATTCCGACCATACAATGAAGATTTTACAAACCACATTTATTCGAGGGTTGAATTTTCTGCTGTGGGCTGATAATACGCTGTCTGGGGGACTGAGTGAATTCAATCTATGAATGAACATGGTGAGATGAATTAAAATAATGAACAGAAATCAGCTGCTCTTTGAGCAGGATGAATACAGATTGTCAGTAAAACACCTGCATAAGCAGAACATCAAAATCGGGAAGAGTGAAGCATGAAATCTCATGTTTGACTTGTGACTTTAAAAATTGTGTAAAAAGGATATATTTAAAAAGTTTGTTTTTCTAATGTGAAAGTATCTAACAACTATATATCTATTTATGTCTGTTTAGAAAGCATATATATGTTCCTATTTTGGTCTCAACTGTGTCATTTTTCAGTGTAGCTGTACCAGTTGAGGAAGTTGAGACAAAGACTTTACCTCTTCCAAGAGTTCACTGAACATTGTAATTCAACAGGTATTAGAGGCATCGATGATGCACCTTTTGGAAAGCCAAGAGTGAATGATGGTGCTGGCAAATCCTTTTGTGTCCCATTCATTTTATGTTTTCTTGAATTTTCTCTTGTAAAAATTCCTGGGATTTAATTTCTTTCTGGTAGAAAATACATGAATAAGGTGAAGAAAACCCAGAGAAAACTGTCTTTTGTATCTACAATACCTTTTTTATGCCTGTGCTTTATGTCTTTTATGTAGGGATTATGTTGATTGTGGGCAATAATACAAGTATCTCTGCGAAGCAGAAACATTTGGGTTTTAAACAAGATGAAAATGAGAGGTGTTGCCTTGTGCTAGGGAAACAAAGAAAATGTAGAGGTTGTGGGAGTATTTAGAATTGCCGTCCTCAGCCTTTGTTTTGTAAGAACAAGAACAGGGAATTGAAGTAAACAAAATATTTGGACCGGATCCTGCAATTCCTACATGGGCAAAATTCCCAACAGTCCCAAGGGAAGTTTTGTTTGTGTTGGGAAAGCCGGATTTGGGCCCATTGTTTCCAGTTAGGAACCAGACTTGTGTTTATTATCTTGTGATAGACATCTCATGGGTTTAACAGCTCAGATTCGTCAGCCCCATGTCCCTGAATCTGGAGGAGAGAGTGGGTGCCTCACTTTGCCTCTCGTTCAGGCATAGCTACATTGCAGATGATTTCAAAAATCACTTTCTTCAGTAATGCTTAGCTGTCTCCCTCCTCCTGTTGATGTTAAAGGTCGTGGATTTTGGCTGGCATGTGTGTGATAAGAAGGGTGGTACTTTCTGCTTGCTTTCCTCTGGTATTAATGACTATACAAGATGAAGAGCAGTCAGTGGACAGCAGGCTTCCCAGTATGAGATTTCCTTTGCAAGCATATGCAATTCATCCAGGATAAAATTACCAGCTGATGGTTGTGCAGTTGGTGGCCTTTTTGTGAATGAACCCAAAGCATCCATGTTCCTAATCACAAGGACTTAACCTGGGAACCCTTCTTCTCTGAGGGATCTTTAGAGAGAAAAGTAAAATTCACTTTGAGGTCCTTGCCTTGTGGCAGAGACAAATATAGCTAAGTCTTTCCTGATAAAGGATTTTTTGTTACTTTAAGAAATCATTAATATTAAAATGCCTTGTGCAATTGTATTTGCAGATTGCTGATTTTGGACTCTCCAACCTTTATCATAAAGACAAGTTTCTGCAGACCTTTTGTGGAAGCCCACTGTATGCTTCCCCTGAAATAGTTAATGGACGACCTTACAGAGGCCCAGAGGTAAGAAGGGTCAGTTTTTCTGTGGTGGGATGGGGATGTCTTTAATGATAATATTTGTGAGGGGTAGTCTTAATGCAAATGTTACTGTACATGTGAGTTCACTTGGGTTTGTCCTGTATTTGAAGTTCTTAAGCTGCTTCTTTTGTTTACAGTGCCTGTGGATGGTTAGCAGGATGTTAAATACCAGTTTGCTCAGCAATAGGTGCAGCTGGACACGGTTCTGCTCTTGTGGTGCTAATGGCATGGAGAAGACCAGGGATCAACTTTCCTGGGCTTACACGTGTTGTGTCTGTATTTCAGGTTGACAGCTGGGCCCTTGGTGTATTGCTTTACACTCTGGTTTATGGAACGATGCCCTTTGATGGCTTTGATCACAAAAATCTCATCAGGCAGATCAGCAGTGGAGAATATCGTGAGCCAACACAGACCTCAGGTACGAAAAAGGAGGGAGAGCCATGTACTGAGCTGACAGCAGTTCAGAATGGAGCATTTTGTTCGGCCCCTTCCAACATGTTACAGTGTCATATTAGAATGATGTACACCAAAAATAAAATCTCATTCCCCTACTGAGTTCATCTGCTATAAATTCCCATCTGGGTACAGCACTTTCCAAAAGCCCTTTTGAAATTAAAATTTTGTAGCAGATAGATTTTGTTGCCTTGGGGGAGCTGTAATGGGCTCTTTTAAGTAGATCTGTGGCAGTGGAAGGTCTGTTAGTTATTGCAATTGGAATTGTTCAGATGAGTTGTAAACTGCTACAACAGACTGGTACAGAGCAGTCTTCTCACTACGCTGTGGGCTATCATAAGCAGAGAGAAGGTGAATGGTCAGAGCAACAGAGCCTCTTATTAAAGAAGGCAGGCCAAAAACTGAATTAAAGCCACTGTGTTCACGCTGGCTTCTAGGATAGCACATTAAGCAGTCACCTGACGGAAAAGTAGCAGCTAAGTCTGGCTCACTGATAATAATTACTCCTTTCAGCCTTAAATATCTATGCAAATATTATATTCAAAGGAATATTTATCTTGTATCGGCTGTTTGTCATTCCTTTCAATTTTCTGTCTTCTTGCTCTCTGAACGAAAAGAAACCTTTACAATACACAGAAGACTACACTGTTTGTGGAAAAAGTAAATACAGAAGCAGTAATGTGTAGATTATTTGAAATATCCCAATTCAGTTTTATTTTCCTCTAAGTTTTGTCATTAGAGCCAATAGGTTGGTGACTTCCTTCATTAATATGGAACTATTCACTGTCTAATACAGTACAAACCTTAATTTATTGGATAGCCCAGTGTACATTTTCTAGAGTGAATCACATTCTTCTGATAAAAAGTAGTGCTCAGAGGCATTTTTCATCATTGACTGATAGTCAAAGCCTTGTTCCCTTTCCCTTTCTCTGCAGTATGGAGCATTTTTTTTTGCTCATTTTATTGTTTTCACACTTTCAATTTAAACTGACAAACCTAAGAATACCCATATTCTAAAAATGTTATATGCCATTCTTCATCCATAGATGCTCGTGGTCTTATCAGGTGGATGCTGATGGTGAACCCTGAACGCCGAGCAACCATTGAAGACATTGCCAACCACTGGTGGGTTAACTGGGGCTACAAGAGCAGTGTCTGTGACTGTGATGCCATGAGGGACTCTGAGTCCCCACTGCTGGCAAGGTTCATTGATTGGCATCACCGTTCTACTGGCCTCCAACCAGAGACTGATACCAAAATCAAGTGCCTTTCTAAGCCCAAAGGTCCTGAAGTCACACTAGAGAGACAAAGGTCTCTGAAAAAATCAAAAAAGGAAAATGACATTGCACAGTCCATCCAGGAAGGAGGAGCTGAAAATGCAAACAAACCGACCTCCAAGAGACCCAAAGGCATCCTGAAGAAAAGGAGCAACAGTGAACATCGCTCTCACAGTGCAGGTTTCATTGAAGGAGTTGTCAGCCCAGTGTTACCCTCTGCTTTTAAGATGGAGCAAGAGTTGTGTAGGACTGGCGTGGCCATTAAAAGTGTTGTAGAGGGAGAGGTAGCTGGCAAGTATGGCACTAAGCAGTCTTCACTAATGCCAAAAAAAGGAATCTTAAAGAAGACTCAACAGAGGGAGTCTGGCTATTACTCCTCTCCAGAAAGAAGCGAATCTTCAGAACTCTTGGACAATAATGATGAGACAGTAAACAGTGACACTTCTCCAGGGGTCACAGAGCCGTCCAGAAATGGGTCTTACAGCCATTCCTGCAGGCGTAAGGGCATCTTGAAACATAACAGCAAGTATTCTACCAACAGCACTGAACCTGCTTTGATTAGCCCTGACACACCAACACTGGAGGCCATGGAAGAAATGGTCTTGCCTGGGGACGCATTACCTCGAAGTTACAGTCGCCCTTCCAGCGTAATTAGTGATGACAGTATTTTGTCCAGTGACTCATTTGATTTGCTGGATTTGCAAGAGAACAGGCCAAACAGGCAGAGAATACGGAGCTGTGTCTCTGCTGAAAATTTTCTCCAGATCCAAGACTTTGAAGGACTTCAGAATCGCCCACGGCCACAGTATCTAAAGCGTTACCGCAACCGTCTGGGGGACAGCAGTTTTTCTCTTCTCACAGACATGGATGATGTGACTCAGGTCTACAAGAAAGCCCTCGAGATCTGCAACAAGCTCAACTAGCAGAGGGAAGATGGAAAAGGGAGGGAAGGGAGTTATTCTGTGTACCTTTATGATGGAGTAAGCCAGGTCACTGATTTGCTGACAATAGTAGGTTTTGATTCAGAGGTGCTGACTGTACCTACTTAGCTGAACTCCAAGTAAAGTTGCCCCAAAGCCATCTCACACTTCTCTAATTTTGTGTCCTCAAAATGTTACCTACCTGACCAGAGAAAAACCTTTGGTCTTTGTATCTGTGATGAAAGCACATCAGGAGCTAACAGACAAAAGCATCAAGATTTGATAGCTCAAAGTCAAAGCTAGACAGAATTAAAACTGGAAGTGAGTGACACACGTTTTGAGAGGTTTGTAATTGATATTAGATAAGCTTTATAAGGAGATGAGCTGAATTCTTCTAGTCAGATTTGGATGCCTTTTAGAACAAGAGGCTTTATTTCCCTCTGAAATTATTTGTCTGGGTACAGTGATTGCACACTGGGAATCTTTGGCTTGCATTATGCAGGACACCAGGCTAGGTGGTTACCATGGTCCCTTCCACCAGAGTGACCTGAGAGGTTCTGAACATGTTCTATGATAATTTGAGAGACCTGCCCCAGGAAAACCTCATGAGGGGTTTGTGGACGAGCGATGGAGGAGGCATTCATATCTAGACCTCCCACAGTGTCCAGAGCCATTGCTCTTCGGTGAGTAGAAAGTTCTAAAATTGTTTCCTACTACCAGCAAAAACAGAGCCACAGAAATGACAATGGAAACTGGAAGGAATGGGTGTTATCAGCAGCTAAATGACCTTTTAAGGCATTTCAACCCATACGTTCAATCTGTGACTCTTTCCAAATGGCCAGCCAGATGAATGCCCAGACAAAGATGGATCTGACAAAGTGTCTCAAGGGTTAACCGACCCTCTAATCAAGAGTTCAGTCACTGTCAGCAAGTGGTGCCACCTTGCTGCTAGCTTGTAGTATTTGGAGGTGACAGTTGTTTGCAACCAGAATGTTAGGTAAGGAAAAGGTTGTAGAATGTAGGAAATGGATAGAGGTCAGAAAGTTAGTGGGAAGATGCCTTTCTGCAAATGAAAATGTTTCTAGGTTAGTGGTAATGGAGCAGAAAGAATAGAATGATGAAATGATAATGGTAGATTTAATAACAGTTAGCATAAAGTTGTGGGCCTGCCTCTATCTAGTGTAGCTGGTACTGAGTGTGCAATGATACCAGTTTGAAAAAAAAGGATATGTGCTTGTGTTCACAGACATGTCCAGCTTACAGACCGGAGGCTTTAACTCCCATAAAGGTACCACATGGGTCTACTGGATTACCTGAATGTAAGCCTATGTCAGAAAGGCACTGTGTGTTTGACAGGCCTGGGCAAACTGGAATCTTCAGGCCCATTTCAGTCTCATTTCCATGAGAACATAGCCCCTGGCTTTCTTGGAGGTGCACTGGTGTGATTAAATCACAGGTTTCTGCCGATGATGTCAAATGATCCACAGCTGCAAAACTTGTATCCACACTCATACCCAGAGCAGAGGGGCATGGGGCAAGTTCTGGACTCACTCCTGCCCTGTAAATGGAACGGAGAGTGGAGTTTGACCCACTGTGTCCCAAAGCCTAGAGATGGTGCAGAAACTGAATAGAGTTCCTCTGGGGATTCCTTGGGAAGCGGGGATAAGTCCATATATCCATAATCTGGAACAGGGAGCTATTTCACTTGCAGATTAATCTTACTCAGTCATGGTGTAATGGTACTTAAGTCTGTTAGTTTCTCCTAAAAATCAAGTGTGCTACCTAGTAAAAAATGAACCAGACTGAGTTTCCTAAATCAATTACTTACTCACTTACACTGGACCAAATTTGACTCTGAAATAAATGGCATCAATACCATGAAATCTCTGAGAGACATACTCTCAGGTGGTCAAGTGAAATCTGGCTCACTGTCATTTGCTCAGGAGGGGCAACTGCAGGTCACTTCTCTACAGATGTGTACCTCTCTGTATGATATTCAGATGTCTCATCTTCTCTCACAAGCCCTGCATGTGCTCTTTTACCCCATCCCAAACCAGCACCCCATTTTGCAGTGTGTTGAATTAACAGGTTTGCTGTGGTGCATTTTAAAACAACTCAACGTAGTCTCCATGGCCTTTCTGAAAGAAGGGTGGATGTGCCTTGCAGCCGCTTTTAACTCATGCCCTGGGATGTAAGAGCTGCATCCTCAGCTGGTGTGAGTCAGTGCTGTCCAGTTGAGGCCAGAGCATCACATCTTCCCTGCACATCTGGCACTAAACCTTGAGTGGATTTATAGAGGTTCCAGGACGAAGGGAAGGGAGTTCAACTGGCTGTGGCAGGGAAGTGAGGAGCACCCTGAAGGCTCCTATCTCCGAGGCTTTTGCCCAGGCCTGCTTCCTTGTGTACAAATGTGAATGAGTGAGTGACTGCTTGCTGCCAAACTGGAAATGTTATGTAGGGATTTACTGGCATGTTACTGGCATGTTACATGTTTACTGGCATGTTATCATTCCTAGAAGAGAAGAAAAAAAAAAAAAACTTGACTGCACATTGTTACTATTAGTGTTGTGATTCTTATTTAATTTTTTTTTTGTAATACAAAGTCAACTTTTTTATTTGAATTTGTCTTTTTTTTAATTTATTGGTCTGAAAGCCATTTCAAAGTTATAATAATATATTTGGTGTAATTTAATTGGTGCAACATTATTTTACAGCTCCGGCCAAAATTGTTTGGTGTTATTTTTTGGGTTTTTTGTTTTTTCTCCCAATCCTTGGTTGGTTTGAGCTCTACGAGGCACACAGGGAAAAACGCTGGATAATCACCCGAAGTGTTTGTATTTTTAATCTGATACTGTTTTTTATTAAATAAAATGAAATTAATGTAACTGTGAAGAGTCTCTCTCTCCCCCTTTTCTTTTTCACTGTACATCAGCATGAGCCAATGCCAAATGGTAATGAACATGTCATAAAGAAATACAGCAGCATCTCAGCACTTTGTACCAAGTTGTTTATGCAAACCTCCTTGGCTCATTTGTGCATTTGAATATATCATGGGTGGCCACAGAGACTCCCTTGCTGTGGAGCATTTGGCACTGCAAAGCACACAGAGCTTTCAGCTCTAGAAAAGTTTGGTGGAGAACAGCTGACTGGGGGTTTTCTGTTGAAGATAAATGAGGTTTGTGGGCCAGGTATGCTGTAGGTGAGACAGAGCTGGCTGAGCACACACAGCAGAACTCATTTGTAGCTCAGAGACAGATGGTGATGGTCCTTTCTCCTCCCCATCTGGGAAAAGGACAGTTTATTGACAATGTTTTTGTTGGTAAAATTTAGGGGGTTTGGGCAGTAATTTGATCAAAAAAGACTCATGGCCATTCACTGCTGTCAAGTGTGTGTCGATTTTGGTCTGATGGCCTTGAACAGACAGTAATCAGCTGGTGAGAAGGGAAAAAAGGGAGTCAGATTTCATTTTTTTGGATTTTCCATGATCACCAGAAGGCTTTGGATTGTTTTTCTTGGAATACAGGTGGGCATCATAAGGGAAGCTGGGTGTTAGGTATGCTGTGTGTGCTGGGGACTTGTTAAAATAAAGGAAATGGTTGGCAACGTCTTCACATTGGCTCTGAGCAAGATACCATTAAGCTTCACCCTTGATGCAGCCAGCCAAGGTACCTGTGGTATATATTCTGCTTTTTTAAATTACAGGCAGTTTGGATTAGGATCCAAGGTTTGGATATTGTGAAAAAAGAAAAATTTAATTTTTCATTAATAGTTGTAATTCATTTTCTCTCTCTTGAGCTTTTTAAAACAAGAAGCCATGGCTGTAGCTGCTAGATTACGACCACTTAAAACCTGGTGGGAATAAAGGGAAGAAGTCAATGGTGCAGAAGGGGAAGCAGGAATTAATACATTACAAAAAGAAAGATTATCTGCTGTGTGCTAATTGAGTCAGGAATTATGAGGTGTATAGTCAAAGTCAGCATGCCTGTTCTTGCACCTGAGGTGAATAAGGTTTAATTGTGCTGCTGGTGGAAAATATACTGCAAGTCTCTTCTGTAATAACAATTATGAAACAACTTTTTTTTTTTTTTTTTTTAACACACTAGTTAAAAAGTGGAGGACAAACTATTTGTTTGATTTAAAAAATAATGACTTTTGGAAAGTTCTGGATGGCTGGGCATGTTGCACATTTGTGGCAAGCTCTGAGGAGTAATTATATACATGTTTGTACAGATCTGAGAGTGCACAACTCTGGCTGGGGTGGGGTGGAAGCTCAGAGTCTTAATTTTCCTTAGAAGATAAGTGCAGAGCAATATGCCTTAGCTGAAGTCACATAGTAAATCTGTAGGCAGACCTGGTTTTCTTTTATGTTTACTGCATAGGCATTCCTGTGTTCTCAGAAATTGTTGAGTTTTTATGGTTTGGGCAAGACAGCAGCAAGGAAGCAAGAGAGGAGCATTTTTAGTTACTGCAGACAAATGAATTTGCAGATAAATTTGTTACTGACTCTATAAGCATTGCAGTAAAACTTTGCAACAGCAGAGCCTCAGTTACAGCTACAGGGTAAGTCATAACCAGCCTAATGAAGGGAGATGTCTGATACTTTATGTAAATTTGGTGTATATATAAGAAGCTTATCAGTTTGATTCGACATTTATCTCAGTGATTCACAGCTCATTTTAATGAGCTGGTTCTGGAGACAAATCTGCAGGAATGCTTTTGTGGAGCCAATAGAAACTCCGATGTTTGCTAGCATCAGCCCAAGGTCTCTGGTACCTGTTGGAGGGTTACTCATTTCAGGGTTTCAGCTGAAAGTTTTACCACAGCAAAGAACAAGCTGGGTTTCCACTGCATTATTGGTATTTAGAATTCAACTGGAGCCTTTTTTTTATTGTCTGGTGGAGCTGGTTTTTTTCCTCCTTGCCAAACCAAGACGTCTTTCTCAAAAGACTGAGTAATTTGGCTGGAGAATCAACTTTTTTGGATAGATGATCTGAATATTTTGTTTCTGGCTATCTCTCTCTATTCCTTACTCCCCACCCTGTATTTCCTGGAATTTTATCAGTGCAGAAAACCCTTTGATTTGTGTCTCATCTGGCCATACAGAGCCCTGAAATTTTAAGGAAATTATATTTATTTTCAGTGATGCTTAATTGTTCCTTGGAAAAGCATTTTGCAAGACAATTTTATGAATCTCCAGAAGACTCCTCATCCTAACTCAAGCTCATGCTGAGTATTGCATCAGGCCCAGGACCACGAAGGAGTTAGGTAGGTGGCTGCTATCAAAATAAAGAAATCAGCTGTGGGTGCTGGCTATAGGTGCACTTCTGGGTCAGGACATCATCCGACTTCTTCAGCAAAGCATCTTGACTGCCAGTGAGAACTCAGGTTTTTTGACACTGAGCACCTCTGAAAATCCGATCTGTCTCACAGTGAGCACCCTGCACTGAAGCCTTTGCTGCCAGAGACCGTGTGGGAATGTTGGTGTCAATCCACTTTGACATTTTCTTTTTTGCCCTTTCCCCTTTCACTTTATCTATTTACTTAACACAAATAAAGTGTGTCTCTCTGTCACATAGTCCAAATCCTGCTTGCTGTCCTGTTTAGCTTTACTCCATAGACTACATAAATCTCCTGTCAGGACAGGGGGGTGAACTTTGCTCCCGAGGTCCTTTTGCAGCTCTAACCCTGGCTGTGGCATCGCTCGGCCTCGGAGGGCATTGGGATCCATCTCTGCAGTGGTGCCTCCAGCACTGGTCCCTTGCAGCAGGCACCTTTTCTTCCAGGATCCAGAAACCATGGATGGGACCCTGAGCTAACAGCAGGGAGCTCTCTGAAAGAAGCATCAAGCTGTGGGACTATTACAATGCTGGGCTGCCAGGACAAATGGGTTAGACTGACCCAATATAAACCCCTGGAAGTTGGTGGTGAGATTATACCCTTCCCAACGGGAATCTACTAAGAAAACTGTGCTCCTTTCATAGGCTGGGGAGATACTGATGCATTTAGAAATATGAGGAAGGAATAACTGGAGAAGGACTGTCTGAAAAGCTGTAGAGGAGGGAGAACTTTTCTTGTGGCTCTGCAGTACATAGAGTTTTTTAAGTAACCCTTCCAAATTTCAGCATCAGAGATAATAGGACAAGACATACTTTAAATAGAACCAAAGGGAAATCAAATTCATAACAGATGTTAGAAAATATGTAAATATATATTTGTATTTACATATAAAGCCCTACCCCTTGCCTGCCAGGCAAGATTGCTAGGACCAGAGCATGTGTCATCATCATCCCAGCTGCACTGGGAATTGTCAAAAATATTTCTTTAAATGTTCCTTCAAACCCTGTTGTTCTCTTTAGCTGCACGTCCCACAGCTCAATGATTTAATCAGAAGATTTCTTGAGACAAGGGATCTGCTGCCTGAGAAGAAATCTTTGCTAAATTCCCATACAACTCAGTGCCACAAGGAATGTTCAGTTAACTCCAGCCCTTAGAAACCCCAAGGTAGTTAAGCCTCTTGCATTCCCAGGACAAAATTGTATCAGAGTGGAAAGAGGCAATGGGTAACAGTCAAGTATTACATCCCCAGATGGTGCAAACTGATGGTGACCCAACCTGAACAAGCATCCAGCCTTAAAAACCAAATTCCTATCATTGTGAAACTGTGACTGGATTGAGTGGGAATGGCTTCCAGCCCCATTTGATCTTGCCATATGAGGAATTCTGTATTTTCAAAAGTAGTGTTACAAATACCTTTTTCTGAAAAGCCAGTTTCAGCTGCCTACACCTGAATTTTTGAAACCCGTGGCCACATCTGCTCTCTGTGACCTCAGCCTGAGCTGTGGTCCCATGTGCTTACAAGGCTTACTGGACCTCAGGCTGGACATTTCAAAATAGAGATACTCTGAAATCTTGAGCCTTTCCTTAGCTGTCTGGAGTGTTTAAAAACACTGACACACCAGGGCATGGTAAAATTTTGAAGAAATTGAACAGTTCTTCAGCTGAATAGGAATTTTATCATTAGTGGTGATTTTTTAGGAAATCAAAATGTTTTTAATTTCTCAGGAGTGTATGACTGCGAGTACTGCATAGAGGACAGGAAGCTTCAACCCCTTAGAAAAACAAATCACTTGCAAAACTTTCAACAGCCCAGAACTTGAGTGTTACAGTTCAAAAAATCTGTCCTTTCCTAAGGGAAGTGGTGCTTTGGTCATTTCTAATGTGGTCTTACCCCAGGGTATCCCACCAGACTAGTCTGGGTGGGCATGGAAATTGTCCTCTTTTGACATTAATAGAGAAGACACAGAAAGCCCAGATAAGTAGCACTTGAACAACATCACCTGGCCTATGAAGAAATAACTGTAGTTGCTTTTTACTAGAGCCAGAATATTGTTTTCTGAAAAGTTCCAAATTATTATCCTGATCTAGCAATGACTTAGGTAGGTAACTCTGGAACAAAGAAAACTATTGATGATTACAGAAAATGTGGCAGAGTAGGGGCAACATTTAATCTTGGTGAGAGAATAGAGGGACAATCTTCTCTTGCACTGCAAATGAGTGAATGAATTAATTTCCTCCTACTGTTCCATGCTGAAATTGGAGCAGATTTACTGGAGCCTCCCTCATTCCTTTTCCCAGGGCAAGTGCAAGTAGTTAGGTTTGCTCTCAAGAGATGCAGATTTGTCCCTTGTCACCATTTGCAGCAGGACCGCAGTTGCACAGAGAATGGGACCCTGCTGGGTGACATGCTGAAGGGAGAGCCCTTAAAGCCTCGGCCAGGAGCCCTGGGACAAAGACAGCCTTAGCGTGAGAGAGGGATCAGAGCCCTTAATGCACTTTAATGGGGCTGCCAGGGACAGCTTTTGTTCAAGTTCTGCCATACAAACAAAGGAAGATTTGCATAGTTTCCCCTCTGACATCAGCACTCTCCCCAACACCTGCAAAAGCACCCTTGCCACGGAGGGCATCTCTGAAAGTACTTCAGAAAACACACGTGTTGTGAGCAGACCCGTTTGCTTCAAACAGCAGAAAAGCCTTTTTTGTCAACACACTCACTAGACCTTAATTAAAATTGTACTGTTCCACCACAAAGTCATCTAGCTTTTCTTCTGGCAAAGCTGTTACAACTGAGACAGGAATTCCTGCATTAGTTTATCTGCCTTCTCCCTTTAAACCTTTTCTTCTGAAGAAGCCTCGGTCAAAAGCTGAAGCAAGGCTCTCCAGTTATAGAGACTAAGCTCAAATCAGTTTGAGGAATGGAACAAAAGCAACATCAATTTTGACCAGTCAAAGTTTGTCCACACTGCCTGCGTGAACATTCCATGTCTAGTGCCAAATTCCCAGAAATACTGCAAGGCCTACTGACTAACTGCCCGCAAAATGGTAGCATGTTGGAAGCATCAGAAGGCTCTATATTAATTGAGTCCCCTGCCCTGGTATAAACACTCCTCACCACACAAAAACACTGGGTTGACTGGTTATTGAGAGGACAGTAGAAAGCCAGCAAAGCTCAAAGGAGATATTTGGGTTTTCACCACTAAAGCATCCATACTCTCCTTGACGTGCATGTGGATAGAAAGCCTTTGTTCAGATCAAGCCAAGAAGAAATAAACTGTTGTTGGGAGGTCATTTCAGCTTGCTTCGAGGGGTGAGGGAGAACTAGAAAAAAATAACCAAATGTGATCTTCTTACCAGTGATTACAGATACTGTCTTTCATCAGAACAGGCAAGGTTTTATTAGAAATATCTATTTTTGAGTTGGACTAATTCATTGTCAGTTCAGGCCAGAGGTTTTATAAAAGCTTTAGCTATCACGGTTCCTGTGTCCCACTCAAGGCACCCTGGGGAGGTTTGATTTTTAGAGAATGAGTGGTTCCTACAAGGACACAGCAGATGTAGCCACTCAATATGCCTTGCAGGTCTTGGTGGTTGCTTCTTTGAGTGGCTCCTGTCAGCATTCAGGAAATTAGGAGTTCAGCTAGCTGTTAGCAGAGGAAAGCTCTCCATTAATCTGTTCTCTGTTGATATCTGGAGGCTTTGCTTAGGTTTCATACTCCACAATAATGTAAATCTATCACCAGGTTAGTAAGCAAACATACATGTTAAGTCCATCTTCCAGCAAAGAACCACCATTTTCATTAAGAAGAGTTTTATTACAACTAATGAATTCATTTTAAAGGGGGGGAGGGGGGGTAGGGAGAAGGCCCATGTGACCTTTCAAATGTAACTGCCAGGATTTCCTGTAGTTTAGTCTTTTTTATGAAATCTTCCCCCTTATCTCTCTCATATGAACCCTGATTCACGAAATTACTCCTACAAATAACTTTCACATGTTTAAAGGTGGGCCTGCCTGTTCCCTGCTGACTCAGGGCCATGGCTTTCTATATGACAGTGAAATGCTAGCCAGGACAATCCCCAAAGGTCAGTCAGTTTTCAGTATTATTTTCTGACATGAACTCAGAGAGGTTGGCAAAAATGCTTCAGTGGTGGTTTTCCTGAAAAAATTGAGCAATATTATATATCCATCTTTCTGCAAATATGAAGCCTTGGTACAAACCACAGTTTGCCTGGCTATGTCCTGTTTTCTTCTTATATTTTGAGTATTTATTTCTGCAGATAAATGGCTTGCAGTAGTCCATCATACAAATGGTCATTAACAAATCCAAGCTATAATTTTCAAAAACAGCATAAGCCTAGCTCTACTCTTGTTTAATTTACTGGCAAAACCCTTGTTTTTCTACAGATAGCCCCTCATAAGTCTATCCTATACCCAGAAGAGTATTTCCCCATTTCTGGTAGAATCACTGTAGCAGTTATTTCATAAGGAATGAACATTTTGGCAAGATAATAATGATAACCCTGATGTTATTTTATATAATTATGGATTCAGAAGGAATTAAATGAGCAAGCTTAGTGATGGAAAGACAAACCAAAGAGGTTGTTCAAGTACATCCAGGGTCACTGTCATATTTAATTTTGTGGCCCATAAAATCTTCCCAGCTGTAGTGGACATCTAAAATGACTGGCCCTATGTGTTGATTTTTCTTTCCCAAATGGCATAGGTAGGCTCTGGTTTAAACTTCTTTAGAAACCCAACAAAAATAATAAAGCTGACCTTTAACCTGCTTGATTTCTTTTTAAGTGCCAGAATAAAGTGAACAGTCTTTGATGGAAAGAAGATGCAGAGTCAGAGCTCAAAGTAAATGGATATTGTAAGGAGTCTTTCCTCACCTCTTTCTGTACTGGGTTTCCCCATGGGCCATGTAGCACTCCCTAGCACTGGCACAGGCTGGGCACACCAGCAGCAGCCTCCCCTGCAAGCCGACACCTTGCTCCAGAAGTGCCATCACACCCAGGAAACCTCCAGGATCCCTGTTGTGTTGTCTCTCACAAATATCCTCTGCACCACACACAGCTTCAGCTGAATGACTTCAGGGATCCCCTGAAGGGTGTTTTTGTACCCCACTTCCACCACTGTTATGATTTTTTCCCCTTGGAGCGTGGCCTGCTGCTGCTTCTTGCTACTCAAGGGTCAGGGTGCCTGGACCATGTGTTTTCCTCCAGTTTGGTTCAAGCTAATTTGATTTGTGGATTTGTAGAGAGAACATCAGAGACTGATTCTTAACTGGACATCCCCCCCCATGGTTCCTCCTCACCGGGTCCCCTTAGACAAGGCTAATTCACACCTTCTGCTGGGGCAGGCAATTTGCTTTAAAAGTAGATAACCAAACTCAGGAAGGAAGGAGCGGCTGGGGAGATTGGAGCAGTTGGTTTCCGTGCTGGGAATCCCCGCTAGGCTGAAAACAATCTCTTTTGTTTGCTGAGCTTGAAGGGAGAGTCACTTTGGGTGCCTCAGACCTGCACTAACCTGCGGAGTTCGCAGGCTCTGCCCCGCCTGCTGCGTCCAGGTGGACTTTGCTTGGTTGAGCGTCTGCTCCTGGCTGCTCATCCAGCTTTTTTCCTACATGTAAAAACCAGATTTTTTTTTTTATTTTTAAAACATGAACTAAAAAAATCAAATTGCAGGCTGCATCTCCTGTGTTGATTGATGGCTGCTGTCTGTGTGGGGCACACTGCAGGTTGCGAACCCCTTGTGGGAGTACAACATGTACACAGCTATGCAATTTTTATGTGCATTCATCCCACAGTCCTTCTCTGAGCACAGCTCTGATCACTGATGTCATGATTACTCATGTCAGATGTCTCATGCTGGCTTTCAGGCCTTTTGTTCTGCTTTCATGATGACTGTGGGGAGATCTTGCAAAAGTACCATCATCAGCAAAAGAAATGAAAATCAGCAAAGATTTGGGCTTCTGTCAGCAAGCAAAATCTGCAGTTCAGGAAATTTTGAGCTATTGTTATAACAAAAGCAGCTCCCCTTCTTTTAATTTACGTTTGCTTGGACTTGGACCTTTCTCTCCGCTTTTCCACACTTGGATGCCTCATGAATTTACTGTGAGCTAAACCAGAGAAACTGGAGATCTTATGAATTTACTGTGAGCTAAACCAGAGAAACTGGAGACCTACATAACACAATCACTGTCTCAGTGATTTTGGGTACAGACACATTTTCATAGGAAAAGTTGAGAAAACATTGTAACATGCCAAAAAAAGGATTTTTTTTTCCAGCTTCCCTTTAATTTATAATTAGAGCACTTAATATAAATTTCAAAATATCAAAAACTTCAAGCAGCCACAGGGACCAGTCATTCTGCAACTGTATTTAGAGGAGATTTGAGAATTTGTACATAAGAGGCCTGGAGAACAAAGACGTCTGCCCTCAGGAAGTATATTAATATTGAAGGAGGCCTATACTTGAGCATGCTTCTATCCCTGCTTCAGGGGATTTTCTTCCAGCACAGATTTTCCTGCTTCAGTTGCTAATTTCCCTGAAGGCATTTTGACAAGCAGGATGCCTCTTTACAGTTTTTGCCATAGCTATGGTATTAGAGGGAGACAAAGTGAAAATCTACGAATCTGCGTGCATACGACGAAGGAAGGAGTTGTTAGTATATGCTTAAGGGCAGACAAAGGATTATCTTCTAATCTGCTCATTTCGCTAAACAGAAGTTATACAGATTTACCAGATATTACTTGTGTCTGCTTAAATTACAGCTTATCTTTTAAAAAATAACCAGCCTTGGTACAAGCATTCCAGTGGATGAAGAATCAATCACATTCCTTGGGAAATAATTTCAGTCATTTATTACTAATACCTGAAGATGAGATTTTCAGAGTCACCTTGAGAAATGAGCAAACCAAGACCTGGAGGCAATCCATCTTTAAAATCTCTGTATGGAGGAATTTCTTCAGCATTTTGATAGCGTACCTCTGGAGCCTAGCTGAAATTAAAGTGCTATTAAGTCCCTGAAGTCTTTTGAGCTCAAGGAGAAATTTAAAAATGGTTGGAAGATATGAACACTCAATTCATGTTTGCTGTGTGCATTTAATCCCGTCTCTTTCTTCCCAAAGGTTACACACACACACACACACACACACACACACACATATATATGTATATATATATATAAAATGACTGAAGGAGTAAATAGACACTGCCTTTGTCCAGAATCAGTAAGTGCAAAACAATGCTCTGGTTAAGCTTCCATACAGTCCTGTGGGATGTATATGATGGGAAATGCTTCCCTGTTGTTTACATAGATCTGAGGCATCCTGGTTTTGGCAAGAACATTTTGGCATCCTGTAGCAAATGCTCAGGGAATGTGTGCTGGGACATTGGAACACTTGTTTCACTAGTGCCAAAAAAACAAACCCCAAAACATTCCTGGATAATATTTTCTAATTGTTTTTGGAAAAAAAGTGATTTTTTCCACATCAGTTAACATGTTGTTGTGACAGGTAAATTAATTTTCCAGCAGTGTTCTACTGTTCCAAGTCTACCCATAGAATGTTCACAAAATTCCTAATTAATCTCTTACGGCAATTAGCTTTGAAAGTACTCTACAGGGTTTGAATTTTGTGAATATTAACTGAAATAAAAATTCAAAGGAAACCCTCACTTATTTGACAGTGAAGCTATCTATGTTACAAAAAGCAAAAAAATTGACCTAGACTAGAAACCATCTCTGATCTACTGTCTAATTTTCTGATGCCTCTTCCTACTGCTATCAGTGATAGCATGTGAAAAGCAACCACAAAATATGTAGTTTCATCATACCAAAAAGACACGTAAGTAGGAGAAGGGGACTGGATTTCAAGAAAGCAAGCTGGATTTATGGATGAAGATTAAAAAAGCTAATTATGTTTAACTTGGCTGACAGACAGCTAAAAAAGGGGATATGATAACTGCCTACAAATATTTGAAAGATGCATAATACACCAAGGAAAGAGGGAAACCATTTGAGACAAAGTCTGGTATAGCAAAATTTAGGCTGGGTAGAATGCTAACAATGAGACCTGTCAGACTGCAGAAAAATTTCCTGAGGGAATTAGTCAACACCTCATTAAAAAAATACCTTGGACAAGATGCACGGAGGGGGATTGCAGGGAATAATCCTTCAGTGAGAAAGTCAGGGACCAGGAGCTTCATAGGCCACATTCTCTCCATTATTGCTGCTGTTGTCAATAGCATATAATTTTAAAGATTTTCCCAACAGTGTTTTTGAGGCATGAGACTTTTATTTACTCCCTGACAAACAGTAGATGGAGGGGAATTCTCTTTGAGGGAAATTACTCTTTTTACGGAAAAATTGAAACATCAAGGGAAAGTCACCATATTTGGAATGGGAGCAGTGGAATACACCCGAAATAGTGTCGTGCCAACCTTCCCTGTCCCCAGGAAAATTTCAGTGCAACTGACAGAAGTGCTCTTATTGAAGTGCCAGGGAATTGGAGACAATCTGGATTTTGGATCATGTATGTAGCTCCTGTTCAACATACGTCCTGTGGTGGACTTGTACTTGAGCAGCTATCCTGTGTCAAAAGCCAGCCTGCCTTGAGTCTGTTTTTTTCTCCTAAATCAGCTAATTTGATTTTGTCAACTCAGCTCCAGAGCTCATTTTTTTTTTTTTTTTGCAATCTAGACCTCCCTTCACTATTAGGGAAGTTGCATTTCTATGCCAGAAATACCAGCCTATATTTTTCCCCAGGACTGGCTCCCCTGCATGATCTACCACAACTGAGACTTAACATAGCTGGAGTGGAGCAACTGTGAATCTACTTAGCATCAGTCTTGGGAAAGTCAGTGGAAACAGCTGATCCCTTAAAATGAGAAGGGAACCAATGTTTCACTGCACACCTATGCCGATGTAACTCCTCTGCTTCATACTAGGATAAGCTGAAGCTAGGCAGCAGTGAATCAGACCTAATATGTTTAGTACTTGTTTACTAAATTTATGAGGCACCCAGTGACATTTCCCTTATGTATAATGGTAGCACTCCCAGCAGGATGATCTAATCATTCATGAGGAATTATGGTACAATGTTGGAGTTTATTTAATGCTTAATGTTCACGACAACCTCCAGCATTGATTTTCATCTCGTTACTGCTCACATTGTGAAACAGATCTCTGTGGAGCAGCAGCAGCAGCAGCAGAGATCAACCACATCTCATGCAGTGTGGCATATATCAGCACTGCAAGGTTGCACTGTTTTTCTGACAGGCAGAGGAAGCAGGGTTGATTCACACACCGGAACAATTCCTCTCACCAAGACACTTAGGAATGCATCAAAGGAAACCGGTCTTTTTCTGCAGGCTTCCTCTGAGCAATGGGCTTACTGTAAATCAAAGGCCAAAAAACCAGCACTTTTTAAAAATGGTGCCCTTGACAAATGGAGCAGGAAAACCTGTGAAAATTTGGATGCATCAGAACGACTTTTCAAGGAGTGCATGCCAAGGTGGTAATTTCGCCACACGTACTTGCAGTGGCACATTTTTCTGCTTCTAACATTGTATTCCCTCCAGGAGAAGACTGAGGCCAAAAAAGGTTTGCCACCTCCAGGAGATAGACTGTCCCTTAAAAAGAACCAATAATAGAGGAAAAAGGAGAAAGGAGAACTTTCATCCAAGTTGGTTTCTCAGTTTCTAAAGAAAATGTTCCAAATAAGTGAATGAGCTTTTTATAACCAAAATCTCCTTCTGGGGTTCCTCCAGCTTGGTTCATGTTGCCTTCAAGTCATTTTAACAGCACATATTTCCTGAGCAGGAAGGGCAAATTGTTCTGCTAGTGGAATTTAGTCACAAGGTTTTAGGGAAATAATATTAATATTCACAGCTGCTGTGTCAGTGCCACAGAGAAGAAGCAGATTCACAAGGATGCTGGTTTGTATCCTATCCAGGCTTCATCCAAGACTGGCGAGCTCATTTTGCTAATTTTCCCCTGGAGAGATCATGACTTTATCCCCTCAATGGTTTCTTGAGCTACTTGCTTAAAATATGTATTTACATGGTATCTGTTTGTGTGATTGATTGTTCTTATGACTTGTTGCCTGGCAGTGGCTAAAATATTACATTTTAAAAAAAAGCATAAAAAATTCTTTCCTAGTAAGTTAAAGTTACATCAAGTAGGTTCTCACATTTAACAGTCCTCCTGCGACCACATGTGACAACGAGGTGAGCAACAGGACCCATCCAACTCGTTTGCCTTGGGCTGTCAGAGAAACAAATGACCATGGACTTTTCTTAAAGAAGCTTATAGCACAATTTCAAATGTCATGGGCAACTCCCAAGGCTCTTGTATTCTCCAGACAAAAAACACGCTGCCTTGTGAGCACTACCGACACATATCCTGCTTTCTGGCTTGGAGGAAAAGCAACCACACTGCACCTCCCACAGCCATAGAAACAGCTGGCAGAGCATGACAGCTTCATGTGGATCCTCTTCCCAGCTGCCCCATATTTGCAGCACAGTGTCCCTGCTGCCCCCTGCATCCTGCTTAGCTCAGTGAAATGACCCTCAGCGTGCCACTTCTAGGCAGGTCTCCGTGTGTGCCGTGGCCAAGGATGCTTTGAGGTAGGGGACATGAGCTCTCGTCCCAGCTCGGGGTGGTTAAGTGCCCACCATGAAGTCTCCTGAGCAAGAGTCCAGATTGCAGCTGTGTAGGCTTTATCGTGGGGAAATAGGGACATTTGAGAGGGAGAAAGAGAAGGCAGAAGATTTACTCATACTGAGAAGCTCATGAAATTAGAGGGAGTCAATCTGTGACTGTGCATTGTTGGTTTCTGGGGTAACTCTAATGCAGTTAATGGCACAGAACATTATTGGGTACCCCTTGGATTCTCCCCAGGGAAGGATTGGAGGGCTTGATCTCACCACTGGCAGTGGCCTTGGGACTGTCGGGAGGGATGTCCCTGCAAGCCTGGCAGATAGTGCTAATTACCAGTCGCTCTGCAGATGCTTTGCAGGATATCGCTCCTCTGAGCCGGCGCTGGCTGCGCAGGCTGCCGAGGAGCAGCGCTATTATCTGGTAACATGTCTGGTTACTTTATAGACCCAGTTAACAAGAAGGGAGGTGGGGGACCCAAGCAACATTGTGCAAAGGACTCTTTTCTCCCCCCCGCTGTTTGGATCTTTGCCACTGTTTAAATTTAAGCAGATTTGCTATCCCAACATCTGCAGTTTGATTATTTGACTATTGCCTGGCTCTGGGTCAAACCACAGCAGAACACACTAGTCTGTGATTTACAGCCTGGGCTGTGATTATAATGGTTTTATTTTAGTTGGACCCGTATTTACAAGCTCATTTGTATTAGTGCACAGTGTTGTAATAACAATGGTAGAATTATTAAGTCTCGCAGAAACAATCGCACGTAGTAAATGGCTGCAGCTCGCAGGGCTCTGCTTAAGCGCTCCAGCAGCCCCGCGATGTCTGCAGCACAGAGGTTGTTGCCATTTTAATAGCAAGGCGGGGAGGGGAGCAGGGAGAGGGGGAAGGAGCTGGGTAGAAACATGGTTGTTATTCATTCTTTTCTAAGTAAATAGAAAGGACGTGTGCTTCCTGGATTAGGCGCTGAAAACAAATGCTGAGAGGGGAAAGAGCCGACGTTTCCCTCAGCAGGGTTAAATAAGGTGCTCTGCCTCGGCGCCGACGGCTGCTCAGAGCCGCTCCGCACGCCATGAGGGACCCCACGGCGGCCTGCCGGGGGCACCCGTGCCAGCGGGGAGGGTCCTGCATAGCCCGGGGTGTCTCGGCTTGCCCCGGAGAGCCCGTGGCCGGCCGCCGTGGAAGTGCCTGCGGGGCAGAAGCTCAGCCCTGGGGGCCTTACCTGGCAGCAGGTGGGGGGAAGGACGAGGTGAGACCAAGGCTTTCATGGCGCCTCTGAGGGGCCTCGCTGAGGCCGGCCCAGGAGGATCGGGCCGGGCTGGCCTGAGCCATTGTCGGGGTGTCCCGTCGCCAGGCAGGGCTGTGCCGCTGCTCCGCAGGCGTTTCCAGGGCTTGCCTTGGCACCCGGTGTCGTCTGTTAGTTCTCCCTGTGAACGCAGGAGGGGTGCTCGGGGTTTTACCTGGCACACCACAGTGCCGATCCCACCAGACCCAGGCTTGGCCACACGTGGCTGGAGCTGAGCACTGCTGCAGGCCCCATGTTTGACCTGCCAGCGTGAGCAGCACTGGCAGCTCCTGCTGGAGGCTTGCAGGTGTTATGCAGTTCTGAAATTTAGGGTTTTTTATGTGATTGGTGGCCCGGGGAGGGTGGTCAGTGGCAGGGTGGACGGAAGGAGGGGAAGCCAGGCTTCAGGCCCTGCCACTCTCCCGCTCTCTGAGAAGGGAGCAGGGAAAGGACAGCTTATCCACTCTGTGGTAAGGCTGTTCAAGGACTTCCACCTCCTGCCCTACCACTGGCTGAAAATTAAATATTAAAAAATGATGATTATCTAGTCTCAGGCAGGAAAAAAGCATCTTCTAAATCGAATTGAAAAAAATCAAAGGAAGAGTAGTACCAAGAGTTATTACCATTCATTGTGAAGAATGTAAGACAAGGAAACATCCATGTCCTGACTCCCAGGGCTTAAGTTCTTTCTGTGATGTGAGTCCCTCAACCATCACCTGAGTCTGAACATGAAAAACAGGTGAGCTGAATCATTCTCTCTCCTATGAAAGGAGCATAGGCCAAAAAAAAACATTTCACATGGGTGTTTCAGAGTAATTTTGAGTAATTTTACTCAAGATGCCTGAGATTAAATCAGATTTAAGATATCCTATTTAAGATGATGGTTATAAAATTGTGTGTCCTTGGGGCCTGTCCTTCCTCTTACAGATGTTTGGTATTGCTGACCAGCTCTGTTCAAGGGTGAAACCCTTCAAAGCTAAGAGAAAAAGTAGTATTTCTTTCTTTGGCTGACCTCTGTCTGTGTACCTCTCTCTTTTTAAAAGTTGCTGGTTTCCTGGGTGTTTTGGTCTTTTAGAAAAGAACCTTCTGACTAGAATTCTGTATAATGAGAGTTTTTAGGGGTTTCTGCAGTCCCTTTGTACTAATTGATTCCTCAGTGCATTAGCATTACCAAAGCTAGTTTAATCTTCTTTTCATTTTAGTGGTGAGATCAATGTCTCTGTCAACATAGTTTATTGAACCTGATACAGTTTTACCACTTGCATTTACCTCCTCTAAGATGGTTTTTCTCTTAAAAATGTCCTGAGAAAAGATCCCACTTTAAAACTCTCCCTGGCCAAGCTGCCAAGCAGAATTGCTCTCCTGTGGGGCACAATCCAGTGCCAAAATTCCTCCTGCTTCATCACAGATGCAGAATTTCCCAGCAGCTGACATGCCATTCTGTAGCTTTAGGAATTAATCTGTATCTTTTTATCAGGGAAAAATTAGGATGGACTCCTCTGCTAAAGGGAAGGACTAGTGGAAGATAATTTGACACATAGGCTGTGCCGCCTGGGCTCTTCTCATGGATGTAACACAACAGTTCTGCGGTACAAAACTTGCTTTCTGATGGAATCAAATGCCTTCCTTGTATTTTTCAGGAGCCATTGAAAAATCAGACTGAGAGGCAATTCCTATATAATTACCCAGCCTCATAAAAGAGCCTGCAGAGAAGAGAGTTTATAGACAGTCTCACGTGAGCTCATTTATATCATGCCACGATTGTGTGGGAAAAGCAATCTTTCTGCTTGTTTTTGCGGATGCCACAGACAGCAAAGGGTCCAGCCCTGCCCTTGGCACTCTGCCTGCTGAAGCTGAAATTGGTGCTAAATTGCCACCAACTCCAGTGGCAGATGCACATGATCTTCAGATGGGGTTTGCACTGTTTTCTCTTCTCTTGGCTTCAATAAGGATCAGTCCTTGCAAGCTTTCTCTGTACCATCTGCTTCCACCAACTTCAAGGATGTATTTGAGTGGATGAAGATTATTTCCTCATATGTGGCCTGCAAGATTGGAG
This sequence comes from Chamaea fasciata, assembly GCF_029207755.1. Classification (NCBI taxonomy): domain Eukaryota; kingdom Metazoa; phylum Chordata; class Aves; order Passeriformes; family Sylviidae; genus Chamaea; species Chamaea fasciata. Next base: position 61,286,299 of record NW_027094090.1, on the reverse strand, counting down.
CCAAAGATGCACAAATCTTGCCTAAGAGGGCTGAAACAGAGTTTAGCTTGCTCATCTGTTTCTGTCACATGCAGTGAACATGACTTGTAGCTCTGCTCTGGCTTCAGCACAGTGCTGAATACTTTGCAGCACAGCACTTCCCAAAAGAAGCTGGGAACCCTACATCTGCAGGGAAAATCAAACAAACAGATTGGAGAAATTAATTGTAGAGTTCCCACACACAGCTCTGCATTTAAAGTGAGTACAAACAAATAGGTCTGACAAAGCTGGGCTACTCAAAAAAGAAGTGAGCAATGCAAACCAAAGAAAAATACATTTGCTTTGGTGATATTTTAATCACTTATACTTTCATTAAACAAAATACTTAAGTAGATCTTATGCTTCAATGAAGTTGAAGGGACTTGAGTATATGCTTTAAATTCTGTAAGTGCTTAAAAGTGCTGCCAAGCAAAGATTCAAGTCCTCAAAGTGCTTGGGCTGAGAGTATACTTAAGTGTTTTGCTGAATCAGATCCATCGTGTCACAGAGACTCAAAGTGAGCTCAGAGGTTTCAGCTGAGATGAAGGATAAAGCCAAACAGCATAACAGGAAACTCTCAGGATTTTCCAGAGTCTAGTGCATAATTAGATTAAATGTACAATCCCATTTTGGGATTATGAGTGGGTTTGGGGCTTTTTAGACCATTAAAAAGAGAAGGGGTCTTCCCTTGCAGATATGCACAAAATCTATCAGGTAATTTTTCCTATGCTTTCCTAGTAGGTGGCATTTCAAAATTAAACAAATGTCAGTGGCACTGCAGTTTTGTTCTGAGTAATTAGAAACGTCCAGCTTGTGTAAACAATTTCTTGTCCTGTGTTCATCTAGATAGCAATAAATTATTTCCCAAGTTTTCCCTGGGAAACAAAGTGGATTGTAATTGGTGTTGCAAGTAGAACGTAACACTGCCATAGCAATTACATCTAAACTTTGCTAACCATACATTTCAGCAAACAATTCTTAATTATATGCTTTATGGCACACAAGTATATTTATTTTAAAATAAATATTTAATTTACGGTTTTAAAATGTTTCCCCTACTTCTGATCTGCATTAGCCACTTCTATTGCCTGCAGAAATGCATTAAGCAAAGCAGATTAAACAGTTCTGTCCTGGTGCTTCATGTCTTCATTCCCCTTAAAATTCTATCCTATTACTTGGCCACAGCCCGACCATGCCCTTCAGCACTACTGAATTTCAAAGACGTGATAACTGCTTTGAAATTGATGGAAAGAGCCATAAAGGAGACTAAAGACATAAAAAGCGTCTGTTACTTTGATGGTGACTTTGTCTGTGACTGCTATGTGATTCCTTTCCATTGTTTGAGTTTATTCAGTCATCCCAGAACAGGTCCTGAAACTGTACACTCTGTGGAGCAAAATTTAATTGGTCTTAACAAAGACAATGCCCCTCTAAGGAGCACTGGACAATCTCTTGCACTTATCGACACTAATCTTACCCTTCATTCATCCTATTTGCTGGTGTTCTGTAACCTCCCCAGACCAGGGCCAGGGCCCTTGGGGCAGGAATGTCTGCCAGCCCCTGTTGTCTGGGCTCAGATAGTCCCAAATGCCGGTAACCTGCCAGGGATTGAGCTTGAATGACCTAGGCTGAGTACTTACAGTGACATTGGGGTGTCTGCACCATGTGCCTCGGGTAGCAGCTTTTCGCATTTCTGGGAATGTCTCAGCAGTCCCCCATTACCTTCCTCCTTCCCAAGAGCTGGCTGGGGAGCAGTGCCCACCCCAGAACTTAATGTGCCCGGATGCTTGGAGTTGGCATCACAGACCAGACTTGACAGCGCTTTAGCAAAAATGAAAGCAACCCTAAATTGTAAAAGCAGCTTAATTTCCAAGGTGTTGTTGGCTTCCTTTGCCTTTCATACTCCCTGTATATCTGACTTTAAAGTGGGCTAGCAATAAGACTCAGCATTCAGAAGTTATGAAGATACATGAGGGTTTGATTCCCCTTCTGCTGCTGTGGCTCCTCCAGGATGTCAGAGAAGATCCATGGGATGTAGCCCAGACTCAAGATGAGCCCCCTTCATCCAGCACAAGCAATCTGTGCCAAGGGCCCTCAGGCGTTACAGGCTGGTGCTCTGTCCCAGCTCCTGCGTCCTCTGCACACACTTGTGTAGATACCACACGTCCTTTTTCTTTCTGCTGTCAGCAAGTTACTACAGAGATGAGCCCAAAAGGAGGTGTGGAGGCAGGCACAGAACAGCATTTGCATGGCGCTTGGTTGCTGCTGGCTGCTGCTCCAAATGGGATAAAACCTAGGCAGTGACTTCCCATACACATCTTTAAAGGTTGACTATAATTACTCTTTAAAAATACCGTTATATCACAGTGGATAATATCCTGCCACGTCGGCTTTAAAATCTACTGAATGCAGGACCAGTCAAGATCTAGACCTCCTCTGAGTGATAGGGTCCTCAGTAATAAGGAAATTAGCAGCTGAAGGATAAAGGTGCCAAGGAAAATGAACCGAACAGACCTTTCAAAAGCACTTGAGAAAATATCATTGAAATTGCTCAATTAAATATGGATATTGTTTAAAATGAATGGGCGGGTGGAGGCAGCAACAGGCTATGAACAGCTGTGCCTGTTGAGTCCCATCCCTTTGTTTGAGCAACAGCACACATCCCCACACATGTGGGATCTTTTTTATTATCTTTTCCCCCAGCCCACATTTACTTATCTTTATTTATTGGATCTCTAACAGCATCTCAGATTGTAACCTTCATTTATAATACTGGAAACGCTGGTGCCCCATTTCATTTGTGTGGAAGTGAGCTAGGTGGATTGCTTAGCTGAGCTGTAATGTTGCTGTGAAGAATAGCAGATGTTTAGCTGTTTTCATTTCCACTCCTCAGTGGACAATCAACAAGGTCTGATAACTTCTCTTGCTTGCTGTGGGGTGGTCCAGAAATCTAAGTGGGGGGTCTGGCCACAGAACAGCACCCTATTGGATCAGCAGAATATCTCCATCAGCATTTACATAGACAATGACAATAGATAGCTCAGTAACTGGGGCATTGTTTAGAGCTTTTCTTGTACTTCTGATTGCCCTAGGTCTGTTGCCAAACTTTTTTTGGGTTGTTTTGCATATGTGATACTGTCCTCTTCTGGGATTTCCCACAGGAGGAGGTCAGGCACCTTTCTTATCTCTTTTCAGGAACTGAAAGTACACCACACAGTTGCATGAGAAATATTTTCCCCCTAGTAAATATTTTCACTAAAACAGAAACACCTTTATATAACTGAATTTCCTGTAAAATCTTAATGAGAAACCTCCTGCTTTTTGGAGGAAAACAAACAGGCAAGCAAAATCCTCAACGCACCCTTGTGCTCAGCAAGTTCTTCCAGGAAGGAATCTAGTCATGTCTGCAGAAATTGTGTTGTGTGATGCCAAGGAAATGCAAGAAACCAACAAACACTCTCGTTCATTCCAGCCAAGCTTTCTTCCCACTCTTCTCCACTTGTTTTAAACTCATACCCGTCTAGTGACTGCAGGGGAGCTTCTCTCTGGGGAAGTCACAGACTGGATGATGCAGGGCCTGTGTCACCCAAGCAGTGTCACTGTCTGCACTTGTACTAATCAGCTCAGCTTCTCTCATTAGTCTTGATTGATCAGATGCATTGGAGCCTCACTGAATTGTAAACCAGTTGAGTCAATCCAATATCAAAGCTGAATCATGATGAATGAGTGTAGATTGATCTAAAATTACCCAAGAAGTGTGGCTACTTGAAAGGGTGTTAACTTCACCAGTGTCAAGGGACTTACTCTTGTTTTATGCCACTATAAACAAGAGCACTGCTAGGCTGTGAGTCATCACCCATTTCTCTTTTGCTGCTTCTATTTTCAGAGCAGATCTACTGGCTTTGCTGCTAGATGAGGTTGCAGAATTGCTTTTTGGAGCTTCTTGCTGGTTTTAAACAGAGGTAGACTTTGTTCTCTGTGGGAGAGCAGAGAGAATCAGGATGTTATGACCTGGGAAAGCCTGAAACCCAAAGGCTCACATAGTATTTTTAGTAGTGTTATACAATACAGGTGCCCCAAAGCCTAGGTTTTATGTCAGCTGGTAACAAGCATTTGAGGGCAGTCATTTTGTGGCCAGACTGGATTGCCAAAAAAAAAAAATGCTTGTCCCAAGCAATTAAAATAGAGGTTTGAGGAAAAAATGATTATGATATTACTTGGACCTGAACAAAGATGCCTGAGGGGAATAGTTGTTTTGAAACCCTGAAGTATCTTTGCACTGTCATATGATCAGAAGGTCTTTCCTGTAGGGACAGCTATTTTCAAACTCACTCTTCTGACACAGGCATGCACAGGCAGGATGCATCCGTTTTCTAGAGCAGGCAATGTAGCAATCTGCCAGCTGAGAAACATCTGAAAAAGGGTGGTTTTCCTCAAAAGGAAAGTGGCTAAAGAAAGCATGTGGCTTTCAGAGGAGAAATACTTTATTATTATTATTGTTATTATTAAAGAATCCAGTCCCCAAAACATTTTTAGTCTGACATTTAGCGTTTGAACTGTACCATGTGGTTCAGCATTGTAGCTATTATAATAACTTCTTTGCACCTCCCAGCCAGCAAGTAATTTTATGGCCAAGGTGCTGTGTTCATATCTTCCTTTTCCACCCAAGCTGTCCTTAGCTGTCTGGTCTTGGCTTCCATAAACCACTCATTGCTTTCACCAGGACTGAAAACAAGATGTGGTAGGAGCCAACAAAAATGAACAGATCCTGTTTGCCCGGATGGATACCATGACCACAGGAGCTAAAGAGAGTCATGTCTTCCATGCTCACATTGCTTTTGGGTACAGTTTGTCCTGAAGAATGCCATGCTGGCAAAGATCTGGAAGCTAGGGTGAAACTCTCCCCTGTGTAGGCAGCCAGAATGGGGTACGTGCTTTACCACAGTCTCCTTTGAGCTTTACTTTGACAATGTAGTAATGCACAGCCATTCTGTTGGTCCTCTGAAAACGAGTGAATTCCAGTCTCAGAACTTAACTGGTGTCATATTGTTATGAATCACCGCTTAAATATTTTCAGTGCTCCTTGGAAGAAATAGAAAACTCAAGCAAAAGCAGAAGAGCTAAATAGAAATTTAGTCCTTACATCAGGAGCCATAAAAATTACTCTAGTTAGACCCCTGTAAGTTTTGATATAGAATATTCTGACTAGAGTTGCCTCTTGGTTTCTTTCAGGCTACATTTTCCTTCATTTGCAATCAGGCTGAGTTGGGCTGATTTGTGTTCCAGTGCTGCAGCCCAGCAATCTAACTAAATAACATACCATGCTAGCAAACATAAAGAGAGCTTGTGGACTGCAAGCTCCATTCTGGCCTGTGTGCAGGCATCTGTAGATATGCCTGCTTCAGAAGAAATTGGAAGAAGTCCTCCTACCACTAGGATGGGTTGTCCTGCTGTTGTGCCCAGGCATTTTCTGTGCAAACCTGTTGACCTTGGTGGAATTATTCCATCCACATGGCAAGAATCCCTAAAACAGAACTTGGACTACGGGAAGTCAGTGGGAACTGTGCCACATCCATTGGCTTCAGGAGGAACAGAGACATTGTTGGCTTAAAATTACAGTCAGCTTTCAATTTTTTATTTCTGGCTTAGGAGGGAAGGACTTAAAGAGGAAAATGGGTAGAGAGAACCATTGATTTAAAGAGTTTGAGAGCAACATCATTATGTGTTCTCAGAATAACAGGAACACAGCACATCTTCAGAAGAATGTAGGCTGAAGTTGAATTGCAAGATCTGTGTGTTTTTCCTTAGGAAAAATGCTGTGGTGAAAAATGTTAATGATTTTTAAATACTGCTCCATTTTGCAGAGAAAAATCTTCCAAGCAGCCTTTGCCTCCAAAGCAATTGCTGACCATTTAATGACATAGTAAGTATCAAATACTGGAAGAAAGTGCATGTGGTAAGGACCATATAATCACAAAGTAAATTCACCAGTATTTTTGCCGTAAAAACCAGCACGTGTGTTAAATGATATTTTTGGGTCTAGTGTGTATAATTACCAAGCACTGTACACTTTGGGAATACATAATTATATGTATTCTCCTTGCACCAGGAGTATAAAATTAATCCCTGACCATCCCTTGGATGCTGTGACTGTCCTGCCCTGATATAGGACCCAGAGTGACCAAGACTTTGGGGACTGTCACATAAATAGCCAGGTCAGCATCTTACCCTGTTATGGTTTCCTTGAGAATACTTTGGGAGAGGCCAAGACCTGAAACAAATGCTGCAAAGGAACAGCAGGCTGGTTTAGTTACTTTAGCTTTAGCACAAAGATGCTTCATCTGCCTGTGTCTTCCTCTTGCCATTGCATTACTGCACTGAACTGTGCCCACCATCAAAAGGAGCTAGAAAATTTAAAAATACGTGCAGGAAGAAGAATGACACTGTGGCTGGAAAACATCCCTGACATGCAGACACTTCAGGCGTCAACAGGAAGTCCAAAGGGGTGACTGGAGAAAAACTGAGTACAAAGTCAGCTGAAGGCACAACAAAATAGGTGCAGGCAGATTGTATTGATGTATCTGCCTGAGGCTTAACTTCTCAGACCCTCCACCTGGGCAGATAACCCATTACCTGGAAGGAGAGTGGTAAAACCACCAGTCATGCATCTGCTGAAGTTCTAGAGGGAAGAGACAAGGGCCAGCTCCTGGGCTGAACAACTGAATGAATCCCTCACGGATGCTGCTTGGTGCTGTGGATGTGATAGACAGTGTCAGTATTTCACAAGAAAGAGAAAACCAGAGCTATAGCCAGACATGATATCACACCAGATATCCAGAGAATGCACAGAATGATTAACTGGAATAAAGTATTTTGCCAGAAAACTGCCAGTTCTATAGAGCAGTTTTCTACTGACTGCAAATCTCTAAAGACCTGTTAAATCCCCTTGGTGAGGAAGAGGAATCCCTTTTATCTGTAAGAGATAGAACTAGCTGATTTTCATCTGATATCTTTCAGTCCTGGGAGTGTTCACTGAACTTTTTTTCAGCCAAATTCCCAAAGCACTGAGTAAGAATATTCTTTTTTTCTTTTGGGTTCCCACTTTGAGATGTTTTTCTTCCTATAGTTGACAAGAGGTCACTTGTCATTTGAGGAAAGGAAGTATGTCGCTTGAGCAGGTCGATGTAACCACAGGACTATAAACCCAAGTAACTAACACTCTGCTATCCCTTCCTGTGACTCAGTGGTCCTGGTATATCGGAGGCATGTCCTGGAGCCCTCTTTATTGTTGTCTCACTAAGTACTCCATGCCTGAGTTGGAGAAACCTTTATTAGTCAGAGCTGTGCTGTTTTGTTGGAGGTAGATAAGGGCTCCAGGTCAGGTCATTGCAATTCAATGTATGCCTGGCTTGCTTAATCTGAAGCCCATTATATGAAGGAACAATAATCCTGATTTTCTCTGTCTTCACATTTGTACTCTGCCGTCTAGGGAGCTCAAAGCAAATGGTAATTAGTAAAACTCTCAATTTAAATTTAAAACGTAATATAAGATTTTGAGAGAAAGGTTAAATTTTGCTTCCACAAGTCCACTCCCACTAGTCCTAACCAAATCCTGCCTGTTAATATTTTTAAAGTCTTACATGTAAATATCACACTAATTATTTTGTACAAATTATCACTAATTATTATCACACTAATTATTTTTACGCTAATTATTTTGCCATCAGTTGCGGGTGGAAAGCAACTGAGGGTTGTTTCAGTGTAAAGTATTTCGCCATGCATCTAAGTAGGTGATTTAGCAAACCTCAGGCTAATGTCAAAGGTCCACATGGCTCAAACACTTTCAAGGCTACTGCACTTTGCACTGCCTGACTCTGCTGTGCCTCAGCAACAGAGATTTGTTTGGGATAATGCTTGAAAGTATTTCCTTTGATGTTAGACAGCATTAAGTGAGTAAACGAAAAGAAAAGAAAAAAAAGAAGAATAAAAGCCAACCGTGAACCTAGAATCCAATCTTTCTGAAATATTCGAGGTAATAGTCTGTTTTCACAGTCTTTCTACAAGAGACTGTTAATATCACATTAGTTCCTTATGCTGATTAGTACTCCAGCACCAACATATATTTTGTAATAATTTCAAAACTGTGCAGAACAGTCTGGGGTACAGTTTCCAACCTGTGCTGAGGCAAGTTTCCTGGCGTCATTCTCCTTGAATCAAGCCTGATGTGAGCAGGAGCAAACTGAAGTCTAGTCTTTGTTTGTGAAGAAATAAAAATAGCGGGTGACACAGGAAATATCTGGAGGCAGTATGACTCAGGGGGTTAACAGCAGTGACAAATGGCCCTTGTCAATTTACAGCTACTCTCTTTTGGTCCTGTACCACAGCCACTGCGTTTCCTTTTTGCCCAGATGTAAATGACCCAAGGGGACGCCTGGCAGTGGCAAGTTAAGCCCTACATGAATATTTCAGATCTTGTGGGTAGTGACAGGCAGTGTTGCCTGAGGTACACGGTGCAATACCTCTCGGTGCACCTGGACGCTGAGGCATTAAGGAACAAACGGTGCAGGGAAAACTGGATCTGCCTGCGGCTACACTGTGCGGGAACAGTGCACAGGAGTGCCGGCAGCTGGGCGGGAACCATGGATCGGGGAGGACGGAGAGAGAGAGTTAAGAAAGGCTGTGGGTGTTCAGCAGTGCCTCAGCGACAGACTGAGAAGTTGTTTTGGCAGAGCAGAGGAAGGAGCCTGGACAGCACAGCCAGGTCTGCAAGGTCTGGGGAGCAGGAGGGAGCATCCACATGCAATGCAGCCTTTTGCAGCTCTTTTTGCCAACTTTTGTTGGTTTTTCTCCCTCTTCTCAAAATAGTTACTTGTTGGAACAAGCTTCTTGCCAGGATGTTGCAATTGAGATGTTTGCTCTTGATCCTGGCTGTTACTTCTGTAGCACAACTCTGCTGGGTAAATCTCCACCCACCCCCCACCCCCCACCCCCCCCCCCCCCCCCCAACAAGTGGCAGAAAACACAATCCTGGCTGCAGTGAAAATAACAAACTTTGACTCACTTCCTCTTCAGAAACTCTTCAGTATGTCTCATTATGCAATTCTCCAGTCTCCTGGTACCAAGAGAGAACTAATATCCATTTAATCCCCGAAGAGGGAGATTCTAGGGGGCACTTACTCCTGCACAGATCCTTCAGTTGTGGTCATGTTAAAGTGGTGAAGCCCTGTGCAGACCAAGGAATGCTCTGCTACTATCACCAACTTTTTTGTGTCTGTGTGTGCATGTGATCCAGATCTCTCCTTGCTATTTATTTCACAGTAGACATGAGGCGCTTGGCATTTTAGTTAGAGCACCTCAAATCCATAGCTTAGACTCCAGCTGTTCAAACTGTCAGCTTTTCAGGGGTATTGCAGTCTCTAGGAATTATTCCAACTCTCTGTCATCAAACCAGCACCTGACATTAAAAAAAATGTAGGTTCTACCTCAGTGAAAAACATGCATTTCTTTGGTGACTACTGGGAGGTGAGCAGGGAAAAAGAAATGGAAAATTGCTTGTATATGAAATATGCATAAAGAATATTTTCATGAGCCTAGGCTGCAATCTTGCTGGGTTTCACATCTGTTGTTAAGCCCTTCAGAATTCTGAGCTGCAGCAATGAATCCTTTTAAATTTTTTTATGATTATTATTATTAATGATATCAAGGCAGCATAGCAATTACTTAGGCAAAACTGTCCTGCACACACGCACAAAGAACACATGTCCTTTTGGTGACTGGTAATTGGAAGAAAACTATTCAGTAGATCAAGGACAAATGTGCAAAAGTAAAAATATCTTTTTAGTCATGAATGTGAATGAAACTTTACTAAATAAATGACATGGGTGAAAAGAATTTCCATTAATTCAGGTGCTGCCTCAGCAGCTCAGTCTGCAACAGAACCATTCCTCTGCTGAAACCTTGGGCACATGCATATGACCAGTACTGTATCCAGGGAAAACCAGGGGAGTCACAGCATGCTTTTTAGCAAAGTCACCCCATTTTATGTGCAATTACCCACTGAGTACAGCAAAATGCAGGACCTAACCCAAGCATGAGGAAATGTAGCTACACATTGATTATGTATCATGAGGATGAACACTCAGTGCTCACCTCTGAATTCAGTGCACTGTATTGTGACATTTTCTGGTGTATCATTGTGGAGTTTTAGCAAAGCAGAAATACCTTTAGTAGGGACAGAGGACAGTCCTTTTGTAAAAAAAACCCTATTTTTATTGCCACCCAGAAAGATGCCACAAATCCACCTACTCACAGGGATCTACTATTAACTCCTAATAAAACACCTAACTGCTTTTGAAATCTGGACTTCTTTGTTTTATTAGTGTCCCCACCACAGACAAAGCCCTATTGCCCCAAGCTCTGTTCACACACATCTCTAATCCTCCAGGATTTATAATTTAAATAAGCATTTCAGAGATGTTAATCTAGATCATCTAAGAGTCTCTTTGGGGGTTTTATTTCAGATTCTAGTCAAAGAGATAAAGAGTTGGGATCTGGAGTCTTTTCTTCCGTATTCAGGTGTTTCTTCTAAAACTGGGATAGGGTTAGGAAGAATGCCTCTGGATGACTCTGGGCATCTGTATCCCCTCTCAGATCCTGTCAGCTCTGCTGCATGATGAATTCTTATTTGGGGGTCACACACAGTCGAGATTGATGAGGCAGCTGGCAGTGAGGTGGGCAGCCTTTCCCTTGTGACTTCTCCAAGGTGCTGGTGGTTTTGTTGCAGTCAAGCAAGCTGAGTGCTCATATGGAAACGGGTACATGCACACAGAAAGTTAGCAAAAGGCCTGGCTTGCTGAAGAGGCCAGCTTGTTGGAAGCACATGCTTGGTCAGCAGAAGCCTGCTCCTTCCAAATCTGGAGGCAGCTGTGGCCTGGCTGACACTGTGACAGGCTGCCCACATGCATGTGCACTCAGCCTGCAGGGAAGGGCCAAAAAGGCAGGTGAACATGCAACGTGGCTGGCCCACCTGCCTGTGCTTGCCTGGAATGACACACCCAGCTCCTGTGCAAAAACACTGCCTTCATTGTCTCAGAAAGGTAAAACAGCCACGGTGGTTGCTTTTGGAGACCTTGCTTTCTGTGCCTGTTCCCATGGAGAAAACACCGGGTCTCAACACAGGAGACTTTCCATAGATGGACACGACACAAGACAGAGTGACTGAGCTACAGTGCTGCCCATCCTTCTGTCCCACTCTTTCACAGACCCAGGTGATCCTTGCAGGTTCCCACTGAGATGCTCTCCAAGGTTCAGCCAACACCAATACTTGGGACCTATTCCCCTTCAGGGCTGCTGATGACCTGTACTATTCTGGTGCCATCTCTCACTAGCAAGAGAAAAGCAGTTTTGAAGGGGCAATTTGGCACAGTCACTGCCCAGCTGAAAGGATACCCTGAAGGGAGAACAGCTGAGACTGCTCTGACCCCAGCATAGCTCAGTGTCTTCAGCAGTGATGCTGAAGGTTGGTAGTGATGGTGTTTGGTTGATCTGAGGAAGATACAAATCTGAGAAATCTGTAGTGCATCAGGGTGAAGAATGGAATTTAAAATTATCTCATCACCTTAGGAAAACTGACTGGAGAAAGTAGGATGAAATCCAGTAGAGGCATGTGCAGGATATTGTACTTAGACTTGACAATACAATTCCTTAAATCTTTCATCTTGAAAGAGTGAAAAGGAGTCCTGTTCTGCTAAGCCCTGGAAAAACTTCATCTGGATTTTCATGCTCAGTTTCATGATCAGTTGGAAGACCAGATCTCTACAGAGTTTCTTTATGACTCAATATAAAACTTGTAAACTTTGTAAACCAAAAGACAGTAGCTGTTTAAAGATCTGTCATCATTCCCCTCTGGCAGAAGTATTTCTGCTGGTTTGGTTGACAGCTTCTGGTCTGAGAGCATCAGTATTAAACTTTGAATTTCTCCTGGAAGGTGGTGATTAGAAAGTGTGTTGGAGACACCCTCTGAGTGGGAGAAGGCAAAATGATGTGATTGTGCTGGGCAATTTGTGCAGAATATGCCTTGCTTTCCTCTGGTACTGCTCCAAGTCAATAGTGTTATTACTCCAATATCATCAAGGGAGTTAGGGTTGTATGAAACTGGAAATAATGCAGTACTTAATTAGATGGTTTTGATAAGAAGAACCTAGGATAACGTGTAGCTTGAAAAGATTAATTGCAGCTTCATTTTCCAAGGTAATTCCATGTAGGATTGCCTCTGGTCACAACACAGTTTCACTCTAATGGTGCTGCAGATTGTTAAAAGTCAGCAGTCATTTATTTTGTGCTGAACAGACTACATTATGAAGGAGATAATCCAGTTTGCTGTCATTTTGGCAGCTTGCTAATGACACAGGGCAGTGTAATATTGCATGGGTTCAGAATTCAGCTGCTAAGCTTCAAGATTTATGCTTAGCACATACTGTCATTCTTCAGAAATAATTTTTGCTTTATCCCAAAACTCTCCTTTAAATTTATTGTCACTTTCCGGCTAGTGTCTAAAGGGCAACCAAATGACATTTTTCTTCATGCCTGTTAAATGATCTATAATTGAGTGAGGGCAGGGGGAAAACTCCAGCAATTAACAAGGCCAGAGCCTTTGCAAGAAGCAGACAGAACGGAAAAGAGAACAGATTTGAGCTGACTCATTCAGAAGAGGTTTTAACAAATCATTCATTGCTCTAAATCTATGTCCTTCATCTAGAAGGAAAGAAAGTCTAGTGGTATGTATGTTAGTCTAGAACCTGTGTAGGGCTAAGAACTGCTGTGGAAATGTTCTTCTCTCCTCCCCTCTTTCCCCTATTCCCTTATCTCCTGATTTCCATGTAATGAGAAGTCAGGCCTGTGGCCCAGCCAGGAGCCAGGCACACACAGCTGGCAGCACCATTGCCTCAGGTTTGAGGCCAGAGAGCAGGCCTTTACAAAGGTGAACTTCCATAGCATCCTATGGATATTCTGGCCCTCTGCTCTTTGGCTCTGAAGGGGCATTGCCCAGCTCTGCCCTCTGGACACAGCCTGGTGTCCTTCCTAGGGCACAGGGGAGCATGGGGAGTTTGTGCTGGGGCATCTGCAGCTCCTTTTGGTGCGGTGTCTGTGGGCACAGTGAAGCTTGTCTCCTGGTTCTGGTTTGCATGAGCTAGTATCTTCTGAATTTTACTTTGATTTTCAGGAAGAAAAAGGGAAAATCTGCTGAAAATGGGTAGCTCACTGACATTTCTGCCATACATCACCAAGAGTGCTCTGCACTGTATTGAACTCTCTTAGGCCAATTTTACCATAGGTTTGGTTTTTCAGTGTATTTCATGCTTAGAAATAGTTTCAGGTTCACAGACCAGAACAAATCCTTATGGGAATCCTGCAGTTTGTTTGGTGACCTGTTGGGATTGGTTGGTTAATTTGACTTGGTTCATTGTTCATTTGGAGGTCCCCAAGGAGTAGAGAGCAATGGGGTCTTCTGCTTGCTTCTATTCATGAAGGGTGGGAACTCAGCCACCCTCTGACAGTGCAAGCTTTATAAGGGCAGGTAGGCAGAAAGATTAGCCTGTGGAGAGCATTCAAACTGGATACAAAAAGCCTGACCTTCATGTCCTGAAGCCAAGGGAGTATTAAGAGTGAATCAAAGAGGACAGGAGGAACTGACAGTGGGCGATTGATAGGCAAAGAATATGATCTCAGCAACTGCATTTTGAAGGGAGGCCTTCAGGAGAAACAAAACAAAACAAAACAAAAAACCAACAATATATCTCCCTCCCCCCCCCCCCCCAAAAAAAAAAGCCAAGAAGGAAAATGAGATCAAACAGTAAAGTTTTACCAAAAAAGGTTGACCTTTACTAATGTTAACTGCTATGAATAATATCGGTTTGTACCAGCAGAAGAATTGAGCCTGAATTTATTTTTCTTCTAGACTTCCCTACTAGTTTAATTCACTGGTGAATGAGATAAAAGTAGGAGGAAGCTGAATGCTGATATTGCTAGCACCAAAGTTCACCTCTCAGGCCAGACTTTCATACAAAATAGCTGTGATCTCATACTTTTGTGCCTTATGAAAAAAAGACTGAAATAAAGTCAAAACTGCTCAGTGCTACACTGAATGATACTTACAGCAGTGAGAGGCATACCAGGACCTTCATTCTGTCACCCTTCTTCCTTCTCCCCACCCAGTAAAAGACAGCCAGTGGAAATGGTGTAATATTGTCTGAGAGTTGGGCTGGGTTTTCCTGGACATGAGTGGGTTGCCATGCTGACTCCACGGGGGTTCGTGGCTGGTGTGATGAGCAGAAGCTGAAGTGTTCAAGGCCGGGCTGGATCTCTGAGCAACTTGATCTGGTGTCCCTGCCCATGGCAGGATGTTGGAGCTAGATATCTTTAAGGTCCCTTCCAACCCAAACCATTCTATGATTCTGTAATGATTATATGATTACAAGAAAAATACTTGAGGGACCCCATTATATGGAGCTCAGCAGGGCCAGGCTCTCAGCTCAGGACAGGTAGTCAACAAGGTAAATCCTGTCCTTTCAAATGTTGCAGTCAAAATGAAGAAAGAAACCAACTGGTAGTCTTAGAATGAAGAGAGGGAAAGAGAAGAAAAAAGGAAGCCTATTTTTAATGGCTGGAAGGCTCTTAAGTACAAAGGGTCATCTTGGATAAGACAATATGGAGTAGGCAGAAACAGCAGCATTTCTGAATGGCTCAGGAACACAGAAGGAAGGAAAGCTGAGCTGAAGATGACTCATTCCAAGGACCTGAATGAGAAAAGAGGATGGGGTAGTCAGTAGTTTCCTGTGAAGAATTACCTCTAAAAAGGAACCCTACCTTTCAAAGAAAAAAATGTAAGAGAAAAAATCCCAGAAGCCTTTTAATGAGGTTTTTGTATAATTTATAAATATCTTTTGCATTTTTCTCATCCTTAAAAAAATTCCTTAAGAAATCAGTGGATCATTATTGTAGGCGGGAGCTTTCATCACCATATTGAGTGAACAAAAACGCTCATGTCAATCTCACGCCTTTGGATCACGTAGAGGACTGTGTGTGTCATCACAATGGCCGCGTTTGCACAATGCCTTAAGACACTGCTGCTGATGCCTATGGAAAGTACAAAGCAGTCCCCTGAAGGCACTGTGCCCCATTGTCCCATATGTCTTTTTTTTCCCACTCTTTATCAGCTGATGATAGAGATAAGTACTTGTTTTTCTCCTGACATTTCTGGTTCCAGATTTATTTAGGGTGTGAGTGAGAAGTATCTCCATCAACACTCTTAGATTTACAAGGTTTTGAATTAATATGGTGAGGGAATATAAGCATTCTGGATTCGGTTTCTATAATCCCTGTTTTACAGAACTGTTTTTGTTTTTGTTTGGTTTGCTGTTGTTATTGTTTTTCTTTGGGGTTTTATTTAATCATTCTCCCTGGAGAAAGTAAATTAATAGTACGACACCACGGTTTAACATACATGGGTATAACCGTGATATATGCAGAATATATAAGATATATTCTGCATATATCTTTCTTTTTGAAAGATATATGCAGAATAAGGAAAGATCATCTTAATCCTTCACCCATTGAGACAAAAAAATCCCTGTTGTTTCATGCAATATGAGATATATGGGCATCTTTTCCTTTTTCCTGCTATCTTCTTTGTCTCCTCTGCCATATCCATCTGGAAAGACCTTAAAACTCTAAATACTCTGTAGGAAGTAGGACTCAAAGTATTTCCTATGCTTCTTCATATTACCCTTTCCCCTGCCTCTGTACACCAGCATGCTCTTAATTCTCTGCTGTTGTTCAAGAGAAAAATGAGTGCATTTCAGGTGAGTATGCAGGACATGACCCGAGATGTAGAAAAAACCCTGCAAGAGAGAATGCAGTGAGTCTCTGAGGTTTCCTGTGCTGTGGTTTTCCTGGGTGGTCTTTCTGATGACAGGTGATAGGTATATTGGGGAATTTTGAAGCTGCAATTGTTGCTCCCTCTTACAAATCCTCTTCCTCACTAGGATGTGGTAAAATTCATCCTAATCAAACCAAGCACCATGTTCCAGGAGCAGCTCTTTTTTCTGGTGCCTGCTTTTGCTGTACAACATGGCTGTACATTCCACCTTGCAGCACGGCTCTGCATCACATTTACAGGGCTACTTTATCATGCTCATCCTGTTGTTCCTAGATAAGTAATTCCACTCTACACTGAGTGTTAAGCCCTTGCAAATATTTATGCACACCTCTACTCATACCATTACTCAGCCAGTACCTTCAAACTTTCCTCTGAAGCCCTTCCCATTTCCGGTAATTGCTGCTATTTTTTTTCCTCTGCTCACTACTCTTCAGGCAACGGCCTGACCACTATATACATTTCTCTTTAAATTTCTTATAGACCTACCCATAGACCAACCGTTTTTCCACAGGCAACAGCTGTTGTGACTCTGCTGGTGATATCCCTGCTCCTCTGTGACCAGAACAGGTGCAGGTATTCCCAAACTGCACATCTGAGCATTTTGAGTCCTGTGGTACTGTCCTGGGTTGAAGCATATTCTACCACCATCTTCATGAACTGTTGAAACCAGGTGAGGCAGTGCTCCCTGCCTCCTCCACTCTGGCTTATCTTCTGTTAACGGGCCCATCAGCACCTTTGCTACACAGCTCACAGATAACCCCCTCCTGGACTACCTCCTGTTAATGGGCCCATCAGGCCTTATCACATGACTCACCATCCCATTGTGAGATGCTCCGCCCAGAGGGAGGAACCAAGCATTCCAGCCTGGATATAAGCTGAGACTCTGAACACCAGAGGGGCGCTTACCCACTGGATTCCCAGAGGACCTGAGCTACCAGACCTTTCTACAGGATCACTGCTTCAGGAAGACCACCTCATCTGGACTGCTTCCATCACTCTGCTCAGGTTGTATTCTGACTCTGTCAGTGGTCTTTTGTATTATTGCATCTATTTTATTTTACCTTCTTTCCTTTCTTCCTATTAAATTGTATCTCTGACTTGGATCCTCTCAGTTGTTTTGCTTTCAAACCACTACAAGTACTCAACTGCTATTGGTAAACCCACAGTCTCCTGCAATGCTCCTGTGTGTGAAATTATTTCCTCCCTGCATCTCCACCATGCATTAAGTTGTAATGAGGGAAAGTAAGCTGCTCACTGTTCTGGTTCATATAATTATGTATTTGGAGCTTCAATTAGAACACCACGAAAATCAAAGAAGACAAATGAATCTAGCTCTAAGACATTGTTTAACCACATAGATGTATTTTCAAATTAAGACAGAACTCTTGATAGCAGACCCACTTCAAGCAACCCACATTGGTAATATTATTTACTAAGAAGCCATGCACACGCCACCACCTGCATCCAACAAAACTAAGGGTACTCTAAATCATCCAGTGCCAAAATTAATGCAAACAACCAGGAAAAAGATAAAGAACAAAGAAAATAGCATGCCAGTCCTGGGGCTTTTCTCTCTAATCTTTGGAAGAGCCTTAAGGTAGACACGTCAATTATTTTCTTTGTTCCTCCTTCTGTACACTGTTTGCATTACAATTTGGCATAATTATTTAAGAAGCCTTGAGTTGTGTTGGATGTGGGTGGTGGATTCATGGCCTGGAGACTGTGGTGTTGTTGTTGTATATTACTGTCTAACTCTCAGGAGGCTGAAGTTACTGTACTCCATCTGCAATTAATTTATCACTTCGCATGTGTGTTTTTATGTAGTGTACATATTATGTTTAGTATTAAGCAATGCAATTCTATTAAGCAATGCAATTCTATTTTTCTCTCTTATTGCTGTAGACAGTAAATGTCTGCCCAGCCTTCTCCATTTTTGATCACCTAAAACATGATAGAGTGAGTTTTGTGCCATGTGGTTGAGTGAACAATAATGCCAATTTTCTTCTCATGGTTACTGTTTTCAAGCTACAATGGCATAACTACAAACAGATTGCAAGACATTGCAGGTACACAGCAAGATCTGCAGTTTATAGGTTTACGTGGTTATTCAGGCAGTTCATCCTAGTTTTCCATTGCTAAGGATTTGGTTCAAAAAGCTATCATCTAGAACCTGTGATATTTCTTCTTAATGAACATGATAGGAGAGACACTGAACACATTGAGTCAATAAAATTGTGCTGGAATAACTAAAAGAAAGATATGATCTGTATTAGCTCCAGGCCGTACCATTGGCACATCATCCAAGAAAGCTGAAATAGTTGCATTCTTCTAAGATTCAAGTATGCTTTGAGGTGAAAATACCATTTAGCAAGCACATCTATCAGCAATTTTTTTTGTGGCCCTCTTCCTTAGTATCACAGACTGTAGGCCAAATTCAAGACCTATGTCTGCTCCCTCTCTTCAGTGGGCTTTCATCCCAGCTAACATTTGGTGTCTTCCACTTAAACCAGAACCAAGCTCCTGCAGCGAAACACACGCCAAATATTAAAGGCAGAACTGAATATATGTAGGTAGTGAAATTGCTACTGAGGAAACTTTATGCACTAAGTGTAACTGGACACTAAACAGGAAGGAGAAACTAATCATTGAAAGCATTGGTAATTCTCTCCTGAACTGCCAGAACAATTCATTTGGTAAACTGATCCTTTGGCAGCACAGCATGCAAGCCCTGTCACTTTACAGAATAGATATTGACTGATTTAGTCTCACCTGTTAGGAAATGCTCTGACCTGTACAGCAAATAGAGCAAACGGTAATTTTTTCAGTCTTGTCTGATTAATAAGGAAACTCTGGGAAAAGCAACTTGTCTGTCTACCTAAACTCTACCACTGGTTCACCATCATACCCTACTGAGTAGGTGTGTGGAGGAGAGCAGAGCTGATCCCTCTCCACTAAACTCCCCAAAACCACAAAACATGGAGTACACAGAAGCTGGAAGTCAAACCAGCCACTCTCTTGGGGCCACTTTCTCCCTGGCAGATGCAGGTACTGATAATGACTTCGGCCTGGGGCAAGCTGCATGGAAGGAAGGACCACATGATACCCAGCTGCAGGGAAACCTGCAGATGGTTTCTGCTATTTTGGGGCAGGTAGGAGATGAGTAGACAGCAGATGCCAGGCAAGTTGTGTCATGGCACTGAAGAAATGTGAGAGAAAGCTCTGCTGCATTAGTTTTATCTTCATCCTCCCTGGAAAGCAGATAGTTCTGAATCCTACTTATTCCAGAAACTAGACAGAAGACCTGACAGCGAAGCATGTCTTTTTTATGAGTTTTTTGATGTATGAAAGCAAGAAGCCTCCAAGACACGAGCTGTGAACATTTTTTGTCGTAGTTCTGTGGTAATAACATGATTTTTAAATTCAGAAGTCTAGAGTCAAGCCCTCAATGATGCAATAAAAAAACTCACGTGGCAGCACAATACTTCTAAGGGTAATTGTTTGGCCATTTCTGCAGTGTAAGCAGAGTATACAATTCGGACATGAATGAAATTGTACTAAAGTGTGAAAATCAAATCCTTTATTTATGAATAACTAAATAAGCCCAACCCTCACTGAAAATTTCTGTGTAATTTGATCATTATGTCCAGGGCTGTAATTGAGAGGCACAAAAGGGTATCACAGAGGATAAATAGAGTTGTTACATGTCAGGGGTCTGATTTTCATTACATTTGTAAGGTGTAGTTGTGTAAGATTCTGCTTACACCCTAATTTATGAAGATGTGGGTCAAAGCCATTTGCTACAGTTCAGAGTAAAGCCAGGAGATACATTCTTTACCTATTATGACTAATATGACATCTGTAAAGAGTTAAATAAAGATTATCTCTCCTCCACGGGTTTTTTAAACACCCTTCTACTACTGTAATGTGAAAGAAATTCCAAGTTAAAGGATCATTATAATACTAAAACCAACTAAGCAAGGAGAACCTCACATATATGCCTGAAACCTAAGGATCTTCCAGAAGAGCTCTTATGTCTGACCCAGAGTACATGGAAGAAGTCAAAGAGAAATGAAAATCATGTGCTTGATTCTTTACTTGATTATCCTAGTTGGAAAGATGAAGTTTCAACAGTCTGATTTGATGATTGTAGAGTAGACAATGACAGTATGTTCTTTTAAATAGAGATGTTGCTGACCAGTTGATCAGCAAAGCTATGATACAATCCTAAAACCTCAGTAAGAAAGAAGATGCACTATGTGAGAAAGGTATTTCATCGTAAGATTATGAAATCTGCTCACCCAGGTTCAGCTCCAGGTTCTGCCATTGGCGTATGCTGTCATCTCAAATTAATTGAGTATAAGAGGGTTCAAGTATGAGGTCATTATTTTGCATCTTACTGTTGAAGCCCTAAGCCTGACTTTTTGCTAGTCCTTGAAACTCTGGATGAACATGAATATTTTTCAGCTGGACAGAACATTTGAAAATCAGGACCAAAGTAGTTTGATGCTAAAAAATTAAAAGGCACTTATTACTCACTTATGCACATCACAAACCTACTTCAAGGCTTAACCAGTGATATGCTTTAGATCTTGGGTTGGAAAATAATTCACACTATGAACGGCAGGTTTATTCTTCTGCTGGTGCCCAGTCTTTTTTTTTTAAACACATAAAGAATTTTAGTTTAAATTGTGGATTATTAGCCATTTTTGATGTTTTAAGGAGTGGTCCAAGCAATCATAGGATTATACCAACACATGATGTCCTAGGAACATTTTAAGAAATGCAATGAGATTTGAACAAGGATTTGGCCCTGATGAAAAACAAATAGCAAGATAAAACATCACCTCAAAACTTGAGAGACTGGCTGTGACTTGTGCTGAGTATTTACTGTCTTGTGACCCAGGTGAAATATAACCATCTGTTGCATGTGTCCTAAAAAGAAGAGTCTTACAAAGTATTGTCTTCTGGCATCAATTTACAGCTGATGCTTACCCAGTTCTCATGAAATATTAAGGAGCACAACTTTCCGGTGGATTTTTTTCACAGGATCCTCTGTATGTTGATGTTTAGAAGCGTCTCTACATGGAGATATTAATACTAATCAGGAGGAAAGGGATATTCACAAAGTGAAACATCAGATCCAAGAACAACCTTGTTATGCCCATTACTCATGGAGAAATGTGAATCATCATGAATGAAGCCACTTGTCCCTGCATTAACACTGTTCACTTCACACCCCAGAGACTCCTGCTTTGCTTACCTCTGACTGCTCAGATGAAGTCTGGGCGAGTTGGGTCACAGTCAGGGAGGATGTGATTGCTCTGTTCTTGAGCATCTCTCCCACTGCTGCAGCCACCATTGTGCATCCCTTTGGGATCATTCTGTCCACCCTTGCTTATTCTGTATTTTCCTTTCTGACAAAAATTAACTGTCAAAAAAGATCTAGTCTATAGATTATAACAGAAGTTTCTCTTGTATTGCAAATGAAGGCTTGTATCCATGTGTGCTGGTTTCAGTGGAGGTTGACCTGATTTCCTTCACAGTGGCTATTGTGGGGCTGTGTTTTTGAGCAAGTGGCTGTATGACGCCTGGTTGCTGGCTGAAGTTAAACCACACACCATGCAACTTCTCTTGGGTGATTGACTTCTTTTGAAGAGGCATTACTTTGAAATTTTGTGCTGCCAAAAATGCTCAGCATTTTTGTCATCCATAGCAGCAATGATTCTAAACTCACAGCATGCATAGCAGTATTTGAGAAATCTGACATCAAATTCTAAAGGATTTTTGCCTTCTTCTTACTTCTCCACATTTTCTTCTGACATTTCCAGCTCTCTTCTCTTCCCTGTTTCTCTGAGATTTTTCCTCACGGAACAATGTCAGCGGGAAAAATTTCGTCAGGGAAGTATGTCACAATGGTTTCATTAGCTATGATACTATTAGCTCTGCTTGTGATTCTGGATTTTCTCAGAAGTTTCTGATTTTAAAGCTTGTAAATTCTTTTCTTCTGGCTTACAATATCCACTACATGATATCACAGGAATAAAACTTGTAATGGGAGACATGGGAAGGACAGATCTCTTCTGCCCTGTCTCCAGTACTTACTACATCAGTCAGAGTTGCACACAGACTCAAATCTTTGCTGCAGTACAGCTCCCAGGAGACGTCAGGACCCACGTAGTCAATATGTGTCTATTACTGAGACAGGCTGTGAAAATTTGATATTCTCAAACTGGGTAGAAATGCAGAGCCAGGGGAGGTTAATTTTTGAAAAGTCCTTATTAACAATCTTTATGTTTTTACAACTTCGACATGGAAGCCCACAGAAAAAGTTCAGTCCTGCAGAGGATCCTAAACCTTTCCATGCTGACAGTGATGAACATGAACAGATTATCCCTACCCCTAATGCTGAGTGATTTCACCAACCTAGTGGGTAAGATCCTTCTCTTAATTACACAGGAACAAGTAGGGAATTGCTGTAGTGACGTGAATGGAGTTATTTTGGATAGACACCAGTACAGGAGAGAACACAATCTGGCGCCTAGAATGCTGCCAACAAAAGCTCAGTTGTATTATTCCATGATTTGACTGTGGCAGGCAGTCTCACTGAACTGATGGCCGACCTAGCTCCCACGGAAGTCAATGTGAGCCTTTGCATTGATTAAAATGCTTTTCAGGAGACCCTCTCAGCAGCGGGATCGGATTTCGGATCAAGGGCTCCCTCACCGACTTTGACTGAAGCTCACATCCTCAGTGGTGCTGACCTAAATGTCATCTTATCTCAAGACTGGCCTAGCTTTGGCTGAAATGAAATGAATGAATATGAAATATTCTCTGTAGCTTGCTAGTGAATAGGGCTGTGGAAGAGCCACAGACTGTGACAGCAGTGCTCTCATCCACCAGCCCAACCTGCACTTTTAGTGGAAGAATGACTCCCATGGAAGAGTCCTTGGGAATGTCAGGCATTATTTAACCATTGTATTAGCATACCTCTGCTTATCACCTTACAATGCTCTCTCGTGTTACAACACAGATGAGGACAAGTCACAAACCCCAGAGATTTATCTTCTCTAAAGGGATGTTTCCAAGACTCTAGCCCAGTAAACACTGGAGTTTAGCTGGGATTCAGAAGGAATGTATTTTCCTATTTGATTTACAAGGTTTTTATTTCCTGCCTCGCTACAGATTTCCAGAATTTTGGATGATAGGGTTTCATTTAAGTAATTCAAACTCCCAAGAAAAAAAATCAGGCACATTTAAATTTTCATGCAGAAGATATCTCAGATTACGCAGTTTTGGACCTACGTGCCAGTGAGACCAGACTGCTAAAGAAATAGTTTCTGCAGGATCCATCCAATCATCAAGGTTTGTGCCCAGCAAAATTTGCTTTAAGTATTCACTTTTAGGGCACCTGGGCTTTGCAGTGTGTTTTCCTCTTCCATCCTAACGTGAGTTTTTGCACATTGAAAAAAGCTATTTTGTTTCCTCTGGAACTTTGGACCAAGGATGAGAATATGGTAGAAAGATCAAATAAGTGTGTGAAAATGAGTATCTATTAAAAATTAGAAGGTAAACAAAACCAGAGTCTCTATAGACGTGACCTTTCAGCCAGATTCCTCTGTACATCTTGGATTATGGAAACAATGATGATCTGTCTGACTGACCACTGAAACATATTTTTCTTCCTTACTGCTTTTGACCTGAAGAACAGCTTATGAATTGCTGACAATGTTCCCTCCACTAGAGAGATCACACACTCATAAAAGGCAGGCTCGTCTCTACCCAATCCCACTCCTTCCTCACAGGATTCAATGTCCCTGTCCTAATTTGGACAGATTTTCTGTAAAATTATGTTGCAGTTTGGAGAATGCAGTTCTCTGACATCGAAGAGATCACATTAAGGTAATTCATCTTGTCTCATTCCTCTTGAAACTCCAAGCCCACAAGCTGCACATTTAGAAAGAAAAAAATGGTCTAGACCACTCCAGATTACCTATAGCATTGACTAAATTAAAAAATAAAGGATTCATAGCTGTTGTTATATAAGTGGAGTATGAGATATTCATAATTAATGGTGAACTAGTCCAAAATTAACCATAATTGTCACGTTCTTACTAAAAATGACACATGGCCAAAACCACAAACAGTTTGGCAACCAGTTTGGTACCACACTAACATAAGCATATAGCATGCAGGTCTGATGAGGTTTCATATGATTATGCTTTTAAACTGGCAGTGTTCTGCACCTTAGTTGCAGTCAGAAGATCCAGGGTCTGAGATGACTATAATTTCCTAGAGTAAAATCTTGGGCAAATATGTATTTAATCTGATAGGGCCCACTACTGAAATCCTTACATGGTGAAATGACTCATTGATGTCACTGGAGTTTTGCTCCATAAGAACTTTAGACTAAGGCCTGGAGGGATTATCTGTGCTCTTCTCTTTCTCATTAAGTAAAACCCATGTAGACTCTAATGAATGTAAAATGGCCTAAATGGAAATATGGGACTTCTATAAAGTTAAAAAGGATTTTCTGGATTTATTGCAGATATCTTAATTTAGGTTACTTTTTACTTTTTTCCCTCAGAAGAGGACTCTATAGAAGAACTGAAGAGGAACACCTGTAATTGGGATGTTATGGAAAATCTCTCAAGAACTGTTATTTTTCAACATTTTTTATTGATGTGGAAGACTCAAGACAACTTCCAAGGAGAGTGCAGACCTCCTAAGGTACTGTCAAATTGAAAGATTTTTCTTCATTGTCATTCATGCACCTTTTGAAAGTAGCCTACCCACTGATCCTGGTTTTAAAATCAGTGCTGTAAGAGGCTGACTTTTTCCAAAGAGGCAACAACTGCAGCTACCTGAGTTGGTCCCCATAAGCAAAGACAAAAATATTTGAGGGGGGAGCATTTGGATCTAGTACAACCACAAGCCAACTCTGGGGCCTTGTGTGCAATCTGCTTGCTCCATAATTTTCCAGTAGGAATTGTCCTCCTAGATAAGAATCAGGATCTGGCCCTGACACCTATCCTTCCTTCCTTCCCAATTGATCTCAAATTGAAGAACATGGACAACAGAAGGAGAACACGCAGCTAGGGGAGAGGACTCTCTTGGTTTCGCCTTCAGCACTACCAATAATACAATTTGCTAGCAGACAGAGGAGAGTAAGATTTCTTATTTCCCAGGCATGATGGTTTTTTTCAGAGACAGTTTCCAGCCATCCTGAAGGAGATGATGAAAGTGTGAAGTCAAAAGAATACTTCATAGTCTGCCCCATGGCATGTGCCCACACTAGATTATATCTGGGGTGCTTGACTTCATGAGGGAGTCTGGCCCCACTTTTCCTGGAAAATGGTCTTTTAGTTCCCTAGGTGACATTCCTTAAATTCTTCTGGGCTGGTAGATGCTTTAGTATTCATCCTGACAGGTGTCAGCACCACTGACATTGCCTGTCCCCTGACAGCTGTATGTCATTCTGCCTTGACAAGACTTTGCTTCACCTTAAAACAAACAAAAACCAAACAAACAAGCAAAAAACAGCACCAAAAAGCCATGGAGGTACCAGAAACACTCAATGACAACTGTAGCAGCATTAAATTCACTGCCTCTGTTTTCCAGTGCCACAGAGCTTCCCATTCCACAGCAAGTCAATGCTGAGGGGCTGCTCAATGCTCCCTCTCATCCTTCTGACAGGCTGTTTCTGCTGTATCCTTGGTGTGTGAAGGTCCTGAGCACCTTCTCCTGTTAATGGCATCAAGCAGAACATCTGGGTTACCCAGTCTGGACATTGGACAGATAGAGCTAGGAGGGAGATGCATAATGCTCAAAAAAAAAACAAAAAAAAAAAACCAAAACCAACCCAAAAAACAAACCCCACAAAACAAAGCCCTTCCAAAATTAATACTTTGATTAGTTACATTGACATTCAGCTGAAAAGGGGATTAACAGATGTTAGACCAGGCCTATAAAGTACTACATTTTGCTGGTGAATACTTTTTTGTATCTCTCATCTTGTTTGGGACAGTCCATTTCCTCAGCCTCTCAAACAAACCCATAAATGGGAGACTAACCTGGAGTGTTATCCCACTAAATGGCAAAGTAGTTTTTCATATTCTTCCCTAGTACTAGGGCTCTGTTTTTGAAGGCAGAGAACTTAGCTAACCTTGCTATGTCCCAGCACGTACAGAGACTTTGTTTGTTGTGTCATGAAAATGAACAACACATTTTCAATGTTAAATAAACATTTATGCAAAGGTTCCACGTGACTGCTTAAAACTTAAGTAAATCAATCACTGTAGGTTAACCTTTGCTCGTGACACTATTCTTTCCTTCTGAAAGCGCTGTAACTATCAGATCTCACAGTTACATGTTTTTTCAACATGCCACTGTCAGGAGAAATACTTAGTGGAGAAATCTGGCACAGCAAATGCTTTTCCACCCAATGCTCTGCGGAGCTCAATAAGTTTATGGGTTGCTACGCTGTATCTTAAGGACATTAAAGATACAGTTTCAGCTACAATCCATCTGGAAAAATACCATGAATGTGAAACTACTGGCAGTTTAGAAGACGTTAATGTTCCCTGGCACATGCATATCAGTGCAGTTCAATTACATAGTTACAAGCACACTTTCTGTCTAAATTGGCTCTGTGGAACCGATCCTAACATGTCATACCAAGGTGTTTGCATTACAAAGGCTTATTGTGATGGAGTTTAGCCATAGGAGATGAGAATATGAAGACACAAGAAAACATTTTCAAGGATTTGAGGCTGTGGCTAACAGTGGCTGCTCTCTGCTCTGACAGAGCAAATATTTTTGTACCTGCAAAGCTTGGTAAGATGGGTAAGCAGGAAAGTTACCCAGCTTAACTCAAGACCAAAATAGAAATCCGAGAAGAGCAAGGTGTCCTGCTCATTGCCAGGCAGCACTTGTAGTTTGAGTTAATTCCCTCTGCCAGTCAGTACCGATGGCTCTTTTACTCTGCCTGCACATCTGACACAGGTGACAGCACTGCACTAATTCAAGGCAGGAAAAACACATGGATTGAGACAGGAAGGGGAGCTCTTTCAGTGTTGGAAAGCTATTTTTAGAGTAGGGTAGAGGATATAGCAGAGGTGGACAAGGTAGGATCCTTTTCACCACATATGGCCGAACCAGCTAATGCTTTTTCCAGAGGGACTCTTAAAGAATCTTCTCACTTCCTTGGAAATTCCTTTTTTTTTCCTCCTGTAAAATGCTTGAGCACTTTTAGTTTGGATGAGAACAACTGTGACAGGAGCTGGTATGGTGGGGAACATACCTTATGTGTCCTGCCTACCTTTTGGAAGTAATTATCTTTCATCTAAATGTCTCCGTTTTTCTTTGTTCTACAGAGGTTTTCAGTGACAGACAGGCAAAATCTCAGCAGTGGTTTAGCCACGTACAGCCATGGGATCTACTTTGTCTGTCTTTGCTGAACTGAACTGTAAATATGCTCTGTGGGCTTACAGTGTCCTCCTTCCTCGATCACTGAGGATCCCAGAAGCCCCAGTGTGCTCTTGCTGCTTTCCCCATGTGGCAGCTGCTCTTTCCTTACTCGGCCAGACCCAAGCATCTCTTTCAGGGGTGCTGTTCTCTAACACAGAAGGTGAATCTTGTTTCTGCATGCAGCAGGTATCTGGAGATCCTTTCTCTTGTGTGTGTCAGGGCTGCTGCAATGGTTTGCTTCCTCCTTCAGGTTTGCCCTTGCAGGTTTCTAGGGATTATTCGGCCATTTCCTTGCAATGTGTAACTAGGCCTGACCAGGCTTTAACCTATAGCCTGAAGATGAAGAGATACCTAAGGAGTTGATAGGCTCACTAGTGTGTCTTACTCTGTGTTACCAATTGCATGAGGCCCTTCTCTCCACCCTTTGTGTAAAGATCCCATTCCCATGGCCAGCCATGTGTATGAAAATTGTATGGACTCATAAAGGGACAGGCCACTTTGTCACAGCCTCTCTAAAATACTACCATCAGGAATAAAAAATGCCATAATCTATTTCCACATTATTTACAAACCCTGTAATTGGTGGGTTTCCATGCCAATGTGGAGCACAATCCATGTCTCTTCACAACTTTATCTGGAAGTTTATTTCCTTCATGTCTGGAGGCCCTCTTATTTAGGTAACACTCAACTATTTTTACTAACTGAAAACACAGTAAAACCTTGCAAATCCCAAGAAATTCCAGCCTGCTTCTGGAGAGCATGCAAGAGGATACATGAAGCATGTACAACCTCAAACTCAGGTGATACTAGGGATGTAAATGGGAGCCAGAAAACCCTGTGAGATTAGTTTCCTCAAGTTTAACGAAGGAAAAACGAACCCTTTACAGGAAGGTTCAGAGTGAGCACCTAACTTAGCTGCTTTGCATCTCTCTGCTGAGAAAGCTGTCCCTCTGCTAACTAGAGGAGAAGGCTGGGGTGTTTAGACTTACTGAGGCAAAGGCATCAGTTGTGAGTCCTGTTTCTCCCTGACCTGCAGGGAGAAACATACTCAAAATCCACAGTGTGATGGTGGTCTGTCAGGACTGGTAGGCATCTATTTATTGCTCAGGTGAGGCTCCCAAGGTGGGAAACAGGGCAGTGATTCACTTTCTACCTGCTGTGTCTCACTGCCATGCAGCCTCTCCACCCTCTGTGGGGGTGTCCAATGCAATCCCCAGAGCACCAAACTTGACTGATCTCATCCAAATTGCATCTTGGATGGTAGGAAGTTTGAATGACAGATAGCTTCAGGCTATAAATAAATCTGCTGAAAAAAACTGTAGGTAGATAAAATACTGGTTTCCTTGCAGTTGCTACTGGGATGCCCTTGTTGTGAATGTTGGCGTCCCCACAACCCAGCAACAATTGCTACCCACTCAAGGCCATGATGGAAAATCCCTGAGTTCTGCCACAGGACTTTCCCTTTTCTCCATCTCTAAATAATATCTACCAAACCCATGCTGCTGCAAAACCACTATGGTTGTGGTAATCTTCTGGTTAAAGAACTAAGTGATTTCCTCCATTTTTTGAGGTAAACCACTAACCCAAGTCAATTGTGTACAGTGTTACTGGTTTGAGCCTCACCCTAGAAAAGCTTTATCCAGCAATCAGGGAGGTGTTAATATACATTGTGCCTTCCACTAGTTATGGCAAAATGGGCTGTGGTGGGTGACGTGGGAGTGCCTGTCACGGCTCCCTGCTCACTCTGTGGGTGCACAGCCGCCTGCAGCCTGGGGCACTGACACAACCCCTTCAGCGGGTGTCCTGCATGGACAAATCCAGCAATTCCTTTGAAAATTGCCACTGCAAGAAAGGGATTGGCCTTGAAGGTACTACTTTGCTTCAGTCAGAAAAAGGATTTTTTAGACTCATCCCTTTGAAAGGAAAACTGCAAACAAATGATTGTTTTCTCCAGCCATGCAGCAAAGTCCTGTTTGAAGCAATTTTGCCTTTGAGGCAGAACATATAAAAGATACACCCCAGTTACAACCAGCTGCAACTTGCTGGGGAAAAACCACTCCAGCAGCATTGGATCCCTGCTGCAAAGTGACTCACTAACAATGTTTATCCTTCATTATGATGCAGGTTTGGTTCATTCATGGCCTAACTATTATGTCACTAATTAGAGACCCTTAACTGACTAGGACAGGAGATGTTCACAACAGCTTGGTGGGGTGGGGGGAGTGACAAACAGGTCAGAGACTAGACATGACCTAGCTTTAGAAAGGCTGGAGAGCTGGGAGAATCATGAACAAAAACTTCTTGTCTGAGGGTCTCTTCCCCAGCTGCCACAAAAAGAAACATTTTTGCTTGCTAGGCTGTGGGCTACAGAGGCAATGCTTTGCCATAGTTGGCTTACTCTGCACTTATCGCTAATATGGGCAGGGAAACAGAATTGGGGAAAAAAGTGCATCCATTTAGAGCCAAATAATTCTCAAAGAAAGCAACAATCAGAGCTAATATCAAGACTCTCTATGGGTAAAGTGACAGTGCTCTATGCTGGATGAGTAGAGCATGGCAAAAGAACAAGTTACCTGGAGGAAAATCTGTTCTTTGACAGGATAACCCTTTATTAGTCTATTGTAAATATGTGTGGTCTCAGCCCTCAGTAAACATGAGGTCTAGCATTCTGCTAGGCAAAGACAGCCAAGTGTCCAACACACTGTATACTCTCTGCTTCTTGCTCACTCCAAAATTAGTGTGGACCTAATAATTCTAAAAAACTGCTTTAAAAGCCCACCATGGATGTCCATAGCATCTAAATTTATGTAAGGTGCTAGGTGGAATAGTCTAAACTACTCACATGGAAGCACCCATGAAAAGAAGGCAGTTCAGCTTGGAAGCAAACTGCCTGAAAGTGTGAACTTGAGAAAGTTGAAAAAGCAAGCATCAGAATGTTCGTCCTTCATGTTTGCAATTAGCAACCAAACATATGGGGGTGAGGGAAGACTCTTCTTGCTTGGAGTGAAGCAGCTGTTACACAAGAGGCACAGCAGTGACGAGAATGCCAAGTCCAAGGCACACAAACCTCCCTGTGAAGCAGATGTACAACCACATGCCCTGCCTGCATGCCCTGCTGCATGGAACTGTGGCACAAGTGGGTGATTTCCCACAGCAGGCTGAAACGGCGCTTGTCATGGTCAGCATTTGATGAGAGTTGTCTCTCTTTCAGCCAAGGCATTTCATATTGATACTCCTCTACAAAGCACTTCGAAATTAAAATAATTTTATAAGCAGTAACTCGTTAGTGTTTATCCCACTGGTTTTGTTTTTTTCTTTTTTCGTGTACCACGCTGCTTCCTATGTTTTGCAGTGGAACCAGCTGTGCCCTCCTTTTACTAAGCCCTTGGTTCTCAGCATTCACTGGAAATATTTTCCAGCTGTGAGATGAAAGGTAAAAGGTTCAAAATTGTGTAGTGGACAGTAGACCTCTAAAACAGTTTATTCACAGTGAATCTGACATACTCTTTGCTAAATACCACAGGTTATAATAAAACCTTTGAGTGTAACAACCTGACAACTTATTTTGGAAAATATAAAAATGGGACACCTGGGAATCGGAAATCTTTTGGCTGTGTTGCCTGGCAATGGGCAATGTCCTCTTTTGTTCAGAGGGTCCTAGAACATTCCAACTCAACAAGGCCAGCTTCTTCAGCTACATGCTGCCTAGAACCTAACAAAGGAAGCACTGGGCAGCAGCCATTGCCCAATCCTCTAGGTAACCTTTCTGTCCTGATTATTTACTAAGCAATGTGGCAGCTGTATAGAATCATCCTGCTTAGGGGTCCATGCCCTTTCATCCATGTATTGTCTTTCCAAAAGTGCTTCTCTCTTGGAATCCTAATTAGACCTTCATCATCAATTACACCTTCATCAAGAAAACACTCCTTCTTCCCCCTCATCTCACCCCATCCTTGCCCCATTTGGTGGTTTTCTCTCTCTCTGGTTTGTCTTGCTTCAGCTGCTCAGATCAAGGATGGTAATATTTTCATTACATCTAAATACACCCCACCTACTCATTGCCGCAACATGCCTTTAAACTAGTTGGAGCAAAAACCCTTTCCAACAGGTAAAATATTACTGCAACCTCAAATGAGCCTTGGAACAGTGCAAGGCTTTATGAAATTGTGTAGGACAGAGTAGATATTGTCTGCAGCTGAATTAATTAAACTTCAACATGAAAGGTTGGAAGTGGGCCCATTGGAAACACAAGCCCAGGTTCTGCAGCTCATTTTGACTGCACACTTTTCTGCTGGGCTCATAGCACCTTCTCCCAGTAGTCCAGGGTGCTTCAGATCCCAAGGTGTTTGAAATTCAAACTCAAGTTTTCCCGATGTTCAAGGTATCTAAATTCAATGACCAAAACCAGAAAAAACTCAGCAGTGTTATTTCTGTTGCTTGATCCCAAGCCCAGCATGTGGTTCAGAGATATATCTGTGTAAATTTGCTTTTGGTGTGAAAACCTCAGCTCCAGTCAGCCGCAGTCCTTCACTCTGGGAGGCATGTTAGTCCTTCTGTCTGCTGCTCAAGTCTGGGTCAGGGCATCTTCAATCTTAGCAGGGTGTAAAATATCAGTTGGAAGAGGCATGGAAAGAACAAGAGGAGGTGCTACAACTGGCCCATTCAACAGAGCTTCTCAGAAATAAGCCTTTGACAGCATAATCTGACCATTCAGGTCTATAAGTTGAAAACACGGATTGCTGTTACAAAAGAGAAAACTGAAACCATGTTTTCCCAGATTGTGGTGATTAATCTGGTCGGAGGAGATTCCAGTTCCAGAGTGACAGTAGACAGATCCCCACCTTCTCCCTGCAGCACCTCTCACTTACAGGTCACCAGCTGGGATTTGGGCAAGAGGGGCTTGCTCAGCGTAATGAGGCTTCCCAAAGCTTGAAAGAGCAGTGACCTAGAGGTCAGCCCCCAACCTGCAGGCTCAGAAGAGGATGTGGGGGGGCAGGAAGGCCTTAACCTCATGTTGCCTTTGGCAGAGCATTATGTTTGGAGGGGAGAGTTGCACAAACCTGTGTGAAGCTCAGGAGGTTCCCCATGACTCCAGCCCAGCCCACATGCACTCCTGAAAAGGGCCAGCCATGACAGGTGGCAAACAGTGGTTTCTAAGGACATTTTGTGGCTGCTACTGACTGATTATTCTATTATAAAAATGCTCCCTTTGGTTCAGAGCAAAGAACTGAGCCAAAGCAGAGAGGCAATACTCAACTCTGGGAAGGAAGGATGAGGAGGTAACCTAAATCCTCACATTTATCAGTAGAGTTGCTCTCTGGTGCTCTTCTCGGCAGTGTTGCTGGTGAGGAGCACCCTTATTCTGTGAGCTGGCAGGCAGGCAGCACCTGCACCTTCTGTCTGTTTCTTAGCTCATTGTTCATGCAATAGCTTTTCTGGTGAGACTCAGGCCAAGCATGACCAGGTGGAATTTATTGCAAGGAAATTTGTGACTGTCCATCTGAATCAAAATTGAGAGACTTGTGAGTGACTGATGTGGAAAATGTTTTTCCAGGAAAGCTTGTGTTGGTCCTGTTAATCACACATGTAGTGATATGTCCAACATAATTGGCTCTCCACTGTTTTTCCCAATAGAGAAAAGTGAGTATTTTGACACTGAACTACCACATTTTACTCATTTGCTTTATAAAACCACAAAGAAAGGTTTGTGTTCCCTCACATTTAGTGTAGGGAAAAGGAAAGAAATCACAAGTTTACCTCAGTTTCCCTTCAGAGTGGAATAACAAACAAGGACAAAGAGATATGGTAGCTTGTTAAAATCTTCCCCAGTGGTCAATAGAAGATGATAAACCAAGTCTAGATTTCTTGACTCTCATCCAAGTACCTTTTCATGGGACTTTATTATCTTCACTGACTGTAATTCTTCTTTTTTAAAATAACTTTCAAAAAGTTTAAAAGATATGTCAATTGGACCTTGGTTATTTAAACTGAAAAAAAAAAAAAAACCAACAAAAAACCAAACCATAAAGGAGGCTAGATATGATAGTGAAATGGCAGTTAAGTCAAAAGTAAAAGCATGGTTTGAACCATCGTATTAGGATGTAAAATGTAAGTGATTTGTTCAGAGAGAAAAAGGAAGGTTGACTAGTACACTCTAAATTATCAGAGGTTGAAAACAAGAAGCATGAATTCTTTTACATGATGTTCTCCAGAGACTGCAAAGAGGAATATTGACATAATTAGATCAGTACAAATGAGCCCCAACAAAAGTGGATTGCTTCTTCAAGCAGTTTGTTATTAAGCCATTCTGAGAAATTGAGTGGTAAATTGCATCAGTCATTGAACCAAATGTTACATCTGAGCTTAAAGAAATGCATAATTTAATTGAAACTATAACTTTTGCTGCAGAGATGACTAATAGGGGCAGTTGAATCTGATAATGCAGGACATAGGAGGATATAAATAGATAACTCTCAGCACTGGGAAGGTGTGGCAACTCTTTGTACCCTGTCTGACAGGGCGGAGGGAATAGATTTTCCTAATTCATGATAAATTGCACTAATCTTAACCTAAATTCCATCTACAGGGATAGAAGAAATGTGGGTGAATTTTTGAGTAAAGAGACATACTCTTTGCATTGTCCCAGTCAGTGGGAAATTCTTCACCAATGCACTACTGGTGGTGGACTGGACTGGACATGTAACACAGGTAGGACATGCTCAGAGAGCTTCTTGCTTTCATATGTATGTGCAAGTGATGTTTTTCTTTGATGCTCTGTGCCCCTGATCCAGGTATATTTGGCCCAATAAAGCAATATTACCATTACAAGATAATATTAATATTACTGAGCTTGAGGTCTGAGTCCAAGATAAATAAAAATAAAAATATATTTGTTTCCCCTCCTGTATTAAGGCATTAGTGAGGACCAACTCACAAGCAAACAACAGGAACAAATCAAACCTACTGTAAAAGGATTTTGTTACTCCAATAAAATCAATATGCATATGAAGAATTTTGCAAACAGCTTTGCGTAGCACTTAATATAGGTAAACCTCACATAGATCTTTGTTATCTGGGTTATAGGATAGCGTTAGCTCCTTCAGAGTTATAACAAGATCTCAAACAAGTGACAGACAGCCTGCAGCTTTAAATAACAGCTCTGGAGAGCAGCTATTTCAGCACAACAGATGCCTTTCTCCTGTGAAATTCCCCTGCACAGGAGATGCTTGGGTTCGTGTATGCATAACTGTTCCATCCTTCAGCACTTCCTTTCCCCAGAGTGAAGGACAGTGGAGGAGGGCTCTACTTCCAGCAAGGATGTAAATGCTCTTTTGAATTACAAAGAGAAAAGTGAAGGACTCTCCCTAGGCAGTCTGACATGTGTTAGAAATGCCTTTATTGTAGGTATAGTCTTGTGTCTTCCTCCAGTGAATAAGTAAATGAGAAGGTTCAAAATGCTTTAGCAACACAAAGAGCCCAGTTTAACTTCCAAACTTGCTGCAATCTTTCCTTCCACCCCCACTAAAAAAATCCCACAAAACAACAGTAGGCAACAGGCTCCCAAATGCTTCTGTTGTAGTTACACTTCAGTATAGGAGAGCTCTAGCCACCAGTGGCTTGCTTTTTATAGCAAAAAAACGCTCGAAGAAAGCATGGAGGACTTAGGACAAACCACAACAAACATGAGCTGAAAGCTGCTGGGGAAACAATATGAATTAAACAGAGAAAGGTTTCTCTGTGTCAGCATTTCCAAGCTGTTTCTTCCCAATTTAGTCCTGTTGCTGCACACAGATATATGGTTTGCTGTAGGACATTGACTGACCCTAAAAAGCCTTTTTCTTTACTCTTTCACCAAGCCAAACTTAGAAGGGTTGAAAAAACACCTTTGACCTAGTCTACTGCAAGAAGGAAGACAGCATGATTATTGTCCTTGCATTGTTGAAGTATGGGGGGACACATGGAGGAGGATTGTGCCTCACAGTGTAATGTACAATGGCTAAGAAATAATAATGAATGCAAAAAGATGGAGAAAAAAATTACAGGACCAAACAATCTTTCAAAACTGGTAGTTAAAGATCAAGTAATACAGAATCAAAGGGAATTTGAACTGTCCTGCCCAACAACCAGGAATATAAGCCTGACCAATAATACAAAAATAGCATCTCCTTATAAAATGAAAAATCTGTGCTAAGCCACAAAGCTTCCAAGCATAATTTGGTTTTTCTGTTAAAGTATCATCCTACTCTGCCAGACACATTCCTGCTCCTGTCTTTTCAAATAGGAAAAGAGAGGGAGAAAACTGCTCAAACATAGTGAAAGAGACTCATTAAAAAATTACAGAACCTATAACAATTACAGATACAGATGTGGAAAGAGTTTCTTAGAAGGGAGATTTATAGGACTTTGGCTCTGGGCTGCTCTTCATAGGAATCAACTCTTCTTCCTCTTCATACCTCAGCCTTATATATCAGACAAATGGAAACATGGTGGCTATAAAACACACTGGATTGTCTGAAGAGACCTTGGTATAATGAAATTTTGCATTAAAATATGTTTTCACAGCTATATTTTTTCCTTTGTTACTTATTTTTATAAAATCTATAACAGGTGCTTAAAAATACACAGGAAGTCAGCAAAAATATTTTGTTTATATGACGCAGCATTTGGAAAGGCAACAGAAAGTTTGGGCCCAGCACTGAGCCACTGGCAGCTCTAGTGTCTGTCTTTTCCCCACCCATTTTCACCTCCCTGCACTCTCTCCCCACACAATTCATTACCATATCACTTCTAAATCCAGTGGAACAGGATTGATGATGCTGTGTTTGCTCACAGATCTCAAACTCTCTAAGCATCTCTAGTGTTCTGTGATGGTTTCTCTTAAAAGCTTTTTATAAGTATGACTAGATTAGATCTACCACTTTATTCCTCTTGGCTCTCTGAATGCGCAATATAAGCATCTGAGCTTTGAGTTTGATGGAACAGTGACAATAAGAAAAGCACAGGTAAAATTAATGACTGGTCAATAGTCTACCTAAAGGAATCTATTTATTCCTCATGATCTTCATGCAAAACTGTAATATAAGTATTTTTTCTTTTTATGATAAGATCAGTTGATAATTCAAACATACCAAAATTAGACCTCACTGAGAGGGGTACTCCAGCTCCTTACTTGGTATGACCTGTGAATGCATTCTTTTCTGAGTCCTAAAGCTACTGTAGTCCTTCTAACAGCAATCTTCCTTGAGGCTTTTTTCAAGTGCATTTGTGTGTGGAATAGAAAAGGAGGGAGCAAAAGGAAAAGTTAATTATACACCAAGAGAGGGGAGAGAGGGAGAAGATAATAATCCATTAATACAACTTATACAATTTCCAGATGTTTGTTAATGAAAAAAACATAAAAGGGATGAAATTAAGAGGAAAACTTAACTAAAAATACTAGCAAACCAAATTCACATTTGTCTAAAGTTTGCTGCAGCTCAGAAACCCTTTGTGCAAACCTGGACTGATTTATGTTTTCACATCAAAATACTCCAGCCAGGGGATTTTGCATGGTTAGGTTGTGAGACCAGATGATTCTCACTACTTTCAGGGTTTATTCAATTCCCAGAACACAAAAGAAAAGCCAGAGGGTGCAGGCCTGCATGAGCTGACATAAAAGAGAAAACAGCAAATCTCTAAAAAGAATAAGGGCCAAGTTTTACATAGCTCCAGTTGTGAACTAGGAATTTCCACATATTCTTTCCACACTAGTGATTCCTTTGAAATTGCACCGTCTTCCCCTTCCATCCCAGAGAGCCTGAAGTTAGATGTGTCTTGACTCTTCTCTAATTACATAACTTGGCCCTCTGTCCTCATCGGCAATGCTCCATTAAAGCTCCCAGATTCGGGATGGAGGAAGAACTTGGAGCTCTGGCGCATGCCCCAAGTCATGTAAGGCAGAAGTGATCCTGCAGCTGCACAGCTCCCTCCATGCTCAGCATGGCTGTCCTGGCTTGCGCCAGGCTATTTTTAAATCACAGTATGCCATTTCCTCAAGCTTTTCATTCTTCTATCTCTCTATTGCTTAGAAATGTTATTCTCATTTGTTTAAATGTCTGGAATCCCAAGCAATTACCATTTCCTTTCTCATCTCTGTTGGCTGCAGACTGCTGTTTCTTGATCTTGCTTACCCTTTTCAACAAATGGAATTTATGCTTCCCGTAAGAAATATGCAGTACCCTCTGACACTGCTTCATCTGCTTCTCAGTTCATTGAAACTGTGTCCAGGCAATGCCAAACTGTCCTGAGTATCCCAAAGGTGCTTTTTCCCAATGTTACTTGGCGTGCATTTCCTTTGTTGTAATCATTCATTACAGCTTCAAATCTACACAGAGAGGACAGCAGCTACTAATTTGGAGGTACTACATCCTTGCATTTATCATTTCAGGATGTTTCAGGAGTCTGTTTCTCCCCTTTGTGGAAGAGATATAGAAGTTTACTCAAAAAAGTAATCTATTTGATCTAATCAAATTGACTGACAGTGAAAATAAGAAACCCACAAGTACCCATCTGCAACTAAAATATTTAAATAATTCTGAAATATGGTCTCTTCTGTGCTGCTTAAATTATTCCTCCTTGGGATATGTATTTGTGCAGTTCATCTTGCAGTGATGTCTGGGAAATAATACAACGAGCACTCTACCTAGAGTTTTGCACACTGACAGACTGAAGCTACCACTCAATGCGATGTAAATGGCAAGCAAAAAGAAGGATGTATCTTCTAGTTCTTGCAAACAGCAAGGACCAAAGGCCTGAAACTCTTGCTACTGCTGCCATTGCCACTGCTGGTTTCCAACTCATGGGGAAGCTGTCTCCTAGGTGATTACTCCTACTCAGAAATTACCATTATTTGCAATTCTCTCTCAGAGAGTGAAATGGTTCTTGTCTGAATTTGGTCATATAAGTATCCGTGTTTTCAACAGGAGATTTTCCACTTCAGCTTCTGGAAATGTGGTCAATTCTCCTTTTGTTTCTGGCAGCTGTTGGGCAGTCTGCTCTGCCCAGTCCTCAGCTGGTGCAGAGCAGCATAACTCTTTCCCAGTAAATGGGGTTGAACCACACCGTGCCATGGAGGATATCACACCATGGGACAGTGTTTGCTCTGTAAAGTAGCTGGTACTCACCTGCCTAAGGCTAGTTGATGTTTTTCTGCAATTGCTGGCTGTTATATAATGGTACCTATCACACCTGAGTTGTTCTTGTGCCACTGACTGACTGAAAGTGCATCCTGTTGTGATTTAAGTTTGTGTCATCTGCTGGTATTTTAGATTAAAAAATGTGCTCTTAGGGAGACAAGTCTGAGGCCAGGATTATTTTTTTTTTCCTAAAAAAATCCCCCAAACAACAGCAACAACAGAACCAAAACCCTTGAAGAGAAAATCAGAACCAATTACAGGCTCTGGGTGATCAATTCACCCATTCCTACTCCTTGGAAGACTGCTCATTACACAAGGCCTGTGCCACTGGAAGAACACATGCTGCAGAGAATCCTGGCATGGTAATCACAAATCACTTTCCATTCCTGGGTGAATCAAGAATGGTTCATATTAAGTAGTCGTCCAAAGTTACAAAAGTTTTAACATATTTAAATAAGCTAGAGATCCGATGAAAAGGCTGAAAAAGGAAAGAACACCATGCGCTTCCTTTTTGATATCAAATTGCTGAGTATCTCCTGGGTTGGTCCTATTAGTAAAATTTTCCAAGTCAATTAGACTTAAGATGCCATCTTAATCTCTATTTGCTATGGAGCTTCTCCCAAACTGCAAAAGAAGGCAAAAAAGTAGCACATGATGAAACGATGAAACGAAACTGCCAAATTCTCACCTCCTTGACAGCCACTTAGATGTGAAACAAGCTGGCACTTATCTGAAGTCAGACGAGTCTATAGGACTGTTGGAAGAATTTGACGATTGCAATACCTCAGACTGTTTTCAGGCACACTTTCTGTTGGCTCCTGTGCTGCTGTTAAATCTGCAGGGTTCCTGGCCTGAATCTGACTAAGGACGTCTTTTTCCAACTGGGAAATTACTTCAGATTGTGCAATGTTGTCAGGAACTTTAGAACTTTAAAGCTAAACCTGAAATTAAGCTTATTTTACTGGATGCTTTCCTGGCTTGTGCTGTATCTTTGAAACAAGTTTGTGCAATGCAGGCTCATTTGTCTTTTTCTGGGGTTTGAGCTTGAAGAAAAAAATAGTTTGTGGAAGCTGGCAGGTTCAGAGAGAACAGGAATTCTACCCACCATTTCATCTTTTTCTGTGTGTGTACAAAGTCAGGTGCTTTCAGCACCGGTTCACCCTAGTCCTCTAGTTGCCATCTGAGAATGGAGAAGAAAGGATGTCTTAGTTAATATGCTGGTTAATTCATTTAATTTGATCTTTGAATTAGAAAGATGAGCTGAGTTCCACATCTCAGCATTTCAAAGAGTCTGCACAGTCCTGAGAGAAATGTCTGAACAGATTTCAGGTTGTGACACTGGGTTTGTGGCCCCAGTGCTGGGATGGGGCAGAGGATATGGTGTTGCCCTTCATTGCTTACAGCCCCTTCTGATGCTGTAAGCAATGAAGTGCAACACCATATCCTCTGGCAAGAGCTTTTGGACCTAGAGGGTCTAAAATAATGAGGTGTCATTCTGCAGTGTTTCCCCCCCATTTCAGATTTTAAAAAGTTGTGTAATTATGTAAAATCTTATTAATTTAAGAGTAGTAATTTTGAAAGCAGTTGTTGTTATCAATAAAAGAACATGAGAAGAGAAGAAATGACATGACATTTCTTTGGTAAGGTGTTCTCAAAGCACCCTTTATCTCTTGTAGAAGGCTGAATGACAAATAATCCCAGCAGCACACTGTTGTACACTAATCTCTGTTTTCAGGATATTAAGAAACCTATGCCAGGTCATCACTTTCTCATCTGGAATAATCTTTAAAATAACTTCTAAGTAGTTATTACTCTAGTTATTGCATGTAAAATTGCTGTTGTCTCTCTTTCTGAGCTTGTAGAAAACACCACTTTTAAAAGAAATTGTGTATAATAAAATATGTATAATAAAATACATCTGGCATTGCAAGGCCAGCTTCACTCCTTTACCACTAACATTTTTAGGTTAAAGACTGCATGTTTGCAAAGCCCAGTGCTTTTTGCCAGTGCTCTCCTAGCTTATCAATGTCTTGCTCATCAAGAGTGACCAGCAACAGTACTTAAGAAAAAAAAAAATGAGGAGAAAAACCCAGATAGCTGAATTCCCCATCAAAAATTACATTCTGGCATTCTCAGCTTCCTTCACATTTTCTAAA
This sequence comes from Chamaea fasciata, assembly GCF_029207755.1. Lineage (NCBI taxonomy): Eukaryota > Metazoa > Chordata > Aves > Passeriformes > Sylviidae > Chamaea > Chamaea fasciata. The sequence goes on along the minus strand of NW_027094090.1, from coordinate 61,245,548 downwards.
TCAACAAATATGCCCTTGCAGTAATGACTCCTCCTTGAATGTGGTACCAGCAGTACTATCAACATAGGTCAAGCCCAACTGATGACTTTAAGCAGTTGTGAAATACTGTTCTGAAGTGTTCTTTTTCCTTTCTCAGCTACAAGAAAGGATGTAGCTGTTTTCCAGCAGAATCTAATGGGTTTGGGTACTCCAAGTCAGAAACCTCACAGATATTGTCCACATCTAGGAAGCACTAAGCTCCCTGGGTAACAGGCTCCCTGTGGAATTCCCAGCTTGGGCACAAAACAAAATGAAAACTTTAGTAAGGGCACTATCTCCCAGGCATCAAGAGCTGACATACTGGTGGGCTGATTGTACCTTGCAAGAACAGCACGCATGACCTAGGATCACTTTCCTTCTGTATCCTCATTCAACCCTGCGTGTCTTTTGTGAACCTTCACAATTCACTGGACGTTTCAAGGGGCCTCTCTGTTACTCCCATTCATCTCTCTTTTTTGTCTTGTCTGACAAATGCTTCTGCTGTGCTTCACCAGCACAACACTTATTTCAGTGTAAACCCTGCCTCTGAAGACCAGGCTGGTTCACTGCCCTCCTCTCCAACTCTGTGCTGCCAGTTTGCTCAGTCGCTGAACTTTCACCCGTGTTCTTGCCAAGTTAATGGTTTCCCTGTAGACTGAATAGATGGGCATTTCTTCCTTGCTGCGTTCCTTTTCCTTCTTGAGTTTCAGAAATGCACATAACTTTAGGCTACTCTCCAATTACAGCTAAATTATTCCCTAAGGCAATTAAGGTGAAACATTACTTGGGAAGACTTTGCTAGTGTTTCAAATTAACAGCAGCATTTGATACAGTTGTCAGTATTTTTCCATTAACCGTGCTAACCTCCCCACCCTCCCTGCAAACCCATTAAATTGATCTGATTCCCATGGAGTTGATGGGAAGAGTCCAGGATGCAGTTTCTCCCAATGAAGTTGAACTAAAACATTTGCACGGACAGGGTGATTCTCAGATCACCCAGCTTCATTTATTGATCTCTTCCATTCAGTGCATTACAACCCAAAAACCTCTCCCTCTCTCTTTTAATCACCTTTAATCAGTGGTAGATCATGTTTCAGCAAGGCTTTAATGGATTCTTGAGGACAGTTATGGAGTGCTTTACCCTTATAACTTGGCGCCTGTGTAATCAGTCCACTGCTTAAAATCCATCTGATTTTCTGGAATTCTTCTGAAGAGAACTGAAAGGAGGTTGACAGTGACAGAATTACACTGCAGCAGGGAAGTCTGCTCACACACGTAGTTAGTATTTGCTACTGGTTATTCATTCCTCTCTCCACATGCCTACCAGTGACAGTGCACGATAAGCAGCGAGAGAACAGCAATGTTCATCCACGGGTTTTCAAAAAGGCCTGGTTATCCATGTGTGCACAACTTATTTCCAAGACTTATTCCTAAGTTACACTGTCCAGTGCAGCACTCCCTTTGCTCTGTTTATACAGCCCTCAGGTCTCATTCCTATTGACAGAGGATAAGGATAATCTTTGCGCAACTTAATTCTCTAAGATACAATCAAGGTCCATATGATCTATCACTGCTTGAATAAAGCTGGCACCAAGCTAAGTCCTAAATGAACAACAAGGTCATTTTTGCTCAGCTAATGCATGTTTTTTAAGCATAACTTCATGCATCCTTCTTCCATGTAATTATTAGCCTGCTTTTTTATTTTATTTTTTAGATTTTTTCAGTAGTTTTAAAGCACATAAACATCAAGATATTGGTCAATTGTGTTTTTAGATGAAATCATTTGAGATGAATTAAGGTGTGCAAAACTCTTCCCAACTGATCTGCTTGTGGAGGAGATATTAAAATGTCCAAGCTGGCCATTCAAGTACAGTGGCAGCTACAATGCTTGGGGCATTGGCTTCTAGAAGCATCTGAGGTTAGAAACAACTCAGTCTCACAGCATTCTCCTGATAAAATTTGAAAAAAGCAACACTTTCTGGGTTTTGTATTTATAAATAAAACCCTCACAAGCATTGTAAACATTCTGTATGAGGTCAGCAAGTATCCCAAATAAATAATTAGGCATAACAGGAGAGCTAGTGCAAGGACAGCTCTGGTGTGCACCATGGTGTTACCCTGAGCCTCTGGCCAGCACAGCATAGATATGCTGGTAGCTGCTGCTCCTGACAAATCTCACAGTGTGGTTCCTGTTCCTGTCATAATCCTTCTATAGCAATAAGTGGTGTCATGGGCAAGCAGCGCCGTTTGAAACAGAGCTTAACAACACCAGTTGAGAAGGTAAAGTTTTGAGCTAAGGCTATGGTTTTTGATAATTTTGTGGCCAAGTTTGTATATCCAATTCAAAAGTTCCACAAGCTCAAATATTCCAAAAAACTTGATCTTTTCTCCCTAGGTCCTTTCTTCATATCTGTTCATGGCTGATAGCATTTTGGCACACAAGTACCAAGCTTAGGTGTGAAGCACATTGCTATCACGTTCATGAGGAAAACAATCCAACATAGGGCTCTTCCATGTAAAGCACCTTTTGTTCTCCCCAGAAGTCTATGATCTGACCTCATAGCACAGTTCAGAAGCCATGAACAAAGACCCATAAGACTTTACACAAACAGACCAAGGCACAGAGCAAAGAACCCATAATAAACTGGGGAAATGAAAAGAGCTGATTGTCTCTCTCAGGAAAAATGGAAATTGTTAAGTGTACTACAAAGAAAACCAATTTGAGGGAAACCATGCTCTGCAGATGTCCTTGTGATTAATTCTGCAGGAATTAATCTCGAGATCACAAATATTTTTGCTACCAATAAATATCAAGAAAAGTCAACAGATAGCAAAATTACTGCTGTGTATGGCTGCAGAACCTGTCACTGCCTTGGTAACCTGCAGATCCAGCACTCCAGTCCTTCTTCCTTGCCTTGGGCTTCCTGAGTGAAGGTAAGAAGTGCATAAAAGATATAAGAACCAATGCAATGCTGCTGTTTAATTTGAAGCCTGTTGTCTGTCCTGCCTGCTCTCATCCATGGAATGCTGTTGTACTGCACTGAGGGCCTGATGCTGAATTCACACCAGGTGAAAAACATACAATTGCGGCTGCAAATTGTTTTAAAAAAACAACTTCTAATCATGGAAATACAAATAAATTCATTAGAGTGGGTTCTAGGCTTTCTCTTAAAGGCTATATGAGCTCTGAGAGAAGTCACACTTATGTTTAAAACTAAAATTTGATAGGTAGTATTTCTAGTCATCTTTACTTTTTCCAAATATCCAGACAATAGTTGACCCTGCTTTGTGCAGGAGGCTCCCTGTCAGAGACCTCCTGAAGTCCTCTCTGACTTGAATCCTCCTGTGATCCTGTAATTAAGAATTACTTGAGAACTGGGAGTTCTTAAATCCAGCTTAATTAGTTTGAGTAAGCCTCATGTCTACCTTAAAAGCATTCAGGTCTGTCTGTCCTACTTCAAAGTGCACAAATGAATGCTCAGGAGTAGGCTGCACCTGTAACAGCTACTGCCATAGAGGCACGGAAAGAGGTAGTACTCCTTTTGCTGCTTTTGAAGCTGCTAGAAAAGATGTTCCTAAATATTCAGATATTTCATCCACTCTGCAAAACCTCCATAAGCCCAACTGGTGGCAACATGAAATTCCTCTGGCACCCATTTCCCCTTTCATTTATGAGCCTTTACACAATCCTTACAAATGGCACTACTGAATGCTTCCTGTGGACTTAGAGTCACACACAAACTGCTGCTCTCATTGCCCAGGAGAAAGAAAAGCAGAAGTAAAAACAAAACCAGACAGAAGAAACACCCTTCACAAAATTACCTGTTCCTGAATCTGCTACCTGGGTATCCTTTGGCTTTTAGATTAGAGACTGACACAAGTTTCAAAGATAAAAAATGTTAGGAGATGTAAGCTACTGATTCCAGAACAGCCCCCAGCTCCTTGCCAAAGATTTTACTGTCTTGTTCAGAATTATTCTTCTACCAACATGAAGAAATACAGTGTTCTGAGCAACCTGATCTAGTTGAAGATGTTTCTGCTCATTGCAGGGTGGAGTTGGACTAGATGACTTAAAAAGGTCCCTTTCAGTCCTAACAGTTCTATGAAGAACACCTCTCCAACTATTAAAACACACCCCCTGAAAGGTCACCTTCCTTCTGGTTAAAAGGCAGTGAAATTAATAGGTCTCTTTGTTGATTCAGAGCACCTGAAGGAACCAAGAAACCAGACCTTCAGCCCTACATGGCTGTACATGTGAGCTGAGGCTCTCCTCCTGCCTGGGCACCCTGTCAGACTCTCCCAGACCGGGCACCCAAATCAACAGGGCTGCAGTTTGCGGCTGAGCATCTGGCCCACATTGGTTTAACTTTATCAACTATTTGGATCTGGCTAATATTAGAGACTAATATAACTCATCTGTTTTGGAAATAAAGGTGAGCCAACAGTTAAATCTGCCTTCAGTGAAATAATAATAAAAAAAAAAAGGTTAGAGGAAGCCTGAGAATGATTAATGCTGGGCCCAAACTAATCAGAAAACAAATACTCCTCAAAGCTACCATCAAGAAGAAGAGATCAGAGCCAACATTTTGATGCATGATGATGAAGAAATAACTCTGACTGAGAAATGTAACGCTGGAATCAATTTTATCCAATAGTGCAAACAATAAAAATCACAAGCCAAAGTCTACCCTGGATGTACACATGGGAGTCCCACTGGTTTCAGTCCTAGCCACACACGTGCATCTGAGGGTGCATTTTGGAACCCCAGGTCTTTAATCCACAACCTCTACTAAGCTCAAATATTTTGTGCGCTAAGAATGAGGGTTGCACAGCTGTAACTGAGAACAGAATTTGGCCCGTTTATTGTAAGTGCTGTGTCTGAAGTGGGTTTTCTCCCACTAAAAAGCCTTTTAAGGGTTATGAAAAGTTATAAGTAGCATATCGTAAAAAACTTCCAGTCTGCAATATAAAATACACCCTGGAAAACCACTTAAATGAATAGAATCCATCTTCCAGAGTCAGGAAATGATCCTTTGTAGAAAAAAAAATGAGGAAAGGCCCTTTTACTTTCTTTGACTCTGGACTGCACTGATGTCTCTTCTAGGTTTTTGACTTTCAAGTCCTTCACTACCCTTCTATCCAACGTGTACTGTCTCTGAAAACATCTGACCCTTTGTTCAAATGTAATTTTACTGCATCTGTTTCTCCCCTCTTTGCTTTGGCTCACAACACTAGGAGGACAGATAAATAACCAATGATGTCAGAAACCTACATCATAAATCATTGGGAAATTGAGGTAATTTGAATAGTCTTGCTGAGTTCTGATATGCATTAACTACATGTGCAGCTTTAGGGAAGGCTGCGTGCAATTGCAAGTCATTAACCTGAGGTGCATCCCACATCTCACAGGGAGCTCTTCAGAGCCTGACCCGATGCTGCTGACCTTCGGGGAGTGTTCTCCAGAGTTCATGGCTCACATACTCAATGCTTAAATCCACCTGGAAAATCAAGCAGATTGTGTTTTTCTTAAGAATTCTATGCCAGTGTTTGGAAAACATAAATTATCACAAAAATTGTTAGCAAAACAAACAGAGGATTTCCAGGGGACCACAGAAATGTAGGTCTTTGCAGAAGTTCTGTATTTGCTTAGGGTCATTGGGAAATTCTAATTTTTATGAGCTGAACTTTCCAAAGGAGCAGTTAGGAGAAGTTTTGCAATTAAAAGTCAATGGAAACGAGGTGTCCAACCTCCAGTTCTGCTCTCTAGAATTTTCCTGAGGATTTAGCAATGCTATTACTAATAACACTAAGGAGACCCAAATCCCTAGCTGCTGGGGCTGTGGGTGCAGTCTGTTCAGGGGTCAGCTTCTGGTCAGGGTTAGCAGGGGACTCTTCCAACCTGTGGTGGTCATGGAGGGCTCTCAGCCGTGTTGGGGAGAGGCCACTTTCAGCCAACCAGGCACTTAGACCCTGCCAGAGCTTCCACCATGCAACTCTGTAGAAGTGTAACAGAAGAATATAATCTTCATAATCTTTAAAAGGCCTAATGACAGGCCAATAGGCACTCCCAGAGGCAAAACACCCAACCTCTAAGGACATCTGTCCAGACCCTAGCTGACTCCCATTTTTGCATCCTGCATCTTGGCCATGAGTTGACTTGTAGACTTCAAGAAAATCCCACTGAGACTGTGGGAAGCTTTGCATTTGTTTCAGCACAGTGGCATTTTAAAAAGGGGCCAATTTACTCTTCTGAGCAGGTTTAAATTTATGTGCAGCGAAAGAACAACTCCAATGCAATAAGATACTATCCACCAAAAACCACACGATCAGTTCCCACCAGCAGTTTGGGAGAATGCTTTTCCCAACAAACAATTTGCCTGCCATGGATTCTGCCTCTACCTTTCTTCTAGATTCAGACATACAAAATGTAACACAAAAATCATGAGTATATATGTATTTTTGATGAAAGGGAAGCACTTGCTTCAAAGTACTGGATGTCTCCATGACAATCATGTCTGACTGTTAAAGCTGTAGCCAGTTGTCTTGGGAAGCACTCATAAATGAGTTGAAGAGAAGTCATGACAAATCTATCAGCACATCCTAGATTTGCCCATTACAGTATTTCTTTCTTCTTGAAAGAGTAAGAGAAAACTCATTTCCAAAGTCGACTGTGGTGAGCATCTGTTTATAGAAGAAGAAAACACACATTGATATGTGACAGTTCAACTCCTGGGCTGGAAATGTGAGAAATTACAAATAGTATAACCTTCGGTCAAATGACCAATGTTTGTAAAAATAAGGATCTGTACACATTGTTCTTTCTGTCTCAATGTCCTGAACTGGGCTGCAAGTGGAATGTCAACTTAGGCAACTCCATTAAACTTTTTGGGGTTAAATTCTAGGAATTCAAGAGACAAGAAATGTAGCAAGTAAAGCAAAGTTAAATGCAGCTGAGTCTTTCACTCCTTTCATCCACATATCCATGTCCATACAGAGGCACCAAGTTCACAGTGGACTGATTTTGCACTGATGAAACTTCAAGCAAACCTGAATGAGGGAACAACCTCTTCTTGCAAACCAAATCTTTCCATCATTTGACCCTGTTTGAGCTCCCAAGCAAGCCTGCAGAAAATACACAGAGAACACCACTTCCTATGCTGAAGGCCTGTGCAAATATTTCTGATAAATTTATCTCCCACTACCCTGCATAATGGATGGTTCAAGTACCTTGGTGAGGCTTTTGAAAGCACTGACTGTCATCAGTTGATACCCCAGGCCTGTGTGTGTACAAGGTTGCCCCAGAAGAGGCAAAAAGCTAAAATAGACACCACAGTATCTGATGAAAGATGGCCATTTCTTATCGGACCCATTAAAATTCCAGTCCTGAAGAGAGAGTGGGCTGAATTGTCCCCTGGAATTTGCAGTCGTCACTCAGAGGAGTGTGGGATTCAATAAAACAGTAAATAGACTGGGAAGTGCCAAATACGTTTTTTTATTACAGTGCTGTATGGCTGAATATTCTCTGGTTGATGCTGTATGACAACATTTCACTGATAAGAGCACTTGTGAGAGCTGACTTAACTTGGTTGGGTGGATTTGCTTCTGCTTCCTGGAAGAAGGGCTTTGGATGGAAAACAAGACTTGCCATGTTTGAATTACCTGAGTAAACCCAGACTTGTAAATAGACTTGGGTGAGGCCTTCTGTGGAAAGTGAATATCACAAAAAGCTGATGAATATGTATTCCTGGCTCTGATAGAAGCCAACAGAAAAGAGAAAATTCACAGTTGGAACTTCAAACCTCTGTAGTTTTCATTTTGCTCTGTACAAATTCATTGCACTAATGAGAAATGAACCTCTCTAATTACGTGAGCAGACTATGGCAAGACAAACAAAAGCAGAAGCTGGACATCCAGCTTTTTATTTCTTGAACATTGGGAAACTTTTCTCTAGAAATACTCAAACTAAACTTGACTCAGTCTCATCAGTTGAAGGGAAAACTTGGTCTTTATTTTGATTTTTTGCTTTGCAGACATTAAATAATATAATTTTGTTCAGCAGGACTTTCAACATTAATATACACACATGTGGAAAGGTTCAACACTTTGGATACTTAGATAAGGATACTGTATTTTCACTTCACTCCTGGGAAGGTGTTAAACATTTTTCAACTGCACTTTTCAAATAGGGAGACTTTTAGAAAAGAGGTTCAAGTGCTTCTGTATAGTGGCGAGTCTTAAATATATACTGCTAAAGCATTTTAAGATAGCTTTTATCCTTCCAAATCTACTTGCACTGTTGCATTAGCATCCATTAGTATTCCCCGTTTTCTTCCTGCCTACTGTTTTTATGACTGGACTCAGTTCACTCTGAACTTCTGACCCATTACCAGAAATTTTCTTTACTATGCTGACCTTCCAGAAGACAGCTTTTCTTTATGGGTTACGTTTCTGCCAGGTGTGAGGTATTATACAAACACACCCTTTTGCTGCACTGGAAATAGCTGGCATTGATTTGCAACGACTTGCATTTATGCGTGATGAGGGAACATGTTTTTTAGAATAGATCTTTTTCTGATCTTGCTGAGTTTTTTAACATACAAATTCTCAGAACACAGCTAACATACTAAGAGGCAGAATAGTAATAAGAAAACTTTCCCATCTATGTGCTAATAAAGTTAAATCAAAATTCTATGAAGGTTTGCCAACATTTCTTGCAGATTTCTACCAATTTTCCTACCAAAATACAGCACCTTGTCAAAAACTCAGCTATGCCCGTTGCTCTTTAAATGAACCTGGAAATCTTCTTTATGCAAGCTATACCAATATTTTATTTACTTCCATTGTTCGCTGGGAGTTCTCCAACCTTAAAATCAGGGCTGGTATTAGGAAGGTTTGAGGGAGCATCAATACTGAACCTTCATATGGTTCCTGTTTACTGGAGAGCCAGAAGACACATTACATAATATGTCCCAGATGTTAAGGAGATGTCCACAGATGTAACAGATTCGATGCATACTCTCTGTAAACACACAGGGTTAAACCCCAAACCTACCCTGGTGTGTGTGCACAAGGTCACAGGTTTTAGAATGGCAATTAAGGTACCAAATAACACTAACTGCAATACATGTAACTCACAGTGGAAGAAGGAAAGACTTCCCAGCATAAGCTGTATGCTTTGTAAGACACTGAAGGAAAACAGAAGACAGGTTTGGCCTAGGCTGAGGACAATACGCCCCTACTGCGTAAACTCATACACGGGTGATGTTGCTGCTTCCAAATCTGATTTGAGTTGCTCTAAGTGAATGACAACCATAATCACTATGAGCTGGCAGCTAATTCAAACCAGTGGAATATACATTTAGAGAGAGGACGGACAATTACATAGTACAAAGACCTTTGCATGGCATAACACAGTTTATGAACAGCTGGTAGATAATAGCTTTTTAAAATAAACACCGTCTAAATGCACAGTCCAGATCCCATGCAGCTCTTTGAATCTCAGTGGCTGCTGTTTTATTTTCCCTGCCAGTTGCAGCTAGAGACTCAGCAGGATGGCAACAAATTGACTGCTGGTTGCAATTAGGGAAGCCCAGTGAGGCAGCATCTCCATTAGTAGGTGACCTCTCTAGCTACTAAGCTCACTTTAAACATCCCAGTCTCCTGAGACACCTCCCAGAACATTATCAGGATGTGTGACACCTTCCAGAACATTATCAGGACTCAGAGACGGGAGGGATTTTTCTCTATGAATTACTTTTCAGGTCTAAATGTTTCATCCAAGAGATCGACATTATGGGCTACATGGTGATCTTTGCTCATAAGCCCTGTGACTAAACTTTGTTTTGACATCTCCCCTCTGAACATCATTTATCTGAGATGAAGGAATCCATCAGTAGCACAGCTGGCCAGGTGGGCAAAACCAGCACAACTTTTTACATTGATTTGGATGGATGAGAGTTAAGTATCTGAAGCTCAGCCTCTTCTGTAGGTGTCAACACCAGCTGAGCCCCATAGCAGGACCAGCTTTTGACCTCAGACAGGATCTCACTTTTTGTTCTACAGAGAAGAGGATTCCTCAATGTGATGGTGTGCCCAGCCTGAGACCTATTGCCTTTCCCAAGAAGTAGAGGCAACAGGAACCATTAGTAAGAACTGACAGGGAAAAGGAGAGAACATGCCACATTAAATTAAACAGAATCCCACACCATTCCAGCTGTATAAAATTCAGGCCCTCAAGTTTTTTTCCGAGTAGAGATATTAATAGCAAAGACCAGCATTTTTGATGCAACTCTTTTTATGTAGAACAATATAGAGTCTGCTCTCATAAACACAGTAGGACACAAACCACTGGAGGCAACTTTTCTTCTCACAGCAGCAGATCTTTCCCAGCCAGCTCTCCAGCCTCTTGGGCTTTCTCCCAGGACAGGGATCCACACAACTTGGCTGTGCTGCAGCCCTGCATAACTGCCTATTTCCCACATGCTCTCTCCTTCCTTCCCCACCTGAACTGCCTCTCGTCTACTCACACATATTTCTTTCCCAAAATAATACCCAGAAAAAGCCAGTTTTCCCACAATATTCAAATTCCTGAGGTGCCTTTGTTTTGGCTGGAAACATGTGCTTAGCAGTCTATAGCAGTATCTTCAGTGAAGGACAGTTTCCTGCAAGACATAATCCAGCTCATACTACCACAGGCTGAGATGCTGCATTCAGGCCTTTGCCCTGAGCTCTCTTATTAAGCATATTGCACATATTTATGCAATAATGGAGCTATGTGTCATTTATGACTTACTAATACTGATAAAGTCTACCAAAGTCTTCTGCCATTTTTCTTTGAACTTGGCATTCATTATATAATGGTTGTATTTGCAGAGGTGCTGTTAGGGTCCCGCACCTGTGACCAAGAAAAGAAATGCAGAAGTGCTGCATGAGAAAGAGAAAATGGAAAAATTTCCCCTGAATCAGTGCTGCACACATCCTCTGCCACATGGCAAGCAATTTCCCCTACACCACCTCCTCCCAGCTACAGCCTAGCAGACAGCCACAATAAAATCCTCTGCACCTCAGGGCAGAGAATGTGAATAAGTCCCCTCTTCTTTTGTATGGGTTTATGTCTATTGGGCACAAGACCAGGAGACAATGGTCCTGTGCACCTCTGAAAGGTAAATGTGAATCATAAAAAGTTACAGCAGATCCCACCTATGCCTGAACACTGGTAAGAGAGCAGGGTCTTACAGGTTTGCTGCTTTGGCTCTGCAGCTGATGAAATCTGTGCTGGCAGTGGAATTGAGTCCTGTAATCCTTAGGCATTTTCTCCTGCCTTTTATAGGCCACCCACCACCCACAGATGTCCTGTGAAGGTAAACCACATAGCTTTAAAAAAGCAGGGGGAGATGAAAGAGGAAATATTAAAGTAGACCTTAAAGTTCACAGGTAAAGTATTTTATCACACAAGAGTATGGTGGATCACTTGCTTGGTGCCTGTGACTGCAATGTCCCTGGGGAATCCCACTTTAATGTTATCACCCTGCAGCAGAGCTTCTCCTCAGAGTCCCATAAAAACGGCAGGAAGTTCCTTGCATTCCAGGGCCAGTAACGGTTAGGTCACAACACAGCATTGATGTCCTGGCTAAAGGATATTGGGAATGGGACATGGGCAGAGATCCAGATACTGCCTGTGTGGAACTTCATAGATTTCCATCCATTAGAGGACAGCAAAAGGAGTACAGGGATACAGGCTAAGCTGAGATACTGAATACTCTTGTCCCTTGATCACTGTCAGTGCCAAAGGATGTGGCTAGACAAGCTTACTTGCTCCATTTTCTGAGTGCTCTACCATGAAGTCCAAAACCACCCCTATAAATGCAGCTGAGCCTTAATGATACTTCTTCATGCTCGGTGAGTCAGCGTGGTCCCACTGCTCAGCTCCTTTCAAGGAGCAGTAGCATCCACAGACAACCTGTGAGAATAGCCTCAGGAGTCTGGGAAGAGTCATATTTTTTCTGCGAGATCTTTGAAATACTATATTTCCCTGAAAAGCGGTTAGAAAATGCAGCCAAGAAGCGGAAGGAAAGTATAGGATAATTTTTTTTCTTTAAGATATCTATATCTTTCAAGCTTGGCTGAACATGAAGACTTTGGAAAGGTAGGACTTCTGAAGTAACAATGAGAACCATTATAGACTTATAATATCAATATTTTCTATACCTCAGCTTGGGTATAAAGTGTAAGAGAAATGACAGAACAGCGAGGAGAGGCTGGCTTGCTCTCAGCACACTTCAAAGAGAGCATACAAACAGCTTCAATCTACACATACATCTCTCTAATTCACTTGAGTACTGGAATTCTGCCCCACTCTGCTAAAATATTACTTCAGTGCTCAGGAGTAGAATCTGTATTGCATTTTGGAGCTATAAAAAGTAGTTAGGACTTGAATTTTGAGAAAGTGCCTCCTTATAAGCCCAAGCAAAGGGGCAGAAATGATTTTATCAAGCTAAAGGCTGGGGATGTAAATCTGCTGTGAAAGGGAAAAAGGAGAAAATAAAAGTTTTGTCTGAAAATGGGTCTCATTCCAACATAACCAATTCCATCCTGACCCAGCATCAGAAAGTGGCTTAATAAACCACAGCTGAAGTGGGAAGCAGAATTTTTTGGGTTTAAGGACATGCTGTCTCCATTCCATGAGGCTCAGGGAATTTGCATCAAGGTTTCAAGGGACAGCCTTTCCCACAGATCACTTGCTCCAGCCCAGCACAGTTCATGCTACAAAACTAACAGTTAAGAGGAGATAATAAAATGTTGGTTGATGTTGCAAGTGAAATAAGTAACAGGGTTATGCTTTTAATTTTACAGGCTATATCTGCATATAGGTTGATGCATCTTTCCAGAAATATCTATATTTAATAAATAGATGCATTATATATCTAATACATAGATGCATCAGACTCCATTTCATTTAGCCTTTATCTCTCCTTTGGGTAATTTCAGGGGTGGGCCAAAGAAATAAATCCTGAAAACCTAATTTCTATTTTGAGAAATCACATTTTTGATTTAGAAAGGACGTGTTTTGTTCTGGGATAATCTCTTCTGATTCTGCTGTGACAAAGCAGCATTCTCAGACTCCAGACCTTGTTGCAGTGTGGTACCTCTCGGCAGGTGTTGCAAGTATGAAAGACAGCTCTTGTTTACTCTGGATCCCTTTGCCCTCTCAGCCTCTCACAGACTGAGCAAAGGGAGGAAAACACAACCTCTGCTGGAACAAAATGTCCTTGTTGAAACAACAGATCTTCGTAACTTTAAGCATTTGCTAATTAGGGCTATGCCAAGGAAACAAGGCATGTTCTTTCTAATCTCCATAGAAACGCTCAGTCATGCTTCCTTCCTAACCCACTGCAAGCATGTCAGCATGCACCAGCAAGCCTTACTGGCTGGTCCAGCCTTTTTTAGACAACACAATGTCTGAAATATGCAGGGAGGATTAAAAAAAAAAAAAAAAAAAAAAAAAAAAAAAAAAAAAAAAGCATTAGTTGTTTTATTTATAGGCAAAATTATGAAGAAATTCAATTGATCGTTCTACCTTTCCTGTTTATCATGTATTACAATAGGTAACCTGGGATGCTGAAAGCTCTCTGAAATTCCTGGCAATCCACAGATGTGTGCATGCATTCCCAAAATATTTGACTAAAACTAGGACTAAAAGTTTCAAGCATGGAAGTGCTCTTTATAGCATATGTTAGTGAGGTTTTTTGTTAAAAAACTGGGTTATATAATTATTTGTCAGATTGAGGGGTTTCTGTCTCAGAGATTCCAGTTAGAAGCTAACTTGAAGTCTTAAATTACATTTGAGGTGTTGCTTGCAGTTTGATGGCTGGAAATCCTATGACAGCACAAGGTAACTGTAAAGGCCACTCCACCATCTTCTTTTGGCTCAATCTGGGAGCATCTGGGACCTCCTCACCTCTTGTCCCTGCAGCTCTTTGACAGTCTGTCATTTGCTTGTGGCAGATTTCTGCAAACCTCTTTGGATGCGTGTGACAGGATAAGGTGCTGTTGGGTGTGCTCACTCCTGAGAGTGCCTGTCCTCCAGAGAGTGCCTTCCCGCACTGCATCCATGGGGATGCCTGCTCTCAGGACACAGTTAACCTGGCCTTGAGGAGACTTTCAGGTGTCAGGTACACTTACCATTAGGTCCTTTCCTCATAGCCCAAGAAATACCATAGTGTTCAGGGTAGTCAATGATGCTGGCACTGTGCTTTGGAGCTCCCTGGCTTCCCTGTGCCTTGGGCACTGGGATTCTATTTCTTTACCTACACCAACAATGACTCCTACACGTAGCTATAGGAGTCATGGTGTGATCACTGGGAGTGAATAAGATCTCTGCTGCCAGGCAGGGTATCTCATTTGCCTTAAACTCTAATGCAGAAGAACTCTGCATACACCAGTGATTGCTCTGTGGCCGGTGTCTACTGGATTTTTCCTCCTTCATGCAAGATTTTGCAAAATAACATGTGTGCCTTTGTTCTGAATTCATTAATTCCTTACCTCTTTTTTCTTTTTTGGGAATGGCTTTTTAGTTGGCCTGTCTTACAGTAGCAGTTTACTTAGCATTTGGGAGAAGTTCTAAAGAAAAAAAAAAATCCATTCCAGGAAGCAAGACTTGTGTAAGGGAGATGAGTTCCATATCTGCTCCCTGACTAGCATTTCAAATCCATCTTAATAACAAAGCAACTGCAGTCTATTTACATTTTATAAAAACAAAATGTGAAATCCTAGCCTAATGCTTTGAAATCAAATCTAACAGCTCACAAATTCCATGTGTCATGCTAATCTGAAGGCTCTGCCTACTATAAACATTTCTGATCCACAAATGCATTTCATGTTGCCTCTGCCACACTTCAGTGGAAGAAGAGAGGGAGAGAGAAAAATCTCTGCAGCACTGAAAGTAATCAGCCTTACAGTAATCAGTATTAATTGCAAACAAATCTTAATTGTAAAGATGTTTTTAAAAGGAAAAGAATAGACTAGAACTTTATGACATCAACAACAGGATTATCTGGCCATTGGATTTTTGAATTCTATTGTCTGGTTAAATTAGCCAGTTCCCTCCATCTTTCCAATGACAGATTTAGCCAATTAACATGACCAATAAAATTTATGATGTGTAGATTAGTGTTTCCAAAACGGTTAAACAATGTTTAGGAGGTAAGTGCAATTAGGCTACATCTCAGTGCTGATGGTATTTGTAATTAACTTGGAGTTTCAACCTGAAAGACTGAAGGCCAGATGCTTAGTAAAGCACACCTGGCAGTAAGATAATTAAGTTTAATCACATGATGCTGGCTGCCGCTTGGGTTTAATCCAGAACCTTAGCTGTACGCTAGATGAATTACTTTCATTACCCACTGTGAAAGGACAACACATCTCGCACTGACTGCAGGTAAATCATAATATACAGCCTTAAGACCTAAATCAAAAAAATTCATCCAGGGCAGAGAGAAAGAGCATTGATGCTGAGTCAGACCAGAAGTCCCAGTCATCCCCTGCTTTCCTCAGGAGAGCACTCAGGAGCAGATGTTTGGGGACATCCCTGCCAGCTGGTTTCAGTGGGACTTCAGATTAAGGACAGGTTTATTTATACAGGGATCTAGATGCCAAGGAATTGAAGGGCCAGTGCGCAGCGCATGGACAGAGCCAAACACAAACAGGGAGACTTCTGCTGCTTTGCCCTTTACCATTCCCTCCAGGGATTTAAGATTAATCTTAATTAATAAGATTATGATCTTAGCTTAAAAGGCAATGAAGCTGTAGGACTGAGTATTTCCACATTCAGTGGCCCATGGAGGTCATTACCCAAATGCCTTAAAACCTGTGAGCAACTCTGAGGAGACTAGAAAATTTCATGCACATGGTTAAGGCCCTAAACAACATGAAAAAATGGCCACTTATTTCCACAACAACAGAAGTTGTAGTGAAATGTCATTTTTGATGGAAACTTAACAAACTAGGTGCTTGGCTGTGAACTTTGTTATTCTTCAGACTATCCAATACTATCAGCACTTCTTCCTTTCTCCCAGAGGAGTTGTTGAGATATACAACTTAAGCACCAAAGAGATGAGAAGCCAAGGAAAGGACAAGAAAAGACAAAAATGTATGTATAACACAACCGCAATTTTTAAAAAAATTATTTTTCACTTGATAGATTTTCACTTGATATCTGCCTACAAAGTTTGGGATTATTCTTGTCCAGCTTCGTATAGCTAAGAATTATTCAAGTTTCCCTTATAAGCAGTAGAGAAAAATAAGTACCCCCAGAGGGCATCATATCCCACCTATCTCCAGTGGAATGGGGTGACTCATCCTCCACAGATGGATATATCTTTCTACTGAGAGATTTTAGACAGCCTGGGATGACCATAGTTCAATTAGTGTGACAAACCCCACCCAAAGAGACCAAAAACTAAAAGAATTGTTCTTAAGAACCAGTCAGTGGTTAAAGTGAGTAGGAAACTGCAAAGGAGAACAGAGCCTTGCAATAAGTGACAGCTCACTTCCATCTATCTCCCCATTTGTTTGCTTGTTCGCAGCATTAAACTGCTGTTAAAATACAGTCTGGATCCTTACCCTGTGTCAGCTGAGCAAGCTTTTGAGGTGAATGGGAATTTTTTTGAATAAGGATAAAGATAATAGTGAGAATGCACATCTGGATTTCCTCCTGTGAGAAAAATAGGCATGGACAAGCTTACTTATCCTTTGCTACAACAGATGAATGTCATCACCCACTAAAACCTACCTACAACAGGACGAGTAAAAGGAATTTGCAGTCTTTGAGCCAAGCTTGGACTGCTCTGCTCCTGGAAGCAAAAGTGGCTCCTTTTAAGATTAAAAGTGCATTTTGCACCCTTCAGCTTACCACAGGAAATGGGAAAAAGGTTTTTGGAAAACAGCATCAGCTTTGGGCAATATGTGTGTTTGGAAGGTGCTCTAGCATGTGCCTTTGCTGAGACCTTGCTTTGTTCTTACCCTGTTTATTCAGAGCAGCTTCATGCTTTCCTCTTCATTTTATCCCAGCTCATTCTCACTTCTGCTTTCCCCCACTGTATTCTTGCAGTGGGTTGTGTTGGAGGTCAGGCAATAAGATTATTATTCTTCCAGCCATTAAACTCCTTGGTGTCTGTTCATTGTATATTCCTTTTCTTCTTCCCTCCTTCTTATGATCTCATGCTCACATGTGACTTTGGTCTCCAAATCTTTTTTGGCACCATGAGGTCTGCACTTACCCTTAATCATGCTCCTTATCATGTTGATTTATTTTGAGTGCGTAATGGTGATGCAAGCTTCTCTTCAGGTCTTTTGCAGAAGGCTGCCTTTGGACATCCATTCTTGAAAATTACTTTTTCATGATAGCTCAAATCCATCTGTGGCTTCTAAAGAAGATGAACCTATTCCTATGCAATAAAGCTGGTATTACAAAGCCCTAGTGCAACTTCACTGATTTCACAGAATCACAGCAGGGAGGAATTTAGATGCCCTGGGTTTATGCTACTCTGGAGCACAGCTTGGTATAACTTGTTTATTGGTTTGAAACCCCCTGATGTAATTTGTGAATCTGTACTTTATGTATTTATCTTGAAAGAGTTTGCCCTACCCCACTATGTCTAGAAAACCTCATTGCTTCAAAGGCAAAACTCACTAGTGACATTTTCATAGGAAAATGTCTTTCTAGACCAGCTCAATTTTATCATTGTGATCTGAATAAGATGACAGCAACCAAAGCTGGTTTTGGACAATCCTCTGTTTAGAAATCTGTGTGAATGTAGATGACAGATGGGTTGGCTTAGTCTTTCTAAAGTGCTCATTGTCTCCCTTACTTGTACAGCTGATTTATAGTGTGACTTTCTACAATAGCAAGGGCCTGGTGGTGAGCTCAGAAGCAACTTACTACCTGTGTTTTCAGGGATTTCTGTTGTGGAATACCCCTTTGTGTGACCACAGAACTATTATACTACAATGAAATCCTAACTAGAAGTATACATGCATCTAAAAAAAATTTCTTTCTCATACTGTAGGTCTGAGTTATTTTGCCTTCAAACCTCAAGATTTACATCCATATTTCTGCTGTTCCCATATGAAGGCAGTGCATTAAATGAAGCCTGTGAGATGTAGAACAGCAGCTTTCAGGTTGTTATCTATTGACAAGGATTAAGATGGATGCTTCATCTTAGAGACCCAGATATGCTTAGCAGATATGCATGGATGGGGTCGGATAAGCAGGCAGTGACTAACCCGGGATTTCTCTGAGATATGATGGCATCACCACTATTCAGGGTGGAAGGATCCTACCAGCCTTGCTCTGCTCAGCCTGCTCTGCTGTAAAGATCTGATGCAATCAGACTAATGCAAGACAGCCTTTGCAGCAGATCCAAGGCACAATGTTGTTGGCTCACATTTTGGACGAAGAGCATAGAAAGCACAGAAATTTAGCAACGTGAGGCTTGTAGAACTGGCCAAGGGTGTCATTGCTCAGAGATATTAAAGGAAAGGGGATTTTGCTGCACTTTATGGATTGGTATGAACCTAACCCCGTGAGCCTGCAGCATTCCCTCCGGTGTCTGGGGAAGGGGCTGCTGAGTGCAAAACCTCTACTCTGGTGGTCCCCATGCCCAGACCATCATTCACAGCCAAAGACCCAAATCCCAAGGACCTTCCTCAAGCAAAACTCTGACGTGCTGTAGTGGCCATGAAAGCTGGCAATGACTCCTCATTGTTAAATGCTTTGGGACACCTCAAATATGAATGGAGCTATATAAAATTCAATTCTATGTAAAGAAAACAGCTGTCATGAATTAAGGCTACATTCAGCTTTTGAGATGTGGACAACTGTCCAGTAGGGAATGAACAGAAAACTTAACCCGTTTAACTTTGAGACAGAGATTTGTCTTCTCTTTCCCAGAAAACAAAACCCCAGGTATTTTAAATCTATAAACCATGTATAGCATATCACCCCAACAATTTCTTTTGAGGTTTGAAAAACCCCTCGCTGCTAATTATTGGTTATAGATGGTTTGAAAGAAATATGTAGTTTTAATGCTGGGTTTAATTAAAATTCCTTTAATAACAGTCATGGATTTTGCAGCACAAGTGCTAAAAGGCCAAATCCTGCTTTTGCAGCGAACTGAGTTCAGAAGAACTAGATGAGCAAGCAATCCAAGCCAGATTTGAGCCAAACTTTGCAAAACTGTTTTGCTTTTAATGTGACAAAAGTCTGCTTTCCCAATAAGAACATTTTTCTGGAAAGGAGCAGATTTACTGTTTGAACTTTATCATTTCCTCTTGTACAAAACAATAGGGGACAAAAAGAACCTTTCCAATTTTTCACCCCTTTAATTAATAAGACATTCTTTGGTGTATGACAGGAAAAATATGTGATGAATGTACTTGATACGATATGATTAATAGCGGTCTAGGGAGGTTTTAGAGACATGAGACGCCCCATAAACACAGAAATAATACCAAAGTGAACATTTTTATAATGTCCATTTTGGCACTGTCCCTGACCTAGGATGTTAGTAGCTTTATGTATTATTTAATTAATACTTAAAAAAAATAAAATGCAAACAGCTCTTTTCAAACCATAACAATTTATTGTATGACTTATGTGGGTTTGAACTGGCACACTTAGTCAAAACATTCCTAATGCCACTTTATTTCCATAAACCATTTGTATTGTAAATTTTACTAGAAATTTCTCTGCCAGGTTTGAAGGGTTCAGGCAAGGGGCACTTTGAATATATGGGCTGAATGTAGCCTGCTTATCAAAATTATTTAACAATGTAATTTGAAATAATCAGAGAAAGAGAGGGAAGCTACACTAGATGTATCTCTTAATTATAAGTAGAGTCTGCAATATCTCTATTCAGGGCCAAAAACACTGGCCCTCACTAACCTCTCACACTAGTGAAAATTACAAATAGCTAGTGGTGTAAATAGCAGAAAAAAGTAGAAAAATAAAGGGATCTTTTGGTCCACTGTCCATCTCTTGCATTGAAGGTGATGTAGGTGGTATCATCCACTTGGTTGTCTCTGGAAAGGTCCTTGACTTAGGGCTGTTTTGGGTACTCTGCTGAGCTGATGGTAGATGCAGTGACCATTGAAGAAAAGCCAGCAGGCACATGGATACAAACCCAGAAGGACGGGGTTATACATGGTCAGTGACTGCCAGCAGAACACAGTAGCAGTGCATCAGTGCAGGATGAGGAGTAAGCCCAGAGGGGGTCACTTGTTTGAAATCCTGAGCTGGCCACAGAGCTGAGCTGAGGAGTGCTGATAACAAGGACAAAATGCTCTATGTACTACAGGCCCATTGTTTATGAGCACCCAGGCCTAAAGACCTTGGTTATAAAAATAGAAAGATACTCAACAACTTTCCCCTGCCTCTGAAGGAAAGAATGGAAAGGAGAAAAATTGGGAAGTTCATACTGAAAACAGTCACACGAGAGATGGCACTGTTAGAGAAAGGGCAGCTTCTAGCCTGCTTACTAGACGAGGGAAAATGAAGGGATAAGTCAAATGTCCAGGTTGTCCCTGAAAAAAAGGAAAACAGAATATGTACCTGAGGATCTTAAATCACCTTTCACCAAAAATCTAAGATGCTTTGTCAAGGATGAGGGAACAGGGATATTGAAGTGCTTATGAGGAAAAACGTATTTTTAGACAAACCTGAGATGGAGTAACATTATATGCTGTACTATAAGAGACCATAAAGGAGTAAGCAATCACAAAGCATGGATAAATCCATTTGGAGTACATGTGCTGTCTGTTATGCTATGCCAAAATATAGGATGAAAAATAAATATTATTATTAAAGAAAAGATCCAGGTTTTCCTGAGTATGATAGGAGACAATTTTCTTTATCAACTAAGATAAAGTTCATTGAACAAGAAGGGTACCTTAATTACACTTTGTTTTTATAAGTGATAAGAAATAAAAACTTGTTTCAAGTGGATCGTGGGTTGATTCAGTTTAAATAACTGAATTTAACTGTAAACAGAGGCAGTTTTGTAATTAAGGTTTTAGATTTCAAATGGATAAAGCCTCAGAAATGAAGGTACATAATTAGTGAGCTATCCAAAAGAAATCAAGGACCTAAGTGCAGAGGAAACATAGAATTAGTCAAAGTCAAAGGGATGAAGCCTATCTGGACTCTGTATCATAAGCAAAGGAAAAATCTTTATAAACTTGTGGGGGAGCACTCTGGGCAGAAAGCAGTAAATACCTACCTTGAAGAATATATTGAGGTATTTTAAAAAGTCTTCTCAGGATGGAAAATTGAATAATCAGTAAAATGAGCTACATTAAATGTCAGTAAACACACAGGTAAAGTGAGAATCAGTGAAATTCAATCTGAATCGCACCTTGGAAAAAAAACCAAAAACTCGAGACAACAAGCAAAAATCTGTTTAACTATGTGTATAACAGTGAAGAAGAAGTAAAGCCCCACTGGAGTGAAGATGGTAGAGAAATCAGTGGTAATTCAGGTGAAGTTTCGAAACTCTGGCTTATTAAAAATAAAAACAGTGAACAGAGTTGGGTGGGTAATGGAAGTGAGAGCCTCAAGCTGAAAATACACAGAGCTGAAATTGAAGCAGAAATCTCTGAACAAGACAATCTCTCTTCTATAACTATGAAAGAGCCAGAATAAGAAACTGAGGATTGAGTTTTAATTCTTCTATTGGTTACATTGGATTGGCATCATGCATTATAGTTGAGGATAGCTAATGCAATCCTTGTGAAAAGATGGAAATAGCCCACGGACAACTAACCTGACTTCAACAGAATACAATATAGGCATGAATTTTGAAAGAAAGTGTAAGTCGAGAGAAATGAAAATCAATAGAAAATGGAGCATGGCTTTAACAAAACTCATGCAAGAATAAGCAAGTATATTTCTATGATGATAAAAATACTTTTGTAGACAAAGGAAATGCAGCATTTAATCTGAATTTCAGGTAAACATTACATATGAAGACATAGGGGAAAAGGTTACATTGTGTGCAGAAGCTAAGAATTTGTATAATAACTGTAAGGTCAAGCTTCTGTTGAAAGGGAGATTATCAGGTGGGAGGAAATCTATTGTTTGATGGATTGACCTTAGGACCTATTCACTTAATAGTTTCATTAGCAACCTTGGCATGGAACAAAGTAGCAAATGAGAGAGATTTACTGATGACATGAAACTGGAAAGCGTTAAAAGAATTGGAAAGAAAGAGACAGATAACCTTGGGGACTGGTGCACTAGAAGTGAGATCATGTGTAACAGAACTGAGAGCAACGCCCTTGCACGGAGGGAGCAAAGACACAGGTCTGCCTCCATCTGTCTGGCTAGTCTGAACCTTCAGAAGCAGGGAAGACTCTTTTCTTCCCTGCTCACCTATTATCAAGAAAGAAGCACTGAAACTGCAAATAATTAAATGAGGGGTTTCTCAAAGGGGTGGAGAGACTAATTCCTGAGCAAATGTAACAGGGCTTATTTAGGTCATCAAGGTGAAGCTTGAGAAGAGGTAGGATTGCTTCCCCTAATGGCACTGTGGGTGTAGAGAGGAAAGCAGAGAATCAGAGCTGTTTGAGCTGACGGACGGTTCTGGCACGAGAGCTGTGTACACTGCTTCTTACACAGAAATGTAAATTTTTGGAGCAGTTTCCCACTTGCTGTATTTGAACGAGAAAACCTCCCTAGGTTGTTATGAATCAGTTTATACAATGAACTCTACTTCCACCAGCTGCCTGATGTATCTGGGCTAAAGACTCACAGCCTGCAGGAGCTCTTCCACTCCTACTCTCTAGAGCAGCAGCCACATGCATCTTCACAGCTGAGTTTCACTTGTAGTTTTTTTTCTGACAAATTCAATGTAACTCGTGCATTTTATGACCCATCACCATGAATATGCGAACACCTTGAAAATGCTGGCTTTGAAAGGAAGGTGGGAGACCTGCAGAGTGCTGTTTCCACACTTCTGACAGTACTAGCTTCACCATAGGGATTTTAAGAGTTAACTAAACTCAGAAACACTGAATTTGAAGAAAGGAACAGGGAGGGTGTGGGGTTGGAGAGAGGAATTGTCAAAAGAAGGCAAGTTAGAGTAAGACCTTACTGAGCCCTGTCCTTTCAGATTTCCTGTGCTTGACACATCATCAGGATGATGTCAAAGTGACTTAACCAAGTATGACACTTCATTCCAATGATGTGGCCAAGCAGAGGAAATTTGAAAGGATGTGGCTTATGGTACTGAAAACAATCATTTAGAGAAATGCATGACTGCTGTTTTTCAATTTAAATGAATTTTAAGCTATTTCTCCCCTCTCCTAAACACATATTGTACCGCTTGGAGTATTTGCATTGCTGCTGAGCTTGCCAAAGGTTGTTAAAACAGCTTTACTGGGATTAAAATGGGAGTGCCTAGTTCTAATGTGGAGACTTCATCATACTTGATGTTGTGTACTAAAGTATCTATGGCACTGCATGAGCAACAGCTAAAAAAATTGAATTCTTTTGTTATTGTTGTTAATAATTTTGATTCTATTAACTTGTAACAGTAACGCCAAGCAAGCTGTGCAAGCCCAGAAGCCCCTGTTGTGTGCCCGCTCACTCTGCAGCCCTTCTCCATACCCCTGGCCAAACGGTGGTGGGGGATGATGGGCAACCCCCAAATACTGTGTCAAGAGCCTGGGACAGAGGGGACTGGCCCCAGGATGCCATGGTTTTCTTCTCTGTGTAGGCAACTGGGTGGTGGCCACACTCCTCAGCAGCAATTAGTGTGGCCACAGGCAGTGCCTGCAAGGGCAGCTCCTCTTTTCTCAGCCTGCAGCAGTCCCCACTGAACACAGTGGCTTTTTAGGGGGTACCAGAGGTTTCTTATGGTGGACAGATGGTACTGTCTTCATCTCTCCCAGATCCTCCTTGAGAACGTTGCATTAAAACTTCTTCTCTACTTTGAGGGGCAGCATGACAATATGACACAACATTTTCCAGAGCACTGAATTTCCTCGGAAGCATCATTTTCAAAAGAAAGCTCATTTTCAAACATGTTTTAGCCATGAATAGGCTTCAATAATATGAGTCATAGTTACAGCAGTGTCTCAGTTCCCAACACACGTCTGAAAACTCTAGCTGTTCTTTCGTGGGTAGTAGGAGAGAGAGGTATATCTGTGACTTGGGGATAATTAGCTCAAATCTGGGTGCAGTAAAGCAATTTCTGGGAACAGAGGGACAGTTACATCCAAAAAAAATATTGCAAACAACACCTTATATATCACCAGAAAGAACTGATTAGATTTCATTTGCTCCTGAGAAAAAGGCTGGATAGATTTTAATATGTTAAGGGATAAATTAAAATAAAACAAAGACAAACATTTATTTTTGAAGGTGGAGAACAAAGAAGAAACCCCTCCCCCCCCAAAAAAATCATATTCTAACGTGTCTCAGTCACTAAAATACACAGTAACCATAGCTATTAAAGAGGTCTGCGGACAAACATAGCTTCAGTACCTACACTCTTCTTAGTTAGAAACAGATCGTTTTTATTTAAAGAATGTGAATCCTGTCCTTTTTTTGGCCAGTCTTTGTTAGATGCTGGTTTGCAGTTTCAATTTGCACTGCTGATTTAAGCAAGCAAAGCCTTATCTTAAATATGGTACATGGTATTTTCTGGCAAGTCTTAAATCATTGAATTCATCTTATCTCTATGGTGACAAGCCTACATTTGGAATAAAGTATCATGGCTTCTCAGAGTAGAAGTTATTTCAGAAAAAAGCTGATACCTCTGATATATAGCAGTTCTCATCTTCTATGATTTGAAAAAGAAGAATTCCTGATTATTGGTTACCAACTGCTTTTCCAGGAATAACTATTTTTGAGCAAAAAACACCAACTATAACTATAAGATCTGACTCAAAGCACTGCTAATTTACATAAAAAGGTAAGTCACTGCTAGAACCAAATGGACACAAATGTGCTGTCCGTGTTACAAGTAAACTTCTTGTCGAGAGGAAGAAGAGGAAGAAAACAACAGAGACCAGTCTAGAACTATGAAGAAAAAGTTTCTTTGCACGTAATAACTTTTACAAATATCACTTGCAAATGTCTGCCTCGTGTATGCTCAGTCCCACATGACAATGGCCAAGAGCTGTTGGCCCATTTATCTGTCAAAAGGGGGTGATGTTCAGTTCCCATTAACTCTGTTAAAAGAACACAGAACACCCAACTGCTTTACAGAATGCTGTTTCCTTCTGAGAGCACAGCCTCATTCTGGTGGCAAGACCATTTCATCTCTTCAGCAGCCAGATATCAACAGGCTTGCAATGCTTCCCTGCCATCAGCAAAGCATCACACTGAAATGTTGAGGTATGGATTTATGTGTTCAGGTAACACTGAAACTGGCTGCAGAAAATCTTTGAGCAGCTCTGAGGTAAGGTCTGGTGCTTTGTAGGCACCAGGATGACAGTGAAAGCAAGAAGGGTCCTGCTAACATGTTTAGTAGACACCATGAACATTCTAGTGGAACGTATCGTTCTCTTTTTTTTTTTAGTGAGTCTAATGGTTTTATTTTGCAGTAATGTTTTGCCAGGTAATTCTTTCCAAACCCCATCAACATTTCTTTCATAAAGATGCTATAGGAGATTGTGATGATGACACAATGTCTTTTAAAAAGAATCTGTGAGGGCAGATATTAACAGTTTTACAAGCTTTTTCACTTCTGAAATTCAGCTGTGCTGTTAGTTTAGTCATAAAACCCCAGTGGAAACTATGTACAACATGTTTGGTTTCAACTGTCTGTTGATTTCAGCCAATTTATATATACCAGGTCTTGGCCAGAGAGAGAGAGAGAGAGAAGAATTTTTTACTACCAGTTGATGTCTTACACTAACTCCTTGCCATTTGTGTCAAATTTTAACTTCTGTTTGTTTTAGCCTTGTTAAAAAGAGGAAGAAAAATGCTCCAAAATCAGGTCCCCTAGACCTCCTTGATCTTATCTGACATTTTCATAGGAGTTCCTCTCTAGGTCTCATGATATCATTATTCATGAACAAAGATTTATAGCATCAACTTTTTTGCAAATATGTCAAAGTGGAAACTAGCATTTCAGGCCCCTTAAAACACTACAAGAAATATGATGTTGGGAAAGAGCTGTAGGAGGAGAGGTAATAACAGCAGTCATGTAATCCCCTGGTGAAAAACTGTTTCCTTCAAGAAGCAATATCTTTTGTCTTTGCATGGAACTTGATGTTGAATGAGATATTTTAAAGGAATTTCAAAGTGGTGCCTCAAAGGGAACTGACCAGACAGAAACATGTGATTTTGAAATGCTGCTGAGCTGGAAGGAAAGACAAGACCAGCACATCTGTGGATGCTACAGAGACCAGGGCCTTTGGGTGTCTGCCTGCACAGTATCTGCAGTGTACTCTTGTTTTGTTACTTATTTCAGTCAGACACAGACAAGATCCATGGAAGGATGCATGTAGCTACTGGGTGACACAAAACTAAACTTCCAACATAAAACTGCTGTCCTCAATCCTACTTTTTTAAAAGAAACTCAGAAAACAATACTTTTCTAGTGAAATAGATTTAGAAATAAACATGCAAAGAATTATTTTCATAGTCTGTAGAAAGTTGCATGCCAGCAACCACAGTGCGTAGTGGCTGTACTCACCTCAGATAACCCTCAAACCAAAAGGTGACATCCCGCTAAAATAAAGTTTCTTTTGCATCTAGCAAAAGAAAAATTCCTCTGAACTCCTCTGCTTTTACTCTTTGTTCTGTGTTTACTTCTTTCTTATCTCTAACGTGATCTCATTTCTAACCTGCTGTTATTCAAATGCTTTTTGGCCTTGTTCCTCATGCACAGACATTGCTGTCATAAACAGAGGGATTCTCCTGTTTGCACTCAAAGCCACTTCTTGGGCTGCCACTGCATTTTTAAGCCATGTCAATCTTCTACAAACACTGTGAGAACTATTCTTCATACAAACACTTTATCAAACCAGAGTTTCTAACATTGTCTTAGCTTTCCACAGCTGTCATGGGGTACATAAATCACTCAGAAAACAGGTTTGTAGCAGGATTCACAGTACCTCCTTTTTACTCTTTATTGATCTTTGGGCCTCTGGGCTCACCATTATATGTGAACCTATTTCAGTCTTCACATTTATATTTACAAACCACCAGCCCTACAGAGAGCAAAAGAAGCTGCCATTAATAAATACAATTTGCAGACAGGGAAAGAAGTCATCAAAGATACCCAATGGTTAATCTCTCATTAAAGGCCCAGTGAGGTCAGTAAAAACCTTTCCTTTTGAACCATAGAGCACTGAACAAAACCAGCACCCATGGAGGAATACTCAAATGGGATTTAAAAACCTACCTCTAAAAAATGCTAATTCCCCATCTCTTTGAGGACTATAAGCTTGCCATAGCTCTTCTGCTGCTTCTTCAGCCCCACTAAGCCTATCCCATTCCCTTTCAGACACTGCAATGAGCTGCGTGCCAAAGCCTTCTAAATTGTTCTCCATCTTTCCTTGCCCAGCAATTTCTGCAAGATACGGTTTTGCTTAGTGCTTTGCATGACTGGGGATGGAACAAATGAGGAATTCTGTGAGCTTTTTTCTATTAAGCCCTAATACACAAAGATATATCTATAATCTTTATATTATCAGCCTCTGCTTTAGATAGTAACTTAGTGATGACAGGCATTCTTTTTCTGCTGATCCAATGGCCTAAGTAATGCTTCAAATTATCTCTCCGCAAAAAAAAAAAAAGTGCTGGCAAAGATCATCATTACAGGTGAATCATAGAAATAGCAAATTCGATCCAGTCACTGCTGTATGTAATTTCTACAGCAAGGATTTCAGGTGCCATGCAGGAGTGCTGTGGTGCTGGTTGGACAGCCGTTGTAATGAAGGTGGGAAATGAAATCAGACTAATCTGTTTTAAATCAAAAAGGGATATTAGTCGATAGGAAACATCAAGATAATCCCTATACTGTATGTAATGTCAGCCTTGACACTAGTTGCACAACAAGGGATACTTCAGCCTTTTAAACTCAAATTGTTCCAATGTGCAGAGGGGACGGACATCCTGCCTGGGAGGGAATCCAGAGCAAAGCTGGAGGGATAAACTTTCTGCCCTTCTCTCCCTTCTTATCTCAGTAAAACAAGGCCTCAGAGAGTTGACCAGTCTAAATTTACTTGAGGTAGATAAGAGATGTAGAACTCAGTAAAGAGAAGGCAATCTCGTGGGATGCTGTAAGATGGCTGTCCAGTGTTCCATGTGGGAGAGGTACGCACTCAGGATAAAAAGCAGGATTTGACTGTGTGCATGTTTATTCAGAGAAATTTGAGTTGAAAGAGACTTTTTAGACCACATAACTCAGAAAAGGGGATTATGGCATGGTTTATTGTGTTCCCTCATGCCACTGCCTCTCTTGGATGAGCCAGTGGCAGAGTGTATTACTCAGCTGGGTGTGGTGCCAGCAGCATAACTCAGCATGCCAACTTGCTTCTCATAAATCAATGTTTTCTCCCTGGGGTAGATAGACACATATACAGACAAGAAGTGAAGAGCTCTGACCTAAAGAAACCACAATCATGAACTCCAAGAGATGTTCCAATAGTTATACTCCCATAGTTATAGTCCTATAGTGGGATTTATAGAAAGTGCAGCACTATGATGCTAACCTCTCTTGCCTGCAAGGAATGAAGACCTCACAAGCAAGCCCCACTGCTTGTGTTTGGCCAGCTTGAACCAAATCATGGGGAAGTGCCCATCTTTGCTAGTGATTCCTGACTTTGACTCTTTGACTTCAAAAAAACAAAGCTGCTTTTGTCTTTAAAAGATAGGCAAATATCCTGTTTGCTTTTTAACTTTGAGCATGGCAGATATTTAATCTCTGTTCATATAGGGAAGAGGTACAGCTCCAGCATCTTCCTGAGGACATTCTTGTCCATCCTACCCACCTCTCTAAGTGAACATTCCCATCATGCAACCATTGTGTGTGAGGCTCTGCCAGCCCCTCTTCTCAGACCTGTCTTACTTTACTTAACTATTTCAACAGTGGCTGGGCACAGGAGGAGGCTCCCTATCTCCCCATGGTGTTATAGCTCCAACGGGTGAAGAGAAGAGGGATTTCCAGTCCCCCACCCAAATCAGTTCCTGAAAAAACACCACAGCTATATTAGAGAGGAGGAGGGGTTGCCTCTAATCCACTAAACCCTGAATTTCTCTACACAAAGTGGAACTTTTATGTCCCACACAGGCATGTATCCACAAAGAACATTGTGATTGTTCCAGCTCAAATGCAGACTAGAGCCTCTGTCCAGGAGATGAGAGATGCAGGGCCAAATACCATCTGGAGGGACTTGGATGTGCCTTGATAAGACCTGGTATCTCCAAGCTGTTGATGAAGAAGGAAAGACATCTGTTTCTCTAAAAAAGCAGGTAAATGTTAGGGTATGGAAAGCATGGTAAATTCTGTTTTATAACAGCCACAAACTGCACTTTTTAGGGTATTTTAAGGATAAATTAATTGTTTCCTTTTATCTTTATGGCAAGATTGAATGCTTTTGTAAACATTCATAAGCATGATAAGCCACTGTATGAACATATTTGGAAATTGTACTTTCCTCTTCTGCCTAATTTT
The DNA here is from genome assembly GCF_029207755.1 of Chamaea fasciata. Classification (NCBI taxonomy): domain Eukaryota; kingdom Metazoa; phylum Chordata; class Aves; order Passeriformes; family Sylviidae; genus Chamaea; species Chamaea fasciata. The sequence continues at coordinate 61,215,843 of NW_027094090.1, read as the reverse complement.
CCAGATTAACATCTTATGCTACAGCACGCTTCTGAGAGGCTGCTAACATTGATGCCTTGTGGCTATGACAGCTATAAACTCTCTTCTCAAAGCTTATTGGTAAAATATTAACATCACATACTGTGTATATCAAAAGGAAATTCAATTTGACAAGTCTACTTAAAAATAAATAAAGCTTCCACTTTTACACATTGCCCACATAGACTAGAAACTCCTTCAGATTTTTGTGCAAATATATTTGAATTATTCAAGAAGATGAGCAAAGTGTGATGTTCTCTGGTCCTTCTCTCAGGAAGTTTTAAATATGAAAATTCCCTTGCTTTTTCAGAGTCACTTGCTATTTGTTCTCTCTCTTGTTTTTTTGGGGTTATTTTGAACCACAGTTCCTGCAAAGGAAAATCATTGCAATGTGTAGGCCGTCTCCAAAATGAACAAGTAATATTAAATGTCTTTGTAGCCTGAAATATCACTATTTGGCAAATGAGTCTTTTTCTATATGCCACTGCAAATAGCAATTAGTTCAAGTAGAAAAGATTAGACCAGGTGCAGGTTTTGAAGTGACTTTTGGTGGGAGGAGGGAAAGGTCTCTCTTTTGTCAATGGTCTGTGTTAATTCATCAGGCATCTGAGGAATTTAGGGATATTCAACCTTTTGTGCTTAGCCAACACAATATGACCTCAGTGGCATCTGTGGACTGGACAGAGGTACAGGGCTTATTGATGGTTGTCAGTCTGCTGAAGTGAAAGAGCACATGAGGAAGAAGAAGCACATGATATATTTGTCTTCAACAGCACAGCTATTTTGCAGTGGCTTTGTTGGGGCACTTGTTAAAAAGAAAGGCAGAATGAGCCCCTCCAGTGTGGGAACCCATGGGCAAGCTCAGCTCGAGGGCCCGAGACAGGCAGCTGGCAGATGAGGTGACTGCAGCCGTTCTCTCCAGGCTTGCAAACCTAGAGGTGACCTTCAGAAAATGACAAAAAAAGGGGGCTAACAAAACAGTGTGTGTCCCTGAGATAAAAGATACTCTCAAGACTTCAAAAACCTCCTTAAAAGATTGGATTAACTTCTTCTAATCCTCTGAATCATGGGTAGATATGAGTTCAAAGGACTAATGTAATTTTATTATTACTTTTAATCAAATGTTTAAGTTAAGAAATAGGAACTGAGCTAAGGGCAGCCTTCCCTTATCAGCTTCCAAAGTCTGAAAGCAGGAATGAATTAATTAAGTAAATGTAACAAGCTTAGGGGTATAACACACAGCAGCAGCTGAGTCAGCTTGACCATTGGCCAGTTATTGGGGTGAGATGTGCAGCTCAAGTACTACCAGATGATTCAATTCACATATCTTGGCAGAAGCAGATAAGCCCAAAGGGATGCCCAGAGGGAAATAGTGTCATAAATTGGCAAAGCAGAGAGTAATTCACCACCTTAAACAAAATGTTGTCATCAAGGAAGTTATGCATTTAATTCATGCAGCAGAGTAGGCTGCCCTACCAGATGAAAGCGCATTTTGCAGGTTGGCTTTTTATTTAAGGAGAAATTAGTTTTGCCAGGTCCAGGCATATTTTATGCAATTGGCTTACATCTGTGCATTACATCAAGTAATGTACTCCAACCCTTCATTTTCAGGAGATTCACACAAATATCAGTGTCAAATAGGATCACATTGGTCATGAGAGTTACAAGTACAGAGTGTGTATTCTTTCTGTTTTCCTTAGCTTCCCACAAGCAAAGACTTCTTCACAAGTGCGAAAATAAAGTATTTTTTTTTTAAGATTGAACATTAATTTGTATTGTGAATCAGGAAACTGTAATACATAATCACATCCACTATCATAATGTATGTCCAAATGACATATGACTAAAGACTTTCCTTCTATAAATTAGCTAGGGATGAGATGTGACTTATTGCAATAGGTTTCATTTAAGTGCAGTCAGTACTTAAGTCAGTGGAGTTTAACAAAGGGAATTCTGTTCTAACAGGGCAGGTTTCAGCACAAGCATTTTTCCTTAGATGACAGACAGTGCTTTTCAGAGGAGGACACTTAAGTGCATATATAAATTCTCTTAAAAAGCAGAGTACATTACTGAATATTTTCAGTTCAGTGGGAACCTGAAGAAGTCTTGAAGAAAGGAAAAGTGCAATATAATTTGAATGAATCATTCCAGAGGCTGGGGTTTTCTTCTGTTTGCTAGAAGAAATTGCTAGAAAATTAAGGCCACAGAACATCTAGAGGAGAAAAGACAAGGAGCCTTTTTCTGAGCCTTGTTCTTTTGCCTTTCAACTATCTAAATTTGGGAAAAGCACTGAAAAGTCATGAACAACAATAACCTCAAACCAAACCAATCACCAGCTTAATATCCATGGATAGAGGGCACGGGCTGTGTGCTGGCTGGATGAAGTCATGCCACCCAGGTCCAGCACAAGACCAAGAACTAGAAATTTAGGATACACACAAAGTAGAATTTTTCACTGCTTCAAGCACATGCCTTAAACACAAAACCCAAATAACTTCTGGGTTTCCGGCTTTTGCATTCTTCCACAGTTCTTTTTTTTTTCTGCATACATTTGTATGAGTGCACAGCCCATGAGTGTTAATGCTCCCTCTGATTTCATCCTTTCACATATATAGTTCCTGCAGAAAACCAGGCTGTTGGCTGCACAATTCTCAGACATTGCCATGGCAATGGACCATGATGTCAGAAACACGGGATTAGGAGTTCCCTGTATCGCCGAGCTAAGGGAGAACCCTGGCTGGGAAGGAGAAAACTCCCATCTCAACAGCTTCAACAATAGAATCTACAATTTCAAAAAGAGCTAGTAAAGAACACTCAATAGTAAACTATGCAGGAATGACCAGAAATTCAGTGTTGAAAATGTGTTGACTGAAGAGAATCCCAAAACAATTGGCATGGCAGTATATTAGTAAAATCAATGGAGCAAAGCCAGTGTTGTGTCAGCAGTAACTGTGACACCAGAATCAAGATAATTTTGCCATTTTTCCAAGGAAAGCAAAATACAATGGCAGAAAATACAGAATCTTTCACTCAATATACAATGAGTATTTTCAGCTCCACTGGCAAAAAGCTGAGAGCCATTTTAGACAGATTATTCCCTTAGACTAAAAGTTCACAGTAGAAAAGACAATGTAGGAACTGCATGTGTGAATACCCTTTAAAATAATCAGATACCTCAGCTTGTATGTGTGGGAACGCTGCAAAACTGCAAGCAGCAACAGGGGACTTGACATCCAGAGGCCACTCCCAGTGATTACTGCAGAAAAGGAACAGATGTCAAGAGCTGAGCCAGCTCCCAGCCTTTGGGGGCTGAGGCAGGACCCTCCCCAGCCCTGCAGCACAGCTTACCACAGTGCTGGCAATGAGCACTACTGCTCTCAGCCAGCCCACAGACCTACTTCTTGAAGTGGGTGTGCTGATGGCCTGGGGAAATCAGAAAATTAAATAAAAATAAAGAGGGGGAAACAGCTACATAGAAGGAAAGAGTGCAGAAGTCTAGAGCAAAAGTTGAGACTGGGTCATGCTTTGTATGAGGGTGGCTCGCAACAAAACGAGCTGGTCCTTTCTCTAACCTTGAAAAGAGGGAACTGGGAGCAAATGCCTTGCTTCTCCTCTCCTGCCTGGGTGGCCTTGCTCCTCCTTGGATCTGCTATTGTGATGGCTCACCTCCCTGTGTGCCTACCTGCAAGATCAGGGTGCCTGTGAAACAGGAGAGCTCCATTTGCTTCCTAGACAGAAAGCCTTGATGACTCATCTGTTGGACGGGGACGATGTGATAAGATGAAGGACCTCAAGCAATGTATTTCAATGGAAAATTAAATAAACTGAAGGATACACATACACATACCCATCATGATTTCAAAGGTAACTTAAAAAAAAAAATCACAAGAGTCAGTGCCTTTTCAACACTGTGCTGTGATTTAAGACATGTCAGCACCCAGCAGGGAGTATTGAGGCAAAGAGCCCTGAGACACCTATTTCCAGAGTTGAATGCTATATAATTACTGACTGGCCTTGCTTCAAAAAAGGGTGCAGCCTCACACAAAGCCATCTATATTGCAGCTGGGAGAGGAGCCAGTACCCTCATGTGTCCTTATGTTGCTCTATAGAGACAGATCAGAGTTTCAGAGGCTGACCAGGGCTCTGTGCCCTGCTTTGTGGGGTGGACCTGTCTGATGAAAGACTTCTGAAACCACTGTTAAAAATCAGTGCTTTTGGAATGAAAATTCTATGTCGCTTAACTAAATTCCAAGTAGACCAGCCCATATTATTTTTGCTACCGATGTTGGAATGACTTCTAAGTGATTTGCATTGCTGCTAGAAATTTTGTGCCTGTTTTGCAACCCATAAAGCCTGGGCTGTAAAACAGAAGCTGTGATTCTAGTGGGCAACATTTTCCTCAGCATTTCTGCTGCTCCTTTCAGTGCCAGTGAACTGTGAAGAAGCCACAGTCTAGATTAACAGTGAGCCCTCTGCATTGTTTTCTGCATTGTCTCTTGCGGTATTTTAAGCATCTGATGTATAGATGACAAATACCCATGCTGCTGGCATGCACCTATGTGTTGCTGCTGATTCTTCGAATTTTACTGCTGCTACTTTATATTTCCCTCAAAGAGGGGAGGGCAGCCATAGAAAATAATTATGACAGTTGTCCATGCTCTTCAACAGCCTGGCTCCTTCTCCAGATTTGCTGGGTTTTTACTTCTGCCATTCCCAGCACAGCACTTTGCAGAAATGCAGTCAGTGCAAGGAGCTGGCTGCAAATCTAAATGAAAACAACAGTGTGAGGTTGTCAGTGCAAAGTGTGCAATGAGAATTAACCCCCCCATCAGCGGGGTGGGAGGGGGAGTCTTTAGAAGGAACTTCTGGATTTACTTTCAAGAATATTGTTCCCTGAAATAGTAGGATGCCTCTAATGCCTTCTGCCTGTACAAAATGCTACCACATGGCGCAAGTTATGTCAAAGCTGTTCTTGAAGTTGTGGTTGCAGAAAAGGCATCTACTCATAATCACAGACCTTTTCAAGTGGTTTTGACCTAGTCACTAATGTTTTTACTGGAGTTCCTTGAATAACTTAGTCTTGCTTTGTAATATATCTGTCCTTGTTTACAAGTTACTGGAGAAAGGCTGTGCACCTGCAACCAGCCACAAAGAAGTGCACGCGACCGTCACATTGTGTCTTTGCAGCTGAAATGAGTGAATTGCAGAGATTCTAGCATGGTAAAGAGAGAGAGAGAGAGAGAAGGAATTTTAATGGCATTGAAATATGCATCCGTCAGGGGAAAATCAGTCCATTTTATCAGCAAGGATTGTGTTACTGACAGCTGCCTTCTCAAACACTTTACCATACGGAGAGCAAAATGAGACATCAAGCAAAAACAGTTTTAACTTAAAATCTTTACTCGTTGTGTTTTGCATCATACTTTCCTTGTGCCTAGTTCACTAAGTATAATTATTCTGCTTTGGAAGTCATATGAAAAATGATGGGGAAGCTACAAGCACTCTAATATCAAGTGCAGACCCATGTCCACATGCTCACACTTGTGCTCTCTTGTGCTTTTTCCTTTTAATTATGTTATTTTTCCAGTAAGTAACAGATTACCTGACATGGATGTCAATTAGTCATCGTTTTCGCACTGCAAATCTTACCATCTGGTCAAGATTTCTCTGGATTCAACAGGGGTTTTCAACTGCTATTCACTGGGGCAGACCTTCAAATATTCAAAAAATGGTATGATTATACCAGAGTTTAAACTAATGTAGAGCTTTATAGAAGAAACACAGTCTCATCCAGCTGGATCTAAGAATTAGATCCAACTAAATAATATGTTTGAGGATAGACACCTGAATTCTCATTAGGTCTGGATGCAACAATTCAGGATCTTTAATTCTTACTTATATAGCCATTTTTCTCTTTCTGCCTTTATAGGCAATGACAAAAATCTCTTTCTTGCAGAGTGCTTATCATTTGTAATACACCATGTACTGCACAAAGGTGAGTAATCACAACAACCTTGTGTAGGAAAGCTGATGCCACGTGCAGCTGTTTGGTTTGCTCCTCATCAGCCCCGTTCAGGGAAAAGCAATAGGTATTTTGAGTCCCAGATGAATTCCTGTAATGCTCCTAGGATGTAGTCAAGTTCAAAAACTCCAGAGTTTAATCAAAGTGCAATTAACTTCAAGGAAACTAAAGCAGAGAGATACAAGCTCTGTTCCTCTAAAGTCCTAAGAAGCTCTAAACTTCATTAATTTGATTAATAGATGAAGTGTGCTCAGTCCCTTTAAAGATGCCAACTGTTGTGCTACTTGCTCAGCACTGTTAAAAAAAAAAAAAAGTCCTGTTCTTTGCTGTTGATCAGTCTGATTCTTGCAATATTCTACTGTAACAACAACAACAAAAAAAGCAACTAAACAAAAGTTGCTGGTGGTTTTCTTGGCTTTGGCAATTCAACATAATAAAAGTTAAAAATGAAAGTTCAACTTTACCCTATATTATTTTAATAGATGCAATAAAATATTTGCGAATTCTTTCTTTTGGGTAAGATTCTGAAAATGCATCACAAACACCAGAAATTACTTACACTACTAATCCTGCCAGTGTTCCAGCTGACTAAAAATAGAGTTCTGTGACAGCCTAAGAATGAAAACATTCAGTCAGAAGTTTGTAACTGCTAGTCATGGTTTCATCTGTCTTCAGTGCAAGGAATGATTAACAGTCCTGCAGGAGTAAAAGCTCATTCCCCTGACTGCCCAGGGAGGAGAACAGGGCTGGCAGCCCTGGGGTGGGTGGTAGTGGGGACGATGTGCAGCTGCTACACCAGGGGTGTGGACACCACCAAAGGACCAGGAGCACAGAGGGTGCAGAAAGGAGACAGAGTCCTTTTGGCAGCCCCACTACACCTGTGTCTCAGGGAAGCTGCCAAGGGCCCTGGCACAGTCACAGCTGGTGTGAGCACAGATTCCTCGAGACCACTTGTCCTCTCCCAGGGCAGCTGGGGTCAGAGAAGAGACTGTCCTGGCATATGCAACGTACTCCATCCGGAAAGCATCACCTCCATTCACTTTCTCTCCTCTCCTCTCCTCTCCTCTCCTCTCCTCTCCTCTCCTCTCCTCTCCTCTCCTCTCCTCTCCTCTCCTCTCCTCTCCTCTCCTCTCCTCTCCTCTCCTCTCCTCTCCTCTCCTCTCCTCTCCTCTCCTCTCCTCTCCTCTCCTCTCCTCTCCTCTCCTCTCCTCTCCTCTCCTCTCCTCTCCTCTCCTCTCCTCTCCTCTCCTCTCCTCTCCTCTCCTCTCCTCTCCTCTCCTCTCCTCTCCTCTCCTCTCCTCTCCTCTCCTCTCCTCTCCTCTCCTCTCCTCTCCTCTCCTCTCCTCTCCTCTCCTCTCCTCTCCTCTCCTCTCCTCTCCTCTCCTCTCCTCTCCTCTCCTCTCCTCTCCTCTCCTCTCCTCTCCTCTCCTCTCCTCTCCTCTCCTCTCCTCTCCTCTCCTCTCCTCTCCTCTCCTCTCCTCCTCTCTATTGTACAACCAGCAGACCAGCTGCAGCATTTTTATTTGCTCGAATGGGTCAAAGATTTGCTTTTCCCAGTTCAGGATCATATTCCTTTGGAGTTTGTTCCTTACTTCTTTTCTCAATTGCAACAACTTACTTTCATGGGAACATGTTTTCATCCTGTCATACTTCACAGATCTCACAGTCTGATGAGGTTCAAGCTCTCTTGAACACAGTTAAAAGTTAACCACCACCTCAACTTTATTCCTCTCTACATTTTCTAAGGACAAGAAAGCTCTCTTTTTCTTTTCCTTCCCTAAATCAATGAGAACTCCTTTAAAACCTGGGGTTAAAAATTCCAGCATGTAATCTTGTGCAACAGTCAAGGAAGGGTGGAGATATAAATATCATAAAGTCCAAATTCATCACTGAATCTGGAGCACATCCACAAATTTAAAAACCGATGGGACACTCAGAGTAGAGATAAACACAGATGGACAACAACATTGCCAGAGAAAAGGATTAGACAGGACCTACAAGTGACATGAGGGAATGATCAGATCAAGGCAGTGCATTTTACTCCCACAAACGTCCTTGCTTCCCACCTCTTCCAGTAAGGAGAGGCAAGAAATCTTTTACCCCCCACTAAGAATTCCTGCAGCAGAGAATCTTTTAAGGGTGCAGTCAGTAACTCTTGCCTGTCTTTGTGCTTCTGGCATGTCCCTCTTTAGAAAACTGACCACTCTGTGACCTTCTGGTGCTCCTCCCAGTTGCTGTCACTCAGCTGTGGGCAATACCAGAACTTCCTCTCTGAACTGTGTCCTAATTCCCGTGACTACTCTGGTTTGCTATGTGTCCCCTGCTAAAAATCATTGGCTCATTGGACTACATGTGCATGAACTCGGTTTTTTGCAACAAATCATTTCACTACATGCACACAGATTGCATTTAAAAATCCAGTTTTCCCTCTAATGAAAAGGTTTCTGGTGGTGGGTCTACCTGGCCAGCCTCATTTGGGAATAAAAAATAAAAAAAAAAAAAAAAGGAAGGAGCAGAATGATATTGCTCCCTCTTCTTTTTTGCTTATCCCTGAGGGCTTTAAACCCTCTGGGTGCTGCAAAATGTAAAAGAAAATTTTTAAATTCTGAGACATCTAGTTCCCTACCCAATTCTCTTGCTTGTTCTCAATATCTGCCTAGTCAGAAAACTACCACCAGCATACCCACCACGGGTGTTCACTGCCCTGTGAGCAGGGAGTGATGGCTCCCAGAGTCAGTACCTAACACACCAGAAACACGCTGGATGATGTTCTTCAAAGCTGAAAAGTCTGAATGGTTTAAGCAACTCTTGCTGCCATTTCTGTCTGGAGCAGGCGCTTGCAATGAATGTAGTAACCTAAACAGCTCATGGGTGAGTCACAGGAAAAGCTTCAGCATAAGGTTCTTGTTGTTGCGACACACTTTCCTATATTTAGACACAAGGAATGATGCTTCAAAAGTTAGAAGAACTCAAGCAATCTTGAAAATGAAACCTCCAGGATGATTTTTAAAATTCTGCCTGACTTATCTGGGAAAAACAGCCAACAGTCCTCTTCCAGGAAGGTCAGGTGAGATTAACACAGCAGACTGCTCGTATACTTCGGATACTCACACCCGAGAGATATTTGGTACTCTGAGCCAGCCAGAGTCCCCAGCTTCACCTACTATTTTTTTCCTTAGAGCTTTTAACTTTTTGTGGGCTTTCTGTTTGATTTTTTTTGTTTGTTTGTTCTTTTAATATGCTGTATTTGCAGATGCAATCAAATGTTGCAGCTGCTGGTTCCCATTCATTTCTGGGCATGGTTGATCCACACTTGTCTGTTTGTCAAGAAGATGGCTGTGTCCTGAAAGCCTGGTTCCCATTTACTGGGTCCTGATTTTCTTTTATGTTCCTATAAAGCAGCAATGGAAAAGGCCTTAGCAGAAAGGAGATCTGGGCCTTAAATCAACTGAAAACACCTATTTGTCAGGTAGCTAATCCAAGATCTTATAGCCATTTATAAAAACTTGTTATTTTTCTGCAGTCATCCAAGAATGTCATTAATAGCTCTTCACCATGGTGCCAAAAGACACTTTTTGAAGGGATTTAATGCCCAGATCATTGCAAATCTGATCTTTGTTTTCGCCTGTTCCCCAGCCAGCAGCTATGAACAAAACAGACTTTGAAGCCTGCAGCATTATTAATCTGAGACTTATTACAGTAAGAGAGAGAGAGAGAAGGAAATAAATCCCTTTTTCTAGCACTCCTCACTCAATGTAATAGTCCAAGAATGACAATCTAAATATTACTCCGAAGTTATCAGGCTTCATTTCTCATGAAGGATAGCAAGCAGCAGATTGCATTTTATTTTTTTAAGCTGACCTGACTGCAAACCAGGAATGCACAGAATGCCAAGGTCCTCTTTTCCCTCTGTGAAGACTCTCCCAGCAGAAACAGGGTATCATGATGCAATATTTAGCACTTAGTTCTTGTAGTGCTTAGGACAAAGATATGTTCAGAGCAAGCCTGTTCCTTGGAAAAAAAGTAATCCAAAGCCATTTCCCTTTGCAGACCTGTGGCACATACGCCCATGTTGATTCTGGAGGAGAATGCAGGGCTTGGTTAGGGAGAAGCACTACAAAAAATACATATCATCAACATGTCTCTGGAGCTGAGCTTGGATCAGCTTCCTTCACTGTCCAGCAAAACAGTAGGTAACCACTTAAATATTAGGAATGATGTCATGAGGTACAACAAGGATCAGGCCTGAGTGTAAGATGGTCAAATGCCTTTCCAATGACGACATTCCTCTCCCTGTCAAAGGCATATTGGGTTAATAACAAGGCCACTCTTTATGGGTGCCTAAAGATTTTGCAAGTAGTCAAAATCAGCAGGGATAAAAGGGTATTTTAATTTTTGTCTAACTACTTTTATTTATCATCATGCTCATAGCTGTGTGATGGTAAATTGTCAGATTTTTATTGTTTTTCTTTCCCATATATTTCTCTCTCTCGATAGAAAAGCTGCCTAAATAAAACACATCTTGTACATTTTCTCATATTTTAAACAGTCTGATACTTCAGTTCCTAGAGAAGGAAAACAAGCAGCAAGCTGAATTTAACACTGAAATACTGGGGGTGGAATCCATCAACAAATCATAGCAATCTGCTGTAGCCAGGAAAAGGTGAAAACTGCTTTTGTACCCCACTGGTTTGCAAGTCGTGATGACTTTTACTCTGCTTCCAATTTTACCTAACCAGGAAGACAGGCTTGTCCTTAGTTGCATTAATTGTTTCTGAAGAAGATGAGAAATGAATTCATGTGGCATCTGAATACTGTATTCCTTCATAACTGGTATTTCTCAGCAGCACTCAGGGTAAAGCTCCTATCATTTGCCAAGCCTGTCATCATGTCCATCAAAATATGCAAACATCCACATGGCTGCTTGCCTCCTGCCATGTGCTGGAGTATTTTCTGCTGTTTCAAAGGGAGGCTACAGGGTAGGGTTGCAGCATGCAAGCTCTGGGCTGGACAGCTTGCTCATCATCCCACACTTTCACCTTTCTGGAATGCTTCTTAGGGACTATGATCCTTTTCTACAAGCAAAGCACGTGCGTTTTCTTAATTAATGCATTTAAAAGAATATTATGCAGAATTTAGTCACCCATTTCATAACACTGACTCTCATTGTGCTGCAGAAAGAGCTTAATAAAATAGAGCAGAAACAGAAGGTAGAAAAATGGCCCTGCAGTCTTTACTCTGTTTATCGGTAATGTTTTGCTATTGCAAGAATGCTTGAGGTTGTACTTTTTCTGTGCTAGACTGATAGATTGTGTTTTAGTCTTTTCTAAGATGTTGTTTAGACCCCATTTGGAAGGCTGTGGAGAAAATTCTCTTTTCATAACAACAATCCAATTCTTCTGTAAATATCTGCTGTCCTATTTATCCTTTTGGAATTAAATTCAAATTTTTTAAAATTAAACTTGCTACCAGAGGAAGCAATAGTTGCAAAAACTGTTTAACTAGGTACCATTTCTGAATATAAACAGTTCTGGATTTTTTTTTAATCTGAAGGCCTAAGAAGTTTCATAATTTCTGGTGCTGTTTTTGAGTGTTTTTGCACAGAAATAGACCAAAACATGTTGAAACTACTCATAAGGAATGGAGAAGGGGGGAGGATGTCTGTTTTAAAAAAAGGGTGGAGATTGGAATGGGAAGCTGTGAACACAAATTAATTACACGTATATGAGTAGCAAAAGGAGGAGGGAAGACTCTCTCCACATTTGGAAATGATAACAAATATCAGGCTGTCCTGTGATTCTCACAGTCTGGAATTGTAAATGCAAAGAGGAAAAATGGTCAGCAGGGTCTTTGGGATAGGGATAGGAGCCTTCAATGAACATGACAAGATAGATGTCTTTATTGCATGCTAGTGGTGGTTCATCAGGCACCACGTCACAGATGCTGTCAGATTCTGCTGCTACCTAATGTCTACTTACAGGGGCCCTTTAAGAGAAATAACTTAAAGATAGATAATGCAGGATGGGGGAAAAAAAGGCAAAGAAAGAAGCAGAAACATGAGGAAGACTGCAAAATGAGAGACAACGTTTGCTAAGTAATGGATTAGACCGTACATTAATGTAAAGCATTCCAGTTGTCCTCATTGCATTGAGCAGGTTCCCCTGAGCTGAATCCCTCCCTGCCTGCTGCAGCCACAACGTCACCTCTCTTGTTCATATCTCCCTCTCTCTCTGGGTGATTCTGCATCAGCAACACCAAACATGACAAAGAGAGGTAAAATAACCTGCATTTCCAAATCCATACAGGTATTGCGACTGAGGGCAACAGCCCTCATCTCAGCCTCATCTCTGTCTCCTCTCTGGCCATGGTGCTCTTGCTTGCACAGATGGTTGGTGATCCTCACACCGAGCAGTGGGATGTCACAGCCCTTATGCAATGCACTCTGAGAACAAGGGTGATTTGGTCTTAAAGATTTTGGATCTCACAGTTGATAGTGGGAAAAAGTCTAAATTATCCTTTTAAACTGCATGGAAGAAAATCAAACCAAAACAGACAACCCTACTGAGGTTCCAATAAGCTTGTGAAACTTCCCTCCAGCACCATTTTAGGATTTTTTATGCTCTCAGCAAATGTCCTGGTAACGCTGTGCCAACACACACAGGTAAGCACCCCTATTTTGCACAACTTGTCTGAGCCAGGATGGCAAGAGGCACCCACCCCACCTACAGCTTTAAAAATTTGTCTGCAGTGGTATAAATGTGTCACAAGACTGGTCCCCAGGGAACTTCCAGCATTTGCTTCCCTGTCTGAAAAACATTTCTTTGTCTTAGCTTAGTTGTCCTGCCCAGCATCATCTCCCGCTCCACCAAGTCCTTAAGAGCTGACTGCTGTTTGAAGAATGACTTCAGTCTCACGAGATCAGAAGCTGTGGGTAGTCACACACAGTTATGAAAACCTCTGAGGTAAACGATGACACAGTGGGCAGAGAAATGGGAAATCAGACCCATGTGGCTTTCCAGAGGGGTTTTTTTGGATTTGCTACTTTGCTATGTAGTCTCTCCCAAGTAAAAATGTGATCATACCACTCCTCAGTAATACACCCTGTTTTCACACAATATTGACTCACTCCACATTTCATTTTTTGTGGCACACAGGATAGATAGCAACTACCAATAAAAATTTTGAGTTTACTGTTCCATCATTTAAGAATCAGTGCTTGAGCTGGCCGTTTACTACTTAGCTCTATTGTCCCCAGGCTGTAGCTGATTCACAGGCAGGAGCTCTGGATGTTAATTTGTCTACAGATTCCATCACTAGCATATTTTTTTATAATTTAGTTATTTAAACAGGGGTGTTTCATCTCTCCCTGTTATACAGCCACAAATCTGCTTCCTCCACACTGCTAACAAATAGCAAACTTCTGATTCAGTCTGCTGTTCCTTTGAGCTCTGAGAACCAAACACTGTGGTTTAAAAAGATTAAAACCAGAGATGAAACTTGATTGTTGTTCCATGCATCTGCTTTAAATTGGTTGTTCTGTTTATTTTAGAGACTTCCACTGGTGAAATGAAAAAGCAAGCAGCCATTCTGCAGAATTAGTCTTGCTACACTGGGTTTTATTCTTGCCTTTTATTTACCTTTCTCTTTTAGAGCATCAATGAAATGTTGCCTGCATTGTAAAATCAACATGACTAACAATTAGCACATGCCACTAAATTAAATGCTACCTCTAAACTACATTCTGTAGGTTATATTCAGTTGTGTTTTAGCTACACAAAGGACTGGTCCAGGGTCCTGCTCATTTATGGGCCACTCATCATTTTATAATATACCCTTGTCAGAAGGTGCATGCACACAAATACTATTCCACTACTAGCTTTCCTTTCTTGTCTTCCCAGGGCTCTCCCTGTGGGCCCAGCACTAGTAGAAACACTCTCCCATCCTATTCAGGGAAACAATAGCATGATTTAGCTCTTGCAGGATTTAGAAAGGGAGCGTGAGCCCCAGGGGTGTCATGTAATGAAGGAGGGGGACACCTCATTGCCTGGCCTAAGGTGGCACTCAAGATGGATTAAGTGAAAGGGAGAAATTCAAGTGTGGGCAACACAGCTAACATTGACAGGGACCCAGGGATAGACCTTCCATTTCTGTCAGCCTCATCTCCTTACTCATGCAACCCTTCCTCAAATCAGGGAAGAAAAGCTCTGCTGAGAACCAAAGCAAAGCCTTAGTGTCATTTAATTTCACTTGAATGGTCTTCAAGTCTTGACCAGACATCAGTAGGTTGATGTATCCCTGTCACTTGTGATTCAGGGAGCTGGAATATTATCTTAGCAACACAGCTTTTGTGGACGACAAGAGCAATCCATAACTGCTCATAAAGAGTCTTTCGAAGACAGTTAAATTTTGTGAAGCTCAATTGAGCAAGTCAATAAAACTAGCTTATAATTGCCAGGGTGTGTCCCTGTGTCACTGCAAACTCTGTTCTAGGGCTTGTGCCCATGCTTGGAAGGGCCAGGGAGCTGATGGGCTCTGGGGGAACTGGCAGGAGCAGAGCAGATGTCCTACAGACGCTCTCCTGGTGCATTTGTGTACTGGGTTGTTTGGTTGTCAGCACAGAGTCCACAGAGCATGGCTCCTAACAAGAACCTGAAAGAGGTTTTAGTGAGGTGGGGTTCAGTCGCTTCTGCCAAATGACAGGCAATAGGACAAGAGAAAATGGCCTTAAGTCACATCAGGGGGGTTTTAGTTTGGGTATTAGGAAAAATTTCTTCACCAAAAGGGTTTTCAAGCACTGAAGTAGGCTGTCCAGGAAAGTGGTGAATGCCTCTTCCCTGGAAGTGCTCAAGACCTGGTTGAATGGGGTTTTGAGCTACCTGATCTAATGGAAGATGTGGCTGTCCATGGTAGGGGGCTTGGAACTAGATCATCTTTGAGGTCCCTTCCAACCCAGCCTGTTCCGTGTTTCTGTTGCATGATTTGCATTGTAAGGGGTGTGATAAGTTTCACAAAGCAAAATCCTAGCTTTTCTTTTTAGAGTGAGTAGGCAATACAAGCTTGTGGCAAAGTGCAGTAGTCTGCTTGAGTCTGCATAATGTATGGGGAGTTGACATTCAGTTACATCCCAGGCCATTCTAGGGGCAGAGATAATGTTCCTGGTGCCAGGCCAGGTTAAATGCATCTGCACAACAGACCCTGCAAATGCTCAGTTGGACAGATGCAGAAACTTGATGTTATTTTTCAGATGCCATTTTCAGATGGTTATTTTCAGATGCCAAACAGAGCTTATTCTGTTCCTAAAAAGCAAGGACATAAGAGCCATGGCAAGGAAGTGGTTTACCACAACAATGGTACCCAGGGCTTGTAATGCCCTTCCAATTACAAGGAGCAGACGATTGTTCATCACAAGCATTAGCAAGAGAAAGCTGAAAGAAGAGAAGAAGTAGCCTGCCATGAGCAGGAATAAAAAGGCTGAAAGTGAAGCTGTACAGTCTCATAAGCTGAGGCATTTTGGCATGACTCTGCTGTAATCAGCAGTTAGCCTGTACTTGCACCCATCCACACAACAGCTGAACCCAACCCCAAAAATCTTCCCCTGTAATTGCGGCAAATAGCATTTCACCAAAACCTCATTTTTGTTCTCCCCAGAACACTGGGCTTTCTCCCTTTCCAAACAAATCTCTGCTTAAAATTCACAACAATAAAGTTTATGCCCTTTCCGTGCTCATCTGACACACAGTCCATTTGCCCAGGAACTTCCTGGCAGAGTGGAGGGACCTGAGGATGGATTAAGCATAAAGAAGGCCCAAACCCACTGTGTTTTCAAGTTTCTTCAGCCAAATGGTATGTATCACTGTGGAAAAAGAACACAAACACAAATCCCTGAGGTTTCAGTGAGCCTTTTAGGGTCTTCTTGTGAAAGTGCTTTTCTACAGGTCCATGGGGTGACCAATAAGACTTGCTTTAAATGGTTGTTCAGTCAGCTTGGGTAGGTGAAACTGATATTCCTAATTTCTCATTTGGGTGTTTCTGGCTGAGACATGCAGATTATGTTATGTTAGGAAATATACCACCTTCAAAACATGAATAGAAAAACCTCAGAGAGCTTCCATCTGCCCCAGACACGTGTGATCATAGCAGTATTACAAGACTGCAATAATAATACCTTGTACTGCATCCTGCCACAAAGCTCTGAGTCTGCTGAAAAACACATGTGGACAATGATGGAGGTGCATCCAAAAGGGAGGAGTAGATTGCCTGTCACCCAGAAACTGCAGCTGCCTTATAGCAACTTTAAGAAATAAATAGACATCTCCCATTCCAAGGAAAAGAGCTCATAATAATTACCATCAACAGTGAAAAACAGTCACTTCATAGGTTTAAAATTTTTATTTTATGTAAAGCTACTACATAAAGTGGTGAAACCACTTCTTTTCATATTCTTAGATTTTTCTGATGAGGAAACTCCAAAGATACATGGGAGATATCTTTCTCTTAGTGCACCACCTGGGGACAACCAAAGCAAAGGAACTGTTGTATTTGCCCAGGATCCCAAATCTTCCTAGCAGTACCATATGGAAAAAAAGGCAGAGTTGTGGACACTCGATCTCTGCCAGGTAGCCCTTGGTACAAGAGACCATCTGTAGTGCTGCACTAATCTGTGCAGGGCCTCTGAGAAATAAATGTCGCTATTTAAACTTTCACCAGCCAGAGGTGGTGTGTCCAGCAAGATGCAAACCAGTTATGTATCAGTAAGGCAGTGGCTGCCACTAAGATACATTCCTGATAAATGAGTGGTCCTTCTTGCAAATGTGGTCAAACCTTTCTAAAAAAATCAATTTTTCTTAGCTGGTTGATAAGAAAGTTGGTGGTTTCAGTCCAAGACAAAGACATGAATCAGAAGCCATGAATCAAATGACTATCCACAAGAGATAAATCTGGTATTATCTTCCCTAGCTCAACCATGCCAAAAACTTCTTAGCTTAATAATAGTGGTCGACACTGGCATCAACCCAGTGGTTCCCAGCACTTCCTTATTAATGTGAATGCTTTTGACTCAGCACTTCCACAGTTCCATAAATATTGAGGCTGACTTAATTTAAGCTGCAAAAAGCATTTATAAACATTAAAACTCAATGGCAAAGCTAACCTGCTGCTTGAGCTAAGCTTTGATTTATGCACTGAAGGTTTCTACTAACCAGGCTACACGATGCCTTCAGCACAAAACTGAAATTTTCATTTGCTTCTTTCTCTGTAATAATACAATGCCTGGAACCAAATAATCAACCTCCAGGTTTGAGTTGTTTGGTTTGGGTTGATTTCCAGTCATCCTGCAGTGGATGCAGCATAACTTACGCACTATATTGAAGGTGCATGGAGACATTTAGAATAAGGGAAGCTTTCACAAGGCAACCCTTCTGTGTTGCTGCTAAAATAACTGTCTCCAAGCAAGCCTGTTTCCAGTCCTGAATATTTAGGGATGCAAGATGGGACCAGACAAGATGAATTTCACAGTTAACATCACTCCTGTCACCAAGGATCATGCACACCACCTACTGTGCCCAGAGCATTATACCAGCATTTATTCAAAAGCAATGCCAGATTTGAGTGAGTGAAAATGTCCCTACAGTTAAGAAATATGATATTACAGCTTTTCCTTTTCAATGTAGTTTCTTCACTGAAGACTCAAAACTATCCATTTAACTCATCTTACCAAGTGTGATTCAGCAATTTTATAGAAATAAATATAGAAAATTTCTATATAGAGAAATTTCTAAATATAGAAATATCAGCCATGTAAAATAAAAGAAGTATTTCTGTGAGAAAAATATCTTTTGACATATGTAAAATAAAGGTTCAAAAGGTATATGTGGTACTGAAAATTCAGTTATATAGACTAGTACAAGTCAATTTAGTAGAACAAGGATAAGCAAGGAAAATGCATTTGGGAACAGAGTAGAGACCCTGGGGAAGGAATAAAGCAGGCAGAAAAAAATAAAAATGAAAGAACTGATGCGGATCCTATTGCAGATATTTGCTGGTGGGCAGCTCTGTATGATAAATTTTCCAGCACAGTGCTTTCAGTCTCTGCTATAGGCAAGGTAGACCAGTGCTGTCAGCACTTTGAATACCTCTGAACACCTTTGGTATTATTCTTCAAAATACAGAGGGACAGGAACAGGCTTGCAGCCTTAATGCAGTGTGAAACATGAAAGCTGTAACCTATAATGGCAAGTCCCAAAAGTCAATGAAGCCACTGCATAGGATGGTTTGTGTTGCTTTGAGAGAGCCTCAAACACCCTGTTTCAAGTTTCTGGCAATAAGCTCTCTTTCTTCACTGTGTTAATCCAACTTTACTACATTGAGAGCTGCAGTTGTGATGTGAAAAGTGCTGCACTGTGTGTGTTTACTCAGTATCCCAGTCAGTGGCTTTGAGGCTGGTGCCTCACCTTTGGGCTGAGCTGACCTGCATCAGTGCATGAAAGCTGTGGATATGCACCACAGACCTGGCCTGCCAGTACCCATCAATGAAGACCATGGTGCCCTCAAGCTGTTTCTCTTCCACATCTAGTGTCTCTTGTCCCCCACAATCTACAGAGAGATTCCTAAAACTAGCACTTCAAAATAGAAAGTGCAGGTTTACCCATGTCTGAACCAGGTGGTTGGTGCATAATGAAGATACAGAAGGGCTGGATTTGATTTGTGTTTTATTAAGCAACTGTCTGTGACATATTCTGATCTATCCTTCAGCAAGAGACCTGGCACAAGGCTGGGAACAAGGACTTGTGGGAAGTGGGCTGGGCTGAAATAATAGGAGCCATGTTTCCACAGCATGACTAAAGGGGATGAATGAAAGAATATACCTCAACCTAAGTATGAGAATAGTCTTTATCTATTAGGGAGAAGAGTCTACTGACAAACGGGAAAGGAATGCACAATCAGGTTTTGTCAGGTTTGACTTCATCAGTCTGTTGCAAGTTCTTCCTCTTAGATTTGGTACTCAGGGCTGGCCACGAAACCAGAATTTTTTGTTTCACAATTCAGAAGGAGGAATAAGGAAGAGGGTTTTTAGTTTAAGATTTAAAATCTGTTTTCATTAGGTTATCAGAACAAAACCACTGTATTTCCAAAACTTTCATATGTAAGGCCCAGAAAGGAAAGAGAATGGAGGACAAGCAACAAATAGGCCAGTGCCTCAGTGATTCCCCCCTGCAGAGGAAAACCTGGCTCCCAGCTCGCAAGCACTGCCAGACATGGCAGCTTGGACTCCCCCCACCAGAAGGCCAGGTTTTTCCCCTGCCCCCCACACTCCTTTAGTTAACTCTCTCTTACTTCCATCTTCTTGGAACCTCTCCACTCCATGTAAATAATTACATATGAACAGAGCTACAGAGAATGAGAGTATGCAGTCCAGTGGTTAGGAAGCTCCCGGGAGATAAAAGGGAGCTGCAGATTCAAGTTCTTGCTCTGTCTGATTTGAAGCTGATTTCAATTAAGTATTCACTGGAAGAAAGAGAAATGGCCTGTGCAGCTTGGCAGCCAGGGACCCACTCCAAATCAGAGCAAGGACTTGAACCTGGGGATGCACTTCCCAGGGAAACCTCCTAACCACTGGCAGATCGATCAACTCTCACACGTGACACAGGCGTGGGAGGGAGGCTGAAGCACTCAGCCAGTTCTGGGGGAACTGCCTCTTCTGTGGCCTTTGCTCTGAAAGGAAACCTGTCGAAAGACACCTATCCAGCTGTCGCCATTAGGGACAGGAAAGAACCACACTCACTCAGGTTCAGAGGTGAGCAGAGAAAGAGGAAGTTTATTATCATTTGTGATTTAAATAGGATTTGGAGTTTGGTCAAGGATTGGTAGATGAGAGGAACACCTTTCTGACCCTAGTGGTCAGTTCACCAGTCCATCACAGACTGGAATGAAAACAATGTACTTGTTTATGTTACATTTGTGAGAGACTCCACTAGAAATATGTAAACAGTCATCAGAAGGCTAAAGAATCAGAGGGACATCCAGCCAGCATGCTAGAATCATCATGTGAAGTGATGCATAAGTGTGTCTGTTCCCCACACCTCATCATGGAGGCCCCCACACAGAGTGTCTCCCACCAGAACTGGAGAAAGCTGAAAAGTTGACGTCAGGCATCTCCAGAGTAGGACTTGTGTTCTCCTTTCCTGCAATTTCCCTACCAAACTAGGAAGATTTTCTGCCAATGTTGCAGTTGAAACAGAAACATTCTCTTAACAAGTTCCAGAGAAGCATCATTTTCAGGTGGAAAAGTTGATTTTGGATTGTATGGGATGGATCCAATACTAGTAAAGAATAGCAAAATTATCAATCATAATGTGGGAAATGGAGAAATACTTGACAAATGTTTCTGGTTTAGATTCAGAAGGAAGCAGGATGATATATTCAGAATCTCCCTTGATAATTACTGTTCCACTGGCAATTAGCAAAGATGTTAAATAGGAGTCATTAAGAACAACATTTGTAAACCTGCAGGACTTGATTACAGTCTTGGTGAAGTTTGCTAGCTTGGCTGACAGGAGTAGATGGAATAAGGAAAAATATTTAGATCTTATAAGGTGTTTAACTTGCTCCCACATAACAATCCATTACTGTCAAATGGCTTAAAAGCTGTCTAATGAATATATTTCTGGATTTATTTTAAGCAGAATCACTCTCATTAAGCGAGGTATTCCATCTGGAGTCTAGAGGGGTTTTATTCTTCATGTCAGCTACTCCTGTTACACACCAACAGTTCAGACAAAAATAAAACAACTGTGGTAGACGTTTGAGACAACACCAAAGGGATGTAAGATGATAAAAGTGATGGGGGAACAACTTTTTTATAAGGATTAATTCCTTGTCATTTCTATTACTTGCATTTTCAGAACTGAATGTGAGTCATACATCTTGCAACAAAAGCTTTCTGTCACACTTAAAGCTATAACCAGTGATTCAGATATAATTAACTTTGCAAAAACTTCATGGTCATATTAGATAATCAGCTGAACATGACCCTCCAGAGCAATTCTGATCCTTAGATAAATAAACAGGGGAGTTTGAAAGAGTCAGTGAATAGCCCTAGTGAGAATATTGTTGAAATACCACATGCAGTTCTGGCATCCAAACTTTACAAAATGCATTCAAGATTTGGAAAGGATTCAGAAAAGAGCTACAAGAATGATCTGTGGTCTGGAAATCAGACTGAGACTAAAGAAGTTTAATCTGATTTATCTCAGAGAAGTTTAAGAAGTAATATGATCACAGCTCACAGGCACCCAGATGGTAGAGTAACTATTACAACTATGAGAAAGAAATTTTTAACTGTAGGTGTCATATTTAGTGTAAAAGGCATAATAAAATCCATTAGGCAGAAGAAGCCAAAGCTGGAAAAATTCAAGTTTAGGGCATATATTTTTTCTCAGCTGTGAAGGCCATAAGGATTGAACAGAATGAATTGTCTATCTCACAGTCGTCACAGAAAGGCTAAAAGATGTCC
Source organism: Chamaea fasciata (assembly GCF_029207755.1). NCBI lineage: Eukaryota > Metazoa > Chordata > Aves > Passeriformes > Sylviidae > Chamaea > Chamaea fasciata. The sequence goes on along the minus strand of NW_027094090.1, from coordinate 61,194,292 downwards.
ATTATTATGAATGGGAAAATGTATGAGGTGCTGCAATAAGATTTGTAGATATGCCATACAGGACGTTGGACTAGAGGACAACCTTAACCTATCCTGGCTTTAAAAATCTCTGAATGTGTGGCTATAATTGCCTCATTTTTTCCTTTCTAATGGAAGATGGTCACTGGCTTTACTATTTAATTTCCTACTTGTCAGCATCTGTCAGTGTGGGACACATAATGGGTATATAATTACAGAAGAAGAACCTTGTTGAATATCCAAGCTAAAAATAACTTTTAAGGAGCTTCAGTTCTATTATTGTAAGTTAAATAAGAGTGCTGCTGCACACTGCAGAAAGATATTGCTTATCTTCTTGTAATGACATGGAAATTTTAGTTCTCCAGAATCTTCATTTGAGTGGAATATGATGATTTTTACTTTCTCCTCCAACTAATTAAGAGGTTCTGTGTTTTTCTTTAAACCAAAAGGAGACTAGAAAAACTAGCACAGGAAAAGGCTGATTTTTATAAAGACCAATATCCCTTCTGAACATTTTCTATGGTGACCAGTCACATCAATAAGTGAGATGAGATTCAATGAAACTCATAGATACTGTATTCACTGTTCATTTCATCAGTCTTGTAGGTACCATCAAGTGCTACCCTTATTGCTATCACTGCATGGTAGGAGGAGGTTCCATTTTCTGTAGGAGATGGCTACAGATAGGCTGACCAGGAAGAACTTACTTAAATTGGATGTTGGTGCAAAGTAACTTCCACAAATAATCAACAAAAGAAAACTTACCTGGGCTCAGGTTTCTCTAGAAATTCTGTTCTGGTTCAGGAGTGCTCAGTTCACAAACACTTCAGCAAATCTTGAATGATTAATGGCTTTCCTTGGCTTATACAGAGCAGATGTGTCCTTGCAATTGTGATCCAATCTTCCTTCGAGTTTTGGGATTCATTGAAGCCAGAAAGGTATCTAATACAGTAGTGGGGAAAAGAGACTTTCCACTGATATCATGTGCAAGAACTTTCCTCCACAGCTCCCCTCCCAATGGGTTAATAGTCAAAGCAGAAGCAAGGGTGTCAGTGGTCTAATCCTCGTCTTACAGTAACTTTATGCTTTGATCTTGTTAGCAAAAGCCTTGGCCTAACAACAAACGCCATGCTGGCACGTTAGTCCCTGGTCAGGACACTTGACAGCTTGCATTTAGTGCTACAGTGGCAACCAGCTGAGGCAGCATCTGCTGGTGATCATGGCACTCTAAGAGGCAACTCATTCCTCTCTTAAACCCTCCTAGTCCCCATGTCTAGGCTGGGGAAAATCCCAGTATCTCTCACTGTATGATAGCCACTACTAAATACTGACTACTAATAGTTTCACATCTATGTAGATTTCTGCCTTTCTTCTGTATGATATAGGCGGCATATCCTTCTTCTCATGACACTGAAACTCAGGGGTGAGTCTTCAGCTTGCATTTCAGCTGATTTCCAAGACTGAGCATAAAGATCTTCATTTGGTTCCACACACATAAACACCTTCAAGTATGTTTTGCCAAGTTTAAGAATAGCACTTTCAAATTTTGTTCAGAATTTGTGCCGGCACTTTCTACCCACACAAGATTATCTTGGTCCACATGCTCTGTATAAGGTTAAGGTGGACCCAACAGGCCTAACTCTTTCTAGTCTAGCAGACTAGACCTCTCTGATATCCAGCAGCACAGTCCAAAGCGAGAAGAGACTGCTATGCCATTGACTTAAAAGGCATTGCTCCTAAACGGACAGAAATCTGGAATTGCTACTGTGTAAAGACTAATGCTATTTATTGTATTGCAGTGGTAATCACACAGGAATTAGTACTTCAGTGTACTTGGCATTGTACAGTCTCACACTTGCATTAAGAGTTAAACTGCATGATCCTCTTCCACTCCTTCCACCTCTCAGCAATGATCCAACATAGTACTGTGAAGGGAAAGTATCAGGCTATTCTGTGAAACTTTGAAATACAAAATCATTCTCATGAGATGGAACGAAGTGAAAGTTGGTGATTATGTAGGATAAATTCAATGAGCCATAGCAATATTACCTGCCCAGTAATTTTAGTGCCATCCCTCATTCTCTTCTGTTTCAGCATGCACTACTTGCCCACTTGTTAAAAAAACCTTTTTTTTTAAAGGCTATGTCTTCTTTGCAGAGCTAAGCAGGACAAAAGACTGTCTGGGCATGATCAACTTGAATGTTGAAGAGCCAAAATAATAAAGCTAGCAGATGCTTAGACAGCAATATCTGTATGGATGTATTGCAAAGGGGCATTTCTCACTGTCCTGCCCCCCAGTGCCGCACTGACTTTCAGGGCACTGAGGCCACATGGAACCAGCTGTGCAATCCCACCGTCCCAGCCATTTCAGCAGCTGGGAAAAATGTTCCTGACACCTGGGACAGGCTAGCTTGTCTGGAGACACAGTGCCACATGCAGCACAGCAGCGTGGCTCTGCTCCAGCCCGGGCCCGCCAGGCAGCTGGCGAAGCCCCAGCAGCCGGGGAGCCAACACCGCAGACGGAAGTGGGAGATGGGGTCTGGGAGCGTCAGCCTTGTCCTGACAGCCTTTGACTAGACAGGTCTGGTTACAGCAGCTGAAGATCTGATCTGCAACACACAAATCCAGCATGAACAATACAAAAATGGAAAGCATCCTGTACTAGGGGAACATCTGTTTAGGCGGTGAAAACCCCGTGGAGTGCATCATTCTGGGTGAATCAGCACAGCTGAGACTGCTGTTCAGCTGCCCGAGTGGCTGACTTAATTTTTTCCCAGCTTAGCTTTGTGCCATCACTGAGATTTATTATCCATGGCACTACAGAATTCCAGGAGGTGCGGTTATCAGGAATTACTTGGCTCGCCAGCTCTATTACTGGGCTTTGCACTGCATAAATTACAAGGTGTGCACTGCCTAGCAGATAAGCAGACCCTCTGTTTTGCCTTGTGTTCTGAATTGACATTCCTTACTGCATCTCCGTGTTGGTACTGATAGCACTGAACAAGATGTTCAGATGAACAAGTGATTCTTCACTGGCTAAAATTGACATTGATCTGTCAAAATCAGTGATGCAGTGTGGATTTGCCCTTGCTAAGCATCTGGCCCATCTTCATCACCCTCTGGATGAAAACTGTTGGGTTTCAGGAACCTGATGATCTGATATTCTCTGTGACTAGGCTGACACTGTTTGGATTGTCTTGGCCCTTCTGCAGTCACTGGAAAAGGGAAGAACAAATCTTGTTCTTTGGATGCCTCCTCTGATGAAACAGAACTGTGGCCAGTTCAAACAAGATGAATATTAACAGCTTTATCAAGCTTATGAAAATGAGTCCAGGAGAAAGAAAAGGCCTAGTCCCTGCAACTTTAAGATGAGTTCTGGAGAACTCTATTGCATCTGCTGCTGTCCTGGAGCTATGCCATCCCAGGGCTGCTCAGGCAGAGTATATAACCTCAATTCTGGGTTTTTTTCTCTGTCTAGGTAAGACAGTGGTTCCCAAATTGATTCCCTTTCTGATGCAAGGTCAACAATTGTGCTAAGTCCATGTATAGGTCACTTGGCTGATATTGCTCTTAGTTATGCATATCAAAAATTTGTCAGCAAATTAAAGCAGAAATGTGCCCATGGAAAATAATTCAGGGGGGAAAACCCCCTGGTTTTTGATACAACTCAGAGCACCTGAACACTTCAGTGTATCATCTTTGACTGAAAATGTCCATTTTTAGTTTATTTCTGACCAAAATTTAAAAATACTTCCATATATAGTAGACACTTCAGAGGTACTGAAATATTGCACAAACTCCAATTGTTTGTCAAAGCTGAAAGTTAAGAAGCAAAATTTTGATAGGCTCCACCTGGATAAACCTGGATAAAAAAAGAATATTAGATATTCTTGCCATATCTGTGCCATATCTTTCTTACTCATACCTCAGCTCTTATGGCAGTAGCTATTTCATGACCATGGACACAGAACTCAGATATAAGCCAGGATTCAAAGAAGGCATGAACTAGTCCAGCACATAAATCCCAACACCTTGAAAGACAGACATGAATAAATATTTTTCTCCTTATGGCCTATCCTATAGTTACAACCCCAGATCTTGTTAGAGCTGACTACTATAAAAGATGGTCCTCATCTTCAGAAGATACTACTTTCCAATTCTTTAATTAATTAATTCCAACTAGTACCAGTTTATTGGTACCCTGAGACATAGAAAACATGGAAATTTGCTGCTCCTGAAGAGACTGGGCTTTGATTAAATGACACTGAATTCTCCAGGAAATGGAACAGTGCATTTTTTTAACAGCCAAGGGATGACAAAGAAATCAGCTGACCCTAATCTTGACGTCCTTTTTCAAGCAGAACTCACTTCTTGGCAATTTTATCTGACTTAGTATTAAACAAATGCTAAGTTTAAATTGAATAAAAAGATCAGCTTGTCAGCTCATAACAATGAGTTGTTAAGTCTTGGCATACAATAAAATCCAAATTAATTGAAAATGATAAAAAGCCCACAGGACAATCATGTATCAAACTGATGCACTGCATTGCAAAGTATAGTTTACCTTATCTGTGCTGCTTAACATGGTTTGAGTAATGTGACTACTCAGCCTGAGGGACAGATCTGCAGGCCCTCACATCACCTCCCTCCAAGCACTTTGCTCTGCTATTCCTGACAGCAACATGTAGAAGATTTATATTTGCTTGCATCACTACCTTAAGGTCAGCACCTGAAGTCCAGAAATGAGAGAAAGTTTACCACAGTGTTTATTTTCATCTCCTGTAAGGATCTTCTCTTCCCAAAGTTTTGCATTGTTGCTTACCATGGCAAGGCAGGACATAACAGTATAAATGTGTTACTGATACACCACTCATTTGTTATCTTCTTATGCCTTATTTCCGAAATAAAAACCGACTGGTTACAAATCACAAAGTCAGTAGAAGATACTTGAATCACAGTGGGGAGAAAGGAATTATTCTCAGAACTGTAGCTTTTAAATGTAACTTTATTAAATTTAATATTTGAATACTTTTCCCCTTGGTAAAGACCTTTTATCCATTAATGCTGGAAAACAGCCTTTCATGGGATTCATTCCAAATCAAATTTAGGAGAGAAGCAGGGATGGTGTGTTCACAGACACATATGTGCAATTAAACGAGAACATGCTCTCATAACAAAGAGCCAACTCAATTACCTCCCAAGTATAAAGCTTACAAAGAAGATGTGAACTTTATTCCAGAAAGTTTACCCAGCAAACATAAGAGAAAGAATGTGGAAGAAATTTATGTGAAAGCAAATACTTCATACCTTATAAAATCCCCACTGGCTGATTGCAAGAAACTCTTGGAAATGCCAATTAGTCAGGTGTCTCTTTGTCCTTTTTCATTTTCCTGCCCTTATTAAATCAATATCTCAGACAACTTAATGGCTCCCCAAAGTCTAGGTCAAACAGAGAGGCAAGAAGAGGTGGAATGAAAGGCTGTGCTTAATTTTGTGCCATGATCTAACTGTGGGTGAGGAGAGAAGGAATAATTTAGCCTGATTAAATAACTAAATATACAGTGCCTTGAAAGGAAAATTGGCCTTCACTCACAGAACTATGGAGATAATCCCTGACCAAAAACCATTACCACTGCTGGTTGCAAAGTTGTGACAAATTCTTTCCAGAGGCCTTTCATTTTTTTCTGCCCTGCTCAAAGTGACTTTAACCTCCTCTCTGACAGCACCCTGTGAAGGAGAACCTTAAGACCATGTCTTATCCCTAACTGCACCCAAAGAAGCCACCACCTTCATGGGCTAAACAAGACTCTGCTGCCCCCAAGTCTGCCTCAGCCCTTTACAGCAGGTGTGCGAAATCTGGTCATGGCGCATGGAGGAGGGCAGTCACCACAGACTTTTGCCAGGTTCAGGGACACTTGGGAATTTGGAATATCATAGTGTGGAATACCATACATGAGAGGGAAAATTGCGTTGGTGGAGCAAAACCACTCTGACTGAGGAGAGTAAAAATGAGGAGGACCAATACTACCCATAACAAACCTTGCGAGGACATAGCCTGAGTTGCAAAATCTGATGCAATTCCACCAACCTTGAGAGAGGTACCCACCATTTGCATCATCTGGAGACCTGGCTAAGGAGGTGTATTCCAAGCTACTACTTCTTGAAATTATGGTGTTCAATCAAGGCAAGAACTGAACTATCTGTTGAATGTTCTGTTTTCATCCCTCTTGATTTGATAGGACTTTGGAGCAACAAGTCGCTTACATGAAACACTTCAGCTTGATATCTAAAGAGGGGATGAGATAATTACAACCTAATCCTACTAAATCCTCTATTCCCATTCTCTCAAGACTGCTTACATTCTTACTAAGAAAGCAGGCCTTCCCCAATTCAAAGATCGGACTTCTAGGAAAGACTATTTCATAAAAAGCAGTGTAAATATGCAAAATTAACCCCATGCATTTATGGGAACCCAGATTAGATGTAAATGCTTCTCAGCAACATCTGTATGATATGAAAATGTTTAGAGGTCCCAAGGAAAACAACAAGTGGGAGTATGCTAAATAATGAACTTTTATCTTAACACTTGCTATTGACTAAAAACAGAGAGGGAAAGCAGAGGCCGCACTGTGGTAGAAGGTCAGAGAACAAGACAGAGACAAAATTTTACCCTTGATTTTGTCAATTAGTCAATAGCTGAGCCAGAGCACAGATCAGGGTAGGGCAGGAGGAGAATTATGATAGTTTTGCACATGTCTTTGCCTGGATAACATGAGAAATGACACTACTAGACACAAGAGAGAATGTTATTCTCATAATGTTCCTCTAGTATGAACAAGTAGAGTCATCTTCAGCTTGAAATTTAATAAAATAAGATGCAAAGTGATCCTAGCAGGGTTTTGAAAGGCTAATAAAATTATTTAGAGTGCAATCCACGAAAAACAGCATCAGGTTTTCAAAGAAGCCAGGTGCAGAGCTTTTGCTGTGTTGGTGTCTTCACCTACTGGTAATAGAATTTGTAAGAAGTATTAATTAAGAATACTTTAATTTCAAATTGATCAGAAACAGTTCTTCTTTCTCCCTAGCTGCTTCACTTTCACAATCAAAAGTGGGTGTTGATAAGAAAAATTATTTTATTAGGTTGACTACAATGGTTTGTTCAGTAATGGTTTGGACAACTAACTTCTTAAATTATTGAAGTGAAAAAGTAGCACTGGAAATCAAACTGGAAAATCGAAATACTTCCCTTAGAAAATGGTAACATAATGCAGTTGTTTGAATGACTAGAAATTACTTTCTTGGATCTATGCAGTTACCAAAGCAGAGTACTCTGTAATGCAAATCCCAGTTTTTCATTAAGAACATTAAAAAAAACAGGGAATTTCTTCCATGTTTGAGTGAGCAATCTTATTTTTTTCAAAAAGGAGTACCAAAATAATTCTTGCTGTCATTTTCATCTCCATGTCTCAAGTCTGTCTTGCTTGTTCTCTGCAAAGCTGTGTAGCAAATGAACTGGCTCAACAGTTTTCAGTGTGCATGGGGGAATGTGGCCGGTTCAGGTTTAATATAATTCTCTGACCTCTAGCTCTAGATTTGGTCTGTACACCTTTTGATACTTCCCATGCTGATGACTTGGACCAAGCAAGGTAACACAGATTTTAATGAGAAACCATCAAAAGTGTTTGTATTCCACATTTGGCCAAATCAATTAACATTTAAGATCTCATGAGAGAAAAACTGTTACTTCTTTTCTAATATCTTTCCCTGTCACAACTTTACTGCATGTGGCATGCTGAAAATGATAGTAATTTCAGTGCTTAGGGACTTTCATCTGCCAAAATAAAAACCCATACCTGCACCATTCTGAGAAAGGGAGGCTGCACACCTCGGGGGGATTCATGTCCATGGCAGAGTTTCCTGGATGAGAGCCATTGTTTATTTTATACCCATGGACTGAAAAATCCCGGATTCTTCTGTTTTGCCTTCTATGAGTTGCAGGAGTGGATGAGTCATTTTACCTCATACCTAACATGTCATTTCCCATCATCTATTGAGTATGCAACCACAAAAAGATGAAGCAAAAACACAGCTATTTCTTATCTCACAACTGTGTTTATTTTGAGCTAATCAGTCATACTGACATCTGTTTGGCCCTAATCCTGATTTTGTTAATAAGCCATTTGTGTAAATCTGTTCTGTGCAAGACCATGCCTTACTGCACCCTGAAGACTAATGAATGCATTTTGGAAGCTAGTAATACTTAGGATAAGTCCACACTGAAACTCCACTAATCTTCCAATAAATGTTGTCTGTGAATGAGCTCATGAACCTCCAGAAGACCAACTTTATCTCTGGGGTCGAAGTCATACAGTGGGCAAGTTTCCAAATAGGAAAACAAAGCAACCTCCTTACTCCCTGCAATCTTCCCCCAATCTCTGCTGTTGCTTAAAAAAAAATGATCCACTCTTTGGTATGTGCCCTTGAAAATACTGTGGTTATTCAATGATTCTGTTTCTTGTCTCATGGTAGCTCTCCTAGATCCTTGCTACAACAATGGCTCATATTTCTAAAGGCCAGAGCAAGCCAGAGTGATCATCTGGCCTGGCCTCTTGCATAACACGGACCACAGCATTTCACCCTCTGATCTCTGAATCAAGCCTTGTACCTTGTGGGAATTCCAGGGTATCTTTTTTTTGACTCCAAGTACAGTAGAATTTACCACATCCTTGGTAGCCCATTCCAGATGTATGTTGCCTTCATGGTTAGGACATTTGAATTTGAATTTTCTTGATTTTTCACCTTTCAAATCTTCTGTTCTGCTGTGGTCAAGGCACAGTGAGGTCTCTTTAGTATCCTTCATGCCATGCAAAACTTCAGGCTGAGACCCAGAAGGCCTCTCCGTCTCCTACTCAGATACACCACCTGGAGCTGCTCACGTCCTCAGCTGTCAGAAGTGGATTTAACACCAAATTCTCACTGATAACTCCTCTCTGAAATCCCTTCAGGTTCTCAGCCTTTGGTCTGAGGGCAGAAACCAGTGCAGCAGGCAGTAGAACTGGGCAGGGTGGGACACTTTTGCTCCTGAGCAGCTCTTCTTGGACACAGCCTGGCCCTGTCTCAGTGCCCTGGCCCAGTGCCACATCAGGCCACTTTGATCACTCACCTGCCTGGTTGTACCTTGTCACCACTTCCCAGGACACACTACTTCCTCACCCAGTCTGCAGTGTTTATTCCTTGTTTGCCTAATCTCTCATTCCTCTTCCTAAAAAGCATGTTTTTTCACCACTGGGCTTCCTGGATAAGCACTGGTTATGCCACTTTGACTTTGGCTATGGATTTCCCCAGCAAATGCCACTTCACCTGGAAGCTTAGTATGTTCTCTGTTACAATAGTATATTCTCTGTTACAGAAGAAAGCTTATAGTAATGAATTCTTATTTCTGTCAACTTCCTTATGCCCTTATTTCTGTTAATTCCTTATGTCCCTTGGGAGGGTCTAGCTGGAAAATGGAGTCCAAAGGCAGACTTCTCAAAAAGTCCATACTGACTGGCTCCATAGGCTCCCATAGTTGCTGGGATGTGAGCTTCACAGGCATGTTACACAGGGGAGGCACAGGCATGGCTGTGTCAAAGCTATAGCACATCAGCAGTGATTGTATTCACATCTAGACATTTACTTTTCTTTCATCCTGCAGTGTCATGTAAGCTGTTTTTGTAGCAGGCTCCTGTGAACGCACAAATAAGCATTATCTGTGAAAACTGTGGGCAATAAAGTCTGGTTTTCATCCATCCTGCTTGCCTGTGGACCCACAGTAATCCCACAAAATGTCACAGGGGTTCAGCTAGTCCTGCACCCTCTCCTCCAGACGAGGAGCACTGGCAGAATCTCTTGGTCCACATCAGATGTCTGCTTTCCAGATAATCCCAGGACCTTAGCAATGCTGAAGTCTTTATCCTTCAGCTACTTTGGCTGAAATAAGTCAACCACTTCAAAAGTTTCTGAGGGGAGGAGGAATGACACACAGGCAGGCAGACACTCATGCAGATGGACAGTCACAGGCTAAAAAGGGAAGGAGATAAATAATTTGTCTTGTGGGAGTTTGCTCTCAGTCACCTTACCAATCTTTTCTCCTCTACTTTACAATCTCTGCTGTGAAGTTACTGGCTGCTTACCCTTGATGCACACTGAGAGAAACCCTACAAGCCTTTTTATCCTTCTGGTAGTCATGGCTCTAGAAAGATTTCTTTTCCTGGTAAATTCACTTAACAGGAAACTCTGAGAAAAGCTACAAAAAAACACCCAAAAACAACAACCCCAAAAACAAAAACAAAAACAAACAAACAAACAAACAACCCCCCCCAAAAAAACCACCAACCCCCCCCCCCCAAAAACCAAAACCAAAACAAACAACAACAAAAAACTGCTTAGTGTACCCAGGCTCCATCTGTTGCTCTCAACAAGTCCAAGGAAAGTACTTAATTTTCTCTAAAAGACCAATGAAATCTGTGAGAGTCATCTGAAGCAGCTCACAACCTGTGAGTCTGCAAACCCAGAATGCATCCCAAGAGCTTTATTTGGGACCACACTACATTAACCACAGCCCCAGAGTTGCTGCATCTGAAAATCAGTGCAGAAAGCCCCAAGGTGCCACTGAGGGGTCTCCACTCACTGGCAAGGGGACAGCCATGTCAGCCTAGGAAGAGCTTCACTTTGACTTGCCTGCTCCCAGATGGCTGCCTGGACAATGGGTTTTCCAGAGTGTGGATGTGGCCAAACATCTCCCAGTCACACCAATCTGGATCACCCCATCTCTCTCCCTGAGGCAGAAGTTCTCTGTAAACACCAGGATAGCAAGACCCTGTAGCAGGAGGCAGGGAAACAACCCCCACCAGGTGCCAGGTTTGCTTTACAAGGATTGTTAGTGCAGTTAAAACGCCACCAGCAAAAAACAGGCTGCACGCCCAGAGTATCATACAAGGCCTCCTCTATCAGCCCAGCGTGAATTTGCTGCTCTCATGGGAAAAATCAAAGGGCCCAGGGCAGCAGACAGTCTGTTAGCAAGCTACAGAAATAGTGAGTGGCTGGTGTCTAGAGTCAGGAAAGGAAATTCCTGTCCGTGTTTAGAAGAGCCACACACATACACACACAAATAAGAAACAGGAAGGCATGTGCTGCTGAAGTCTTTGATAGTGGCCCAAGGGAAATGTCGTAATTTGGTAGAAGCAGCAAACCAGGCATCTACTTAGACATAACCTGTCAGACCTACTGAGGATGGTGCCCTAACAGACAAGTCTTAGAGAAACCTGATCCAGTACAGTAGCACAGAACTGCCTCCACAGCAAATGTGGGGGGCAAGGCCTGGGGAGAGACTCCAGACACATTAAACAGCTCAAGATCTCCTATGGGAGAAGCAGAAGGTTGCAGGTTGTCACAATGGCTGAGAGAGATACATATTTGGAGCTGTTACAGCTTCTATCTTTTGGCCTGGGAGCCCATCCGTGTTCAGATGCATTCATCTCTCTCTCAGAAGGGAACTGGGTGATATGTGCATAGCCATAAGACTCTAGAAAATCCCTGGCGCAGACATATGTGTCACATTATAATGACCTGTAGAAGTGCCAGGTTTTGGTGAGTATTATGTAGTGTGGTTCCAACCACAGACTTTATTTTTCTGCCATGATGAGGACCACAATCACTTATACAAAAAAAAATTAAAAATGAGAAGGGTCAAGGGTCTGCAAATCATCCTGACCTGGTTCTCTAATTAACAGCAATACAAAGTGGAATTTTCGTTGCCTTTTTCTTTTCCCCCCTAAGATATTTGCTATTAGACTGGAGGGCACCCTGCTCCATTTAGCAAAGACCAGAACAGATTCACAAAGACTTGCCAGGCCTCAGACATTATGTGATCTGAATGCAATTTCTCCATCCAGTCAACAAACACCCTATGTTTATTAATTTCATAAGAGGCTAGTGGGGATGCAGGGAGGGAGGGAGGAAGGAAAGGAGGGAGGAGGGAGAGGAGGAAATGCTCTTTGATCAAGCAGAATGCTTGAGTTCAGAGAATTGTTACTAGCACAGTATGCTGAAACTAGAGCCGGGCAACCTCTTTATTTCACAGTAAAACTTGCCTTAGGACTGGAAAACAAAATTTCTGTTCCACTGGGCTGGCACACGGCAGACAACGCAGGCAGGAAGTGAAGAAGATTTTACCAATGAAAGGTCAGGGGAATGTAAACCGAAGTGTTTTTCTTTTACAAAATAAGAGAGTTAGGACTATAGCTCTGCCCCTGCACATCACTAGGTTATTCTGCTGGCACACTCAAGCCACAGCAAGCCCTTCTGGTTGCCTGGACCACTGTGGCAGGCCCCTCCCACAGACAAGCTCCTTATAGGAGAGGGCAGTTGTGAGCAAAGTTCACAGACTGGTGTCCATTGGGACCCTGAACTCACAAAGTATGGCCAGCACTCTCAGAATTCCACCCCAGCAGTGCCCACAGCTCTTGGGCAAATCAGGGAGTGTCTGAGTGGATCTTTGAGAAAAATAAAAGGCAGGAGATAAAGACTGCAACCCTCACAGCAATTCATATAGTCTCTACATCCTTTTTGTCCACTGGCCTCAAATGAAAGAGTGTCTGTGAGCAGACCAAAGGCTAGGATCAATGAGATCTGTGCGTCCAAGCAGCCTTGCTGTAAGGATTTCTCTTGTACCTGGTGTCTCACCCTCTTCCAAGATCCACAGCTGAGCCTCATTGCAAAATTTTTACAGGGGTTGTAAATCAATGTTTTCTCCTTAAATCTCCTTCCTTGGCCAAAGGACTGCTTATCACAGCTCTCCTTCCTTACCTTGCATCCTGATAACTGCTTTCTTGGTCTGCATTTGAAAATTCCCTACACAGCCAGCAGTGTTACCACCTAAACAGAAGAGCCAGTGAAGAAGATGTGCATGCACTTCATCCCCCTATATACATGTTAATATTGCGAGTTGTACTTAGTTCAGTCTATCCCACCATTTGCCTCCCACATAAAAGAGGCTTTTTGCTTTTGTTCAAGACAAGTATTTGGTTTAGAGTGTGAGTTACTGAATGAAAACATCATAGCCTACACTATGCAGGAGAAGAGGTTAATGGATCTATCTAATTCTCTTTTTTAACCTTATGTTTTCTAGGTCCTGCACATCTGGTCATATCTATGTGGAATAAAGGAGAGATTTCAGGTAGCTCAGCTAGCAAAAAATCCACAGTAGCTTTTGTCCTGATAAAAAAACCATCACATTCTATGTGCATGACACAAAAGGTGTCTGTAAATGATAGTTGATACAGGACAGTGTTCCCCTCCAAGATTTCTCTCAACGAGATTCCAGTTGGGAAGCTAATGCCATGGTTGTACTCTTCATTGATGAAGAGTTACACAAAAGGGATTTCAAACACCATGAACCATAAACCACCTCCTTGGAACCTACTCCTAGGAGCAGATGGCTTATACTACTTGCCAAAACTTTTGTCCAGCATGGAGAGCATTCAGTGGATGCTAAAAATTAATACGTGACTTTTTTTCCTGCAGCCAAGAAGTTTGCTATGAATTTCTACACTGAACAGCTTTCCTCTCAGTTATAAGATAGATGAGGTCACAGAACAATAAATACTGAGCCCAGGAAAACTGAATTTTGTGTTGGTCCATCATGCTTTTTACTTTTCAGTTCTGCTCACGTAGGTGACAGTGACTATTGAACAATTTCGAGACTATGCAGTCACAGACTAATTGAAAGCTTATAGAAATCTGGCAGAAGCCTCTTCCTGTTGCCTTGGGCCCCTATTACACCCTATTTATATGTACATTCTTTGGAAGATTCAAAGTCAGCTAGTAAAGAGAAAGCAAGAATGCATCTGGATAACGAAACACATAATCTGTTTATTTTCTTCTTTCTGTCCTTGCATCATACTCATTTCTTAACGGGTAAAAAATTTTTGCAGTCCCTTAAATTCCACACTCTATTTCTTAACTTTGTTTTAACTATATGGTGCAGCCAGGTGGTGAACCAATAGCATTTTTCACCTTGGTTGACACAATTAAACACTATGATTTTCAACCACCAAGAAAAGTTGGCTGGTTGAGTAAGGGCAGTTTGACAACTGAGATATTTATGTACAGCCAAAATGAGATAGTGCCCTATATTTTAAACAGTTCAAGTCAGAGGAGAAAAATGTAAAATTGGTTCCTAGATAATAATGCCTAATCTTTGTTTTTATGGCACATTGCTGTGCAATTAAGGTTGGCTCATGAAAGCTGTGCGTGAGCAAACTCAAATTGCTGAATAACCTCATAGATGGCAGGAAGGAAAATAAATACTCTACTGTTTATACTTTCTGAAGGAAAGTCTTCGAGATAAACAGTGTGTCAGGCTGACAGGTGTGACTTCTTTAGCCTTTGCCTGATGAATTTTTCATTCACAGCTGAGACTGATAGCCTGAAATTGTTGATGGAAAAACCCCACTGTTCAGACTTTGATGGGAATATGAATGTCTGGGTTTTAGAAGGGTCTGACTTCTGTGCAAAGAATTACAGACATTCCGTCGTGTAAGCATGTGGGGAGGATGATGCTGCAGCTATGCAAGACTGGTGTCTCACTCAAGGTATGCAATGCGAGAGTATGGAATTTTCTAGTAAGATGTTCAGATGCTTTTTCACCATGATACCTGGAAAGCAGAAAGGTTCTTCAGAGGCTTCTTCCTAATTCTTCATACAAATCCCAAAGAGTCACACTACCGCACCGTTCTTGATTTCGGCAGGTTCTTCACTAGCCAGTGTCCAGTTCTCTGTGGAACTGCTGCTTGTAAGCAAATGACAGGAGTGTTAACAGCATCTTCCTCTGGATGTTTGGGCTTGGTTTGTCCAGGATTTTAGCTTGGGTCAGCCTGGGTCCAAGGAAGACTTAAGGATGGATGGATGGAGAGACATGTAATTGTATTGAACCCAATTAGGAGAAAGAGATGAGTAGGAATCATCTGTTCAAGCAATTTCACATTGCTGAAGAAAGACTGCAATCTCCAGGCTAACCAAATGTGAAAAAAGGCTTGCTGAGCCCATGCCAGTACATGGAAATTCCAAGAACAACAAGCTAATCCAATAAGATCCAATAAGACATTGAGATTGAGAAGTAGAGAGACAAATTGTGTTCATACTCCATGAAAATACAGAGCAATTGTAAGTCCTATAAACTCCACAAGATTATTTTTCCTGTCCAAGAAAATCACTTCTGTCTCATATGGCTTGAATTTAAACCAACTAGCTCAAATCCTCGCCCTTAACTCAATCACTGAGAAAATAAAGAGAAAGCAGGATCGAAGTTCAAAGTGAAGCAGAGAGGCAGCACATGGAGCTGGGCACGGGGGTGGCGTGCCAGGCAGACCCAGACACTGCCCCACTGCTCCCACATGGGGCTGGGGCCAGATGGGGTTTGTTACCTTGAAAAGCTGTAACAGCAGGGACCAAAGGGGCACCCCCTCCCCTGCCTGGGGTTTCTGAAGGGCTGTCACACTTCAGAGGACTTGCCAGTGACCAGTGGCCCCATGTGGATGCACGACAGCTCCAAGATGTCATTTCTGTATTGACAAGCATCTGCAAGTGTTTGGGAAGAAGAGGAAGGATATGCGTAACCCTTCGCTGCTTCTCTTACACAAAACATTCTACTACATATTAGCAGTCTTTCCAGATGCTTCAAGCATAGATATTTTCAAGTTTTTCACAGTAACTATCTGCACAGTCCTTTCCCCCCTCTCAAACAGCTGATTTATAAGGTGATGGCAAGACTGTACACCATCAAGTCACCTAGAAGTGAAAAAGAGATGAAAACTGACTCTAAAATATTTATCATTTTTTTAAGTGGTAAGTTACAAATATTGCTGAGGAAAGGCAAAAAGATTGGAAAGCTCTGAGCATGCCTTAAAATGTAAAACAATGGGAAAATCAGGGCTAGGCTATGACTAAATTGCATGGGAGTCTAGACCACACACACACAAAAATGTATAAGTCAGAGCTCAAGACCAAACATGGGTTTTTTCATCCCCACAGACGATAACTGGGAGGATCAATTCTCCCCCAGAAGTTCATTTTCACTTTGTGAGTGACTTTCTAAAAAATCTTCTTCCCCTGAGTATTCAGTACCCACCATACTTAATCCTGCAACTATATGCACATTAATTTTTGTTGTAATTAGTACTGAACAGCCAATGGAATCATGACAGTCAACTCCAAAATGCAAAGAAAAGGGGTTTGCAAACATGAAAAGACCATGACCAGAAGACTCCTTGCTGTCAGTGGCAACGCTCTGCCAACACGACTGGCAACGACAGCAGTGAGCGTAGGGAATGAAAGAGAAATCCTCTACCCTTCTCCATTTACCACATTTAATCCAGCCTTGGCAGTGCCCTGTAAACACAGAACTCCACATCGGTATTTTTTTTCCAAAAGACCTGCTGTTCTGTCCACAACACAGCCCAACTGATATATAGCACTTCTAGAAGGGTATACGTTTTCTCTTTTTCTTTTCTTTTTTTTTTTTTTTTAAGACTGAGCTCTCTTTTCTTCTTGCTACCTGAACTTTTCCCCAAGATTTAACTGCACAATATCTCCTTTGATGTGTTTGGTCATTTTCTTAAAAAAAAGAAAAAAAAACAATTAAAAATAACCAGGAGGAAAGAGATGGTGTGTCTCTGCAAGGCTATTTGTGTCAGATATCCTATGTTATAAATTTACATGAGTGGAATAGTCAAATGAAAAGGCTGAAGTTCAGTTTAGAGGCCCATGCCAAAAGGAAATGGAATCAAGGTGATAGTTTGAGAAAACATTTGGTATAAGGAGATGCAGAGGCAGGAAGAGCAGAATGACATCCTTGTTTTGCTTTGCAGAGCCAGGGAGCACCCAGCTGAGCAGGGTGGGGAGAGATGAGCTCCCAGTTGGGCACAAGGCACAGCATGGCTGGCAGCCCTGCAGCTTCCTGCAGCCTGGAGGGTGTTCCTAGAACATCTGAAAGGAAAACCTGGCAAATAATATGGGAGCTGGATGCAAAGAGAGAAAGACTGGGGATTAAAAATGATCACTTTCCAGAAATAAAAAAAATAAAATAAAACAGCCACCAATTTCTCCCTTGCTTAACAGAAGACATGAGGTTACCAATATATATCAACAGTATGATAAACTCACTCACACACACACTCACTTCCCCATTCATGTTAGCTTGCACTGGCTTCTTCACTATTCATCAGAAGGAAAAGGCAGGAGTTTTGTTTACAGAGTGATATAAATAACAAAGCCTGAACCCAGGAGCACGATGCCCCAGCTCTGCACCAATGACAAAAGCAGCTGGCTGGCAGGCACACTCCCCTATCTGCTGGCAGCACAGCGATCCAGCACTGTGCTACCCAAGGCTGCAGCCACCCACTACTGGTGCAGGCACAGAACATGACCTTTTCCTCCATAAATAACAGTACTCCATCCAAGTGTCATTATTAAATTCTTTCATGTGTGATGCAAGCCATTCCCAGGAATAAATAGTCTGGTGCGTGATTATTCAGGGTGGTTTTATTGGGAGACAGTTAAAGAAAACACTGCCCACACCAGATTAGTGGTGGACAAATCAGAGAAAACTATGAAATAGCATACACATTTTTCAAGTGTTGCATTAAACACACTTCAAAATCCCAACATCTGACTATTTGTATTCTTTTATCTGTTGCTGCTAATCCCTAGCCTTAGGTTCCAGCAACTGAAAACACTTTAGACTCAGACAAAATGGTGTCAGCCTCCCCAAAATCCCACCAAGTGCCCAGTTGGAGCTGACGGGGTGAGCATGTCCAGTCAATGCTGACTCTAATCTCATTAGGTACAGCCAAGGACTGCTGCCTCATAACACACAAAAGCAGGAGTTTGCCAAAGAGCTGGTTTGCAGTCCAAACCAATACTCAGACAAAAACAATCTCAAAATAGAAACAGTGTCCTAATTATATCTCCCCTGAATATTAATAGAATATTACAGTCATTAAAAATAGAACTTTCAAAAAATGAAGGTCTTTCCAAGGGCTTCTGCCACCAGCCTCACCCTCCCACACATTCATAGCACTCATTGCCTTTACTCATCAGTTGTCATCCTCAAGCTGTGAGAGGTCACACACTGACCCTGCCAGACCAGAAGAGGTACAGGGAGGTCTCCACCCACACACAGGAGGAATGCCAGATTAGATCTCTTATTTGAGGGGGTGGAGGGAGTCTGAGCTTCCTCAGAAAGAGGCTGAAATCACATTGGTATGGCCACCTACCTTTTTCTTCTGAATTCCTGTGCTTTAGCAAAATTTAGGCAGCATTGAGCAACTCTGCTGCTCACCATGCAATGCATGGTCCAT
The DNA here is from genome assembly GCF_029207755.1 of Chamaea fasciata. Taxonomy (NCBI): domain Eukaryota; kingdom Metazoa; phylum Chordata; class Aves; order Passeriformes; family Sylviidae; genus Chamaea; species Chamaea fasciata. Next base: position 61,175,876 of record NW_027094090.1, on the reverse strand, counting down.
ATGTCACTCCCTCTTTTGTCCATACTGGCTTTATCTGTCTGGGCAGGAAAGGGAATTCTCTGTTTAAATCAAAAAATGTTTCAGGGTACCCCACATGTTATTTGAATAATAAAAACAATTATAAAAATATTTCTGGTTTACCTTCATGTGATGACACTAAGGTAACTGTGTTCCCCTTGCTGCCTGTACTAGCACAAAAGGGAAAGAAGACTAGTATGAAAGAGCTGCCCCATGATAGGGGACAGTTTTCCTTCTACTTTGAGTCCTCTCACTTCCTTTGACACCTTCACTGCACCCACAAGTCTCTTATGGGAGTGAAGGAAAGAGAATAACACTGAGTAACAGATACTGCCACCATCGCAGTGTGTTACTGGGTGGTGTTTGGACATTGTCACCTATAAAGAGCACACAGGAGAGAACAGCAAATGGGGGAATCCTCCCCATGTTCCTCATTATAGAGGAAGTCTCCAAATGGTATTTGAAGTAGTGTCAGCATTTTGATTGAGAAGGAAGCCTAATGAAAGAAGGAGTAATGTTATACCTGGAGGCACAGTGGGAATAAGAGCATATGGAATTCAGAGGCTTCAGACAGACATTCAAAAATCTACTGCATGGTCTCTCTAGCTCATTGGTTTATAAACTCTGATGGCCCTGGGGATATTTTACAGCACTCCTGCCCTCTCCCTGATGTCTTGAAAGCAGTACAGTATTTTGATCTCTAAGATGTGCCGGCATAAACATCTGCTGAAGAAAAATTAAGAAAAGACCAGCTGTGTGAAGGATAAACAACACAAACTTTATCATGTCTGTTTTTTCCTCCACTAATATTTTGTTTATTCATAGAACTACTTTATTTTATTGGAAATTCTGGTGTTCAGCTGGTCTCAGTCTATACAAAGAGTCTTCTCCCAATGGCATGATGCCAATCTGCTTCAGCTATGGATCAAGCCCTACGTGTAGGAGACATACTGTATTTCCTGTTTTCCAGCCCTTGATCTCTGGGTTATTATCCATCCTAGGTTTGCCAGAGGTGTCTGCTTGCTGCATAACAGCTTCAAAGGCAGGCTGGGCAACCGCTCGATGGAAGATGCTCGACACATGCTCCTGGCCATTGTACTCACTTTTGAGTTTGCCTTTCACCCTCTCAGCCAATCATCACTGTGACCATAAATCTTGCCTGGGACACACTGTGAAAGTCCACAGAGGCGTCTGAGCTTGTTCATGTAGCAGCACAGTGCTGAGAGGGCAGCGGCTGACAAACAAGAAACACTTCTCCCCTCAGGTGGCCTACTCTTCCTTGTCAATCACACACCGTGGGGAGAAGTAGCTGAAAACCAGCTCTGCCGTCAAAAAGGACAGAAGAGTTTCTTGTGGGCAATGCAACTGCTTTATTTATTAATTTTACTTATTTACCACACTCCAGTCACAAGCTTGATTTTCCTTAATCTTACAAATAGCCTGCCAAGGACACGGAGCATCTGGCTTTCTTCAGCAAATAAATTGTTTGCCATGTGTCTGCTGTCCAAAAAGACATGCTGCCCCCAAGTTACAATCCTGAAAAGGATTCTGTCAACATGTTTTATCAACTAATAATAATAAAAAAAACTCCTGTGTTTTTCTTGCAGCTATTTATAAAATGTCTCCAGAAGCCAGACAGTGAATCAGCCTCCTTATCCAACTTTTGTTTCTACCAGTGCAAATGCTCTTGGGTTTGTTATTGGAGGGTTGTTCAAAAACAGTTGGGCTCCTGGCATTCAAGCTATTCCTTTATTTAAAGGGTTTTGTTCTGAGTACAAAGGCCCAGATTCAGAGATCATTCATGGACTTAAAGTCAAGCATATTCTTGATTACTTCGCTGCACTAAGGCCTAAAGCATTTGCATTGAAGCAAAACTACACACAAGCAGCTTTCCAAACAAGCATACATAAGCATCCAGGACAGGCTGGATGCTGGCAGGCCTGGTGCTGTGGTAGCTGAAAAGGGGCTGTAAATTCCCCTCACCGTGGTAAGCTGGAGTGAGTCAAAGTAGTTAAATATGTTGGGACAAAGACTGTGTATGCACAGCTTTCACTTGGAAGGTGGCTGTGGCAGAATGTGGAGGGAGTCGATCTCCAGCGATTTTCCACAGGGACTGGCTACACGGCTTGCACTCAGGCTCATAGCACGGGGAAGGAATTTTAGCCTAGAGTTTTCAGCAGTGCATGCTACTCCTGGTGCTAAAAAGCCAGGAGCAAACCAGCACAATCACCTCCATCCTTCTGCTCTCTGTCCTCTCAACCCAGCAGGGCTGCACTCACCCGGGTTGGTAAGTGCTCACTCACTCGCAGGTGAAGGTCTCCACTGCATTTATCAGGACCACTGCAGAGAACTGCTCATGGATTTGCTGTCTGAGTGTACTAGAGTGTAACAAGAACTGTTGCTAATTCTCATTAAATGCTGTAGGAGGATCTGATTCAACCCACACTGAAATCAAGGCAAAGACTCCCACAGATTTAAGCAGGTACTACGTCAAACTCTCAGACTTATAAATCTTCAGGGCAGGAACCACAGTTTGTTACAACCCAGAGTGTGCACTTAATGTGATGTCTAAAAAATAAGAATTTGGAGTTAATTTGATGGGGGCTTGGGAAGAAGTTTCCAAAACTTTCCAAAGAGCCCTGTTATCCCAGGATACTAATGTATCCTACCAGAGCTGTGTTAATCTTTTAAAATATCTTCATACAAAGACTGTAAAATCCTAGTTGGTTATGTGGGTTGCAATTGTTCTGCAGAAGCTATTCATACCAGATCAATAGCTCAATTTGGAAAAAAAAAAAAAGAAATAAAAAAGAGCCTATCTATTAGTAATTCCTTTGCACATAATTAATGGTTTACTGCTAACCTCCGCTGCACAAAATCTTTGAAATCTTTTCTGCTCCCCTTTGCATGCTTTTCCTCCAACATAAGATGCGACTCAAAAAGTTATCTTCAGGTTCAGAAGTTAACAAGTTAACATCACTTCCAGGGCTTTGCAGAGAAAGGCAAATAAATGCAGGAATGAAGGACAATGGAATCTCTAAAATATACACCGTTTCCTTTGACTAACCAACGGATAGACATGAACTGGCTCTTGCAGCTCACACTTGAGCGGGATTGTAAAAACCTTTGACAGTTAATTGAGGTGGGGTGGGATTTTTTGCATAAAGATACTGACTTAGGACTGTTTCTTCCCGGTGAGTGAGGTGTTAGCTCTGCCACCTTTGAGTGAGACATAGGCTGGCCCCTTCAGTCTTACCTGGGAAATGCACAGGGAAGTCACGGGTCTGTCTGACTGCTTTGTGTTAGTGGCAGACTTCACCTTTCCATCTCTGCCAAACCCTCAAATTGCAATTTACTGGCTAAATCACCCATGAGAACAAAACCTAGAATTCGCCCCTGAAATCTTATGTGGCATTTAAGGAAACTAATGAGCAAAACCCCGGCCTGCCATGTATCCATTGCTCGATCTCAAGGCGGAGATATGTTTTACTGGAACTGCTTATCCCAAGATCTCTGCCGGGATACCGCATCTCGTGTAAGTGCTTCCTCTGAGATACCCTATCAGTTTGCCAAACAGGCTCTTTGAGTGCTCTCATCAGTTGTTGGTACAGATAACTGAAAATGACAAGTAAGGTAAAGCACAACAGATTATCAGTCGAGTGGGAGATGCTGGTCTCGCTGACAGCCAAAAGAAGTCTGCACTGACTCAGCTGGTGTCTGTCAAATTGCCCTCCACAAATGCCACCGAGTTCAGGCACCATCCCTGAAGGGGGAGGGTGCTCGTTTTTGCAGCTTTGTAGGTCTAACTGTGCACTGCTAGTTATGAGCAAAAGAAGTCACAACCCTTTTTCTCTCTCAGCAGGCCTCTGAGAACCTTGCAGGACTGGATTAGAGGACAGGTGTGTGTAAGGACTGCTGTGTGTAAGCTGCTCTGCTGGACAAGGCACACAGCCATGCTCAGTTAGGTGACAGCAGTGCAAATCTGCTTAAAGCATAAAAAATTGGGAAGACAATAATTTTTACTGAGGTCTCATTTAAAATACAAGGAAAATTTTGCTCAACTGCCTAATTGTTTCTCACTGGAGCAGTTGCAGACATAAACTCATCTGAAGCTGAAACAAGAAGGTGTGTGCCCCCACAAAACCCCTCATAAAAGCTCTGCACTTGTCACTTCATCAGAGGCAACCAAAAGTTGATGTTTTCACTCCCTATTTCTCCATTTAGTTATTCTGAAAACAAAGACCTTTTCGTCAAATGGAAGGTTTTTTAAAATATACTGAAAAGCTGTAATCTGACCTCCACTGTAAAACTTAAGAAATGGTCACTTCTGCAGCCATCCCACCCCTAGAGCAGCCTCCCAGCCAGCAGAGCTGCACCAGCTGAGGATGAAGCCCTGTCTGAGGGAGTGTTAGAATTGTTCCACACATTAATTGCAAGGCTCACTTACATTGCCACAAATTCCATAAATTCAGAGTTAATATATATCTTAAGAAACACCAGAAAGTGGAACAAAATTGGGCCACTCAGTCTTGAAAGATCCACCTGAATCTCTCAGAAGGATGAAGCACAGTCAGCCTCCAGTACCATATGAGATGTTCTGCTGGAATTAATTTTAAATACTTCCTGCCCTCATTCTTTTTCATTGACATTTTTCTTGATCCAGTCTAATTCTCCCTTGTTCCATTAGTGTTTTCCAATATGTTTACCAAGTTTTCACTGGTAAACCAGTGACTTTGACCATCAAAGTCTCTCAGACTCAGAAAAGATTTTTGTATGAGAAGAGATATCACCACACAGATGATTTCTCCTATCTCCATTCTTGCTCAAGACATCACATTACATCCTCACTCTCACAGCAGTTCCTTACCCTGAACCATGACAGATCTACTGATAGAGCTGTCCTGATCACTGTACCAGAACAAGTTTCATCTGACGGCAGCATCACCTCATTTTAAGTTGTAACATCCTCCTAATCCTAACGGGAATTCTCCTAAATCTCTGCTCCGTTGACTAACCTTCTGCCTCTCTGTCACCCCTTCAGACTGCTGTCTGCTTCTATCAGTGTCTCAGCTAGAGTTATTCTTTCATGTTTTAAACATCCCTATTAAGGTCACCATCCCTATTACGGTCATCTCCGAGTAGCAGACTGTAGCAAGGACAGAAGAACCTTCCACCCTCCTCTCCAAGCAGGGCTGTATAATTGTCCTCAGTGCAACAGAAGACTGTTCTCGCCAAGGAATTAGATGATTAGAGGTTAGTTTGAAGGAGGCCTGTGTGAAGTTAGCTGCAAATATCCCCCTTGTGATACCTTCAAGTAGGGTAAGAATCAAAATTTCATCTCCATAAAATTAAGGACATACAAATGACAATAGAACATGTTCTTTCTTCTGTCACACTGAGACCTTGAGTGGATGAGGCACTGGCGGTATTTATGTAGATGTGGTGCTCAGGTTTAGTGGTGGACTAGGCCATCTTAAATTTATCATTGGGTTCAATGATCTTAAAGGCCTTTTCCAACTCCAGAGATTCTAGGACTCTGTGAGTGACTGCAGTCATCAAACAAGCAGGTGGAAGGAGCTTACAGCACCTCCCTGTGCCTCCAGTCACATCCTCCTCTTTGCCTAATAGCTGTTATCAGAAGGATGGAGGACACCAGCTTTATTCCCACAAGAGGTACAGGGGCCATTTGTGTTAAGCAGGAGACAGAGCCCAGGAAAGTTCAAGCAAGAGGGAGGTGGATTGAGAAGGGTTGTGCTGAGGTGAAGTGACTTGTTTATTGCCCCTACAGCAAATTTGTGCCAGGTTGCAGAACAGGGTCTTCTCACTTGAACCCGAGCCCTCACCTTCATTTTCAGTCTGTTGTTACTCACTCTGATATGTGGAGTATTTTCACAACACATATAGTTAGACTGAGCTGATTGTCCAGAGAAAAAATCTTGCACTAGCATATCTGAACTTAGCTTTTATCCACATGTAGAGAAGGTTCTTTGCTGTTCATCATTCAGCTGCTTGTGAGCATGTTTCCTTAAAGAAAATAAATACAAATATTAACTGTCAGACAGGGAAAGATTTGCCCAGTTTGGAGAGCTTTAAATAACCCTTCCCAAAATGTAAAAGCACTGCGATGCTGAAGTGTTTGGACATGTTAAACAAAAGGTTAAGTACATGACTTTGGAAGGAAGAACCTGTCTTTCCAAAGGTATAATGATGGGCCTGGGGGGACAATGGTAAGAGCTGACTCACAAGTACAATACAGCACTCAGTGATTTAAGAGCTTCCCAAAAGACTTCAAATATCCAGCGCTTGTCATGAAGCCCAGTGAGACACAGAAATCACTTAATGGACTATAATGAGCGGATATTCACCAAAGCAAGTATTGCAGTTACCATCTGCATTTCTTAATGGCATGTTAGTGAGCGGGGTGTCTCCTGGTCACTAGAGTTTGTCTGCATCTCTCAGGTTTTGGTCCATTTAATATCTGTGTTTAAGATGGTGAGCTAAAAAGATAATTTGCAACCAGTCTTCCAGAAGCAAGGAGAGTTACGACATCTTGGAATACCCTGCAGTTTCAATCACATAGTCCACAGTGTGTGTGCACGAGTTTGACAGAATAATTGTAACTTCTTTCCCCACACATTGCTGTAACGCTTTTCTTCTTAAAGGTTGCAACATAAATACCCGCCCTTAACAAAGCTGTCCAAGTTTGCTGGCAACTGTTGTTACCAGTCCTTGTTCAGAAAGAGCAGTACAAGGACACGCAGTCTTGCAGAGCTCTGGTGGGAAATCCCCGATTGAAAAAGGAGCCCGTGTTTCCATGCGGGAGTGTTTATGCCCTGATGTAAGAGACATGATACACACAATCAGCCTGGCAGATGGAAGTGGACTTCATTATTCTGCTTATTAATATTTTTTGTGTACCTTTTTGCACCATGCAAATGGAGCTAGCTTTAAAGCATTTGTATTTTGGGACATGGCTTGAGTTTCTGGCCATGGCCCTGGATTTATAATCAAGAATTTTTTAACAATACATAAAAACCAAAGAAAAAACCAACCATAACCCCTACGACCTTGTAGGTACACACTGCACCATAATGGCTCCCCAAGATCTCCACTCAGGCTGCAGATCGGTAATAACTGACTCATTTGAAAGAGCATAGCTCAGCAAACACAGCATTCCTCTAATGGATATTTGGTATGCATTTAACAAAGCTTTTAAAACACTATCTGAGAAAACAGGCATACCAATGAATTCCAGTCAGAGCATGAGAGGGATGGTCCAGATAACCTCTCAGGCCTATTACATTTGGAGGTGGAATCACTGTGACCTTTAAATGAGTCATCAGCAGGGGATGATGACCCAGGCTCCTTGTGCTGTCCCTTGCTGTGAAACAGCAGGGATCTGCAGGGATTCTTTTCCTTTCCTTGGTGCATAAGCTTGAAACAGAGAACAAGGCCCACAGACGCTGACTTTTCTGCTTCTGGTCCACCTAAGCTCGATCTCTTCTTTACTCTGCTCTTTCTCCAACTCATCTCCTGTCCCCATCTTGCCTCCACCTCCCTCCTTGCCATAACCCAGTCCCCAACACCAGCCACACCCTCCCTTCTCTCCCTTTACCTGTCTAACTGATTTGCCTTCGCCTTCTCTTCCTACTCCAATTTCCCTTCCAAAGGTGAGCCCTTTATCCTTTCTGCAGTTGTGTTAATTACTTTCTTCCTTGATTTAGGCTCTATGAAGCTTTGACGGGGTGAGACATTTCTGTTGGATCAGGCCGGTGTAGCCAGCAGCAGCTGAGAAGGAGGGCCACTGATCCCAAACTGTGCACTTCTCACCAGCTCTTGAAACCACAGGACAGACTTCTGCATATTCGTCCCTGCCCCACACCTCTTACCTTCCCTGTTCAAGCATAAAAATCAAACTCTGTATGCAACTGACAGTAGCGATTGCAGGAGAACTACTTGGCCTCTGCTATCATGAGATTCATCAGAGTATAATCCTGTCAAGGTTTAGTGTTTTTCAGACACTTTGTCACGCAGGCAGAGCAGTGTAAGCCAGCCACTAGCGTTATTAAGCACTCTCCTTTCTCTGACCCAGGGAACAGAGGCTGCAGACTGGGTCAAACACTGTTGCAGATGCAAAGATAGGGCCCTGCAAGCTGTCGTCTTCATTTTTTAAGTCTAATGTAAACAGCCCATGGCACCTGGAGGCTGGTGGGATGACCCAGGAGTCAAGAGGAGGAATTTAGGTCAGTTTACAGCTCTTATTTTCTATTTGTTTTCAAGCCACTGCTGCTTTCAACTTAAACGACCAGTGTTTTTGGGTCAAACAATAACATGTAAAAGATACAGCAAACCCAACATTTGATTATGCCTGGAGAGCTGAATGTAAGCAAGTTGTTAAGCCTCTCCCCTCCGATCATCTCTTCTGTCAGACTGAAGGATCCCAAACTTGACAATTCAGATAAGCAGAAGTGGTGAGGGAAGAGGAGCAAAACCAGCAGTTACTGCAACTCCCCAACTGCCAATCTTCCTTAAACTTCACAAAGAGACAGCACAAGAGTGCAAACCCAACCTTAAAATATTCTCTGCAGATTCTGCCACACACATGTGTGCAGAAGATTGTGAAGGAGATGGCAAAGGAAACTACAAGTCTGAGGAAATGACAACATGCCTTTTGCAGATAGCACTCTTGCCTCCATATCATCATTAATTTAACATCCTGGTAGAAGCTGCCTGGACTGTGTGTTAATGAGGTCTGTCCCTGTCAGATGACATGAAAAAATGACCATGGTCTGACCCCTGGAGGTCACCAAGAATCCCACAGCTCTTCTCAAAACAATACCATGTTAAACCCGGTGTCATGGGCAAATTGGCTTTATCTACCAAAATTTAAAATATCAAACAGCAGCCAGCATTTTAACAAGTTTGCCCCTCCCAGACCTTGATGGTCAGGGCCACTGTTAACAAGTGATCAATTAGCCTGCTTAGAAGAGAGGACAACAACATCTTTGTGTCAGGGTGAGGGCTGACTGCCAGTACCTAATCTCCCCCTTCCTCACGCAATAATTTCTGAAAACTAAACAGCTCGAAGGCTGTATGACAACAGCATTAAAACCTCCTGCTGGGTTTCTTTTCAAGCTGCCCTCAGAGAAATTAAATTGAATTTTAAGACAAGTAAGGCTGAGGAGTGGGGTCAGACCCACTCAGTGCTGTTTGCCTTGTGCAGGAACCAAGCCCTTCCCGCCTGTGACACACGTTCCCCTCAGGACTCTTGCTGATGACCAACCTTGGTGAGGTTTGGGTTCAGAAAACACAAATGGAAATTACCCTTTGGTGCAAAAGACTGAATGAATGGCTAATACTGCTCCAGCAGCTGGGTGTGGTTTGCAGATCCCAGCCTTGCTGTGATTAGATTATTTATTCTTCCCATTGATGATCTTCCCACTCCTATCAGACACTTCCTTTGCTATCAGTCCCAGGGCTTCAATCAACACAGCTCATGGGTTCACCTCCCTTTACATCATCTTCATCTTGGCTCTCATTTCAGTCTTCTTAAGGCAGAGAGCTGAAGCCAAATTTTGCCCTAGGGCAGGTATCCACTCCCTGCACAGAGCCCAGTCTGAAGCCACTGGGACTCTGTGAGCTCACAGACCTACATGAGTGTTGGAACCCCTGCTACAAGGCTGGGACCTTGGTTTTGTCTTGTACTGTAAAATGCTTTGCACTATTCCTGTCCTTACAACGCAGCAGAAAGTTTCCTATCACTCAGAAATATCTGGGACCTATTATTTAAGCTTTTATAGAAGAAAAACTGCCTATTCTCTGTAAGACTTTTTGTCTAAACGTGGATGTTACCATGCAGAAAGAAAAAGCACCAGCAGATCTGTAGAGGACATCATCTGATGTGATTCTTTACCTGTGTGAAGACCTCATGAAAACAAAGGGCAAACTAGCTGGCATAGCTGGGGCTACCACGTGGCTTTGCCTGAAGCCCTGAGCATTGCAGTGTCCAGGGGGAGACTGAGCAGCCAGTAGTGGAGTCACAGGCACCCGCTTTTGCTCTTTGCTTGGAGAGGAATAATCACAGTACCAGATCTGTGACTGACAGCGCAAGGTCCACCACTCCCATGGTGCTCCAACACTCTTAAAGAGGTCTGTGCAACATGGGAACAGAAAATAGTTATTTCTCTCTTCCCCATCCATCTTCTGCCTCTAGATACAGGAAACCAGGCCACCCATGGATGCTGCTGCCTCCTTTTTGTGCATCCCTGCACCTGGAGCAGCTGATGCAGGCAGCAATTGTGTTCATGCATATGCTCCACGCCTGCTGGCTTGTGTAGCCCACCATCTGTTCTAAAAACAAACAAGGCCCTTGAAGTTTCTCAGAACCCCCACTTTTAACAGAAATTCTTCACTGAAATCAACAAAACAGAATGCTGAGTATCAGTTTTACTTTCCACTTTATGCCTCCCTCATGCCCTGGAGAAGGGCTGTATGAAGCTCAATATACTAAATCCCACCCTCAGGATGTCAGCCTCAGAAACATAGTATTTTCTAATAAAATACATTCAACCAGGTCAGTTTAGGCAGATACTTACCTGGGGGACAAGCCTGAATCCATGATGATGTTGTTATTGCCAGCTAGAGTACTGAATGGTGCCTTAATGCACCAAAAAGTCATTTTTATGAGCATTTCTTTGCAGTACAGCTGCATCTGGTCTCCACATTTCCACTAATTTCTGCCATTTCTGACTAATTTAAAATAACTCCTGTTACCTCACTTTCTCCCCTCCTGCCCATTACATTTTTTTAGTCACTGATGTCACCACAACTCTTTTCTTCAGTCACAGCAGAAACAGTCTCTCACTCCCAATTCAGCTTCTCAGTTTCCAGTCTTGTCACCTCATTCTTTCTCTGTTCCTGAAAATTTACGCTAGCTTGGGCTAAGCAAGTTTCTTTTGCTCCTATTTCTTACCACCTCTGGTTTTGTAGGTCTGGACTCTACACTGGCCACCTCTCCTTGTCCTTCTTGGTGTGTCTCTGAGGAGGTGCTGTTGTCTTTCTCAGGGCATGGTTATTTATTCTTCAATTTCTGTACAAGAGGATATAATGATTCATTCTCGAAGATTACTTATTTTGGACTTCAGGAATGTTATTGTGTTATTGGATGCAAAATCAGCTCCTGAACCGTTGGCAAGATTCTTTAGGTAACGTTCAGAAATAAATCTAATAGCCATTTCATACCCCATGTAATCGCTGCCTTTGCCCTTACCTTGAAAGAAAACAGGTGTGAAGTTACAGATGTGTAAGAGACATGCCCACTCAGGTCTGGAGCCACACAGCTCCAGCTTCTGTCCTTTGTCAACTAAAGCCGTTCCAGTGGGTGTTCATGGTCCCACTCCCAAGCTACCAAACAAAGGGCTGATGCTGGAGGGCATTTCCTTTCCAGCCAGCTCTGACTTGGGGATGGGGCTCACACCAGCCAGCTTCTCACCTGCCCAGCAAGGAGTCAGAGACTCCTCCTCCATGAGATGGGTTGAGTCCAGCTCCAGACTGAAGGCCACAGTTTGCTATAGAGCTAATCAGTGAGAGCTTCACTTCTCTAAGGCCTCAGCAAGACAGCTTGACAGCTTGAAAGAGCCATCAGGTTGGAATTAGGTCACTGTGAAAGCAGGACTTTCCCATGGACAGCACATATAACTGCCAAACACAACATGAGTTCTCCCTCGATGATCTCAGTGCTGAATAATTCAGTGAATCCTTTTAGTTAACATCAAAAGGCTCGAGGAATCTTCAAGGAGGGCACTGTCTCACCACAACCCTCTAATAGAGTTATCACAGGTGTGAGGGCTCGGGAGCATGGGGAAGACTAAACTGACAATTCTTTCATGTGGGAACATCAGAAATTTATCTGCAGGTCCAAGGTCACCCAGTCATCTCATTGGAGACCTTCCTCAGAATTGCGCTCCACACTCCATCAGAAAGTGCCACAGACAGTTAAGCAGGCCTGTGCAGTCTCCCTGATAAATCACACAAGAAGTTAGAAAACAAATGTTGGCTTCTCCTTTCTAAATTATTTTTCTCCATTTTGTTTAAATCTTAGAAGTTATTTGATTGTTTCTTTTAGTTTCCTTTTTGGCAGCCCTTGACAGTCATACAAACAGCTGCACAGAAATTGCAAAATAAAACCTCCCCCTTCTCTTTTATTTTCTGGTAAGTTATGTTGGGAAAATAAATATGAATAGCACAGATGTTCCATTTTTCTCTCTTCATAAAACAGTTTATGACATCTTGCAAATGCTGGAAAAATATTTCTTTTAAGAAAGAGATTTCTCTTTCTCAAGCACACTGTGTTTCAGAGAAGTTTTAAGGACAGTTACAGAGCAAAGTCTGTTTTTTGGATGTCTTTTTCTTGTTTATTAATAATATCAGAGAAATAAACTGAATGTCTTCAAATTAATTTTACTGGTACTTATTTGGATTATAAAAACTATTAAAGTTTTCAGTGTCATTCATCAGCTGCTACAAATTTGTACATTTCTGTAGACCCACAACTAACAGCCTCAAGGAACAGAGTTTCAAAGCAAATGATACATCAGCTGCAGTGGAAGATTTTTAGCACGGAAAGTAAAACATCACTCCCAAACTTACAGAAAAAATAAAGAAGGTGACTTTTCTCTCTAATTATATAAAACAAAGAACTATGGTGGCTGAATAAAGCAATGCAATCAAATACATAATCACACTGTACCAAAATGCCTGCGAGGAGAGAAGACAGTAAGGGAACTAGATAAGGTACCATTCATCATGCATTTCCTCTGCTGTCAACTCACTCTGTCACTCTCATCATAAGTAATTGGACCTTTCTCTCAATCACAACCACGTGGGCTGGAAAGGACCTTGAGAGGTCAGCTAGCCCATCCCTCTGCCCCAAGGCAGCATCAGCTACGCTTACTGTCACTCCTGACAGAGGCTTGTCTAACAGCTCAAAAATCCTCCAGACAGGATTCCACAACACCCCCGGGCAACCTATTCCCCTGTCATGGTGTCTTGGCCTTTGGAGAGTTTTGTCTGGTGTCTAATCTAAGTCATGCCTGTCACGATTAAAATTCTTGGCTGCAAGGGCACAGAGGAGAGATGATTCCTGCTCTCTTTCCATCACCCACCAAAAAGTGCTCTTCCATACAAACTGTGTCCCCAGCCCACAACTTTCCCTAGAAATTCTCTTTCCCCAGAATATTTCCCATCTTCTGCAATCAGAAGCAGAATTTTGGCACAATGAGAGTCAATGTCCCAATGTCCACTGTTCTCCCCACAAGGTTATAAATTTAACAAAGAAAATGAGAAAGCAAATGGATGGCCAGTTTATCTCAGGGCATTTCCTGATTAACAGTAATTTCAGAGTGGCCCCTCCCCTTTCAAACCCTCCTTTGCCCCACAGCTGTGGTGCAGCCAATATGCTCATTTTGCTTTTCAGACACCCAGTAAACAAGAACTTACCCTCAGGTCTCAGAAAGACTGTAAGGATGAAACAACACCTTGTTTAAATGGTGCTGATAATTAACATTCCCGTGGACTAACTTGTGCTGTGGTTATGTTGTAATCAGGCTTACAGTTTTCCATAAAAAAGCATTTTGTGGAGGAAAAACTGTCTCCAACTAAGTTATTGAGAAATGTTCCACACTGACCATTTTTTTTTCCTCTTTGCAATAAGTTCATAGGTTTTATAAAGTAAATAGACAAAGTTTTCTTTTTACCAAAGAAAACCACAGGATTTTGACAGCAAGAACATGAAGTAGCCTGTAGTGCTCATAGGCAGCATCCACAGTGTGAGTTGGTGCCCGTGCACTTCCATCTTGGTAGTGAGCATTGTCTGTTGTTTAGATCCAATCTGAATCAACTCCAACGCCATCCTGGCACTCACAGGTTATGAAAAAAACTATTTCTCACCTGGTAATTGTCATCAGTAGTGCTGAATCCACCAGACTGGAAGTTAAAATAGAGTTCACTGTTACTACATCAATAGCTGAGAAAAAAAGAGACAAATCCTTAAAGGTGATTGTTAACTGAATGATAATGATTTTAAGATGAATTGGGCAATTAAGTGTTAAAACATTACATGGGCATAGCACAAGATGACCATAATTTGGGTTTCCATATGAAAAACAGAGAAAGAAAACAACAGCGGGAAGAATGATCACGGGGGGAAAAAACACAAAACTTTACAAGAAACCCCCCCACTCCCAGCTTCTAAAACCAGCTTTTACTTTTAGCCAAGCTCAAATTGTAAAATTAGTAGATCCTGATACTCTACACAGAAGTTCTTTATTTTTCAGTTCAAACCCTGTAAAAAGATATTTTGAGGTTGAAAAGAAAGGTTCACTAGATCAAGACTTCCATGAGATTTAAATGCTACCATCTGCAGTACGAATTGGGGTCACCCACTATCATGATTCACTAGCAAACAAGGAAAGAATAAAAGGAAAATGTAATCAAGCAACCATAGCACAGGCCATGAATCAGGTCTCATTATTTGGCTCTGCCAAAGGCTTCCTGTGGGAGCACTTCCCTACCCCCAGCTTCTTCCATCTGCAAAATAGGAGCAATACCTTATGCTATGTCTTATATCAGATATTTGTGAAGCAGTAAGGCTCCCCAGTGCAGCAGTGTAAATGGCCATTCACTAATTGTCAGTCCTATCGCAAAATAAAAATACTTTAACTTCTGCTTGTATTTGTTCCACCTCCAAATAGACTTTGCTCAGTACAAGCTATATATCCAGAATAATTCTTGCCTTTTGAAAAATAAGTTTCTTTGTCACCCCTGGTATGTAGTACTGCAATTTGTAAGGAACCGAAGGCCTCTGATGGAGCCCCATAAAGTGAGCACAATAGGAGCAACTAATTGATTTGCACCTGAATGCTGAGTCATCCACGAGATGATTCTGTTTCTCAGCCTGACTGTAGAACACCCAAACTCACTCATGACTCTTGCAGGACCATTGCTGGTCAAAATATTTGCATCAGAAGACAAGAGCAGATGAAATTAAACAAGTGAGTTGTTTTGTTCAAGTCTGGTGCTCAAACTAAAACCTCGACCAAAACAGATGAAAACAAAAGATAAGGTTTTCATCAACTCTGAGCAAATAAACCACCAAAGCAATCAGAGCATGAAGTAATTACAAACCTGTGTGAAAAAAAAATCACCAACTTTAAGATACACTGAAAGTATTTTTTAATCCATTTATTTACTTTGACATAAAAATTCTATTACGACTCAATTGGCAGTTAGACATAGCAACAAAGGAGGACTTAGGCATGTAAAATGCATCCATAATACCACAGATCAGTCACTGCCCACCAGGAAGGTGGCTAAACTTCAACAGCCCCACAGATTCTGAGCCAAGACCTTCCCAGGAATTCATACATGCACTTGGGTGTCACAACCTTGACATGACTCCATCTGCTGCACACCTAAAAATCCTGTTGTGTTCTTCTGTTTATTGAAAGGATAAGCTTGAGAAGTTTTGGAACTCCTAACATAAGCAAGACATCTGAACTCCTCACAAAATGCAATAACAAATTAATTTTTTAACAACCAGTGCAGTTTTCCATTCCATCTTACATGTAAAATTCAATAAAAGCTACAATGTGCCTGAATAGAGGGTTATCAACATGTCCTGTGAATATTATGATGATATATGTTCCTGCCATCCTTCTTTCCCAAATTACCTACACTAGTCACTGTCTGTGAAAATATAGGCATCCAATTAAGGAACAGGAGAGAAGGGGAAAAGTAAAGAGAAGAGACAAAGATGTGAATCACATGTTTCCAGGAACAGAAGAATAGTATACACCAGAAATTCCAACCCCCAACACAAATTTTCAGTAGGGCAATGGTTCTGCTTTTGAGGCTAAAAGCGTCGTCTAATGTGGAAATAACTGAGCTTCGTATCAAACAACATTTTTATTGAAAATTCCACTTATGTTTTCACTTTCCTAAGTGATATTACACAGGAAATGCCAGTAGCTGCATGGATCTTTGAAAAAGCGGGTAGATGAAATAGGTGAGAGTGTACATTTCAACAGACCAGACTTAAAATAACATGTATTATGATTTTATGAAAAAGCATAAACCTACTTATTTTTCACCGATTTTTTATTTTCTTTCATTCTTGGCGCATGCAGCTTTGTCCTATTCTCTTTTTTTTTTTTCTCATCCCTCACTTGATGTTGCCCGGCTGGGTCCCACAGTACTCATTACAAGGAGTGAAAAATGTCCTTTACCTTTTGGGGTGAAAGAAACAGCATTTACGAAATTATTTCTCATCTGTGTGAGGTTTAGCTTAAAATTCATTGGCTCCCATGTCCCCAAAATAGTTGAGTAATTTGAAATTAAAAACTTCAAGTTATTTTTCATGAGTTAGAACAATAGCTTTTATATCTGTTGGCACATATAACTGACAGGGTACTGGCAACAGGCAATTTGCAGCATGAGTTGCCAATGCCTGTGTGCATATTTCTAAGAATAACTCAGTGTCCAAGAATTTGGCCTGTTATATCACAAGCCAGGACTAGCTGACAGCTGTTTTAAATTACAGTGGACTGAATGATATTAGCTTTATTGTAGTTGGACTGATGCTTTGCTTTCTCTTAATCGTCCTAATGTTCTGATTTGTCCTTTAGCCAGCGGTTGCACAGCATTTATTTATAACACTCAAGGTTTAAGTCACAAATGACAGATTGGTTGGATTGTCTTGTACACATGGAACATGATCAAAGTAAAGGACTACACAGTCAGGGAAATTTAAGCTTCTTTGCAAGGGACAGCCTATAGATCCAAGGCTAGGATTTTCCTTGCAAAGCAGAAAAGACTGGCTCTCAAACAGACCTATTCTAATTTTCCTAGAAGGAAGGCATTTATTCCAAGCCTTGCATGCTATTGTGAGCTACATGTCCACATCCCACTTCAATTTCTTCTTGGGGAATAAGACAAAAGGTTAGATATGAGCCTGCAAACTGCTGTGCACTTCAATTAATTACAGAGTTTGGAACTAATTTATTTTATCAAGCACTAATGTCTACTCAGGGCCAAATTTTGTTCACGTTATAGACAATAGCTAATTTTCTAAACACTTTTCTGGGAGCAGAGTATGGCTATTAAATTTTCTTGCACATGAACCTTTAACAGTTCATTAGAAGTTTCCTACTCCTTCAGGAGAAAATAAATGGATGCAGATTTTGTTCTGTTCAGTTGCCAAAATAATGAAAGAAATAATTTACAGGGAACACCAAAAAGCTGAATATTCCGATTCAAGGTGCAGGATAGAAATCTTCTATTCTGCTTGCCACTGGGAAGCCTGAGAAGGGTTCCAATGTCCACTTTTAGGAACCACACTTGAAGATGCCGATAAATTTTGGAGTCTACAGGAAGGCAACAAAAGTCATAAGTCTAAATATAATTCATAAAAAGAAATGAGAACTGTAGGAAAGGAATCGAAGAATAGAATACTACACGTTACCAGCGTTCAACTATGTGAAAGACTATGGTATGACAGGAAGGACAAGCCCATTCTCCATTTCTAGCAATACTAAACCAAGATGCAGCAGGCTGAAACTGCAGCAACAAAAGCAGATCAGATTCTTGGCATGGGTTCTCTCATGAAAAGGTAGCAAAGCATTGAACTGCTTGCCAGAAAAGGTGGGGAGTGTTTTTCTGCACAGGTTTTTGAGAAGAGCTTGGTCATGCCACAGGTGGAGAGATGTGTAAAGAGACCTCCCAAGGGCACTCACAGCTCTGTCTTCTAAGATCATGCGATCTATAGGGTTTTCATTATTCCTATAATTTATTTGGATTTAATAGTCTGGATAATAGCCTTCGCTATTTGTCATTACTATTTCTACCTGAGTGTACTTGGAGTCAATGCTGCATTCTATTGAAAGTATGTTGTCCATATGCTTTCTTCGTTCTGCTGAAGCAATGCCATAGCAGTGGTAAGACCTCACTGACATGCATAAAAAAATTTAAAATAAGTAGGACAAACAAAATACCACACTTACAGAGTGATCCCAAAGAACTCCATTAGCAGGAAGTTGTGTCAGACCCTTCTACATCAATGGTTTGAAGGCTAAGACCTTTGTTTTGTTTTACTTTGTACTTCAGCCTACAAAAGAAAAATTAAAGGAAGCACTAGACAGAAAGCAACGTCTGAAAATGACAATATCTGTCTCTGGATTTTAAGGATATTGCACTGGTCAAGCACTAGTACAGTGAAGGTAGACTTGAGTCTTGCATTTAGCACTAAGGTCTACCCATCTCGTTATATATACAGAAGCCCATGTAACATTGTATCCTATGAAGACTCTGCTTAATTATACATAGTCAATTTAATTTAGTAAAGTCAACTCTCAGCTGGTAGTGGAACAACTAATCTTTTCTCCTAATCGGCAAAATTATGAAAGAAGAAGGGAACCTCTCTTTAAAGAAGAATCTGTATCTGTTTAAGAATCTCTGCATCCTCCGTGGTGTCTGTGATAAATGTGCATGAGAGAAAGAAAATTTCCATGTTCATATGGTAAAGTTCCCAGACCATTGGTGGCTCTGTGGTCTCTTGCATTACAAACTAACACTGAACATATCATTTTTTGTAAAGAGCCAAGACATAGTCAGTAGAGCCTGCTAATTTTGTAAAAACAGCAATAAATAATGAAAATAAGCAAAGTTGTCAAATGCTCCAGTGATAAATGGTAGTGATAGCACCAGTGCAGCAGCTGTGGCCTCCTTCAAAACCTCCTTCAAAACCACTCTATCCACGGGTAAACCAGAACAGAACACTCTTTTCACCAGTGTTCCTTCTTTCATATGCACATACGCATACACACACACACACACACACACACACACACACACACACACTTTTTTTAAAATTTACTTTTGTTAAAAAAATTCTCACTATCTACTTTATTCTTTTGGTTGAACTCCCAAGTCCACGCACTTAAGTCATTAACGTATTTATTCCTTTGTTCCACTGTCTCATGGGGATTCTCCCTAATTCAGTATCTAGGGATTGCAAGGGATTAATAGAAGAGAGAGTAAAACATCCAAATCTCTCATGATTCCGGAAGTGGATAATTTCTCTTTATCTTTCCAGCTATTCCTCACAGAGATCTTCATTAAAATAACCACACCAAACCATTCTTCCTTCTAAAGTTAGGTAAGATTTTGGAAAGGGATTTATTTTTAATCAGTGCTAACAATCTCTCATGGTCTATGGAGTACGCTCATTATGAAAGGGATAAATCTTCAGACTAAAGTATAAAAATCTGCTAACCATTACATGGATTTTGAGGGTCTACCTCCAGCTTGCTACTTTGAACACTTGCCCCTTTGCCTGTCTTGAACTGGCTGAGGAATTTCCAGATCTGATGTATCATTAGAAAGAAAGTACTGGATTGCGCATTAATGGTACTGTTTGAAATTTAAACGTACTGGGCATTCTCAACATGAAAAAGGAGGCATTTCCAAGGAATGCTTGGAATGTATTCAGCCAGAAAATATATTTAATTATATTGAAACTGAATCCTAACCTTATTATAGATGACTACCCTTGCTGATAGCTAAGGACAAAGAAGGATTTAAGGAAAGAATTGCAAAAATATGGTCTAGTGGCAGAAGCACTAAACAAGGTTAAGGGACAAAGGTGCTAAACTTACCATACTTAAGCCACATTAATCTTTCCATTAGTACATTAAAAAAATCACAACTTTCCATCTCAAGTCATTATGTTGATGGGGTATCTTTGATCTGAAAAAACAGCAATGATCCCAATGGGAAGCAAGAAGTGTTTTTGATTTTTATCTGTAAAGTCTAAAATTCCTTAGGTGAAATTCAGTATGAAATGCACCCATGCAATGATGAAGGTGAGTGAATATGTCAACATCTGTACTTTATTAAAGCTGGACTATTTTTACTAGGCACTGAACCAGAGAGACCAAATACCCTGATAAAACCAGAAACTCCAGGAAGGGTTCTTTGAAGGTATTTCTTGCTGTCATGTAGCTGAAAAATACATCTTAATGTTATTTTCCTACATGTTTAATATAACCAGTTTGGTCCACTGCACATGGTGATCCAGAACTGTCATCTTCTAAAAATGTACAGGGAATGAGACAGATTTCTCTTGCTCACCATGGGTATCAAATGCATCATGAAAATGTGTTTTCTGATTCTCTGAGTAATGGCACTTCTAATAAAATACAGCTAAATGCGGCTAGGTCCGGAAACCTAAAATAAATAATCAGAAGCATATCTCATTAGGATTGATTACTAGGATCTCAGGCTTCCAGAGATGCAATTATTCTGAAGAATCAATACTGTAAAGTGAATATTTTTGAGTTCAAAATTCAAAGGAACTATACTGATCCTGTGACTTGAGTTCCTGTTAATCACAATGTTCTGCCTAGTTAACCAGTGCTGGAGCTAAGCAGACCCAGCAGAAAGGCAATCAGTGATGCTGTGGAGACACCAGCGATGGTGACTGCATGAAGAGAAAATCCAGAATAAGGGTAGGAGGGAAATGGAAAGTAGACAGCATGGTGGCTGCTGGTTTAAACTCTGTGTTAGTGATGGAATCGTTCCTCAATCCAGGTGAGCTTCAAATTAGGTCATACTCACCATGCAGATGCTCCATTACAAGAAAGAATGATTCTAAATGCATCTCTGTGCACAGACAGTAACCAGAGCTTTTCTTCATGGCTGTGCATTTTTATCTCAGTTCAACATCTATATAGTCATATATGGAAAAATTTAACTTCCATTAAGTTGGCAAGAGGCCAAAAAATGAGGTGCCATACAAAATACAAAACATGATAAAAACTGCTGGAGACATCCTCTCTGTGCTATGCAAAGAAGATCCATTGCAAAAAAAAATATCATCTGTCTGGCTGACATTAATTCAATTACTATTCATGGTATACTTCTGTATTTTCACAGAATTTCTCGTGACTCTTTGAAACTCGCTTATTAGCTATGCCTAGAGAACTATGGCAGACTTGCAAATTCTGTGAGATAGAATATAATTTAAAACAAAGGCATTAGAAACCCAAAAGTAAATTACAAACTAATTACAGAAGAACTTTAACACTACATAATTGAATATGGATGTTACAGTCTGTCAAGATGTAAAGAGAGGGAAGATTAATTCAGTCTTTCACAGTTCAAAGAACTTCTGTCCTACTTCTAGCAAATTGCTCTGATGATAATACAAAAATATAAAACCAAAACCACAAATTGGTATCAATGTCAGTATAATACTGTCTCTGGAAGTTCAAAGGAAATTCATGACACATCAAGCCAGCTTAAGGCCACTGCATTTGATTTTAAGAACCAAAGTTTTCTTTAGCCAGTACAGAGAAATTGTGATCATCTGTGGATCCCTGATATTTTTTTCCCCTTGGATCCCCTATTTGAAATACAAAGGAATGTAGAAGGTAAAACAAGAAATCGATCCATCATAGTCTTTAATGCCAAACCTCAGCTTCACAAGTTTCCCTTCATATGCTCAGGCTAGTTGCCACTTGGATATATATTCATCCCACAGAGGTCCCATGCAGATTCCAATCCTCCACATCAGTTCAACAAAGATCTGCTTCACTCTCCACTTTCAGCAGTAAGGTGGATGTGTTTTCAGTGAAACCATTGGGTCCTTGCAATCGGAAATTCCCTTGGGCTGTAGAGTTCAAAGCTAGACACAGACAATACCAAAGTTCAGGATTACATATACAACTAAGGAATTGCCATTCTAGAAAACCCTCATCTGTAGTTTGCTATCCGTACAATCACAGCAGAGTTTTAATACTTTTTCCCAACAGTATTCAAACTTTGCAGAATGTCATGTGTCCTAATATTCCCTTTTCTTTCTCCTTGAGCTCTGAGGATTCATCTCCCTATCAAAGAACCTGTTCCAAAGCTCACTCAGGGCAACAGAATTCTTGAAGACAGATTCAAGAAGCAAAAGCAGTTACAGTGCATGTTGGTGTTGTATTATCTCTTTTCAGTGTGTTTTCCAGTGTGCAATAAAGTTTGCTTTCCTTGCTGCCAACATATTACTATCTTCTATCTCTTCTAACATATCTACTAAGACCTTGTACATTCCAGTGATATTTTAAGCCAGAAGCTCTTAAAGCACAGGTCATGACACATTGCCCAAGGGTCAGAAGCCTATTCCCCTTCCCTGCCTCTGTTCTCCCTCTGAAACAGACTTGCTTAGTCATTTGCCAGTAGTCCTGGAATCGCAGCAGCACTCTATAAATCACTGTGCCCATTCCTGCATGTTTAGTCTGCAGCCCCATGGGAATCAGCCTGGAGGATTGCAGGACACATCTAAGAAGGTCACATAGAACACAAGCAACTGTGCTGTCACCGCAGGAGCGAGGGTGAGGACACCTCATCACAGTGATTAGCAAGATAGGTGACACCAAAGAGCTCTGATCCAGCTCAGTTTTTAAGTGCCCAAGGATCTCTGAAAGACACAGATGGAGGGAGGCATATCAAAACTCACTGGTGACAAGCTTCACAAAAGCATTTTCTGTGTGGATCTGCCCCTTAGTGGCACAAGGACACAAACCTCCTTGCAAGTCCTTAAGAACGGTGCTCCCTGGTTATTTTTGTATGCTGTGGACAAAGGAGAACAAAAAGAGGTCTTCAGAAAACTCTGTCTTCCCTTCTGATCCTCAGACTGTCAAGTGAACAAATGATGAAACCCCCTGAATCTGCCTTAATCATGTAGGTAGCAAGAAATTCCCCACGCACCAGAGCTGTGTGTGTTCAGTTCCTCTGGTGTGTTTGGCTGATAACTCCGTCACAGGCAACTCCTTGAGATGAATCACAGCACTGGACTCTTTAAAAATGCTCGTGCATTGTGCCGCACAGGTATATGCCATGTAGATGCCAACCAGCAGTAACCTGGATGTCATACAAGTGGGCAATAAAGACCCTGACTTCTGCTAAAATGAAATAATATGGATGGAGGAAACAAAGCATGTTATGCTTGAAATCGAGTCCAACCTGTGTGCCTGACACTGAAAATAGCTACTTTCACTGGGAAAGACATTTCCACTTTTCCTTCAGGCTCTAGACACTTAAATACAACTTCCTTAACCTTTTGGTACAGACTTATGGCAGAAAAAAGCCAGTTACAGATTATCCTCTTTAGGGTGGTGTGGAAGACAATAGGACTTAGGACAGAGTGATATTACTGCAGTCTTCTGGTTGTGTCACCTGATAGCAGTACAGACTTCTTTTTGGGTATGGGTTATGCCTGACATGCTTGTATGGAAACAATTCTGAAGTTAAAGCCTTTCAACAGAGCTAGGTCCACAAAGAGAGGCAATAGCCTACTGTCCCCTCCCACAAACTTTATTTATACCCTTGGATCATCTTGGCTCAAATATCATTACTACAGCAGCAAAATATTTAAATATTTCAAAATATAGCCAAAACATTGCTGGCCAGGTTTGAATTTTCCTGGAAATGCCTCTACCTGGAGGTAGGCTTATCTAGTTCATACTTAAACATAGATTAAAGCTATTGAGGAAAGTTATGCAAAGCCAGATCCTGCTTTATGTAGTGTGGATTCAGGGGGCAATTCCTCTTCTGTGGCAAAATTTTCAGAAACACTTAGGATTTAATTCCAAGAAAATCGTCTAAACATGGCTTTAAGGTGATCACTTGTACTTAAAACTTTTTGAATCCTTATTTAGCTGGTTTTGTAATTAAATCATGGGATCAATAAAAAGGGTGGATTTACTTGTTCTGGTTGCGAAATGAGTGTTTTGAAAAATAATTTATATGAAGAAAAATACGGTAAACCTACAACTTTTAATGCCTTTAGCAGGGTAGGACTGGAGCTGGGCATGTGCTAAAAGGAAGGTTAATATCGCGTTGTGTTGACTGCCAAGACGAGGCAAGGCTACTGATTGCTGGCAACAACTCAGCAAGCCAGGAGTTATCTTTATGCCTTTTGGCTTGTCAGGAGGATTATATTTGAATTGTTTCTAGAGCTGAGAAATGTGTAAAAATGGTGTCCTAATTCAGGAAATCATACTGAAGAAGACCATATCATCGCAGTGTACAAAAGCACTTAAAAACTAAGAAAGAAATAATTTCTTTTCCATTGATGATCCTGTATCTGACTGTAAATATTGAAGTCTTCCAGCTCCTATAAATATTAGATGGTATTTATATGCGTTTTAATTGGTTTGGACAATTAGTTGACAATTTTTTACAGAATTACTTATATATACAAAAGACTCTTGAAGCCTGGATTTATTTACTATGCTCCATAGGCTTTGCTAGATGAGTCAAACTAGGAGTAGGGCTATTAAAACAATGGAGAAGAGAAGAGTTGGAGAGGGAAGCATCTCCGGTACAATGAGAAGCTGCTCATTGGTTTCTTATCTTCCCCAATCACCTTGACTCAAGGCATCATCTTTTCCAAATATGTGGAGCTTAAGATTACCCATTATTTTTACCCAGGCAGAAGAGAGAGCTTTCCAAAGCCCACAGGGATTACAGCTTCAGCTCAGTGTGTGCTGGCTAAAACAGGGCACTGCTTACACCAGGCACTCTGCCCACAACCCACCCCCAGGAACTTTCCCTGTCAGAGGGGATGCCCGGCCCCTGCTGCTCCCTGTGCCTGCCTGACCCTGCCCAGGAAAGAGCAAACAAAGGGCAGCCACAAATCCTCCCTGCACAGCATGGGACCTGCTCCAGGCACGCCCCCCATTTACAGACCATCTCCCCTAAATTCTCAGGTGGGACAGGATTCACACATCCCTTTACTGCACAGGCAGCTTGTGCACCAGGAGGCTGGCAGAAAACTGCTGGGGGTCACTGGAGCCTCCCCTCGGCTCCAAGTGCCCCGGGCTACCCTGGGCAGTGCTAATGTGCATTGCAGCAGCCACCCCTGGCCTTGGAGATGACTTCAGCCTCCCTTCCTTCAGCATCGAGGCTTACATTAAACATGGGAAAGAGGACCTTGGAGAGTGAGGGAGGCAAAAATACACTTCAGTGTGTCTTGTTTCCTCCTCAGCATTCTGATTTTGCCTCAAACACTGTACAATGAGTCCCAGGCTCTTCTGATCCCCTTAGAATGACCTGAGTGCTGGCAAGGGGACAGAGTGACAGCCCTGGTGCCATGGCAAGAGAGACTCCCTGTTTCTGGGGAAGAAAGAAGATGGCATATCCCTTGAATTTGAAGACCTGTGAGTTTTTGACGACACACTAGTGCATGTCCATGCAATGTCCATGGAATCAAGTTCCCTCATCTTGCTGTACCATCTGCTGTTTGAGCGGCTCCCAGTTTCCCAATCCTCACTGGCAAGATAAAGGACAGTGTTCTCTAAAGACCTGCTATATCAGCTTTCTGAGGTCCCTCGTTATTATGGTTGTATAAACAGCTGAAAAATAGAAACTAATCTCTTTATAGCCACTCACAGCCACGCAGATTTTGACAGAAATGGGAAATCACAGCTAGAAAATCTAAATCCTGCCTTTGATCCCTAAACTTGGAACTACAGATTAATTTGACAGATGTCTGAGCCTCATTAATATTGCTATTGTCTTTCTCTGAATAATGAGCCTGACGATCACCGTGCTCCTTTGGGACAGGCAGGCTTTAAGGGTACCCTCATTACTGGAAAATTATGAACACCACAGGAACTGTGGGGTTTTTCACACAGTCATGAAAAATGCATTTGAAAGGGAATTTTGCAATCTTTCCAATTTTGTTCAAATACTGTAGAGAAAGAGGGAAATACTTCAAATCTGTTGCAAAGGGATTGACATAACTGGGAATGTTTTCAGCTTATTTGACAGGCTCTGTTCATGGCAAAGCTCATTCAGCTGGCCAAGGACCCAGTGGCACTGGGCCTACGGCAGTGTGGCTGTAGCAGGAGGAATCCCTAAAGCAATGGGGCCACAGCCAGTGTTCCTCCATGTTCTGATGGTTATCTGGTTCCTACAATGGCTTGGGAAAATCAGAACCTGAAGCATGTCTGGACCCAGTAGCTCTTCAATCCCCTTGAATGTCTCACTGACACCAGACTATTTCTGTTTCAAAATCACACAACTGGGGGAGCTCAAAAAATCATTACAAATTGCAGATCTATCTTTTAAGATCAGTTCAGGAATTTACCGAGGGAAAGGAGACATGTCTGGGAGAGAAATAGGAGAATTAATGCAAGATCTGTTCAGGGAGTCCATTTTGGTTTGGGAATAAGGCCAGTTCAATTAGCCTGCTTGAAGTTCCCAGAAGATCTCAGGAGAACGACAAGTAAGAGATGGCTGATGTAAGATTTTCAGGGTTTTCTGGCTGTCAAGACCCCATGGCACAGCTCCTGCTCTCCCAGCACTCCCTACATCACTTTTGGGTAAAGTGACAAGAATCCTTTCAGGAGCTGAATGAGCAAGTCAGGAGAAAATAATCATCTCTCAGACCCAGTTAAAGAGGTTGGTCTAATTTTTCATTCCAATCTAATCCCATGGGAATTACTAGGCTAAGACTGCCATTTCTACCACCCAAGTTACTGACTCCCGTTCCCTTTCCCACATTTGCCAAAATTCTCCCTCTGATGAAGTTTTCCCCATCTCTGTCCTGAAAAGCATTCCGTTAATATTTCCCATCCTTTTGCTGGCAGTCTGTTCCAAAATGCACGATCCTGATTTCCTCAGCAGGGGTAGAATATCTTCTCTTATTAAAAATACCGAAGCACAAGCTTAGCCAGAGGTGTGTTTTATTTGACGTGAAGAGATGCAGTAAAAATGCTTCCCTGGGACAGCTTGTGTTTCAGCCGTCCTGCAAGGATTTGGCAAAAGTTTCCAATGTTCTGCTGGACTGTCGGCTTGAGATTTTGTTAACCCCTTTCAAAAATGGCAGTTTCCACTCTTTCCAAGTGCAGATGGATGGAAATTTCCAAGTCTTTTGTCTGGAGCTGTGGCAGAGGCAAAGAGAAAGCCTGACTCTCCTTTGATTAATCACAGGGGAATGGAGTGGAGAAGGATGATTAAAAGCTTCATTTCTAAAAATGGGTCCAGCAACATTTTTCAAACATGTAGTGAGTTTTGCCTCCTAAGGCAGTGACCACCAAAGTATTCCTTCCCATCATCAGCCTGTAATGCTGCAGAGTCTTACTGTGAAGGGGCAGGAGAGAGCTGGATCCCCATTTGTACATGGTCAAGGGAACAAGACACGAACAGGGAAGGCACAAACGTTCAGTGGAGTGTTGTGAGATGCCCTGATGCTCTGGGCTCATCAAGCACAATGTCATGTGCATGGAGGGAGAGAGGAGTAAGCAGATCTCCCACACAATGTGTGTGTTGGATGAGATCTCTGCACCATGGTACGGCTATCCCAAAGAAGACATATTAGTGACATGCCTGAGAAGTCTGTCCCAAAGCCAAGGATTTCTGCTGAGAGTCCCTGGCCATGTTTAAGTAGTTCAGCCTCTTGCTATTTCTCAGTGATGACCTTGTGAGCCTTTCCACTGACTTGAATGGAAACTGGGATGAACTGCTAGACTCTTTCTCTCACTGCTAATTTAGATGCCACTTAGATGTAGTTCAGTTGGTGTTGAACTTTCTTCTGAGCCATTTGCCATGCTAAGAAATTCTGCAAGTGTTGGTCAAAGTGGAGAGGTCATGCTATGATAGCCCATGGTTTGTACAACAGAATCTCTGTTTTGCCAAACTGAAAACACATCAGAATGGGTGTTTAAGCCCCTACCCAAAGGCATAACCCCCCCAGCCCTAGACCATGGCACCTGACCCCAGGCCCTCAGTTTTGATTCTGACTGGTGACCCATGACCCCTGGTCCCAACACCTGAGGTCAGGCCCTCTGATACCTGACCCCTGGCCCCTGACACTGAATGGGGATTGCTGACCCTAACCCCTGACCCTAAAATCCCAGGCTGACACCTGACCCCAAACTGTTACCATTGACCCCAACCAGCGAGCTTTGAACCTTCCCCCACCTTAGCCATTGACCTATGACACCACTGCCTAAACTACAACCACTACCACAGACCCCTAATCCTCGACCCCTGACCTTTAACTCCTGACCAGTGAGCCGTGATCCCTTGCCCAAACACCTGACCTTTAAACTGACACATGGTTTTGACCTCAATGCAGGGTCTCTGTCCCCAAAGCACTGGAACCCTGATGTAACCCTGGCCCTGACAATAAATCCTCACCCTGACCTCTGCCAGGCCCCAGAGGAGAACACACTCTTGCTATTGATCAGGAAGACAGAAATGGTGCTTAGGTGAGAACACCATGGACAGGTGGTTTTTTACACCACTACACCTGCTGAACTCTTTGTACATGCTTTCTTGAATTATTTTGTTACGGCACCTGCATTTATGCCTTGAAGACACCAGTCATTTAAAAGCTCTAAATTCAAACCAACTATTTGTCATAATACATCTCACCTTGGACTCTGCTTTAAAGTGCTCAGAGACTTGGTCCTGCTTTTTCTGGAAGCCAAGATGGGACAGAGGCTCTGAGGACGAGTGAACAAGGCCCACAGGGCAGGCAAGGAGGCTCGCAGCGTTTGTCTCCCGTGTGCGTAGATGGAAGAGAGGCAAACCAGCAATACACCGGAGCTCGTTAAAGCGTGACGATTTCGACATGGTGAAGCCTGATGTTGCTCTCTTCCTGCAGCGGCTGGAAGGGGATTGTCCGTGCCCGTGTGTTTGCATCAGTGCTGTGTCCGGTGCGCTCAGGCAGGAGCATTCCTGCCCGCGGCGGGGACACCCGGGGCTCCCGGCGGCGCAGGCACGCCGCTCTTTCCCCAGCAGCGGGGCCCATTCCCGGCTCCCCAGCAGAGAGCAGCCTTGCTCCACAGGCAGCGCTGCCCGCGCCATCCCGGCCGCTGGAAGCGGCTCCCGCGGCGCTGCGGGGCTCGGAGCCTGGGGCGGCTCCTGCGGGGCCAGGGACACACGGAGGGAGCAGCGATTCCCTCCGTGCGGCCGAGCAGGACAAGGGCCGACAAAAGCACCGCGCTGAGAGCATTTAATGGGAGGAGAGACAACCTGGAATGAAAAGCTTTCCGTCTGTGGAGGTCAGAGCTTCTTTTATTCTAGGGTGCTCCTTCGCATGAGAAAAATTCGAGTTCATTAGATCAGATGCTTTCTTTCCAGGAGAAGTTTAAAGACTTCGGGTCCTGCAAGCAGTGAGAGGTGCCAGGGTCAGTGCCATCAGAGGTGGAGGTCACCTCCAAATGGAGCTGAGCCCAGCTGGGGTCTGGGCCACAGACACTGGCATGGTCTGCCGTCTCCAGTTCGGTCTCTGCCAGCCTTTGGAAGCGGCTGAGACCATGTGGTTAGTCAGGAATGAGTCTGAGCTGGACCTGCTTGAAGCCGGCTGCTGATCCCACATGCTGGGAGCTGGCAGAATTCCTTTCCCCAAGGGCCCGGGGAGGTCTGTTCAGTGTACACTCAAAGTTTCCTTAGAGCCCGCGATTCCCTCTCCTCCAGGGAGTGAACTGTCAGGCAGAGCTGTGTTTTTGCTGCGGACAGCAAAGCAGGAGCTGTGTGCTGGGGCAGGGCTGGCCCTTTGAAACAGCCCCGCACCATCGGAGGGGCTCAGCCCAAGGCCGCGTGTGTGCTCCGTGCTGCGGCTGCCTCTCCACCCTTGGCTACCTTGCAGTGCCACTTCACTTCTCATGGGCGATCACTTCAGGCTCATTCTTCATTTGGGCTGCGTTGGATGTGGCCTCTTGAAGCAACAAAACCCAACAGCCTTGTCTCTCTGCCCCACTGAGCTCTCCTTGCTGGGCCCAGGAATGTTCGTCCCTCTGACGCTGCCCATCACCCCTGGCCTCCAATTGCTTTGAGAAGCTCTGCTATTTCAGTCCATTTTCCATATGTATTTAGTGATGTTGGGAAAAATGCTTCTGCCAGCAGGAAGATTCCACACTCCAAGACAGAAAAAGCAGGAATATGATTACTTGGGGTGGTATTTTCATAGTAATAAAAGAAGAATTCTGGAGAAGGGTTCTTTCTCTATCAGCACAGACCAAGTGCAGAGGATGTCATTTGTCTCGGTGTATTTTACAGCCGTGGGGGAAGTGGATGATCAGGCTTACAGAGATTCTCTGGGCATGTTTCAGTGCAGGGAGAGCTGTGTCACAGCAAAGCCTTCCTGAGTACTTCAGAGACATTTCTGGATCCTGTGCTGCCAGTCCCTGGCTCTATTCCAGTTTCTCTTTGGAGCGATTTGTGCCTAGCCGGTATGAGACATCCCAGGGCCCTTGAGGGACCTGTCATTACTCACTCACATCACTCCATGGGTCCTCATGT
The DNA here is from genome assembly GCF_029207755.1 of Chamaea fasciata. Classification (NCBI taxonomy): domain Eukaryota; kingdom Metazoa; phylum Chordata; class Aves; order Passeriformes; family Sylviidae; genus Chamaea; species Chamaea fasciata. The sequence continues at coordinate 61,145,504 of NW_027094090.1, read as the reverse complement.
TGTGCAGGACTTGGCTTCAAGGGCTTTTTCGACGCACCAAGAAATCCAGAAGTACAACACAAACAGCCTTGCTAGAGGAAAATGCCATGGACTCAGTTCTCCTGCAGGGCTGAGACAACGAGAGAAGAACAGGCTTTAGCTGTGGGCCCCAGTGCTGCACTGGAGGATGTGTAGATACCTTTGATTTTTGGTGTAGGATGGGTGAAAAAATCAGGCAGATGAATAAACATGCCCTTGTTGTGACGAAGAGTAGGTGAAAAGTGGAAACCCGTCTCCAAGACCAAGCCTGAGAAAAAAAATTAAGTTTTCTGTGTGTTGAAATGTGGACACTGCAGAACTTGTCTGACACCCGTGCAGAGCTCCTGGGCTGGCTGGGAACACGGTGGGAAGTGAACTGCTCCTGCCTTTGCTGTGCCTGCAAGTGGCCAGTTTCTCTGGGTCAGAGCACTGCAGGGGATGCCCGGCGTCCTCTGGCTTTGTGCCTCTGCCATTGTTTGCTGTCTAACCAGATGTAAAACCTGCTTGGATGTTTTCTCACGTCAGGAACATTGGTAATGGCTGTATCCCATGGAGAAGTCTACTTTCTCATGGAGGAAGGGCTTCTGCTACATCTTTAGAGGGACAACAGGGAAGGAGGATCAAGAAAAACTTTCCCTCTCAGCTGACATAGGTATGATATGATCCGCAATGACTCTTAGTCTTAAAAGGCACTTTCAGGTGTGGTTTTTTTTCCTCAGTAAAGTCACATGTAAATGTAATTTGTTTGTTCTACAGCAGCCTTGAAGGGAATAACAAAGACTGTGTGCGTAGTGACTGAGCCTGTACCATGTAAGCTGCTGCACTCCTTAAAATCTCATTGAGATAATAGCTCTAGTGCCATGACAGTGATAATTTCTCTGCTGACAGGCTGTACACTCCAGCAGTAGCTCAGCTGTAACTCCTGGAATCAGGAATTCCTGCTGAGATTTAGTGGCCATACCCCAGGCTGTGTCCGTAGATCTTCCTGCCATTTGGCTGATGTGTTGTCCTCCTTCTGCCAATGCTCTGACTGTAAGAATGGAGCACTTTTACTCTTGAAATAGCTGAGACCTGTTGCACTGCCCAGTGAATTCGCTGAAGCATTTTTTTATGGATTTCAATAGGCTTGGCTCTCGGCCTCGGCAACATTGCTCTTGCTCAACATGAAACCGGAAGCATCGTTCAGTGAATCAGCCAAACTAATATTCTGCAGGGTAATCATAGCTGCTCGAAAACAAATTAGGTGAGAAACAGAAAGTGCGTAAAAGATTAACAACCATTATTTTTGAAAACTTTATCTGAAATTATCCAAGCTACCTCAGCCTTGATTTAACTTGGTGAAATAGGTATCTTTCTATGTGTATATGGGCTTTACACTAAAATTCAGGAAGCACCAGATTTCAGCTTTCGTCTTGTGGCATCTGAGCTTGATGCATGGGCAAGGTAGTTGCCAGGAGCAGAAGATGCCTTAGACATTCCTTTGTTACTTTCAAATTCCGGGAGAGCTGAGCCTGGTGCTGAGGCAGAGATGGAAGTTACTGTAGGGTAGCACTGCTTCCACAAAGATCTTTCTTAGCAGCAGATCTTGCCCTCGCTGCTGCCAGTCCCTCTGACTTTCCATGCTGCTGTTGCTATGCTCCTTGCTGTGTTTCTCACTGCTGTGTGCCAGCTGCCTGGCCCCATGCTTGAGCTGAGGGATTCTTTTGTTGCCTACTCTTCTGAAAGGTCCAGAGCTGCTGCACCTGGGCCCAGCTTTGATGAAGCTTTGATGGCTTTATTGGTTCTGCCTGGCTGTGCTCTTCTCAGAGGTCACTGACACTCAGACATCTACATTAACTTGAAACTTGTGCTGAATGTCCTTAAAATCAAGCAAAGCTAGAAGCTGCATGCCATTTCCTGAAAGCAGCTGGTCCCTGTTTCCTTCAGAGAAAGGATGCTGAAGCAGCACTGTGACTTTGCATGGCTGTTCCTGCACTGGTGGTGTTCTGCAAAATAATGTGAGCATCCTAGACTGGAGCTAACATGACAAAATCTTGGTAAAGGATTTCAGTTGCATTTCAGTCGTAACTTGGTATAAAATCTTGGCTATCTAAAGGTTTCTTGACAGCTGTCTAATGTTGTGGTGTTCTTTCAGTAAAAAAAAGTGCCCCACTGTCTTTCAGTCAGAACATATATGTGGTATTTTGTACAAAGAATCCTTTAAAAACCTGCAGTATGCTAAATGAGAGAGACTCGCAGTCAGGAAAAAGCATGTTGCATAAGACCTCAGGAAATTATTTAATTAGTATGCGAGTGAGTGATGTAATTTTGCTGATATTAAATTAAGGCTTGATTAAAAGGCCCAGAAATTTTCTGAATCATTGTGATCTGATTTAGTTTAGGGATTTTTTTTTTTTTGGAGGGTGGTAATAGAATAATTCTCATGTTTGTGGAGGTCAGTCATGCTTGTAGCACTTACTGTCTGTTTTCCAAATTGGATTGGCCTTCCCCACAACTTTTGTAAATTAAAATACTGCAGTATTGTACAGCCTCAGATCCAGCCCTCATCAAATCAACAGATCCTTTACAGAAGGCAGCAAAGTTATGCTGAGTCTGATGTTGCTTCTCTGTCCATAGATAAAATTGTTTTGGAGGCTGCTGTGCTGCTGGGACGGAGAAATGCAGGAGAAACATTCCTTCTCCTCTAGAAGGAATGTGTATTAGATCTGGAGTAGTGGATCAGTAGGAAGTCTGCCACTGGAGACAGAGCTCTTGGGATTTAACATTCTGAAAAGTAATAAAGAAAAATCTGATTGAGCCCCCTCTCCTTATGCTTGCAAGAAATTGAACTCAGAGAAGCAGCTTTAAAAGAAGTGGGAGATGGAGGGAGAGATAGATGACAATGAGATATGAAAGACTGGCACCAATGTGGTCTAACTGGATGTAGGTTAAGGGAGAAGTGTCTTTATTAGAAATGACTTCCTTTCTCCAGGACTTGTTTAGACATTGGTATGTAGCTTGTGTGTAAAAGAGCACTTGCCTGTCAGAACCATTCCACTTCTTGAAACCAAGATGTTCCATGCAAGCAAGGGCTGGAGAATCCCTCTCTCTGTCCATTAAATTAGAGTGCACATGAAATAGTTGAGCAAACTCTCCAAAAGGCCGAACAGGACCCTGTTCTATAGCCCATGGAAGACAGTTGTAATGGTGTCACTGACTTCTGTGACCTTTGGCTCCTACTCCAAGTTCTGTGCTAAAGCTGGTGTCTTTTTTCTTTTATTTACTTGTGGTTTTGTTGTACTGTATCTGTTGAAAGCAACAGTTGGATTTCTGAAAGTGACCATCTGAGCAATTAGAATGGGTGAACCTTTGCTGGGAATAAATTGCCACAAGAAGCAGTGCTTATGGCACCCAGGAAATGTGGATTCCTAGGGGCTTATTAATGGGGCTAATTTGGTGCCACAAAGGGACTATCACAGCTCTTTGTGCTCTGACACAAACTGAATGTTAATGAGTCCCCAGAAGTGTTTGTATTTGGGTTCCAATTACTGTAACCACGTGCATGACTCAGCCATGTGCATGTAGCACAGCAATGCCCAGGGTCTGTGAATCCTCCTGCCTTTCCATGTCTTTGCAATGCCTGCTGGCACTTCTTCAGTCCTGCTGGCAGAACCTTCTAAACTCCCTGAAGGTCTCTCCATTCAATCACTCTGTCAACACCCGTGTTCCCAAAACTGATATGACAGAGTGACTCCCCCAAGCTGGCTCAACTTGAAGGAATCCAGCTGTGCAGTGGAAACAAAGCACCCAAAATCTGGTACATGGCGTGGGTCTGTCCAAGCCACGAGAAATGGACACCTTCTTGGTTCCTCTGTGGACATCAGGTATATGAGATCTCAGACAAGCACGTGTGGTGTGAACTTTGGCATTGCAGATAGTCCAGTGGCAGCCAAGTTTTTCTGCTGTAGTGTGATGTTTCCAGAGTTGGAGATAAGGGAAGGAATAGAGAGCTGGAATAAAACCAAACCTTAAAACCCTCTCTAAACTTTTGTTTGCAGGCACATAACTCAGCAATTGCGTCTTTCCTCCTTACAGATTCTCTTTACTTTGAGAGTAGCTGATCTGCTAATTCTTCCTGGTACCTCTGCTAATTCTCTCTTGGTTTTGGAAAAGCAAATTTGAGCTATGGGCTACCTCAAAAGGAAGGGAAGGAGTACTGATAAGGCTTTGGTTTTCATCTTTGCTCAGTGTTCACAGGTTTGGGAATAGGGATGGACCTGCATGGTAGGCCCCAACCTCAGTGAGGGCCAAGATAAGGAAGACTTAAATATTTTTATACATCCTCAAGGTGTAGCTCAGTTAATCAATCACCCACAGTCATATTTGACTCTTTCCCTGTCTGAGTATTAGAAATACCATAGCCACAATAAAGTGGTACCTTTTCTTTCAAATTCTCTTCACATTATCCAGGCAAGAATGTAAGGGTTTTCAAGTAGTAGTTTTTTAGCTGTACCTAGAATATAACTGTAGGACTTCTTTCTTCACCCCATTTTTGGATTCATGTATGTTGCCTCGCTGACAAGGGTTGAGAGGTGAAATAGCTCACCAAAAATAAAAGAAAAAAGCACACAAATAATTGACCTGTTGGTTGCTGCAGGGGTTCTATTTCAAAGCCCTTAATTCCTATCTACGTCTTCCCTTTGTTTTTTGTTTTGAAATGGATCCCCTCAAGCTGCAGACTGGAAGGCTGCCCAAAAGGCTGTTGGCATACATGGAATTGATCCTTTAACTTTTAGTGCACTTTTAGTAGCTTTGGAGCTGTGTGCATGATGACTGTGTCTTACCTGAAGCTGGGCATTGGGCAGCAGATAGGTGTCAGTACATTCAACTTGTTCAGACTGATCTTTTTGCAGAGAAAGTGCAGGCAGAAGTTACTGTGATGTTGATCATCTGCAAGCACAAATGGAATGAAAGAAAATCTGAGAAGCCCTTTCAAAGGCACCATTGACCTAGGACGTGTTTGTTATTCATATTATTTTAATATACACCTTCAGCACTAAAATAGAGCTTACTAGCTTACAGATTTTTGAAAATACCAACCTGCAGGAGTTTCAATTTAAGAACTGCCTGCATTTATTTTTACTTTCCAGTAAGATGTAGTGAAAGCTGTGCCCTGGTTGGAGCAGAAGAAAGGTAGTTTGTGCACGTCAGTGTGCAAACGTGTTTCTGTGATTGCAGAACTTAAAACCCTAAGCCAACATGGGACACAAGTAGAGTCTTTTGAGTAAGGTGGTGACACTGCCATCATTGGAGATACTCATCTGTAGGGTCTGGTCTGAGTTTGACATGGACAAACTTGCTTGTCCTGCAAGGATGTAGAATAAAGAACTTCAGAGACATTTCCTTCCAGCTCTAACACTTCTGTGGAAGGCCTTCTGGAAAGTGGATTAAATGACAACCCCATGCACTTCAACGCCATGTACTTATGTTGTCACTGAAAATAGGAGGCAATATTTGGTTTCACTGAAAAGCCATGTGGAAAGTTGTATATGCTGGAATTGCAGAGTCATGGATGACTACAATCATTCATCCCTCTGAGTCTTGCTGAGAAAAGTTCCTTACACCATAGTCAACATGACATCTACTAGCTGGCTGTCTCTCCCATCAGAAGACCAAGCTGTCTGTCCATAAACATGTTCCAACAAAGGATGGCAAAAGCTTGGGATGTCTGAACTACAGCACTCTCCTCAGATGACAAATAAAGTGCAAATCCTGTGGATCTGGTGAAATTTGGATCAATACGGTGTACAGAAACAGCACTTCAACATTTAGAAAGCTGTTCTGCATAATTATCCATAAAAAGAGATTTGTTATTAAATTTGAATTATTTTCATTGGTATTATATTGAAATTATTCAACTATTATTAATACACTTAGAAAGAAAAGTAAGATGAGGTGACTTCCTTGGTGAGTGCCCCTCTTTGGTTTTGGAAGGCATCCACTGCAGAAAGAAAAAAGTAAATCCCCTTCTGTCTTGTGTGCCCTGCTTCTCACAAACCTATAGTACATATAATGCGCTATACATGTACATATAGTACATTATAGTGCATGTATAGGTACTGTACATATAATGTCACCTATAAAAAAAGACTTCTGTCAAAAGAACAGACAGTTTCTTTAAGTGGGGAAGATCAAGCAAGAACAAGTAGGCTTTTGAAGGATGTCACTATTTTTATGGCAGAACTCTAAACCAGCCTTGGCAGTGCAGCCTTAACAGACAAATTACAGGCCAAAATGTGTCCCTGAGCTGATATGGGTGGACTGGCACACATTTCAGTAAGGCTTGTGCAGTTTCAATTACTAGGGTCACTTTTTCTTCTGGACAAGGCTGACCTTTTTATGATGATGCCCTGCTGTTCAAATCTTCAAATGTATTGAATATGCAACACATTGCAAAACACGTAGCCAAACAACATATATTTGGAACCTCCTTGCTGAAACTGCATCTGTTTCTATGTGGATAAGTGATACACACTGTTAAGCCATGCTAAATCTGGTGTAACAAGGGGAAATTCTACTCAGACTGGCAGCAGCAGTAAATGATCTGAAGAACAGAAGGAAATACACCAAAAAACAGGAATACCTCTTCTGATAGACAAAAACAAATTATTGAAAGAATCCCTCTCCTTCTTTGATGGTTTCCCCTTTCATCCAGGATGTTTTTCAAAACTGCACTGTAAGAGATGGAAAGGTTACAGATGTCAGTAGATCTTGCTTCTTATCCATGTAACTACAAACTACTTCTCAGATAATTACTCTGTAGTTTCCTAAAGAGCATAATTTTATGGAACTACAACATCAGCCTTCTCATGGAATCTGGTGCCTTATGATTGTTCTTCTTAACTTCCAAACCAGAGCAAGAAGCTTTTCAGTTTCTTTACCCAGTCACCAAATAATGCTGCTAGATGTCTGTGGTAAAGACAAGAAATATTCATGGGAGCAGTAGATCTTGTTCCTGTGGACAGAAATACTGTTGAGATAGATCCCTGTTGGGGGTTGGGTTTGTTCCTTCTTTCTCTGGGGAATTTTTTCCCCACAGGTTGCCAAGGGGACCGGGTGTTGGATACTTGAGAGTGCTTGGCTGAAACAAAGAGGTGGACAAAAGGTGGAAGGGGGAGATAACGCAGGTAAAAGACACAGCTTGAGGCAGCTGCGGGCTTTGCTGATTCCGGCGTTCGGGAGACGCGTGTCGGCCGCTCCTCGAGGATCTCAGCCGCCGCAAAGCACGCCGAGCAGAAGCTGGGCCGCTTTTCTGCCTCGCCTTCGAGCTTCTTCGGCGCTGCTCCTCTTGCTGCAGCGTGACCCTGCACCCCCTGCGCTGCCGGAACATCCTGCCCCTGCCTGCCGGGACACCCTGCCATCCCAGCTACCAGCCCGGGACTTTTCCACTGTTCCAGCTTGGTGCTCTGAGGATCCTGCAGGGACACCGAAACCAAACTGCCCTAGGTTTTGTAAAACAAAGCCCTCAAGGTTCTTGGTACTGTTGTCGTTTGTCATTAATGCTGTAGTTGTTTGGTGGAGGGGGAGTTTTTTTTTGTGTTTGTTTGCTTTGTATTACATACTAGTAAAGAACTGCTATTCCTATTTCCCAAATCTTTGCCAAAGAGCCTCTGATTGTAATTTTACCTAGCAGATACCTGTCTTCCTAAACCAAGACAATCCCTCAAACTGGTTTTACACCTGGGGGCATACCACCAGTTTGAGAACACAGAGGGAGTGGGTGGGTTCATCACATCTTAGCTACATCAAATGGCACTGTGATGTTTAAAAGGCACTTGGAAGTATCAGTAACTGAACTGTAGTCAGTGGCTCTTGGACACTCCTTGAAACCTACAAAAAGAAAGAATTTTGGCTTTGGTCTCAAGAAACTAAACATCTACAGGGTTAATGCTATTACCAGGGGTGAGAATCCTCCAGGCTGCTCATTTTGAATGCCTGTCTTCTTCACTGTGAAACAAAGGGCTTGGATCCAAGTCATGACATGTAGGCATAAAGGAGAAGGAGCTTGAAACAGAATCACCTGAACTGATCCATTCATGTCAATGCAGGAAAGCAAGATGATATAGATGTACTTGGTGCAAGTATTTGCGTACTGGCACGTGGGGCTGTATTCAGTGTTTCCAGGAGAGGCCTGTTGGATACTAACCTCAGGAGCTGGCAAGGCTTGGAGCACTTTGGCCCCAGTTCAGGACAGCAGAGCATCCAGCACTCAGGAGGATTTACTCACATGCTTAAAGCCAAGCACATGTGGAAGTGTCCTGCTGGCCCAGGGCCCACCTGTGTAGCGCCTTACTGAACCAACTTGAAAATGGTGCAGTGGGCAGAGCAGCATTAGCAGCATCATGTTATTACTCCCAGTGCCTGGAAGTAAATGCAGTGCAGTAGCCTTCAGCCCTCTCCTCATGTTGTGGCTGTTGTTCTTCTTTTGCTTCTTCTCCTTCTCTTCTTTTTCTTCTTCTTTTCCTCCCCTGGTAGCTGTCCAAACCCATTTGGGAAAAGTCCTTATTGGACCAAACCCCATATCTTGCAGGCTTGTTGCAAAGATCTTGTTGACTTCCTTGGTGCATAGTTTGGCAGTTGGTCTTGGGGGTCTATCCAGCAAGGAATATCGATCCTGTGACCAAAGAGAAAGGCTTTGGTGGCCCTAACTCTCTGTTAGCAGCTCAGCCAGCGTCCCTTCATTGCAGTGGCAGATTGCCAGCTGCTCTGTGGCCTCTGGGATGCTGTGCTCTGCCACAGCTGGCTCCTGCGGGCTGCAGGCAGCAGCCGGGCACAGAGCACTGCCCGTGCCTCTGCACCAGGTGCTGCAGCCAGGCAGAGCCCTGGGCCATCCTCCTCATCCCTGCCTGCCTCCCCAGGCAGTGCCACGCCGCCCCTCCTCAGGTAGAGGTGGCGGGGCTGGGACTCGCCTCTGCTGTGGCAGATCTCTTATGTGGAAACTAAGAACATTAAAACTCTACCCAAAGACAGCCAATTATGTCTTGGGTTCTGTGATCTTGTGAATCTAAAGCCAAAAAGTCACGCTTCCTCTTCTGGCTGAGCTGCAGGCACAAGCTGCAGTAGGATCTTTGTTCTTGTTCCTTTCGTCTAGCGGGAGTTTGCTTGCTTTGGTACGACTCAAATGCTCTCTTCCCTGCACCGTGTTATGCCTGGCAGGACTGCGAATGATGGAAGTGAGGCTTGGAGCACCTTCTTTCTTCACTGCTGGGCCGCTGACTTTCTGCTAAAAGGACAGCCTTTGTTCAAATATTAGTGAAATTCTGTCAGCTGTAGCCAACCACAGCCTGTTTTCTGAGACACTTCCATTTGGAAATACCCTGTCTTCTGGATACACTTTCTCATAACGTGTGTAACCCTGCAAAGAGCTGATAACCCAAGGAGGAACTGGCTCCTACTTGCTGGAGGTGCCATTTGATGATGTCTGTTTTAATGTAAATTTCCCATTTTTCAAGAATTTAAATAGAAAAATAATGTGTTCTAGCACTGACAAGCCCAAACTTTGCAATTTATGATCACTGAGCTTTGAGAGACAGACTCTGCTTCAGCTGGTTTTTCCTCTGAGTTGAGAGAGCTTCCTGGTTTCTAATTCTCTGTGTTTGCACTGCAGATAATCACTTGGTGAAGTTTTTGATCCCACTACATTTGAGAACAATTCTTAACTTTGAGTTGATTTACATGGGAAAGCATACTGTGCTCTTGCTACAGAAGCCATAAATACCCTGTCTTTAATCAAATTATCTAATTATTAAGTCTGCTGACGCAAAGTCCTGTGATGTGCCCTGAAGGCTGCATGCAAACACCAGTGTGGTGCAAGGTAGCTCATGGCTGGCCCAACTACTCGAGAGATGAGCAGCAAAGTGACCATCCAGGTGGTGGATGAGTTCTGGGATCACTCTTCCTCACCTACAGTGCAGACATCCCATTATCTCTACCTCCTGCTGTTCATGTTTTACAACCCGCGTGGTAAAAAACTTCTTCCCTGTTTCTAATCTAAATCTACCTTCATCTAATTTAAAACTATTCTGCCTTGTTCACACCAGGCCCTGCAAAAAAGTCTGTCCCCATCTTCCTTACTGGCTCTCTTCAAGGACAGAAATGAAAGAAAGCCTTCTTTTCTAGAGATGGAATAATACCCAATATCTCAGCATTTCCTCATTGGAAAGGTGCTCGAGACCTTGGTGCATCTTGGTGGCCCACTTCTGAATGGCTCCAGCAGGTCAACATCCTTCCCACACATGATGATGGGAAGGAATACTTTGGTGGTCACTGTCTTAGGTCACTGTGTGTTCGAAACACACAGATGGACCCAATTTTAGAAATGAAGATTTTAATCATCCTTCTCCACTTCATTCCCTTGTGATTAATGAAAGGAGAGTCAGGCTTTCTCTTTGCCTCTGCCACAGCTCCAGACAAAAGACTTGGAAATTTCCATCCATCTGCACTTGGAAAGAGTGGAAACTGCCATTTTTGAAAGGGGTTAACAAAATCTCAAGCCGACAGTCCAGCAGAACATTGGAAGCTTTTGCCAAATCCTTGCAGGACGGCTGAAACACAAGCTGTCCCAGGGAAGCATTTTTACTGCATCTCTTCACGTCAAATGAAACACACCTCTGGCTAAGCTTGTGCTTCGGTATTTTTAATAAGAGAAGATATTCTACCCCTGCTGAGGAAATCAGGATCGTGCATTTTGGAACAGACTGCCAGCAAAAGGACGGGAGATATTAACGGAATGCTTTTCAGGACAGAGACGGGGAAAACTTCATCAGAGGGAGAATTTTGGCAAATGTGGGAAAGGGAACGGGAGTCAGTAACTTGGGTGGTAGAAATGGCAGTCTTAGCCTAGTAATTCCCATGGGATTAGATTGGAATGAAAAATTAGACCAACCTCTTTAACTGGGTCTGAGAGATGATTATTTTCTCCTGACTTGCTCATTTAGCTCCTGAAAGGATTCTTGTCACTTTACCCAAAAGTGATGTAGGGAGTGCTGGGAGAGCAGGAGCTGTGCCATGGGGTCTTGACAGCCAGAAAACCCTGAAAATCTTACATCAGCCATCTCTTACTTGTCGATCTCCTGAGATCTTCTGGGAACTTCAAGCAGGCTAATTGAACTGGCCTTATTCCCAAACCAAAATGGACTCCCTGAACAGATCTTGCATTAATTCTCCTATTTCTCTCCCAGACATGTCTCCTTTCCCTCGGTAAATTCCTGAACTGATCTTAAAAGATAGATCTGCAATTTGTAATGATTTTTTGAGCTCCCCCAGTTGTGTGATTTTGAAACAGAAATAGTCTGGTGTCAGTGAGACATTCAAGGGGATTGAAGAGCTACTGGGTCCAGACATGCTTCAGGTTCTGATTTTCCCAAGCCATTGTAGGAACCAGATAACCATCAGAACATGGAGGAGCACTGGCTGTGGCCCCATTGCTTTAGGGATTCCTCCTGCTACAGCCACACTGGCGTAGGCCCAGTGCCACTGGGTCCTTGGCCAGCTGAATGAGCTTTGCCATGAACAGTGCCTGTCAAATAAGCTGAAAACATTCCCAGTTATGTCAATCCCTTTGCAACAGATTTGAAGTATTTCCCTCTTTCTCTACAGTATTTGAACAAAATTGGAAAGATTGCAAAATTCCCTTTCAAATGCATTTTTCATGACTGTGTGAAAAACCCCACAGTTCCTGTGGTGTTCATAATTTTCCAGTAATGAGGGTACCCTTAAAGCCTGCCTGTCCCAAAGGAGCACGGTGATCGTCAGGCTCATTATTCAGAGAAAGACAATAGCAATATTAATGAGGCTCAGACATCTGTCAAATTAATCTGTAGTTCCAAGTTTAGGGATCAAAGGCAGGATTTAGATTTTCTAGCTGTGATTTCCCATTTCTGTCAAAATCTGCGTGGCTGTGAGTGGCTACAAAGAGATTAGTTTCTATTTTTCAGCTGTTTATACAACCATAATAACGAGGGACCTCAGAAAGCTGATATAGCAGGTCTTTAGAGATCATTGTCCTTTATCTTGCCAGTGAGGATTGGGAAACTGGGAGCCGCTCAAACAGCAGATGGTACAGCAAGATGAGGGAACTTGATTCCATGGACATTGCATGGACATGCACTAGTGTGTCGTCAAAAACTCACAGGTCTTCAAATTCAAGGGATATGCCATCTTCTTTCTTCCCCAGAAACAGGGAGTCTCTCTTGCCATGGCACCAGGGCTGTCACTCTGTCCCCTTGCCAGCACTCAGGTCATTCTAAGGGGATCAGAAGAGCCTGGGACTCATTGTACAGTGTTTGAGGCAAAATCAGAATGCTGAGGAGGAAACAAGACACACTGAAGTGTATTTTTGCCTCCCTCACTCTCCAAGGTCCTCTTTCCCATGTTTAATGTAAGCCTCGATGCTGAAGGAAGGGAGGCTGAAGTCATCTCCAAGGCCAGGGGTGGCTGCTGCAATGCACATTAGCACTGCCCAGGGTAGCCCGGGGCACTTGGAGCCGAGGCGAGGCTCCAGTGACCCCCAGCAGTTTTCTGCCAGCCTCCTGGTGCACAAGCTGCCTGTGCAGTAAAGGGATGTGTGAATCCTGTCCCACCTGAGAATTTAGGGGAGATGGTCTGTAAATGGGGGGCGTGCCTGGAGCAGGTCCCATGCTGTGCAGGGAGGATTTGTGGCTGCCCTTTGTTTGCTCTTTCCTGGGCAGGGTCAGGCAGGCACAGGGAGCAGCAGGGGCCGGGCATCCCCTCTGACAGGGAAAGTTCCTGGGGGTGGGTTGTGGGCAGAGTGCCTGGTGTTAGCAGTGCCCTCTTTTAGCCAGCACACACTGAGCTGAAGCTGTAATCCCTGTGGGCTTTGGAAAGCTCTCTCTTCTGCCTGGGTAAAAATAATGGGTAATCTTAAGCTCCACATATTTGGAAAAGATGATGCCTTGAGTCAAGGTGATTGGGGAAGATAAGAAACCAGTGAGCAGCTTCCAGCAGGGCAGCCACCTCGTTTACCACCACTGAAATGCTGCTTGTTTGAGCTTTGCATCCTTTCAGTCCATTCAATCTACTTATAGACCTGGTTTTATCTGTGAAGAACTTCTGTGAAATCGGTACAATTGTAGTACTGCTCCTAGTTCTGGAGTTCATACTTCTGGAAGACAAGATGGTCCTGCTGCTTCTCCTGGAATAGGAAAGCTGCTGTGATTGGTGAGGTTGGATAGAAATACTCTCAGAAGTTCAGGTCCTGCATCAAGTGATTGTGTGGGGTTACTGATGATCCTGGTAATGAGTATCTTATTCTGACTGGCATCACTTCAGTGGTGTGAGTTCAAAGTTCTCTGAGATCCCCCTTAATCTTTATGTGGAACAGCAGTAAGAGAGATGTCAGAAAAGGGTGCCTGCTGCTGCCATCCTCAGTTCAACACTGCTTGTCTAGGGAGGGGATGCCTGTCTTCCATTATTCATCAGCTCGTTTTATTGTCCTCTTGTGGGGTTTTCAGTCCTGTTGGAAAAGTGAAGGAATAATAAAAAGTTTTGCCTAGCACTCAAAATCCAGAGCTTGGCAGCCAAGAGCTCCAGAGCTCCAGTCCCTCACCTCACACCAAGGGCATTTCTGGTTAAACAAGTCACTCCGTTTCTTTGTGGAAGGATTTCCCCTTCTGTGCACACATCTTTTATGGATGTTGGAGGATCACAATCATTTAGAGAAGAAATAGCTGAGAGGGGGAAATGGCTTCCTAATGCTAAACTTGAATAAAACATTATTATTCTACACATTTTGTGCCATTAGTCCTATAAAATTCAAAAACAGATAAACTCTTCTTTCTCCTTATAAACCGATAAACTTTCTAAATTCTGCAGGGAATGGTGCAATAGTAGCCCCTTTCCTTGCTAAGCTGAACAAGCAAGTGCATCTGCCACAGCAGAGGCGAGTCCCAGCCCCGCCACCTCTACCTGAGGAGGGGCGGCGTGGCACTGCCTGGGGAGGCAGGCAGGGATGAGGAGGATGGCCCAGGGCTCTGCCTGGCTGCAGCACCTGGTGCAGAGGCACGGGCAGTGCTCTGTGCCCGGCTGCTGCCTGCAGCCCGCAGGAGCCAGCTGTGGCAGAGCACAGCATCCCAGAGGCCACAGAGCAGCTGGCAATCTGCCACTGCAATGAAGGGACGCTGGCTGAGCTGCTAACAGAGAGTTAGGGCCACCAAAGCCTTTCTCTTTGGTCACAGGATCGATATTCCTTGCTGGATAGACCCCCAAGACCAACTGCCAAACTATGCACCAAGGAAGTCAACAAGATCTTTGCAACAAGCCTGCAAGATACGGGGTTTGGTCCAACAAGGACTTTTCCCAGATGGGTTTGGACAGCTACCAGGGGAGGAAAAGAAGAAGAAAAAGAAGAGAAGGAGAAGAAGCAAAAGAAGAACAACAGCCACAACATGAGGAGAGGGCTGAAGGCTACTGCACTGCATTTACTTCCAGGCACTGGGAGTAATAACATGATGCTGCTAATGCTGCTCTGCCCACTGCACCATTTTCAAGTTGGTTCAGTAAGGCGCTACACAGGTGGGCCCTGGGCCAGCAGGACACTTCCACATGTGCTTGGCTTTAAGCATGTGAGTAAATCCTCCTGAGTGCTGGATGCTCTGCTGTCCTGAACTGGGGCCAAAGTGCTCCAAGCCTTGCCAGCTCCTGAGGTTAGTATCCAACCGGCCTCTCCTGGAAACACTGAATACAGCCCCACGTGCCAGTACGCAAATACTTGCACCAAGTACATCTATATCATCTTGCTTTCCTGCATTGACATGAATGGATCAGTTCAGGTGATTCTGTTTCAAGCTCCTTCTCCTTTATGCCTACATGTCATGACTTGGATCCAAGCCCTTTGTTTCACAGTGAAGAAGACAGGCATTCAAAATGAGCAGCCTGGAGGATTCTTACCCCTGGTAATAGCATTAACCCTGTAGCTGTAGCATATTGGCTTTTGCATGATCCCCATTGTGTTCTCTGGCTGGCACTTTCTCTGGTATGTTTTAGTTTTCAGCCCTCCACAAAGTCTCTCATCCAGCTAGAATAGCTTTTCTCATCCAACTGGAAGAGATGCCAAAGTGACTTAGAAAACACTGTTCAGATTCCATGGAACAAAGCAAACCACAGGAATGGTCTATTAGCATTCAAATTACAGAATCCTTGAAACACAGAAAGATAAACACGCCATCCATGTGAGTCCAGCTAGCCTAGTTCTGCTACATCCTTGTGAGAGCCCAAATTGATTCCCTACACAGAAACCTTTGGTTATGCACACCATCCAGCCTGCCACACTATTATTTATTCAGTGCACTTCCCTTCTCTCTATTCACTTCTCTTGTATCCCTAAGGATGCACAGCACATTCCAAGGAGACAAAGACATTCAAACCTCCACCCCCAGCCTACAAGGAGAAGACCCAGTATGTCTCTGTTTGCTGCCATCTACCAGAACAGGAGAGCCTTTCATTCATCCTCCAGGCTGGCACCACTGTGATTTCACCAGTTAACCAGCCCTGTCTTTTGTTTTAGAGAATTTTCAACTCTAACTAAAGAAGCTTTTATAAAGATGTTTAGTTTCTTGAGACCAAAGCCAAAATTCCATCTTTTAGTAGGTTTCAAGGAATGTCCAAAAGCCATTGACAACAGTCCAGTTGCTGATACTTCTGAGTGCCTTTTAAACATCACTGTGCCATGTTCATGCAGCTAAGATGTGATGAACCCACCCACTCCCTCTGTGTTCTCAAACTGGTGGTGTGCCCCCAGGTCTAAAACCAGTTTGAGGGATCTATCTCAACAGTATTTCTGTCCACAGGAACAAGATCTACCACCCTAATAAAACCTTTTTTTCTTCACTTCAGTCTGTACCTAATGGCTGAGGAAAACAGGGCACACAAGACAGAAGGGAACTTCCTGTCTTTCTTCAAAGTGGATAGCTTTTCAAACCAAGAAGTCACAACCCATCTTACTCTTTTTAATAATAACGTTTGAAAATTCTAATAATGATAATTCAATTTGAATAACTCCCTTTATTTTAATGATTATTATTCAGAACATCTTCCTGGAAGTTGAAATCCTTTTTCTGCACACAGTATTAATCCAAGTTTTACCACAGCCATAGGATTTGCACTTCATTTGTCACCTGAGGAGACTTATGTGGGTCAGGCACCCAAGACTTCCACCTTCTTTTATTGGTGAAAGTTTATGGATAGAATTTGGTCTTCTGACAAGAGAGACAGACAGTTAGTAGATGTCATATTGACTATGGTATATGGAACTTCTTTTTCAGACCAGACCCCACAGATGAATATCTTCACTGATGGCAATGTCACCACCTTACTCAACAGAATCTACTCATGTGCAGTGTGGGGTTAGGCAATCACAGAAACATGTGTGCACAAAGACATGTACGAACCACTTCTGTCCTGCTCCAGCAGGGCACAGCTTTCACCACATCTTACTGAAATGTAAAAATAAATGCAGGCAATTCTTAAATTCAAGCTCCTGCAGAACAGTGTTCAAAAATCTCTATGCTAGTAAGCTTTATTTTAATGCTGGAGGTGTATATTAAAATCATATGAATAGCAAACACTTCCTATGTTAGTGGCACCTTTGAAAGGGCAGCAGGCACTTCAGACAGGGCCACATGACTTCCAGGTTCCCCAGTTCTAGAAGATCAATTCAGTGAATAGGAAAACACTGCTTAGAAGCCAAGCTACATTCACAATATTAGCACCAGGCAGAATAGAAGAAAGTTGAGTATGCAGAGACATCAGGGGCAATGGAGCTACTCTTTACAGCACAGGTCCAATTCCAAAAGCAAATCCAGGCTTCTCCTTTGGAAGGTGAATCCTTTGAAAGTTTGCAAAGCCCCCATGGAGAGCAATCTTCAATGCTGGCTGGCCAAGCTACTCCACGCCTGTTGTTTCCCAAAAGCAATGAAGCCCTGAGCTCCTGCAGTGATACACACAGGACCTGTGTGTGTAGAGGGTGACCAGGAAAGAGAGGGAAGCTGTGCATGCATCATTTCTTTTTCAGTGTGCATCACCTCACTTCCAGCCCTCTGCTCTGTGCTTAGCAAACTGGGTGCCATGTACCCTTAAGTAAGACAGGTTCCCCTGAGAGACTGACCCAGCACAGGAATTGGTCAGGAACCTCAGATCTCCCTATCTAGGGACCCCTTTGCCTCTAACATTTTAAGTTCACAAAACTTGCTCCCTTTATACTTGAAAAGAGGGACTTTTTGTTTTTCTCTTATTGTCATAACACAAAGTCTCAGGATGCCTCTGTTGCCGTGAAGGTTGTTCACAATCAACAAGGTATCTTCAGAGGGATGATGGGACTCTTACTCCACTGCTGCACGGGCCTCTAGTGCTAAAGTGCTGGCACTGACACTTCAGAACACCAACATCTTGTCACAACAGACAGGGAAAGGCAGGAGGATTCACAGACCCTGGGCATTGCTGTGCTACATGCACATGGCTGAGTCATGCACGTGGTTACAGTAATTGGAACCCAAATACAAACACTTCTGGGGACTCATTAACATTCAGTTTGTGTCAGAGCACAAAGAGCTGTGATAGTCCCTTTGTGGCACCAAATTAGCCCCATTAATTAGTCCAGGAATCCACATTTCCTGGGTGCCATAAGTACTGCTTCTTGTGACAATTTATTCCCAGCAAAGGTTCACCCATTCCAATTGCTCAAGTGGTCACTTTCAGAAATCCAGCTGTTGCTTTCAACAGATACAGTACAACAAAACCACAAGTAAATAAAAGAAAAAAGACACCAGCTTTAGCACAGAACTGGGAGTTTACACTTTTAGAATTTGGAGAAGGAGCCAAAGGTCACAGAAATCAGTGACACTACTACGACTGTCTCCATGGGCTATGGAGCAGGCTCCTTAAGAAAAATTTTTACTCCAGATTCAGCCTTTTGGAGAGTTTGCTCAACTATTTCATGTGCACTCTAATTTAATGAACTGAAAGAGAGACTCATCCTGCTGAGATGCAACAACTCTCTTGGAGATGAGATTTGGCTCTTACATTGAGTTTTACTATAAAGAACATATGCATAAGGTAGCTTGGAAAATTTCAGATAAAGCTTTTAAAAATAATGGTTGTTGATCTTTTTACACACTTGCTATCTCAGATCTTAACTTGTTCCTCAGGCAGTTACAATTAGCATGCAGAATATTAGCCTGGTTTATTTACTTAAGATTTCTTCCAAGTTTCATGTAGAGCCAAGCCTATTGAAATCCATAAAAATAGCTACAACAATTTTACTGGGCTGTGCAACAGGTCTCATCTATTTCAAGAGTAAAAGTGCTCCATTCTTACAGTCAGAGCATTGGCAGAAGGAGGACAACACATCAGCCAAATAGCAGGAAGATCTACGGACACAGCCTGGGGTATGGCCACTAAATCTCAGCAGGAATTCCTGATTCCAGGAAGTTACAGCTGAGCTACTGCTGGAGCTTACAGCCTGTCAGCAGAGAAATTATCACTGTCATGGCACTAGAGCTATTATCTCAATGAGATTTTAAGGAGTGCAGCAGCTTACATGGTACAGGCTCAGTCACTACGCACACAGTCTTTGTTATTCCCTTCAAGGCTGCTGTAGAACAAACAAATTACATTTACATGTGACTTTACTGAGGAAAAAAAACCACACCTGAAAGTGCCTTTTAAGACTAAGAGTCATTGAGGGTCATATCATACCTATGTCAGCTGAGAGGGAAAGTTTTTCTTGATCCTCCTTCCCTGTTGTCCCTCTAAAGATGTAGCAGAAGCCCTTCCTCCATGAGAAAGTAGACTTCTCCATGGGATACAGCCATTACCAATGTTCCTGACGTGAGAAAACATCCAAGCAGGTTTTACATCTGGTTAGACAGCAAACAATGGCAGAGGCACAAAGCCAGAGGACGCCGGGCATCCCCTGCAGTGCTCTGGCCCAGAGAAACTGGCCACTTGCAGGCACAGCAAAGGCAGGAGCAGTTCACTTCCCACCATGTTCCCAGCCAGCCCAGGAGCTCTGCACGGGTGTCAGACAAGTTCTGCAGTGTCCACATTTCAACACACAGGAAAACTTAATTTTTTTTCTCAGGCTTGGTCTTGGAGACGGGTTTCCACTTTTCACTACTCTTCGTCACAACAAGGGCATGTTTATTCATCTGCCTGATTTTTTCACCCATCCTACACCAAAAATCAAAGGTATCTACACATCCTCCAGTGCAGCACTGGGGCCCACAGCTAAAGCCTGTTCTTCTCTCGTTGTCTCAGCCCTGCAGGAGAACTGAGTCCATGGCATTTTCCTCTAGCAAGGCTGTTTGTGTTGTACTTCTGGATTTCTTGGTGCGTCGAAAAAGCCCTTGAAGCCAAGCCCTGCACAACATGAGGACCCATGGAGTGATGTGAGTGAGTAATGACAGGTCCCTCAAGGGCCCTGGGATGTCTCATACCGGCTAGGCACAAATCGCTCCAAAGAGAAACTGGAAGAGAGCCTGGGACTGGCAGCACAGGATCCAGAAATGTCTCTGAAGTACTCAGGAAGGCTTTGCTGTGACACAGCTCTCCCTGCACTGAAACATGCCCAGAGAATCTCTGTAAGCCTGATCATCCACTTCCCCCACGGCTGTAAAATACACCGAGACAAATGACATCCTCTGCACTTGGTCTGTGCTGATAGAGAAAGAACCCTTCTCCAGAATTCTTCTTTTATTACTATGAAAATACCACCCCAAGTAATCATATTCCTGCTTTTTCTGTCTTGGAGTGTGGAATCCTCCTGCTGGCAGAAGCATTTTTCCCAACATCACTAAATACATATGGAAAATGGACTGAAATAGCAGAGCTTCTCAAAGCAATTGGAGGCCAGGGGTGATGGGCAGCGTCAGAGGGACGAACATTCCTGGGCCCAGCAAGGAGAGCTCAGTGGGGCAGAGAGACAAGGCTGTTGGGTTTTGTTGCTTCAAGAGGCCACTTCCAGCGCAGCCCAAATGAAGAATGAGCCTGAAGTGATCGCCCATGAGAAGTGAAGTGGCACTGCAAGGTAGCCAAGGGTGGAGAGGCAGCCGCAGCACGGAGCACACACGCGGCCTTGGGCTGAGCCCCTCCGATGGTGCGGGGCTGTTTCAAAGGGCCAGCCCTGCGCCAGCACACAGCTCCTGCTTTGCTGTCCGCAGCAAAAACACAGCTCTGCCTGACAGTTCACTCCCTGGAGGAGAGGGAATCGCGGGCTCTAAGGAAACTTTGAGTGTACACTGAACAGACCTCCCCGGGCCCTTGGGGAAAGGAATTCTGCCAGCTCCCAGCATGTGGGATCAGCAGCCGGCTTCAAGCAGGTCCAGCTCAGACTCATTCCTGACTAACCACATGGTCTCAGCCGCTTCCAAGGGCTGGCAGAGACCGAACTGGAGACGGCAGACCATGCCAGTGTCTGTGGCCCAGACCCCAGCTGGGCTCAGCTCCATTTGGAGGTGACCTCCACCTCTGATGGCACTGACCCTGGCACCTCTCACTGCTTGCAGGACCCGAAGTCTTTAAACTTCTCCTGGAAAGAAAGCGTCTGATCTAATGAACTCGAATTTTTCTCATGCGAAGGAGCACCCTAGAATAAAAGAAGCTCTGACCTCCACAGACGGAAAGCTTTTCATTCCAGGTTGTCTCTCCTCCCATTAAATGCTCTCAGCGCGGTGCTTTTGTCGGCCCTTGTCCTGCTCGGCCGCACGGGGGGAATCGCTGCTCCCTCCGTGTGTCCCTGGCCCCGCAGGAGCCGCCCCAGGCTCCGAGCCCCGCAGCGCCGCGGGAGCCGCTTCCAGCGGCCGGGATGGCGCGGGCAGCGCTGCCTGTGGAGCAAGGCTGCTCTCTGCTGGGGAGCCGGGAATGGGCCCCGCTGCTGGGGAAAGAGCGGCGTGCCTGCGCCGCCGGGAGCCCCGGGTGTCCCCGCCGCGGGCAGGAATGCTCCTGCCTGAGCGCACCGGACACAGCACTGATGCAAACACACGGGCACGGACAATCCCCTTCCAGCCGCTGCAGGAAGAGAGCAACATCAGGCTTCACCATGTCGAAATCGTCACGCTTTAACGAGCTCCGGTGTATTGCTGGTTTGGCTCTCTTCCATCTACACACACGGGAGACAAACGCTGCGAGCCTCCTTGCCTGCCCTGTGGGCCTTGTTCACTCGTCCTCAGAGCCTCTGTCCCATCTTGGCTTCCAGAAAAAGCAGGACCAAATCTCCGACTTCCTCCCCGCTGGATTTCTGCTCCATTGAGCCCACCTCCTCCAACAGCCCCCACTACCTATTTGGGTTTCAATGTTTTAGCCCCTCAGTAGTGTCCTGAAGCGAGATAGGAGTCCCCTGAAGTTTCTCACTGTGCTGATCATCAGCCCTGAGCCCCAGGAGCGCTTTCAGTGGGATCAACCCCACAGGTACAGCTGGGTCAGTTCACTGAATTACATCTTGTTGCCCTTTCAAGTACTTCAGGCCTTTCATGATTTCTACACATCGCAGAAAAGCTCTTCAGTTCACCCCTAATTGCTGAGTTAAGGAGATACCCCAGGGATTTAGGTGTTTCTCATTTTTCTCAACCATTCCCTGGGTAGATATCACACATGCCAAGTTCATGAGAAGATAAGATTTCCGTGTTGTCATGGAAAGTGTCTTGGGACTCTTGGTCTTACCTCACCGCTGCTGTTGCTGCACAGGGAACCTGCCTGTAGCCAGTCCCTGTGCACTGAGGGGCTTTTCAAACCCCCACTTCCCTCTGTCTGGTTCCCTTTCCCTGGCCAGAAACTCAATTTGCCACTCTATTCTATAAGTCAAGATGTCATTCCTTAAACCCCCTGCTCCACGCACCTGACAGGTGTCCCCTGCAGAGAAAGAGTCCAAGAATTTTCTGGTAATGGTTGATGTCAAAGGAAGAGCGGTGACAAATTTAACACTTGTGCCTAGAGTCAGAAGAGACTTGTGCTAAGACACGTGAACTACTGGGAAGAACATCTAATATGGGGGGAAATTACAGTTTTAAGTGAGACAAAAACCAGCTGTTTACTCAGTCAGATCTTCTTCAGTATGTGAAAAGCTCCCTTGAAGTCCTTGTGATGTTTGGATTTTTGCTAAAATGCATACAAAAAGCATGCAAGCTGCTTCCAGGGCTTTCTGTACAGGTGCACTGGCAGCTGTTCAGCCCTGAGAGTGGGCACTGTTAGAATTAATGATGTCAAATGAGAAGAAGCATAGACACAGGCATGCCCCTGAGCCAAGAAAGCATTGACCCACCCCCTCAGCACCGCTGCATGTGCAGAGCTTGGCTCACATGCTTTGCTGTGCCTGCTGCTCTGTCCCCAGTGGAGCTGCAAACATCATGGATAATTGACAAAAAGATCCACACTGTTGCATTTTAACAGGGAATGAAATCAGGGGTTATTTGCTTTTCCTACTTAAAAAAAAACACCAAAAACAAAACCTAACAACAACAACAAAAAACCTAAATTCCCATTTCCAAGCTGTTCCTGGAAACAGTAGCAGGTTCTGAGGTTTTAAAGAAAAAAAAGATGGAACAAAAAAACTGTTTTGTTAACATGAGTAATGTTTTTTGGCATTTGTAATGAAGTCGTTACTGGTTGCTTCTCCATCTAGAAAAGAGTAATTCCCACTGAAGAAGTGCAGGGACCAGCATTTCAACAATAATCAACTCATCTACATCATTATCACTCTTGCTTTTCTGCTCACCTCCAAACTCCCCTCGTTCACCTTTCTTTAGCACACACATAAGAGGTGCTGAACTCTTATTCTTCAGCTGATGTAAAACACATTGGTGTTTTACCAGCAGAGAAACTTCTTTGGGGCAGCAGAAGGGAGGGAGAGGGCAGAGAGGGAGACCCATTCCTTTGCAAGTGTCCGGAAAATCCACAAACTCCAGAGGTTTATGTCCAAAAAGGAGACAGAGGAGCCCTGCAACTTTATTCAAATAAAGGGAGAGAGTCCACTGGGGCACACACCTGTGGGCTTTTCTCTCTCGGTTTTGGAGGACACTGGCTCCTTTCAGCCTAAACTCCTGGCCACATGTTGCCCTCTTCCTTTCCCCACTGGCTGAGGTACAGGGAAGGTACAGCCTTCCAGAACCACCTACCACATATTCCCCCTTTTACCCCAAAGTTCAGAAACTCAGGCTTGTGCAGCCTGTTTCAGGAGCCAAGCTGTCTGGGCCCTTCAACAAACCTGCTGCCCAGAGTCAGTTGGGACATTAAGCCCCATTTCAAAGATGTTAATATCCATACCTTCACCCATCAAATTGTTTGTAAGGACATGAGCTTTCCTCTCCCAGCGCTGCCTGCTGGCTGTGTGTGGACTCCTAGCCCTGTCACCCAGCCTCGATGGTGGTCCCAACAGCCTCACAGATAACCTCACTGGTACAAACTCTGCCCTGCTTTCCCTGGAGAAGGACTATCGAGACATTGTTCAAACGAAAGTCCTTTGCTTGAGCATTCAAGTTTAAAAACTGTTTTTGAAGGATTTCACCTAAGTGATTCAGCCAAGACTAACAAGCCTGTGGCATAAGGAAGGCTGGAGTTTCTGATTCCCAGCCCCTCATGTCTATTTTTAGCTCTAAAATCAGATAAACAATAAAAACCAAAACCAACTAGGCAAGCAACAGAGAACCTGCTAAAAAATAGAAGTTGTGTACCTTGGGCTTTCTTCAGCAGGTAGCTACTATTAAGTAATAATAGCAACAACAGGAAAAAATAAAATTAAAGAGATGGAGAGAATAAATGAGCAATTGACGGTTTTCACAGTCTTGTCATCTGGGTGGTGAAGAAAACTTTACACTTTCACATCACACTCCCAAAGGGTGACTCAACCCAAAGGCAGGCGCTGGGGTCTCTTTTCAAATCTCTCTCATACCTTGCTGTATACTAGTTTTCATGAAGCAGAAAGGATACCACCCTTCTTGTTCTCTTGAAGTTTATTTTAACCCATTCAGCAGCATGATGGAAGTTTTTGAATTTCCAGTAAATTACAGTAATGGCAGAACAAAATATTTTGAGTTACAGCAATCTGAAGACTTGACATTTTAATTCTGCATTTTAGACAGCAACTAACAAGCCTTGGGAAACGTTGCCCTTGTTAATTATCCATCTTTGGATAATAAAGAACCAGCTTTCAGCAGTTCAAAAATAAGAAAGGACATAAAAAATTACATTTTTATTATCAAACTTGCACACAGGCAAGGAAAGCATAATACTGGGCAACAAACTAGCCCAAAGCAAGAATAAAACTATTATTATTATAACATGAATAAACAAGTGTTTTCAAAATTTCAAGAGAAAATATGCTTTTCCATAAATATCTGATTAGGTGAATCTATTGTAGCATTAAAATAATATTCATCACATTGTCAAAAAATGTCTCATAATACAAATATATCAGGAAGCTTAATTTTGGTGTTCTTCAAATTTTCCGAGCGAGTGAATCTTGAGAATGAATGACAGAGTAAATCTTTTGATATTATTTATATCTTATTTGTATCTATTTTATAGTTTAGTATTGCCCAAAGTGCCTTGGGCATCATAAGAACACAGCAGGATACAAACATTTATTTTAAGCTGTTTTGATTTCAAGACTTTACAGAGTGCCCTGAAATGGCTGGTTACCTTTTTTCATTGCAAAATAATATTAACACCTGTAAAGAGGCTAGACCAGAGCTCTAATGAATCACTGGACAACAGCATGAATTTCTCTATAGAAAAAACCTCAGAGACATATTTTTATGGCTTAGAGGACAATCTGAAGTAGCCCAGATGCATCATTTTTGTATAGTCTAATCTTTGAGACTTGACCTAAAAACTCCTTTAGAGGCAAAGTTATTTTAAATAATTTGACTTTTAAGTTATGTCCACAAACTATAACTTTGTCACAAGCAGTGCCAAAGTGAAAAGTAGTACTGCTAGCATTCTCATTGCTAAATATTTTGTAAAATGTCACAACCCCTCATTTTAACACCAGCACTTGAGTCTATCTATTAAAATGAAACTGTAAAGTGAAAAATAAATGACCACAAGCTTTGAAGTGATTGGTTAATTAATTTGGGAAATTTGGGGATTTGGATACATTTGGGAATTAGGATAGTAGACATAGAGCAACGTTTTTCAAAATTTGAAGTGTTTTGAAAAAAGGTAAATTTTTAGCTGCTAAAATTACATGTATAGATATTATGAAAACAAAACTTCAGATATTGTCCACTTTTAAGGAATGAGCAATTGAATCTTACAGAAACGAGAATGCTAGATGTGTATCAAGGTTAGATACAAAGGATTCCTTAACACATTTTTAGGTTTTGTTTTGTTTTAAATCCTAAATCGCCTGCTTTGGGATTCTTTTTCATCAGAACACTTTTTCTGTAAAGTACTGGCAGAGGATCCAAGCTTCAGGGAGCTGTCATTGCCATCCAGGTCTGTAAGGCTCTTTCCCATTTGAAAGAAAAGTACTGCATTTGAAGAAAATTATTATGAGCAATAGCGAGAAATTTGCTGTCCCTGATCAAAGCTGTTTCTCGAGGCCAGGCATGGTTTGCTGACCTACTTTGGTCAAGGATTTATGCAGCCTACAGGCTGGGATGAGACTCTGAGACTGCTGGGAGAGCGCAGCAATGTGCAACTGATGACGGGATGATGATTAATTTGATTGTCACCAGCACAGCTCTGAACATGAGACTTGTTCAGGAGGCACATAAAAGGAAACCCAGTGCAGTTTCTTGGGTTCTGCTGCTAAGGGAGCAAGGGATGCAGAAAAACAAACCCCAGCACTGCTTAAGGCTTTGGCCAGCCAAAGACCAGCTCAGCCTCTCCAGCACAGCAGTGTTTGTGCTGGCCTGCTGCCCCAGGTGGGGATGACGTGGTGCAGCCAGCCTGGGGACAATCACCAGCATGTGGCTGCTGCCTTGGTGAAGCTGCCATACCTCACTGAGAGGAACAAAAAGACAGTGGTATCAACAGAGGGAGGATGCCATGGATGTGTCCTTCTGCCTCACCAGTCAACCAGCTCTTATTCCAGGCCACTCTGACTATTTACACAGGCAGGCAGCATGGAGGTGCATTGCAGAGCTGCGTGACAGACCCAGCAGGCTGCAGAGTGGGGGGTTCCAGATTATGAAGAGCTACACTCTGCATACATCAGCCAGGCCCCATGACCTAGGTGAGAAAACCCATGGATCAGCCACTGTGAGGAATTTATTTTTGGGGTAAAAACTCTACTGGAAGTAATTTCCCTTACTATCTACAGGGGCATGCAGGTGAAATTGTCACAGGATTGCAACGACAGAACACCAGATACTGCTTGCATTTGCAATGTTTAATATGGGTATTTGTGATACTGATTCCTTATGTTGCTCCTTTTATCATAATTTCAAGCCACTCCAAAGAGACCCTGAAATGTCGCCAAGTCATCTAACCAACTAATTTACCAGAAATGATTACTCTTGTTCTGCACACCACTGCACAAACGGAAATGTAATGGAGACACTTTCCCACCATTTTGTGCCTTCCAACTTTGTAACACAAAATTTGAAGGAGCTTGCTGCTGTTGGCTGGGTTAAGAGTTTATTTTCTTCAGAGTAGCTCAGATGTGGTTGTGTTTTTGTGGATTTTTGGCTGGAAACAGTGTTAGTACTGCAGGGATATTTTCATTATTGCTGAGCGGGGCTTAGACAGAATCAAGGCCATCTCTGCCTCTCACCATCCCACCAGCAAGTGGACTGAGGGCTCACAAGAAGCTGGGTGGGGACACACCAGGGACAGCTGACCCCCACTGACCTATGGGACATTCCATACCTGCATATAAAGCTCAGCATATAAAGCTGGGAAAAGAAGAACAAAGGGAAGGACTTTCAGAGTGATGGTGTTTGTCTTCCCAAGTCAATGTTACTCATGCCAGAGCCGTGCTTTCCTGGGGATTGCTGAATGCCTGCCTGCCCATGGGAAGTGGTGAATGAATTCCTTATTTGCTTTGGTTGTGTGTGAAGCTTTTGCTTTATCTCAATCCACAAGTTATCTCACTTTTCCAGTTTTCTCTCCCATCCCCCCAGGGAGGAGTGAGAGAGTGGCTGCATGAGCCTTAGTTGCTGGTTGGGCTAAACCAGGTCAAGTAGGTGTCATGCAGGAGCCAAGATGAGGTTTCAATATCCTCATGGATAATGAAGACTCAAACTGTGCCAGTACAAATCTCAAGATGACACAGTCATACATGCAGTAAATGCTCCTCCTGGAGAACGATCAGACAACACTGTCCCTGTTTCACCTGAAGCTGAGAAAGACAGCTGAGTAGTGAAATGTTCAAGATAAAATCTCCAGCAGGGCCTACTTGGAATGCTCAGGTTCGAGCCTAGCCCTTTGGAAAAACAGAGTCTGTGGCAGAGGTTTTTTATGCCAGAATTATAAAGAATTATATATTCTTGCAACAAACATGGAAGAAATATTTCTGCTGCAGATTATTTCAACCAACAAGAAAAAAAAAAAAAAAGAAGTTTGTTTTAATGAAAATACTTGAAAGGAGCAAGCATGAAATCTATTCTAATCTACACCAATTTGTTAAAGATTTGGATTCATTTCAAGTGTATGAACATATATGTTCCTACTACCAGTTATCTTTTTTCTTGTACCTCTGAATGAGAATTGTCTGTGATTGTTTGCAGGCAAGGAGAGGTAGACTGTTTATTCACTGGCTCCAGTGAGAATTTGGCTTCCTCTTGAAATTCAAGGAGAAAAATATAATGCTGCTTTTGAGAAAATATTATTATAAATCAAAACTTATTTTTCAAGCAGTGATCTTAAGGGTTCTTTTCACTGGAAATCTTGGGTTTCTCAAGAAGCAATGCTTACACAAGCAATGATGTCTTAATCAAAGGCTCTTTAACAGTGCTGTGTAAATTCTCCAACTATTATTCATCCTATTAAAATAATTTGGAATTTATAAAACCTCCGTCTCTCCTGGCTGGTTGTTTCCTTCTTAGAAATTAATTCCCTGCCAAAAACGGTTTGTTTCTATCTGATGATCTGAAGCAGTTCCTTGTAAAACCAAAAGAAATTATTTATTTATTTATATATTAAGTTAACTCACAATTTGAAAGAGAAAAAAGAAACAGGCAGCTGATTTCATGTAAGACTTCAAATATGAAGTACATTGTTTTAATAACCAAATACTTGGAGTTTGATCAAGTTGATATTATTTATACATTATGATCTATCTTCTAATTTTAGAGAAAGTCTATTGATTTCTCAAAAGCATGTGAGGCTCCTACAAACAAACCATGTAGTAGGAGTCCTTCCAAGGCTTCCTCACAGCAATATCCTTTGAGGAATGCAAACCTAGCTGTAGGTAAGGTAAATATTCACAGCTCTAGGTTACAGTCAGACTCCAGATATATATAACCATAAACATGATATTAGATGTAAGCCTGAAGGTGTTACCTCCCTGATTTTGTTCATTTATGTGTGTGGTTTTATGTTTGCACACTGCCAAGTAAAGTTTGATAGTGACACAGTGTGGACTCTCCAAAGTCTGAATACCTCCCTAACTGCAATGAAGTCTTGCATTTTCCAGCAGTCTGGTAGCCCCCACAAAACTGTTATTAAATACAACTCGCTTCTAATTAACTGTCATTCTGAATCACAACCTCAGCTTTTATGGAGATGAAGACATCCTGCAGACAAGACTGAGATTCAGCCAACACAAAAAGTGGGCAACAAAGGTGAAGTGTGGAATTTAGTATTTCACATTACTGCCATCTCCTGTAACATAGGAATCAAAGACCAGAAACAAAATTCTGTGAGTGGACAGATAATTCTAGAGTACCAATAAGGTGCTGTGACCCAAACTAATCACTTGCACAGTGATTCATTAGTTATATCATAAATCTAAAGTACATGGCATAACTAAACCAAAGATTAGGTTCTATCCCTACACTGTTTTTCAGATTAATATCTGGTTTCCTTTTTGCAGGTTCTGTAATCTACTCTTACACTACTCCTGTTAATTGTTTTTACAACTCAGGTATTGTCTCAGTCTGCATAGAAAGACATAAACTAAGGGAGCACCAACAGAAATTTTGAATGACAGCAGGATATTTATATATCCTGGTAACACCCAAAAGGACTTTTAAGGTGCATGGGCTCATTACACTGGACATTAGGCAAATAAAAATGAGACAAGTTATTTCCTTAAAGCTTTGCAGTCTCAGACATCTGAGGGTTGGAATGACCTGATAAGCCAACTCCCATTTCTCTTCAGTCTAAAACAATTTGTCAGTTGTCTACTTCTTGCTCTATTTTCTAGAGATTAGAATCACAGAGAAATGGAGCGGATACTTAATTAAGGTATTTCCTTTTAACATCATTTTCTCTTCCTAACCTCTTTCTACATCTGTCTTCACTGCATAATAATCCTCATTCTCCTATGTGTTTTCTCCTTTCTGGCACACAAAGCCCAGTTTTATCCAGGCTTCATTCTGTGGTATCTTTCTAATTCTTTTCTCAGTCTCAGTTAATGAGAGTTTCTCTGCACTTCAAAGAATGATCTCGTTCATGAGCTGAGTCCTATCTTCAGCTGTAAGTATTTTAATAGTGACCAGATCGTGAGCCGTACACAGAAGGTCCCACAATAGGAGTGACATATTTCTGCTGTCTGGAAATACTTCTATGTTTGAAAACCCCAGAGTTACAGCAAAACTTGTCAGAGCAGGTAAAATGAAATAGCTCCTATCATGATAAACTTAAGTTATGTGTTTGATTGTCTTTGAAACAAGGGTTGAGTCATTTAGCTCAGCCTCAAAAGATTTCCTGCAATACTGGAAAACCGTAGCTCTATGGAAAGTTTACAGAGTTGTTATTTTCTTCGTCTTGTTCTAAATACATCGCAAAACAAAAATACTCCCCAAATTCTCCTCCTTCAGCCTGTTTTCCACAAAGCCAATTCACCCAAAGCATTTAAATTGCTGTCAAGAGGAAGCAATGATGATGTACTGCAAAACACCCAGGGACTATAACCAGGTAAGAGCTTCTTTTAGTGGGCAGACACAACTGAGAAACTGTAGTAGCAGCCCGTAATAATTGTCACTTCTGATCACCATGGGAACCAAACAGAGGTCTACTTTGCAGAAAACAGATCAGCAGTGACTCACCGACTGCTTGGGAAGTATGATTATTGAGAATTGCTAGACTTGTGTGGGTGACAGGGAATAGTGATGCCATTTCAGCCATAGTTCCATACAGCAGAGTCTCCTCTGCCAGACATGCAGGATGAAAACAAGTAAATTAGTACTTTGTGTTCATTAGAGACAAATTTCACCTTTATGATTTTTTGCAGCTTCAGCCTAATGTGGACTCTGTGCTAGAAAAGGATTTCAATTCTAGTGAATGAAGTTCTAACTGAGCTTACACTGGCTTTTACCAGGTCTTCTGCAACTCTCTTAAGTGACAAGATTCAACCCTTGAACAACACAGAGGTTTAGAGTTGTGTGGCATATAAAAGACAGGCAGTATTTCTGTCTGGACTACCCAGAAACTGAGAAGTTGGGCCCTTGCAACAAAACTCCAGCTCCTGCATTAAGAAGAAAGCAAAATAAATGCACTGTCTCATTGGAATAATTCAAAAGAGAAGCTGTCTGGGTGAAATAGTTTGTATGAGACCAAAATTTGCAATACAAGATATTTTGAGTATTTTTCAGCTGGTCACAAAATGTAGTTTCAATCTTATGCTTTCCTACTCCAGAAATTTTCAAGATTCATGAATTCAAGCATACTACTTCTGGGCTGCCTAAAAATCTCAGATCAGAGATGTTGAGATTATAAAGCCCAAATCCACTCTTTGCTGAATTATTTTCACTGGCTCCTCAGCTCTGGCTGAAGAAACAGTAACCACTGCAAGGAAAATGGCATTACAGCCCCAACATTTAAATGTTTATTTTTCACAAATGGTAATTCAAGATGTTTTGACAAAACCAAAGTATATTCCTTAATAATAACTCTGTCATTCAATGGCTCCTTGTGTTCTGTTCTCAGTTCTTCCATTGAACCATCATTTGAGTGCCTAAATATTCTCCAAGGATGCCGTCACATGCACAGCTGGCAGCTGGCATATAGGGTTTCTTTTCTGTTCCTCCTCCTGACAGAAATATCCATAGATTGTAAGTTTTGAAAGAGCAGATACACTCATTTCTCCATGAAATGACGTGTGCTTTTATTAACAAAGGCTGCTCATCACAGAGGAATTTTCATGAGCAGAAAATCAGTTCCCTAAGTAGAATTTGGCCAGGACAGAATACAGCGTCCTGTCACACAGTTTCTAGATTCGTGGATCCTTGGGAAAACAAAGGACAAGTGTCTGCAAATTGAAGACAAGGGCATGACCCTAGCTTTTTAGTTTGATGGATACAGGCTAATGTAGCATAAATGAATGTATGTCTATTTTAGAGGTTCCAGTCTGTGATGCTGAGCATTTGTCAGTTGGTCAGTAAACTTTTGAGAATAAACGATGCAGAGGAACAAAAATATTAAGAAACCACTGTACCTCCTACACATTCAGAGGATGAAACATTAAAAGACCAATTCTGCAAAGTGCTCCAAGCTTCTCTGTAGCTCTGCACAGGAAAAACAAGCAATGATGTAAACCAAGGAAAGTACCCTTTACAACTGTCCCACCACCAGCTGCGAGGAGCTGTTCATCAGCAATCACCTCCTTGCTCCCTCACCCACACACGGGGCTTCAGATGTCAGTAGCAGAATAAGTGATGTTCGAGTTTAGCCCTGTCCACCTTTTTGATGATTCTTCCCAGCAACTGAAGGATAGGAGTGGATAAACAACCAGGTTGATTACTGGCATCTGCTGTTGGCTTTTTGAGAACAAGCTGAATGCTGATGTATCCTAGGATGACTGGTGCTTTTTCTGCTTTGGGAAAGACAATTGTGATCAGGTCAGGCATAGGCCTAATTGTTTTGTACTAAATAAACTTGTGCTATGCAAACCATTTTGGCCATTAGTGGAACATGTGAAGTGGAAACTATACCCTCATGCTATGGTAAGCAGGTAGGAGAGAAGCCTGCATGTTTATCACCCAGTGCTACTTGAGTCCTCACCAGACTGGCTTACAAGAACAAGACTCTGCAAATATAATCTACAGACTTTCATTCATACTGAGAGATATTTTAACACCACATCTTAAATCTTCAAACTTATTTCATCTTGGTTTGAGGTCGATGGTCAAGAATGAGATGCATGTATGTCTTCAGGAGCTGGAAGCCTGAAATCGTTGATAACCCAAGTAGCAGATTTCTAGAGAATAGCAATAAATAACGTCACAAATTATTAAAAGAGGACAACCAAGAAATATTTTTAAATATTTTTTTTTTTTGCAAGCCTCACATCAAAC
Source organism: Chamaea fasciata (assembly GCF_029207755.1). Taxonomy (NCBI): domain Eukaryota; kingdom Metazoa; phylum Chordata; class Aves; order Passeriformes; family Sylviidae; genus Chamaea; species Chamaea fasciata. The sequence continues at coordinate 61,113,036 of NW_027094090.1, read as the reverse complement.
TACCACTATTTAAAAGTGAAAGCTGCAAGTTACTGGAAATCATAGTCATTAGTAGTTCATTGGTACTAACAGCTATCAGTGAAAAGGGCAGGAATTTCACGGTTCATGGCGACTTATTTCTTCATGTCCAAATTTCCTGGTTTGGGTTTTTTTCTTTTAATTTTAAAAATGGTCATTAATGTACAGCAATATATTAACATGATGCAGATTGGAGTTTTTTTGTTGATTATTTGATTATTTAAGGTGTATAGCACTTCAAGTCCCATTAAAAAGAGTTTGACTAAAGAATTATGCAAAAGGCTTTAATAATTTAAATACTCATTCAGCCATCTGTAAATGTACAATCTGTTTTATGTTCTATGTGAAACTTACAATTGATATTAACTTAACGAATTTTAAAACCTCAACAATTTGCTAAAGTAGTAATAACACTCATTCTGTTTCAATTTGCCATACTGGAGATGCTTACAGATGAGACAGGGATACAAAACTCAGTGATCAAAAATCCTCCACAGGTCAGGAGGATGCAGCACTGGAGTTTAGTCCCACTATCTCTGAAAATAGTATCATTTCCTCCTTATGCAAGGACATATTATTATTATTACGTGGAACAGAACACAAAATAGCTTAGTTTGTTAGTATTTTTTATACATAATGCTTTATAAAAGAGATATAGCTAAAGAAAAATATAAACAGACGTAAATAATACAGTGAAGTATATCGTTCTTATTTCAATCAATTTCCTCGCACAGTATCTTTTTACAAGGTGAAAATTAAATACTAATATTTGTCTCATGGTATAAAAGGGACAGTAATAATTATAAACAACCTTACAGTCTTATGCTTGTTTCATCCTATTCTTAAGATTTCACAGCAAAAATATTAAAATTTGCAATATTCCCCAAAAGATGCAAACTTGTCAAATATATTACTCTGAAGAATAGTAACAATTAATTTACAGGAACCTACCATAGAAACTATTGAATGGACAGTAGTGATGGTTTTCTATATAAAATCTATCAAAAATTGTTGGAGAAAATATATGATGCGTAGCTGATAGCTGATGGAATCTGCAATATGGCCACAGAGAAATAAGTTGCAGATCATCAAAGTTAGCTCTTGTGCAGAAACATCCACCATGAGTTCACTAGTTTCATCTTTCACTGGAGAACAGCAGGAGGTTCCCATAATGCAACTATCATAGGAAACTGATTCAACGCTGTACTTTAAGCTTTACCCGTAGTTGGAACTTGGAACAGTTTGGATTTTTTGGTGCTCTGATCTCTCTTGCTCTCTGGAAGGCTGTGTAAGTATCAAAATCTTCAGCACAACGACAGCTGTCTCCAAAGCACTGGCAACTGGTCTTAGTAGACTGTAAAAAAAAAAAAAAAAAAAAAAAAAAAAGGAACAGATTTAATAGACTGGGAAGGCAATAGTGGAAAAGCAATATAGGAAGATTTTGTACATAAACCAGAGAGCTAGGTCGTCACTAGAAGCTGAGAGGTTTGTAGTCCATGAACTGCAAACACATGCACATATACTTGTGGAGCTCAGAGGACCCTTTACAGATTTGGAGCTGCTCATCTGTGGAAGACTTGAGTCAGCAGCTAAGCTCTGATCTTGCATGAATGAAGGCAAAGCACACTTTTATAAATAGCAAAAAAATGTCAAGTGGTTGGTTCTATCCAGCCTCAGGCATACAACTAAGGCACCTAGACAAGGACCTAAGTAACTCAGACTCTGTTCATAAACCACAGATGGAAAGCTGCAACCCCAAGATGGTGCTTGAGCCTTGGTCTGGTCAAGGCTGCTGGTGTTTCTAGCTTGGACATCTCAGTCAAGTTACTGAAATTAGCTGTGAAGACCACCTGAAGTCGTTCCTGTTTAAGACTGCTCCTAGAAAAGTTCTGGAGCTTTAACCACTCATATAATACAGACACTTATTATACGTGTTCTGTTCTACAAGGCTTGCATCCAGCACCAGGACCAGTCAAAACTGTTTCTGGCTCTTCACCTAAATTAGGAAAGGGCTCTGCTTCTTATGGAAATTGTTGGCAGCTCAATAATTTTCAGTTCCCCACTGGATAAGTATCAAAACAGTTCCCTATCAAAATTTGTCAATGTTTATTTAGTTCAAGTACTGGATGGAAACTTCATTTGTTTTTATTTATTCTGCAGACATGAACTTCTAAAGGAATTTTTTTTAACTTAGTTAGTCAAAACTCTTCATTCAGGAATAGAGCCTATAAATCTTCAATGTCCTATTTTAGCTGGTGGAAAATGAAGCCCCCACAGACACTCTCACAGCAAGGGGAAAGCTCCCATACATTACTTAGTGGGTGACACACCTCAAGGTCCTTCCAAAAAAGGAGATTTTTTCTAACTGCAATATCCTCATTCCTGGAAAAATCTTTTTCTCTGCAGTTGCTGACCTAAGCACTGCTGATGTACCTCATCTCTCATGGGAGGCCTGAGTACCACTAAGGACACTTGATTTTTATTTGCTCCCAAATGAAGTAATACAGAGTTTCCTTGCTTCTCAATTTCCACCAAGAAGATGACTTTACTACTGTCTAATTTATATCTGCACCCACTGAGAACTGATCTCTGGTCCAGCCTTTAGAAGTTATGATGCAGCTGGAGATGTAACTTGGTGGCTCCCAAACCAACTTAGAGCATCACAGGGAGCATTGCTACCTTGTTCTGTTCAAGAAATACACGCCAAGCACATGACATTAATCAAAACATACTGTACCTTGGGCTGTTTGCATCTTGATGTCTTTATTTCCTTCTAATCTTAATTAAAAAACAAAAGACAAAGATAGTTAAAATCTTAAAAAAAAACCCAAACAAACAAAAAAAACAAACATGCAACTAAGTTAGTACTGTTCCAAAACCAGCTTTTATTTTGATTAAGAGTGTTACGTTTTTCATTTTCTTGTTTTGCAGCAAATTTTGGAAGCACCAGTCAGTGACTAAACTCTGTGCTGTACATATGTGACAGCAGCATTTTTTTTGTGTTAAATCAAAAGAATATTACATTATTTCATAATTATATGTTTATGACTTGTCAATCAAATACCTATAAATCTAATGCTCTTCCCACTGCTCAAAAATATAACATAGAAAAGAAACGGTTTCTGCTGTGTTTCATGTAAGAACAGAAATAAACCTGAAAGCAAGCTCTTGCTAACTGTTATTACTGGAATTCACCACAATGCAAGTAAATACCTTCAAAACTAAAAATAGCGCTGGGGGCCCTGCAAGTGCATCTATCACAGCCTCTTAGTCCTAAAAGGGGGTTTGTTTTCTTTCAGTTCACAGAGCACTCAGAGTGTGGAGCAGCTGTTCAGAAGACCATGTACCTACACTGTCAGCATCTCCTCCAGGATCCTTCTGCAAAAGCATGTTAAATTTTAAATAAATGCAAACAATCCCTTTGACAAGTATAAATAGCCCCACAGCCTTAAGAGGTTTCAAGGCTAGCCAGTCTGTCTGAAATAATTGATTTTTAAAGGACAGACATCCTACGAGATAAAGCGATCCCCAGAAAGCAGGAAAAAAAGCAACGCACAACCTGCCAGTACCTTTGGGTGCAGCCTTCGTCTGACTGGGAGCCATGGCAGCCGCGTCTGACGGCAGGCCCACGTACACCCCACCATAGTTCCTGGGGGAGAAACAATTACAGCCACGTCAGAGCTCAGCTGGGACACTTCTCCCTGTGAAAGGAGCTATTTTTTTCACTCAAGTTCCTGGTATTTATCACGAGATCCCCACTGTCTTGTGACACCTATAAACTGTAACAATAAACTCCACCTGCCCAGCTTCTTCTGAGTATATTGATCTGAGGACAGAGCTAACCTGACACTGATGTTTGACACTGGGACCACCAAACACCACGCTTCGAACAACGTGCACTTTGACCTCATTAATAAATGTGACCTGCCTGCCCCTGCTTAGGGTCACACTTAGAGAAAACTGTTAGTAGAAAGACGCAAAAGTGTCTCAGGTACTTTCATAGCCCAACCCTCTCCCCTCCATGGACTTGCAGAGGATACTTTCTGGCTCCAAAGAGCCTGTATGAAAAGCAGGCACAGATGAAGGGAGGTAAAAAACTTGCTCTGTAAAGCCTCTACTGTGCCTGGAGTTACTTGCAAGAGGCTCCCTTTACACTGCTCTGCCCTCAGGTACTGAATTAAATCACACCTCCTCCAGCTCCTGGGATTCTGAGCCAATTTCTAATTTGCTTGATGATAGACTCATACTTCCTTCAACTTCCAGCCCAGCAGAGATCTCCCACAAGTGCTAATGGCACCTTCTGTGGCGCTGCTGGTGTGAAAGCAGAGGCCACCAGCCTTATCGAGCACACCACCTACAGCTGTGAGATAATGTGCTCTTTTTGCCACAAAGTTCCCACCTCCCCAGCTCAATAACAGACTGGGTGGACTCATCAATACCTGACTCTGTGTGAGATTTCCTCCTCTCTTTTCGTTTCTCCTCTGCTTTGTTGGTGTTGGTGGGAGTTAGGAGGGGGGAAGGAAGGATGCGTAACTGGTGGCAGGACTCACTGCAGCCTATTGCAAAAAAAGCTGGCCCTGGTTGAGCAGAGCACCTACCTCCTTTTGTCATCATCTGATATGGATTCTTCTGCTCTGCAACATCAAAAGATAAAAAGCACGTTAGCAGATTGTTTCTTTCAGGTGCTCCATGACCATCTGGGTAAATTCAGAAGCAAGAGAAGAACTATTACTGACCCCAGTTTAATTCAGGACATCCACCATTCAACAAAGTACTCACACAAGTATAAAAAAAAGGGACAATTTTCCAAAGAATGTACAGAAGATATAAAGGATTGAGAAAAGACGCAGCTTACTTTTTATGACCCTCACCAGTGAGATCTGAAAGTAGATTTGGGAGCAGAAACAGGTAAATTAACACTCCTCCTGAGTGAGTCCCCACACTACTCCCCATGTAAAACAAACATTAAGGCTCTGCATGTAACAGGAACAAGCCTGGACTGCTATTCCCCCAAAAGAGGAAAGAAAAGGACTGGATATTTGTGCTGGCATGTGAGTGATGATGAAGAGAGAGAAAATTTCACAGCAGCTATTACAGAAGCCAGAAGCTGATACGGGGTCTCTCTATAAAATGAGGCACTGCAATTCATTAATTCAGTTGCTTGCAAACCAAATGCAGTTATTAATCCCGTATAGGTGGGCAATTACTTCTCCTTTAACTGTAGGGTAAAATCACAGGTCAGTCTGCACATCAACAGGGAGTCACTGAGGTTTGATTCCCCCCACTTATATACTGTCCAGCTGAACTGGAGCAGTGGGTAAAGTAACCAGCACTCATGTGAAGACAAATGTAATACAAAAAATATAAGGAATTCATTCTTGCTCCTTCAGAGTGCAAAGCCTGTGCTGCAGCCTCACTCTATGTCCTGACATCAGTCTTCAGACAAATCACTCACCTACCTTTGATTAAATATTTGGATTTTAAGCTCTGTTTCCACGGCTGGGTATGGATGGGGCAGCAGCTGCCCTTTAGCTTGGTCTGCAACCAATTTATTTATTCTAAAAGGTTGATGTGCCTACTGTTAAATCTTAGTGGCTCTATGCCCTTACAGGGCCCTGAAGTCAATGGGATTTTTGCCTGAAGAGCAGAGGGCTCATAGCAAGATATAGTCTTCAGTGCAAGAAAATGCCCTTAAACTTCCTGGGAGGGGAGCAAATGCCTTAAAAATACTGCTACAACCTGGAAATCTTCTGACATCTATCTTCTTTCTAAGGGTCAGAACATTACCAACTATCCTTTCTGCATCACCACAGTGAATAAGGGTACACCGGTTCTTTTAATAGTAGAGGCTTGGAGTAAATCTTATTATTCTGCAATTTTGCTAAATTATATTTAGGGCATGGCACTCCTTGTTGGCTGTCTTTGTCTATGCTTCTTACCACTCAAGAAAGACTGATCAATAAACTCCTCATTCCCTTACCTTCCTGCCATCCCTTCCTGGAGGAACTAGAGCCATTTCAGAAGGCAATTCTCATCTCCTGTGACCCCATCTAGTCACCTAAGCCATCTTACAGTCTTCACATACACAGCCAGAGAATGCAGAGACATTTTTTCCTGAGGACTGTGAAGCTGCTCTGTCCTAGTGTGGGCCAGTTTCTCCTGAAGAAAATGGAAAGCCTGTGTATATCAGTGGGTGGAAATGAGGATGTACTTTTAGGAAAAAAAAAATAAAATTCAACTTTAAGAAAGGGACTTTGGGTCCCAAAAGATCACAGTCATTTCTGTTGAACCAACTGAATGTGTCACAGGATTGATTTTCTCACGCAATTGGGAACATTTTCTATAATCCAGATTAACCATTGTCCAGAGAAGAGTCCTTTAAAAACACTGACAACTTCATGCACAGCTTGAAGCCTCTGAAATGGAGTTGTAAGAATAATAACCAATGTTTTCCAACAGGAAATTAATGTCAATTTTTTTTTTAACAAAGAAAAATATTCTAGTAGGAAACGGCCATTTTCTTCTGTTCCAGAAATGTTTTGTAATATGGCATCAGACCATTACTGTAATTCTCTCACCAAAACAAATTATCCAGGTCTATGATTAAGCAGATAAGAGGGTTTTTAAACATTTTGCTTTCTTCTTTTCCTTTTACTAGCTATAAATCAAAGTAGTAATTTTTCACTACCATTTTCTTCAAATGCATGACAGCAAAAATAATCTGGGATTGTACAGACAACAGCTCTTGGGCTGGGCAATGGCTGGGAGCAAGCTGTTGTAGCCCTGCCATAAAAGAGGAGGTGAACAGAGATAGGAGGAACATGGCAGTGTGAAAGGAAAATAAGAAAAATTTTCAATGGTGATGGCAATTAAGGAATAAGCCATTTTATTTGCCTTTCTGGGGGCTCAGGAAAGAATGCTGCCTCAGTTTATTTACTACACATATTCACACACCTCTTGCCTTCACACACAATGGCTCAAGACCCCCTTTTGAAAGGCGCCCACTAATTTTGCATGTTTAGTGTCACACTGAACCACTGAGCTGCTTCCGTGCCCAGGCTGGGTGAACACAGGTGGCTCCAGGAGCAGAGCTACAACAGCAACACCCAACCACGTGGGAGTGAGATTGGAGGGAAGCTCCTTTGGTTTCGGCAATGCTCGCATTGCCACATCTCCTGGGCTCACAGACATGGACACAGGAATCCAGCAGTCCTCCAGGGACATCAAGCTAGGATAGGCTTTTCTGCACCAGGAACAGACAGCAAAAGGAACTTAACAATCCAAGGTGCTTTGTGCTGAGCAGCTGCTGTGTGCCTGCCTCAGATGCTGTTGACATCTGCAGAGGAACCGAGAGCACGTCTTGCAGCAGGTAGCGTGGGCAGAGTCCTGGAGCCATTAGGCAGATTTAACAGCAAAACCACATAATGGCATTCTATTTTCAGCTGAATAAGTGTTTCTTTTGGTAAGGTTTTGTCTGTCCCAAGAGTCTTCCTGTCAGAAAGGAAGACTCTCATCCCAAGAGTCTTTCCAAAGTCAGAAAAACACACATTGTTCATCTGTCAGCTTTTACATCCATCAGTCCTATGTCCATTTGATGGTAAAAGAAGCTGCCATTTCTCACATATTTTAAATGTCAGATGACAGGCATTCACACTAATTCATTCCATCCACATTTTACTTCCCTCAGCTTTTATGGTTCTGTTTGTGTTGAGCATCACAGAGACTCTTTCTAGCTGTGCTCAGTAGTCCCACCAGAAATGATTCAGTGAACTTGGAACAAGTGACAGACAAGTACTCCTCAGATTCTTGGTGTTTCTTGGGAACAAAGGCCTTTCATTTGTATTTGATGCATTTCCTCTCAATATTTTGAAACAGGCTTGAACTGCTGTGTCCTTTCCTTCCTACTGTAACTAATCCTCCCCCACACTTAGCCATGCACTGAATACAGAAGGTGTTGCATTACTTTCTAGCATATCCTCTACTTCTCCTACAGCTAAGCTATTCCAATTAGCAGTGATGAATGTTTCTTTATTAGTGGCGCAGGAGCATGGGCTGAAGCTGGCTGACAGATTCTGGGTTGGAGCACAGAGGGCAGACACATTCCCAGAGTATGTCTCCTCGTCACCACGCAGCCCTCAGAGAGGAAGAGCCCTTTGCAGAGGAAGATCATATCATCATCTCTATCCTATTGGTAGAGAAACTCCAGGCCCAGAGGGCAAAGCAGCTTCCCTGCAGTCACCCAGGAGGGCTCACCCAGGACTCAGCCCTCTCCCCTTCCATCTGGCTGCTCACTCCAACAGGCACGGTGCTTCGGCAATGAGTCACAGTCAAGAAATGAGAAACCTCAAATAGAATAATCAGATTTGGTATCAAAAACCATGTAAGGATGGACAAACTTAAATGTGTTTCTGGATCAGAAGTGATATGACTGAAATTTGGCAGCAAAAAATTAAAAGGGTTATTTAAAGAGAAGATTTAGCTGATGAAAGTAAAAAGGTGTAAAAAGCTTCTGTGGATCTATAATATTAGTTAATATAAATTTGCTTTGTTCATTTCTATGAAATGAAAATAATTTTTCTGATATCTTACTTCCTTCTTAAAAATCTTCTGTTTAGAAGTTAGCCTGATAAGGGCTGCCATTCCTCCTTAGTAGATGTGTGTTTCTAACATCTGATGAGAAAGTTCAACCATGCTGTTACTCATATGGGTTGTTTGGCTGGCTCCACTACCCTTAATCTGAATGAGTAATAGCTCCAGGATTGACCCATTCGCTTTGTTGAAGATTGCACTAGTAATTATTTTTTTTTCTAAGTTATCTCGATACTATTTTGAAACACGGCAGATGAACTCACACTAATAAGTAGGATGCTCCCATTTTAACTCCTGCAGCCTGGTTCTATAAATGCTTACACACATATAAACACAGTTCTACACAACCCCATACCTTTAAGCACAGGAACATGCCTACAACATCTGTAATTTAACAGTGCATGCGATTTTGAAATTTAAAACTACTGATGAGCAAAAAGAAAGATGCAGTTCTAAATCAGTCCTTAAATCATCTAAATTGAACAATAAAAAAGGCCCTGATATAAATTAAACCAGTGGGTTTGTAAATACAGAAGTACTGAGGGCCGTGATGATGCAGGCTGCATCAAGAAGAGGTTGCCTTCTGTAATTTATTTATTGTCTGGCACTGCAAGCCCAGAAAACAGACTACAGAGGTAATGCAGATCTCGAGAGTATCTGTGGCAACAGAGTGGATCAGCCAAGTGACACCTGTTGTTAGTTCTCAGCTGTGCTCTGTAATAGCAAGGACAAGCCTGTTGTTAAGCTCTTCCCTCCACTTGTTTATCTTACTCAGCTGCCCTCATTCCTACACCAGGATTCCTCCATCTAATTAGAATAGTTATTCTAAGTGAAGTAAATAAAACAGAAGAATGTTCCTATTGCATAACAAAAATCTTTCCCAGGTCCCTCAGTCACAAATTCTAGCGGTAAATACATGAAATACGAGAAGCCAAGACCTCGGGAGGAGTTCTTTATGCTTTTCTTTGATAGATAAGTACATTTATGGCTGAATAAAGCTGTTCCTGTACATTCCTGTATCAGCAAATAAGAATAGTTCTAAAAAAGACTTTGCACATTTAGAGAAAAACAGGATGGGCAGGGCTACCTTCTGCTACCCTCTGTCAAACTAATAGATACTATCTTTAATGCAGAGAGTACCTAGAGAAGGTGGATACTTTAAAAAGGAAGTTGGACGGGTTAGTGCGTCTCATGCAAAGAGGGGTAATTTGTCTCAGTGGCTTTCTAAACCTCTCACTGGGCCTGGGGGAAATTTATGTGCTGCCTTCATACAATTACATGGCCTTTGGAAAAAGGTGCACTGGCACATGACAGGGAAAAGCAGTCTGATGTAACATAACCACCTCTGCTAGACAACTGTCTCAACAGAAGCAGAGAAAAGAAATCTCTGTTAGAGAAATAACAAGCAAAGAAATCTGTAGAAAAGTAAACAAGAGAAGGAGTTGTTTTGTGGAGATGAAAGCTGTCACTAAAGACAGTAAACATCTGGTTGTGTTGATTATATGTTAGGATCCAGATGAATCATGTATGACTAAATCAAGTATAAGGCTAGTAGGACTGAAAATATGTCCAGGGTTGTATGTTTAAAAGAGTAGAGTAAGTACTTACACATCTTTAGTAGTCCCTGTAGCACCTAGGAAAAAAAAAACCAACACAAAACATGTTTACCAGGTAATGGCATAATCCTCTAAACCAACCAACACTGCAGTGATTGTTTTTCTGTCTTTCTGTTCTAAACAACACAGAAATAGCAACAAAAATTTGCTACTGCAAGAGAACACATTTCTCATGATTGTTCAGATTGTTAATTTATCCTTAGTGATTATCCATACTATCCCTTAAATCTATCACATCTCAGCCAGACTCTCAGTGTGTGAAAATTATGCTGCTGTGGACCAGTGCCCAGGTGCAGTCACCCAAGATGGGAAAAACGTAAGAAAAAAATAATCTTCCTGAATTTTATATGCTTCCATTTGTTCAGTCCTCTGGTGGGTTTGTCTGCCACAAAGTTGGCACAACTAACCAGGCAGTTACTCCCAAATGCCTGATTATTCTGCCATTTGATGCAGTTGTAGAGCTGGCACCACGTGTGTGAAATGCTGCCTTGTTCTTCCTGCCAGATAAACAAAGTTTTATAAAACGACTAGACAGAACTAATATAAACATTGGGACATAACCCATCCAAAGCCCCAGACACCTAACGAGATCAGCCACCCCTTAATTCATCTTGCTATTTAAAAAAAAAACCAAAGAGACAAAAGCTACCACCTGGCAGCCTGGTATAAGCGACTGACTTTTTTGTTTTGGTGACTCAGATGTTTCTTGCTGGGAGACAAACATTTCCCTAAGTACAAACTCTTTCTTGTTCCTCCCAAGTTACTACTGTTATATTGCTCTTGCTAGTATATAATTCAGCCGAGTAACCAGTAAATTATCCTGTCTATTAATTACAGAAGTTAGGGCAGACATTAGAAAAACCTTTCACTTCTCCTTTCCTCTTAGTACTGAGCTGGAAAAGGTGATCTGAGCTCACTCTGAAGAGACTGAAGTAGCCAACTCCAGAGATTTTTTGAGTTTGGAGGTAGGTTGTGTTTTTTTCTCCCACGGTACTTCATTTTTTGGAAAACTTTTATTTCTTCTGCTGAAAAATATACATAAATAGCAAATACCTTTCATCTCCCTTCGATGTGTAAGAATCTGCCTTTTGCATTCTTATTTAAAACAAGAGGAAGAAATAGACCTGTGAGGCTTTCCAGCTCTGTCTGCCTGAACAGATTGCTTGAATGGCAGAAAACATCACCCTTTACAGCTAATTCCTGAACATAATGTCATTCCCACTTCCCATGACCTGACTATCCATGCTTTTCCCAGCAACAGCACAGACTAGACTCATGTGAGACTGTACACATTAGTCTTGCTTTCAGAATCAGCAAAATCTGACTATGGCTACATGCATCAGCAGAAAGCCTTAAGTAAGTTGGAGGGAATATCTCTAGTCACAATAAACTCAGGCCCTTGCTTTAAAACTTTACTCCACCAGGCAGCTTTCTGAGACTTTTTGGCTTTGCAGGCACATCTGTGAAGCACTACATGTAAACCTCTCAAACTACTTGTGTCCAGGTGGAAGGCTGGCATTGCTGTGTAAGCTCAATCTCTGCCAATGTAGGGAGAGATTTTCTGCTACCAAGGTTAGTTCATCTAGAGTCAGCTCAGGAATGAGCCTTCAGGGCACCTCCTTGTACACCTAGGCGGTGCTCAGGCATCAGCAACATTTCAGAGAACATGTGTTTTGAAAAGCCTAGCTGGAGCTAGCAGGATTTTAAATTTTTTCCAGAAGAAACTATTCCTTTGCTGTGTCTGTTCTGCATGAGGGCCATAACTTTCTTATTTTTAGTCTAAACTCTCTGCAATCAAAACCAGTATCTCTAAAAAGGTTCATGGCCCTTTTTGAGGCCTTTGCTAAGAATTTTCCGAGCCTAAGCACCTTGGATGCCCATCTGAAAAAATGTGTCCTCCTTGCAGAAAGTACAGCAATGGTACAGTGTTTAATACACAAATTGAAACCACAAGCCGAGTGAGAATTGTGTGCCTGCAGTACTGCTACACTCCCCAGAGGTGATACTCAAGTGGTATGATACAAGAAGTCAAGTCAATCACTGGGTGCGCTTCAGTGCCATATCCATGTTCAGTGCCATGCCTGACTTCAATGCCTTATGTTACAAATACATTCTCACTCTGGAGACAGGAGATGTCACTCAGACCCATCAGCCTGGGCTTTGTGTAGAGCTATACAAACCAGTGTTTGGAAATATGTCACTAATGTTCACACATGGCAGCACTTCTTTTCTTGGAATATTAGCAAGGGTACCACTCCTGAAAAATCACTGCAGTGTTTTGATATATATTTCACAAAAAAAAACCTTTGAGAACTGAGTATGATAAAAAAAAATTCACTTTTTAAGAGATCAGTTTTTTTCATAATAAATTTAAAAATACATATAAAAAGAAATACATTGTTTTCTACTTTTTTTATAAGCACAGCAAACCAGTTTATCCTCACTTTCATTGATGGGATTCCATTAATGAAAGTGGGGTTATTTCTAATTTTCACTAGCAAAAGTGAAACAAGTGTTTGGTCCAAATTCACGCAAGTACCACTAAGGTACCTGATGATAAATCTGAGAGTGTTTCCAGTTAACAAAGGAGTTTTCTTCCTGTAAGAGTTCTGAGCTCACAAATGAACATCATTTTAGCTACTGTGCTATAAAAAAATCTCTGGGTAAAAACTTGAAGGTTTTGTTCATTAGGGAGCCGGAACACTCCTTACACATAGATATTATTTCTCAAGGAACCAAAAAATCTCAGTTTATACAGATGTGTTTATTTGTAAAGTCCAATCCATTCACCCTCACACTGTTACTTCACTGACATATTTGTCTAACTCTTGCATGTTTAGTGAGCAACACAATTTTATTGCTACTCACATTCCTTCTGCCAGAAGTTCAGCCAAAGAATCTTGTTTACTACCAATCTACAAACACTCTACAACTCATTCCATAGCAGCAAGGCTTAGTGTGCTCATAGATATGATGATTTCCATAAGTGACTTGAGAAAAGGCTTATATATATAAAGCTTGTCCATTTTTTCCCCACTATAAGAGTTTGGCCTAAAAAAAGGCAACACTTGACCCTACAAACCTTGTCTTGATAGGCTCTTGTTCACTTGGTTTCTCAAACCTAACCTCAGCAAGAGATGGAAGAGTAGCTACGAAGCCACATCCATAAAAAATAGGCAAGACTGAATTGTCCTGAATGACCTCTTTGCTCACACCATTTACACAGCAGGACCACGGGTGCATTTGGGCATTTTAGAGCTGCAGAAGGGGAAGAAAGAGTACGGCCTGCAAATAAACGTCGCCCATTCGGCCACACATTGCTCTGAGCCCCAGTGATTACAGAAGAAAAACATTCTGTATGGAGCAGTGGATCTGTGATCCCTCAAAAAAACCCCACAGCATTTGAACAATCACAAATCAAATAGAAGGAGAATTTATCCCAAAGCATCTTCCATTAGGTGAGAAGAGGTTTAGCTCTTGACAACACTGTGGGATTTCAGTAAATGCGGGCCTAGTGTGAAAGATGGTTGAGAGACATTGATAGCCACAAAGGATATTCCTCTGTGCTGAGAAATACATCATGAGTGAAGGTGAGAGGCAAAGGCTTCAGAAAAACATAAAAAGCATGAGAGGCAACCACTCATGTGAATAAAATGGATAAAAAAAATGCCAGGACCTGACTTTTGAGCAGATTATAGAAAATTTTCCTAATATTTTTCAATGAACAATGCCTTGCCCATTTTCTTGCATATCAAATTTTTACAAAAAGCAAATAAAGCCCCTCCAAATTACACACACATACATGCAAACTGTTAAGAAAGTTTTTTCTACTGCAGGCTTCTTTCTGATGTGCTCCAACAGTCAGCAATAAGGAGGCACATTCTAACATCAATGAATTTATTCTATTTATACCCCATTGTAACTGAGGACAGAATATTATCAATTTGTTTCACACTGATTATTTCTTCAGCTCATCAGGTAGGAGTTCTGTACACAGATTTGACCCAATAAATAGAATGGCACGATGACTTCCTGGGCATTGGACCAAACTTGAAGTTAATAAAACTGTTAAAACATGGTGAAAGTTCTCCTACATCATAACTTGACTGTATTTGAAGCTTTCCACAGACTAACAGCTTCTCTATAAATTTAAACTAAGGCTAGACTGACAGCCCCCAAAGAGTACCGTAATTTAAGATGCTGTCATTGCTTCTACAATAGATACGGAAAGGAGGAGGCAGTTCAAAATTTTTAGGGAAGAATAATTAGAATGAAGGGAAATGCCTTAACTCGGTAAAAAAGAAAAGGAAATTAATGCATATTTTTAAAAGACAAAAAAAAAAAAAAAAAGAAGAGAGAAGAGCTATTTTTAAGCTTCTAAAACTCCAGGAAATAACATGAAAGAAGGATATGTAAAATGAGACAACAAAACATAAGGAAAACAGCAAGCTGATAAATAAAAAATAACTATAAAATAATAAATATAAATTAATAAATATAAATTAATACATAAAATAGCTAGGTAGTTTAAGATGGATGTATATACAGCAGTTTACTTGGATAACTGAAGTTGCCATTTCTCAACTGAAGAGTTTTTTGCCACTTTTTGATACCCTGGAAAGAACATTTGAATGCTGTGAGTTATATTGGTGTTCTGGAGTACTGCACCACAGACTGAAATGTTATTCTAGATCACATCTATTTGTTTAGATCTCACAGACCATAGAGCTGAAAGCTCTGATGTCATTCTAGCCATGCAACAGAAGATAATATCATTAGCTGAACTATCACCATATATACATCTGCTTAGGAAAAATCAAATTAGGCTACAATAGAAATTTTACCAGAGTAAGAAAATGGGGATTGGCGTAACACATCTAATGTGTTCCGTGAAGTTTGCTACAATATTATACTTAGTCATACAATATGACAGAGAGTGTTACAGGTTAATTACATGTTATGTACCTCTAGCTTTGACATTACTTATTACAGAATAGTCATAACTTTGGCATTAAAAATGTAGTCATGCTGTGCACACCAGAAAATTTATTTGTATTTACACAGTCTTCACATCTTTTGGTAAAATCATGAGTTGCATTTTCCTTAAACGCTTGAGGATTCAGAATAAAAACCTTCTCCTTCCCTTCATAAAATAATTTTACTTTTATTAGACACACTTTGTAAGGAATGTTAAATGAAGTAAATAAATAGTAGACATCTGACGTCTTACTTTATTACCAGCTGTTTGTTATTTTAAGACCATAGACTGCACAGAGTAATTCCTGACTGACAGTGGTGAAAGTGAGAAGAGAACTGGACCTTTCAGATCTGCATTGGATTTGGAGAGCTCTATCAGTGCACAGTAATAATCCCATTATACTAATGATGTGTTTTACGTGGCACTGTTGGTTTTTATCTGCAGTAAGCCCTTGGAGATCTGTGGACTATTTCTAAAGAGCATGCAAAAGTTTACCAAAAAATGAAAGTTCGAATATTTTACATGTAACGTATAAGTAAGTTTAACTATCAAAGGGGTCAGACTGTCAGTGAAAATACCTTACGTATCTACAAGCCAAAACCTATTGAAGACAACTACCTCTAATGCAACAGGACACATTTAAACAAACTTTGAGTTCAAAATAATACTGCTGTCAGAGTTAGTCTATTTGACATTTACCCATTTGTACCCTGGTACAAGTTCCACAGGGCAGCCAGATCAACATTAACTTAGAAACTACCACAAATGGACTAATAATCAACTCAACATTCTCATCTGAACTTCTCTGAAGCTTGCACTGGTGCTTTTACCCAGCAAACAGAAATGGGATGTGAACAAGCATCACCCCAGCGGTATGAAGCTAGACTGGTCATATACAGAAAGAACATCCAGTCACAGCAATGTGGGAATCAACTAAAGGGAGAGAATTCATGTGTGCAACAGGACAGCTCTAATAAGAGCACTGAATGTTCAAACAAAATTCACACAGTGCATCCTTTATGAATGAGAGAGGCCTCTGATAGATAGATAGATGTAGTATCTAAAACCTAACTTACAATCATTTAACAGAAACAGAGTAGGGAATGGCAGAATCACATTCTCCTCTGAGTGTGAAGTGCAGAGTTGAACAGGTAAACCAGCAACACTCCCCACAAGCACACACACATATGGACACCATAGAGAAGGCAGCATCACTCACACTCACTGGCAGGACCAAGTCAGGACTAGCACCACCCAGGGCGCCACTGAAGCTCTGGTTAAATCAAGTCAAAACAGTAAGAGATGGGGACGCAATAATTCTAAGTGGTCCAACCATTATTTTACTGTGTATTTTCAAGAGCTGAAAGCTCACAAGTGCATCTGAAAGGCTTGATACTTCCAGAAGTACTGGAACAGGTGGCAATGTTTGCCAAGTGCAGCTAGGATGAAAAATGATTGAGAAATGCTCATATTATAATTACAGGGTGAAGGTCTACTTATCAGTTTCCATGTACTTTCCTATTCTGCGGGGGCAGGAGGGAGGAAGAGCACAACAGCACCATCTTCCCAGATCTTATCTCTTTTGAAAATAGCAATGAACAAATAAGGGAGCCAGCTGGACGCACCAACCAGCAGTACACATTAACATGCATGAAACCTCAACCATGGAATATGCTCCAACTTCTCCAACAAGCAAAAGGAGAAGATGTGGCACAAATTCATTTCAGAAGTGGCATTCGTGGCCTTATAGGGAAGCGAAGAGGATGGGGCTGACACTCCCGGCGTGATCCTTACGTCCAGCTCCCGGCCTGGGCTCGCCGTGCCTTGGGCAGCTCCTGTCGGAGGTGGTGATTCTGGCGACAACCGGGCACCAGAGAGCCGCTTGTGCCCGCGGCAGGCCACATCACCCTCTCTTCCCCTGAGCAAGAGGATCAGCCTCGGGAAAGGAAGATGCTCTTGCAAGAGGGCGGGCGGCGATTCCCGCGGCTCGGACGGGCATCCCCCGAGCCGGGGGCTGTATCCGCGCCAGGTGCGGGTGCGTGCCCGCCGCCGCCGCCGCCCCCCGCCCCGCCGTCCCCGCAGGGCCGCCCAGCACGGTGGGGATGCTCGCCCACCCCAGGCCACCCCAGCCCACCCCAGCCCAGCCCTGCCCTGCCCTGCCCGCCGCCCTACCTCGCCCGCCCGCGCCGCCGGCCGTGGAGTTGCCGCAGCCCATGGGCGCTGCCCTGGCCGGCGCTGCGCCCGCCGGTGCGGTGCGGTCACGGGAGACAGCCGGCGGCGGGCGGAGCCGGGTGGGAGATAAAGCCGCGGGGACCCCTCCTCCTCCTCTTCCTCCTCCTCCTCCTCCTCCTCTCCCCACCCATCGCCCGGGAAACCGCCGGCCCCGAGCGCCGCCGCCCGGCCCCGGCCCCGGCCCCTCACCGCACCCCATGTTCGCCCCAAGGAGAGGCACACCCCGCCTCCCGGGCTGTCCCCTCGTCCGGACGGGCTGTCGTCCCGACGGGCTGGAGCTGCTAAGCCGGAGATACGGCTCAGCCCAGGCTCAAGCTGCAGGACTTGGAGCGACCTCCATCTGCAGGCAACAAGCCCAGAGTCTCCTCGGGCAGTGGAGATGCTCCTTGGCCCACGAGCTTCACGGGAGCTTTGAGACACCCTCATTCGCCAAGGGGAACATCGGTGTAACCACAGGACCGGGCTGCAAACCCTATATCTGCTATCAATAACACCCTGTTCACTAATTCAAGCAAATCTTTATGATTTGTTTGGGTATTTCTCTTCTTATAAGAAACATGATGGTGAACCTGAAGACCCATTGAGTTGAGAAGAGCTACAGATTCACTTTCCCTAAGTAATATCAGCAGCACTGAGAAACATGAAAGATAAGTTTACAAATTCTTCAAGCAACCATTTTCACTAAACATTTGTATCATTTACCAAAAAGAATTTGCATTTCTGTTAACCCGAACCTGTCTACCGCACAGAGAAGTAAAATACTTTAAAACCTTGATGGCTTGGTTACTCAGCTTCCTTCCTCAAATGACCAGGATGCTGAAATCCAATGGATATATCTAGATACAACTGCAAATACTCTAGATAGATAGATAGATAGATACTACTGCTACAGCAAATTTGTTTAAGGGCTCAGAAGGATGTTTTAGGAGTGTCATAGAAACACCAGTATGAGCATCACATACGCATATGACTGATAATTGTCTGCAACAAAAGGACCAGATCATGTTGCTGCCTGATCTTGCTGTTTGTTCAGAGAAGGGGGGGGGGGAGGGAAAGACATCACAATTTTCTTACAGGTTTCCCAAGAAATACACATTAAAACAAAGCAGCTCTATAAGCAGCAGAGACAATAACATCCAGTGTCCTATGGGTTTTTGCCCTAGGGAGGAACACCGACATGGGCTCACTGATGTCGACCTCAGGACAGGGTCTGAGATCTCCCTCCTCTGACTGGCTGCCTATTTTCACATCAACTCCAGAAAGTCAGGATTTTCAGGGTGTTTGTCCATACCTTCCCAACAAATTGCCTGAACATGAACAATCAGCTCAAAATTTAATAGGACAGGGCTAATGGGCACATAGGTATGACCACACAGTTCCTTCACCATCAGCAGCCCAACAGCAGACAGACAGTGCAAATGTGTGCATTTTTCTTCAGGAAAAAAAAAAAAAACCAACCTCACAAATGTTCAAAACTACCTCTTTTTGATGGCCAGTTTTCTGAAATTCACGCATCAAAAAATAAACCCTCGGGCCTAGCTTTCACCACCAAGCATCAGCCCAAAGCAAATTTTTAATGGTAGAGTTAAGAAGGAAGAAAAGGGTGCTCTGAAAGCAATGGTGAAAGACATGCTCCTTAAGGCCCCTTGTGGTTTTCTAATATAAAAACAAACAAACAAAAATAATCCCAGCAACCCACACTGACCACAGGCTTGGCACATTTTGAAGTATCTATGAACATGTTTTTAATGTGCACTTTGCTTTGGAGGAAGAGGTTGTGATGAGTACAGAAACCAAGTCATGTCCTCACATATTAGAAGAGGCAGCTGGGAGGCAAAAAATCCCTGGAGGTGTCTTTACACCAAGCCGTTGCCCAGGCCACAAGGAGAAGATCTGAGGCTGGTTCAGAAACCTGCAGTGGTATTAAGGATGAGAGAAAGGTGATGTAACTTCTAAGTGCTCTCATTCCTTCTACAAATTCAGTGTACCACTCACAAGCCAAGCACCCTGTGTGCACAACCTAAGGGCCGCATTTAGTTCAATAAGGCAAGAAACTTCCAGCACACCTATCCAAATGGGAGTTAGTAGCACTTTCAGGGGACTCAAGACAAAGGGAATGTGATGTATTTCTCTGTATAGTGTCTGGGATTGTAATGAGTCAGCCACTCTTTTGGCAGCTCTATTGTAGTTGCCTCCTACTACAAATGGGAAGACACACTTTAGTTTCAATTTTACTTGTGTTTTACACAGAGCATTTGACTTTATTTCTGAAAATAACTGGTAGGTAAACACAGTCACCTAAGCAAGGTAATTAAATTAACATGACCTTCAGGGAAAGGAGCAATGTGGTCCGTGCATCAGCAAACCCTTGGTGTCTGCCATCACATACCCTGTGTACATCATCTCCTCTGAGGAAGACTGGGAGATGTATGGATCAGAACTTCTGTAAGTAGTTCCAAAGATGTAGTGAGAAAGGATTTTGTTGTTCTTTCCCCTAAATCAACAAAAAATTTACCCAGCTGGGAAAACAGGTTGATTAATGGGATTATCCAAATCTGAAATTTCAGTGATTTTCCCCATTTGGACATACTTGCTAGTCTGAGTGCTTAAACTCCAAAAAATCTGTCTGTCAAAGTATGCAGGTATGTCTATCTGGTATGCAAGGAAAGGATCTTTAAAACTCATTACTTCTGGGTATTAGGGAACGGCCCTTATTTGCACAATAATGTATTATTTTCAAAATCCTTTTTTATGTAAGTATCCACACAGAAACATTATGCATCCATGATTTCTTTCTAACAAAACATTTGCTTGCAAAGGCTTGGATCTCAGTTTATGCAAGTATAAGAGCTAGACTGTGATGATCCTTGTGAGTCCCTTCCAACTCAGGATATTCTAGGATTTTATAGAAAAAAATTACAGTGCTAATCAGCATCTTCTGAGTATTTTCTTTTGAACAGTGTTTCTTAGACATGGATGCTCTCAAACTTGCAAATGTGCTGAAAAATTTGTCAGTTCTTTATTAGTAGTTAACACTGTGAGAGAAACTTTTTCCTAATCCAATCTGCAACAGGAATTCAATTTAGACCAAACTTGCCCTGTTTAAGAAGGGCAAGTTGCACTGCAAATATGTGGTCAGTTTGCCAATGCAACTGCCTTGTTTATGTTGTTTCTCAGTTCCACTGTTTTCAAGTTCTAATTCCCATGTTTTCCGGCTACCTTGTATTATGTTTCTCCCTGGCCAGCTTTGCAGTCTTGCTAGAGCACTGTTATTTTATAGCTGGCAACCTGGGCTTGTATGTTGCACTGACATCTTCAAATATTATGGTACACTATTGTGAACACTTAGCCAGTAAAGGACAGAAAGTTATGACCCAATTTCCCAGTAAACCTGCAAGGATGATTCTTCTAGAAAAATTCAGTAGTCCAAGCCGCAGTCTAACAACAAAAAAAAAGCACTCTTGTGTCAACTGGGGATTGTTAGTTTTACATGTCAATAAAGAAAGATCTATACATCAAGTTACTAAATTATTTGCATTAATGGAAAAAAGGGGAAAAATCAAAAACTTATTAGTAAAAGGTATCATGATTCTACAGCCCTTGAAGTTGCTCACTATATGGCAAAGGGAGACATTGAGAAGATCTCTACATTGCTGGGAACATTTCATTCTTAACAAAAAGTGTTAACTAATTTGATTTGGGTTACAGAAACCAAATGACAGTCATAACAAAACCCAGACAGCAACAAAAAGAAAAAACCTAAGACCCCCATTTCTACGCTATTTCTTAATAATGGCTGTATTGTGAAAGCACTTGGTCACACCAAGTGACCCCAACTGTGCAAGGTACTATCTGGACACATAATGAATGTTCATCTCTGGTGGCAGTCAGAACGACAAGAAATAGCTGATGGATGAGATAATAGAGAATCCAAAGTAGGAAGCAGTGAGATAGCATTACTATTTATAAAATGGATGTGCCTAACAAAAAAAAAAAAAAAAAAAAAAAGCTATATCAGGTCAAAGGAAAGATTCACCTTATTCAGGATCCTGTCTCTGACAGAAGCTGAAAAGAACATAGGAAACTCATATGGTATGTGCCCCTCAAAGTCTCCCATCTTCCAGCATTTGCAGGTCACAGTCTGCCTGAGGCAGATGCAATTACCCTGTATTTACCAACGCTTAGCACATTTCTCTTCTATGAATTTGTTCCACCAGCCCTTGAACCCATGTATGACCCTGGTACTCAAAGCATCCTCTGTTCCACTTCTCAGACACATCTGAATTGAAGAACCTACTTTTGTCTGCATTGAGCCTGGCTCCTGCCCATTTCAGCTGTTGGTGGTTTGTTCCTTGTATCAGGATAAACATTGAAGAATCAATTCCCCACCTCACACCATTTCTGACTTTTTGTTCTTCATAGTAGAATAAACACCAAAGAATCAATATGCCATGTCCCCAGGCCTCACCTTTAGTTAGCAGCACTGAGAGCAAGTTGTCATTTTCTGGCAGTTGATCAATAGGTAGTTACAACACTTTGAAAGAGATTTTCTGTGAAAGGATTTAAAAACCCCATTCTAGAGACCAGGTTCTGCCTGTAGTACCAAGTTTATATGAGAAGCAGTGCAGGGACCCTGCATGGAAGGAGCAGCCAAATTTCTTTGCCCATCACAGACTTTTTTAACCCATGCAGTGTGTCCCCCCTTGCATTCCTCATTAGCAATGAGCAAATGTGGTAAAGAGCTTTCCAGGTGCCCCTCTCTCCATTTTCTGGCTGCCTGGCAGCCCCACACTCACCATGGGAGGTTTTCAGCACCAGCCCTACACTCCTCTGAGCTCTGAGCTGTCTTGCCTCACCTTGAGCTCACACCATAGTGAATAGCCCATAGATGGGCCAGCTACCATCTAACCTTAAATCATCCACATTATTTATCATGGCAGCACAGTCAGAACAGAATCAAACTGCAAGAACTTAAAAGGGAAAGCAATTTGTCTTTCTCCTTGCAGTGACAGTGGAAAATTTGACTTGAATATTTCTTTTAAATGAAAATGCGGACTCCTTCTATTAAAAAACCCCATAAAATGGTAGAACATGTAGGTTTATAATGGTCTGTGGAAGCAGACTTTAAAAATATGATTTAAATACCTCACTTAAAAGTGAAAGAAAGAAGAGTATTTTCCAAGACCAAGGGTTTTCTTTCATCTTAAGTCAAGATTTTAATTTATCTATCTGTTCCTGCTCTCATGAAAGACGCTAGTAAAATTCTCATTATTGGGCCAAATCAGACGTGAATTGAGACAAAAATCAATGATTTCTCCTAAAACATCTAGTAAGCAAAGAACAAGGAACCTACTGGCCAGCCAATAAGTGCCAAAGAAATGTGAAAATTCTGTTAGTGGATATGCCAGCTTTACAGAAATTTCTGTGCCCCCCTCCTCCCCAGTCTCTGACAGAATAAATAACGATTAATTTTGCAATAATTCTTTCTGAATGTGATTATTGTCCATGGTCATGAAAATCCCTTTGTTTCTAAAAGCTTATGGGGCATATGATTCTTAGCTGATTCACAGGGTAGAAATGGAGTTCAGGACTAAAACTTTCAAAGGTAAGTGATTGGGGAGGAAATCAGTCATAATTCAATGCTACTCTGTTCACATCAGTGTGATATCGGTTCCTAAAGTCTGGATTTTCGCACACAGAACTGAAGAATTTGCTGCTGAGCTCAGCCATTACCCTCTCCCTGTAAAGATTTCTCTTTCAGAGTTATTTTCAGATGCCCTTGAAAATAAAAAATGGCCAAATGCCTAAATTCGATACTAAGAAACAGTCTGGAAACCTTTTTGTGCCCAAAACGTTGATGTTTTATTGTGATGTATTAGATTCTTCTATTACAGGTTTCACAAAAATATGGGAGATAAGTAAGGGTGCTTCCTACCTCTGAGATCACTCAAGCTTCATTTTACTACCTCGACAAACAGCCTCCCAAAGCTCTATTCCAGGAGAAAAGCGTCTTACTCTCTTATTTTAATACACTATGCAGACAGATTAATCTCTTTCCCTGTCTCTCACTTGATAAATTAATTTGCAAGATGCAGCTAAATCAGCTTTTACAACAACAGCATCAGAAAAGAAAAAGATGAAAAACTGGCCAAATGCTAGAGAAAGGACCTTTATACTCTACTGTCTTGATGATGTCAGTGCAGCACTGCATCTTTTTGAAACAAAGTGTGTGCATCGCTTCAGGCACACGAGTACCTAAAACACACTTGCTCCATTTGAAAAGGCTAAATTAGTACTTGAGTAGTGCACGACAACTGCATTTAGATCCATGAGAGGAAACTCTCTCAGCCTCAGAACTGTGTATGAGAAAGGCACATTTCTTGTTTGGAGTCCCACACTTTTATTTCAAGAGGCCCTTCTGCACACATAGCTCTTGTTTGTGCAGCACTGTGGGAAGATGATATCGCTGCTTTATTATGTTTTATTTTCATGCACTTTTTCAGTGCCAATTCTTCCTCTGTTGTTGATGTAAATTTCCATTACAGTTTTCCACACACAACAATTGCTTTTGCCCTATATTGGTAATGATGCCAACCTGCACAGTCGCTGCCTTGTTTTTGTATGCAGTGTGCCTACAGACTATAGAAGCAACAGACACATCTTCACAACAAAAACTGTCTTCACCAAAGCTGTATATTTATCCACCTCTGCTTAATTAATACCTTAGCTTTTGAAAGCCTAGGGAAGCTAAAATTTGCCAGTCTTTTTACAGTACCTATATACAATTCACACTGACTGGGCTTTCATAACTTTCATGCCATTTTATTGAAATAATAGAATTCTGCTTCAGCAAATACCAGCCAGACTAAGAAAAGATAAATGTACATCAAAACAGCACCTCTCTATCTAAATATGGGCTTAATACAATTTTGATTAATCAAAACTTCTGTCATACTCGGCATACAGTAAATAGAAGTTCTTACCATTAGCAATATGGAAGCAGTGTGTGTTAGGTCATTAAAAAGGCACCCACAAATACCAACTATATATTGTGCTTTGGCTGCTTTTAACACACAAAATGTGGTTTTTGACAGATAAAGTACTAGCAATTTTTAAGCATTTAATGAAGGCTCTTGTAGACACAATTTCAAATATTTGTAAGAGCAGAATATCTGTACCCATGAAATGAAACAAACTGTAAGCAATCAATAGTAGTTACGTGATGTCCTCACATGATGTTCTCATAGGAGACATCCTTTTAGCACCTCTATAAGGGTGACAAACTCCTCTCATTTATATTAATATAGATTAAGCATTTCACCCTTGTTAAACACAGAATCAGCTTTTGGATTCACAAGCAGAGGCAAGTGGTAGAGAGATACATAGGAATGGGCAATTTGGGAATTTCTGCATTAAATACTTTATCTAGCTTCATTTGTTCTGGGTTTAACAGCAAAATGGAGGCAGCATGCTCAAACCATGTGTTCCCTAATATGTACCTGGAATAACTCCCAAAACATGGGTATTTTGTTTATTAGTATTTGTGTTGCATTTCAAAATTCGTGACTTGGGGCTCCTAAAATGCACAGAATGGGGTGAAAATAATGAACATAACTTAAAATAATTGCTGCAGAGATTTAATTCTTTGATTTCTGACAGTGAGCACTTAGGATTCGAGGACTTGCTTTTCTCTTTCCTCCAGAATGAGACGGGCCAGTCATTTTTCAACCAATCCCAAATCTCTCCCATCTCAAAATAAGAAGCACATGTCACTTGGGGAAGCTCTTACGGAGAGCTGTCAGCCTGGTAGCCCTTCCCAGCAAACCTGCCCTAGAAGGCTGGGACATGGTGAAACCACAGGTGCTGGCAGCACCAGTCCAAATGTACAAAAGCATAAACAAGAAGAGATCTGGACTCAAACCTAACAATGACAAGAGCACTTAACTGAAATGAAGACACTCTTTTTCGATTTAGTTTTCAAAGTACTGAACATGGCTCCATTTGGCAATGCTACAACACAGTGTAAACCAAATCTAATATACCCTCTGAAATTTTGTATGCTCAAGCAGTTCTGTTCAGGGGAAGGATGAAAAAACTCTAGCAACTTTTCTTCTGTCACAGATTTCTTTCAAAGCTTTTAAGTTAGTTTATACACTGATGAGAACATTTTCCATTGCATTATTATTCATGTCCTCACAGTCACAGATATGATACTGCTCTTCTGTTTGAGTTTTTTTTTCTTTTTGCTACTTCATAGAAGTTGGTCTGAGAGGGTGAAAAACTAATTAGAAACCATTGGTCCCTTTTAAGAAAAACCTGTGCATATTACTAGGTGCTGTTGACTGACTGCAGTACATGCTATCTGCCTGCTTCATGGTTTTCACTGAGAGATACTTGCTGACCTAGGATCTTGTCAGCGCTTATGTTTACAGAGTATTTAAAGATAATGACTGTATGTGACCCTTGAACTAAATGTTCTGGTTTTAAAATGTGAAAGAAAAACAAAGAAAAGCAATGTGTTACCATAAATGAATTTGAAAGAACTGGGAAACTATTTACTGATCCAGCCAACATTTATATGCCTGATTAATCTCTAGGAATCTGACAGGCTAAACACAAGTTTCTAAGTTTGCAGAACTGGAGCTGGGTTGTCAAGTGCACAGGTGACATAGGGCATTGCTGCAAGGTTACAAACCACCTGCCTGCATGGCAAATCACATGATGGAAAGCAAAAGGGTGGGGCAGCTTCTCGGCTGCAAGGCAAATTCTGCACAAGTTCAGGTGCTTGAGCAGTCACATATGGTGGGCAGTTTATAGCCCAAAAGCTGCCCACAGCCTGGTGAGACAGTTCACCTTGCTTGTACCTTGCTCACAGTGACCTTTATCCTAGGAAAACACTGAGAGAGGTTTGCCAGCTGGAAGAATTATTTTACTAACAGCAGCAGTCAGGCTCTGCTGGCAGCCTCCTAGGGGCTGGCCTCTCTCACCCATGCTGTAAGGGCAGCACACCTCTGAAAAGACACTCCAAGAGCTGCAAAGCTACAAAAAACAATCACAGTACGTGGCTTGCAACCTCTCCTATAATGACTCAACTCTTCTTCCCTCACACTCCTCACTGGCCCCTACTAAAGCAAGTCACCAGCTCGCCACAATGACAACCCTGCCTCCAGCAGCAATGCTGGATGGAGGGCCTCAGTGCACATGCTGCAGAATTCCAACTTTCTGGCAAGCCCTTCATTTGCAGCAGTAGGTCCAGCCACATGACAGGAGAAAGGGTTCCCAGTATTCGGCTTTCTCCAGACAGCAGAAGAACTTCTAAGTAGCCGTCACAGGATGAAAAATCACAAACATCTGATCTTGTAATACTGGAAGCATCTGAGCACTGTGGAGGAACACAGAGCTCGTGAGAGGGTTCCTGCTGAGCTAGACTGGGGGTGCCCAGACCTGCTACCTGGGCAGAAATGCAGCACTGCATTTTGCTTGCTTGACTGCACTTGCTCCTGTACTTGTGCTTCTGATATTGTCTCAGCAGCCTGCTGGGAGGAGTCACTGCCCAGCAAGAAACAAATAGATTGCGGTATCAAGTACCCATTTGGGTGCTTCCTAGAGTTTCCTTATTGCTTTCTGTATCATCCTCTGGGGGT
This sequence comes from Chamaea fasciata, assembly GCF_029207755.1. Classification (NCBI taxonomy): domain Eukaryota; kingdom Metazoa; phylum Chordata; class Aves; order Passeriformes; family Sylviidae; genus Chamaea; species Chamaea fasciata. The sequence goes on along the minus strand of NW_027094090.1, from coordinate 61,085,959 downwards.
TTTTTGCTGTTTCTCTAAAGATACAAAATAGCATCCTATTGCACCACCACATCCTGCTCAGCCTTTGCCCTGGGCAGCACAGACAGGCTCTGCTCAAGGGGGAAGCAGGCAGGAGAGCTGTTTGGGGCTCCTGTGGTCTGCAGTAGCCTCAGTTATGTACCCAGACCCCTCTGTGCTACACTGTGTGTGGAGAACAAAAAGAGTCCAAACAGAAGACAAGAAGACCAAAAAGGATATAATCATGCCTTATATAAAATCAAACTTTTGTGGACTTCTATAGGCCATAAGGTGTGTTCTGCTGTATATAAATGTTAAGATATTAACATTCAGCTTTTTTAGCCGTAGAAAGATGAAGGGAAGTGAATCAAAGGGAGTGATCAGAATTAAGACCACATGAATTTTTCAGTTGTGCTGTTCAGAAAGAAACACAAAAGTCCAGGGTTTGATTGGTTCATGTGATCTCATGATTAAAAAAAAAAAAAAAATTAGACCAAGAGCTGGCTTTAGACACAGTGACATTAAGTGCATTTGCTTCTGATATTTGTACTGATGTTGCAAAGACTAAAAAAGCAGGTTTCCTCTGATACTAAATTGATGGTCTTTTCTGCAGATCCAGCCTGAATTTGAATATGTTATTTTGACTTTTGGTAACCTCTATGCCCAGCAGGTTCTTTATTGGCACTTCATAATCATATGTCAGGTATTAGAGGTCTCTTATATTAATGTACAGAATCATACCAGATATGCATTTCTTTGATGAAGTACATGTATTTTTCTTTTGGTCACTTCTTCTATTTCACCCAAAGATTTTTCACCATTCCTCAGACAGCCCTGAACTCCATTGGACCATCACCTCAAGCAGGTTAGGGAGCAACATACATCACAAAAAGCACAGCTAGAAGGAAGAAGGAGCCTGTATATTGACATTTGCACTGCAAAAATATAAAAATTTTAGCTTAAAATATTCCACTAATTCTGCAACGAACTACCCACTCTCTCATTGTTCCTGTTTCTTGCAAAGCAAATGCAAACTGTTAAATCAGATGCCCTCCATCAGACAGGCCCCCAAACAAAAATCATAGCAACACGTCCATACAGCACAGGGCAGAGGCAGACGTGGAGGAAGTGGTGGCAACACCTCTGACTGGCGGTGCCATCAGTGACTCCAGCATTTGAAACCGTATTTTTATTCTGGGTCTGGGTGGAGGCTGCTGCTGTGCTTGGTTACAGGAGGGGACTTAATTGTCCTTAAATTACATGAAATTAAAGATGGCAGTTATACCCTTCACCTTCAATGAGGTTTTAATTAGATCCATCCCACCAGCCAGTCCATCTGTGCATATCCATTTTGGCATATTACTAACGTGTTTAATGGAAATAAACAAAGCCATGTGTTTTATGTTAAAACAAAGAACAAGACATCTTGGTCACATAGCAATTAATAATTTCAGTGGAATTTTATTTCAGCCCAATATTATGTTATGGGTCATACACAAAATCACAAGAAACTCATTTTCTATGTGTCCAAGACATGTCCAGTACATCAGATGCCCTATTATTATTTTAACCAGTAATATACGCAGATACTATTAAAAAAATTGGTTTGGGATGCTTCTAGTAGCGAGAGTACTAGAAGTCTTTTCCACATCTTTTACTTGTACTCATTTGAAGCAATTTATTACTATCATATAGCATATCCTCAATATTTATATATCTATACAAAGCTGCACAACTTATGGTAAATTATTACACATCTAAAAGTCATCTTTAGTTCAAAGATTTGTTACTGAGCACAAAGAAGAATATGAGACACTCTGTTAAATGCATAAATAGACTCAGCTGACTTAGCAAACATGTGACTACCACACCACTGCTCAGAAATTTCTTGTAAAGTATAAGGTAGGAAGCCAAAAAGGAAGCATAATGCAATATGTTCTTTAAAGTCATAATGGAACATATGAGAAAGAGAGCACAATGCAGTATGACTTACTCTGCAACTAGTCTAACCAGAAAAAAATAATTATAGTCAGCTCTCCATTAATACTGGGTGGATTATCAAATTTGGAAATAAATTAGGCTAAGGATGCACAACAGCTGTCTTGTTTCCAAACAGTCCAATTAAAGCTGGCAGGGCTTATTAACTCAGGCACGGCACCATTCAGGCTTGGCACTGCTGCTTCCAGCCCTGAGCTGGTGCTGGGCAGTTAGGGGGGAAAGCACACCTTCAGTCCTGCAGAAGGCACAGTCCCAGCTGCCACCTCACAATGTGGTCCTCTCCGTCACACAGCCAGACTTGACTGGCTGGTTTCCAAGGGATGTTCCTGGCCATCCTCAAACAGTAAAAAGCCTGTTCTGTGTAAAACTCTCATTTCAGGTTTGGAGATGCATCAATTCCTGTGGATCTACAGTAATACTGGAAGATTCTATATAATTTTGCCAAGACATTTGTTTAGCAGACAAATCTTGAAATTCCAGATGAATTCAAACTTTCTTCTTCTTTCCTTGAAAACTGATCATTCTCCCGGCTATGAGATTTTTTGGGTACAGTCAGGCTTTTGCTGGAACGAAGCATCATCTTTTCTTAGAAGAAGTACAATTACTTTATGTAATGAATTACTTCATACTCGAGTATGAAGTAATTATTGATTTTACTTGATACGATGATTTCTTACTAGTTTTATAGGCAGTATGGATCAGTTTATTATAGCCATTCTGGGGGTTTTTTTCTTAAGTTTTCACACTCCAAGAGCCATTTTTCTTAACATAATCAAGTCATCTGTAGGTAATAGAATACCCACGTACCAATTAATTGGGCTGCTTCCTGGAGGTGATCTCCAGCTCAGTTCACACTTCCATGGCAGATCTTTTGAGTAGTCAGTGGCTGATTCTGGGTACTGTTCCTACTGTCTCCCGATTCTCTTTCCATATGTTCAGTGTTCCTAGAACGGCTATGAGTGCTTTTCACTAGCAAGGCTTTTTGTAGTAGGCGAGTATATTCCATTCAGTACCTGCATATAGAACATGGAAACTCAGGAAACCCAGAAACTCTGTTTCCTTGTGTCAAAGAATGAGACACCTCTACCCAAAGGACTGCCCATGTTCAAGGTCCCTAAGTTCTTTTTATACGACTGCTAATGCTGTATAAATTGTTGAAATGTTTGGTGGTAGCACTGTGGGTTATTTTAATTCTTTTAGAAATGTTATTTGGAGTTACCAAAACTGAAGAGTAATTCTTGAGGCCCAATAAAACCGAGTGACTGGGAAATTCATTTCAGTTACTAACAGGAAACTTTTTGAAATTCAAAACCACCTGGACTGTATTGGGAAAGATCAATAAAAACATTTTGATCACTATAAATAAGCAATCTACCAAATTTATAGCTGTGTAAGGAATGATGCAAGAAAGAATGACAACTAGTAAAAAGCATCACCCTTCAGTAAGTTAATGAAGTGCTTTTTATTTATTTAAATAAAAGTAGTAGAACCTGTTCCGGAAATAACTATCCTGAACTTTGGAATGACAACAGGCTTCCACTCTTGAACCTCAGACTAAATAAAGCCATCAAAAGGAAGAAGACAAAGCATTCCAGGTTATTGCACTGATGTGAAATAAAACCACAAACCACCTCAATGCTTTCCTGGTGAAGGAAATCCTTCAGCTCAATGGGTAAGAGCTGTTGCTGAACTATTTCAAGACAAGAGGGGGAAAGAAAGAGGCAAGAGTTGTAACTAAAACTAAGTGTTTGGGAAATATTAAAAAAATGCCCTGAAGCTAATTTAAAAGACACAGAAAATCTGATGAGGCATGGTTTTCTTGTTCTTTATGAATTTCAAGTAATGTTTTCAAAATCTCAGATGAAAGAAAAGACTTAACGCAGACTGACAAAATTGGCTCAGATGTGATCATAGATTCTCAAGCCTAATGCCTAACTGGTGCCCTATTTCATATTCTGTAGAAAAAAAAAATCACTGACCTCTTTTCACCATTCTAGAATTCTCTGAAACATTATTATGATAAACCTGTATCTATTTTTCTCTTTATGTAAATACATACTGTCATCCTTGGTATTTTTGGTATTAGCTAGAGATTTTTATTATGGTTCAGCATCTTTATTCAGGCAGGAAAAGGAACTGAATGTGAGACCTCTGTTCTTACTCAAAGGCCTGGAACAGGGAGTCCAGCTTCAGGACTGGTGGAGCAGTCCCACTGTTACAGCTTGGCACATTGGGTTAAAGGTCCCATCACAAGCTTCAGAAGCAATACCCATCAATGTCAGACACACAGAAATACCTTAGCCAAAATTACAGGGTTCAGTGGTCTTTCTAATACATAATTAAAACAAACAATCATCCAGCCAACCTGCAAAAAGTCTTTTACAGGAAAAAAAACCCCTCGATCTTTATTAGCAATCACCTTGTCATACAAAATGTTTGCTATTGCTTAAGAATGACAGAAGTGGAAAAATCCAGTGGGACTTAGATGCAAAAAGCTGGCTGATTTTAACGTTTGGAGTTCTTTTACAACTCAAGCTGCATTTTTAAAAATTATTTTTCTTCTTTTAAAAGAGGGTAGCAATATGAGTTATCTGAAGATTGCAAAATTTCCTTGAAGATGGCAGCATCTTATGGCCAGTACGGTTGTTTACATATTCTGTTTAATTGCCAGCATTCTTCCTAAAGTCTTCGGGAGTGGGTGGTTTTTTGGGGTTGTTTTTGTTTGGTTTTTTTTCTTAAATGAGACTCTGGATGTGAGTATCTCCACTTTTATCTCAAGGCATACTGGAGCAACAAAAGCTACAGCTGACAAGAATGGAGCAATGGTTCTTCCCTGCAAGATCTGTAACCCTGGACTTCTGGAGAAGCAAAGGCATCTGAAAGCAATGGACACCCTTCAAAAGCATGTATATAATCAAATACTCACAGATCAAGCTGTGCTTACCTTGCAAACGTTAATTTTGTTCAACTAAGTATCTGAATTAATGTCCAAATGCTGGAGTTATCCAACACAATTAAGACAGCATCAAGATAGTCATGAAAACATATCTCAGTACGTGAAAGACTAGTAATTTAAAATGCATCCCTTCTAACCCCCCAAGTGTTATGGGGTTATGGTGTTATGGGCTATGGCTGTGTGGGGATTTGCCTGTCTGGAGCACAACGAGGTCCCAGTTTCACTTGCAGAGTTGCCCACGGACAAGAACAAATGCAGAAGCCACAAACTGATAAGCAAGGGACCGTGCTGATCCCAGGCAATGTCCCTCCGTGCGCCTGAGGACAGGGCTCGCCCACAGCTGGAGGTCCCCAAGCCTCACGAACTCAGGCTGGAGGGGGTGATCTTCCCCGGGTTTTTATCGCACCTTCACAGCCGCTCTCAGCTGAGGGTGTATCCAGGGCCCCTGCTGCATCCCTCCTTCCGCAGCCCTGCTCTCAGGGAGCGGAGCTGCGGGAGGCCCGGGGGGAGGAGGGCACGGGCCGTCCTCCATCCGGGCCCGGCGTCCCGCTGCCCGCAGCGGTGATGGCGGCAGGAAGCCTCCCCCCACCGGCCTTCCCCGTGACTCGCTTCCTCCAGCGGACGGGAACTGGGCGGAGTGAGCGGCCCCGGCCCCGCCAGCGGAGCCCTCCGGCCGTGCCCGCTGCCTGCAGAGCGCCGCGGCCGCCCCCACGGGGACGCAGGGAGCGAGGGAGGGACGGACGCTGCCGGGCCCCGCCGCCGGGGCGTGCCGGCGCCGCGCACCCCGCTCCTGCCAGGGCTCCGCCGTGCCGCAGCTCCAACATGCCCGCCGTCGACAAGCTCCTGCTGGAAGAGGCTCTGCAGGACAGCCCGCAGGTAGCGGCCGCTGCCGCGACAGCCCGGCCGTCCGTCGGTCGGTGTGACGCGCCTGAAGGCTCGGTGCCGGCGGGCAGCCCGCGGGTCTGGCCGGGCCGGAGCAGCGTCCCGTGGCGGGGACGGGGGTGCCGGGGCGGTGCCGGGGGACAGCGCGGCAGCCTGGCGGGCGGGGAAGTGGGTCAGGGAGGGCTCGGCGGTCGGAGCCGTCGGGGAGCGGGGATGCTCCGGGGCGGGCGGACGGCACCAGTGCGGCCGAGGGGGAGGTGTGGTGTCCCGCGGGGCGTTCGTCGGGGCAAAAGCAGGCAGAGTCTGCTCCTCGGGATCTCCTGGTACGAGGGCTGTCCCCCAGCGCGGGGGCACTGCCGCTTTCTCCTCACCGCCCTTAGTGAAACTCCTGTGGCATTTTCCTCGCACCGTCCCGCCTGGGTGTGCGCTCGGTGGCTGTAAGGGTTGCCCTGAACAGCCGAGGTGTGTCGGGGAAGGACGGGTGGGCAGGGCTCGGTGCGCTGGCTTCCCCCGAAGGGAAAGGGACACCTGTGCGCGGTGAGTCACCTGGCCTCGGTGACAGAATGGGCTGCAGGAGTGTCACCGCCAGCGTGCCTGCTCCCCAGGGGCCGCAGTTCCCATACAGGAGCTCCTATGAGGATAAGTGAGGCGGATCTCACCGAAGATGACCTCCTTCTGAAGGGGTCTGAGGAACGAGGAGAGGCGGTCGCTGCCCTTCCCGAGTGCGGGCAGGGGAGGCTGTTCCTCCCTTGGCCCCCGTGCAGCGCCCCGTGCCCCGCTGCTGGGGCCGCGATGCGCCGCAGCTGCACGGGGCATCCCTGGCGCTGTGGAAGCCCCACAGAGAAGAACATGCCATGGCTCGATGTGTTCGGGGGCTGGTTGAGTGGAGGAGAGAACAGGAAGGGGAGAGAGTGGAAATTCACTGAGGGATGCAGAAGGTGAACGCGCTTGGGGACAAAGTGTGGTGCAGAGAGAGATACAAAAGTAGTTGGTGAAGCGGGGGAAGGACAAATGAGGGCAGGGTGGATCAGTATGGGCCCAGCTGCCAGGGAACCCTGTGTTGTAATCCTAACTCGTCTGCTGGCGGATCAGGAGGAGGAATGAATAGGTAAGCTGTAGAGCAGATTGCTGCAAGGTGTTGCGGAGTCTGTCATGAAACATTTTGAAGGAAAGATTGAAAGTGCACCTGTCAGAACTTAATGAGCCTTGGATCTTATCTTAATTGCCTTGTTTTATCCTGTTTTTGTTTTTTTTTTTTTTTTGTAATTTCATGAAATCCCCTTCTAGTAAGAAGGATTTCCATCCTCTGTTTGATGTGGTGTATTTGTTATCATCCTTGGGAATTTTAAACACTAGGCTGGAAGAAGTGTTGAGTAACGTGATGTTGCACCACAGTCAGCCCTGCTTGGAGCAGAGGTTTAGACGAGGTGACCTGCAGAGTCACCAGCCTAAGCTTTTCTATGTTCCACAGTTTACCAGAATGTACCGGATTACTAGTTACAACTAGTAGTTAGTAACATTTTTAGTGTCAACCTGCCCACTGCCTCCTAAAGCTGAAGAAATTGACATGCAGGAGAAGTGAACTAATTTACCTCTTCAGTCAACACTTCTCTCAATGAATAAAAATGTAACGCTGACCTAAAGCAGCTGAACAATGCACTGAACTGAATTCGGAGGTTGTCGTCTTTCCTGTGTCCTGAAATAAAGGCTGTTAACATCTCCTTTGCAATTACTGGAGTGTCAGGCTGTGCATAAACCTGAGTATTGGCAGGATGTTTTGCCTTGATTTGGTCGTTGCTTTTTCTAGAAGCTCTTTTTGGAGGGAGGGGCATTGTTTAATTTTTATAATGGCCCAGTGTTAGGAAAATATATTCTTTTCATGCAAGGAAGCAGGAGTGGATTTTTTTGGTCTTTTATGTTTTTATAAGGGTTTCTTCTCCACAGTTTATTCACCATGGAGAGCTTTAGATTCATAAAATCAAGGCAAAAAGTCACTGTTCCGCAGAAATAAGCAGCATGGCATCTGACAGGATCCTTTACTTCTGTGTGAAGGAACCTGATTCTCTTCTGCTCTCCACAGTCACAGGAGTGCAAAGGGATGGTGAAATGAGGATATAACGTCACTTTGTGTAATATGTGGGAAGTATGTGATTTGCATGCAAGACCAAGGAGAATAAGGCCAAAGTTATTTCTTCATTAGGTTTCTGAAACTTGATTTATCTCTCCCCATCAGTACAGTACTTTTGTCTTGATTTGTCTCCAGACACTGGCTGAAAGAGGCCATAAGAAGTTTCTTAATTTGGAGGCATTTGGCTACAAAATAGAGAAAAATTTATGTCAGCAGTCATGCTAAAATCAAGGGAAGTACTTACATGAAAGTAGAAAATTTCTTCCTATCTTTCCAGAAGCTGAGATAATGTTGTGAATAATGGGGCCTCCTAAATGTTGGCTTAATATTTGGATTACTGGTTTATTTCAGCAACATTAGCTGCTATTCCAAAATTTGTGGAAACAGCAACAAAGAAAGTACACACACGCTGGTATTTTGTTGCAGTGATTTCATATGGTATTCTTAAATGTAAAAGTTTCCAAGAATAACTTCCAAACTGTCTGAATCATTTATTGTTTTTATAATTTTTGAACAATGTGCTAATAACAGACGCCAAGACTTTCAGAAGTTGGTTCCTGGAGCTGTTCTACCTCAAGCCATCTTTAGACAAATGAAATATCTGAACCTGCAAAAATTCAGTAAAATTTACTGTTGTAGCTGAGATTCCTGTATTTGGGAACCTTTTCCAGCAGGCAGAAGTGTATGATTTGTAGCTTACTTCAAGCAGCTTCTTTATAACCTTTTAGTTTTGGTTTGAGATTTGGCTTGGTAAACATTGCATCAAGTTTTATAATTTTTGCTTTTCCCAAATTTGTCTTTTAACCATCTTTGTACCCTGTACTTTTCACATGCTGTTGTAACACAAGGCAGTTGAGCACTGTATAGATACAAGATAGTTTGTTGACATTATTTTGCTTGTTTTAATACATCATTGAAGATAAAACATTTGAAACCAGATATTTTTGAAAATCTGTGTGTTTTCAGTTACTGAAATAATATCTTAATGTGGAAAACTCTCAAAAACATGCTGCTGTCCTTACAGGGAAGTTCTGTACCAAGGTTCTTTAAACATTTGGGTTCCTGGTATCCATTCCATTGGCTTGGACTTCTCTCCATTCTCTGGTTTTTATGTTCTCTTTATTTGAAAACAATACTTTGTAGTGTATATTCCCTTACGATCTAGGATCTCAAACTAGCTTCCCAAACTGCCAGCATCTCTCAGGTACGAAGTGTTGTAGCAGCTCAGCACATCAGCAGAGTGAACTGTTGGGAGATTTTGGAGTGACTCAGAGTAAGAAGGTTATGAAGAGAACCCAAAGACTGACTCCCAGGTCATGTATTTTAACTGCTGAGCAGCACTAGTTTCTGGCTTAGATACTTCTCAGCAGAGGTGAAATGATAGTTAATCATAGGCCGGGATTCTTGAAGGATGCAGGTGTGGAATTTTCCAGGACAAAGAAAGTCTGGGCAAAGAGTTTTGCAGAGAAGAAAAAATGCCTTGGAAAATGCATGTGCCTTCTGTTAAAATAGTGGCGTATCTTAAAATTTTAAAAATAAATTGCCCAAATTTGAACCTGGATACTTTAGGTACATTAGAGATTCCTGTAATAGGGGGATATATAAAGCACTTGCTCTTTTACAGGACTGACATATCTGTAAAATACTGGAGTTTATGTATGCACCTCATGTAAGCAGATGAAGCTCATTATTGTCATATAAGTTAGCTGTACAGATGGAGGGACATTTCCAGTTAGCTTCAAATAGATTGGATTTATCAAAGCTAAGACTAAGTATGGATCATGACTTTGTTAAAGGGACAGTCTTTCCTCTTTAATTATTGTAAAGATCTACAAAATTCTGGAGCCCAGCATTATTCTGAAATAGCTTTTCTTTCCCATCTTAGGAGCTGTGTCACCAACATAATTCTTTATTCCTGATCATTCCACCTCAACAAACCAAGGGAATTTGTGTTTTTAAGATAACACAAGTTCTTCCTTCTCCTTCCTGCTTGCTGACCAGGATGAGTTAGCAGAGTGAAGAAAGAGCCGGGTATCTCCAAATGGGTGTATCCTTGTGTGCCTCTTGGGGATGAACACTCAGTTCTTTGGTCCAGTGATATCAGCTCGCTTTGGCTGTGGCCCCTGAAGAGTTGCTCAAGACAGTGGGGTGTGAATAACAGAGTGTAAATTATCTCGCTGGAAAGGGGTGCTTTCAATGCAGTCTGACACTAGAGAAGTAAAGTGAGCAAGCAGTGGTGTTTGACCCCCAGTCCTTAGTGTGGTTTGAATTACTGTCGTCAGCAGGAAGATATTCAGGATTTTTTACATTTCTAATTATGTCGTAAGGACTGTCTATTAGTAGGAGCAAGAGCCTGAGAGTGGGGATGTGTCTGAAGCATTTTATTAGTTTGTCTCCTTGTGCCTCAGTTTACCTATCCATAAGAAAAGAACTAATTTCCACATGTTTAGAGATTCTGAGTAAACAGAATTGTGCTAGTCAAAGGCATATTATTTCTGATTGCTTTTTACTATCACCTCTTTGCAGTTGTTTGATTCTTTCTAATATTTCCACTCAGGACTGAAAACTGTTTGTTTTGTTTTGTTTTTTTCTTTTATTGAAGACTCGTTCTTTGCTCAGTGTCTTTGAAGAAGATGCAGGAACCCTTACTGAATACACAAACCAGTTGCTTCAGGCAATGCAACGAGTCTATGGTGCCCAGGTAATTTTTCATTTGTATTTCTTTTGTTCAATGTAGAGTGAAAGATAAATTGCTATTATGATGCTGTTATTTACATTAGAGTTGCTAGGTACGTGTGCCTTCTGTGCTTTAAGAGGAGTTGTGGGCATTTTTCATCTGATAGCTCAACCTCTTCCTGCCTTGATGCTCAGAAAGCTCTTATTAATGAAAAAAAAAAAAAAAGTTATTTACTTTGTCTCCAAACAATTAAAGTAAAACTGTGTTGTGCCCTTAGCTTTTGGGGAGGCCAGCCTTGACAAAATTGCTTGCCAAAAGGTATTCCCAGGTCTGCATACTGACTTGTAGGCTCCAGCTTTGATGCTGTGACTCACCTCCTGGAGGGAGCTGCCCATATCTATTGATTACAGAGCAGATGTGCATTTTGGGTTGTACTAAAGTCAAGCAGTTGTGAAAGCCTACAGTAGTTGTGAAAAAACCATGAGCAGGAGAAATAACATTCTCTACAGTGTTTACATGACCTAGATGACTAAATCCCTTTGAAAGTAAAACCGGTAAGAGAAATTATATCCAGTGCCTTGGAAAATGTAAATCTGAGTGATTTTCAGTGAAGCTGATTCCCATGTGCAGGAAAGTAGGTGTTTAAAAATGCCATATCTGGGTCTTTAAAGACATACACGACGTCTTATGAAAGTTTTGCAAGAATTTATGTAGGTTAAATTCCTGAGTTCACTAGAAACAACTTTTCTGTTCTTAAACCAGTAAATCAGAGTACACGGAGAGATTAAGAGCTCAGGGGTATTTTGAATTTTGCTGAAGAGTGCCCGATCCTTGCATTATTAGAAATCAGCTCAGCTATAAGTCTACTGCAAGTCTATGTCCTTTTGGTGGGATAGCTCTTTGGGTGACTGATAGTTTAACATGGAAGAAACATTTGCCCAGGATCTGGCTGCCTACACTGGGAGGATCCAGCTTTGGAGAGGTTTTAAGTCTTCATGTCCTGAGTGCTGTGGAAATGCAGAGCAGCCAGAGGTTTGCAGCACATCTTAGGTAGATAGGAAATGATGCAGGGCATAGCTGAGGGCTTGAGAGGTGACGTGAGATCAGCACTGAAAGTCAGGGATAGGCATTTTGCTAGAGTCATTGTGCTTTAAGAGTAACAGATTGTGGGCATGTTGGGTGACAGGAATCTGTCTGCAAAGATGGGTAGGATTGAAATGCATGAAGAAGGGAATCAGGAGATAAATCTGATTTTCAATGTCCGGCCTGTAGGCTGCATGTCCCATTCCAATGCTGATGACATTTTAGGATGTCATTTTAGGAAGTGGTTGCTCTGGTCTGTGATTCAAGAAAAACAAAATGCTTTTTTGTTTGCCTCTTCCTTTCCATCTTGGTTTTTAGCCTTCTCCATTTCTGTTTCACCACAATTATGACATTTCCTTTTTCTTCTCATTGTCTCAGTACATTTACCCATTAGTATTTCGCAGTACTGCTGAGTTTACTTCATTTTTCTAGCACTTTTTGGCCACTTCTTTCCTGAACACTACTTTAGTTTGATATAAATATTCAGTCACTTGTGAATATTGGATATATCCTTTGAAATAGGTCTTTGGAGTCTGATGCAATTTTGAGATGTAGAAATAGAAGGGTAATGCTGAATTGCCTATTAAACATAAATGGATGGTTAAGAAAAATGTGTGTGATATTTCTGGGCTGCCTAATCACAACTTGAGAGAAAAAGCACTTTTGTTGCTGTGTTACCTGACCCTCAGTAGCAGCATATTAGGAGGTGTTACCAACTCTGTAAAAGCTGAGAGTACTGAGAAGCCACTTTCTGAATTTGCCTTTTTTATTTTCCTGACTTAAAATTTGTCTCTGCAAAGTCAAATTTTCTCTTTGCAAAGTCATTGTCATCTCCTGCTCTGATTTCTATATCTGTAAGATAGGAATTGCAGATACTGACCTACTTTAAAGCAGTGACCATAAAATACCTTGGAATCACAGTCATGGCAGTCAGACAAAGCAGCAGTGGGTTGTACCAGTCTCCAGTACTGAAAATTCAGGGTTTATGCCCCCTCAGAGCACTTATGACAGTTAAAAAAAACCATTAATTTTGTTTTCTTCCATAGTTTGTTCTGAACTTTAACATTTCCCAGATGTCTTAACCATGTTTTCAAGATCTTTTTGGGCTAGCTTACTAGGAATTTGATGTTTCTGGTGGCGAAAAAGCCCAGATTTTCATGTAATTCAAACCACTGTAACTTGTGATCAAATAGCATTAGTTAACATTGCTTCAGTGCAAAGTCTCAGGGGAGTAGCAATTACTACCAAATACATGCTGTTATTAACCATGTGAATACATGCATAATAGCTGTCCCAAAACACTGCTCTGTGTGGAGAGCCACACTAAATTTGTAAAGACCGCTCAAACTTCTTTAAGCACTTAGATCAGTGCATTTGAAAAGGGTGTGGAGAAGAAATACTTGCCCATATTTTTTTAAAACATTTAGAAAAATAGGAATCCTTTTAAACATCATTTCAGACTTACATGTATTCGAGCAGGACTTTAAAAAGAGTGTGAGAGGGGATGTGCAGCATCCTGAGCAGCAGTGGCTCTGCTGCCTGGGCTGCAACTGGGTGATGCAAGGGTTAGCAGCTTTGCCTTGGCTCTAAGGCCCTGGATGCTGTACAAGCCTCTGGTTGCCCTGCAGGGTGAGGACCGTGCTGTCCCCTCCTTGGGCACCCACACCACATGGGGTCACGTGGTGGCTCTTCTGCACATGGAGCTCTTCAACGGAAAAGAGGCTGTGATGCTACAAGACAGATGCAGTGTGCGATGCCCTGATTAAGGAGAAGTCACAGGACCAAAAGGGGCACTTGAGGAGTGAGGTTGCCCTGGTGCCCTGATTAAGCAGAAATGACAGAACCCAAAAGTAGCCCTGGAGGAGTGAGGTTTGGTTGATCTGGCAAACCAGTGTGATTAAATACAGTAAAGCATAATGAAGCATTTTTATATTCATCAAAGAAACCGCACCCATGTGAGCACATATTATACTTCCTGCTGTAGATCTCCCAGCTGTGCTGTAATACCCTACAAAACAGTTACCACAGTAGTGGTCTTATACAGGAAATCTTCCTTACAGAGTTTATTCCTGTAGTGCTTCCTTCTTGCATGCAAGCCCTCATGTTGAATCTGGCATTACTGCTGATTTCTGTGAATGTTGCGTTTGTCAGTCTGGATGTCTTGTTACCTGAGCAATATTATAATGCAGCAGCAAGCAACGACTGTTGGAAAATTTAATTTGCTTAATTTACAATGCTGAGGTTTTTGTAATGGTTTGTGAGCAAAGTGTTCCCTCTTTACCTTCCTGACCACTGTCACAGTCAATTATTTTCAGAGCTTTACTACCATTTCCATTTCTCCATCATGCTCTAGAAATGGCTGAGCTGGGAATCTTCACTTGAAGCAAAATGCCTTTAGGAAATGTAGGAGGCTCTTGTTTCTCTACTGACTATTAGAAGGGCTAAACAGTTGAGCAGGTAAGAGGAGAGTAAGATGCAGTATTTTGTCATTGTTAAGAGATTTCATCTCATGAGTCCTGACAAACATGTCTAGATACAGGGGCAGTGATATCAGAAGAGGAGTAAAAAGAAACACATGTTGTCTTTATCAATATATCTGGAGAGGGAACAGCATGGGAATGGTGAAGGATGATCTCGTTCAGCATCTGTCTCTGTGAGCAGTTGTCTTGTGATTCCAGAGGCACACAGGCAAAGCAGCCACAACCTCTGAAGCTCACTGCCTTTTTACGTCCAGACTCTTAGAGAAACTTTTGACAGTCATGGAATACTCTTGGTTTATAGGTACCGCATTACGTGGGTGTCAGGCCAGCTTGAATCTGTCAGGCTATTTTAGGTAGTGATTCATAAGCGTTACTTCTCTCTGCAAATTCACGATTCCTTGTGTCTGCATTTCTGAAGAGTGCTGCTTGTTTGATTTTCCTGTGTGTTGCCTTCAGTGGGCTGTAACTCAGTAATTGGGTGTCAGGCTCTTTAGGCTATGCATGGACTTTCATATTTATTATGTTGCATAGCTAACCTCAATTGCTGAGAGTTCTTTTTCAATTAGTGAGTAAGCACTGATACAGCTTTTAATTTAATTTTTTTCTTTCCGTGTCTAAGGGAACAATTATGTTGCCTTTTCAAATTGTAAGACCTTTTTTCCTAAAACATTTTGATGGAACAAAAATTAAGTTAGCATTTTATAAACTTTTAGTTCGACACAGAGAAGCTGCAATAGAGTGTTAGAATGGAGCAAACATTTGCAATAAATTACAGTTGTTGTCACTGACTTCTGTGAAATACTCTGTGTATTATTATTCCATACTCATAAGCTTGCATCATACCTCTTACCTTCCTGAGGCATATTCACCACACGTTGCTGACAGAGATAAGCTGAAGATTACCACGTGAGAACTAATGTATTTACAAAGGCATGGGAGTTGTGTTTAGTGCTGCCTGTAAAGTCAGCATTGTCATCGTACCTGGAAGCATTGCGCTAAGGAGGATTGAGAGGAGATCTGAGGCAGCATAAATGTATGGATACCCTGCTGATAGTAATTCTTTTGACAGAGGTTCTTTCTGTACTGAGCTAACCATCCTATTGTAGCTACTTTTGGTGTTTTTCAGTGGAGCTTTGGCTGGTGGCTTGTATTCCTTGGAGCTATTGGATGAACCTTTTCTGATCTGTTCCTATTTGCAAGGATGGAGTGCCTGCTGTGAATCAGCACCAGGGCAAGCCATATGTTAGCCTGATCTTGTAAAGTGCTGTGCAGCCTGAGCACCCTGGTGAGGCTTAGCTTCTGCAACCCTGGGTTCATGTTTCCAAGCCATTTAATATGCAAACCTAAGCCTGTAGGACTGTGCCATTTACTAGATTGCTGGATAATTGTGTTTTGTAGGAAGATAAGCATATGTAAATGAAGCTGCATAAAACTGTTGTATCAAAATGCAATTCTTTCTGTGCTGTGCCTGATTTTGATGGTAAATGTGTTGCTGAGTTCTGAAGGGGGAGGACAGGATTCAGCTACCTCCAGGGTCCTCCACTTCAACCACATATTGGGTCTTTTTTCTCTTTGATGAGGCATTAAGTTTTCCCAGATGGAAGCCAAAATTTTTTATGTGTCATTCTGCACGTACAGAGTGCATGGATAAATGCCTTTACCAGTGTCTTGCTTGTTTATATGAAGCAGTCTTTGGCAGTTTTGTGTGGTATTTACTTGTAGTTTTAAAAATGCCAACTGTAGCTGGAGTAGGAAAGTTGTTTTGCGGAAAGCTTCATTATATTGGGATTGGAACTGGGCATGCTGGAATATCTGTGTCTTTAAAAGTTAATTTATAGCTCGACTTAATCCTTTACATGTCTTCAAATCTGTAGTCTATTAGACAACTGTCTACAGAAATACCTTTGGATTTCAGCAGATTAGTCCTCAGAGTTTATTTTGGAGAAGTACAGCGATCCTAAAAATGGATGGACTGCCTCAGTGGGAAATTGTAAACGGCATGGAGGTTGTAGAAAAATCAGTCTCTTCTGGTGATATGAACAGCTTAGTGAATAAAAGCAATAATGTAGAAGGTGGAATCAACCACATGTCTTTACTCTGGGCACTAGCTCAGAAAATAAGCTGGACCTTTTTTTTCCCACTGACATATTTGAAGTCAGGGTCAGGTATTGAAGTTACTTGAAAATTAAACAATATTTTTTAAACTTGCTGTTTTTCGTTTCTGGTAGATTAATACTAGATTCAAGACACCACTTCTATTACCTTATCCATTTGAACTAGACTTACAGAAATCTATTCCTAGGGCTATCATGCAAGGGCAGGGTTAAACAAAAGGGGAAGAAAAAGTCAGCACATCTGTAATCACTACTGATTTCATTATACTTATTTACATATTGTTCTTTCTTCCTTCTTGTACACTTCTTTTACATTAATGCTGCAGAGATGTCTTCCCTGTTAAGTAAAACCATCTAATGCAAATGAATGTATTTGCAAGGCCCAGTACTGGTTAAGTTTGCCTTCATTTAGAAGGCTTCAATTTCTGTTCAGGATTTTACTGAGCTTTTGCTTGATAGATCATCTCATTGATAGCTCTCCCACTCCATAAATGCCTGATGAATTCTGAAATGTCAAGATAATGTGAAAGAGATGTGGAGTCAGGAATGTATTGTAGTTTTTCTTTTGCTGTGGCGTATTGAATTGCAGTCACTTCAGGACAAAGGAAATCAATGTTGCTGTATCCATGGGAAAATGCCTTGGAAATAGATTAAAACCTGTTAAAATAATTTGCCTGGATTTAGTGGATCTGCCAACTGAAGCAATGCAAATAACTTCTAAGTCTTGGAACTGAATGGCAGCAGGGCAGGGGGAGGGGAAAAGGCTGATTAGGAAGAAATGGGAGGAGGATTAAACCAAACTTTCCCAGATTAATGTGCTTAGCAATGCAGTATTACTACTAGGTCAGCAGAGCACTTTGCCTGCTTCCTGTTCCTTATGCAATGGACTGTGTTTCAGCTTGGTAGCTTAACTTGATTTGTTTACAGTTTTTGGATGTTTGTCTGTTTTGTTTTGATTTTTGTTTGGGTTTTTTCCCAAATGATACAATGAATTTTTTTGTACCTCTGATGGGAACTAAGTCTAGCAGGTGTTGGGAGGGAGGATGAAGGACCCAAGATTAACTTTTCCACGTGGGTAGGGATTGAGTAACAAATTTGTGATGTTCTGACACAAAGAACTGAGCCAATAAATGAAAAATGTGACCAGCTGGCAGCAGTGGGTTGTGATTAATATACGGAACTCTTGTCCCCAAATCAGCCTAAAATCCCATAGTAAGTTTTGTGTCAGGCACACCTCCCAATTTGTTCTGTATCTGGAGTAGTAGGCTATGAATGTCTACTTGGGGCCTGTAATTAACTGTTGTCACCTGATTGTGTACTTGGTAAGGTGTTGTTAATTTACACCCCTTTGAGATCCTCGGGTTTATGTATTGTCCCATCATCCTGTCACATACTGGAGGCCACTCCTGGGGAGTGGTGATCCCTGGAAGATGCTTATTCCACTGCAGTTCTTTACACTGCCAATCTTCAAACTGCCCCACACAGATGAGCAGTGATGCCCTTTGAATATTAAGTGAGGAAATTAAGGGTTGAGTCTAAAAACCAAACTGGTAGAAGCTTTGTGGATGGTGAACACAAAAGAACAGGATGTCTTTGGCCAGGGTTTTTTGGGGTTGGGGATTTTGTTTGTTTGTTTTTATCAGCCCATTATTCTGAAGCTTCTTTTACTGTTAGCAGATTTAAACCAAAAGCATGTATTTTCCAGATTCAGAGCCCATCACGAAACTGCAGACTTTGCAGGAATAAGTAAATTGAAACAAACAGGGGAAAGAAACATGTTTCTGATACGTGGTTTATTTCAAAAGATTTCTCTCACCCTGATCCAGCTGTACAACTTATAGGTGGCATCACAGTCGCTGTGTGAGGACTTAGAGCTGGGTACGAACTGCAAGAAGACTGTTCTTGGGGTTGTGTTTATGAAAAAGATGCCAGGTCTGAGAACCTCTGTTTCTTTTTGTAATCTTAATTTCCTCCCACACACATACAAACAAACCCTTTTAATGTCTTCTGTTTACTTGCAGGGAGTCCTGTCCTCCCTGTCATAAACTCATTGCTTGCTAGCTCCTACTTTGGAGGTGGCAAAGTCTCTCTGGTGTTCCCACTGCTTGGGGACAGATAATTAGGGCTCATTCTTATCCATGCCTGAGCCCTGAACAGGGTTTGTTTTTTTCATTATAAGGCACAACATCCTTTTCCATCCTCTGCCTTGGAAAATGCTGAAATCCTAAGTGTTTTTTTAAAGAATAAAAACATGTAATCCGCAAAACTGACCTGCAAATCTCACAGGAATCATTGGCATTATTGTTGTGTGAAAGTGTGGTGCTTGTTACTAACTGGGCTGAGATAAGAAATAGGACTAATCAGTCACTGTGAAGTGAGAATAGTCATGGGGTGTGCTTGATCCAAGCATGGCCCCACATTATTTCAGCTCTGAACTCCTGTTGGTACCTCAGCAAGCTTCTGCTGTGCCATCTTCTCCCGCCTGTGAGTGTTACCACCGTGGTGTTTTAAGATGGTCAAAATTACCTCATTCAGCTTTTCCTGTCACGTGCTCATATGCAGTTGCTGGTACCTAGGCTGTGGCTGGTTTGGCTTCTTTTATTTCTCCCCTGAGCACCTGGGCACACTTTAGTAGCACTGACTGAGCGTTGGGCCTGCTGCCCACACGAGCCCCCGTTCCTGGCGTGCTGAGGTGGTGCGGAAGCACCAGGCTGTAATGCAGGATGTCACAGGTGGCAGCAGGCCAAAGCAAGGGGTGCTTCAGGGTCTCTGGCCCAGATAGTTCACTGTGCTGGGCTCTGCTCGCTCAGGATGACAAGGGACAATAAGAGAGCACACAAGCTGTGTCCCAGTTTTAGTGGTTTTATGTATCAGCCCTAGTATAAAGGGTTCAGAGATTTGCTCCTAGTTTTACAAACTCTCTATGGCCTTATATATTTGGAGACAGGAATAGTTTTTTAAGGTTTAAAATGAAATTTAACTAGTTTTCTGCATTTCTAAAGAAGAGAAGGATCTGATAGGGGTTAAGACAGATGTTGGTTACCCCCTTCCCTTTTTCCTTTTATTCTTGTTGTAAATCCTTGTTAACTAATCAGGGGCAGAGCAGTTGATATTCTAGTGTTAGGAACACATTGATTAAAGATTGACATATCCAAGTGCTTGTCTGGTCTTTCCAGCTGTCAAAGTAAAATTATACACCTTCCCTACAAATCTTACCTGGTGTAAGCACATCTTAAGTGTGTGTGTACTTTCAGGAGAAGAGAGATGTGCTGGTTTGTGTTCCTGTAGCCACTTATAGTGCTGTAATTACATTGGTACATGCCCTGAGCATGAATGCATTATGGACGCACATCTACTGGTTTACTTTATTGATGTAGATTTTGGGGAAAGATGATTAACCAGTATGAAACATTCTTATGTTGGTATGGCAGCCTACGTGTTTGAGGTTTGTCTAGTTCTGTTATTTTCTTGTGGTGGGTGGAAACCCAAGCCTAAAACAAAAGCCCCAAATCTTAGCTCTATTCGAAGTAGTTAAGCTGTAGATCTAAAGTATGTACCTCTTACTGCTTCTCTGTTGTCATGGTTTAAGACCAACTGGAAATTCTCACCCCAGTGGAATGGGAAGGAGAATCAAAGTAAAACTTGTATTTTGAGATAAAAGAAGTTTAATAATTGAAAATAAAGTAAAATACAATAATAATATTAATAATGATAATAAAAAGGAAAAATAAAGTGATGCACATTGCAATTGTTCACCACCCACTAACTGATGGCAGAGCTCCCTTCCCGAACCCAGACTGGCCTCCCTTTAGAGTACTTGCCCCTGTTTATTTACTGGGCATGATGTTCCATGGTGTGGAATATCCATTTGGTCCTTTTGGGTCACCTGTCCCAGCTGTGCTCCCTCCCCGCTCCTTTTGCCTGCCCTCTCGCTGGCCAAGTGCGAGTCAAGGAAAAAGAAATCCTTAGGATAAACACGACTTCACAAAAATCCAAAACATCAGTGTGTTATCAGCACAGTTCTTATTCTGAATCCAAAACACAGCACTGTAACAGCTGCTGAGAAGAAATTAACTCTATCCTAACTGAAAGCAGGACATCTGTGCAGGTATTTTGGGACTAGCTGTTTGCACACAGCTGAATGTTGGGTAAGTAGTTTCAGATTCAGTCAAGAAGCTGGCAGCAAAGTAGTGGTAACAGCAGCACTAGGGACCTTTCATTATTTCTATTAACATGTCATTTTTGTTTGTAGAATGAAATGTGTCTTGCCACACAACAGCTTTCGAAGCAGCTCCTTGCCTATGAAAAGCAGGTATGTTCAGTATATGACTTTGATTTCTTTTCTGCCTCAACGCTTGTGAAGAAGTGTGTAAACAGTGTGTTTTCTGGAAGTGCTCAGGGCATTTGCTTTACTTGGTTTCATGTGAATTTCCCCAGGGTGTTCAAGGGAGTTGGGTAATTTCTGAGAATCTTAAAAAAAGAAAAGAACCAGCCAAGCAAATTAAACCCAAAAAGGTACTAAATTTGAGTTAATGAATTTATGAAGAAACAAGTCATTTTTTTCCAATTCTGTCTTCAAAATAACTATAATAAGAATTAAGTGTTGTCCAAAATCCATTCATTTAACACACGACAAGCTGGGTAAAATAATATATATTAATGAGTTTCTGTTTTTACATTTATTTTTTATTATTTGTGGTATTTTGTAGAAATATTCATTGTCTTTGTAGTAAAACGTGTTGTATTTTATATTCATCTCTATTGGTTTATGGACCAAATGTGTGTTTCTATTTCCAGCATTTTGCCTTAGGTAAAGGAGATGAAGAAGTGATATCCACCCTCCATTATTTTTCAAAAGTTGTGGATGAGGTAATTTGAATTACTAATATCTCTTTTTACAATACAGAATATTAGTGGTTTTTCTTTGGGTCTCTCCTTTTGACTCAGAGCCTTCCCACTGAAGGCTAGATTGTGCCTGGGTTTTAGAGTTGTTTAATTCTGGCTAAAGAAGTTTGCTACCACCCTTCCGTAACGGTTAAAGCTGTTTCTGTGGATTCATCCCATATTCTCTCCTCAGAGCAAAGCTGAACTTCCTAAGGGAATTTAAAAAGAGACTGAAACAGGATGTGTCATCTAGGCTGGTGCAATCTTTTATTCAATTCCGTATTAAAATGACACTTAGCTTTAAACACTGCAGTTTGAGCCAAAACTTGCCAGGTATGGATGCAGGGCAGTTGTGGTTTAGTTGCTGTGAGATCATGCAGAATCCAGAGATGTCTGGGGAAGGCTGCAGTACTGTGTGGTGAAGATAGTGAAGCTGTATGCAGTGAATACCCCCACGCCCTGGAGGTTTCTGCTAAGCACTGGGAGTGTTTGTAAATGCTTTTGTTAGACCTGCCCATATAACATTTCAATACAGCCTTGATATATGGTCCTTCTTGCTTAGGTTTCATTTGTCACATCACTCTCTGCTGTGAGCAGTGCTGTGCCATCAGAAAAGTCTGTTCTTGTTGGTCTATTTCCAACTTTGATTAAAAAGGCAAAAGGCTCTACTGAGGTCTGCTGTTTGGGAGAGGAGAGAGAGTCGTGGGACAAAAAGTAAGTTAAAAATTTTAGAGCCCGTGGATAACTTTAAGGATGTATTGAGAGGAATCCCAAAGGTTTACTTTTTTTTTAGGCTTTTCTTGCTGCATATGTGTTCTTTGGATACTAGAAAGGAGCATTTGTTATCACAGGTCTTGTAGTTGCTTATGTGAATTCCAGGTAGATCAAAACAACAACTTTCTCCTTCCCAGGTTGAAGAGAATGGTGCCATTTGAGGGCAGAAAGCTGCGCCTCTGCTCAGTTCTGTCAGTCACATTTTCCCTCATGAGAACTTGTTCCATTCCTTGGCCTCATTTTCTGTGTGTCAGCTTCCCCTTGTGCCTGTTTTAGTTGTCTGTTCTATCAGCACTGAATTGTATTGTCTCATAGGAAATTCTGACTTCATCTTTACCTGCATGAGGCTTCCTGGAGGTATCCAGGACACTGAGCAAACAGGCAGGATGTCACCTCAACGTGTGGCACCCTTCTGGTGCTCCAGCAGTGTGATTGATAGCTGTCCTACCTGCACCCATCTCATATTCTTGGCATACCACTGTTGATATGAAAGCCTTGCCTGCCTTCATCCTATGTGGTGTCACATGGGTCCTTTAAAACACCTGTGTGCTGAACTTTAGAAACACTTATAAAAGCAGGAATGGGAAACTGCTATGAAGGTAAAATATTTGATTGGGACCTTTCATTGTGGTTTCCCCCAGTTTTGATTTTGTCCTGGTTAACCCTTGTTCATGGGAAGACGCTGTAGTTGTGGGACTGTAACTCCGTGGCATTGAGACTTAACAAAACAGGTTAATAAAGGATAATTACAGTTTAAATCCTGTTGGGTTAAGCATTAGAATTAATGGTCAAGTGAGTTGCCCTAATCCATTATGTGGGAACTGAAAAGCTCTTGGATCCTTGGGAAATACCAGGCAGGAATGAAGCACTTAGGGAGACATCCCCTAATCTGTCTCAGATACCTTGAGAAGTGTATTTTAAGCGTTGAAGTACATTATATCCTCTGGGCACAAATGGCTGGTGTGTTTTGATATTCTCTGTGGTTTGGGTTTTTTATTTACCTTGTGTCTTAGAACAATTCTCTGTTTCAGCTCAATATTCTTCATTCTGAACTGGCAAAACAGCTTGCAGATACAATGGTTCTCCCAATAATACAATTTCGAGAAAAGGATCTCACAGGTAAATTTTATTCTAAGTTTCAATTTTCCTTATATGTTCCTTCTTGTTTATTTCATCATAAACTGAGACATAATGCCATGTATTAATTTTTTCCTTGATGATTCACAGAAAAGTTCTTGGGTTTTTTTTCTGCTACAGAATTTCATTGACAGGTGCATGCTTTTACTCAGACAAAACCAGTTCAAGTTCATCACATAACATTTTATGCACCATATGGTGCAAGTTTAAAAATAAAGCTTTGTTCTTTGTTGGGTCACTGTGCTTTTACATCAGTGTAATTTCACTGCAGTCATTGATGTTATAATTGCCAGAAGGGAAACTTAGCAGTGAATTAGGCTTGTAAACAATATTTATTCCACTTCGGAAGTTTGGGGCTGCTTGACAAGCACAAGCAAGAATGTTGTTTCAAATTCACAGAATAGTATAGTCCCTCCTTTTCAAGAAATCAATCCTCTTTAAATCCTTTCCATGCAAGGGTAGTTCCAAGTTACCTGATTTCACAAATTTGGGCTTTCATTACTTAAACAGCAAGGCAGTAATGCAAACATTTGATGTAATTTCAAAAGAAACAAGCTCATATTCTATGTCAAGGACACTCTTACCTACTTACACAACAGAAAGTGAGTTTTTGCAGCAGCTTTTCTTTTCTTTTCTTTTCTTTTCTTTTCTTTTCTTTTCTTTTCTTTTCTTTTCTTTTCTTTTCTTTTCTTTTCTTTTCTTTTCTTTTCTTTTCTTTTCTTTTCTTTTCTTTTCTTTTCTTTTCCTCTCCTCTCCTCTCCTCTCCTCTCCTCTCCTCTCCTCTCCTCTCCTCTCCTCTCCTCTCCTCTCCTCTCCTCTCCTCTCCTCTCCTCTCCTCTCCTCTCCTCTCCTCTCCTCTCCTCTCCTCTCCTCTCCTCTCCTCTCCTCTCCTCTCCTCTCCTCTCCTCTCCTCTCCTCTCCTCTCCTCTCCTCTCCTCTCCTCTCCTCTCCTCTCCTCTCCTCTCCTCTCCTCTCCTCTCCTCTCCTCTCCTCTCCTCTCCTCTCCTCTCCTCTCCTCTCCTCTCCTCTCCTCTCCTCTCCTCTCCTCTCCTCTCCTCTCCTCTCCTCTCCTCTCCTCTCCTCTCCTCTCCTCTCCTCTCCTCTCCTCTCCTCTCCTCTCCTCTCCCCTCCCCTCCCCTCCCCTCCCCTCCCCTCCCCTCCCCTCCCCTCCCCTCCCCTCCCCTCCCCTCCCCTCCCCTCCCCTCCCCTCCCCTCCCCTCCCCTCCCCTCCCCTCCCCTCCCCTCCCCTCCCCTCCCCTCCCCTCCCCTCCCCTCCCCTCCCCTCCCCTCCCCTCCCCTCTTTTCCCCACTGCTCATTTCACTTGTCACAGTCCCACTTACGGCCCTCTTGTAGACATCATTTTGATGTCAGACAAAATGACTGCAGCAAAATAATGACTGGTTTAAGTTGCTTAAAGTATCTGATCAGAAAGTGTGAAGACACTCAGGTGTCTATGTTAACGAATACATTGTTTATCATATCCTGTCAAATATAAAGCAGAATTTGGATGGTAAGATGTTGATGCTATAAACACTTTCTCACCTTTTTCATGTGGCCTCAGAGATAGTAATTCTTTTTCAATATTTATGGGTTCTTCCCTCATGTTCATTAAAAAAGATATGAAAAAGCATATGAAGCCTGCAACCAAAGCTTCAGCTGCTGCATGACAAAAAATGGAAGCTTCTTCAACCTCCCTGGATGTAATTTTTTTTTTATTCTATCCATCACTTTTTCTGATGCAGTCTGTAGAACAGCATTTTTTAGTAGAGACCTGGCTGTATCGAAATTCATGGAGGGATTAAAAAAGGAAGACTAACTGTGTTACTGTTTTTACTTTTGATCCTGTTACAACTATACACTGAATATTGTAGATACCTCTAGATACAAGTTAGTTACAAGTGGAAAAATCTTCTGTCTTTCTGCATCTGAGTCATAATGAAGCATTCTGGGGAAAAAAAAAAGGTGGAGTGAAACTGATTAATGAGTAGAGTGTTAAAAATAATCAGAGACCATGATGACATCCTACAGTTTCCCCTTGGTATTTTCACAGTTGCATAATGTCTGTTCTTGTAAGTGTGCTTTCTTTGTAGCTTTTTGGGAGAGTTTTGCCAGTTGCAGCATATGTTGGTGTGGACACTAAGAGTAGTCTGTGCCTGACACTTGTGAAGTTAAGTTGCCCGTTTAGTCTGTCTTCTCTCTACCTGTATCAGAATCTCATGGCCGGTGTTTGTGATGCATCATATCCAGCAGTCAGGTGTGTTAGATACGGATTTCTTTTCACACAGCAGCCTAACAAAAAATGTTCCACACTGAGGAACATCCATGTAAAGGAAAAAGGCTTTAGTTCATACGTCCCTGGGTCTTAAATTTCTCGGTAGCACATAAGCACTGTCAGGTTGTTCAGAACTGCTGATCTTGTAGGATAGTGGTGGGCCTTTTGTCAGGGTAAACATATTTGGAATGGTGTTTCTTTGGAGAAATGACACTGGCAGATACGGCATCTTTCTCAGAGTGACAACTTGCTCAACAGAATAAACTCACTCCACCCTTAATTAGCTATCTGCCTATTCATTTCTCTAGCAGCTGATCTGCTTTAGCATTTTCAAGGCAGGCACAATGTATATATCTCTGCTGTGGAAGGACTGGAGTGACTTGGGCAGTAAATATGCTATAAATGGTCTCAGTTGAACAAAGTGTTAACAGCTGGTTTTACTTCAAATACTTGATTTCTCTTTTCCAGAAGTAAGCACACTGAAGGATCTCTTTGGCCTTGCCAGCAATGGTATGTGTCCCTGTTTTGTTTCTATTCATATGCAGCTGTTAGTGCAGAGAAGAAATGTTTAATGTGTGCTCATGCACATCACATTTTTTTTAAAAAAATAATATTCCTTGTCTACAGAACATGACGTGTCCATGGCAAAGTATAGCAGGTTACCGAAAAGGAAGGAAAATGAAAAGGTAACAAATGTAAAAGGGAAAATAGAATGTTTTCATCTGCCATTCTGTCTGCATCATTGTTCATTGTGAACCTTGGAGAGTTCATTGCTTAAATTCACAGTAGCTCAAGAATATCTGTGATTTTGTTTCCAAGCAGACACAAAGCTTTTAAACATCAACTCAGCCAGTTACACCTGTTTTATCCAAGTTAGGCAAGTGATCAAATGTGCTCTACTAGAGCCCTTCAGATCCACGGGAGCTTTTCAGATAGAGGCAGTCCCAGTGACTATAAATAGCTTTGTATAGGCCTGCTGTTGTACAGCTGAGGTGGTGATGCAGTATCACTGAGGACAATTCATTGTGAACTGCCATGAAGCCTTGTGTCTGCTGTTCCTAAAGCATTCCATTTCTTTGCATGTACCTTCCTGATAAATTACTCTGTATGGACTGTCATTTCACTTAATGCACATAACTTTCTTGGTGGGGTTGCTCTACAGTCGTTCTTCTTTGCCCACTGGACTGCTATTCTAAAATACATCCCTTTGTCAAAAAGTGTATGGCTGGCCCTGTCCTGAGAGTGAATCCATTCTACAGGACGGTCTTTGAAAGGAAATGCCTTACGGAACACAATGTGATATAGCACACTGAATTATTCACCTCTGTATTCTGCACTTGCAGACTTGTGTTTTGATCTCAGCTGCAAATAAATTTCTTGCACAGAGATCTGATCCAGACTTTTAGTGGTGGTAGTTACATAGTTTGTAGTCACGCGGGCTCCCCAAATGCTAAAGTATCGTGACAGAGAAGGGCTTGAACTACTTGCTTTGGGTTTTTGATTTGCTTTCTTTGTTTCTCATCCTTCATTTTAACCTGGAGGTGTTCTGTAATGAGAGTGATTTAAAAATAACTTGAAGATGATAAGTAATCATATCCATATACACAGTAACAGTCTGTCAACCCCTTTATCATTTTCTGTTCAGCTTAAGGCAGAAGTGGCAAAAGAAGTGGCAAAGGCAAGAAGAAAGCAGCACCTTTCATCCTTGCAATATTACTGTGCCCTGAATGCTCTGCAGTACAGGAAGAGAGTGGCAATGATGGAACCTATGCTAGGATATACACGAGGACAGGTATTGGCAGTAAATTGTCTGTATCACTTAGACATGTTCCAGGGAAAAGTAAAACATTTTAATTCAGGATTTATTTTGAGAATTGACAAATTACAATGAGGGTGAGGGGGAAACAATTTGCATTCAGCTTGCCTAGATTCTAAAACCAGATTTTGTTTGTGGCACATTGTGGAATGTTTAGATATTCAGGGAAGACATTAATGAAAAGAAAATCCAATACACTTCTATGCAAAATCAACCTAGGGTTAGTTTTTTTCACAGCTGAGCTGTCAGTGCAGCAGCATTTACTTCTACTGTTTACTCAGTCTGCACAAACCCTCTCCTATGTAGCAGTTCCCTTCCTGGCACACAATGTTCAGCATACTGATGAGGAGTGTGCACGATGAGGAACGGAGCATGCTCGGGAGAGCTGGAAGGACACAACAGTAGAGAGGATTGAGCATAAGGCTGGAAAATCCTTTTTCTTTCTAAGTTTTATTCTAACAGCAATTTGATAGAGCATTTCTCAAGTCTGACAGTCTGACCCTCCAGGATATCAGGAGGATCAACAAACCAGTATTACCACAGCACTTGATTCTCACTATTACCTGTTTTAAGGGTCATTGATTTTGATGAAAGAAAGTGTTTGGAAAATGAGAATTGAGCTATGAAGGGAGGCAAAGTGGATGTGGTGCTCTGTTTGAGATTGTAGTGTGGTTCACCATTATCTGTATCATCCTGTCTTTTGCAGCCCATGTACCTCATTTAAAGTAGGTAGTAAATGAGGATTCAGTCACTTTCTCCACCATGGGAGTTCACACTGATTCTCTGTTGTAATTATCTTAGGTGTAAGAACTGCATTGGTTTCCTTTACTGGAAGCCAAACTGAACTTTCTTTCCCTATTCTTCTGGCAAAACTGCCTTATCCCAGTGCTTTATACAGGAAAGTCTCAGGTTGTCATGGGAATGACTGAATAACCAGAAGCCAGTTGATGTTGATCCTTAAATATTGTGAACTGCCTTTCAGCACAAATGTATATTTTCTTAATTAATTACTCAAACATGTGTTTCCAGTTTCACATTTCCAACAAATGAGTAGGTCATACAGAATTTTTGGAAGAAGCAGTGGCTAATAGAGGGTTCGTGTGATTGAAAACTGGTATCAACATTTATCATCAGTGGAATTTAGAGCTCTTTCCTCCTGAAGCAGGCTTCAGAAATAGAATAGGTGAATCATTCTTTAGGAGGGCATTCTTTCTCTCCTTTGTAAAGAGAAGCTGTGGTCTATAACGTAGTTGCAGAAATCTGAATCTTGGGACTCCTAGGTCCCAAGGTTAGGGAAAGGGAGTGAAATCACAAGTAAAAGTGGATGAAATAGCTAATAAATTGCTTAACATCCAAGAATTTCCTTTTACATCTCTTTCTAGAGTAGATGACTGATTCTTATGTTTACCCTAATTAATTGCACACACATCCTTAGCTGTATCCATGTTTCACTCAGTTTCCAGTAGGCTCTAATAATGACTGTGCCCTGCAGCAGATAATACAAGGTCAAGTCTACACCAAGTGCTTTGCTTCTATTGTGTGCCTGCTGAGCCATACCAGCTAAGAGAACTAATCTTCTGTCACAAAATGTGCACTTTGGCCCTAGTAGCTTTTTTTTAGCTTCTTCAGTAGAACAAAACCCATGGTGAAACTGTAGTTGATACAACCAGTTGCCCTGGAAGCTTCTGCAAGCACAGCTACACTTCCCTGACTGACTTTGCTACAGCACTTTGAAAACTTTCATGGTGGAGTTGGTAGTTCAGGTTGGACTGCTAAATCTAGTGGATGATTTGTGTCCCATTCCCTTTGACAGGGTGCCGTTGCACGCAGCAGTTCCTAACACCACGAGCCCCAGCCTTGCCCTGTGCTAGTATGGGCGAATCTACCTGTTCCTGTATTTGAGTCATTTAGGAAGTTCTTTGGAAACATACCTGTCAGCAGCCAGAAGTTTATCTGTGGTGAAAGGGTGGAGAGTTGCAAAAGTGGGAAGTAGCAAGAAAGGCAAGGCAGCTGTTTTGCCCATGTGTTTGATCGCCCGCCAAAAGTACCAGTCATAATGGGAGCACTGTTAACACTCCCACAATCTGCTGCTTGTCTGTCAAAGCCAACAGAACCTTCAGTGCCCTTTTTCTTGGTATTTTTCAGATCAACTTCTTTAAGAAAGGAGCAGAGATGTTTTCCAAAAGAATGGACAGCTTTTTGTCATCTGTTTCAGACATGGTTCAGAGGTAATCTAGTGCTTTTGTTTGCTTTTGTCATTCCATTGGAGTCAGAGCAGTAGCTCTCTAACCTTCAGCACGTACCAGAGAGTGTCTCTTTTTCTTTCTAATTAGATTCCTTCCATGCATACATTGCATTGTTGGGCATATTTTATTGAAGCAACAGGTAGAAAGAAAGTGTTTGTACATGGAAAAGAAAATGCTGTGTGTGTACACTGAAGAGAGTATTTTTACAGTATGGTCAGAAACTATATACTGTAAAGTGTTCACATGCTTTCTTACATCCCTGTGTCCATTCATGAACAGAAAAGCATGAAATTTGGGCTAGAAATGGGTTAACAGGATTAATATAATAGACTTAAGGTGCTTTCTGAATTACAGATATTTATATTTACTGGGTCTTCTGTAATAATACAGCAACAATAACCCATTAACTTCTCAAACTGGGATTTAGGGCCTAAAGTGTTTGGTGGTATAGTTACACAAGGCAAACTCCTCAACCTAGGGAACATATTCATTGCATTCAGTGTAGGCTGTATTACTCCACTGAGTTCAACCTGCTTTGGCTAAGTCCTAAATTTCAATAAACTGCTTTTGTACTCCTAATTTTGTGATTTTTTTCTTACACGTCCCTTCCACATCTTCTACTTGTAGAGAAGAGTTTCTTTATAATTAAGTCCCTGTAAATGTAAACTTTACACTTGAAGTGTAATCATAATAGAACATTATTCACAGAATCATAAAATATTAAGGGGTTGGAATGGACCATAAAGATAATATAGTCCCAAGTGAGTCCTTGACTTTAATGCCTCATTCTTTATATATCAAGCTGTAACCAAAGCATTACTTATTCTAACTCTGGTGGCACTTTAAATAATGCATACTTGTTAATTTGAGAACCATGCTACAAACAAGTGCTCTGTACAGTAGATTATTTCACTGAATGATTCTT
The DNA here is from genome assembly GCF_029207755.1 of Chamaea fasciata. Taxonomy (NCBI): domain Eukaryota; kingdom Metazoa; phylum Chordata; class Aves; order Passeriformes; family Sylviidae; genus Chamaea; species Chamaea fasciata. The sequence goes on along the minus strand of NW_027094090.1, from coordinate 61,055,589 downwards.
TACTTTCTGTACTTTTATACTTCCTTATATACCTTTGCACACTCACTCGTGAAATAAATCCCTCTACACAGTCTATACAGCATTTGTAGAGACTGGAGGACAGATTTTAAATTCCATTGAAATAGTGGCTATTGTTTGGTAAGTCTAAGGCATCTTACTTTTGTCTTACAGGCACTGGGAGGATCCTGCCATTGGATCCTCACCACAGAATAAGCCCTTGTTTTCCACAGTCAGATGGATTTGAGTTCTGGACAGTGTACAGTAGTAAATGGAAACAAAAATAGGCTGCTCAGTTATTTTGCTGAGTCTGGTTTTTGTGTTTAAAGATTGTCACACAGTAAAGCTTGAAAGTACAACTCAAATGTAACTAGTGAAGGTGTGTGGTGTCTTTGGAAAAACCAAAAGAGAAGTTGGTAAAATTCTGAGTGGCACTGTGCAGCACAGAATTACTGACACAGGACAGGGTTTTGTGACTTCAGTTTGCACAGCCACTGAAAACTGTTCTGCCCACTCTTCTGCTTCCTTAGTGCTGGGATCACAAGGCCTCAGTGAGTCACATCTGCTTGCCAGTCAAGCTAAAAGCTTTCCACTTGTCAGATTTGTTCTTTTGGAACAACAAGCTGATGTGACCCATTGTGCAGCTACGGAATTTCAGTGGTATTCAAAAGCATTTTCATTTTTACAGTGAATATTGCTAATGGTGTAAAAACACAGGAGATATCTACACCAACACATTCTCAGTAACCACTGGGCCTAATTGCCACAAATGCATGTAACTTCAGAATTGTCAGCACTTTTCTTCCTGCCTTGGAGATGGGAGAAAGCACATCTTAGGAAGAGAAATATAGTCTCAGAAACCATGAAGGTGCCAGCGAGGTTTTGTCAAAAGCATTTTGTGCTGTAACAAAAATGACAAATCAAAAGATTTATTGAAATAACACTGAGGTAAAAACCGACAGTATAGTTCCATCGTATTTAAAAGTGGAATTTAAATAATTCTTTTCTGGCATTCAGTGATGGAGTGGAAAGGCATTAGCTTGCAAAATATAGTCTAATTTAATTCAGATCTGATGTTTTCTGAATCACACCAAAGTAGAACACAGTATTATAAATAAAAAATTAAAGCTAATTAAAATCCATGACCAGTTAATAGGTGGTGTCAAGGCAGGAATTCTTGTGTTACAGACTTGAAAGGATTAGACAAAGTTCTTTGAAATCCAACAGATCCTCTAGTACAGCCTATTTTGAACTACACCTCTATACTAGGCAACGTCTGTATGTGTTCAGTGTAAATTCAGAGAAGCATTAGTTTTAGAAACTGTCTCTCAAAAAATAAACTTAACTCTTCTTTCTCAACATGTCTCAACGTTTCTCATGTGCTCATTTCAGTATTATAAAACAGTATTTCCTAAAAAGTCTATTTGAAAAATAAATTTCATCTTTGCATTACCCTCCAAGGTAATCTCAGGTGGTATTTTTGTTCATTTTGGCTTACAGATGTTACCTGTATTCTGGTATAAATGGCTAATGATGACTTTGGGTTTCTTTTTGTGGTGGTGTTCTTTTTTCCAGCATACAGGGAGAGCTGGATGCCGAAGCTGAAAAAATGAGAATATCCCAGCAGGATTTAATTGCAGTTAATGAATCTGTTTACACCCCAGATTCTGATGTAACTTCACCTGCCATCAATAGAAATCTCATCCAGAAGGCTGGCTACCTTAATCTTAGAAAGTAAGAACATTGTTGTTATCTGCTGGTTTGTTTAGTGGGTACATTTTTTTGGGGGCGGGTCTAAAGACTCCTCAGGTATTGATGTTTGAGGGTCCTAAATCAGTTTGGTAGCTCTACTTTTCGTCCTCCAAGTACCTCTGTCACCTTTGGAAATGTGCTTTTGAAGCTTTAACCAAACTAGAGGCATTTGAGACTATTTTTCTGAAAACAGAATTTTGCTTCTGATTGAATTTACCTTCAGGAATAATTTCCTGCATTCAACTGGCTAAAAATAAGAAGCCGATGAGGCTGGGTTCAGATTGTTCCCAGATCTTAATGTTTACAAAACAGCTATATTTTGTAGTTAATGCATATTTTCATAAATGACCTCTTTTACATAAATAAAATCTTTAAGGACAATGCAAGTGTGTAACTTTGAATGTGTATCATGTGTAGAATTACCTCTGCAGATTTTACATTTAAAATTTTCCATAAACTTCCACAGGAGTTAGGTATATTGGTGGCATATAATAACCCTATTTATGTGATTGATTAAATATGAGTTTATAATTTTGTCTAGTCATTTTTTTCTTTGTGAGTGTACATCTGATAATTTCTCATAGTATTCCAAAAGCTGGATTACAGTATAATAGGACTCTAGAGCTAAGAGATGGACTCTGAGATACTACTGCAATAGATTTTTTTTTATATTATGAATCTTTGTGCTGAAATTGCTCATAGTATTTCATGTCACTCAATACTCTTTTATTCCTTAAGTACAAGATAGGATTTTTAACTTGGATGTTTGAAATTAATCTATTTTTTCAGCTTTCATTAAGGATTAGTTCCTGCTAAGAACAGGTGGTGCTTTTTCATCTGAACAGAGACCCATCATTAAAAAAAAATGCCAGGGTGAACATAAAGTTCTGATTAGCATCATGATATGTTTGCAGTTTCATACCTGTTTGGAGTTACTTCTAAACAGTAACGAGTCTTTATCTCTGCATCTTCTCATCAGTAAAACAGGTCTGGTGACTACAACTTGGGAAAGACTTTATTTCTTCACTCAAGGTGGCAACTTGATGTGTCAGCCAAGGGGAGCAGTAGCTGGAGGATTGATTCAGGACCTGGATAACTGCTCTGTTATGGCTGTGGACTGTGAAGACAGAAGATACTGCTTTCAGATCACTACTCCTACAGGCAAAGCGTATGAGACAGGTTTTGTTTGAGGACAGCCACTCACACCCACCCCTTCAGATGCTCTTTCCTGTAAAACTTGCTTGGTATAGTAGTAAGCTTTTCTGGATTTCCAGAAGGGTGCTTCCAAATTAAAAGCATATTCCTTCCAGTCCTCCCCCACAAGTGCCTGAACGGCACATGTGGTGTCTTTTAGCTACAGCTTATTCACGATTCTTATTCCTTTGGTGGTTAATAGATGTAAAGCTTGGTGACATTACTATAAGCACTGGAGTTAAACAGTCCTGGTGTCCACTGTTAGCACTTAACACACTGTGTTTATATTTTAGGGGTATAACCCTTCAAGCAGAAAGCAAGAAAGAATATGAGGAGGTAAAAATATTTTCTTAATGTTATTATTCTTGCATATAAGTGAGCTTGAAGACTTCAATTTCATTTTTCCCTTGCAGTGGATATGTGCCATCAACAACATCTCCCGACAGATCTATCTCACTGACAATCCAGAGGTGGGAGCTTGTTTCCATCTTTCAGTCCATTCCTTCAACTTGCTCTCCCATTATTCTTCACATGGTAGGGTAAACAACATGTCTAAAAGAGCTGTTCTGTCTTGTTTTCATAGGCAGCTGCAATCAAATTAAATCAGACAGCTTTGCAAGCAGTGACTCCCATTACCAGCTTGGGAAAAAAACATGAAGTTCAGCACTCCAGGTAATGTTCTCCCTTGCATGGAGCGAGGACTGTGTGCAGTTGTATTGAGCCTGGGGCTGCAGGGTGTTAAGAAGATGTTGGGATTGTCACTGAGAAGGGTACACACAAGTCCAGGTGTCTGCTGGTAATGCAGCTGTGAATACGGACGGGGCAGGGAGACAAATGGCCACCTATTGCTGAAAGTCAGCCTGCACTCAAGAGTTGATCTGCATTCAGGTTTAATATACCATGTTTACTTTTGTTCTAAATAATATTAGGCTAAAAAAAGGATTTTATTAGAGTCCTCAGTAACAGGTAAATAGGAAAATACCTTACGTGTCTGCGTAGGGGTTCAGTCCTGCTTTGGATTTTTGAATAATCCTGTCTCCCTTCCAGGGCAAAGGTAGGGTGTCATTGATGGATGGAAATGTAATTTTTTTTTTTTTTTTTACATTTGCACTTTAGCCAGACTGTAAAGAATATGGAAAATGACAAAATAATTCCCAGTGAATCAGTTGGCATTCAAGACTCTACACAACTCATTGCTCCCGGAACACCAATTCAATTTGATATTGTACTGCCTGCCATGGAATTTCTGGACCAAAACAGAGGTGGCAGGTATGACCAGAGACAGTGATCCATCACTGTAACAGTGTGAATTTAGGTGAGATGAAGTATTGCAGAATTTGTTTGTGGTGATGACCAGAATCTGTAATTAAAGTTTTAATTCTTCCTTCGCAGGCGTGCAAATCCATTTGGGGAATCTGAAGACAGCAAAGATGAGGAGGAAGGTCAGTTCTTCTTTCTTCCAGATAAAATTAGTCTTGATTTTAGCTACCCAGTGTCTCTTAAGAAAAGCACTTGACACCATGGAGCAGAAGTAACATCCACAGTAAAGTGACCTTCCTGTACCAGCACATGTAGGGCTGGGCCCTGGCTGTTCTCCTCTTCCCCTGTGCCTGGAACCCACAGCCCTGTCAGAAATCTGCTCTCAGAACCAAAGCAGTACCTACCGCTCTGAACATTCACTCTGCTTTCCCTTGCTCACCACTGGCCATAAAGGGAGTCTGGTCAAGTGATGGCTTTGCTGCATAATGGCTGCTTAGTTGTCATTAAACCTTACGGTGACAGTCAAGAAGCAAGGAAGGATTTGGTGAAAACCTCACTGGGCCCAGCTGCATGGAAGGTCAGAAGGACATAGAAGAAAGGGAAGAATGTACAAGGCTTAATGGATGCCAAGGCTTGTGCACGGTCCCAAATTCATCACAGTTTATGTGATCCAAAATAGGCAAGAGAATTTTACTAGCTAATCAAATGAAGCATAAAGGACCAGTCACACTTTTAAAGCTTCCAGGCAACTACAGTAACTTCCTTCCCCACCTCCACACTGCTGCCTGTTCACGCAGTTGGAAACTGGGTCAGGGCACTGTGTGACTCATGGCAGAAAGCCACCACTCATGACAGTCACCAACCACAGGCTTACTTCTGAATTTCCAAAGTGAATAAAATAATTCCACTGATACTTTGAGCTACTGGAAAATTGAAGTGGCACAGTGACGGAAGCCATGGCTTTTCTCTTGCAGATTCCCTGCTGCAGCAGATGTTCGTGGTACGGTTTTTAGGGTCCATGGCTGTTCAGTGTGACGAGACGTGCGAGGTGATTTATGAAGCCATGAGACAAGTGTTGGCTGCTCGGGCCATTCACAACATCTTCCGCATGACTGAGTCCCACCTCATGGTCACCAGCAAGAACTTGAGGTACTGCAGAAGCCTCAACTTGCCAATATTCTGTTCTCTTCATACCATTTGTGACTAATGATGTATTGTTGGTTTTGTTTTTCTAAAACACACACCCTTTGAGGAAGCAAGATCCCAAGAGTCACTTTAGCTAGAAAGAAACGTCTGTTTTCTTAGTCTGTATTACCTAGAAATGATCCCCCAGACTAAGTTGTAAGAATGTCCTATCAAAATCTAAGGGATGTAGTGGGGTTCTAAGACCCTGCGAAGATACAAAAAAAAGATGCAAAACAATGGATTGGAAGATTCTCTTTCCTAACAGTGTCCTTTGACAGTAGCGTCACTGTAGAATATGCTGATATCAGACATTCCCTTGAGCTGGAGTGTGTTTATGTCCCTCTGCATTTTGTGTTAGCCCAGGCACTCAGGATCCTTTCCAAGTGACTCAGAAAGGTGCTGTGACCTGTACTTGTCAGCATCTCAGAATCAAGGCCTAGATTTGAAGCTTGCCAATCTCAGCTAAAGTACCTGATTCTGTGCATATGTTTCCTCATCTGTAAAATTGCTTGAGTTATTGCCTTTCTATTACAAAGCCTCTTGAAATTACCAGGAATCACTCTAAAATAGTTTTTGGTTTTTTCCCTACATGTAATTGCAGGTTAATAGATCCTCAAACCCAAGTTACACGAGCAAGTGTAAGTAACTCTTTCTATCACAGCAGTGACTACGCAGTCACATGAACCTGAGCCAACCTGGTAACTTGAACTGGTTAAAACAAATAAATTATTTATTTTACTTTTCCAGTTTGAACTCAGCACTGTGACACAGTTTGCTGCTCATCAGGAGAACAGGAGACTGATTGGCTTTGTGATCCACCTCAGTGACACTCTGGGACAAGAATCCATGAGTGCATATGTTTTTGAGAGCAACACAGAAGGGGAAAAGGTTTGTGTAACATTTAATAAAATTCTTTATTTAGCAAACAGGTCTGTGGCTTCTTGGCTTACACATCTGGGAAAGAGTGCCCTAGAAACAAGAGCAGCCAAGAAAACCTGTGTTAACATGCAAGCCTTTACTAGCTTATGTCTAAAAAGGACCAAATGAGTAGATAATGCAGCAGCGTGTATAAGGAGGAAAGGATGGGATGGCTAATCCCAGCATTAAGAGAGATGGGAAAGTGCTGTCCAGTAGCAGCACTAACAAAAGGAATGTCAGCTGTGTTGAGACATGTACGGCTGTGAAGCTTTCACAGACAAGACAACGTACGTGCTAACACCACTGGGTGTTTGCTGCCTGCTGTAACAGAAATAAGGAGTAGGATGGAGAACTTTTGTCCCTACAAACACTTATATGCACTCCCCCAAGGGTGGGAATAAAGTCTGGTGACTAAAACTAACTGAGCGGAGTACAAAGATTTACCAGCCTCTCTGAGCTTTGAAGCTGAAGCTCAGATAGCTTTCTTTATCAGTAGAAATCGTAGCCAATTGGTATTCCACCTCTGCTTTTAGGCCTGGTTTTAAGACTAAGTCTGCACTGACAGTTGTGTGACTGACTCTTAATTAAGGAACAAAAAACTAAACCAGAACTGAATGGAACTTTACCTGTATTTCTTCTTTGTAGATCTGTTATGCCATTAGCTTGGGAAAAGAAATTATTGAGGCACAGAAGGTAAGTGTGTTTCATTCCCCACATATGTATGATATGTCATGTTCTGCTTTTCGGCTGCACTGTCCAGCCACCTCTGGTGTGCATAAGAAAAAAGAACTGCTACTCCTCCTAAGGACAAAGTTTTGCAGACATTATTTAACACAGCAAAAATAAACTCAGTTTGATTTCTCAGTAACATCATTTGAGATAAAAATGTGCCACCCCAATCCAAATTCAGAATTACACAAATCCAAATGTTCATGTCTGAAAGAAAGCTGCGAGCAAAGTTTTCAAAAAACCAAACCAACTCTTTGGGATGATGTGTAAATCCCACACACAGCAGGTTCACTTTTAGAAACATATTCTTTCCTCGCCTAGGGATGAAAATCAGTTTTTTTCCACTTAAAATGAATGGCAGTTATCCTGTCCCTTGTAGATACATTTTATCTGTATAGACGTGACATTATTATTTGCTGTATATGGTTGCTGCTAAGATTTCAGAACAAGTTGGGGAATGAGCTTTTAATCACAACCACTAAGCACATCCATAATAAATTTTTAGGTACTTTTCTCCTTGCTTTTCAGTAACTAAAGAGTAGCAAAATAAATGCTCAAAAATTGTTTTTTCTTAAATACCCAAGGGTTGTCTTTACTTAACCAAAAAGTATTTGTGTTTCAAATCTTTAGAATAAAGCTTGTTAAAAAAAAAAAAAAGGAAGTTGCAAAAGCTTAGCAAGAAGTACTGGGAAACGTGTTCCTCAAAAGCTGCTACAGCTTGCTGACCTCTCTTTTTCTTCAGGATCCAGAAGCATTAGCTCAGCTAATGAAGTCTGTGCCATTAACAAATGATGGGAAGTTCATGCTTCTGAATGACATGTCAGAAGAGGATGGAACCATGCATGGAGGGGAGGAATCAGAAGCATGAGCTGCTCCTGTCACTTCCTGCAGCCTGTGTGGGAGCAGCAAAAGCAGAGTGGTTTTGCAAGAATCTCTGGTTTTCAGTCGCCTGTGCACACCTGAGGCCAGCTGCCCTTTCCTGCTGGAGAGCAGTGGTATCTTTGCAGCAGAGGCCCTCTGGATTTACAGCAGAAGCACAGCAGGACTGTGGCCTTGAGGCATTTTGCATTTGTAATGTGTAGGGTAGAGCTGTGTCTGGGGAGCAGACAATCCTGAGCAGTGTTTCCACGGAGCCCCTGCTGCTGGTGGGCGGGAGAGCACAGCTGTCAGGCACCGAGGGTTAATGGCATTTCTTACATTTACAGGGCCAGCAGCCTCTCATTCCACTGAAATTCATGTGAGCTGCCAGCTCCTCGGACAAATATCAGGCCTCAAATTTCCTACCATAGTCAATTTTCATAGTTTGCATGATTATGTGCATCTGAATGAAGGTTAAAAAATATCTAGTATCTACTTTATTTCAGATGAAGTTATTTTTAGTCTAGTTTATGTGTAACAAGATTTACCTTTTGTGTTAGCTTATTTACAAAACAGTTTGCTAAACACTAAATTTTTCCTATTAATATAATCTATTTTTATATTGCATCTAGAATAAGCTTACAAAACAAATCTAAGTGCCTACTCTTACCTTCCAGGGGACCACACTCTCACATTCTGTAATTAAATAATGGACAAAATGTACCTCCTTGATTTATTACTCTAAATACCACTGACATGCAAACCTCAGAAGTAGGCAGTGAATGTGGCATGTTAGCTGTGTGCAGTTTTTTTACGGTTAGGTTTCTTGCAAGAGATGGTAATAGTAGGACAAATAAGTACTTTTATAGTAAGAATTCTTTGTATTTTTAACATTGTGGTGACATGCAACAGCTGAGTCTACCAGCAACCTTTGGTTTTAAGAAACTGAGCAATAAAATGTTAGATTACAAGTCTACAATGTATTGACAAGTCTCATAGTACCTTCTTGGCTTAGACACTAGAGAGATATGGCTAATGAGTTTACATTTTTTTTCAGTCCTGAGAATATCAGCAACATTACTTTGCAAGAACAAACAAAATAGACAAAACAAAGAGCTGGGGGGAGGGGTGTAACTTGTAGTATAACTTATATTAATCAAGATAAGGTACCTAAAAAAATGGCTGAAATTCCTCAAACCTAATTTAACTCTTCTGTCACCAATAAACTAGATTTTCCATAAGCAGAATCTGTGCAACAGTATCTGAAAGATCCCAGACTGGAAGTGTTTGATATGGAATAAATCTAATTTAACTAGTTATTGAATGTTTAAAAGAATCATGGAAGAAAACTCTTAGTAAGTGACACAAAAACATCTTCATAAAAAGACTGAAGCTCTCTTATTAAAGAAACTAACACCCACTGAACTGCTGTTACTGAAAACACTGGGAATGAGGTTCTCAAAATTGCATTTATTAACACAGTTTTATGTACATAATGTTTTCTACTCACAAACCAAAGAGACTGGAGTAACAAAATACCCATTTGTACAATGAGTTAGGAAACACTAAGTATTACATTTGGTCCTTTGTACCTGAGAAGCTGAAAACAGCTGTTGATGGATGTCTGATGCAACTCAAATTTCCTTCTGGTTCCAGGCTGCATTAGGACCTGCAGAATGTGCCCTTCAGCACCAGGAGTTTGCAGCAGCTGGGTGCTGCTGGGGCCATGCAAACCCTTAGTGGCAGGGCTGACAGGGAGCTGGGCATCCACAACCCCTGGGAGAGCAGCTGCTGCCACTTCAGCAGCCTTGGCACAAGGCTGAACACCTCAGAGCAGTGGTGGCAGGTGCCTGCTGGGGGTGAGAGCCTGGCCTTCAGCCTGTTCCAGCCCTCTCCTGAAGGAAAAAACCCTTAGACATGTTTTATGTCCCTGCAGCAAATTCATCATCCTCACTTCTATCACCCCAGGGAATTTCTGAGTGAGCATGTTTGGTTTAGTTTAGGGGATTTTTTGTTTTAGCTCCATTGTCTCATCTCCAGACAACCAGTTAGGGTCAGTTTGGTTCCTGTAATTGCAACGGAAGGCCAAAAGCAACAGAAATAGTAGCACCACAGCATGAGTTTTGCTCTCCTTCCAGATCCTTGTGGGGAGAAAAAAGGATTTAATGTAACTCAGTGTCGCATGTGACATCCAAACCCAGGACCCACCTTGGATTTCAGATGAGAAAAATGTTTCTGTATATCTATGCTGCTACATGACAAAGAGAAAGAAGGAAATACAAACTACAGTCCTGTATTAGCAAGAATAGCTCTATTATCACTGTACATATTTGTGTATGTAAATAATTTTGCCACATAGAGTATACATTCAGTTCTCCCAGATTAAACAGGCGTCTATAAAAATAGGCTATGTCTTTCCTCTAGAATTTCCATCACCAGAACCACGTGGACTTGTTAACCACTGTACCTGAAGACAGCGCTCAGGTCACGTTATGTTCAACTGCAAAGTCTTACCATAGCAAGATAATGTCTTTCCAAAAGAAAAAAAATATGGAGAAGGGAAAATACAAGTGCAGACTAGAGCGTGGGCTGTGTCTTGACTGTACACAGCTCCCTAGCAAGGCCATCTTGGGGAAAGGAACACCATCTATGGGTGATTCTGCCATTGTTGTGGAAGAAGGAAATGCAGCACTTGGCCATTCCACTCCATGAACTTACGTGACTTCAGCAGAGATGGGAATGTGGAAGGATGCGCATAGCAACTGCAGCAGGATGGGAAGCAGCAGCAAGAATGCTGATCTCGGCAGTGCCACTGAGCGTTCAGTGCGGGCACAGTTTGGTCAAAAAAAGTGTACACAAATTAAAAAAACACACCCTGTATCAAAGTAAAAAACCAAAAATCAAGTAATGCAGCATGCTTAAGGGCAGTTATAATGAATTAAAAATAAAAACTTTAATGAACCCAGCTGATTTTAACAGTCCATGAAACTTGTGTATCATGTTCTCAGAACCAACAAATGGAACGTTTGTATCAGTCTGGTCTTTCCAGTTGCGACAAAACATTCATCCTTGCTGTCTGAATGTTGAAGGGACTGGCAGGAAAAGGCGAATCAAAAGTACATCAGGAATTGTTTTAACCAATGACCCAAGAGTGGGTGGAACAATTTGAACCATTAAAACAAGTATTAAAGCAAGTTTGCTCTAAAAATACAGTTTAAGCGTGCCAAAAAAAACCCCCAAGGGTAGTTCTCACAGCTGGACTGACTGGAGTACTTTATTCTGGTTGGTAAGAACTAGAAGGGTGTTATGTTCTGGGAGATTAAAACACACCTGCATATTTTAATAGGAGTGGTGTTTTCTTTTAAGCTAAATCTAGCTACTTAGGTTAGGAATCTGAGTAACTCTTGCAAAATCTAGAACCTCTACTTGCAGGCATGGACAGATGTTATATAGAGTTCTCACAGTGTTCAGCAGCTTCTGAGCCTGCAGTGCAATTATTGTTAATAATCAGGCATGTAAGACTGTATGAACAACACACGGTACAACAGACCTACAAAGGCTAGGAAATACAGAATTGAGGCTGAAACTTGCAATTAGGCACAACATATTCATGAACTGTAAGATCACTTAATAGTTACAGACACCCATCACAGTGTCTGGTCATAAAAGGAAGAGCTGATAGTGGTTCTGGTCTTGGGTCTTGGGTTTCCTTCTGTGGATGCAAATCAGACCTTCAGTATGAAATGAGAAGTAATTTGTTATGTTCACTTTTTCTTATTTTCCCATTCTTTGATAAGGAGGCAAAAACAGGGGAAAATAAATGTTTGATGGGATCCTAAGTTCCCACAGTACAAATACTGTCTATAGTAATAACAGGGGGGTTTGAAATAAAACACTAATAAGCACTCTCATTTTGTATAATAGATTTAACATACATTCAACATAGACTGTTACACCCACAGTGCAATCTGTGATTGCATTAAATGCAACAGGACTGCACAATGACAGGTCTCTATTATTTTTTGGACAACAGATACACGCAATACCTGTATTCAGGGGGGTTTTTTTCTGGTTGAAGAGATGCCAGTTCAAATCTTGGACCAACAGCCTATGAGTTTGGGTTTTTTTTAAATGCTACGATAGAGATGCAAGAATGCATCTAGAAATCAATAAGGATTTTTTTATCTGCACATCTGTACTTTCAAATAACTACCTCCAAGGTCAACATTTTATTAAATTATTTTCAATCTAAAGAAAGTGCTGAAAATAATACAAACTCCTGAAAAATAGGAGTTTCTACAGGAAATATAGACAAACACAGACCTAGCCTCAGTGGATGCTAGTATACTACTGTACATTTTCTCTTGGATTTAACAGAGCAAGTAAATCAAATCTAGAGCTTTAACCCCTACAGAGTGTTACTGATGAAGACACGGACATGAGTTATTGGAGTAAGTAAGCATCACCCATACCAGCCATGTCACTTCACAACAGGCTCTGCAGGCGTAGAGTTGGAAAGGTCTCCATTGCTTGCTTTACCAGATTCTTCTACAAAAATAAAAAATAAAGGCATGCATCATGTTTAACATTCTACTCAAACAAAACCCCTCAAATCCTAGCAGATATATGTATATATATGATGCTGATGTCACAGCAACACCTCATGCAGTATTTCATGGTCAGCATATGCAACCTGACCTTGCAGCACAAGAAGTCCTGGCCCTATGAAGAAATTTATGTTTGGGGTGAAAGGTTCTTCAATCAGCAGTACTTGTCTAAAAATCACAAATACAATGCTCACAGATTTTTCAGGGTCCAAGTTCAAATATCATAGTAAGGGACATAAATATTATTACCGTGTTCAAAACTTTCCACCCTGGTATGCATTTCCAGCTTTTCTCACACATTGCCTGGGGAACTAAACAGGTACCACAACAGAGAATATTTAACCTAAAATATAATTAGCTGATGTTCTCCAAAATGGTCTCCTACAGACTCCAGAGCAGCATGTCTATTCTTCCCACAATGCTTGGAGTTCTCTGGATTTGTTTTTGTTTTTTTTTTCTTGCTCTGAAGATTTATCTGAGCAACTTCACTGAATTTGATCAAATATAATTCATGCTAAAAGAATTTTTCTTTACAAACAGGTTTTTTTAGTGCAAAACAAAACAAATCTTTTTCTCCAGTGACTGTAATCTCACAGGTCACTTGTGCCTTTGTCAGAACTAGAGTGGAGAATTACTTTCCAATTCAGTTTTTAATATACTGTTACTGTTTCTAAGTAACTTGTGACCGAACTGCATTTCTATCTCTTGATCCTGAGGAGCACTCTCATTTCTTTGGAAATTTCTCAAGAGAAATTTTCTCAAGAGGATCTTTCAGAATTCATGAGGGAGAATATACAACCAGGAATAGAAATGCAAAACACCAGTGTTACCTAATCAAGAGACCAACCACAGATTAAGATCTTACCCTTTGATAATAGAATTCAATGGGAGACCAAGCATATCATAAACATCTGAATATCTATAGTGACTACATCATCTGCTATGTACGTTGAAAACCAGCTGGTCCAACAGGTGAAAACCACTTTATTTAACAGCCCCTAAGGTTGTCATTGTCAGCACTGGTGATTGAAGAGGTAAGCATGATGCTGAAGTTACTGAATTTAATATCACTGCAAGTATGCAATTCTCCCTGTCCCAGGCTTTTTTTGTCAGCTATGTCTTCTGTGGTATTGCTTTTTATTCCACAGCCCAGAAGCCCAGCTTGAAATTCACCTATTCCAAAGAAGGACTTCTTGAGCTGTTCTCGGTGAGTCTCTTATCACTCATGACCACATAAACCTCTCTGGAATACTCACTCAACCTATGAGCAAGAAAGCAGCTATGAAAAAAACTCTATTAAGGCACACATTCTCATCAAAATGTTCTACATATAGGATGCACTCACCTTCTTTTTCTTTCTTTTCCTGGCTTTCTTCTGCTGCAGTTTTATCTGCTCTGAAAAAAATTCTTGCACTACTTAGTGAGAAATAAAGGAGTTCAAATTCCTAAGGGAAAAGATAAAGAGTAGGAGCGTCAGTGTATCACAGATTAGTAGACAAATATCAATGGGATTTTCCATGAGCATCTTAGGCACCTAGATTTCAGTTATCTAAATCATTTAAATGCCCTTGAAAATCCTCCTCTTTTCATACCTTATTCACAGGCATTTCACAAAGCAAATGTCAAATTACATTAAAGGGCAACTTAAGCAAAGCAGCATCACTGCAATAAACCTGTCACTGATCCACTGAGGCTGAAAATGAGGTCTGCAGCAGCAGTGAGAACTTAGAGCAACTTGCCCATGGAAAATCATGCAAGCCAATAATTTAAACAACCACGAGCTTGATCAGTGTCTGAACAAGGTTCAGTGATGTGGGTTTTTAACAAAGAGGACCAAACACAGTGCACACCCCTGGGAACCCTGAGGGCCTACAGGGCCTTATCTATTCCAACAACACATTACAGTATGAAATCATGGGCTGTAAAAATAGCCATTGGCAGATCTGTCCCACAGGCTTCTCCAATCAAGAGAGAGAAAGCACCATACCACAGATGAAACCTGAGCTGCTGTGCTTCCAAATTCAAATGCACCTTTCCTTATTTGATAGCTGATGCATCATTCAATTTAGCAGCTCAGAATTAACACACAGGCAACTCTGAGAATTCACAGTGTTATGTGCAATCTTTGTTATACGAAGTTTAACCAAAATACGTTCTCTCCTATTTAAGCATTTATGGTTTAGTTGCATTAGGTTTCAAACTCCATGGGACAAAGAATTCTAATGAATCAGCTCTTCAAATACCACAAAACCTGACGACATTCCCTTCAGGTCATACACCTCAAGTCTTCATGCTCTTTTTGCATTGTTGCTGCAGACAATGCTCTGCGTTTTTTTCTCAATGAGCTCCATCAGAACACAGTTACATGATTTGTGATGAGGAAGGGCTGAACCCAATACAGAACAGAAATTGTTACCAGAACACGTAACCAGGCCCCTGCTGTACCTGTAAACAAACTTCCAGTCGCTTGTGGGTAAGGTTCATAGTCTGTAGTAATTTTTCATCTTGATTAGTGGACTGCACATTCTGTTGCTTAGCTACTGCTCTTATTTCCTTCACATACTTCTCTCTAACAGACTGGAACCAGTGTAGAGAATCAAACTCCTGGTACTGATCCAAAAGCTTCAGAATGTAAGCCACACCTAGTCATTAAGAAACCATGTACTAAAGTCAACATGCAATTTGCAAAACATTTTGTGAATATCTTTAATTGATGAGCCTAAGCCGATAATTCCATGCAAATATATTTTAAACTGTTTTTAACTTCCAGTTAATCTTTCAGGAAAAATCACAACAAAGAACAAGCTTAAATTTTTTAAAAACATCACTTATTCAAACACTTGCATTCCTCCTTATCTGGATAAGAACTACTGGAAAGAAATTTGGAAGCACCAATATATGTTAAACCTGCCTGCTCCCATACGGAGCTATTCCACGTTTAGGAAATTCTGCACACAACCATAACCCTCAATCCATTTTGCTGAAGCAAAGACAAATCCAAATATATTATGCAATTTTTAATTATGGGAACAGACAAAGTATAAACAAAACTTTTCTTGCAAATGCCCATTATGTTGGTTTACCCAAAGGCTAGTGAGAGTGCTGAAACTTACCCATGGCAAACCCATCATCAGTGAAAGCTGCTCCACTTTTGTTCTTCTTATTCAATTTCTCCTTGCAACTGATTGAATGCTCTACAAAATTGAGGGTCTGCAAGAATGAAAGGCTGTCTTGGAATCACAAAGAGACTCACAAACATCACAAGGCATTGTCATTTGTGCTACTGCAGTCTAACATGAAACACTCAAACACAGCCCTGATCTGACAAGAGTTTTTGCAGGTGCCCTGGTGCAACGGCAGCACTCACCAGGGGGGGCACGATGATGTAAAAGTTCCGCAGGTGCATGTTCTTGGGGCTGCGGAACTCGGGAGCAAACACATCCACCAGCATCTTGAAGTACTCTGTTCCTTCTGCAAAGTTCCGTGTCAGGTCACTGAGCACAGAGTCCAGCTGCCTGCAAGGGGTGAGCAATGAGTTACCTGGTTCTGCTGAAATTCCCTTTGCTTACCCACCTCTTGGGATAACAACCCTCACTCTGCCCTTTGCCTATGTCCACAACCCAGGATTTGGGAGAGTACCAGCTCATTTCAATAGCATTTCTTGATTTAATTGTCTCCAAAAAAAGGGTCTATGAATAGAATATTTGCATCTTTTTTATCTAAGACACTGAAAATTTTAAAATTAGAGCTCAGGCACACAGTGAGGAAAGCTTGTTAGCTTTTAAACAAGGATTCCTTCAAGAAATCAGGTTCTAGGTCAATTACTATCAATGCTACTTCACATTTCCAAAGCAACTGCTTCTATTTGCTTTGCTTTGAAACAATTTTTTTTGCATAAAGGCAGCAGAACTTCTAATGCACACACACAAATAACTAATAGCTGCATTTGTAAACATAAAATGACAATTCTTTCATCCCACCCCTGCCCCAGACCTCAAAAGTATGATGTTTGTGTACCTTGCTGCTTTTTGTGTTTCTTCTGAAAGTCCTTCTTCTTTCACCAGCTCTTCAAAGTTAACAATATCTTCCAGATCAGGAACAAACCTGAAAACTTACTGTTTGTTATGATTATGCTCAACTGTCTGTATTCATTGAAGTATCTACCCTAATTTATAATTTACTTAATTTAAATCTTCTGGACTTGAACTACTTAGTTCAAATTATGTCATATCTGTCATACATTCTCATCCAGGCATTATTAACCTCATTTCTAAACACATACACATCATTATTTGTACTTCTGTTTTTACTGGGCTATCATCTCCTCTCTCTAGCACTTGATACTCTTGGTAACTCTAAGTTACTATTATTTGCAAGAAAACCAATTTTTTCTTATTATGCAAAAATTACTATGTTTTAATGACCTATCAGAAACATGGACAAAATGTATACAGAAAGAAGTATTAAAGGACTGGGGAATGTTTTCCAAGTTCCTCAAGGTTTGTATTATTTTTCCTTAATGCATCCTTGAAATTATTTAACGTCACATATTGTTGGTTTATGGACTGATGTCTCACTAATGTGTACATTCTATTAACTTTTTTGCCATGTTTTTCCATATAATTTGTTTTATTTTTAGTGATTTATGCCCATGATTGTACAGTGCTGAATCCCAGCACTGTCTTCAATAATTCCACTTAAATGAAAGCATATAAATGGAGCTTTTCAAAATTCATGGAGAATAGGTTAGGGCATAGGGAATATCAGCAAGAGTAGAGAGCAAGGGGAAGAGAAGGAGCATAGAGAAAAATGAAATATTTGTGGAAATACCTAATGGCACTACTGCAGCAGTGAAGTCCACCAGATCTTATCATTCGTACATAACCCATAGCGTTGCCTTTAAAAACAAGAGAAAACAAGGAAGCAATTTATAATTACTTAAATACACACACACTCTTCATAGCTCCTATAGGCTCTGAAACGTACATGAAAGTTGCCATGTAGTTCCGGCACAGACCTTGGCTCTGAAAGTCAAGTTATAAAAGTTAAACTGAACCCTACTATCAAAAGCCTATGTAGAGAAATAAAACAAAAATGTGTCATCAAGCAAGGTTTTGTTCACTTCCATACAAACTCTTTCCACAGGGCACATTAAACACTTGTAAGTTCATGTCAGTTCTGCACATTTATAGCATCAGCGCTGAAAATATCATTGTCATATTGTGCATCATTCAAGGATACTTCAGCTGATACATGGCCGATTTTTGAAATACGTGAACTTAGCACTAATAGGTTTTTACTAGGAGATACACTCAACATGGATAAAAGTCAGTTCCATAACAAAGAAAATAACTGAAAAAGGAACAGAAATCTATGCAAGCTATAACTGTATTTTAGATTAAGACATGCAAAGGCCATTTCTGTGTAATTAGATGAGAGCATGTACTTAGCATGTACTTTCCATCTGACTGGAATGAAATCTAGCTTTAGACTGAGCTAAAAGGTCAGTTACTAGGTGACAAAGATCTCCTCCATTTAATAACACTTATAACATGTTAGATAGCATTTCATACCAATTTGACTTATGAGTTGTCTGAACTGGTCAAGATAGCTCTGGCCATCTGGGGTTATTCCAAGTTTCCTGATGCCACGGTTGAATTTATCTGCTCTTTCAAAGGGATACTAGAAAAAAAAATTAAAATTATTTGTAATAATTACCTACCCTTAGAAAAAAACCCCCTTTTCATCACATCAATAGATTTCTATTTGTAATGTAGTTTTATGCCACATTTACAGCTGTATTTTTTTATAAATTATATACCTGCTTGTCTGTATTAGTTCACAAGAGTAATTTAACTAAGTCACTTCAGCAAGTTGAGAAGTAAAATAGTTTTACTGTGAAAAAGAAAGTATTCCTAGAACAAATAAGCACTTGACATGCAAAGAAGCTAGCAGTCTATCTTACTAAATACGTTGTCTCTCCCATTTTTGAGACAATTTTCTAGCAAGGAAAACCAGACCCTCACTCCCAAATCCTGACATACTGAAATGAGTGCTACATGATCACATCATTTTGGATTCCATTCAAGTAAGTTTATTATTCAAAACTAAAAACTGTTGTGCATCAGTTGAACAAGAAGTTTAGAACCTCCAATAGACAACAACTCCATCAAATCATCCTTAAGTCACTGAGACAATGATTTTAGCCAATTACAGAGCAAACAGAACGAAATAAAGCCCTCCTGAACACAGACACTGGTGGCACCACATTTTGCCAGGACAAAAGCTGTCCCTTTATCAGGGGATATCTAAATAATAGGAGTATTATGGTTTGGTGCACCTTCAGTCACATGAAAGTAGCACTTCTTTTAGCAAATTACTCTTGAGACTCCAAAAACTACTATACCTTGTGATCATTTTGATCCTTGACTTCCCTGAAGAATCTGATGTCTTTGATAAGTCTGGATTTGATATGTTCATCATACATGAACTGGCTAAAAATGTAAAACTTTTTCCTCAAGAACTGGTAAGTGAAATTTACCTAAAAGGCAAAAAAAACCAAAACAGTCAAATCAAGATAGTTAGCAAAGTAACAAAGACATCTAACGCCCTGCTTTCACCACATGCCTGAGTAACTTCTAAGGCAAGTTCTCAACTTACTTTAATTTCACTGTTTTAAAAGAACAAGGAAAAATGAAAAAACATTCTCCTGGAAGGTCTTCTCTCTTCCAGGAAAGGCAGAGTCACCAAGGGACAAGGTCAGTATTTCAGCTGATCACCTGCCCTACACAGCCATTAGTTGATCTGGAATATCCTGTAACTGCCCTTTTGAAACAATACAACCATCAAGTTGAAACAGGCAAATATGATCAACTTCCTCAGTCTGTAGAATCTGCATAACCTCCTGACACAACTTTTTCACTTCCTCAAAGTTTTCTAAAATACTCTCTCATAGGGCAGAAACTTCTACCCTACATATCTCAATACTTCTCACGTCGGCAAAAATAACTTAACTCACAACCAGAAGTGAATAAACCTACATCACCAAAAAATAATGAGTAGCAGCATTTTTTGAGACAGTCCCCACTGTCCCACTATGAGAAGAAAAGTGAAAGAAATCATTAAAACTTTATTTTTAGTAATTTCCACTTCTAAAATAATGACTTGAGAGTGGATTCAATATTTCAGCAAGTTGTTCTTTTTTTTTTTTTTTTTGACAGAGCCAGAAGAATAGAGAAAACAGCGACAAGGTGGAACTTAACCAGCAGACTGGAAAGCACTGACCTGAAAACACCTTTAATCACTGTACCCAAACTGGAGAATCCCAACGATAAATTCCAGCTGTAGCAGACACAATGCACCTCTTTGCATTTACTTTGCAAAGAGGCATATACCTTTGGCTGGTTAAGATAGACACCTACACCTCAGACATCATTAAAAGCCTTGCAATAAGAATTTGTTTTTCCAACAAGTGATCAGAGCTCTGTGGCTATATTTTGCAAATTGAAAAGCTGATATTTCTTAAGCATAACAATTACAAGAAGAACTTTAAAAAATTAACATTGCATTTTTTCAAGATTTGCTTTAACTGCAGCAAAAGTATCTGTCTACTAAGTGTCAATGAGGTGAAAATCAGGTCATACTGTCCAGAACAATCCAACCAGAACATCTATCTCTCCTTTGATGTGGTTTTAGATCTCTTCCTTAATATTTATGTAACTGGAAGTGATAACACTCAAAAGATCGTGATATTGATTTGTGCCACATCCAAGAACTGATTTGTTTTATTAATTCACACAGAATATTATTACTGCGTTATTAAAACTGCATAACCAAATAAAGTCTTAGGAGATGCAAGGAGGAGGTTTTTGTGCACAATCACAAACAAATGATCCAACAGCAGCAGTGCAAAAGATACTCACTGTTGTGTTCATGATTCCTGTTCCATGAGTTCGAATTGAATTAGCGATGTGTCGGATATTGATGGTGTTCAAGTGTTTGTTATTACTTGTTCTTTCAATGAAGATCTGGGAGGCAGGAAGGGAAAAATAAAGTAAATTACCCAAAACTGGTTCTGTGATAAATTATTGATCTAAATAGCCTATATCCTATTTCTGAGAGCAGCTGATAACTGGTGATTAGGGAAAGAACCAAGAAAACACAGCATGGATACAATGAACTTTCTCTGGCAAGTTCTTCTCATTTCTACACAGCTGTGATTCAACAATTCTAAGGCAGATGTTGCACTAAGACTCCCCTATTTGAGATTATATCTCACATTAAGTAGCCAAAACTCTTTTGGCACCTGTTTGCACTTTTAACCCCTCATATACCACAGCAATGAGTTCCACTACTGAATTATAAGCGATGAAAAAAAGCACTTCTTTTAGGAAGCCGCCCATTTTTGTAGTGGAGACCTCATTCTCACACTGTGAGAAACCCCAAAGGTTTGCTCCCCGTCCATGTTCTCCATATCATTCACTGCTCCATCTCTCCAATAACCCATTTTCAGATACACATTTTTCAAGCAGAAAAATCACATACTTAGTATGTTCTTAAAGAACAGCCAATTATCCTTGCTGCCTTCTAGCTTCACTGGAAAATTGACATGCAGTGATCCTACTGGCATAATATTTCCAAGATATGCTACACAACATTCTCCAAGACCAAGCCACAGCATACCCCAAGATGATTTTCTAGAGCACCAGTAGTATTTTATAGCCTCTCGCTATGCATGTGCAGCCTGGGCTTTTTTTAACACATACTCCCCTCTGCATTTCTCAATCCCTTCAAACTGGAGCCAAATGCCAGGAAAAGTGTGGGATATACCTTACCTGATTATTCAGATTGTAGAGGTAGCGGGATACAAAAACATGAATATTTCTCATGATTTCCAAAACATCCAGACCCTGAAACAATATTATTTATCAAGAATTACTATGATAAAACTTCTCAAGAACTATTGACACACCTAACAGCTAAGGTGCAGAAACAGTGTTTCTGCAGTTACTTGAAGGTATTTTAGAAAACAGTGTTTTCCTTTGCAAAATGAAGAACCTCTTAATAATTTTTGTTCAGCGTCTGTAAGAAAATGTTTTGAGGAGAAAAAAGCAGCTCAGCCCATGTTTGAACAATTGCACTCCTGCCTGTTTTTTTCCAGCTTCCCCTGAAAGTAAGGAATCTTCCAGCCTATTCCACTAGGCACAATTAAACATTAAAAAAATGGAGAGTTATCTGCTTTCAGATTCTAAAACATAGAAACTTGCCTTAGAGATTCCTACAGACATAGATATCTACAGAGAAATAAGCAACTAGCTAATTTTCAATATTGTTAACCTAACCTATATAAAAGACTGAGGTTTGCTAATATTTGCTATTGCAATATAAATTTTACAATTGTTTACACTTTTTCCCCTAAGGAGTCCCTTAATTACTCCCTTAATTTTGTGCCTAAAGATTTATTTAATTTATATACCCTATTTCCAGTTGTGCCAGGGAGCTCATGCCAGAATGAAAGTTATGAAACCAACATTGTGGAATTGTTTAATTCTTTATAACAATGTACTGATCAAATATGGCAAATAGAAAACCAAAGCTGGAAACAGAAACTGATCTACAGCACTTTTGTGCCAATAAAACAGCTGAAGTTCTCAGTTCTATGCCCTGCTTCAACTTAGGAAGACACAGTCATCATGAACATCAAAAAAAGGTGCTGTATTTCTAGGAGCTTTCACCAATGTGTTAAGCCAAATGAGGGAATGAAGCAAACTGCGAAAAATATCTGATATTAAAACACTCGAAGAAAAGTCTTCAGAACTATGCAATCTGTAGACCCTGCAAGAGTGAGTATCTTCACCATTAACTTGATGACACTGTAACTTTATTCTGAATGTCGCCATGTTTAGCAGCTTTTAGGAGGTGCTAAGTCACCCTCCTAGAATCTAATTCACAGGTGTCCCAAAGTCCTCCGTGTCCAGCCTGTGAAATAGTTTCTCTTGATGATCACTAAGCAGAATCTGCTGAAAAGCCAGCAATAAACCAGGGAAAAAGTCCCACCACTCAAACGTCATTCCAGACTTGTAACAGCTGTCTGGATCTACTGCTTGCCAAACTGCTGACACTGAATTTTCAAGAAAACATTCTCTGACTTTGCATACTCAATCCATTTCATTATGTGAAAAAAAAATGAACAAGTCCAACACAAAGTTAATCACACTGATATTAACTGGTATCAGTGTGATTTCCAAAGGCAGAGATCCTGCCTCACAATTCAAACAGAAATTAAAGGTCACTTTTTCCAAACAGTTCTCTGCTCTTGGATACTTTAAGTTCAGTGACTCAGTCCTATGACAGTGGAATGATTTATATTCTATTCCTGTGCTGTGGGCACTGTACCTGCTCCAGAGTCTGGCTGGGAAGGTGAGCCTCAGTCATACTTAAACCATAGCGCTGGGTGGCCAAGTTTCTCATCTCACTGTAGGTGGCCCAGTCGTGAAGAGCTACGGTCGTTAAGTTGTAGAAGGTCTTGTCCAAATAATGAGTTACATAAGCTGCGAACACAAAGGATGAACTCAAATAGTGCTACCTATTTATTTAGGAAAGTGTGGAAAGAAGTGAGAAGATATACAAAGTCAAAGTATAAGAGATGAAAATAACAGAACCAAGCAAATGTATAACTCCTCACCTTTTATGTCAATGAACCGATTGAAAAAACGTATTGGGTTCAGAAAGAAGAAGTGAGCCAGGTCCTTCATGCCAACTCTGAAGGGGTTTCTGTCATCCAGCTTCAGGTGTGTGTGAACTGATAAGCGCAGGTCCTTTTCTATCTCTTTACACAATTTGTCCAGCAAGTGCTATTCAAGAAAGTTAAGGAAAAAAAAGGAAAACCCACCAAAATCCCAAACAAACACATACACACACAAAGAAAAAAAAAAAAAAACACAGAAAAAGGAAAAAAAAAAAAAGTCATGTTCAGTGTCCATTTACAATGCTCTGTTAGCAGAATCAACGTTTCACTCCGCAGTTATGAGTAAGACTGATTGAACTAGTGAAGAAACTTTGCTTTGGTAGGGTCACACAAGTCAAAGTGAATAAATACTTGGGAACCAGAAAGATACTGATTTCCTGTGTTTTTGTTCTAGTACACAATAGCAAGCTCACGCGGCTCAGAAAACGTAAAGGTTTACCTACCTAATGCCATTTTTTACATGACTAAAACTTCCACAAGGGAGTTTAACACAACTTACACTCAAGTATTCTCACTTCTCATTTTAAGTGGAACTAAGCTTAGAGCTATCTATCTAAATAGTAAGAACAAATTCAGTGAGGAAGAGTCTTGCAATAAGAAATTTGGTCTGATTTTCTGAATAATATGTAATGTTTTGTCTTGAACTAGTCCAATAAAAAGCACAGTTCAAAGGTTAAAAACTAAGACTTGGGAAATCCAAATTTGCATTTTCTTTGTCAAACCTCCATTATTCTAGATAATAATTCAGTCAAGAAGCCATCTGTATTTGCAGACCCTTCATGACTAAAAGCCCTCCATGCACACGAAGAACAGTAGCATTTATTTTAGGCATTCACCCAAACAGAGGCTAATCTGACAAAAAGCACTCCTCTGTCTGCACGGTCAAATCTGTAACTGAGGTTTTGTTAACTTACATGATTTAGAGTGCAGTATTTTCATGTTCCCAGCCAACACAGATACCATTAAAAATGAGTCTTCAATAACCAAAATTGTCAGTCAAACCAAACACTTTCTTATTTATTTAAATTCTTCACATCAAAGTTCTCGGTGCTAATTTTACAGATCATATCAGATTTTCTGTAATAGATGCTAATCTGAGCTAAAGATATTTGAACCAACCACAACAAATTACCTCATTGAGCACTTCCATGATTTCTTTGTCATAGCATTCCAGAAGCACCTCATAAGATTCCAAGTGTCTTGCATGCATCATAGCAGGTACACAGTCCCGTAGTGCACTAAACATATACTTATTAAATATATATATATTATTAACAGACTGATATGTTGGCAGCAACTCAAAATAGTGTTCAAAGCTAACAAAAATCTGAATCGCTACTCTTCCCATTTTTATTAAAAATTTACTCCATAAACACTACTGAAGTGTCCTGTCCTTAATCTGAGGTATTATTTGCTCCTGACTGGAAGATCCTAATTACTAGCTATTTCATCCAAAATTATTTGCATTTTATTCATTTCAGTACTGTACAACCCTTGAACAGATGTTTGACTTTTATCAGGATTATCATGCCAAAGCATGATTCACATCTGCAGCAAGTACACAGTACTTCAACAAGGGGAGAGGAGATGAGGGGTGGAAAAAGCTACCGGACAAGTATCCAGCACAGAATCACTGAACACAGTGATATCTGCTTTAGAAATAGGTAACCACAAAGAGGAACAAAAGCTTTTAATGTTCAAGTCTAGCAAGTGTTCATTTCAAATTAGAACAGAGAGTGGAACAAAGAGACAGACACAGAGTTAACAATAGCAACCCGAGATTTTTTTAAAGAAATCTAATAGGTAGATTTAGAACAAAGATTGCTTTTATATCCTTCAGAATGAGAAGAAATGTCTGACTCAGTAGTAGTCAGGGATTTGCTTTTTGAGCTTTTCCTTTAAGAGCTTCAGCGTAAGGTTTATCATCTCTTCATCTGAATCTGTCACAACAGTTAGTAAGTTGTAACATTATTACTTACATGTAGTCTAGCAGAATCCACTGCATTTTCATAGACATCATCTAAATAGATTGGAAAGACAGCTCGATGCCAGTATAAGAAACAACAGTCACATTGTGCTCGAACTCTGGAATAAAAGATTTATTGTTAGACACAGATTTGGAAGAAACCATTCTTCTAACACAGTAAGTGTGTTTAAGCTAAAGACAAGCGCATTTCAAGCCTAAGTTTTACACCATTATTTTAATGTTCCAGATGCACTGACCTACAAAAGAAAGTTCTTCATTGAAGAATTTTTTATTTTTTTTCCACTAGTCTATTTATAAATAAAAGGTACCTACTTTAGAGAAAATGTTTAGTCAGTCCCTGAAAGACTTAAATCTTACATTTCAGAAAAGTCCTAAATAACTCTTTTCTTATTACATGCAATTACTAGTCTAGAGATCAAACATAAATTCTAAATTTCTCTTTTAAGTCAAAATGAGAAACAGGCCTCTCCTGATAAAATCCTGGGATAAATGGAGACTGGTTGTATCTCATGAGTCAACCACTAAAGGTGTTTGCCTCTCTCCTAAAAACTGCATGGAACCCAGATATCCACCTGGCTTACAAATGGCCACTATGATGTAACCTGAGTGTGCACTGAAACTACATCAACAGTAAAACATGGTTCACATGTAAACAGCAGCCCAATCTCCCAAACAGACTGGTACTAACTCAGAAATTTTGGGGTTGGCTTAAAAGGAGTACTTCAGTTTACCATAAAACCAAGTCATCCAAGAAAGTGACAGAATTTCTAAACAATCAACAGTCAGGCGAAATACGACTTGCCCAAAGACAACTGAGCTTCTGGCTTAACTCTGGAATTCTTTCTGTCCATTCCTAGTCTACAAAACTTGCAAAAATCGTCACCAGCATGCAGACACCAGATTTTGCCATTCACACAGTGAGGATCCAGCTCCCACAAGACACTATGCTACCCTTCAATATACTGCTGTTACTGCTTACCTCTCTGTAAGTTCACTGATCAAGTCCAGTTTTTTCAGAACCAACTGAAGGGGAATAAGTTCTTCATCTTTAAATGTTTTCTGTAGAAATGAAGAAAAAAGAAATAAACATGAGATCACACAAGCTGATATTTTTTCATAAGACACTCCACCAAACAAACGAAGGGCTGGACCAATCATGGCACTTACCATCTGTGTTCCCACACTCAATGCCAGGGAAACAATCAGTCGCCTCTGTTTTGTGCTTGGCCCATTGAGGGTGTTCTCAGCCAACACCAAAGCAGAGAGGACATCCAGGCGCTGCTCACTGTACTTCTTATCAGAAATTACCCTTTTCTTGATGACAAAAAGACACAAAAATGCAGAGAAAAGTCACCTAAGCCCAAAGGTAATAGCTTACTGCTTTTGACCAAAGCTTGTGGACTTGTCATAAATTGAGTATTTCTGCAAACAAGTTATATTTTGTGAACAGAGTTAACTGAATCCAGAATCACTTACTCTGCCAATTCTCTGATATTACTGTCTATACTCTAACAATATGTGCAACCAACATGAACACAGGTTAAGTCATACTAATGGATCCTTCTATTTACCAACATTTGCCTCCTTACGTGTTTTCTGATAAGTAGTCAAAATATCAAGATCTGTTTGCACAAGTGTTCTTTTCAATATCCTTCAGTAGAAAAGTTCTGGCACATTTTTATTCATTTAAAAATAATTGTAATGTAATTACAGATATAATTTGAAAAGTTTATTAAAGTTATCTATATATATATATATATGTGAAGTGCTTGAAAATATACAGTTTTTCTTAGTGACGTCAAAGGTTGGAACCACTTCAGGTTGTGCTACTCCTGCTATATATAAATCAATATATCTGTATATAAATTTTTTATAAGTACAACTATTTTTTTGCTTACCCTAGAAAATATAGAGATGGCAGATACATAAATTGAGATTACAGCCAAATAAAAAGGAAATTTAATAGCTGCACCAGTAACAATAGAATGCATCATTTGCAACTCTGCTACTGAATGTGATGGAAGAATAAAACCAAGTCATAATACATCAGAACAGACATACTAAAGTCTCTTTTCCCCTTTGCCCTAAATTCTGAAATTCAAGGTTTGACAAGCAAAAGAAGCCATTTTATGCCACAGTGAAACAGAGAATTCATGCCCACAGTAGGCTCCTGTAAGCCATCATGTACTGCTATTTTGCCAAGAAGACAAAGATTTAAATAACAGCCTGTTTGCTTAGAGCTGCAACAGACTACTTTATGAATGTGCATCAGAAAAGAGCTAAGCAAAGGTTAGTTTGTGAAAATTCACTAGAAATGAAATCTAAAAAGAACACAAGAAGAAGATGACAAGAGATGCAGCAGTTTAGAGGAAGAGGGGAGCCATTCTTGGTCAAAAACCAGGTAATCATCTATGCTGTACAGTTTACTAGGAAAAAGCTTGGAATTACTGGAAAGCTTATATATCTCTGGAGTATGATAGACCATTACACTACAGATTTTGAAAAATTACAAAAAATATTTTATTTTAAACTTAATATTTTTAAAAATACTTAGATTGGGAGATTAATTATTAGAACTTGGATTACATACCTTGGCCACAGAGATAGAGTGAAGAGCTTGATACTGCAGATGCTGCGTGATGTGTGTCACAGAGTCTGCCACAACCATGCTTCTTCGGTAAAACATATGTTCTATTGCCTGAAGTCAATCCCAAAACACATTAGTTCATGTAGTTACCAAAATTGCTGCCTTTAGAATCTGGCTTTATGTTGTGTGACTCATTCACACTGCAAATACAAACTCTTTCCATTTTGTAATGTGCTGTTACTAGCAGTTACAATTAACCCTTAGAAACCAAGAAAATCAAACTAGTTAGGAGCATTAAAAAATTTCAGGACTGATCCAAGTTTTGTTTTTTTGGTTTGAGTTTTTTCAGTTCTGTTCACCACTGCTTTCTGAAGTTATCCTGAAAAAGAGTATCTTCCTTTTGGAAAAAAATACCAGGAGAAATGTGAATTGCCACATCTGGGGAGGAACGATCTCCCATA
Organism: Chamaea fasciata; assembly: GCF_029207755.1. Lineage (NCBI taxonomy): Eukaryota > Metazoa > Chordata > Aves > Passeriformes > Sylviidae > Chamaea > Chamaea fasciata. The sequence continues at coordinate 61,027,307 of NW_027094090.1, read as the reverse complement.
CACCAGTATATACCAGGAATCACCCAGCTGGAAAGCAGCTTGGAAGGAAAGGACCTGGTGGGTCCTGGTGAACAGCAGGTTGAGTGCAAGGCAGCAATGTATCCTTGTCCCAAAGATGGCCAATAGTAGCTTTGGGTCCACTGGACAACACTTGGCTGACAGCTCAGGGGAGGTAACCTTTTCCCCTATTCAGCACTGGTGAGGCCACACCTGGAGTCCTGGCTCCAGTTCTGGGCTCCTCAGTACAAGAGAGAGAGTCCAGCCAAGGGCCATGAAGACAATTCACAGATGGAGCACTTCACATGTGAGGAAAGGTGACAGAGCTGGGGCTATTCAGCCAGAGAAGAGAAGGCTTGGAGGGGGATCTTATCATTGTACAAAATTACTTGGAGGTAGGGTGCAAAGAAGATGGAGCCAGGCTCTTGTCAGAGGGGCCCCATAACAGAACAAATGGCAAAGAGCACAAACTGAAACATGCGAGTTTCCCTGTGAACATTAGGAAACACTTTCTTATTATGAGGGTAACCAAGCACTGTCACAGCCTGGTTGCCCAGAAAGGTTGTGGGGTCTTCAGCCTTGGAGATATTCAAAAGTCATCTGGACAGTTCTGGACAACTGGCTCCAGGTGTCTCTGCTTGAGCAGGGATAGGCTGGACCAGTGATCTCCAGAGATCCCCTCCAACCTCAACCATTCTGTGACATCAACTAAGGAAGACAGTTAGAAGCTACAAAAAACAACCCACAAACAAACAAACTCAGTCCTAGCCTTCCAAATCTATTCTCTAACCAAACCACTCTCAAACAAGAAGCCATGCACACAAAAACACTTCCTGTCACAGGTTTGGTTTTGTTTTTTTTAATATGGGATGTTTGGTCAATGTTCTCTGTAATTCCTACATGAAATAAAAAGTTTTCATCCAGTGACCTACCTTCAGAAGTTCCACAAGTCTGCACAAGGCTTTTACTGAGGTTTTGGTCATAGGTTTTTGCATTGACATGTAAAGATTCATTGTAGTTTTAATGATGGTGCTAAGACTGTATGCATAAAGAAAACCCTAAAAATACAACGAATAAAGGGGAAGAAAAAAATAATAATCAGTATTTCCACATGTCAATAAAAGAAGCGCTCTTTGTTTTGTTCCATACATGACAGACAGCTGACCTTTGCCCCTGCACAACAGAGAGCCTGCCACTTCACTACACTAAGCAAGCCTGGGATCCCAAAGCTGAATGAGACCCTTTTACTAGCAGACACTGTGAAACTACCTACAAGTCATTAGATCATCTGATTAACCTCTTCTAAAGCCATCCCAATTAAACACAGGTTAGTGAGTGAAATAATCACAGGGCCTCAAAGGTCTAATAATTTCAGTCTATTGTAAACCCACCCATCAAACAATTCCTATCTCCCCAAGAAACATCCCATCACGAAAACAATATAAAACTTCCAGATTCTGTGGAACAAATATACTGACAGTATTTACGGAGTTTCATACTTTTTAAATAGAGATGCCCATCCCACAATAAAGATACCAGTCATTTCTACATCAGTATATGCTAAGCTTTTAAATTCAATGTTGATTATATACAGCATGAGAAACAATTATTAAACTTACTTCAAAGAAGAAGTAGTAACAATAAAAAAAAAGAAAAAGAGACTAGGAAAAGACAGCAAGTCATGTAGGAAACACAATTCAGTATGGAGCAAAATTTTTAAGTCCACTGCAATTAATTCAAATGTAAAAACCACAGATCCAAGTACATGCCTATCTTTAGCTAAAGAAGATTCAGGATCATGCTTCTTTCACACATCTATTCTCACCACATTTCTGTCAGGTAGATAGATACTTATAAAAACTAGCAAAAAATAAATTCAGAAATAAGATGCATCTTACATTAAGACTATATGCTGTTAGTAGGCCAAAAGAAAACCAGCTTTCTCGGAATGTAGTAAGATTCTTGCAAAGTACCATCACTAGGCAAAGCACAATGAAACAACACAAAACCTTTACTGGGAGTATGTACTGTCCAAAATAAAACTAAATAGACACTGGTTCAGTCCACTGTAAGTACCTCATGACTCAAAAGGAAAGAAACTCAAAACCTTTACCACAGAGAAGATGAAGCTTTCTTGATTTCCTAATGTCAAGAGAAAAATTCAGAATTCTAGCCGCTGAATATTTAGTCAGATTCCCTTTCCCCACATTCTTTATCAAAGGACCTTTTACAGATTTTCTTGGAAGAGTACTGGGCATTAAAAGAATTTGAAATTCTTTATAAGAATTCCAAAACTGTGAAGTATCACACCAGCGACCACAGAACTCCTGTGATTTCTTTTTATGTTCAACAACTTGCACCAAAAAATCAGCTTGCTGCATCACCACATTAAAAGATTGCACACCTGGATGAAGACATTGCAGCGGTTAGAAAGATCTTCTGAAAACTTCGTTGTGCGTTGCTCCTTGGACAAGATAGATTCCATTTTCGTCATCCACGAGCTCACAAAAACATAATATGACTGCATATCTCTGGGGAAGGAAACAGAAAATGTTGTTCACTTCAAGTAAGAAGATTATGAAGATTTTCTTATTTCTTTCCAAAATTTTAAATGTTGCAAGGCAAGGGAAATATTTTAAACCTTCAGTCTCCAAAATAATAACTCACCTTTCCAAAAGTATCAGAACTCTATGCTCATTTACATTTTCCTTACCTACGGGTAAGGATTAGCTAGCCTGCCAATTATATCTGTACAATGAGTCAAAAATCATCTACTTTTCAAGAGAACACATGGCCCTCTTAGCAATGCACATACTACACTTCCTTAAATTAAAAGGCTATATAAAACTGTTAGAAAATGCTTTTAAACACTAGACAGAAAAGTCTAACACTGGTGCTACTTTTTTCATCCCAGTTTGAATTTCTTACGTATGCTTTATTTCTTATGTTGCTTACATATGTACACAAACAAATATAACTTGTCATTATATCAATGCCAGACTGGACTGCTCTTAAGTAACATAATTCTACAGAAGTTTATCTGCTTGAATTACACTAGTTGTAATTAAATGTTTAAGTAGAGTTCAATAGAGAATTGTGACACTCTAATAGAACTTATTCCAGCAGTTGTAGCAGGAAAGTATTTAGGTCATTGATCCTGTCACCAAAAATCACACTTTTAAAAAGAGTCCTCATATTTAGGGAATAGTCCAATTATCAAAGGCAGTACAAGGATTTATTTGAAAACACGTAAGAAAAAGTTATTTGCACAATTCAAATCAGCAGATGCAAAATCTGGATTTTATTACAATATCCTCAAAATTGTGCGTACAAAGTAGGGCAACAAATCTGGGGAAGGAGCATAAGGCCGGCAAGCGAGCTGAGGGTGTTCAGCCTGGAGAAAAGGAAGCCCAGGGAGACCTCACTGTTCTCTCCAATTCCCTGAAAGGAGATTTTAGTGAGGTGGGGTCTGGTCTCTTCTCCCAAGTAACAAGTGACAGGCCAAGAGAAAACAGCCTCAAGTTGCACAAGAGGAGGTTCAGATTGAATATGAGGAAAATTTCTTCACCAAATGGGCTGTCAAGCACTGGAACAGGCTGTCCAGGAAAGGGGCTGGGTCACCATTGCTGGAGGTATTTAAAAAATGCGTAATGTGGGCCTTAGGGACATATTTTAGTGGTGTGAATATGGCACTCCTGAGTTACGATTGGTGATCTTCCAACTCTTCTCCGAGTTAAATGATTCTATGTTTCCATGAAATGTATGTGAATGCCCAAGAACAGAAGCAAAGCAGCAGTGCAATTATGCCCTACCTAGAAATTAAAGCCCAGGAAAGAATCAGGGCCAGGAAAAAGTGGATTGAAAAAGAAACAGGGCAGAAGTGAAAATAATCTGTCAGAAAATCAGGCACAGAGCTGCTTTTTCCCCCTCCCTCCTCCCCTCCAACTCAGTTCTGCCAACTTGCTTGTCAAATTGGAAGACAATGTGTAAAATCAAAGTTTTTACTGCTATTCCAAAGATCCCAGTGTTCACTTTCTTATTTTGTTCTGAAACATACAAACCTTAGCCCTGTTATCTTCCTATGCAGGACATTTGTTCTTAAGACTAACAGCTAAAAACATTCTATCTTATCTTTAAGCATATTTTAGAAGAGAAAGAAGTGAGTTGCACACTACATGCAGAACACAAAACAAGAGCAGCTTTCCTCAAATACAGATAATTTCAAAGACCATTAAACGAACAATAAAAACAGTCACAAAGAAAGAAATGTTTGCAAAGGAAGTATCATCACCAAGCAGAGGAAAGTACCACTATAAGCCTACTAGCAACTTACCTCCATAAACACATAGAAAGCAGAGAGCCCTAATAGAAAACAAAGCAGCCCAGGTTACTAGACACTAGTTTAAAAAACAAAAGGGAATTTGAAACTATGGAAACAGAAGTAGCTGAAACAAATATTTAGAACTGCCAGGAACATTATTATTTTGATGTAGTAATATATATTTTTCTGAAAGCATGACATGAAAAGCAGTTGGACCAAAATTTTTGCAGCAAGGCTAACACACACACACACACTGCTGCAGTGAAGTGGAACAAGTGACTAAAATCACTGAGAGACACCATACAACATGCTACTATACTGAATGAACAAGCCCACGTGCTTAAAAACTATTTGAAAAATAGCATCATGAAGCAGTATTTAGGAAGCATACTTGGTAAGTGACTGTGCCCTCTGCTGTAGAAAGTTCTCCCTTTGTGTTTTAACTGTATGAATACTTTTCTTGTCCAGTAGTTTGGCTGCAGCTGGAATCTTCTGAATCAGAAAGTTGTCAGCAAACCAGATAATGTTAGCTGTTAATGTAATGGCTGGTACCTGGGAAAAAGAGAAAAAAAAAAAAAAAAAAGGAGGGGGAAATACTACCAAGTAGCAATAAACACAATTAACACAGTTCAGTTTTTTCTGTGTAACTGTTTTCTACTGAGTACTACACTGATGTTAAAAGTTTCCCTAGATGTTCACTAAGGACATCACGGGCAAAATTATAACCACTCACAGTGATTCTAAACGATACTAGATAATTTAATAATTTCTTCATGCCATCCAATATGAAAACATCCCAGTCAAGTTTGCACTTAGAGATCTTCCAAAACAAGTATTTATAGCCATGGTCAAAACCGACAACATTTATTCAGCACCAGAGTACTCATAACTCAAACAGTTTTTTGTCTTCAAAAACATTAATCTTGAGAAGAAAGATTTTAATAGAAATGGCAAGTTTATTTTACCTTGCTGCTATGTGAGTGCACAAATTTTAGACCATCTTTAAAAGAAAATGGCAGGTGGGGGCTGTAAAAAGTAGAAAATTCTTAACCCTGTTTTTTGTGGCTTTTTTGTATTCTTTCTTTTCCCAAGTCTGTGCTATGCTACACAACTCAGGAAATTATCTACTTCATTACTGAAAAACAAAAGAATAAAGCATTCACCTTTTTACAGACATCCAACAATGACTTATAAAATTTCTTGTCAACAGTTCGAAAAATCTGAAAATGTAGTACAAAGAGGCCACAGATGCCCACGTATTTATCTCTCTGGTCAATTTCTGAAGGTTCACCTGCAAAAATACACCTTTGTGAATTTTACTCCCCCACAAACAATATAAACAATTTTAGAAACAGTGGAGCTGGCAGGAAAAGCATTAGCTTGCATTACCAAGTTTGGCTTCGACGTTTGCGAAAGCTGTACGAAGAGTATGAGCAAATTCTTCAGCAAATGTGCTGTTCTTTGACACTGACACTCCACCATTTAAAGAATCAAATTGTTGCTCTATACAGGCCTGAATAAAAAGGGGGAAAAATGTCAAAATATCAAGACAATGCCATACATTTTGGACCTCAAAAGAGTACTGGTTTTCAAGAGAATACTGGAAGAGCACACTGATTCAAGACTAATCTAAAGTAAGCCTTAACCTTCTATGGCATACAGATTCTTAACTATGCTTACCTTTTTAAGTATAAAACCAGAAAATATTAAAACACTCTTACACCTGACATTCAAACCCACATTTTATTTATTTTCCCATTTCCTTTAAGGAACATTTTTAAAGAAACCATTTGATGAGCTAGTGCTAAGAAACTATATGCATATTTGTATTATCACACTGTAATATGTTACTAACTGTCCTTTAAGCAAGATTATCACACAAGTTGCTTGTAGGATGTGGCTCATGACCTTGCAGCATAAAATCACACACTACTGCTGGCAGTTTACAAAAGCTCCCAAAACCCCACAACAGTCAAAAAACAGAGAAAACATTTCTTACTTTCTAAAGAGATCAAAAAAGTCTTTATTAGAACTGCATCTAATATTTTTAATGAATTTTTGTTAGAGGCATTTGCAGGACAGGAGGGCAAACTTCCTGAATAAATTCCAGTCAAATCCTACTGATGTCTCCAACCTATAATGAAGTCTTTGTACTTACACAGCATCAGGGAAATATAACACAAAAAATAGATAGCTGGTAGCAATGACCTTTGAAAGAATAAGCCAAACTGTGATTAATTATTTGCCTACAATTTCCCTTTTGAATGCTTTTACAGAACAAGCCCTTTTTCCCTAATGCCATTTAAGATGTAACGGCACAACCTGAGCAACTGACTCTGCTTTGAACAGGTTCAACAACATTATCCTCTGCCCACTATACCACATTTCAATGTCTGTAATACACACTTTTCTAAAGAAATGGCTTCCTCTATGAACACATTTCTTTTAACTGTACTGAAAATGTAATAAAATCCTTCTCATCCACCTGTGCCCCTGCATGTTTCAGGGGTATGTTCCCACCACAGTGGTCTCTTAACGACAGCAACCTGTCTCGTATGCAAAGAATGACAGGTCACACTGAACATATTTTAGATTTAAAGATTTCTGAGGAAACTAATTAATTTGCAGCTAAAATAAAGACCTGTGCTACATAAACCTGCTCACTATTATGTGGACAAAAGCAGAATTCTGATAATACACAGCCCTAATGCCAAGCTGTCTGTGTTTCTCTAGTTCAGCAAAACAGTCAGCATTTACTGCTACCATTCAAAGCTTGGCACAGTTCAAGCACATGGGAAGAGCAAGAAAGGATCTTACAACAGAGCCTTTTTTCTCCCAGGCACAGATGCAAGAGCCAAATTCACACATCACTGTAACCGGAACAAAAACAAAATACAAACAAACAAACCAATCATTCTGAGAAGAGTGTTGCTTTCATATAAGCTTCATCCATCATACTGGGGAATATTAAGTCCATTACCTGAAATATCATTCCATCAAGTAACTGGCATTCCAGTTTTAACAGCAGTTTTTCAAATGGCTTTAGCTTATCTTCTTGAATCCCAAACTTAGAAGGGTTGTGATGGACAGATTTTAGCAGCCTGTAAGGGGTCGGTGTGGAACACACACACAGAGCACACTTAAAACATAGTCACAGTTCTATCATATCCTGCACTATTTTGATAAGAGATTTTGATTTCCACCTCCTGCCCTTAGCAGCAACCCCAAAATTTAAAACAAACAAACGAAAAACCAAACAACCTCCCACAAAAATACACTAGATCCGTATAAACGATTTGCATTTGAGTAACTTATATTTATTTGGATTTTTGAGGACAGAGTTAATATTCCACTAATTCAGCTACCTTTAAAATTGTTGACTCTTCACCTTTTATTTAAGGTACCATCCCTTCTTAAAGCTGTATGCCAATTCCCATGATCAATATGGATAGGGATAGTCTTAGCTCATTTCTTTACACAACTAAATTTTTTACTGAATATTCTTTAAACTCCATCAACTATTACATTGTTTGCCAAGATGCTTACCCTGCACTGAAAATGCAATATTCATACTCAAATACACAAAATATTTACTGGTGCCCTCAGAAGGACACTGTGGGAGCTTAACCCTGCTCTTCACTGAAATTCTGGAGAGATTACCAAAATCCATGTTCCCACAATGACTTTCTTGGAACACAGACAGAGGCATATGCTTTTATCTTTTAGGTTGTAGGAGTATTTTCCACATCAGAGACACACCTCTTGTACATGGTCCAGTGATCTTTCAGCGTGGCATGATTGTCAATTATTTCATCCAGAGTGATCAAGATTGTGAGCAACTCTCCTAGATGCTCATACATTGCCTGTTTGTGAAGGAAAAATGAAGAAAAGGACTGTAGTTATCAAAAAGTTTACTGCAGTCATATGTAGCACATAAAATTTCAGTTCCTTTCAACATATTTTCAGCCAACAAGATATCAGCTGGAGAGTTAAACAGGAGAATTTGTGGCTTGGCAGCTTAAAGATTTTACTTGTACTGACACGAGAAGTATTAAAGGGGTGTCTGCACACAAACTAAATTCCTTGATCTATCTTGACACTGAAGACACAATTTTTAAAACTGTCTATATGCAGAGGCACACGTTGCAAGAGAGGAGCACACAAACACTTTGTTGCTAAGAAATTTAGAATATGACAGACATGGAGACACCAGGCCTTCCCATATAAAGGCCAAAAAAAGCTGATTAATAAAATAAAACCTTTAAATTGAAAGCTGTACGCAGAAGTAACTTTTATGGTGTTTTTCTCAGGATTAATCATCAAGACCTACATATTTATATATTAACATAAGCAAAAGAGTTCCAAACCACTCCCACCTGAAAATGAACTCCAGATGTCTCTATAATTTTAGGTGCATTCCTGTAAATAAAATCAATATTTTAATGCCATTTTAATCCTTAGAACAGATCATATTTATCAGTTCTGTATCATGGTGTGTTCTCTGTTTCCTGGGGTACATTTTTCTTCATTAACACAGTAACTTCAGGAAACAAAAGAACATCAAAACCTGATGAGAAGTATATGCTATGTGAAATCTGTATGCTCTGATCGAATTTGATACTGTATTTTTAAAGATACAGCATGTGACTGGTTGAAACCACCAAGTGTATTCACTTTATACGTGTGTCAACAATTCCCAATTCAGTTATGCAAATAGCCTTGACATACCCAGAAAATAAAATCACTTCGTATTTAATTAAGCCACGTCCAAGCTACACATCCAGCACCACACAGGAAGTCTGCCTTGTGCTGTGGTATAAGCCAAAAATAAAAGCCACAAATAAAACTGAGAAGAATGATACTATCCTATTGGGGGACATGGAAGCAACTGAGAGTCCTGCAGAGGTATTCAAAGCTAACTCCAACAATCCTATTCAGAACTAAACCTTCCTCACATTTTTCCAAGGAGCTAAACCAAACAACCCTTACTAAGCTTAACTTCAGGTGTTAAAATCATGGCTGTTCCATGAAGAATATACACCAAAATTTACATTTTCAAAATAGACTGTAGAAGTGATCTAATTTTTAAGCAATCTATCAAGAAACAGGAGAAGCCTCTCAAACAGAGCAAGCACGAAAAATTAGGAATATTTCTCAAACATAAAGACTAAAAATGATAAATAATAACATCCTTGCATCTTATTATATACAAGCACTATTTTTTCTGAAAACAAAACCACTTCCATAATTCTTTATGAAGCCCAAACTTGCACAGCAGAGGACTCTATCTCTAGACAACGATATTCCAAAAATAACCATGCCTTAAATAGAACATTCATATTTTATACATTTAACTCTACATACTAACGACAGCATTTTAGGGAATCATTACTTGTTGCTGGTATACAGAACAGCCAGCTGGTGCACTACATTCACCACCACTTCGTAACACCGGGTAACAAAGCAAGACAGCTCCTGAAATACAAGAAAATAAAATGCATATAAATGTAAAGATCCTCCTCATACACAAGTTGCCACTGCACCCAAAACACTGAACATAAACTACAGAATATGCAGCTGAAGCTCCAACTACATCCCTAACCCAAGTCAGTGGACAGATCTACAGCAGGATGGAAGACATCCTACTAACAGCTCTGAAAAAGGATCTGGGACTAAGCTAAGAAACTACCAAACACAAGCTTCCAGTACAGCTCTGACCATTTATATTATTGGTTCAATTTATCTAAGGCAGCAAGAAGCAACTGGACAACAAAGCCCAAGTACTTTCAGGGACAATATCCCTGGTGGCAGAGACTGTGCTTTTTCCCCCACTAGATTAAAGAGTCACACTCTGGATGCTGATAATAGCCAAATTAGAAATTAGAAATTACCACAGAAGCCTGTACCTACTGTAAGAGTGATAAGCCACAGAATACTGCTTTAAAACAAACAGAAAAAGTCATTTTTTTGTGTTGAAAGTGTTCAAAAAGTGTTGAAAGGTTTGCCTGACAATGGTAGAACCTAGGCTTGGTTGTGTAACACAAAATGAGTAAGAAAGAACATGTCAACTCTGACTACATAAAGAAGTATCTTGATTTCTATAATGGATTTTAACATGGTATTCCTTGAACAACAGGATAAAATAATCTGAGTTTCTCTTGACTGCAGTAATATCTGTTTATTAATTTACCTTACAAATCCCATCAGGGAAATGTCATTGTGTGATAAGTCTAGCCAGTCTGCACACAGATGGCTTTATAGCAGACAGCCCACACCGGCTGAACAGTCAGCCTGCCAGGAGACTGGCTAACAGCTGAATTCTGTCTTTCTCTCCATCAAAAATAGATCTTATTTGGGCTTCTGCCTTCTATTAGTCACCAGTTTTCACAAAACATTACTTCTTATACTTCTACTGCTCTAACAAATGAGGCTGAAATAAGCCAACAGATTCCAGAGGAATGGATTAATGGATAGCTGAGATCATGTTTCCTGGGCAGGCAGCACCAGCTGCCATTTTAAAATTTCTGGAAAGTAGTCCAATTCAACTGCACATGCATATTAGCAGCTACATAATACAGACAAGACTGTAATTTTAAACTAATATCTCAGAGCACGATTTTGATTATGTTTTTAAAAAACTTTTTGACCTAGCAAATTTGAGGCTACTGCATCTAGCTAATCCAGAAATCCCGGAAGAGCCAATAAACCAATACATGAATATTAGCTCTATGAGAGCAACTGTTCAGCTTTTTGTCAACCCTGTATTTTCACACCACCCTTGGGGATATGCTTATAACACTGACCAGAACAGCATTTCCGAATCTAGGGTTATAGAACGCTGAATGGATTTAGGAGAATATAACTGCTGAAAAATAACAAACTTCATAAGCAAAATGTATTCCTCATAACTTTATCCTAAACAACACACATCTGTTAGCATAGTAAGCCCTCCCTTTGGGGTAACATCCTGTATTTCCCTTCCTTCCAAAGTTTTTCAACAATCCCTAATGCATCATAGCATACATAGGAAGTGGGCTCACAAGCAATACTGCTGTATTTTTGTGTAGTGTTTACCCTAAAAATATACATATCAGCACAAGCCCCATAAAAACCTAAATCTGTTCTACACAGTTGGTTTGCAATGCACATAGATATCCAGACAGCCAGGGACCCCGCTCTCAGCTTCCACCTAGACAGAGCATCCTAGCTCTGGAAATACACCAATGTACAGTAGCCCCATCTGAGAATCACTAAAAGGTCTGAAACATTTGCTAGGAAAGAAACAGAGAATGAAGGATGAACCTACAAATCTGACAAGACAAAAAGCTTGGGGAAGAAAACCCAAGAGATCCTAACAATTAATTGCACTTCAGCTTTGTAAAAGAAGTTGAGAAATTACTTCGTGCAGCATTTGACTTGTAATGATATAGTAAATTCTTACTGCCATGCTGCTATACAGCAAGAACAGGAACTCTTGTTAAACCAGAATTTGTTTAAACATTCTGGAAGCTTCCTCTCTATTCTCTACTTCAACATAGATATTTCATTACAAGCAATATTGTATAAAAATAAAAATACTTTTGGGAATGGGACAGTCACTTAAATTACAATAAGGACAAAAAACTCCAGAACAGACTGAAACCCAAGAAGAAAAACCCTCAGAAGAAAAACAGATCCTGTTTTCACACAAAGGATCCTGAACAACCAAACTATATAAGAAATAAGCGTTCTTCCAAAAATGTTTGAAGGAGAGACAAGCAATTTTTTTCAGGTACATAACTTTGATTTTGCTTTCTCCTACCAGCTAAAAAACCCCCAAACATATAAAACAATTAAGCCATTTCTAATGTTCAATGAACACTAAAACTTACTAACCAAACTCATAAAAACAGCTATCTTTAACTACAGATGAAAGCAACCTCAATTTATATTCTTCAACTGAAATCTTTTAAAGTAAATTCTAATTCCTTCTTTCATTAGACTTCCAGAGAGAAGTATAAAAAAATACCCAAATGATGTGTGATACGTCAGCTGGTTGTGACAGGTCTGCAGGCAAAACACGGTAACACATCAAATGACTGCTATGCCTTTCAGCAAAATGCAAACAGGATATGGCAGACTGTTAAATCCACTTTGCAAGTAAAATTAGGATTATAATTGCTGTCAAACAATCAAAACATACTCTACCTGCAAGAAAGAAACAAATCTTCCCATCTGTATTTGGCAATCTCCCTCCACCATGCTGGAATCTGTGGCTTAAGAGAGAAACACTTGTCAACACTTTCTAAAGCCTGTGTTCTGCCTGTTAAACTAACACTGAAGGTTGCCCTCCAAGCCATTTATTTGTCATATTAGTAGAGTGCACTATTATAAATGCATTGATGGAGCCTCAAAACCTCCTAGTTTTGCTTTCCTAAGGAAGACTTATTTTTGGAGTTTCTTTTTCATTAAAAATTACACTGTTTATAAATTAGATACAAAGCTGGGAAAAGTCTCCTTCATTTGAAAGAAAAAGAATAAACCCCATAATTCTTTAAGGGCATATGTATTATGTAACTTCATATGCTTCCATTTTAAAGAAATTTGCATGAAAATACTAGGTATTTATCTTGTGCAAGAAACACCCAGATGTTTTTTTACTGAAAGAATATACTACATGATTAACCAGAAAGAATTCATTTTCTTTTTCCTACATATCCCTCTGCACAAAAGAACAGGCTTACCACCATAGCTTCACAGCATTATCTGTATGACACAGAACACAGAAATACAATAATTACATCAGCCATGCCAAGCTGTTTCAGTCATCTGGAGCGGTTTGAACATCACCTGACAAAATACCCTCTTTCCAATCTGACAATAGATAGATGCTACAGACTTGAGATTTTTCTTCTGGGTCACTTGGAACAAAAAAAGCTCACTTAAAATTACACTTTTACCTGCCTAAGAAATGCAGGTCTTCTTGCTACAAAAAATATATTCTTTTGCAGCTGTCAGAGATTAAAGCAGTCTCCATATTTCTCTAACATGGAGCTCTGGGACAGGATACTAAACATTGCATTGCTTCCCCCTCACACATTTTATATGACCTTTAATCTCCTTAATGTACGTCCCAAAAAACTGCTATCCAAGTACTTGAAGTTCCTAGACTAATCCTAGCCACTGCAGAGACAAGATGGGGAAAAAAAAAATTCTTTACATAGATGGAAAAAGCCAGCATAGTATTTGTTTAAATTTCAACCATCCTTGTGCCAGTAACTTTGCCAGTTGTTTAAAGCAAGCCAGCTTGCTGTTATCATTAAAAAATGCAACAAGTAGGGATATGGAAATAAAGAACATAATTCCTGCATTCCTACCTAACCCTCAGAAGGCTGACCTCTCACTTCCTGCCATTTCCAAGCATTCCCTGCACAATACCCATCAGGAACAAACTGTTGCTGTAATATATTAATCTGCTACAGTCTGACTTTTTCATGCTAGAGACATGGAAAATTCTGAGGGATCTCCTAGTATCATTTTGGCAGCATATGACTTTAAAATATTTAAAACCGTATCTGCCAAGACACACAAGTCAGCTAAGAAAAAAAGGAAAGAAACAAAACCACACCAAAGAACCTCCCACAAACAAGCTAATAAATGCCCCACTTTTCCATGCTCCTTAACCACAACAGTTATCTTATATAGCACTTAAAAGAATGATAAACAGTCCCAAGCTCAAAGATTTCACATTCCCTGATATTTTCGTCACACTCTCTCATCTCTTGAAAAGCTTTAAGAATGCCCTTTCAAAATACTACTATGAAAAGAATTTGCCTCTCTTTCAAATTACTGAAACAGACACGAAGTTGGGTGATAGGTCCCCGAAGCAACTCTTTAATATATTCAATCTTTATGATCAAGATCTGTGCTTATTCCTACACTAGTACCCCTTAAGGTGGAAGCTTAAGGCCAGTAATTCAGGAGTTACCAGTTTAACTCCCAGACAAAAATCAGCTTTTACCTAAAGCAGTGTCTCATGATTTGTGAACTGACTTACAGTTACTTGTGCCCATCTCATGCCATGGTCTAAATGTGTGGCATGAGTTACCTGCACTGGAAGGGCAGCTGACATCAACCCACTCCAACTTGTCTTGGAGCACCAGTTGCGTAAGTGAAGAGGGCAGGACTTGGGTCAAGTAATTTATTAAAGGTTTCATTGTTTTACTGCAGTTAAATCACAGATTTATTGTTTTACTACAATCAATGTCAAATGCAGTTCCAAAAGGAAGTAATTTGGTTTAGGATGTGTTTACATGTGAAATACATGTTTTCAATGCCATATCTTGCAAAATAGCTGATACAGTAGACAAGCTGTATGTAAGACATTTAATACAATCTCAGCAGCTCACACTCCCTACTTCCCATGTAAATAAGGCTGCAGCAAAATTTCCTGTTCACGTAACAATACTTACTGCAGGGCTTTACAGATAAACCTTATCATCCTAAGCTAACTCAGGACAACTACAAGACACTAACATATATCCCTATACCCTCAAAGTTCTCTAGTTGGTGTGCATCACAGAGAAAGCATGCATCCATGTAATAAAATTACTGTTATTGTAGCATTTAATATAACCTGAAGCAATAATACAAAACTACATACTTTTACAGTAAAGGGAGCTACTTACCTCCTTCTCCATAAAACAAGAGGCCATTATAAAATTTAGTTTCTGCCTAACAACAAAAGCAGAAATTTGGTTTTTAATAAATAAGGCATACGTAATCAAACTACAAAAATTATTTAGACATTATCTTGTTTCTTTACTGATAAAAATAAATCTATATATCAGTTTGCCAAACTGCAAACCTTTTCATATACAGTAATAAAAAGTCAGCTGAATTTACCTCATATTTTAACTTCTTGATTTCACAGCAAAGAGCAGCATACACAGTTATAACTTTGTTTAGAACCTAGACTCAAAGTAAGGAAAAATCACACAGATTACAAACAAGTACATTTAGAGGGCTTGGGTTGAGGTTGAATAACTTTTTTTTCCTTTAAGCATAAAGTGCTTACCTTGTTTTCTGTCTTTATGAGCTCTAGTAGGGAAGACTGTTCATATGGCAAAAGCTAAAATTAAAATAAAAAGCAAAGAAAAAACCAAAAACAACAAAACAGAAACAACAAATCAGCAACTTTAGAAAACATTAGTCAAAAATACATTTATCCAGCTAGGCAAGTATTCCCCCCCGTTTAACCACAAATAAGGTCAATAATAAGAGAGTCACAATTGTACATTACTAGCAACCTGCACTGCAGGAATCCTTCACTCCTCACCTTCACACGGAAACACCTTTCCTTTCACTTCAGTCAGACAGGCAAATTACTAGGTATATTACATAGCATTTACAACAACTTAGTTACAAAACTGGAAAAGCAAAAGCATGGTCATTATCGCACATGTAGGAGAAAAACAGCTCAGGAAAACTGAAACATGAATTAATAACCCAAATGCTGGAAAACAAGAAGCAGAAAATACATCTGTATGCAGGCACTGACAATTTGTACTTAAGTCAGCCTGATTTTGACTAGTCCACAAACATGCAGTTCTGTGGTGGCCCTACACATAATTTATTCAAATCATTCAGACAGATGATTGATTAAGAGTGCATTTTCAGCACAGACAAGTTTCAGATGGCAACAAAAGCGCTTTTGAATTATCTCTGCAAATTCAGTGAAGAGGAAAAATTAATGCTCCACAGAGAAAAGGGAACCTGTGACCAAGAAAACAGCCAATACTGCACCAAGGCCATTAGGTCAAAACACAACCTACAAAATACACACACAGTTCACTCTGCAGTTTTAAAACTACTAGTGAGCTCTCCTGAAACCACAGCCCCCAGATAAAAACACTAACAGTCACAGGTAAGAAGTCTGCTGAAATCAGCTTTCCCAACACATGAAGAATTAGAAATTCATTTAACTTCTGCTAGTATCCATAAGACTAGAAAATAGTAATATGAAAACTTCTTCTCATATTATATGGACTGAGTCACTAATTACTTGATAATTAAAATAGTATTGAATACGTTTCTCAAACACAAAAGTCAAAATTTTAAGTGCACAAATGCATCAATCCTTTACTTCTGAGGTTTTGAAAGAAAGGACAAACCAGGAAAGTAACAGGATATTAAATATATGAAGACCTTTAAAGCAATGGGATCAAGACTGAAGTCCCAAACATCTCCAACAGAATCATCCAAAGCATCTTCAATTCTCTTCAGCTGAGATGTATATTCCTCAAGAAATTTTCCATAATTCTTCAACTGCACTTCAGCATGGATCTCTGAGAATCGATAACATTTGTACAGTTTTACAGACAATTCAATAAACTGCAATATCAAAAAATGTTATTAAAAGACATTTAACCTGTTGCTATTTAGCTTTACTCCTGTATTCCTTATTTTGCTGTGGCATTTTTTCTTAATAAAATGTAGATTTATTACAAAGCTCTTATTTGTTTTAAAACAATCCTATAACTTAGTGTTGGTTTAAAAGAAATTCAAATGCTACTTGAAGAGTATCAAACATTAAAAGCTGTATGCAGAAAATTATTTTTTTAAGGTACATGTGTTGTTAAACTAAGACCTTAACAATCACATAAGGTGTTGAGCAAAGAAATTACTGTAGAAATTGTAACACAGCAGGTGACCCTACCCATCAGCTGAACCAGTACACATGCATTTATTTAAGAACTTTGAGGCAATGGGTCTAATCATTTCAGCCTGAGTAGCAGTTGAATTTTCAGCAATCCTCTTTCCACTTCTCCCTGGTACTTCTCAGTGCTTTATTTGAGTACTCCACAGAAAGCTTATGGCTTTTAGTCATTCCCTCCCACTTTCAAATTCACCCTTCTCAGGCAGAATTTTTCTTCTGATGGGCATTGAAATGCATGGCTGTCCTGTTAGTGTCAGGGGGAAGTAGGTTCAAAGGGACAAACAGGTTCAAAGGCTAACATTCAGCTGGTCAAACACCAACAACAGTGGTCTTAATTAGTAAAGTAAATCTAAAGGCAATTGGTGCAAATAAAGTTTCATGCTCTCTATCTTGATCTTTTTTATTTTCTATATTAAGATACTCCCCACTCCTCCCCAAATTATAGACAATTACTGACTTAGCTGCACAATCTGAACCACAGAGTAAATGATTACACTTCGAGGCTTCTACACTCAGGAAGTACAATCTTTTTCATGTGAAGACTAAAGTGTCTTCCCCATAATTAGGCAACAAATCTAACAGCTTGTGATCTTCTGCTATTTGTTGAAAATAGGATTATCTAAAAAAAGTTAGAGAATGAAGGTCAGCTGAACAACTGAACTTTTCTTACACAAGAACTCAGCTGTCACGTAGCTTTATGTGTGCCCTTTTCACATTTCAGCAAGTAGACTGCCCTAGAAAGTTAAAAATAATGTATTCTATTATTCTGCACGTTCACCCTCTTACCCATCCACATTGCAAACAACTGAGCCAAATGGTAGCTGATGGCTACTTCAGTGGGAGAGCACTGCTGAATCAACTACCATTGAAACATTTTTTGCAGAAAGAAAATATCTGACTGAGAAACTGCACCAGGCAGAAAGGGAGGAATCAATGAAGACAAATTGATAAGGAAAATATAAAAAGGACTATGTACAGGGAGGCTGAGACTGAGGAGAAATGACTGCAGTGAAGACCTGAAATAATTTTAAGATAGTACTTTGAAAGCAGCAGCAGCAATGCCAACCATAAAGGCAGACAGACTGTAAAGCCTAACCAAGGAGCACAGCACACTCTCCCACATTAATGGCATCCGTGCCATTGAGTTCGAGCAGTACCTGCAGCCTAGACAGTGCACAGGCATTGTCAAGATCAGGAGACTGAATTTCACGTAGGAGAAGAAGCAAGTGAACAAAACACTCTCCATCAGCAGCACTCCAGGCACTGATGTGTAGCCCTTAAATTGTATCATCATACTATTCCATAAAATCCATCTCATCCTTCAGGTTTTTTTCCAGTGCATCTTCTGTAAGCTCTGCTGCAGCAAACCAGTAAAACACTGATAGATGCACAGCCCTGCTGAATGGATTTTAACCAGCTACCATGTCAACTTCAGTGCTTCACTGCTGGAAAATCTGGAGTAGGGGAGACATTAGAGAGGTATACTCTGGTACTTCCCCAATCACATCTCCTCCCTTCACACAAAAGACAAACCAAACCCAAAAAAACTGAGTCACTGGGGCTTTATAGAAGAACAGAAAAGAACTTCAAAGCCGTACAAGAGTAGGAAATTGGCACTGCTGTTCAAATCAGTTCCCTGTGAAACAAAAACATTGAGCATTTCTCAAACAAAACCTCACAGCAGCACTCTGCTAGAGATCCACAGACTGTCACCTTTCCAGCAGACAAATAATGGATTTGAACAACACTACAGCTCTCTAAATACTTAATTATTGATAGCCTATATCTATAAAATAAGAGACAGGAATAACTTCTCACTTTCTTAGTGAGACAAGAGAGTGGAAGCTCTTAGCTAGCCAGAGATAGGCAGAGTTGCACAGATGAAAAATTACTTGGAGCTTTCTAAGAGGCAGAACAATTTTCCTAAATAAACTGACTCATACAGAGGAAGAAAATGAAATCACAGAAAGCAGGTATCATCCTTTTCTTCAGAGCAGCATACATACTTCATAAGGTATAATGTGTTTAGAATAAAGTTTGATTTAGTTTCTCCTCAAGTGATAAAACCAAAGCATTATAGTTGGAACAGTGCAAGAGATCAACTCAGCAGCACAGATCCCTCAGCTTAATCTTAACTTCTTCCATACAATTAGCAATATCAATATTCAATGAACTCATTGTAGCAGGATTTGCAAGTGCCACAGCCATATTTATCCAGGACAGACATGTAACAAACTAGTCTTACATAGTATCTTACGTCCTCAGCTGAGAAAGTTGCAATTGCTACATGTTAGTGATACAAAAGTGAAAGTAGACAACAAGAACAAAAAAATGCCTTTCCAGTCACAGGATTTTTCTTTGGCTTTCCTCTAGAACGCTGTGTGCTGTTCTGGATGGAAGATCAGCCTGTTTCTTCACCCTCGAGATGGTGATAACAGGGCATGTTAAGTCACGCAATTTTTTTGGAGTTGGCACTTCATGTCCTGGTCTAACTAGTGGGGATCTGGCATTTTGAGTAAAAGCTACATTTTCCTTTCTACAACTAGAGAACTGATGAAAAGCTCTGCTCAGGACAGCTTCAGTTGCCACTGAAATCCAGACAAAACGAACATGGCATAAACTGTATCAGCCCTTGGGATAACATTACATATGAAACAGTTGGTCCATGAGTGACATATTTTCACAGCAACACCTGGTATAATTAATTTGGCAGAGTTCAATTTACAGTGTGTCTTATAGTGTGACAATCATCTAAGTTCCCTGCTTAGGAACTAGGTCACCTCCACAGGCTGAGTAAAACGTGGATTTTGACAGGCACACGAACCCACCGTGAAAGACTTCAGCATCGCAAGATCTTATTCGATTATATTTTAAAGGTGAAACTGCAAGTGACCGCCCACCTCCCGTGACAGAGCCCTTACCAATGAAAGCTGAGTGCAACTAACTGCTTACAACATATCTTGATGTGACTTCTCTGGATAACCAAGGAAGCCACTGCAAAAATCTGTGAGCCACGAGAAATGACCGGGAAGGAAAGAAGCACAGTTCCCACGAGAAGCCCGGCTCGTGCAAGAAAAGAGAGAGCGGCAAAGGCAGGCTGGCCCTCCCAAAAGATGAAGGGCTGGAACGGGCATTCCCCACCCCCCACCCCAAAACAACCCCGACAACTACGGAGAGGGGGGTGGGAGTAAAGAAGGTCACGGCGGCCGCCCATCCCCGCAGGCCTGGCCGCAGGGGGATCAGCGCTGGGCCGGCGGCAGGGGCGCGGGGCAGGGTCGGCGGGGGATCCGGGGAGGGCGACCCCGCTCAGCTCCCGCGACTGCTTCCTTCTCCCTCCCTCCCTCCCTCCCTCCCTTCCTGCCTTCCGCTCCCGGCGGGGATGCAGCGGGGCGGTCCGCGGGGAGCAGGGTCTGCTCAGCCCGCGGCTCCCGCCGCACCCCGCCGGCCCGGCCCCGCCCGGCCCGCCCTCCGCGGGCGCTCACTCTGCGAGCCGTCGTCGAGGCGGTCGAACTCCCAGTCCGGGGACAGGGTCTCCAGCGCCATCGCCGCCGGCCCCGGCAGCGGCCGCCCCTGACTCAGGCGCACGGGACTTCCTGCCCCGCGCCCGCGCCGCACGCCGGGAAATGGAGGCGGAGGGGGAGCCTGGGCTCCGCGGGAGGAGGCGGGACGGCGCTGGCGCCGCTCCGCCGGCCCACCCCGCTGCCCTGCCTGCTGCGCTCCCTCCGCCCGCCGCGCCGGGCGCTGAGGGCGAGCGCGGGCACGGCCTGCGGCGGGCCAGGGAGTTCGCTGCCGCCCTCTGTCTTCCGACCCCCGGCAGCTCGAGCCGGTGGTGCTGGGTGAGGCGGGGCCGGCCTCGGAGGCACCGGGGCTTTGGGAGCTTCGCTGCTTTTCCGCTGGCGCCGGGCAGCCCAGGCCGGTGCCTGTGACACCGACCCCGCGCCTCTGCCAGGCTGCCGGCAGGAGGGAGAGCTCTGCCGGCTCTAAGGCGTGACAGCCCCCGCAGCCGCCCCAGCGCTTCCCCTCTCCGGTGCTGGGGGAAGGAAGCGGTGCGAGGAACTGTCCCTGCTCTGGGGCGGTCTGGAGCTCAGGGACAGCTGCAAAGAGCCCGCTAATAATCCCCGTCAGTTGTGGTCACAAGGGCCATGAGATACTTACCTATGTGCCACTTTTTTTTTCTTTTTTTCTTTTTTTTTTTTTTTTTTTCCCCCAGGACCCTAGGGGGTGTAAAATCAGAATAAATATCACTTGGGATAGGGAGAGAAGTAGCCATTCAGGGCCATTAACGGCCACCACAGCAATTTCATTAGCTCAGCAGAATCTGTAGCCTCAGCAGAAAAGGAAATGGCTTTCAAAAGCGGTATCACCACGAGCATCAGCAATGTCCGTGGGGAAAGAGCAGCAAAAATAGCAACCCGGATGCGAGACGTATCAGTAAGGGCATGACCATGCATAAGTGCTAGCTTGATAATGCAGCAATTCGGAAAATAGCACCTACTTTCTGGTTGCTTTATGATTGAAAGGAATCCATCCTTTGGAATATATTGACTTCAAAGTTTCTAGGGATAAAAGGTGTGGTTGGCTGAAAGATCACGTTTATTGATAAGTTTTTCTAATTGAAAGTGCATTCTAAGAGGCCGCCCTGGGAAAGAAGAGATCAAATTTAGCTTTGTGTGAAATGAAATAAACAATGTTTGAAACAAGTTGTTTGTTTTGTTGTGATTTTGTTTTTACTGGGGAGAGCTCTGATTTGGAACATGTCAAATAACCATGACGTGAATATGTCAATACGTCTCCTCTACTCATTGGCTGTTAGGCAAACTGAAGATTTCACATTGGGTTTTAATGGAACTAGATGTTTAATTGTGTAGGACATTGACAGCTGGCAGAGAACACAAATGTCCCTAAGGAGATAATGAGTATCCCACAAAATGAAAACAACTTATGCTAGATTTTAAGGATTTTGTTTTGTCTGTGCAGCTTTAATTGAACTCAGTATAGCTGCTGTACATTTCTTCAAAGCTGATGTAGGTTTTCCAATTTTGGAAAATGAGACAAAAAATAGAGGAATTTTCTTTACAGACTTTCTTTGAAAAAAGCACTGTTTCCTTCAGCTGTGTAACACTGCACATGAACAGAGGCTTTCAGACTGCTTAAAAAGTAGTTACCAGGCCTTTTGCTCTATGTCTCAGAAAAAGGTGTCCTTCAATTCTGCAGGATGCTACAAGGGAGAAACCTGCAGAACTGGCACTTGGTAGGGCCCTCCCTTCCCACATCTAAACTGAATTTTTAAAGTAAATACTGCAGAGTTGCTTATTGCAATGTTTTGAGATCGTCAAAACTGGATGCAAGGTAATCCAACTTTGCAGTGGCCACACCAAAGGGCACACTGTGACCCCCACAGCATAAGTGATTAGCCCTTATTTTAAATATGGAAAAAGAAAATTATTTCAAAAGAAAATGCATTGAAATACAGCTTTTTTTTTTTTTTTTTTTTAATGGAGCAGGAGGCTCCATAACAACAACAACAACAAAAAATCCCAATTATACTCAATTAAGTACACTGCTTAAATTTATGCTGCTATTCATGGTCCATTTATTCAAATGACTGATAATTGGCTTTTCCTTTGGCTCCCTAGGTGGCAGTGTTTTGTTTCTCACACTGAAGATATTTAGGTCACTTGTAGATTCTTCTAGAATTCCTGTTTTCTCTGGAAACCTGATTTAGACTTTATCTCGAAGCTCACTGGCAGTGAGACTGCCTTGGATTTGATTGATATGTTTGCTGAGCTGTCTTATCAGTGAATGGCTTTATGCTGTTCACTCATGTGAAATTACTGACATTTTATAAACATAATTTCTGAAAGTTGGGTGACACAGCTTCCATTTGTACCAGGAAGATTTTATGTGGTACAAACTCATAGGAGTTGCAAAGATTGCTCAAATAAATGTTAGAATCTTCAGGAAATGGAGTAGTAAGAAAAGTCTTTAGACTTTGTTTAATAGACAGTGATTTCTAAGCTGACCATTACTGAACACAGACATAATCGATAAAACAATAATTTCTTTTGATCAGGCCAAAATGATCATGAAATGAAATTTCACAATGGACTTTCACAGGAACTGAGAAAATGTGAACACAAATATGTTCCAGCTGAAATTACTTGTTACACTTGGGTACTAGGAAGGGTAGATGAGAGAATAAAGTCCAAAATACAGCAGAATTAATATGATACTACGACTGTTTTATTTATGAAGTGGTTAGTTATTTGTGGATTCATAAATCGACAGGGGCCTGATTCCATGAGCTATTAAACACCCTTTTTCCTTTGAAATAATCCAAATTGGAAATATCATACTTCAATGGACAATACAGTTGCCTGGTATTTTAAACAGTATTTTTCTGATGTTTTAAACCATCCATCTGATATTTTAAGCATCCAAACAGAAGCCATTTTTTTCAAACAAAAAAAAAAAGATAGAAAAGCACCTAGAGCAGATATTGCTTCTCATGTATACAGGCAAAACTCCGCCAAGATTGACAGTTAGTAATTACTAGAATTGTAATTACTTACAGGAGAAAGAATTTGACTTGCTGCATCTGCTGAAATCCAGCTATTCTCTATGTTACTTGTCTGTGGAATGTTTGATGCTTAGCTCTGAACATTTTAAGTAAAATAAAGATCTTGCTCAAAGTTTTTTGCGGCAGAATTCCCAGAAAGGATTTACCATCTGAGATCTGCTCTTTGCAGCTCCACTCCACTAAGATAGCAACAATTTTTGCAGATGTAGTTTCAACTCTGTCGTATGGAATCTGAGAGACTTCTCTTTATCCATCTGAGTAAGGCATCTGCACATAAGAGTTCTTGCTACTTGTTAAATTGGTGAAAAAATCTCCTTTCTTCATCAAATATATGCCTCCTTTTGGTTAGTCTGGAAAAATGAAATGTCAGCTGTAAGGTTTTATATGGTTAAGGTCTAGTTAAGACCCTCGGGGGAAAAAAATACTAGTTTTAAATATAAATGTTGCAGAGATAAAGACAAAGTAACTTTCCCACAAAATCTTGCTTCAGCAAGTGGAAAAACATAAGATGTTTTTATCATATAAAATTTTAGTTGAAACTTGTCATGCAATTAGCATACTTAGTGAACAACCATACAAAGCCTTACTTTATTTTTTTTAATTACTCCATCTTTAAAACTGGATGAACTCTAAAGTACTCCTGAGGAATTTGGGTCTGAACTATGACCAAACCTTTAATCATCATGAAAAGCCCCATCAAGGCTGATTTCCAACAACAAAAACCCTATGCAGAGCTAATTTAGTTGATTACTGAGTCCCAGGGCATGATTTTCAAAAGAAAGCAAATCCTGGAAGATTCCAAGCAGTTTCCCAAGTATTTCAGTATGTGCACACTGTGTGGAACAGTCTTTCCTAATGATCTTACCAAGTCTTGATGATGTCTTCAAAGACACTGAGTAGTTTCTCCTTCACAGAAATCAACAAGGATTTAAAATATTTAGCTACATTAGGTCTTATATTTGTTCTGTACATGCGAAAACATTTTGCACATTTTTGCTATTGTACAAGCATGTTTAACTCCTGAATAGCTTTTGTAAACATATCCTCCTGTGACTTTTTGCCATGTCTAACATACATCTCCTGAAAATTTGGTAACACAAAGGCTGAACACCCATGCTGAAAAGCTTACTATGGGTAATTGCAGATTTTTTTCCCAAAGCTGAACTACTGCTTTATGAAAAAAGGATCAGTACTGGAAGGAAAAAAATCAAAAAAGGAAGTTTAATGTATAAAATGTGCTCCAAAGTAAGCACTGGTGCTAAGAATTTTTTCCCCAAATAAACAAGAAATTGAGAATTTGCAAGGTACTCTGACTGGGGTACAAAAATCAATGGGTAATGCTTTGTGTCACTTTTTCCAACAACTTAAAGCCCAGAGGAATACACTGTAACTGTTATGACATTTAACACTGATGTTGGAGTTTACTAGGTCATTGTTGGGGGTTAGGTTTGTTCCTTTTTTTTTTCTCTAAAGAATTTTTTCCCCACAAGTTACCAAGGAGACCAAGTGTTGGATACTGGAGAGTACTTAACCGAAACAAAGAGGTGGACAAAAGGTGGAAGGGGGAGATAACGCAGGTAAAAGACAAAGCTTGAGGCAGCTGCGGGCTTTTCTGCTTCCGGCGTTCGGGGAGACGCGTGTCTGCCGCTCCTCGAGGAGCTCAGCCGCCGCAAAGCACGCCGAGCGGAGAACGGCTGTTGCTGGCTGGAGGAGTTTCACTGTGGCCAAAGGGATCCAGTCCTGGGAAATCTACTATCACCGGTTCGACCTGAATCCTGAATTTTTCTCTGCCACTCGCGGAAGCTGGGCCGCTTTTCTGCCTCGCCTTCGGTTTCTTCGGCGCTGCTCCTCTTGCTGCAGCGTGACCCTGCACCCCCTGCGCTGCCGGGACATCCTG
This sequence comes from Chamaea fasciata, assembly GCF_029207755.1. Taxonomy (NCBI): domain Eukaryota; kingdom Metazoa; phylum Chordata; class Aves; order Passeriformes; family Sylviidae; genus Chamaea; species Chamaea fasciata. The sequence goes on along the minus strand of NW_027094090.1, from coordinate 61,001,815 downwards.
CCCCTGCCTGCCGGGACACCCTGCCATCCCAGCTACCAGCCCGGGACTTTTCCACTGTTCCAGCTTGGTGCTCTGAGGATCCTGCAGGGACACCGAAACCAAACTGCCCTGGGTTTTGTGAAACAAAGCCCTCAAGGTTCTTGGTACTGTTGTCGTTTGTCATTAATGCTGTAGTTGTTTGGTGGGGGGGGGAGTTTTTTTGTGTTTGTTTGCTTTGTATTACATACTAGTAAAGAACTGCTATTCCTATTTCCCAAATCTTTGCCAAAGAGCCTCTGATTGTAATTTTACCTAGCAGATACCTGTCTTCCTAAACCAAGACAGTCATACAAGACCTATTTCAAAAAGATCAGCCTAATAATTATCAGGATACCAAAAATCTTTATTGTAATTATTTGCGCTTGAAATTCTACATAGGCAATTTGTTAAGTGGTTGTTAAAACCCATTTGTATGAATTCACCACTCTGATGATGAGTGTGAAACTGATGGTCTGCAGATACTATCCTTGTCTGTGTTTTAGCACACTTTCATGGCCATTCATCTCCCTGCCCCTCTTATTGCTATGAAATCTACAATAAATCCTACGTCTTCCTTCCCAGCTCTTTTTTATATAACTCTTCTTATATCTGACAACAGACATCTCCTCTGGTGATTTTCCTCTTTTGTCATCTAACATGTTAGTGGTCTGTGAAGTAAATGGAGTTCTGTTATTGTCTCACTAGGTTAGGAATTGCATTTGAAGATGAAGGTGTGCCAACTAAGTAAACCTTGGAGATTTACACTTGCATTGTTGTACTATCTATGTTGTGTGTGTACAGGGAATAGAGCCACAGGTTATTACAAATTGCTTACCCAGGAAAATCAGGCATTTTGCCATAACCTTGTGCATTAGTGGTTAAATGCCAAGTGTAGTGTTCTAGTCGGAGAGGATTTTGGATCATGAATCAAGATTTGAAGTTCCATTAACTTCAGCAATGCTTTAATCCAGTTCCAAACCTTGAATTATAGGATCATTTTGATGCCAGCTGTTATAGTAGAAGTTGATTACACCCTATTGCATGGAATTTTTGCAGCTTCTATCAAGTCATGGGAATACTACACACACATTAATTTCTCCTACTGTCAGAGATAGTGTTATCATTCCTTTAGTGAGGACTGTCAATACTTCTTGTGAGCATAGTGGGTTTGCTCAGCTGCAAACTGAGCTGCTCATGAACCTGTATAATCCTTGTATTGCTACAACATGATCTATCAAACTGGGCAGTTAATCTTTCTGAAAGAAACTGCCAATTCAAAAAGGAAAACAAGATATTAACAGCAGGCATTTCAGACCAACAGTTCATGCATGTAAATGATGCATTTTATGAGTTTTAATTGTTTTATTGTGCAATTTAAAGAGGGAGTACTTTAAAGAAATTTAGCAATGAAATTTTGTAGATTTTCTGTGAGATAATTGCAAGATATGAGGCTGCATACTCATGGAAGCAGCCAATAACAGTATTTTAAGATTAAAAGAAGCAAAATCTTTAACTTTCTTAATGAAATCTGGAATTACTTTACAGCATTCTTTTTAAACCCACAGTACAATAGATACTAGAGAAGGAACCACTTATATATTGTCCCACTTTGTTAAGAGAACTTTTTGATTAATTTTATTTGTTTCATTTTTAATACTTAAGGTCAAAGAAAGTAACTAACTCCCTTGGTTGATTATTCCATAATCAAATCACTTGTTGGGGGTTTCTTTTCTTTTGTTCCTTCTTACCTATGGAACTTTTCCCATAAGGTGCTAAGAAACACGGACTACTGGGCACTTATGCATAGCTAAGAAAACAAAGAAGTGGCCAAGCTCAGGGGGAAGGAGGTCATCTGGTTGCAACTCTCTCATTCTGGGGAGTTTCTCTCCGAGGGTCCGAGCTACTGCTGCTTGGGGAAAGGGATTCGCTGCCACTGCCATACCCCAGCCCGGAGCTTCTGCTTCTTCTGTGGGGTGAGCCTCTGCTCATGAGAGCAGCCACTGAGCCGGGGCATTATTGTCACCTACCTCACTAAAAGAGGGACCAGTCACCATCTGCTCGTGTGCCCGGGATCCTGAGCTCGCCTCTCCCTGTCCTGCTGGAGCTGGGCCGCCGCTGCTGCTCTGGGTGTCCCTACGCTGTAGCCCCGCACCCCCTGCCCTGCCCGGGACATCCTCCAGCTGCCACCGCGGAGCTTCTGGTACATCTCATCCACCAGCCTGGGATTTCTGCTCATTCCTGCCGTTCCAGCTTGGTGCTCCTCAGAGTCCTGCAGGGGCACCGGGATCAGACTGCCCCCAGGGTTTTGTGGAGCAAAGCCTCTCCTCCATCCCTTCCCGTCTCGGCCGAGAAGGCTGTCACGGGATTCCTGGTTCTGTTTGTTGTTAATGCTGTAGTTATTGTTGTTTGTTTGCCTTGTTATACATAGTAGTAAAGAACTGTTATTCCTATCCTCATATCTTTGCCTGAGAGCCCCCTTAATTTCAAAATTATAATAATTCAGGGGGACAGGGTTTACATTCTCCATTCCAAGGGAGGCTCCTGCCTTCCCTAGCTGACTCCTGTCTTCCAAACCGAGATGTCACCACACACTCCACGTGGCACCATCAAAGAGAAGAATTTTGACTGAAGCGGACAAGTACTCCTGTAGCTTTTTCACCTCATAGAAAAGAAATTCTAGGAACTGACTAATGATTTTTCTTTGTGGAGCTTTCTTTGCAAAACAGAAGCACAGTGGTTTATTTTAATTATTTTTTTTTTAAAAAAATTCTGTTAATTCTACTCAGTGCCATCTACTTATGGCACCACCAAGTGCCTTGAATAAAGGACAGGATATAATTTTGCTACACAGGGCTTTATCAGGGAAGGAATAGTGGTACAAGGGTCATAATGCAAGCCCTTGTGTAACTTTACTCTGTGGGGGGATTGTATTGTGCCAACCTGACTTCCTTGGGGACTGGCACAATTTACCTCTTGAAGCACCTCTCCTTCCTGTGCCCCCTGAAAAGGCATGGAACGGCAGTACTGCAGCAGTTCTTGTCTTTAACGTACTTCTCAACATTTGAAGTACCCTGAGGAAGAGGTTGGGGACCTGGGAGTTAAACCTTGGTGATTACTATTGCAGTTCTTTTGCAGGAAAGCATAAAAAAGTCTAACTGAGATATGGATGTTTGCATATCTAATCTATTTTCAACCGTAGCAAGGTGACTGCAGGTCATAACTTTGGCTTAATCATTGCCTCTGATACATAGTTCACAACTTGGCTATAAGACAAATTTTCCATTTTTGTCTTCCTTGTTTTCCTGGCAGGAATATAATGTATTTCAATTTGTTATACACCCATGTTCTTTGTGTTGCTGGGGTTGAAACCTGACCTAATTTGCAATGATGTTTATATTACTGCCATGCTGCCTACTCTTGCTTTTGCTATTCCTGTCCTTTTTGGGATCATTTTCATTTGCTTTCTGGTCTTTTTAGCACCTTGAATTTGTATTTTCAAGATCTTCTCCTCTGGCACACCTCTGACAAGAAGACTTTGTTGTTGCTTTCAAATGTTACTGAAATTGAAACACTGCTTTAATCAAACTCAAGAGATAGATGAGACATTCTACTTTACCATTTAATAAATGGTTAAGTAGAATGGGCTGTTTAATAATATTTGGCAAAGGTGGTGATACAGATTTCCAGTAAGTCATTAATATTTTTAACCCCATTACTGGCATGAAATAAACTAAAAATTAGTGCTGATAATCTACATGATCTTTGACTGCCACAACAGAGTCAAGTGAATGTCTCACCAACAGCCTTGGTAGAGAAGGCAAAGGTGAAGGTGAGGGGTTCTGTCCCTCCTAGCTGTTCTGTTCCCCCAAACTGTTCTGTCCCCCCAAGCTGTAAATGGCTGGAGCACTGCTGGGGACACTGCACATATCTCAGACCACAAAATGCCACCTGAGTGGCCTGGGTGGCCGTGACTACATGAAAGACCAGGAGTTACTGGAGAGGATGCAGCAGAGAGCCGCAAAGATGATGAGGGGTCTGAGCATTTCTCTTAAAGGGGCTGTGGGAGCTGGGTCTGTGCCAATCTAGAGAAGGCTGAGAGGGATCTCATTAACGCCTACAAATACCTCTTCAGTGGTGCTCAGCGACGAGGAGCAGTGACCATAAACTAAACCACAAGAAGTTTCACCTCAACTTGAGGAAGAACTTCTGTACATTGTCGGTGGCAGAGCACTCGAACAGGCTGCCCAGGGAGTCTCTCTCCATGGGGGCATTCAAAACTCGCCTGTTCCTGTGTGACCTGCTGTAGGTGACCCTGCCTTGGCAGGGGGGCTGGACTGGATGATCCAGCCAGAGGACGCTTCCAAACCTAACGATTCTGCCATTCTGTGACTCCCGAGCTCTCGGGCCGGGAGTCCCCCACGCCCCGCCGCTGCTCCCTGCCCTGGGGCCCCGCGGCAGCAAGCGGGAGGGCTCAGGCGCCAGGCTGGGATCGGGGAGCAGCAGCGCTCGCCTGGCTGCCCTCCCCTCCCCTCCCCTCCCCTCCCCTCCCCTCCCCTCCCCTCCCCTCCCCTCCCCTCCCCTCCCCTCCCCTCCCCTCCCCGCCAGACCGCACGGCCCCGCCGTTCCCCGGCGCCAAGGGGGCGGCGGGCGCGGCAGGTGCGGGGCGGCCCCGCTGCCCCGGTGGCCGCGGGCCCGGGCGGGGTTGCGCCGCCGCGGATGCAGGCGCTGGCCCGGCGCCAGCGGCATCGGCGCGGGTTGCATCAGACGAGGCGCTCCGGAGCGACCGCGGAGCCGGCTCGGTGTTGGCCGGGCGGCGCAAGATGCTGCGGGCAGCCCCCCGGCTGCTGCGGACCATCTGCACCTCGGCTGCGGTGAGTGGCGCGGGGCGGGCGGCCGCGGACCTGGGTCCCGCCGTGCTGCGCCGTGCCGAGCCCGGGAGCGAACCGCTCGGGGGGCAGCCGGGGGCCGAGCAAGGAGGGGGATGGCGGGAGCGGATATTTTCCAGGATGTGATGCGTGCGTATTGTCTCTGCCGAGGAATTAGCAAAGCGCGTACAGGCACGACAGGGTCGGGAAAGGGCTCGGTGTGGGTGCAGAGGCTGCATCTTGCCCGGCTGTTCGGCGAGCGGGATCGCAGCCATCATCTGGGCGATGCATCTTGCAGGGATGTGCCTGGGAGCTGCAGGGAACAGGCACCAGTGATGCTCTGTGCCCCGTGATCGTGTGCCAAGAACAATGTGATGCAGCTGTTCTCTGCCTCCCTCATGCTGGTTTTGCCCTGCGAGAAGCTGAAGGCTGTCATCTCAGTTAGAACGGGCCATGTTCGTTCCCAGTGCCAGGGAGAAGCCCCTCGCTCTGGCCTGTTTTGTTTGTGACCTTCTCGTCGTCGGTTCATAGCTCTGGGATGGTGGGCTGCTCAGGGTTTAAGTTGATGGTCTAAATTCCTCTAGACCCCATGCTTTAAGTCTTTTACAGCTCTGAGCATTTGTTTCAAGTCATTTTCTTTATGTCTTGTTACATACATAGACTGCAGAACTCCTGCAAGTAACTGCTCCCCAAAAGCCTTGTCCAGTCCAAATTGTCCAGTTGTGTAGCTCTGGCAAGTTGCATGAGGCTTGGGGGATTTTTTCTCTTTCCTAGAGACTGTCCATTGTTTCGTGTTTGGCTGTTCAGTTTCCTGTGAGGACAGCAATCCTTCGAAGGTATCTGCAAGGAAGGCGTTTAAATAAGGAGATTTAACACAAACCTTTTGGAAATGCAACCAGCAGAGACAAAAAAAAAAAAAAAAAAAAAAAAAAAAAAAAAAAAAAAAAAAAAAAAGAGAATGAATGAACGGTGGGAACACATTGCCCTGGATGTGTATATAGATGGGGGCAGGCTTTACTATAGGTTTCTATTTGCAGGCACTGGAATTTAGCACATGTAGGGGGATCTCAATAGAAGTAAAGCTGCAGTACTGCTTTTCAAAAGAGGCATATTTCTATGATAATTTAAAAACATATTACATTTAAATATTCTTAGCTTTAAATAAATTCCTGTGCAAAATAAGTAAAATACTGTAATCTTTTTGATAATAAAGTTTGTGCTCAGAGCAGCAGTTACTAGATCTTAATTTTCAGGAAATTTAATTAGAAGCTGTTAACCAATTGAAGTTTAGATGCACATACAAAAGAGGCAGGAAGAGAAAATAATTTTTATTTTAAAAATCTCTCCTGTGGAGAGATTTTGTAACTTTAGATTCTTCTTAGAGAAGAAATATGTTGAACTTATCTCCCATTTCTAGGAACTAGAACTTGACAGGAGAGTTACCAGCTTTTGTCAGGCTGCCATCTACACAGTACTTAATTCTATTTGTCAGTTTTATTTCTGTTGATGTGCTTTGGAGGAAAAGGAGAAGCAGAATGGAATCAAACATTAAAATACTGTATAACTTTTAATGAGCTACTTTAAAATAAATTCCAATATGGTATCAAGAGATCATATGGACCGATTTTTTAAATACAGAAGTTAAATCTGTGATTTTTTTTATTGAGGGGGTGAAACACGTGATCTTTCAGATACGTTGAACATTCAAGATAAGACTGCTTGTAAAACACTTCTCAGATTTTATGCTTCTACCTTTATCTTATTTTCATCAAATCCTGAGTACTTGAGTCAAGGAAACATAATTACTGTTAACCTGTGTTATGTTGTAAACAAAATGGAAGGTTAAAGAAGCAATTAAAAGTTCAGACAGTGAAAGCAACAGAATTGCAGTAGAGTGAAAACTAGTTTTCTAAATTCTTGTATTTTGGCAGCACTGTCATAATAACTATATTATTCTATGATTAATCATAAAAGAAAGGCCAGATCTCCCTAAGCCACCCGAACTGCATTGTTTACTATAACTAGGAATTGGTTAATCTTACAAAAGTGTAGCAAAAGATCCATTCTGATGCTTCATGACCATTAACCTTCACATGCATTGTTCATGGATGCTACACATCCATGGTCAGCTGTGCAACTGGAAAGGAAGTCTAATATAATCTCTTAACATCACTTTCAAAAACAATAAAAAGTTTATTCTCTGGGTATGTTAGTGATAATGATGGAGTATCCATCTAGCACATTATTCAAAACCAAGTTTTTTTTGGTGTTCTTTAACAGAATTCCTTCCTAAAGTTTTGTGGTGAACGCTAGCGATGGCACACTGGCCAAAATGTGCCATTTTTGCAAGACAGAAAACACTAAACAGTTTTTCTTCTCTGTGTCATCTTATAGAACTTTCCGTTTTAATTGGGTTTTATGTCCACATTATATTCTTCTACAGAAATTTCCCACTTCCCAGGTCTGACTCATTTTACATTAAAATGTTTAAGGAGAGTTTCCCAAAGAAGATATGTATGGCTGTAAAACCTCATACAGTTGTTCCACTGTAATTTTTCAAATAAAACAAAAAATGAAGGACTGAACTTGTGGTCTGAACATGCAAGTCCTTCCGCACAGATTTCTTTTTTTTCTTTTTTTTTTTTTTCCTCAGTAGAAATGCTGTGTGGGACTGACTTGTGGGTTTGTCTCCTGCTTTCTACTGATGCCAGTGAATGTTAATGCACGAGCAGTCTAATCAGGTGTCATGCAATACTTTTGTACCATTCAGTGGAGAGAGAACTCAAGAATCACTGGTCACAGTTACCAAACCCCTCTTGCAATTGAAACCAATCCTCATTTGAATTACTTTCTGTAAGTGTGAGACAACAAAGCTGATTTACTGCCAGATTAATGTTTTTGTGCACTACAGACTTTCCCACTCTGCAGTCTTGACTGAGAGTCTTGCCAGTTTCAGTTTGGATTTTGTGGAGTTTTTTTATTTGTTATTCATTTGGGGACTGTGATCTCTGTTTGCTTCTCACCATTGAGAAACAATGTTGATTCAGTTCCACAGCTAGCACAAATTAAACATGTAGCTTTACTAAAGTATGTTGATTTATAGCAACTCACGATTTGGAACCGGAACTGCTATGCCATTCCATGTAATATGAGAATCAGATTATTCACAGGGAAACATGAACGGAAAGTTTAGGAATAGAGGGTGCATATGTTATTAACACTTTGTGAACAAACTGTGAAAAAGTAACTCTTTAACTGGTGATAAATTTGGACTTAAAATTCCAAGAAGATTGTCTAAGTATCAGAAAAGTAGCAGAGTAAAGCAGTGAATACTTTAAAAGTGCTTTGAAAGAGAGGTCGGGTAGGTTTATAAAAGCAATCCCATGACATGATTTTTTGTGATGGCAGAGGAGAAGACTGAAGAGCCTTCCAGTCTTGTGTTCATACTGAGAGATGTTAACGAAAGGACAGAAGTAGAATAAGTAATTCTCATCTGGAATATTTTTAACGATTATTCAATACGGTAGTTGGGCACTAGTTAGCACAGTACAGAAATCAGAGGATTTCATACCATGCTAAATGTGTTCAGTGATCCAGCTGGTTAATCTTTCGCCAATTTGTCCGCTATAGTTAAAATACTTGGGAAAGTCTAATAATTGTTTTTTGTTGTGCAGCAACATTTCTGCTGTGAAGGTAGAGACATCCACCATAAAGCACTGATAATGAGCACTACCTGCATCTGTTTGGCCTTGCTGGATAAGGATTGCAAGGAGAAGTTGTAATTCAGAACAAGGTCTTGTCTTTGTTAAGAACAAAATAGTGGAGTATTTGAGGTATAGCTGCCAGCAGTGCAGTGTTGGTTAATAACATTATCATCACCAGTCTCACAGACATTTTTTACCAGCCAATTATAACAATCTGATTTTGCAAGGGCCTGAGTTATGCCCACCTTTGCATCTTCCTGCTTGTTTCTACTGAAGTGGCACTAGTGCTGAGTAATGCTGCAATACAGGACAGTTTTACTATCCAGTTTCATTCTCAGGGAAAATATTGTCTCCTTCACAAATAATTATTTCCTATTGTTTTGCATAAAAAAATAAAAAGCACACTTCAATATTCCTGTAATGGAACCTACCAACTCATAACTCCCTTTTCTAAAGCCTGCTGCACGACAAAAATGTAACCTGAAACCACTAAAATACATCCATAATATGTCAGCTGTGAAGTGAATTGCAGTGGATTGTGGTTTTGAGTAACCTGTTTTTCAGGACATTTCTCTTTGTCATATGATATGATGGGCAGTGCAGACCATTTGTTATGCAATCAATAACCCACTCAGTCAAAGTATTCTCACATCCCAGCACCCTAAGAAGGGGAAGAGGAGGGAGGAGATAAACATACAAGTGCCAGCTTACAAGCAAAACAAATGTCAGCGGTTAAGACATTCATACAGTGCTTTGATTCCTCTAATGGGTCATAAGGAAAAAATGGAAGTCAAAGTCCAGTTGTGAAAAATGAAGTTAAGAACACAGGTGGGGAGTGTATGGGTTTATTTCCTACCTTTCATTCAGACCTCCTAAGAGGAGGGATCTGTATGGTTTGAGTCTAGGAATAGTTTGTACCAGATTCAGCTTTGAGAAAGGTAAGTTTTCTGTTTATTCTGTGCAGACCTTTCCTTTTAAACCAGGTCTGATAGTCCATTTGTTTTTCAAAGTTTTCCTGTTTTCATTTTCCAAAAGCTGACTAAAAATGCAAAGACAGTGCATATAGAGAGTTCCACCCTTGTGCCATGTGTTCATGCTCATTCCTGACCCCCTGCTGGCCCTATGTTAGGACTCATGGCAGTACTATAAATTAGACCAGTGAAGAGATCCAGTTAAGAATAAACCAGATTTTTTCATGTTGGTTCCTCCTTACTTCAGTACCCTAATGCAGCTCTTGCAGCTACAGGAGTACCGGTTCTGGAATAAAGGAGGTGTTAGAGGTGAGGGACTGGAGATAGGGTGGGAGAGGAGCAAAACTGTCACATGATTCTCAAAGAACTCCGAAGGAAAAAGTAGTTTTCTCAGGAAAAAATCACTTGAAAATGTAGCAATATCTGATACTCTGATATCATTGTAGTGTTGTGATTCTAACTATCATAAATTTAAAAAAAATGTGGGGGTGGTTACTTGCACCTGCTCAGCCTGAAGAAGCTTAAATCACATGTCTAGTGTACTGGGATCCAAATGCAGCAGGCAGTGGAAGTTCAGCAAGGGAACCTCACCTTTTAGCACCTTTATTTGCTTGTAGGAGGATCAAATGGATGATCATCACTTTTAACTTGGCAGGAACAATGCAAGTTTGTCTTCTTTAGCCTATACATGTTAAGCACAAATAATACACCACTGTTTAATTACGGGGATTTAGAGGACATGTTCCAGGCACATAAATTATGCCTAGAAAAAGTGTTTTATGTATGTTTCAAAAAATGTATTTTCATTTCTGACTTCAGATAAGATCATGGAGCCTCTCATAAGAAGCAGTGGGTCTGTCTAATGAAAATTCTAAAAAAAACCTACAAACACCAGTGACAGTATCAAATGATACTTTCATGTGAAATATACTCTCTCTGTATTGTCTGTTGCCTGTCATTAATCTCAAAAATTGATTATTATTCCTTCAAAGGTGATTAGGTTAGAAAAGACTATTCTATTTTAAATCAAACTGAAAATTGACAAAGAAAGAGCAAAACAGAAATGTAAGCAACATCATATTTTCTTTGCATCCTAGAACATGTTTTGTTTTAATTCTTTTTACCAGACATATCAGCATAAGCTAAGGCTAGCCCTTATAGGTCAAAGTATTTTCGGACAAGAAGTTTATAGCAAGCTGAGAAAAGAGGGACATAAAGTTGTGGGCGTATTTACCGTGCCTGACAAGAATGGACAAGCTGATCCTTTGGGTAAGTGTAACCTGAATCCAAATGTTAAAATTACAGGTGTACATAACGAATTTGCCTTTTCATGAGAAAGGTATATCTATGTGGGAATGACTTGCATATATTGCCTTTGTTCCACTAAATCCAGCACAAGAACTATGCTTTAACAAACATCAGTCCCAGAAATGGTTAAACCTTGTCAATTTGTCAGTACTTTAAAAAAGCAACTTTGAAAGTAATTTCCAAACATACAGGGATGTATATTAAGATATTGGAAAAACAAAATTAATCTGGATATCTTATTTGAATGTGCACGCTAGAGGTAATCATTCTGAACTAGATCTGTATCTTACAGCAAATAGCTGCTGAGCCAGTATTCAGGTGCATATGTCTGTCACCTGCTTCCCTGTGCTGGCTGGGACACTCAAGGCATGGAGCCAAGATTGTTTATCCCTGGCTTTCTGCCCTTTTAGACAAGCTTATATGTGGCAATGTACCTGCAGAGCCTATTTCTCGTCCACCTGGACTATGGAAAATATTTTCAAAAGGTTGGAGGAGGCTTTGCTCTTCCTTTTTCCATTGTTGAGGTGCATAAAGATTTTCAAGGCTTACCAAAGAAAGAAGTTTTGCTTATTCAGAATTTTACTCATTGTTCTCAGAATCCAGATGGTGAAGAAGCTAATTTGGAACCATATGAATTGTCACTTTTCTTTGGTTTTTGTTTCAGTGGCACAAAGACAGTGAGTTAATATGATTAGCAAATAAAAGTGCCAGGATGGAATGTACCTTTATAGATAATCCGAAATCAAAACTATATTCCATGAGCTGTGCCAACTCTCTCTTAGTTTTGGTTGGGTGTTAGTTTGTTCAGGGTTTTATGGTTTGGTTGGTTGGTTGGTTTTTGGTGTGGGTTTTTGTTGTTGTTTTGTTGTTTTTTGTTTTGTTTTGGTTTTGTCTGGTCCTGACATGTTTTTACAGAACTCTCATGAAGGAAGAATCAAACATAAATTTTGCTAACTGGTGCTGTGGCGTTCATAGACTAACATGTAATTCTCAACTCCACCTCATTAAAACATGTAATCACATTTTGGAAGAATTAGAGAAGGCAACTATTATAGTAGGAAATGAAAAATTGACTATCCATGTCTGGTTTTATATACAATGTAGCACAACTTGTTTACAGTATATAAATTATTGTTGTGCAGTTATTATGCTAACAAATGTAACTAACTAAATCTTCCAATCTTTCAGTCATATATTTATTTTAACTGAAACTGCAGGATTAGTTTAGTCCAATCTCTCCTGATTGGGGGGAAAAAAGGAAATTAAATTACTAGATCACTTCCTTTTACTTCCAGATGATTCAAAAGCTTAAGTCTCAAGTGTTTTCTAAACATTCTGTGCCCTCAGACAGCTACAGTCTTTGTTTCTAAAAGTAACTTCAGTACACACTAACTTGCATGGAATGATACTTAAATAAGTATTTACTTAAGACTTAAATCAACAGGCTATTGATGCTTTGGGTCAAACTCAAGATCTAATTTCACAGACCAAAAAGAGAAAGTAAAGAATGAATACATGTCTTTTCTGCTTTCATTGGTACTTATTAGCCAAGTCATAAGAGTCAACAGAAAGTTGGGATTGACATAAGCTGTTGGAATGAGAATCAAAGACAGAATGAATAAAATATATCCAAGCACAAAGTTTTTTAAACAGCATACAGAAGGGCACTGTAGTCACAAAATGATCTGCTTGAGTTGTCATGCAATATGTCTCTGATTTCAGCTTGAATTTTTAACACAAAATAAAAAAAAAATACTGTTCTTGCCCCTCAGCACTGGCGGCGGAGAAGGACGGCACTCCTGTTTTTAAGTTCCCCAAATGGAGAGCTAAAGGCAAGCCTATCCAGGAAGTAGTTGCAGCCTACAAGTCAGTTGGAGCAGAGTTAAATGTCCTTCCATTCTGCACGCAGTTTATCCCCATGGATGTTATTGACTGCCCAAAACATGGCTCTATTATTTACCATCCATCCATCCTACCACGCCACCGAGGAGCTTCTGCAATCAACTGGTGAGTTCTGTGAATCAAAACTACATGTTTGTCACGTTAGAATGTTGGTCTGCACCCATCACTCTTGTAAATGCTGTAGTTCTGTTGACTTGCAAATGCTCTGAGGGAACTTCTCTGGAGCAGCTGACTATTTGGTACATGAACTGCACTTCATACCTAGGATTCATTATTATTTCCAATGAGAGTTCAGCTGTTATTCTGGGAATATCAGTGGTGTGATATATGCATTCATATATTTTACTCTCATGCACAAATCGACAATGTGGAGTTTCCATAAGCAGGACACTGCCCTTGTAGCTCATCCTCACAAACATTAGATAACTGTCACAGGAGGGTTTGATACAGGCCCTAAGATTTCAGAGAGTGGAAGAGAGAAGAGAGAAGAGAACCCTCAAGGATAAAACCTTATCTTACAACGCACAAGGTAGGTTCAAATCGTCACCCTGGAAGAGCAACACTGCAATGATGGCCACAGTAGACTTAGATCTGGCACTCTTGTGACAACAGAAATTACCTTATCACTGTGTCTAAATTCAAATAGAAATTATCTAAATATGAAGAAACAATTTTAAAAGAATCTTACGGCAGCATGGTGATTATCTGAATCCACAGTGTTGTGGATTCAAAGCAAAAGCATACTTAGTTTTGTATTGTTAATTTTAATCCTTTACTAAGAAAAAGTGCTAAGCTGAAATACTTAAACAGATGTGTTAAGGAGACTACTAGAGGTAAGGATCTCAAAAAGTGTCAGTTGTGTTCAAGTATGTGAAGTAAAATAGCATAAACTCAGTGGAAAATGAGAATGAGACAGTCCAAAAAAAATAAAGAACCAACTTTTTAAGGCACAAAATATAATAACAACAATTCCTCCAAATATATTAAAGGTGAGAGGTATGTGATAGAGGTGTCTGATTTAACAAAGGTATTTATCAAAGAGAACACCACAGTAGGAAATCTGTATTGGTATTCAGGATGGAGGAACTTAAGATGTTTCTATCCTACAGTCCTTCTTTGTGTGGAATAAGTCAAAACAATTCTCTTGAGCTGAACTGTGAGTAGAAGACATTTTAGTGAACTGGTGAAGGAATCTCTTTGTCAGGACCAGGGGACTTCAGCAAATTTGAAGCTGCAGATTTGAGATTACCTGCAACATTTCTGTTTCTTAAGATTATGTTGATGCAGGTGACTGAGAAATAGCAAAAGAAATACCAGTTTTAAAAAGGCTGAAAGAGAAAGCCAGGAAACTTTAGATCAATGACTCTGGTTGCAATCTGTAATAAGGAATACACTTTCTGTGCAAATGAGTAAATGTGATAATGTGAGAGTAAGAAAATGAGAGGTCAAATTCAAAGTTAAAAAACATAACACAATGCACACAAGAGGAAAACACCCCTGACTATATGTAATCAGTATTAAATTTAATTGTTGTTACTTAAAAAAGATACCATGGAAGGATCCATTCATTCAGGAGCTGGACTCAATGGTCCTCATGGGGCCGTTCCAACCCAGAATATTCTGTGATTCTGTGATCTTAAATACTCTCACACCTCAGCTGGAACATGAACTAGATAAGTTCAGAAAAGGCTAAGAAAGATGGTCAAGGGTATGGGACAGTTTTCACATGACTGGAGGCAAATGATGTAGTCTTTAGACTGGAAAAGAGGTCATTGGGAAGGGCATACACTAGCTGTGTGTTGACCCATGAAAGACTTGGGAAGATGAATCAGAAATGATTGCTCATCCTAAACAAAAGTTAAGGAGCAGCCAGCAAAGACATCAGGTAGTAGGATTTTTCCAAATAAAGGAGGTACTTTTACTCCATGCCGTCTGTTATTAAATTGTGCGACCTCATATCTAGAGAGCTCTAAAAGGATGCTTTTATGGAGGAGAAGTTCATCAAGATGTACTTCATAGGAAGGTGTAGATACAAACTCTTTCAGGAAGTCCTTGAGGGAAAGGTTTGCAGACATGGGAATGTATTGCAGTGTTGTATCACTGCGCCTTGCTCTATTTGGCATAAAGAATCTACCTGCTCCTGCCCTTCTCAAGTAAGGGCCATTGTCCCAGGGCCTTTAAACTAAAGTAGGATTTGGCCGTGGCTGACTGTTCTTGTGTTTCACCCTCTCATCCCTTGCTCTAATCACTACTTCCATATATCGTGGCTACAGCCCTGGTGCTGACCAGACCCTTTATTCCCACAGTATAACCAAGAAAACCTTTGAGAATTAGGCATGGCTAATCATAACCAGGTACAAACAAGGGCCCTGGGATCCAGAGGGTTCCTCAGTCACTTCCTTTACAGTCTTTTCCAGGTGCTGCCACTCAGCAACCCTTTGTGAAGGGAGCTGGTGGGCAGAGGAGGGGGCACGCAGTCGTTCTTACCTTGTCACCTATTCAGCATCAGAAACATTTGCTCATAAAACCTTCTTGTCCATGCTGAGGATATCCATTTCTCACTAGAGTGCTCTTTCAGAATTTTTACAAAATGAAAAACAGAAGAAATGCTGCTTAAATATGTGAGATATCTGATATGGGCTAGCCAAACTTCTGTAAGATTTCAATTCTGTTATACCTGCCAGCTTCTCAGTTGCCTTTGGAGTTTGTCCCTTGTTCAGTTCATTTGTACTTCAGTGTACTTCACTCATTTTAATAACTTTCAGTGCTTATAATTAATAACAAATTTTCCTTTGTATAAGCCAGAATCAGACGATCCTGTTACAACATGGGCTGCTGAGGGATATACTTACACGAAATGTGTATTATTTAAAATAGTGTTGGTGTTTTTGTGCAGACAAATGGCTAAAACCATGGAGGAAATACATTTCTCACTATTTCTGGTTGCTCCCTTAAACACACTTCAGTCTGATTTTTCATCATTCTGGGACACAAGCCAAAGGAGAACTGCTAAATTTTCTGTGGCTGAAGTTCTCTTTGGATGCAGAGGCAGATTCTGAGCTGAGGTAAATCAGCACATATGTAATGTAAGCATTGCTATGTTCATGCACAGCAGCTGAGAATCTGGCTGGATAGCCTTAATTCCCTTAATAACTTTTCCTTAAACAGTTGCATATCCATCATTTTCCACTCTAAGTCCTTTTCAGCTGTGTGATAAATGTGTTTTCCTTGTTGACCTACAGGCCAGCAATGAGGCTTAGCTAATTACAGTAAACAATCATGAATTATTAAGATAATATTCTGTTAGATGTTTCCATCTTTCAAATTCTGTCATAACTGCTGCATACCTTTTGCTCTGTCTTACCATTGTTAATACTTTAAAAATAATTATCACAATTAACTGTGTGAGACAGACTGGGTTCAGTTGCAGCATTTCCTATGTCACTTTGTGGAAACCACACATCAGCAGTGTCAAAACTGTGGGTTCCTGACTGTGAAGTGAGCAGTGAAAGTATAGCAAAGACCGTTACAATTTTCTTTTCTATTTTCCTGAAGAAAATGAATGTGTAACATGTGAGCTGGTATTCCTAACTACTTTCATTTTGTCTGTATTCAGTGTAAGTCTTTTTTTCATGCCCAGGACTTTAATTCAAGGAGACAAGAAAGCAGGATTTACTATTTTTTGGGCTGATGATGGTTTGGACACTGGACCAATACTACTGCAGCGAGAATGTGATGTTGGCCAAAATGATACTGTGGATGACCTCTATAACCGGTTTCTCTTCCCAGAAGGAATAAAGGCTATGGTATGTTTAGCTGTTCTAAATACCAGCTTTTTAAGAGGATAAGAGGTTAAAAGCAAAGAAAATATAGACAAGATGTATGCATTTGGAAAGACAGAGGTTGGGATACACAGCCAAATCCTAGACTTCACTGTAGCTGTGCGGCTGCACAACAGCTGAGGATGTGACCTCAGAATATTTGTTGCTGACAGCAGGCAGAGCATATTCAGTTTCCACAGATGGCAAGAGGGTGAATTTGTTCAGAATGTGGCTCATCCCTTAGATTTCTTAAATGTTTTTACAAGACAAAATCTCTTAAAGGCTCAGCAACAACAAAAAATTAGGTGTGAGATTTTTAAGAAAAAGGGCACAATGTTGTTTGAAGCTCAGAGTTCTGGTGGATTAGCTTTGGGTTTTTTATGCTTGTAGTTTTTTGTATTTTTTTTGAAGTGAGTAAAAGAAAATGCGCAAAAAATACTCAGCATTGCTCCTTAGAGGTTTTTTTTTCTCCCTCTGTTTAAATGCAGAAAAATAATTTTTTGGAGAGAGAAAAAGTTGAATGCAATCATACTGAGCCACATTTTTGTTTTGGAGAGTTCAGACAGCTGGTCGAAGTTTGGTGACTAGGTACTCCCATGAAATTTTGGAGGCTATTTCTTTTGTTAAAGAAGCTCAAGGAAACACCTGTGTTTAATCAGGGCAGCACTGGTCCCTTAGAATTTGGAAATACTAGGTTTAGAAAAACCCAAACCAATTCACTTTGTGGCAGAAAGTCTTTGGTTGTGATTCCTAAGTATGACTGAGAAAAAAAGGTGAACCAAGCTAACATTAAATCTTTTACTTTTTCATGTAGGTGGAAGCTGTACATCTAATTGCTGATGGTAAGGCCCCTCGTATACCTCAGCCTAAAGAAGGGGCAACATATGAAGGGATCCAGAAAAAGGAAAATGCAGAGGTACTGTGAAGTAACAGTCTTTTTGGGCATAGCACTAGAAAAGTTATTAACTCAGATTACAGTAGCAGCAACATGAAGTTAACATGAATTTTAACTGAGTTGTTTCCTCACTTCTTTTTCCTGAAATACCTCTTAGAATGCATGTAGTGGAGCCCTAGGTTAAGTTCCATTTTCCTTTCAGCAGTTACGCGTATTCAGAAACTTGGTGTCCTCTTTGGGATCATGTACAGGCAGCTAAGAAGCAGCTGCAATTTCAGTGGATTCTTCATATGCCACCATACTTGTGAATACAACATTGAATCAAGATCACTCTGCTTGCCAGCAGGCCATGTGAAATTCTCTACCAGAAATACATTTAATTTTAGGAAAAGGAAAACTTGGCACCTTTCCTTCTAGTGCCAAAAAATAACACAGGCCATATAAACAACAGATAAAGAAATTAATTGAGTTCCCATATGAGAATTATTTTATCTAAGCACCCCTACTGCATTAGGTGATCTTGTTTCTGGTTGGAAAGGTGTGGTGGTGCATCCTGGCATGTCTTGATTTCCTAGATCTCCTGGGACCAACCTGCAGCAGCTCTGCACAACTGGATTCGAGGGCATGATAAAGTGCCTGGAGCATGGACAACAATTAATGGACAGGTATGCTCTGAAAACCAGAAAAATATTCTTCTCTATACCCTCTTTCTGACTCTTTTTTATTATAAATTAAAGATGTCTGCATACAGGTGAATACAAGTGGCTGTTATATTGAGTAGCTCTAATTCGATGACTGTATGTTCTGTGTGTATCTAGAACAAACACTTAAAAAATACACAGAATACAAGTAGTAACTTGTAGTAACTACTGTACACAGTAGTTAAGTGTTTTTTAATCACAGATTCCTTTAATTTTAAGAAAGATAAGTACAATATCCGGAAAAAAAAAAAAGAGACATGTCACAAAGGTACCAAGAGTAGGACCTAACTATGCCAATCATTTTGGGAAGCAGGTAAGCACTACAGTATAATACAGCCACGAACAGTGGCCAGCATCACAGTACTGACAGCAAAGTGAAACACTGTGAGCTGCTGAAATAACAGTGTTTCATTTTAAGGAGATTTGCAGAAATAAATCTATGAAATTTTATAGAGTGAGTGGTCCCTCACTCTGGGCATGTACTGACAAAAGCTGCTCCCTCTCCTGCACTGGTTGCAGCATGCGCATTGTTACAGCTCAGCTGCTTTGCAGGTTTAGGCAATGTTCACAGTTTTACATGTTCCGAGTTGCAAAGGTCTAGAAATGTTGTAACACGTTTTCCACGTGTAGGCAATTATATTTTATCTCTATATTAATGCTTCAAAACGGTATCATAAAATTGTTAAAATTTTACAGCACATTTGGAACACGTGTGCTTTTAATGACATTTCTTTTTAGGTGGTTACTTTTTATGGGTCATCATTACTTGATGCTTCAGTGCCTGCTGGACAAGAGCTGACAATAAAAGGTGCTTCAAGACCAGGACTTGTGACAAAGAATGGTCTAGTCATTTTTGGAAATGATGGGAAGATGGTAAGTGCTCAGTCTGGCAAACATAAGCATGGATGGAATAGTTTTATCAAGAAGGGCAAGTAGTGTGGAATTGTCAAGCCAGATAAACCCAGGTATTAAAGACTGACAGCTAATTCACTTGGAATTTATCAATCCTCTACCATCCTACAGAGAAGACATTCATGTTCTGCTTTTCACTCAATCCATAATCATTTCCTATATGGAGTAAAATCTATTCATACTAGGAGAGAATCTGAAAGACAGGAATAAGTGGCCTGTGCTAAATTGCCTGCATCATATCAGCTTTCCTGCAAGCCATTTATTTCACTATTTCAATCACCCTATTAATGCCTGAAAACTCTTCACCCAAGGATATACTACCTCCCAAATAATGTAAAATTATATCCTCTCATTTTTCAGGTACTAGTGAGAAATCTGCAGTTTGAGGATGGAAAAATGATCCCTGCATCTAAATACTTCTCTGCTGATGAAACAACTGCCCTGGAACTTACAGAAGAGGAGAAAAAGATTGCAGAAGATATCAGAGTAATCCACTTAACTGCTTTAGTGGGATATTTTTCAGACATAAGCATTACATACTTTTTTTTTGGCAAGGCTTATCTTTTGTTTAGTCATGCAAATATTTTTTTTTATAAAATGTACTCAAAGTATATGGGAGTGAAGGTTTAGATATTGATATTAATTCAGGTGGAATTGGGAATTCACTGGTGTATTTATCTCACTTTACAAAGTTTCCTTTCAGATGCAAGTGATACAAAAACAGTGAGTGCAGGATCAGTGATGGTAAATATCTATGAATGATGAAGGTGGGAGTGAGGAAAAACAAGCAGAGCTTCACCTCACAGAAGTGAGGTTTTCAACACTGGCACACTGGGACAGTTCTTGGAATCCTTTCTTCACTGGGGTGTTAATCACTAGGATGTGCTCAGAATGGGCCTGTTGGACAAGCTCCAGGGAGTCTCAGAACAGCCTTCTGAAAGCAAAAGGCAGCAGTTTTCTCCCTGTACCTGTGTGCATTGTCTCTTCTGCCACAACCATGCACAAGGGGCTGCCTGCCAGAGGGATGGAACAGCTGGAGCAGAAAACTCTCATAACCAGAGAGGAACTTTTCTGCCCTCTCCTGAAATCCACCCCTCTGTAGTGTCAAGTCACATTTGTCATTAAAGTTTTGTGCCAGAGCAAATGAATCACATATGTCTTCCCTTGTGCTAACTGCTGCAGAGTTATTAACTTTTGGCACAGGTCAGGCAGCTTCATGTACTAATATTTTAAGCTGCTGCTTCAAGATTACCTTGAACTCCTTGCCAGCAACCTAAATGCTGCCTGGAGCTATTGAATGACTGAGAAAATTATGAAAAGAAATATAAACTCATCAGTTGGTGACACTGCCTGCTAACTCTGAAACTCAGTTATAATTAATTGAAATATTACATTACCAGATATTTAACTGTCTATTTCTCCATCTCATGCATCCAGCTTAAACTACTTCTCAGCTTTGGCCAGGTGCCTGAAATGCCATCAATCCATTCATAAAGTGCCCCAGGCTGTCCTTGCCTATAGCGATGACACATTCTGTAATGCAATGAGAATTTATTTTTTGGAGGATAAAAAATCTTTAAAAAATGGGCCTGAAAATCTTTACCATTGCACCATTCAGGTTTCTTACCTGATTCTCTAAAATTACCATGAACAAAATACTATATTTTGATCATCTAATTATACTGAAAAATTTCTTGTCTGACATCATGTCTCTAGACTGTTTTAGAGCCTCTTAAAACAACTTTATGTTGTAGAAACCATTGAAATAATATATGTTGTAGGCATAGATACCATAGAAAATACAGTTTGATAAATACTTTTTGCTATTACAGGATTATTCATTAGTGCCTCTGTTATGTATTACTAGGCTATTTGGAAGGGAATTTTAAGCAACGTTGCTGTGATTGAGGAGTCCACAGACTTCTTCAAATCTGGAGCATCCTCTATGCATGTTGTCAGGTAAGAATATTCAAAATAACAAAATAGTAAACCTAAAGTTAATGAAAAAAAAGGTGTCATGGTGCCTTTAAATCCGTGGTGTTAAAATAATAATCCCTCTATGTTTTCCAATGCTCTTACTATTCCCTTTCTTACCTGTACAGTTAAAACATATACAGTTCTTCTCCCAAAGTTATGAGATATTGATGTAATCCTGCTCTTTCTACTGAAGGAATATTTCCCTTAACTTCAGGAACATCATGCCCAGGGGAGTATGGTGATGCTCAAACCTGTCTGCATGCAGCCACAGGTATCTCCAGACCAGGGGACTGACTGGGAACCTGAGCAAAGAATTCTCCAAAGGGAAAGAGAAGCATTTCACAGAAAGAACTGAGCCCATGCTTAAAGATGTCATGGCTTGGCTTAAAGAGTTTGTCATGGCTTGGGTCGCCTCGTTTGCCTTCTTTTTTCAACACACACCATAATACAAAAGTAGCATTTTTAAACAAACTGATTATTGTGCTGATTACTTACCAGTCTCAATGTCCTCCATATATTGTTTGAAGTAGTCCCGAATACTATTTTCCGATGGCATATCAATATCTTCTTGTAACTGATTCTCAGATGTTTACCGAAGAGTATTCCAGAAGTGGCATTTTCTTTTTTATAGCGTCCACGACTAAACAAAAGGTTTCAGGAAAATGCATAACTTCTATGTCCTTATCAGAGAAACACACACACACATATTCACATGCATACAAACTGAGGCCCAGTTTTGATCCCTTTTGACCTTCTAATGATTCAATTATCTGGAGAATTCTTTCATTTCTAATTAAACTTACTCTTTCTTCAAAATCTTTAGAATGCTAGAAGAGATCAAACAGAAGCATAGTGGACTTCAGCTACAGAATGAAGATGTATATATGGCCACTAAATTTGCAGACTTTGTTCAGATGGCTGTCAGAAAACTCAGAGGAGAAGATAAAGAAGAAGAGTTAGCCATTGATTATGTAAGACCTTTTATTTTGCAGTTATTGCTTAGTCTTTCTTGGGTTTTAGGGGAAGGCAGATAATGCATTTTATTAGACTGCTTGATGCAGTAGGAAAACAAAGAACTACTTGGTTATATAAACCTATATATATTTGTATTTGGTTCCCATTACATTTTATTTCTAACAGCCACATATACAGGCTAAAATGTGTCTGGATATTGTCTGCAGATATCAAATGCTTGTTAAGCTGCATATAATTTGTTATTTCACTCAGGTTTCAAAAAACATGAACAACATGACTGTGAATATGCCATACCAATGTTTCATAAATGGGAAATTTATAGATGCTGATGATGGAAAAACATATGACACTATAAATCCAGCAGATGGATCAGTAAGTAATTTCTAAACATGATCAATACCAGTTTATTTCATTGTTTCTGCCTATTGAAAAAAATCTAAAACATTACCCGAATATTGCCAATTTTAAAACAACATACTAAATTGAACATCCTCTAGAAATAATTTTAAGTTTCATTTTACTTTACATTTTGTGTATTCTACAATTTTTTCCATTTGAGTCAAGCTGAAAAGCAAAAATAACCTACTTCCACTTCAGTTATTACATCACTTTTCACACCCAGCTGAATATTTTACCTTGATTTCGTTCTTGTTTAGCTTTGCAAACAGAATTTGCTGAAGTTTATTTGCTAAGGATGTGTTTCTTTTAGGATATTTGGTATATTTCCTGTGAGTAACCAACTTCTTTTTTTTTTTTTTTTAACTTTTTTATACCTTAGGGTAAGTTTGACATTAAAATGTCCCTTCAAATTCCCAGTAAGAAAAATAACTTTTCAATAGGAAAACACATACTGTTGCACTTGAGCCCTGAACTACCCTATATTGGTTGAGCAACTCATAACTGTGAATTATAAATAAGAGAAGTGATTTTGATGTCCATGTAGTTGCCATTTAATTCTGGAGTAAATAAGGTCTGCTGAAATCAATGACACAAATTTCATTATCATCAGAAGTCAGACTGATATTTTTCCTGAAACTCATTATAGAATGGAATAAAAGTCATAGCAATTTTGTATGAGGATTTGTCACATACAGGTAGAAATCTTATAAAAGAAAGGCCTTATAATATCATGGCTTAAGCCTGCTGATTCAGCTGGGTGCATCGAACAGCTAATCTGTTTGTTCCCATGAGAAAAAATCATAAGAAGGAAAGTCAGTTAGCACAACAATTTATTCTTGTGAGGAAAACAAGTTTGCACTGGCTAAAACAACAAATTGATCCCATGAGAATCAGTGAAGAAGATATGTAAACTATCCAGGAAAAGAGAGATTTGATGGACATGTAAAATGTGATTTACTAACCAATGAATTGAGTGGCAAGAAAACTACTAGTTAATTGGAGTTGAACATGAGGTCTTTGAAAACTGTATAAAAATGAGTTATGTGAATATAGAATTGACTTTCCTGCATGAAGAAACTGAATCCCATTTCCTATATTGAAACAAGGGATTTACAATGTGTGTATTTATAGAACACAATCATCTTTAAAAACTGTGTGTTCATGGTGGTTTAAGACAACAGAAGCTCCATTCCTTAGAAATGGAACATGTGGGAGTTGTTTTAGCATGTTTAGATATTTGATTGTGATACCGCATATGAAGACTTCCAGCTTTTGTAATATCCCACTGGTTTTACACACGGGAAGAGAGATTGAGATCCAGTGGGACAATGCACCTTGCTTTGAAGAAGAAGAAGAAGAAAGCTTGAGGAATCTGGGTCCCTGCAGTGTCCTCCAAATTCTGCCACTTCAGTTGTGTCTGAACGTTTTGCAGCCTGGCTCACCCATGACAACTGCCACAGTTGAGGATATTAAGCATTTGCTTACACCCAGTCAAGAAGTTTGGGAGGAGGGAGTAACGCTCTGCATCCCAGTGTTTCTTTTCAAGCTAACACACTGCTACCTTTGCACAGGTAATAGCCAGTGTATCTTCTGCCTCACTGGCTGATGTTGACAAGGCAGTGGCAGCAGCAAAGGAGGCATTTGAAAATGGTGAATGGAGAAGGATGAATGCAAGGGAAAGAGGGCGACTCATGTACAGGTATGTACAAGACAGCTTGTGTTTGTTTCATTTTCTCAAATCTTGTTTTGTTTCTCTGAAGAATTGTTGTATATGTCTTCTGAATGTGATGGATGTTCCTATTCCCACTGTCAGAGGATCCAGACTAGTCATCTTTTTACCCCCCAACTGACTTCAGTGTACCAGCCTCAGGTCTTAGCTGGCCAACCTTTCTTGTAGCAGAGAAGAATCTTGCGGTCTCTCACTGCCGCCATTCTTTCATTATTATTTATGAATGGAAGCAAAGAATTTAAGGAAAAAATATTTTAAATACTTGATGTCTTCATTTAATCTCTATGAGTTCTGTTGCAAGGATTGAGAATTCCCTGTAAACCCCCTTCCTTCCATGTGAAATGAGGCTAAGCTTTAAAAACAGTCTACCTGAGTTAGGCAGGCAGAGATTTGACCTTGCTAAGCCTGTCTGCATGTGCACTCCACGCAGTAAACATACAGCAACATTGCCACTAATTTTGAAGTAGACTGTAACTGATGCGAGATTTTTCCAGGATCAAATGCCAGCATCTGGCTAAAGACCCACTGAAGGAGATGTAGTGGAAGAATTGTCCTGTGCAGAATTTCTCTAAGCTGATTCCAACATTTATTTACTTGAGACACTTTTTATCTCTTTTTTCTATCTGTCTCACTGTGTCCAGTTAATGCCTGGTTCTTATTTTTGGCTGTGTTGCTATTGGTTCAGAAGATAAGCAGAGATTTTGTTGAATTAATGGTATTTTAATGGTGAGGTTTGATTCTTGAAGGGGAAGAGATGATCTGAGAAAGATGGTAATACTGAGTAGATAGTGTGAGCATGATAGTGGAGGCAGCTAATAAAATCCAATTATTATAGATTCTCCATTTGCAGTATGATGCTTCTCACAAGCATGGGGAGAACACTGCCTTGCAAACTTCATGTGACTGGAAGCATCAGAGCTTCCCTATAAAGTAAGCCTCTTCTGTGGGCTACATGAAAAGCTTTCTTTCCTTTTTCAGGTCTAAACATGCAAATGAACGCGTAGACATTAGTAAAGAAGCTAATTTTTCAGGTTGCTACTCCTGAAAAAATGCCACGTTTTACAAGACATTGCAGGAATCTTAGCAAAAAATAGCAAGAGCAAAGCCAAAAATTCTGCTCATTTTATAAAGTGAGACCAGGCCATGGAAAAAGGCCTGCAGGACTCTTGCAGTTAGCAGTCATCACAAGAGAAAATGGGCAAGTCAGAACTGAACATTAAATACACCTGGTCACTTAAGTTTTTTACAAGTGTTCACATATTCAAAGCATGCATAAACTTGTGTTTAATTTGTATCAGGAATGTAAAGTTCTTGAGAGACTAAGTTAACTCTGCCCTAAAGAGAAAATTTTAAGGTGTGAAAACTCCTGCTCTGTTTTACACTCAGAAGATTTGCAAGAAA
Source organism: Chamaea fasciata (assembly GCF_029207755.1). Lineage (NCBI taxonomy): Eukaryota > Metazoa > Chordata > Aves > Passeriformes > Sylviidae > Chamaea > Chamaea fasciata. The sequence continues at coordinate 60,976,237 of NW_027094090.1, read as the reverse complement.
GCTGGATTAGGTATACGGAAAACACAGTTCTCCTACACTGTGTAGGTCATCCCTGGATTAAACATTTTGCTAAGGGAATTCATTCTCTAGGATAAAACACCACAGTGTTTATGTTGCAAACCATTCTCAGTCATAAAACCTCTCTCTGGACCACCTTAATTGAGATAAGGCCTCTTCTTCTCTGGTCTCTGTTCAGACTGGAGATTTCGAGTGCTGAACCAAAGACCAAATATGTGTGCCATTAAAGCTCCTAGCTCTGCTGCTTTGTCTTAAGGAATCATTAATAGAAGATATTAAGCACACTTTATATGGAACCGTCTCCTTTGTCCCTGACATGCCCAAATCCATTCTCTTACACAACACTGCCAATGCCCTGACATGTAGCTGGGTGTAGTGGTCTTAGTTCTCCAATTTGAGATTTCCTGGCCAACGCATTAAATAATGTGGTGGGTTGAGTCCTGGCTAAATGCCAGGGCACCCACTAGAATTATTTACTCCTTTTTTGCTGCAAGATAGGATTAGGAGAAGAGCAAAGCCAGCCCAAAACTTTAAAGGGTATAAAGAAAATTTAATTAACACAACTAAAAGAAGAAGAAAAAAAAAAGGATCAGAAGAAAACCTTCAGAACACTTTTCCTCCCTCCACAACTTTCTTTTCTTTCCCACTGTTTACCATTTCTAAAACAATCTTTCATCCGTTCTCTTAGGGAGAGGAGTCTCTCTTGCTATGTCATGGAGACTTCTCCAGAAGAAAACTGTTCTCTCGTGGCCTCAATTCTCACAAAAGCAGCCACCTGGGAATCTGCATTTGTGAAGTCCCTCCCATATCACACAGCATTCCCACAGCTGCGTTCATGGGCCACGTCAAACTCATGGAGTACCATTTTAAGGATGAGCTGTTCAAAAGCAAAGGTTCTCTTCATCTGCCCTGAGATCATCTTCATCTCTGGGAACAGAGGTCTTCTTCTTTCCCTGGGGGCAAAAGGTCTTCATCACTTTTGTCTCTCTCTGTTCAAACTTCTCATGAGATTACAGCTACTTCAACATTTACTCGATTCAGCAAAAATGCCTTTGCTCATGTCTACAATTTGAACACTCCATTCCCCCCTACTTTGTTAATGAATCACAGGGATATTTCAGGGTATTACAGTCCATCTCCATGGCCTTACTAAACAAATTTCAACCCAAGACTAAGGCATCTTCTCATTCTCCTTCCAAAAGGGATTTGACTCTCTCTTTAGTGACCTCGGCATCTTCATACGGTTTCTCTACATGGTCTTCATTTTGTCCTTTTCTCTCACTCGAGAGAGGACTGATGTTTTGCAAGTGTCATCTGTGCAATGAGAGAGTTAATATCTTGCCCGGGGCCTGAGGATGACCATGGTGGTTTCTGGTGGGCAGCGGCCAAAGGAGTCACAATGACGGATTTCAGGCCACCCTGTTACTTGTCCAAGGTCTGGAAATAATAGAGCTTTTCCTGGGGTTTGTTTGTTTTTAACATGTGTGTTCACAGAGATGTGTTCAGCTTTCTAGTGGTTTAACAAGGTGTCAGTATTCAAAACTAGCCACTGATCAGTTTTGTCAGGCACGGAAGGGATTTTCTAAGAGGATTTTCTCTTAGAAAATCCCTTCCATGACTGGTTTCTTCCCTGCTCACCAAAAGTCAATTAATACAAAACCAGCACACTGGGTCTCCAAGATACGCTTAAAACAGGTATTAAAGACCATTTCCCCACATCTGTGCAAATGCTTTAAATGGCCAGAATTTACATAATGGAAAAAATTTCACACATTTCACACCCAGTTTTGAATACTCTTTACAGGATCTCAAATGCACTTTTTTAAGCACTTAAAATCACACAGGAGCATTGATTATATGTCTGGGTACCAAATCACAGAAGAAAGCTGAAAAACATTAGTGCATGTGAGACAATGTGAAGGACTGAATGTGAAAATTCACTGATGACTAAACTAACAGTAGTGCCTCATAAGTGCAGGTGTCAATCTGTGCAGATGTATTTTTGAGACGGTTTGATAGTTATTATCAGCTTAGTAAACTTACTACAGACTTACTTACACCTCAAGTGAGTTTGCACTGTTCATGTCTTCATTCAGTCTCTGCTACAGCCAGTGTGAAGACATTTGCAGACTAATGGGCTGCAAAGTCCAATCCCTTACTAATGTTAAGGAGCCGTGGCTCCACCTCCAATTTTAGTGGGAATGCTATTTTAATTATTCTTCTTTGCCACACCTAATATAATTTTAGGCTATCAGTGGTTAGACGTCATTTCCCTTTGATGTGGATTTTTAACATTTCTATTAAAGACTTGCAGACCTGATGGAAGAACATCAAGAAGAGTTAGCGACAATAGAGTCTATTGACTCTGGAGCTGTCTACACTTTAGCTCTGAAGACTCATATTGGAATGTCTGTGCAAACATTCAGATACTTTGCTGGATGGTGTGACAAAATTCAGGTAAGTGAATAGGTAAAGGAAATTATCAATGGCAGTGTTTCTTCTCTACACTTCTTTTTTGTCGTTATTCTTCTGAAACAGGGCCAAAAAGTAGTAAAAGGAAAAAGTAACTGAGGTATCAAAAAACTAAAGCAAAATTAACATTTTACCTAGAATGGGTCTCCCTGTCAATACAAAAGGATAGTCCATCTCCAGCTGGAGAACATGGATTTAGAATGTGGCTATAAATATCTAAGAAATCAGCTGAAGTGTCATAGTGGTCAGCTGTGGCCATACTTGCTTGGTCAGTTCTTGATTGTTCATGGGACAGAATATTACTGTGCTCATCAGTGCAGAGACCTGTGCTTTGCTACAGTCTAACTAAGGCTAGTGAGTTTGCTTGATGGCACAGTGTGTTGCACACGTACAGGAGGATTTCCTCCAGTATCTTTAAGACCAGTCAAGAATACCATCCAGCTTTTTTTTGTTCATCAGACCCTTTATGTTCTCCCATACTTTTTTTTTAATCTATGCTGTTATTTCATCCAGCTGACAATCAGGACTTGATTCCAATATCCACAGCAGGAAATCATACATTAGAAGCATCTATGCTTCTTTCCCAGATGCAAAAATGTTTGTGGTTTTGAAGCCTAATCTGTAGTTTTCTGAAACATACTTACATGGCAAATGTATTTGTAATAAAAATTATAAATTTAAATTACAATTAAAATTATAAAAGTATGAAGATTTGTCCCTCTGTCTTTTAGGGTGCTACAATTCCCATTAACCAGGCCCGGCCAAATCATAATCTAACATTCACTAAGAAAGAGCCAATCGGGTGAGTATCACTTTTTCTTCTTAGTGACAGCCTTGACATGAAGAAAAGCCATTGAAAAGCTGCCATTAAATATGTAATCTTTCCCTGTTTTTCCCTACTTGAAGTGTCTGTGCAATTATTATCCCCTGGAATTACCCACTGATGATGCTTGCATGGAAGAGTGCAGCATGCTTGGCTGCAGGCAACACCCTCGTACTCAAACCAGCTCAGGTAAGAGCAAAAAGAAATTTACAGATGGCCCAGATGCCCCTGTTCAGGCAAAATGATTTAGGCAATATAGCAGATTTCACCCATAGGTTGGTCTGTCATAGGTTGACTGTGTCATATATTTGTAAGTGCATTTGTAATAATACAAACTGCCATGGTGATACAAAGTATTGACTCAAATTCTGCTCCGGTGCTAATCTCATTTTCAAGAATAAATTATTTTCCATCAGAAGCCATCACTTCTAATTTGCCAACACTGTAAGAAGGTGAACATTGTATCAAAGCTAAGATGTATTGAATGTAAAGGGTATCATCATGCATTTCATTAAGATAGGAGACCTAATCTAAATGTTTCTACTTAGGTCACACCTCTGACTTCCTTGAAGTTTGCAGAACTCTCAGCTAAAGCTGGATTTCCTAAGGGCGTTATAAATATTCTGCCTGGTTCAGGTAAAACTTTAACTCATCATTTTTCTAGGAGAGATAATGCTAAAATTCGTGAACTTCTTCACCTTTTTGAAGATCTATTACATAGGTATGTTCATAGATACTAGGCTTGCATCTTTTCATGCAGCAATTTCACATTTTTCCAGAAGAGATTTTGTAAAATCTGGCTTTAGTTAATGGTAGGAGCTGTCAGCCTACACCCTTTTTAAGTTCACACAATTGACACGGACACTCTGAAAAAGAATGTGTTGAAGAGAAACATGTTTCTCTTGATTGTAAAGCTTCATTTTTTCCCCTAATTATATCATCAGAAATGACTCTGAGACCTAGAGCAAGCTGGTAAAATGCATATTCATACTCTACACTGTGTTGCCTGCTGCCACCATTTTCCTCCTTCCCCTCAAGGAAGAAAAGTGACAAAATCATTATATGGGGCAGGCTTGGTTACAAATTAGATTATTCCACCTACAGTGGAACATTCAGAAGCTCTTTAGTCCAGACAATTTGGAGACACTAATGGGCTCCAAGTTTTGTAGTCATAGGAATAAATCTGCAAATATAAATAAGGGTGTGATACCGTATTTGATTTGTGGTGTAAGCTCCTTCTGTGTTACAGTGCTGCTGCTGGAGTAGTAAAAATTGTTCATGTACCATCCAGTTACACTGCTTTCCTCACCCTGATAGGTGGCTTAGTGGGACAGCACCTCTCTGAACATCCAGATGTTCGCAAAGTTGGATTCACTGGTTCAACACCAACTGGTAAACAGATCATGAAGAGGTACTCTCAGCAAAAGATTCATAAATAGACCCTGCTTAGTCTGGTTCTGAAGTATTGTACTAGATATATTGTGCATGTAGCAGTAATGAAAAAGCTTAACTACATATGCTTGTTTACCACTATGTAGAATTCTGCTAAGTCACTACTGGACAATAGAGGTTTATACATTTTCACTAGTTATGATTCAAAGGAAATAATATTAAAAATTGGGTTTATATGACTATTTTGGGTTTATATGACTATTTTTTTTTTTTACAGTGCAGCTGCTAACCTGAAGAAAGTTTCTCTCGAACTTGGTGGCAAATCACCATTGATCATATTCAGTGACTGTGAACTCGACAGAGCTGTAAAAATGGTAAGGTTAATTTGAAGTAAAATTTATTCAAAGCCTTTGTGGTACATCCTCACAGTATTGCAATATGCTTGACTTGCCAAAAAAAAATAATGCTAGGGATTCTCTGCATGAAAAACCTTGAGACCTGTTAGAAAACAGACTCAGATATTTCTTTATGCCAGCAAAATTTAACTGTTTGTGCTGCCCCAAAAAGGCAGTATTACAAGAATTATACATTAGAAATTACAACAAAACAAAGAATTGAGCTCCCTATTGCATATAGTTTTTAGTTCATCAATCAATCAATCAATTGTAAATTATCAATCATAATAATTCACCTTCCCTACCATACATATTGTGTTCAAAGTTCATAAATAAGATGTTGCATTGGTGACATTGTTTTACATAAAGCATTAAACTTCTGGTGCCACAAACACTGCATGCAATCTATGGGAACAGAATGGAAGGGAGACTGAACAAAATGCATATAAATAATAATGTTTTTTTTCCTGATCAGGGTATGGGAGCAGTATTTTTCAACAAAGGAGAAAACTGCATTGCAGCTGGCAGGCTGTTCGTGGAAGAATCAATTCATGATGAGTTTGTTAGAAAAGTGGTAAGATATTCAAGGACTAAAGTTTAGGCAAATGTTTTACTCTGGCAGAAGGATCCACTAATTTTATAGACACTTGTGTTTCTTATTTTCAATTGCTTAATTTCTCATTATTGCTTATGATAGACAGTGCTGCTTTTCAAGAACATCTTACGGGTTAACAGTAAGCACTGAAGGGCTTCCATTTATTTGCACCAGTAATGCACAGATAAGTGTCAGTTAAATAGATACCGTACTTTCTATGATAGTTCATATTTGACCAGGAAAATAAGATTACAAATAATTACTGAACTCAGGTCAATGTGATTGAAGAATGCTTCTGTAAAGTTAAAATAAAAAGGAATATTGGAAGCATAGCTAGAATAATACAAAGGTCACTATTAAAAATCCAGTAGTTGCCATGCTGTGCCACTGGAGAATTCATTTATTTTGCCTAAGAGCAGGAAATCACGGTCTTAAGTCATTTACCACTGATAAAAGTTAATATTTTACATGAACAAAGCATCAAAAACTTTAACAAGTAATTAGAGATTATGAAACAAGACAAAGCGTCATTTTAAAAAGGGAGAAGATTATATATAAGAATTCAGTAATTTCTTAGATTCAATCTTCATAGCACTAAAAAAAATGCAGCATTCCAGATTTCTGGCCACTTTAACAATACTGCTGTGTTATGTAACTTCATTTTAATTGGGTAACCCACAGGTTGAAGAAATAAAAAAGATGAAAATTGGTGACCCACTTGACAGATCTACAGATCATGGTCCGCAAAATCACAAGGCACATTTGGAAAAGCTGCTGCAATACTGTGAAACTGGAGTAAAAGAAGGAGCCACTCTAGTGTATGGAGGAAGACAAGTATGTAGACCAGGTAAAATACTTTCCAGAGGTATTTAGAACTTTTACACCTTATGTAAGGGCTGTCACCATTGTCTCAGCTGTATTTTGTGGAGTTGCAGTATCATGGGAAGAGTACCAGGCAAGCCCATGACACCACAGAGCTTTCAAGTCTCATACTATGAGAAGCTGTGCAAATGAAGTACGAGATACTGCAATTTATTTAGATATTACAGTCTATATGCTTGTTGGGTAGCAAGAAAAACAGTGGCTTCTGTGACTTGCTGTAACCTTGTGTTCCTGCTGTCAGAGTACAGAGTCTTTCACCAAGGAGTCACCTGGGCTGTGGCCCGCAGACCTTCCAGCTTGGCAGGGAACAAACAGCACATGTCACTGATCAATACAAGCCATTCTTTTACCCTTTTGTCTGCCAATTCTCTTGAACTGCATGCATTTCCATTCATACTTCATTCATATCTATTTTCTGCTTCAAGTTGCAAGTTATTTATGACCTCAAAGTATGGGACAGAAACGACCTGGATGACAGCAAACCCTTAAGCACTTTTACCATGCTCAAATGCTGCTCTATCCTCTCCTTAGGTTTCTTCATGGAACCCACTGTATTCACAGATGTTGAAGACCATATGTATATTGCCCAGGAAGAATCCTTTGGTCCTGTGATGGTCATCTCTAAATTTAAAAATGGGTATGTTCTCCTCTGGTTACTGTTAGAAACTTCATTTTCCCATTTTCACCATAAGTGAAGAAGTGACAGCATACACAGTATTTTGTTAAATCTTGTTAGACCAATCTGAATACCTAGTAGTATTCAGTGAAATGTTTTAGTGAAGTTTGTGTGGTAATTGCAACAGCTTTATCAAATTACAAAATGTGTACTTTTCCCAATGGAATTACTTATTTTTCCTGTTACAGAAGACTGCAGTGTTGTGTATTGTGTAACACTGACACATTGCTCTTGCAAATGAAAATTCCTCTCTATATTTTGTAAACTGTAATTTCTAATATCTTTCATTCCAGATCATAAGAATTATTTAACATACTGATGAGATTAAAACCCTACATAGAAACTTCACATAAATATTTCCATCAGATTTCATCTTCTGCAGTTTGATAATAAAGTTAAGAATCAGCCATGTAGATTACCCTTTGCATCCAGAAATTCTGTAGTCTTAAGGGACTTTTTAAACTTTTAAACTTGTATTGATTTTTGAAGCTGTATGGAGATGAGATGCAGACAGAAAATAGCACTCTGGAAATGGCCTGAAGAGTTGTGTCTTGATAGCAGTTTGAATTCTGGCTTTTATTCTGCATTAACTTGTAAAGCTGGACAAAAGTTTAGCAAACTGATTCATCATCTGCTGCCATGCTCTGCTTTACAGGCATTTTTATATTGCTCTAATTCCCAAGTTGTACAGTAGCAACATCTCCCGCGGCATTTCTCGGTGTAGATATTAACCTTTGAAATGTGAGTTTATGAGCTTTGCAGACTTAAAGCAAGGGTGTGAATTTCCGTGGATCTGTCAGATTGACACACAGATTTGCCTTTAATAAGTCATCTTTAAAAAAGGTCACTGGAGAAAAAAGACCATGTGAAAAGTTGCTTCAATGACACTGAAGGTGGAAGGTTGCTAAAACCTGTTTCTTTTACCTAGTTGCAGTTAAATAATTTCTTTCCCCCATAGGGATGTCGATGGAGTATTGCAACGGGCAAATGCCACAGAATATGGCTTAGCTTCAGGAGTTTTCACAAAAGACATAAACAAAGCTCTCTACATCAGTGAAAAGCTAGAAGCTGGGACAGTTTTTATTAACACATACAACAAAACTGATGTGGCAGCACCATTTGGTGGATTTAAGCTGTCTGGCTTTGGGAAAGATTTAGGTAAGTTGTCTCCTTCCCTCATTTCTTCTCTCAGAGTCCTAATCAGCAAAAGCAGCACTGCCTGGGCACAGTGTATCTAGTAAAACATGAGCTATGGGTGCATTTCCTGCATCTCCTACATTCCTCTAATTACAGTAACCCAATTCCTCTCCTTCCCTCAATATTCTCACTACAATACTTCTCATTCAGCCTTTCCTGTACATTTGCTAAATAACACAGAATATTCCTCTCCAACTGTTCTGAGAGCAAACAAATAAATTACAGCTTGTCCAGAGCTTTGTATAGGCTACAAAAGGCCTATACAAGAAAGTAACAACGGTATTAGCCCAAATATTCTTTCCTTCAGAGAGAATGCTAATTTAGATCTCTCCTCTAAGCGAGAGCATGGGAAACTTCTTTATACCTTAAAATGTCACCAACATTTGCCAACAACCACAGAAAAATGTGCATTAAAAAAAATTTCTTTTCAAAACGACTTTTTATAAAAGTGAAGTCCACTCTGTCAAAGAAGCTTCACAAGTCTGGACAGATCAAGCTTCATGGTAGAGAAAAAAGGAAAACCAAATTTCATTCACACAACAGATACTTTTGGAATCTCCTAAGACATTTCCTGAAGCCAAAATGAGTGATGGTGTCAGGGAAAAAAAGATTACTGATTTTCACACACCTTCTCTACATAGGACCTTTAATAGAGGAGAAGCAAAGTTCATAAATTCAGCTATGGGGCCCCAGCAGCCATCTAAAGACTGCTGCCGCTTGGGGAGCTGCTTGTTAAATTTCAGTTCCTTCTTCTTCCCCATCTGTTAGGTCTGGCCTCTTGTCAAACCAGTTCTGTAAATCACAGTGGGAAGGTAATTAGTCTCCACTGTCCCTTAAGGACTCAAATATTGGCTACAGTGTTTCATTTTTTTCTTAATAGTAGTTACAGTCTGATAAAATTCATTTAGCTGTTGTTCTAACAGGTGAATATTGTGCTTGTACAGGTGAAGAAGCTCTTCATGAATATCTCAGAACCAAAGCCATCACTGTGGAGTACTAAAGTAACAGCTTCACTTGGGAAGTAGACTTTCAGCAGAGTTTGAATCTTGATGACTACACGAAGCACTTGATACCACGCCTAGGGATACGCTGCCTGCAGTGCTACAACCAAAAAAACCAAAATACTCATTCCATGGATAAGTTTCTATAAATTAGGTCCAAATTTTTGTATGACAGAAAATGGCTTTTGGAAATCACCCTGAATTTATTTAAATTATGTAGCAGCAACAGCTGGTAGCACAATTTCCCCCAAGAATATGGTTTAGTTTCTTTTTTTAAAATAGAACTGAAGAATAAGTTCTCACATACCTACTTCACATTTCTGTGACATAACGTTTACATGATCATTTTAAATCCTTAGTCATTAGGCTTCTAAAGTTAAACTAAAGTATACTTATTATGCCAATTTTGCTATAAATCAGTTCAGGTTCTACAGTAGCAAATAAACACTCTGCTCTGGTGACTTTTCAGCAGTACAGAAAACCTTTGTGCCATAAGAAGTAAATCAATGCAAGGAAGTGCACTTACTATGATCTTTGTATAGTATATACAGAGTTCAAAATTGGTGTTAAACTATGCATATCAAGCTAAAGGTACTGAAAATATTTTCTACCTTTTTGTTGATACGGAATGTGTGATCTGCCTGCAATTTGAAAGGTGGTTACATTAACAGATTAAAATCACTTTTTGTGTCTGTGCACATGGACTGTAATCACTGTTTCATACTGCATGATTATTACTTTGTTTTTCACACTTTTGGGTTCTTTTTAATCTGTGGGAAAATCCCTTGTAAAATGACCAAGGTCAAATGTTGGCTTTCAAACTTTTTTCAGTTTGGAAGAAATTTTCTATAGATTGAGACCTTATTTAACTAAGCCTGTTAAGACTCCTTGTTCTTAGAATGCAAAAACACCCAAAGCTTTGTCTATCTGTGGGCTGCTGTTAAAGGTAGCAGTCTCACTCTTTTATCGCCATCCTTCCCCTTCACTAAAATATTCCATGGTTTAATCAGTAAATCATGTCGCCATCCCATATTTAGGCCACATTGTAAAAGAAAGACCAGAATCCTCGTTATTTCTTACCACAAATACTACAGAAACAGGTATTAAAAATAGAACTTCAAGTACAGGATTCAAAATAATTCTAATAATAACTGCACGTTTCAAGTCATGACATTAAGTTTAATATTTGAGCAAATACAGTATAGAAAATTTTACTTTTATGGTGAAGAGAATACAAAGTTCCTTTAAGAAACAATGACATCCAGGAGCATGACAGATACTTCTGAAATGCAAACTGACCTATGAAGTAAATGTAATAGCCCGAACCATTGTACTTGATCAATCTGAGGTAAGCATGAATGGGACACACTTTCACTGATTCTGGTTTCACAACTGTGTCAAGCCAATTTAAGTACAGGCCAGCTGAAAATTTACCTTTTCATCCTTCTGTCAGTGACAGCTGTTAACAAACTGGAGACTGGAAACATGGCAGGGAAATTGGGGGATGGGAAGTGTAGCTTAAAGCTATCATAACACCCCAGAGGCAGCCTTGATCCTTTGAGTATGGAGGGCATTTGCACCACAGCCACACACGTTTCCCACATGAGCCTGTAGCCTCCCTGTGCTGGTGTGAAGGTCAGTGCAGGCACACAGGATAAGTAACCCTTTGCCGACCTCCCTGGTCATGTCATGGCTGTCCTCACCCAGGCTGGCTCAGCTTGGAATAAGCTCAGCCACGGCTCCGGTGTTCAGCAGTCACCGTCGTCAATGCAATGCAGACATACCTCTGAGGTATTAAAGATCGTGTTTAATATTGAAGAGAGTGCACATAACACTTCACAGGACGCGGAATATAAAAACCAAAGCTTTTTTCCCCTGTTAACTCTTTCTTGCCTTTGAAGCAAAAACTTCTATCTTCCTATTAAAAAAGTCTGTCTTCAACAAAGCAACAGAACAAGAATTTTTAACTTTCAAGTGTTTTCAAGTGTCCCTTACTCTAGCTGTTTTCTTCATGTAATCTACTATGAAGTGCATTTCCCTGTTATTTGATGAATCAAATCACACTTAATCCTTCAGAAATCCAGCCTTCCCCAGTCATGAGTGGATCCTGAATTCTCCACCACGTAAACTATAGCATTTCACAGGATCCTGAGAGACGCTACACTCGGAAACAAAGTGTTTTTAAGGGCCAACTCTTCAAAGTGAGAAAACATGACTTGGTTCTTTTGGGGTTTTTTAAAGTAAAATAAAATGGATTTACTCATTTGCTTTACTGTCCAAAATTTCTATTTTGCCCTTTTCTCCCTTTTGTTTAGGAAACTTAATGTTGTCTACTGTAACTTCATCAGTTACAGAGTCATCGTCATCAGATTCCGAGTCATCTTCTGACATCAGCAACTCTTCATCTGTATCAGAATCACTCAGTTCAACAACAGCCACATTCTGAAAAAAAATATTGGTTAACACATTATTTGTACTACATATATATACACACACACACATACACTACAGCACTTCTATCACGGGAGTAGAACTACGGCAAACACATTAAACAGCCAACTACCATAAGAAAACCACTATCACAATAAAAAAGACTTCGGGGTTTTCCTAGGATTATGATGATCATGAAGATTCCTAAATATTAAACTAGCAATTTATATAGGCCTATAGCAAATCTAAGGCCATATTTATATCAATATCAAAGAAAACTGAGTCAATAGCTGAACTGAGATTGTCCAAATCAGGTATTTAAACTGATGAGCAGCAGGCATCAAAACTACTTTTCAGTAAAAAATTCACATGAAATAATTTAGTGCATAAGGTGTCATGACAAATATACAAACACATACAGATATATATCTATTAATATTTTATAATGTAATAGTATTCAGAGCATTGCAACTACTCTAAAACAGCAAGCAGTTTAAACCACCAGGATAGTTTTTGAAGGGATCTCATGTATCCATATACAGAGGCATAATTTTTGAGGTCTGCTTAGCCAGAAGGCATTTGGCTGGGTCATGCACATAATATCACCTTCATAATAAAGTTTTCTTGTATAAGCATGTGGCTGCAGCCCTTCTGCTAAAACCAGAAGAAAATATTTATGTGACTGTAAATAAAGAGACAAATACCAGCAGCAGCAGATCACAACAACACTAACAACATTTCTAAACCCAAGATCTTGTCATTCCTAAAAATACCAACAGAGCAGAGCTGAAAGCCTCTTACACTAAGACTTCTGTTATGCCTTACTAGGCCTTATATTGTTCAGTTTCTAAACCAAATCACCTAGGAGACATCTAAAATACAATTTGTGACTTTTGATTCAGAGTTGTTGATTCAAAAGCATGTCTTATTCCGTTCTTAAACTACTTTATCCCCAGTGATTAAATTCTGCAAATGAGGAAAACCAGGATGTAAATTTCAACCAAAAGCATCTTTAGTATACCTATGTTTTGAATCAGCAGATCACGGACTATGGTAAATACTTCACAGAAAATGGTAAAGACTTCACTCTACCCATCATATTACTCATTCTAAGATCAGAGTGTTATTTTAACCCTATCTAGAGTGATGCTTAAGTTAAAAAAAAAAGAAGTATTTACCATTTCTATAACTTTTTCTGTTTCACTGTCCAGATGTTCAATATCAAACTGATGAGCAGGTGCAGTTACCATTTTTTTTTTGAGCTCATCATTTGCCTGGGCCATCCGTGGTAAAAAGCTCTGTACTCGGTCCAAGACTGAAAAGAAACAATTATCACATATAAAGTCAGAGAGATGCTCCTTAGTGTTCACATTTATACCTCAGACATGAGCCCTTAAACAGATTCCATTCCAACTGCAATTTCCAGCTGTCTACAATGATTAAGTATAGACTGAAGGTCTCAAGATGGAAAAATTATCTGTAGCTGGTGCCATTATAGACTAATGAAAGGTCAACCTAATTAACAGAAGTAAACTCTGAAACTAAGATGGTGGGAGAGAGATGGAAGCTGCAGGCTGAAGTATAAAGCACTTATCCTCTACAGCTTAGTGGGACTTCACAAGAATTTTAAAGTAATCAATGGAATTAGGAGAATCACACTCATATCCCTTCCATGGAGGAAGACAATACTTTCACCTACAGAATTTCTTCAAATAAAAGAAGAACATTTCTTCATCTGCTCCACAAATGCAGATAAGACAAACACCAGTTTTCTTTCCTTAAGAGGAGGTACTGTTCCAGGTGAGCTCCACAAAAGTCTAACAGTTATAATCTACCTTTGAAACACTGTCATCTTTGTAGAGACTTTTATCCAACAAAGAATTTGATGCAACAATCTTTTTAAATTTCAGCTCAATCACAAAACAAAAAATAAAATAATTTGACAGAGTTCTTTTTAAATTAAATGCTTTATATACAGTAAACATATCACACAGAGAAATTACTTCCAAAAAGAGATAAGAAGCCCAAGCAACAACTCCATACTGGGAAAGAACAATCTCTCCCTAAAACTTAGAGCTGTAACGCCTTGCATTGCAAAATCTCATTTTGCAGCAGCAGTTACATGACTCACCAGTGGGACATGGAACAGTAGTGGGAGGAGGACCTACCACCTGCAGGTGAACACAAAAAGCACTTTTCAAGTGCTTTCCTTGAAAAGGCTCCCTTTACCTCTTCAAGGAAAGCCCTGAAGCAAAAGTTGTGCCACAAATGTTACCTACTACTTGACATAGTCCCAGGGACAAGCTGCTCCTTACTCACCACTGCTCCTTGGCACCTTAACCGTCTGTAAAGTCGTGGCCTTCTTGCTACATTTTGAATTAATCAGCAAAATGTCTTCCAGCCCTGCAAACAAAGGAGTATTGAAGTGCTTAAGATGAAAAATTACCCCTAATTGTCATCTGCTTTTGCTGCTCTTGGAAGAAACACTGGGTTACATGGGCCAGGGGTCTCACCCTGCAGGTCACCTCTCACATTCCTTAAGATTAAACTAAAGATCCTTAAGCTGTTTTTGGGCCAAAGATTGATTGAGAGTTATAATGCATAGAAAAACAACTTCTAATCCCCCACAGCAAGGCACGGCGAGGTGGGAGCTAAGGCGTGTCAGTCGCACTGATTTAAATCCCGGTGCCAATGTCCTCCGCTAACTCTGCGCAGAAGCAGCGCCGTAAAAAACAAACCGCATCGGCGAATTCGGCATTAATTATCCTCATTAATCCTTACGACCGCAATTAGAGCCATCCGGCCGGTACCATCAATTAAAAAGAACCGTTCTGTCTTTTAAACTTTCATCTTTGGTCTCATAAGGAACGTCGTTACGACTGCCCATAGCTTCACGTGGATTTCCCCGCTTATTTACTTCGCATCACCATAGCCCTGCCCGGGAAGGCAGCTCCGCAATACACGCGGGATGCAGCCACGAGTGGGTCACCAGCAGCCCGACAAGCCCCTCCCGGGGGCTGCCTGGGCGAGCCGAGCCCCCGCTGGCCGGAGCCGGAGCCGGACTCACCTGGCCGGCGCCCCACGTCCAGCAGCTCCCGCGCCGCTGCCGGCGCCGCCGCGTCGCCGGGCCCCGCCATGCGCCCGCCCGCACGGAAGTGGAGCGGCCCGCGCGCTCGGCGGCGGCGCGCCCCCTGCCGGGCGGGAGGAACACCGGCACCGCCGTGCGCGACAGCGGGGACAGCGCGCCCGCGGGGATCGCCACGGGACGGGCTGGACCTTCTGAAACCCAGCGGGGCCGACTGCACCGAGGTCTGCGCTGTCCTGGGCTGCGTTAGGAAGGGCACTGCCAGCGGGTCGAGGCTGGTGGTCCTGCTCCTCTGCTCAGCGCTGGTGAGGCACACCTGGAGTGCTCTGCCTAGTTCTGCGCTCCTCGGGACAAGAGGGACACGGAGCTCCCAGAGCAGGTCCAGTGGAGGCAACGACAACTAAGGAACTGAAGCATCTCTTTAAAAGGAAAGGCTGAGGGAGCTGGAAACTGTTTAGCCTCGGCAGGAGATGACTGATAGATGACTGACATAAGTATGTAAAGGGAGGGTGACAAGAGGATGGAGCCAGGCTCCTCATGGTGATGCCAAGCAACAGGACAAGAGGCAAGAGGCAGAAACTGATGCACTGGAAGTTCTGCCTGAACATGAGGAAGAACTTCTTCACTGTGCAGGTGACCACACACTGGAACAGGTTGTCCAGAGACATTGTGGAGTCTCCTATACTGGAGATGTTCAAGAACAGTTTGGACACAATTCTGTGCAAAGTGCTCAAGGACAACCCTGCTTAAGTAGGGAAGTTGGACCAGATGATCCACTGGCCCCTTCCAGCCTGACTGATTCTGTGATTTGGCACAAAATGTCTATCCCATCACCATGAAGAGCCACGAGCATGTGGAACCAAGCTGCCAGCAGGTAAGGTCACCTGAACACCTGCCAGTAGCTGCTTGTCTCTCAAAACTCTCTCATTTTCATTCTCAGAATTTGACAAATGAATCTAAAATCAAATATCAGAGACTGAGGGAGTTTTAATCATCCTTTGGAAGAGAAACTTACACAACCACCAAGTTCAGCTCACACTAGCCAACCTGTTATTCAGGATTTGTTCTGCAGTTTCTTGTCCTTATCTGTTCTGCAGTTTCTATCCTTTCACATCCAGACAATGTGAAAACTGCAAAAACAAAACTGAATGGTTCATAAGAAACAAGACAGGAAGTCCAAGATGAAAATGAGAAAAAGTAGTAATCAGCTATGGTGTTTCTACGCCCTCATTGCAAAGGACACCGGAAAAAAACCCAACCACACAACCACCCAGATCCCACTATCTTGGGATTAACATGAATAAGAAGCAAACGTTTGCAAGGCCTCAAGCAAGAGACCACCCTGCTGTTTTCCTGACAGACTGTCCCAAACAAGTGTCCTTCGCCATTTCCCCAGCCCACCCACAGTGTCAGGTGCATTCCACTGAATTTGCTACCTGGTTTGCACCTTTCTCCTCAACTACATTCCAGAATTTCCATTTCCCAGAAAAATCCCATTGCTAGCTTTAATGACTGAAAAATCTTGAGGGCTGAGGTTTTTGCCATGGGTCTCAAAAGTGAGTCTTTCTGAATTTGTGCATAGCCAAAATAATAGTGTGTGAACCTCAAATATATTTCATCCATGGGTATTATGTGATTTCCTTGGAGGGTGGGGCATAATGCTGTCAAGGAATCTGCAGTCGGGAGTGATGAAATGATTGCCCAAGATAACCAGACGAGCAATTAGAAAAGCCAGAAATAGCACCCTCAGGTGCTATTCCCAAACCTCAGGTTTACAGTCTCACCTGTTGGCAACAACAGCAGATGTGATCTTTATCTGCTTTGTAAGATAGCCCAGCTAAGTGTCCATGCTGTGTAACACCTGAGCACACAGGCCATGGATATGTAGAGCTGCTATGAGGGTAGGGAAGCTACAGGATCTGCAGCCCAAATCCCCAATAAATACAGGCTTGAGACTGGTGAATTATTAGCTCCGAGGTTTGGGCTGCTTCATTCATTTGAGGTGGTACTGACGTGAATATTCAAGCTGATCCTGTATGTTTCACTCTCCTAGCGCAGTATGTTTTGGCCCCAGTCCTGCAGACACATTTCACTGTGCTTAAGTTTCTGCTATTCCACATATCCCCACCGTAGCTAGCTCCAGTTTATAGCAGACACTTGGTGACTTGCCCGTGCTTTTTTTCCTCTCTGTAGACAGGAAAAGGGATGCTGTAGGCTTGGCTGCTGTCACCATCATTAAATCTTCTCTTTTCATCCTCTTTCTTCCTTTCACCTTCCAGTTAAGGCATCCTCACCACTTCAAAGTGTCGAGCAACAATTGAGGAATAATACTAGCACTGATAATAAAGGCGCAAATTTAGCTGGCTTGACTGTTTTATTGTGGTAATATGAAGTGTTAATATTAAGTGTTTTGCAAAACAGGAGTCCAGCAAGGCCTTGGCTCCATACTTAGTTAAACAGAGGCAGCTGATGTGAAGGGAGGAACTGGCAGACTTACGTGCTGTTTGCAGGGTGTACAGTCTAGTTGGGCAAGAACAAGGATATTCCAACCGACCCAAACACTTAAAAAGTTTGGATTCGCGAGGACACTGCTTTTAGCCAACTGGCAGGAAAGAGTGACCATGTCCTAGTAGCTGGCAGCCAGGAGTCAGTACAAAACGGCGACTCGTGTGCTACGTCGCCAAGAAAGCTGCGAGTGGAAGCAAACCAGCCACGGCCGGCGCTGCCCAGGGAGCGCCTTGGAGCCCCCACTCCCCAGCACTTTGTTTCCCCCGGCCGCGGGGCACCGGCCGGGCCCTTGCGGGGGCAGCGAGTCGGGGAGGCAGCTTCGCCCCCCGCTACCGCCGAGGGGCCGGGAGGGCGCAGCGGGAAGGGGCCGCCGGCGGGCCGGGCCCCGCAGCGCGGGCGGCGGGTGTCAGGCAGCGGGGGCGCGCCCCGGGGCCCAGGCTGGGAGCGACCACGGGCACGGCGCGGTCCCGTCCGGTGCCACGGGCGGCGCGGGGCGGCGGCGCTCGGCCCCTCCCTCTCCCCCGCCCGGCGGCGGCCCGGAGCGGCCGGTGGCGGCGGCGGCCGTGCGCATCACGGGCCACATCATCGCGGGGGCCGCCCGCTTCCGCGCCTGCTCAGTGCGGCGGCGCTCACCTAGCGCGGAGCTGTCACCGCCGCCGGGCTGCTCCCGCCCCGCCGCAGCGATGGAGCGCGACCCCGCCGCGCTGCCCGTACCGCTCTCGCCCAGGTGAGGGGAGGGCGCGGCCCCAGGGGGCGGCGCGGGGAGCCGGGGCAGCGGGGCCGGGCGGGCCGGGGCAGGCGGCGGGGGCCGCGGGCGGGAAAGTTTCCTGGTGAGCGGCGGAGCCCCCCGAGCGGCACGGCGGCCCGCCCCGATGCCGGGGTGCCCAGGGCTGGGGGGTACTGGGTGCCGCCCGCCTCCCGCCCCGGCCGGCGTTCCCGGGTGCCGCGGGGCTCGCCCTCCCGGCGCTGCGGGCCCCGACGCTCCCGCCCGCCCTTCTCCCGCAGCCGCCCCCGGGCGCCGGGCGGGCTCCGCTGCTCGCCGGCCGGGCCGGAGTCCGGTGTCCGGCGCCCGGAGCGCGGATGCTGCCGCGCGTTCTCCTCCCGTTTGGTACCTGCGCTCCTCAGAGCCCCCAGCGCGACTCGTCATGTGCGTGTAATTATCCACTGCTCCAGGTAGCCTGGACAATGAGCCTTTTCTTCGGTTTCTCAGTGCGTGCCCAAGACCTGCCTGACATTCCCAGTAGCCCTTATTCCTTGGCACTCTTTACATCTGTATGTGCAAGCAGTTCTGTTCCCACCTTTGCACCCATAAAAATGTGCCAGACTCTGTCACCACAGATGCAGTGCTAGACAGGTATGGTACCTCTACCTGAACAGCACATGTACAGACTTCAAGGATGATATATTTTTTGTTTGCAAGCCTTGTAATTAACATCTGATGGCACATTTATTCTCTTTCCATACTTTTATGCCAAAACATAGCAGCTTTTTGTGGTTTATTCTACTTTACTATCTGCTTTCTGAAAAGATCTCAGTTAACCTCAGGTTTTAGCTCTCTGTTTCTTTAGTTTCAGTGAATGTTACAATTTCTGCTTCCCCCAGCCCATTGTCCAGGATATAATATCGTGTCTTCTTCACTCACATTTGAATCTAGGTTATAGACCACACTACAATATGTGGATCATATAAAATAAAGTAATTGTTTGGTCTTTAGGAAGAGTCCAAGCAATGTTTAGAATACATGCCTAGTTATCCTCAGTTTACCAGTTTAGTAATGTGGGTAAAAAGATGAGAGCAGATAGGAAAACCTGTTTTGGCAGCATTCCCTACATCTACACTCCCAAACAGATTGTGAACCTGGATCCATAAATACTGCAGTATGCCTGGTAGACACTTCAGGAGGAAAAATAACTGTATCAATTTCTTTTCAAATACTTCTATGATATTATCCACAACAACAATGTGAAGTCTGTATCCTAGTGCCTGAGTTAATAAGTAATTCATCTCTCCTTGGTGATGACAGTAGAGACCTGTAATCAGGATCCCAAAGAGTAGTTAGAATTCATCCTGGTAGGTACTTACTGGTTACTTAATCTAGAGGACTGCATTATCTCTTATATTTCATGCTTTCCCACCTGCTTTTGATGGGCTGAAGGATGTAATTTGCCTGGTATTTTTCATGCTGGTATTCCATTTGGGTCATTTTACAGCCAGCCACATTTCATAGCCTTGCTGCTGTGTTTTGACTCTGTTTTGCTCTTTTCTAGATGGGTTGCCTTAAAAGTGCAGAGTCAAACCAAGTCTTTTTCTCACAGCTGCTTTTCTCTTCCTTGGGGCCAAAATCGAAAGCTGCCGTGTTCAGGAAGTGGAATGCAGCAGTCTCAAACTTGTCTGAAAGCTGAGCCTGAGGGTGGCAGGTCTTTCAGTGTCTTACTGTCAAGAAGGCATCTGGAGATTCTTTAATCTGTTTTTTTTTTCCTCTTGTTATTTGTTTCTTTTACTGTAATTTAACCAGCAACTGCTATACAATAACCACAGTATTAACCACAGTATTAACCACAGTATTAACTGCATAATACTTAAAAATGGTATATAATGATCTTGTATCTGCCTTGCATGCAACATTTGTTAATTTTCAGCATGTTTTACAGCCTTTTGCACTCTGCACTCAATATCTGGTATAAGTAATCTTGGCCCAGCGTACCACATTGGTTTCCGGATTCTATGTAATGGTTAATGATGATACAGCCTGTTTGCTTTTTATAATCCTGGGTGATATGATGTAGATTTCCCTTTCTACTGATATGCCCACTACACTAATGTAAATGATTAGCCATAGCTGTGATTAGGGTGTCAGTGTGATACTGACACTTGTATGTATTCACAACACAATAGTGGAGAAGAGGCCATGCAGATCCCTGTATCACCTGTATTCTGAACGCAAAGAATGCTCCCAAAACCTCACACTTCCAGCTTTACAGAATCTCAGAACTGCTGAAGTCAGAAGGAATCTCAGGAAATTTTCTATTCAGCCACCTCTGCTCAGTGTTGGGTCAAGAAGAACAGGTTGCTTGGGGCCGTGTCCTGTTTGATTTCAAATATCACCAAGGATGGAGTCTCCAGAACATATCTGAACCAGTGTTCAGCCACTGTCATGGTGAAAACTCCCAGCTTTTTATTATGTTCAAATGGCATTTCCAGTGTTTTGATTTGTGCCTGCTACCTCTCATCCTTTCAGTGAGAAGTGTCTGGCTTCATGTCTGAAGACACAAAAACAGTCTTTCATACCGGGGAATAATCCAGCTTCATCTTTGCTTGTTATGGCAAAATCTTAAAGTTCAGTGTTTCGTTAGCGTTTCATATTACTTCCCTGAATCCCTTTCCAAGGCTTGTTCTTGTCCTGAGAGGCATTTCTCAGACAGGCATGTTTACACAATGGTATTTTATTGTGGACTGCCTAGAAGTGCAGTGTAGAGATTATTAATGCTTTAAAAGACCGCCTGTAAAAAATGTTGGCAACTTTTAGGAAAAACAGGTTTTGACTGTGCTGTGATTAGCTTTGGGTCCTGTGAAAGTCCTCAGAATTATAGATGTTGTCTATTAGTTTTTTTTAGCCAAGCTCTGAAAGAAATCAGAAATTTCCCTAGACCTAAACTTGAGTAAGTATTTGTTTTAGCCTGCCATAATGTTTACTCTACAGAAATTTCATGCTTGATTCTTCCTCCTTTTCTTTTTTTTGAAGGTTCTTAAAAGGTCACGGTGATTTATTGTGTTCACGCTTTAAATGAATTGCTGGCAGTCTAATATCTATCTGATCAAATTTAGCTGTAGAATCCAGTCCCTTAATCCTAATCCTTGATGTTCTTTAAACCAAGGGGAAGTTTGGAAGAAGCATTTTCTTTCCCATGCTCTTGGGAACAGCATTATAGGTGTGTCTGAAACAATGTGGGCAATTCTTTGGGCAATAGTGAAGAGAGTTCTTTGAGCTTCTTCCTGAACAGCTTTTTTTTTTTTTTTTTTTTTTTTTTTTTTTTTTTTTTTTGTAATTTTATCTTTCTCAGATGAATCAAGCCGATCAAAGGTGAAGGATGGAAAAATGTGATAATGATCAGGTGTTGAGTTTCAAATCTGAAGTACCTGAGATTTTTCTAAAACAGCTTCGCATTTCCAAAAGTCAGCATCTCTCCCAGTTTGTGGTCCTATTTTCTACAGCATTTATTTCTGCCTGTCCATCACGTATACTGTCTCCATGTGTATTTTTTAAATTTCTGTGTGCATCGGTTGTATTAATTCTTATGGGTAAAATTGGCTTGCTCTCTTGGCTTGCCAAGTGTCCTATTTTTCAGGAGCACTTCTTCAGTGAATGGCAGGTATGGCTGTATTTCTTATTGGTTTATGTTTACAGAACTGGTTGTTTATGTTTGTGTATAATTGCAGGACTGAGAGAGAGAGAGATGGGTAGTACACAGTAATTGTTATGTGCTATAAATATATGAAGGAAAAGAAGAAACTTTAAAAAGTAGGCATTTAGGAAACAATAAGGAAGAGGGAATTATTATTTTCATAGTTTGGGCATAGCTCATTATTTTGCCTGTAGGGACAAAGACAAGGTGTCCTTTCATTTTGTGTATAATATGCTAGCTATGATAAATCTGAGGCTGCTTCCTGACTTCTCAAAGGCTCTTTGTCTGTCTCTCTCTCTTTTTTTTTTTTTTTTCTCAGTACTTCATCTTTTTCTGTAACCTCCAGATTACATGTGAAGAAACCAGAACCACTTACCTCCTCTTCCTACAGAGACTGGGAGAGATATTTTTGAGATTTTAACTGCCTTTTCTTTGTATGAATTATTTGAGCAGAGCTTGCTTTTTTAGCTCCCATATCTTTTCTAGACAACACAACAACATAGGTGTTTTTCTTGACAATGATAAAGCTTCTCAGGAAGTTTTTGTTGTTCCTTCAAACAAGGTTTGCTGCATCTTGGAGGTACAAAATAAAACTCCTGAAAATACAGCAATTATTAGCATCCTGTAACTTAGGCTGAAAATATTGCATCAGATGACATTTAGAAAATAATTTTTGTTGGAACAGGTTTTTAGAAATGAAGAGTTACATTTGGAAGGGTTTGTAGTTATCTTCTCTCTGTATGCTCTGAAGGAACAATTACTCTTTACTGTATATTATACTATACAATAATTTTCCAACCTAAACAATTTTATGATTCTGTATTTTTCAGTTTATCTCCTTAAATTCTCATTTTCCAACATTTATCATTAGGTTCATATTTTATCATTCTAAGTCTTTGTGGTAGGAAAAATATAAATGGCTGTTGTCCAAACTGCTTTGTACTATTTCAGTTGTTAGCCATCCACGCTAGCCTCTTCCTCCATTTGGAACTTGACCAAATAATTTTTCTGTTCCCTTTTTTTTTCCCTTTTAAGTACCTTTTCTATTAGTTAATGCTTTCATATATTAAATGAAACCACAATCTTACCAAAGGATTTGTTTCTTAGAAAAAAACCCCAAATATAAAAATTTAAAAGGAGAACAATCCATATGTTTAAAAATATATGGATAATTAACCCAAATATTTTTGGCCAGAGTTCCAGAGCAAAGAATAATTTATTTCCATGAGTCACTGGTCTAGCACTCTTGTGATGTGACTGGAGGGCATATGGAAGAAACTGCAATGAGAGCCAGACTCTGCCTTGTTAAAGCTGTCAGAAAATTTTCTCAATGCATTTTCATTGGAGAGAAATGAAATCCTTCCATTTCTTCTTCTCCTTATGTCTTTTTGTAGCACTTAACAGACCACCATTTTGACCTGTGGTTAGAGCTGCTCTAGAGTTGCTAACAAAAGTTGCTTTGTTATTCCTAATTAAAGTGTATGGAAACCAGAATTGAGGCCTAGGAGCTTTTATGCACTGAAACTGAAAGGTTCAGAGTAGGACAGTGTGCTACAGAGTGGCAAAATATATTGCAGAAATCTTGGTTACTGAAATTCCTCTGTTGGTCCTGTGGCAAAAAGATTGCTGTTTCTTGCAAAACCTGGCTCCTTTCCAGAACAAGCCATAAATTTCATTGTGATTTTAAAAATATTTGCTTCTCGGTCGAACCTCCCTTGGATAAAGCAAGTGGTAGAGGGAAAATTATTGTGTTGCTTCTGAGTCGTCTTTTCCCTCAAAAAACCCAAATCTAGTAGTTCTGAGAGCAGCAGGAATTTTGGAGTTGACTTGCTCTGGCCATATTGGAGTGAGTTATCCTGGCTAATGTTTGTAGACTCCTAACAGCAAAGGCACAAACTTGGATCTCTTACGAGGCTATTAGTTGCTAAAAGCTTTGACATCTCCACTCCCTGTAAGGTCTAGCTGAAATTGCTCTAGAAATACTGGATGACTTAAAAGCTTTGAAACAGAGGGAAGGGAAGTATAGGAATCATAACATAAAAAGTATGATCATAGGAGGCTGAATTTCTTACAAAATGCATATTAAAAGTCCTCCAGCTCTAAAATATTTTCATTTCCTGCAGACAGTAAAATGTTTTCAGAGCTTTGTAGAAATACAAAGTCATGTGGAATTGTGTTATCCTACATCATACTGGTGCAGTATCCCTGACCTTTGTTTCTCTCTTTGTGCCAATCATTTACTTGTATTTATGGAGTTTAGTAATAAATACCAAAATCAGCAAAACTTTGAGTCAGATTAGAACTGTTCTTTTAGTAAATTACTAAATTTATGTGTTATTACCACAACATGAAGATTAAAAAAAAGGACGGTAAAGTGGCTTCTGATGAAGGGAATGTGAAATGACTTGAGACTGTCAGTGTATCATTGTTTAATTTCCTACTGTGATGGAAATGTGTAAGTAGAAACAACTTCACCTTAAATCGTGATAAACAGAAAAGAGCAAAGATTGTGATCTGAAAAATTAAATCAATATCCTGTCTATTGTGTAGAGTGAAAATATTTTAGAAGTAAATATATAGTTTCTCCTTTTTTGCAGATCCTATCTTGCTTATGGAATTGTTGAAGATCTGAGAGCAATGAAAAAACACTTTTGCTTGCATAAAAGGAACATTTTGGTCCACGTGTAAGTGTGGCACTTGGTGACTCACCTACAAGATTTCTTGGCTGACATCTGAAGAACAAAGTGCTTCTCAACCTATACTTCTGCAGCACTATGACTAACTGTAAAGGCAGATCTACCATCTCCAAAACAAATAGCAAAGTCCATGACAGAGAAGGCTTTGTAAACTGGACCATAAATCTTAGTACAATTCAGTCTGATAAATTTTTGAGACTGCTTTTAAGTATGGTTCCTGTTGTTTACCAGATAAACCAAGAGGAAAGACACAAAAAGGTGAATGGTGTCTGGCAAGATGGATTGCAACCAGCAGGACACAATTTTAATGTCAGGTCCGAACAACACACAGAGTACCATCACTTCTCAGAACCAAGCTTTCATGGTAGCAATGGACACAGCCCATCCAGCCCTAAATACGATGATTTTACCAGTTATAATTACTGTGATGGAATGGACACTTCAGAAACAGATGCCATGTTGCAGGATGACACTCTCTCCAGTGACAGTAATGAAGATGTCATCGTGGAAGGAAGTAGGAAACAACCCAAAGAATCGAGTAGTATTATGGCACTGCAGATACTCGTACCTTTTTTGCTAGCAGGGTTTGGAACTGTTTCTGCTGGCATGGTTTTGGATATTGTACAGGTTGGTATTTGCTTTGGAAGCCTTCTTTAACAGGTAGTCTCTGAGGTCTGTAGTTCCAATGCGACATTGTAGATGTCTGCAGTGTTGAGATGTAATTAGGTCTGTGTGTGGTTCTGCTACTATGAACTTACTGAAATGTTTGAAATAACCACAATATTTAAACACAAATACAATACAGAAATTCATCTGTGTGGATTTCCCCCCTTTTGTTTGGTTTTGCTTCATTCAGCTTTAGGGACTTCTTTAGCTTCACTTAAAGAGTTAACCAAATTAATTAATATAGGAGGAAGACATGACAGTCTTTGTCACTCAAAATCTTGAGACAGTAAAGGAAGCTTGGACTTCAATGAGATACAACAGAAAGAGACTTCGTTACCTCAAGAAAAAGGAAAATAAAATTCGACATACAAACTAAACTGCTTCCTTGGGCTGTTTGACACCTGTCTGGTGCTTTGTTTATGTATATCTTACCAAATTGTTCTGTTTACAGTTGCTTTAATTGAATCCTTTTATTTTCATTAGAATAATAATTTTAAATTATTGGACATCCCTGAATAAAAAGACAATTTATAGTTTTGTTAGTTTAGTTAAAGTTGGTAAATGATGACAAATTAAACATATGGGTTGACAAGACATACAAAGTAGCACAGCACTTCAGTGCTGAGGACTTGGTGCATAAAAAATGACAAGAGTTTTCTTTTAAAAATCTGGGGTTTGGAAAGTTGTGCTCTTGTAAATTGCACACTTAGAGGCAAAAGAATAAAGACAAGCTCTTTTTACTTATGGGCTCTATTCATATGGCAAATAATTCCTTGCTGGTGTTATGTGAGGTTTCTACACAGCTGGAAAGGAAAAGATAAAAATATTATTGAAAATCAAGGGCAGAATTCAAGAGCAGTCATAGTATCTGGGACCGTTTTAAATAATGAAAAACAAATACTTCAAATTAATGACATCTTTTTAAACTATGTTTGTTTTAAGGCCAAGTTTTGGATCTCTTGCTTATAGTCTTCTCATCTTTGAAGTAGTAATATGCAGTCATAAATCAGTTTTATCTAAATAGGTAACAGTTCTGACTTCAGACTTTTAGGTCTAATACAAAAAGGTTAAATTTTTTTAGAAGGTTAAGTTACGATTTACAGAATTTTTTGAATACTTGGTGGATGGTCTAAAGAGAGTTTTTCAATTAAATGTTTCCCACTGTGTCCTTTGTATAGCACTGGGATGTGTTCAAGAATGTTAGTGAAGTCTTTATCTTGGTTCCTGCACTTCTTGGCCTCAAAGGAAATTTGGAAATGACCTTGGCATCCAGGTTGTCAACTGCTGTAAGTAACTTTCTCTTCCTCTTCACTTTTCAGATACATGTTTAAAACATTTCAAAAAGGAAACAAATCTTCAAGAGATAAGTGTTTTATGTTTATGAATTCATCTGCCTGTTATGGGGCAGTTTACATCTGTTAGTAAGTTGGCAAAGTTAAAAAGGTGAGCCTTGTCTCCACACATCAAAACTTCACTTCTAAAATCTCTTCAGACTCATTCTCCAGAACAGATAAAGCAGATTTTTGAGATTTACAGGTGTATTGTGTAAGGTTGAGAGATCTCTTTGACCTTGAGGCATTTCAAATAGGCTAATAAAATGTTTTAAACACATTTTTTTAAAGATCGTTAGTGTGGCACCAAAATAAAACATCAGTTACATTGCTATTCCAGACCTCTGTTGATCCAACTGCAAGAATTTTTTTTTTTCCATTTCTGGCTAAACAAATTCATTTATTTTTGTTTTGGTGAGATTGTTTTGTGTCTGCTTATTTTTTGTGTGTGTCAACACTGTAATGTAGCATAACTAGGTGTTTTTTTCCTGTGTATTCTTTCACCTGTATTTGTTATAGCTGTTTTTTACATTTCAGGGGATGTTCTACCTCTTCATTTTTCTAGTCTAAGGAAGCCAGATAGCCTTCCTGTATATCCTTTGTGTGTGTGTGAATAACTAGTGGTTAGATCAGTCTAATAATGTGGCTAGGCTATTTCTGATAGCTGCACTGGGTATCTCTCTGAGACTGCCTAATGCAGTGCTTCTGTTCTCCAGCAAGGCCCCCACTCTCTGCCTCTTCCCACTTGAATGAATTTTTCTAGTAGATGTCTGGTCAAAGGTGTGCATAACTCCAGAAGAGATTTTATGATGTCTTTGCAGAATATTGTTCTTGAAACTTCCTAGGGTTTTATGTACTTGCTTGCTTAGAAGGGTCAGGTATAGACCTCTCAGTCACTCTGTGATCAATGGCTGTGCCCTATTATTTATGCTTTTGTTCATTTCCAGCTGTCACTCCCATCTTCTGGCGGAAGAAATATTATTAGTCCATAAGTGCATGACCTTGCATTTCTACTGTTGAATTTTATCAGCAGTTTTTTTGCTGCTGTAACCCTCAAGGATGTTCACTTTTTGTATTGTATTACAATGCTTTGTATTGACAAGGTCTCCCAGTGTTCAGTCATAAATTCATTGCCAAATTCTATTGAGTTGTTGCCTGAGTGCACACTGTGATGGACATAGCCTTGGCAGTCCTGTGAAGGTTTGCTTGTGTCATGCCCGTTACAGAAATTGATTACTTTCATACATAAGAATTGACATGTTCTCTTGTATCTTTATCAACGTCATCCTTAGTCATTCAGTCTTGTTTACTGTTTGATTATATTGTTCTTATTTTTCTGAGAATTCTTACTGTTTCTTAACAGTATTTGTGTTTAAATCTTACTGCCTTTAGTGTCAGGCATGAATGCTTTTGTCTATTATTTTACATTTTGGTTTTTGTTGACCTGTTGTTTAATTTGTTTCTGACTGGTACAATTTGTGGCCTGAGGATTAAAAATGTTTGTATTCCATAATGAGAAATACACCAAGTCCAAGATTTACCAATGCCTTACTGAAGGCTTAAAACAAAGAAGGTCAGAATACACTTCACCACTTCTGCTTCAGTAAATGTGATCTTTAATTCTTTGTCTCATTTGAGCTTATGACCTTTGCCAGATCACAAATCCAGAACTTGTCTGGGTTGGTCAGTGGCTGAATTCCCCATCCTCACCAGTGCCATCACATTTGTGAACATCACAGCTCTCAGGAGATGTTTGGAAAAGGGTCACACAGACCCTTTCTCCGCACTGTGACTCCTGACCCAGATTCTTATTATCCATCAGCTGTTACCAAGGCAGGAGTTGATCCCCCTCTCACGCACACAGATGGAGGATACTGGAGTTTCCACAAAACTGGCTGCACGTCCAGTGGATAAACTAGGAGAACAATCCTATACAAGATAAGAACAGTATAGATTGTTCATGATCAAGTTTTATATGTAAAAAACCCAAAAAAACACCTAAAACAAAAAAAAAAACCAAACCAAAACAAAAAAAAACCCTAAACCAAAGCTGTGGAAATCTGTTACAGGTGATGGCTTACTGCTAGATCTGCAATTTACATGCCAGTTCTTTGAGAAAGAGGTCATTCTGACTTTTGCATTCTTCCCATTGATTTCATTGACCCCTACTCACTAGCCACCCAACCTTTGGTCCTGTCATCCTCATCCTAGGTGAGAACAGAAGGAGAACATTTATTCAGAGTATATCTAAACAGTTATTGGGAGCCCACTTGTCTGATTAATCTTCCCCTCTTCATTTGCACTGTCTGGCTCCCCAGCTGACACCTGTCTTGAAGTAAAAGCAAAACTCTGCCCCTGTGACCAGCTTTACGTTTTGAGGAGGAAATTTTTGACATGAGTTCAGCATTGGAGTTCATTCATGCCCTGCTTGCTCACTTAGCTTATAATTGCATCTGAATTTGCAGACATGTCTGTGCTCTTGGGGCTGTAAACTAATTATCTTCACTTCATTGTTAATTATGTGGTCAGCCAAAAAGTAGTGTCTTCTTGGCAAGTTTCTTATACGTAGTATATCAGTTTCAAGTGTTATCTGGTCACTTTCTTTCATCTTGTTGCCCAAATTTCTCCTTTAACTGCATGTTACTCATCACTCACAATTTCCCATCCACTTTAGAATCAGTTATTTCACTAAATCTGTCTCAAGACTGTGTTTTTTATCTACCTCAGGGCATAGCATGTATTTCACTTTGGTGTTAGTGTAAACTCTCCTTATGCTGGCAATCTTACAGCTTATTGCTTTTAAAACATTTTTTTTTTATCCCACCAGAAGTTACTTCATATGTAGAATACTGAGAACAAAGAGCAAAAAGGTGCTTCTGGAGTTCTACCTCTGTAAGCCATTCTCCCTCTGCCCACTGCTGTGCTGGTGTAACTGTTGGAGGTGCACTTAGTTCAACTGCCCATTCAAGCACAATATTTATGTTGTGTTTTGTGTCCTTCAGCTCTTCAGCTTTTTTTCTGTTCTTTGAGTCATTCTCATTGTCTCAATTCACACTGCTGTCTTTTATCTCTATTCCTTTTTCATTTATAAAGGACAACAACAGCAAAAAACCCCAAAGAAATGACCCACCACCAACACCAAAACACCACTTATTCAGTCATTCCTGTAAATTTGTGCAGACTCCTGTTCAGACTCTGTGTTATTGTTGTTAAGCATTAGCATTATGAGTTTACAAACCTTTTGTTTAGGTCAATCTGTTTCACAGTATCACAATAAACTTGATCTCAGTTTATGGAGATTGTCAGCTGCAAGGAGTGGTTCTGCTCTTTCTCCCTTCCAAACCCTGAGAGCACTTGTGCAAGGTTATGTTGTAGGATGTGATGGATCAGATCATTTTATAGCAGATAACCCCTTTTCGCTCCCTGAATAAAAAATGTTTTCCATCAAATCAGCAAATTTATGGTGCCATGAACTTACTCATGGAGGTGGTTCAAGAAAGAAAATGGGAATGTGTAGTTGACAATAGGAGAAAGAAGAGCTGTGGCATTTGGCAGGAGCTCACCTTTAGGCTGCTTTCAGCATTTTGCAAGATTACTTTTTTAACAGGGATTTTTTGGGTACCTTTCCAAAACTTTTTCAAAGGAGAGAAGAAGTGAAACTCTCCACAGCCTGCCATTTTGTTCACTTAGCATATATATATAAGAAGGATGCAATGGAGATTCTTATCAGCAGTTCTTGAAGCAATTGCTGTATTATTTAAACTTACTGAATGTATTTGCAGAGCTTTCATTGTAGTTTGAACATTATAAAATATTTATAGCGTGTTTGAGATAAAGTACCTTATTTTATTGTTTTTGAATTAGCATTTCTTTTAATACTTTGTTCTTTTCAAGTCACTACTATCACAAAATGAAGAAAAATGCAAAAAAGATTGAATTGAAATCTACTGAAAAGTAATTACCAAAAGATGAAAAATATATATGCATGTACTCTTTCTGGCTTTAGAGAAGTATGTTATCTTATAAATTAGTATTGTATGGGAAAAGCCACTAAAATTTGTGCTCAACATGTAAAAAAAAAAATTCTGTTATCTCAAAAGGGAAGTTATTTAAACACAGTCACACTGCAGTGCTTTGTATTTTTCATCAGATCTTGTCCTCTAACTCAAAAAAACGCCCCTAGAATTAGAAAATACAGTATAAAAGGGTATGCATGAACTCTTAAATTTCTTAGAATAATTTATTTCCTGTCTTTCAGCTGCTACCTTAATATTGACTTACAACATTTATAGCATCAGAAATCTCTAGCTATATTGTATGAATGAAAAGTTGGAATGCTAAACAGTGTTAGATTCTAGCATTTTTTATTTTCAGAAGTTAAGCACCATAGAGATAAGCTCAGTCTAAAGGGATCTTCCAGCCACTGGAATCACTGGTGGTGCTTGGACATTCCAGGAATGTAAGGTGGCTGCTCTATCTTGCAGAGCATGCTAATGTTAATCAAGTTACTATGTAAAACTGCATCAAATTTAGGTGCTTTTGGAAGGATACTGTGTGATTTAAAATCAAAAGCAGTGTTTGACTTTAAAAGATATATTTAGTTTTTAATGAAAGTGTTTTATTTTATTAGATGAATTATTCCTGGGTATTTTCAAATAATACCATTTTAACCCCAAATGTCTGAATTTCTTTTGTAATTGTGATAGGTAAATATTGGGAAAATGGATTCTCCCATTGAGAAATGGAACCTAATAATTGGCAATTTGGCCTTAAAACAGGTAAATATAATGGGTTTATTGGATTAATTCTTGTAAGTGAGTGAAGTTTTTGAAAAGTTAAATCACAAACGTGGGTAAGTATGGAGATGAACAGTGTTGATGGGAAAGTAGCTTTACTACACTGGCTCTTCTCTAAAACAATATGAGTTTATATTTATTAGAGGAAGAGGTAAAGTATTGTTTGTGACTCTACCAAGGGTATTTCCTTTATCATTTTGCCTGAGAAAGAATCTGAGGGTGATTAGAGAAAAAATTTCAGATTTGGCAAAACCTTTTAAATTTGACCTTTCAAATGTTTGTAGTACCGTATTTGCATTGGATTCAATGTTTAAAGGAAGTATATAATTGGATAATAACGAATATTTTAGATATCTGGGTCATTTGAGGAAAGGAGTGCATGCTCTCCAAAACAGCTGTTTCTTGAGAGCTATTTCTTATTCATAAGTTATAATGTAACATTCCTAAAACAGAGGTGAAATATTTATGTTGTGACTTCACTACTTTAAGTGGTTTAGAAGCTTCTTTAGGCATTGGCTTCCTGTAAATCCTGAACTCCTCTCCCTGGTTTTACTTTTGCTCTTCTGGAGTCTGTAAAATGCTGGTAAAGCCTTTTTTGCTGGCCTAAGATTTTTCTTCTTTGTCATCCAAATTGTCATCCTCTCTACAGAATAGATGAGCATGCTCCTGTGATAACTGCATGTAAATGTGGGTAGGAGGAAAGGGTAACAGAAAATGAATCTGTGGTCCTCCTAAGTCTGTCAATTATTTTACAAATTCACTTTCTTTTCCAGGTTCAGGCAACAGTAGTTGGTTTTCTGGCAGCAGTGGCAGCAGTTATATTGGGCTGGATTCCAGAAGGCAAATACCGCTTTGATCATTCAGTCCTTTTGTGTTCTAGCAGTGTAGCAACTGCCTTCATAGCTTCTCTTTTACAAGGTAAAGGGAGTGCATGTGTTCTTTGTGCAATTGTTTATTTTTCTGTGGATGCAGAATGTGTTTTATGTTGCTATTCCTTTAAAATTTACATCTGGTAAGGTACAATACATCTAAAAACCAGCCAAGGATAAGACGCCCTTTTGCAATTTCCATGTAGGTGGGTGTATTGCATTGCTCTCCTCTCATAGTCTTTGGAAAGCTTTGGATTTGCATGACCTCCTGAGCACATCTAAACAAAAAAGTATGGTTTTGAGACCTACTTTTACATACTGTGATGCAGAACTTCTCCCGCTACCTTCTATATTCATTAATGTACAAAATATATTCTTATTTACTAAGCAGGTAAAACTTGTTTATAATTACACTCAAGTGATCCTGGATGTTAGCTTAACTGAATTCAGAGTTCCAGGTTGCCCATACTGTTTGTGTTGTGCTCTGCTTTGTTGCTGAAGTGAACAATTTGGCTCATTATTTGAAGGGTTTGGACCAAGTTCAAGTCCAGCTCTACAAACAGTGCCAGTGTCTGTCTGGAGCAATATGGCATGATGAATTTAATTCTCTTCCTAATTGTCAGGAAACATTTAACCATAAAAGATTGTACTTAATGGATGTGAAAGGGAGGAAGAAAATACCTCAGCTTGTGACATGTTCTTAATGAAAAGACGTGGTCAGTAGTCTTAAGAACAGTAAGTCAAGTAAAATGGGTAACTTCCTTGTTTTACTGCTCTGCTGTGCTTACTGTGAAAATTATAAAATTGTTAAAGTTCTGCATGGAATTTAGAGCACACTTTTTTAGGGACTAGAAAGCCACTGAGTTTGATCATGTGCAGAATTAAGGGCAGCAAGAGAACTGAGGAACATGAGTGCATTTTTTACACTTCTCATGTATGATTTGGACATGGAGAGAAACTTTGGGTTTTTGTCCTGGTGATGGGCCAGTACAGGAAATTACTTTCGAAACTTTGTGCTCCTACATGTGAAATAGATGCTTTTGAAATATTGTGATCCTACAGGATCATTCCGGTTTATTCTTTAGAGAATTTCCTGGTGTATAACTCCTTAGGCAGTTTCTCTGGAAGTGAACTCCTAATATAGCATACCATACATAATATAACATAAAGGATAGCATATACAGTTGAAGTTCTTATATATAATATATGATGAGAGGGAAGTTACTCAGGTTGTGCCAAAGACTGTTTGCAACAATGCGAATTTTATTTTTAGTAGCCACTTGCATTTTGCTGGGAGATTATTCAAAAGTTAGTGTTGATGTTTATAGGAAAAAATACAAATTGACACCTCTAATTAATTTTTTCAAGTGTGTAGCGAGTAATATTTTTTATATGTTGTCTTGGGTTTAATTTATTATGTAACTTCTTGGTGTTTGGTGCTAACTCCTTGATAGTCTTGCACTATATCAGATGTCAAAGTGTTTAATCTAATGTTGTTTCCAGGCTAGCTTGATTTAAATTACAGTCAGTGGAAGTTACCAGGGTTGGAAAAGAATACACTTCATATTTTTTTCTTCAGGAAATAGCTCTTTACAATTTCAATAGTGCTAATTCTACTCATAAGCAAAGTAGTTTATTTTACAGATGGTTCTTGATTTTTTGTATGTGTGCTTACTGTGTTTTTTTAAAGTGTGTGTCCATTTCTTAAAACAGCTAAAACTTTACAACACAGTCATCAATCAGGTGGGAAGAACAATCATTCTGGGAAAAAAAGCGCTGACTTCTTATTTATTAAGTTTGAAATTGTCATAATCTTAGAGTTTTCTGTGGTATTACAACAGTGGATACAGTTACTGTACTGTCTTCTTTGTTGAATTTAGGAGTGATAATGGTTGGAGTTATTGTTGGATCTAAGAAGACTGGTATTAATCCTGACAACGTTGCCACTCCTATAGCGGCAAGTTTTGGAGACCTCATCACCCTTGCCATACTAGCATGGATAAGTCAGGGTCTGTACACTTGCCTTGGTAAGTGTGCTTTTAAATGTGTATGACTCCCCAGGAACCTTTTTTGGGTTAGGAGGGTGGGGAGAAGGCTGGGAGGGAGAGGTTTGGCAAACCTTTTAGTCTGACTTACTTTTTTGTCAATATTTATATGATTTTATTTATTTATTTATTTATTTATTTATTTATTTATTTATTTATTTGGTAAATCTTAGAGTGCCATGATTTTGTTTTTCCTTTTTTTTAATAAATCATAGAAGTCACTAGTCTGAACTTTGGCACAATCTAGGAATATATGATAGACTTTGACAATATCACTGTCAACCTACAAGTGAAATACAAACCATAATAATGAAGAAACAAATAATGTGATAACATTTTCTCACAGGGAGAAAGGATGTTAAGGGTTTTATTGAAAATTAAATCATTGCTGCAACTAACTCATTCCATACAAAATTTTAAAACCATCAAAAGTTTATTGTGTTTTAAAAGACATAATTGTAGACAATTATAGTATAATATACTACAGATATAATATTGTGCTGTCCATAACTTACCAGAGATGCTGATATCATCACATATAGTCTTTACAGCTCGTTGTCCAAACCTTTTCATATGGAAGTATTACAACATCAGCCAGAAAAAGTATCTAATAAGACTCAAGCTACCATGGTTTGACTTGCAGGTTTTTTTTTGGTATTTGGTCTTTCAGATTTAGAAAGCGTTAGCATAATTAATTACAGCTTAAATGTATCTGTGTGCAAAGATGTATTTTTTAATATTTTTTGTGTTTTTGTTAAGCTTAAATAGTATTGTTTATTTCATAACTATATTAAATCTTTCATATTATATTCTAATACCGATATTTTTCAAATACTTTCTTTAAATGCTTCTTTTAAGGAAGTTTATAAATTTACAGTGAAAATTGATGAAGATCTTTTTTATCACCTCTTCTTTCTTTTCTTCTGATGAGAAAAACTCTTATAGCATGTTATTCCATTTAATCTCTTAATCTAAACAAAAACCACTCAGCCCTCCCAAAAAAGATGGGTAAAGAAGCTTGGATTTTTTTCTTCCTTTGACACATTTCCAGAAATTTACCTTTCTAGATACAGGTGTTCTAATGTATCTCAGAGGGATAAAAAAAGAAGTGGGTACAATTTGAACTGATCCTTTGCTGCTTTTATAGCTGTCATGACCACTGACATTTTTCTGTGCCACTACAGTTGGAAAGCAGGTCCCGCATTTATAGGGCTAAGAGTCAATGTGCTTCCAAGAGTTACTCCCAATTTTCTGTTGTCTGGAAATATCTATCTTTTGGTGAAATATGTAATTATCTAGTCACCACTAACTTCTACTCTTTATACTTTTTTTCAATGTGTTTCTTCCTTTTTGGAAACAAGAGGGTCTTTCTAAAGAAAGAACATTCCACAAAGCCCTTGGAAATATGTGGTTTCCAAGATGCATGTATTTGAACTATGAAACAGCGACAAGAAATAAAAGTATGAAGCACCTTCAGCTCAGGAGAGGTATATCAAGTTGTGAATGGCAGGGAAGAGGCATTCAGAGAATGATTAGGCAACAGGTTAAAAACGGTAAAGAAATTGTTTTACACAATACATGAATGGGATGTGAGACTTACTTCTGTGGTGTATTAATAGGACCAGAGTGATTTTTGAAAACTTTGGATAAACCAGGTTTTCTGTCAGAGAGGAGCCCTTTGAGGAGTACTGACCAGACAAATGCAGACAGAGACTTGAGATGAAATCCCTGATGCAAACCTCAGCAGAAGCTGGCAGGACATGCTGAAAGAAGCATCACTCTAAACTTGTCATTTTTCTTTTCTTCTCTCCATAAGCCTGAACTATTGACTGCAGTCTGACAAAGACTGGACTAGATGAGAACTGTGCCTTTTCCAGCACAGATACTCCTATGTTCTTTCTCCTTTCTGTTGTTTCTGTGCTTTCTCAGTGCTAGCATAAGAAGCCCAATAGGAAAGCTAAAAAGAAATCTGCAGTGTATAGGTAGTAATGAAACTGGTGGGATTCACTTCTGAACTGTGTTCAGAATGAAATATTTTCCCCAGTGATTTATTAGCCTAACCTGATGAAATAAGTTTCCAGCTACTCTCTGCATGGGATGAGTTGTTTTCAGACAACAAGACTGTAAGGATGGAAATTATTTGTATGCAAGCTTTATGTTTGTCTGTAACAGAGGTGTACTGCCTTTGGGTTGATACAATACTTTATGGCATACCCTGAAGAGACAGGGGAAAGGACTGTAGCATATTTACCTAGGCCAGGACCAAATGAAACACCTTGCTTGGTCACTGTCATATATATAATTTCTTAAAGGTTTGTCTGCTTTAAAAGTTATCAAATGTGGGAATTTAAATAGTAAAAGGTTTAACAGTTCATAACTCCTCCCCAAGAAGAGCTGTCTGTGAATCCTTGTTAAAGAGCTGGGGGAAAGCACTAGAGGGCTCCCCAGGACCATCACTGGGACCTGGCACATTTCCTCCAACAGAGCACACGAAGTGCTCTGCAATAGGAACACTCAGTAAATTAAATGTGGAGGTCTCTGTTGCCTATTATTTGTCAGTAATGATTTGAAAACTTCTTTAAAACTTTCAATTTTTTCTCACAGAATATACATTTAGCTCTGGTATATGTATGATGCGAGTGAGAGGACAAATTGTGTGATTCACATGATGGTTTTCAGGTTCTTACCAGATGTTTTGAAGCAGTGTATTTCCAGTTTACTTCTCCTTTGTATTAGAGGCTGCATTATTTGAGCAAGATGCCTTTTTCCATTTAAACTGCCTGCTATAAATCTGAAAAAAAATGGAGTGAAATGAGCCCTAAAAGAGAATTCATTTATTTTCTCTTCCCATTCTTCAGCTATTGTAAAATGCATTTGCTTCTTCTGTGAGTTAAATATGAAGAAGAAGATGTTTGTCCTTCCTTTAGAGATGCATCTCAAGGTTAATCTTTTTAGATTTTTGTAGTAAGATGTACTTCTCTTAGTAGAGTCTCCCACAGATTTTTTAAAAAAGAGTCCCTCATTGTTCCCAAGAGTTAGACTGGAGCTGAATATTCTCACTGGTCCACCTCTTAAGTCACAAAAAGAGGTGAAAGGAGGAAAAAAAGGGCCCCACAAAGGGCAGGGGAGATAATACACTGTAAGAATAATTAGGTAAGGACAGAAAAAAAAATACTTCTCTCTTGGGCTTTGTCTTGTTCTACTAGCTTTCTACTTTTAGTTTGCCCAGGGAAACCTAACTTGTTTTTTTAGTGGCTCTGCTGCAGAGGTTGTTACTCAATGCAGAAGGTAGTAACTTCTGAAAATTCTACAGCAATTCTTTCAGGAGATCCAGTAAGGTAACATCAAAGTAGTAACTGCTTGGATTTGCAGCCATTGTAATAAGCCACAGCACATGGATGAGAATATTTTTTGTATACCAACTACTCCTCTTTGGTAGTGTTTGTGTGATCTATATGAACTATTTCAGCCTGTTCATTTAAAATATATTTTGCTGTAAGACGTGTTTAAGTTTTGAAGGTTTTGACAAAATGTTACAAAATAACATTAGGTACATGATGACACTTGTCATAAAACAAATATTTAAAAGTGGAAAATTAGCACAGTTTATATGTATGTATTTGCCATTAGGATAAATTTTAAATTATTTACTGCTGAATTAGGAAGTCTTGGATCACTGTAGTAGGTTCTGTGAGGAGGGGATTATAAAACCAAGTAATCAGAAAAAAGTAGTGTTCTTTCTGTGAAAGCAGCTGTTTGCTTCACAGTCTCAGCTTTATGACAGTACTCAACAGTGTTTGCAGTTGTATTCCCATGAAAATAGGATGGAATTCTCGTGGGTAGGTGCAAGCAGCGGAATTGCCTGTTAATTTTCAGACTCAGGCTGGCTATGAAACAACTGAGCTGCTGATACCAATGTCGCAGTTTTTCACATTGTGCTTGAATCTTTTTAGATATGCTGTTTCTGGAAAGATTACCATATTACCTGGTTTGGGAAGAAGGCAGTACATATGTGAAGAATTTGGATATAAACAATGCATTTTCATTATTATTCATTATATTCAGTTTCTTTAAAAATTTTTTCTTCAGCTACAAAACAATGTTTTATATTCTACATCCTCGCTGTATTTTTTTTTTTCATAAAGCATCATAAAAAATTCCTTTTCAAAATTCCTTCTTTGTAGTGATGCTTCTGTCCTTGAGAAGATGAGAGACAATGATCACAGATGGCAGATATTAACCATATTGTTTAGTGCAGTAGTTGAAACTTCAGGTGTAATGGTAACGAAGACTATTAAAATTCCTCAATTGTATGGCATTGATCATAATTTATTTTAGAATTGTAAATTAAGAAAAAACATGTAGGAATATCTGGAGAGTAAAGGAGGTTTGTTTTTTTTTTTCTTTATTATTATTTTAGAGACATATTACTATGTATCTCCTTTGGTTGCTGCTTTTTTTTTGGCTCTGACTCCGATGGGGGTTGTGATAGCTGCCAAACACCCAGCTACCAGAACTGTCCTCCATTCAGGATGGGAGCCTGTTATAACTGCCATGATTATAAGCAGGTAGGTCTGTTTGTCTTGCTGCATGGAAGCATCTTCATAGTCATCCTGTATCTCTGTGTATCTTACTTGATTGTACTTAAGAGACATAATTAAGGTGCCTCTAGAATTTAAGCTTTAGAATTTTATAACTGATCTAAGAGATTATTTAATTCAGTGAAAGTTATGAATCTTAAAAGTAGAGGAATTGGCTAATACTCTGTGGTTTTTGTTATGCAAGAAGCCAATTTTAATAAGTGAATAGCTATAGTGATATTAGTCTGTAGCTCATAATGAGCTAATGGCGCAGGGGAAAGATGAGATGAAAAGTCCTGGCTTAAGAATGATCTAAGTCAGATTGCTGTAAATTTTTTAAATACTGTTTAATGGTCTTGCTTGCCTGTTCTAAACTTCATATTTTGTTTTCAGTATTGGTGGCCTTATTCTGGACACAACTGTATCTGATCCTAACTTGGTTGGAATTGTTGTTTATACCCCAGTAATTAATGGTAAGACTCTGACAGGGTTGCTTGCTACTATGTATCCACTGATATACCTTGTTTTGAGAATTGTCTATTACAGTAAATGTCTCTTGTGCCAATTAATATCTGGAATGTTAAGTTCAAGTTACGATTTTGATGTCAACAGCTGTTTATTTGAACACCTGAGAAGTGCTTCCTGTTTCCACTACAACCACTAAAACATGATAGAGAATGTGAGAAGTAGAAACCTCAAGTATGCGTTAAGAAACTGAAAGTGTAAATATTGAAAGAGTATATTCAAATATTAAATTATCAAATATTACATTGAAGCAGGTTAGGACTGGGAATATGTAGATAAAATTTTATTTCAAAGGGGTTTTTTTTCTGAACATCCAAGGACAAATTTTCAAACAGTAATTTACCATCGACCTGTAATGTATATAGAGGTAAGAACTAAGAACCATACTACAGGCAAGCAAATAAATTTCTCAAGAAAAATGTGTGTTGTTTCTGATGATGGGTATGCACTTCTCAGATGTGTAAGAATGAATTTGTGAAAATTTGGCCCTTAAGTTCTATCTTCTAATGATAAGAACAAGGCAAATTTTAGAAGAATAGTTAATATCTTATTAGACTGATGCAGTTTGAAAATGCTTTTCTTTCCTAGTGCTGTACCACAGGGTTGATACCTATTTATTTTGCAACAACTATAATCACCAGATCTGTTCCCACTGTATTGCTGCATAGCTATTCTTTCTCCTTTTTGTATTTTTCCATTTGATTTCTTACATTAATTTGCACTTTTATGTATTGTTATTAAAACCATTTCTCTAGTTACTAAGATGATTCTGTTTTAGCTTAAGTTGGCCCTTGCAAATTTCATATGAATATGTTCTATTCTGTTTTCTAAGCTACCAATTAAATGAATTATGGCTACTTCTTTTCCACCTTGATAATAAGATATTATAAGACCATAATAATATGGTCACTGGGTTTTAGTTTTGGACCACGTCGCCTTGATGTAATTAATTTTCCAGACATTGTTAATGGAAATGTAACACAGGGTAGCACCCAAACATTTTATAAGCCTTACTGTGGTTGAGAGTTAGTAGATCTATTGCTGCAAACATTACACAAGCTGTTCAGTTAGAGGCTTTGATGGAAGCATGTTCTTGGCAAGTTCATGCTAGCCCTTGTTTTACAGCTTCCATGTCTTCTGGATGCTTATAAATTGTCTTTTTAATAATTTGCTCTAATTCTTATGTAGGAATATAAATTTCACTGACATACAGATTTTCTGTATCTCCCTTTTTGACCCACTTTAAAGATATATTTTCTGTTTTCTCCACTACAGCCCTCAGCTATTCTCTAACCTCCAAGATAATCAGTTTGTAAAAATGAGCACTAATACTTCATGGATTGTTCATTCTCTAGATGCAGTAAATTTAACTTAACCCCCAGGCCCTAGCACTTATCTACTTGTGATCAGGTATCTCCATTTTTATGAAGGCAGTAGACAAAAGGAACTGAGTATTCAATCTTCAGCAGAGCATGTTGCTTGCTCTTTCTCATTAGGACCCTCTATTTCCTTCTTACTTTTAATGTGAAATATTTCTATGTGGCAACTTGAGTTCCTTGCTAACTGTAAATTAATTTTTACACCACAGCCGTTATGTTTCCTTGCCTGTTCCTTGCCTTTCTATTAATTCAAAGTTGGAAATATTGCATCTAACTTTTTTGTGTGTTTCCATTTTGATTTCAAGGTACCTAAAAGGCAAGGCAGACATGTTGATCTTCAGCTTTTTACTGCCTTATACCTATGACTTTTCTTATAGTAGTCCTTTTTTGGTTAACCCTCTGGATTTGCTTCTTAGGAGAAGAGGATTGGTTTTTTTTCTTTTTAGGCAGGTGTACCCCAAAAAATATTAAAGGCAATGCCCATACATTCTTTTGAACTGTCTTCATGGGATAGCAATTAGCCAAAAGCTATAGAGCCCTGGAGGTTTAGCTGACAGATCAAAAGGTCTTTGAAGGGTTAAGCAGGTGTAAGGGAGGGAAATCTGTGGCTACTGGAGCAGGCAGGGAGGGAAAGAGACTTTCCAGGAGACTGGATAGCAAGAAGCATGCTTGACACAGAATTCTAAAGGTAGAGGGCATTTATATAGGAAAATACAGAGAAAATGTGTTCTGTGTAGAGGATGCAGGGTTTTATGGTACACATCCTGGAAAAGGAAACTGTAGCTAATTTTTTGGGTTTTTAGATTAGCCTCTCCTGGGTTTCATAATTCTACTGACACCTTTTGATATTGCTGGTCAGTACAATGTAGTAAACTGGGGATAAGGAAGTTCTTCAGTTAAAAAAAGCACATCTGGTGACACTCATTTACTGACATGAAAGGTATGTTAGGTCACTTAACAGATGGCTTTTAAAATATATTATTGCAGAAAGTTTTCTCTACCTTTCTTGGCCTTGGAATTGTCATTGTGAGCCAAAGTAGCAAAAGAAATGGAGGGTTTTCCCATTCTATTTTTTTTTTTACCTGAAAATTTGTTGGTCCTATGACACAGAAAACCTGGAAGAAAAGAACAGCGGGGAAATCTGAAAGAAATTTTCTTTACCACTGGGAATGTGTTCAACCAGGATAAATCTGTCCAGAATTTCAAGCAGTCACTGTTTTTTAGGGCCATTTTCTGTATCTTAAACACCTGAACAGTATTGACTGCAAAATGGTCAGGTGTTAGGCTTCCTGTGCACCATTAAGTCGGTTTCATCCAAGTCCTGCCTAGATGGTTTGCCTATTCTTAGATGTGAGATGAGTGACTTTAATCATGTCTTACACTGTGGAGCCATAAATATTTTAGAATATTGAAGAAATACTGGTCTGGAGTTTGAGCAACCTCAAAGGTTCCCATGCCTATTAACGATAACTACAAATATTTGCCCAAAATATTAAAATAGTTTTTGAGCAGAAAGGCATTTATAGTCAGCTTTATAGCTGGTGGCCAGACATATTTCACAACTATTTTTTTCCATTTTCCCACTGTTAAACACATTTCTTGAGATGAATAATTATTTTTAATTCTATGGTTGGCTGGGTTAAATTGTGTATTTGCTTTTTGAAAATAAATAAATCATTTTGTTGTTTCAGGCAACTTGCAGACTACTCGATATTTAGATGTCTCTTTGATGTACTGAAGTCCTGAATAATATAACTAAGCCCAAGTGTGGCTGTGCTTCAGTCTAAATACTCAGGCTGATTTTGAGTTGTGTTTTCTCATGAATGAGATGGTTAAAATTTGCAAATCCTCTTACAGCATCACAGCATGTTGAATTTGACTCAGGATTTGCAATTTACAAGTAACCAAGTTCCTTTTGTGCAGAAAAAAGATAATATCTTAAACAATTATATGCTTCTGAATATGCAACAGAAGTGAACTAAGGTGCAGTTACCAGATAGAGCCACTTTCCTCTCCATTTT
Organism: Chamaea fasciata; assembly: GCF_029207755.1. Taxonomy (NCBI): domain Eukaryota; kingdom Metazoa; phylum Chordata; class Aves; order Passeriformes; family Sylviidae; genus Chamaea; species Chamaea fasciata. Next base: position 60,933,452 of record NW_027094090.1, on the reverse strand, counting down.
TGTTGTGTGCTTATAAACATTGTGAGATATCTTCGAAGTATTTGCATTTCAGAAGTTACTGGGTAATAGCCAACATGTCAGTAGACTTTATCCCATTTTTATGCACCTTGAAGAAGGAAAGTTCTGGAAATTAATTCTGAAAACACCTGGAATTGGGAAACACTTCATATCAAAAAACTTTCCTTTGCAGGTGGTTTGAAGCAGTCCTCTTTAAAGGTAACACAGACCTGTTCTAATATTCCTTACTCTTTGGCTGTCCATACTTTAAAAGTATTTGCTATTTGGAGGGAATACATAGGTATCAAGGAATATGAGAAACAAATATGAGAAAATTTAATGCAAAACTTAATGAATGCCAGTTGTCTGGGGGATGAAAATTAAGCTTATGCAATATATTCCTCAAAACATCCCCTTTTTTAATGTGTTAGTAGGGTAAATTGAATGACAGACTCTCAGGTTTTTCAGAGAGCTTTTACTGTAAATTGTTTTGGAGAATGTGGAAAAAAATATCAAGAAACCATCCCTCCTCAAAGAAACTCCCCCCCCATCTTTTAATAGCTATACATTTTATTTTCTTTAGCATAATTGTACTTTGATTTTTCTCACAACTTAGTGGTGCTTTGATTAGAATATAACCATTGTCTCAGAGAGTTGAGCACCTGAAATTTGCCTCTGTAAATCACAAGGGAAAGCATTAGTGTACCTGGATGGTAGTAGAGCGATTTGGCTGGGTAGCAAATTAATTTTTCTGCATCCTGAATTGGAAATAATGTGTTAGTCTCAGAAGGCACATCTACTGTATGAGAGCTTTATAATTCAGTCTTTATTTTGGCATGAATAAGGAGGAGGGTTTTGATTTTTGTTATTTACTTCTGATGCATTGTTGGGTGATAGATTTACTACCTTTTAGTTCCTAACTTGTACATGTAAATATGCATATATACTTTTATAGTGTGTGATCTTTCTTTTAAGTCTTACTTGTAAATTCTTTGGAAGATTTCAGTAATCATTGTGTCATTTTCACAACACAATTATATCCAGAGCATTTTCATTTTTTGACAGTCAAGGAACAATTTTTTATTAGTCACAGGAAAGAAATTATTTATGAGTCAAATCAAACATGGAATGTAATAGTTGCATATATAATAAAGGTTTCTCTTAAAAAACATCCACCTAGGGAAAGCTAATATTTTCCATCTGTTTTCCCCCAAGCATTTGTGTTAAAAGAAATGCTACACAATAAAATGGAAGATGAATGAAAAACCCCATATAAATAGGTAGTGAGTTAGGTTTCTAATCTAAGTATTTCACTTGCATAAAACAGGATTTTTTAAAGTTAATGGTAGAGAGGTCAGGGCAAAAATTCATCTTACATTTTCTGAAAGATACGATGATTATTCCAAAATTTAGAGTTCTCAGTCACCATTGTAACTGAGATTCTTTTTCTTCCTTTTAATTTCATTCTTACGATGCAGATTTTGAGCTTCAAAAAAGCCTGTTTGGCAAAACTGACTGTTTTGAGCTATGGATTGTGCTCAGGATTGTTCAAAAGTGAGAATCTTCTAGCCTTCCCTCTCTTGACAGATTTACAAGAAAGATTAATTTGGCAATTATTTTGGCCTAATTCTTTCCTTACGTAGATATTTATTGATTGTAGGCCCATTGCACAAGCTGTATTAGAAGTGCTTGGGAACCACACAGTATTCTGTGACTGATTAATCCCTCTCCATAGAACTGGGTTTCTAAAAATCCTTAATCTCAGGTTTGCTTTGCCTGTTCTTACACAATTTTTTGTGTCCTCATCATGCAACTATTACATTTTCATGAACAGTCATAGTAGTGGTCATTAAAGCTGAGTATGTTCACTTTATCTGGTGCCCTCAGTACTTTCATTAGGGGCAGTTTTCTACAGGGACAATTCTTCAATTATATGTATTTAAAGAAATGAACAAAAAATAAAAGAAGAATGAGATGGAGACCTATAGGAAAGGAAGGCACTTCATACATAAGGTAGTTGAATACTGCTCTGAAAATTTTATGTAGCCTATTGTACAGTTCTCCCCTTGTACTAAACAAGTACTTAAACCACAATATTTTTACTGGTTAGTAATAACATGGTGCATGGGGTTATTCCTATTCAGATGGAGGACTTTGCACTTCATTTTGTTGAATTTTAGGAGATTTCCCTTGACCCAGCTCTCCAGCCTATCCAGTTCCCTCTGAATGGCAGCACAACCCTCTGGTTTCTCATCTACTCCTCCCAGTATTCCCTGAAAAACCTTACTCTTTTTATCAAAAAGTGCAGTGTAAGACAAGAGGAAAAAACCAGCCCTGTGCATTACCCAGAACAGTGGATGATCTCAGACTGACCTGCGTCAGCAAGATCCTGCTTCCCTTAACTTCTTAGTTTTTTACCTGCACTTGTTATGAGTTATGAGACACAGATTTTCTTTGAAGTATTAAGACTCATTGATGCAAAGTGCTTTAATGTGGTTTTCTGAATAGCATGGTTAGTTGTATTATTAGAAAAGTTTCCTTTTACCAAATGATGATTAAGAGGATCGTGCCCATAGGCCTGTTTGCAAATACATGGCATGGTTTTGGCTCTACTTTCAGTATGGTTTCCTGTGCTTCTTAGACAAAAGACCTGCCATAACAGTTTTTACAAGAAATGTTCTTGCTTAGCCCTTACCTCCCTTGATAAAATGATGAGCTTTTAAATTTTCTTTTAAAGTTGTAAGTCAGTGTGACATCCTTCGCACTTTAGCAGACGACGTCTCTTCTGCTTATTGACAAAGCAGCACTCTTGTGTTGAAGTTAAACACAAGAGCTGTTCTGAAAGGAATGAAGTAATAATTACTCGATTTTACTTTTCAAATTATTTCTTTTCCCCTGTGTTGTAGTTCTTGTAAAAATGAAAGGAAACTAAAGAAGGAAGTCTTTGCAAATTTAGTATTTGCTACGATGGCTGCAGTAGTGCAATAGGAGAAAAATTTCTGGATTAATCAAATGTTCACGTAAACAGTCCTCATATACATCTACAGAGCTTTTAATAATATGAACAGCTACTGAGCATGTGACCATTTTATACATTTAGAAGATGCTGAGAAGTTATCAGTTTTGCGTATCGACATCTTGCCAACCTACGCAGTTTTATCTGTTTTCTGTTTCTTGCAGGGATCTGATCAATCTGGTATAGCTGAGATGGTAATTGCAGATGCACAGTAGTTGCTGTTACCAAACAAACTGAGTATCTCCGTACATATCAAAGTGATTCATTCAGCCTTATACAAGTCATTCTGTGACCAGCAGAATAGTGAAACCTGATTCTGTTCTTATTTGTATCCTGAGGTTTTTAGACGGTCTTTTCAACCTGCAGTGTTCCCTATTGCCTCATGTTCCTGCTGTACCCAGTGCTCACAACATCCTCGCCATTTTCCCTCTGTTTCCTCAACATATCCATTCCTATTCTGTCTCACTGAGCTGTTGGCTGAGCAAGAGGCATCATGCCTCGCTCCAAGCTGAGTGCTGACTGGCCGGCTGACCTGTTTATGCTTGTGCCATGAACTATGTAACTCATATTACTTTGAAAGTGAGTCTTTGTCTCACTGAGAACATGGGTTTGGATCTTTGCCTTTATTTATCTAGGCACTGTTTTGGTTTTTGGTGGATTGTTTAACCATGCATGGAAGTAGTTAGCATGTCTATCCTTGTTTCAGACATGGTTGAAACTGGCCCAAAAGTTCAAACATAATTAGAGGAATTGATAGGTGGGTGGATGGAACTAAAATACAGTGTCACTGCTGCTGTCACCACCATACATTGTTGGCTGGCTGAGACTGGGCAGGATGTAAGGATTCTAGAAGCATTTACACTTTACTGTACCTGGCTGTCTTCTGCGAGTTAAAATTATACCACTCAGACTAGGTTATTGAGGCTCAGACAAATAAAATTTAGAATAATTTTGCTGAACATACAAATATTTAATTTCCATTTAGCTAAAATAGATTGTTCAACTCAGGTGTAATTAGTTACACCTCTTGAAATCACACTCCACACTGGCTGTTTTAGTTAGCTTGTCAGTTTCCTTTGCAGAGCAGGTATCATCTCCTTTACCAGTATTCCACAGCTTGGCCAGCAAGAATCACTTGTCAGTAATTTCTTGCTATCTACGTGAGCAATAGGGCTTGGGGAATACTTTCTCTAAATGATGGTTATCAGAGTGAAAAGATTTGTCATTAATAGCTATCCATCAAAGGACTGACAACCAATCTTACATCTTCTTTCACAGACTTGTCAATGTCTGTTGTCCAGATTTTTTAATCACCATTTCAATGAATTTATTTCTATTTTCCTTGATTCTTTTTATCTCATTCAGTTTTCCATATTGTTAACTAGGGAAAGAAGTCCAGATGACCTGTCGTATTTCTGAGTGTCTGAATTTGTTGAAGCAAATAACTACCAGTCACAAAAGGAAATTACATACATCCTAGGAAATGCTTAAAATCTAGAGAGTTGTGCCAAAGTGTTTTGTAGTTGCATTGCTACAAGACTCAAACCAGCCCCATGTACTCCTGTCCATTATTTCTTTTTGTAGTGCTATGAGAGAAGCAGATAGTGGCAGAAGATTTTACTAAATTTTTTCTTAATATTGTTGTGAATAAATCAGTTATTGCAGTTGTTAGCCTGATTGTAATTACCCAGATTGCCTTTACGTCTTCTTTCTTAGCAGAAACCGTTTCCTATTTTTCCAGTCATATGGCACTATCCCCAGCTTTGTAGCTCCATTAAGAAGTGGTTTTACATAACAGCTTTTTCAAAATTCAGTCACAGAAATTATCTGATCCCCATCCAAATGTAATGCATTGATCCTTGATTTTACTTCTACCTCTCTTTCTGTACCTTATTCTCCCTAGTTAGAAGTCTATAATTTATTGTTCTCAATTGAAGGAGAGAATTTAAGTCCTATTTAGATTGTTTTTAATCTTTTAAAACCTTTTGTAGTTTAGATAAATCCCTTACTTTGCTACTTTTTCTCTAGTTCATCTGAAAAACGAGCTATTGCTATTTTAATTTTCTCTGCAAACTCTCACTCAGCCTTTTGGTAGTTCATCTTTTATCCCTGTATCTCCTGACTGGGAACATGTATTTCCTGATTTGTATCTGAAGTTTTTGCTTTCCTTTTTAGCTTCAGCCATTTACTGTCTTTAAGCAGCAGTGAGGCAGGACATCTTTCAGATCTCAGTTTTAGATCTCTGTGCCAACCACTCCACAGTCACCACAAGAATTTGGCAAACAGTGTCTTCTGGTCACCACAAATACTTGTTCTTCAACCAGACAAAGCCCTAAGCATCAGATAAATTCATTCAACTACAATAAACAAGGCCTTTCTCCTTCTGAAGTGGGGACAAGATCTGCAGTACTTCTGCTTCTCCTCAGACCAACCCATTGCTATGTAAAGCATCTGAAGCAGGGAAAGAAAAAGCATGTGCTTGATATGCAAGTAGACAGCTCGAGTATAATAATAGGAGGGTTTCATGCTACTGCATTCTGCAATGTGGATATAACAACTTTTAGTTTTCTGTTGATTGAAGTAAAAATTCATAGAATGTGAAACAGCCCAGGAGGGAAGGAACCTTAAAATGTCATCTGGCCCAAACTTGTGTGAGAAAGGGAGCCTAGATGAGATTTTCTAGCACCTGGTCTGGTCATATCTCAAAAACCTCCGGTGAAGTGGGCTCCACCACATCCCTGGGGTGGTTGTTCCAGTGAATGATTGTTCTCACTATGAGAAATTTCTTTCTTTAATTGAGATGAACGCTCTGCCGGTACAACTTGTACACATTGCTCCTTTCCAGAAAGAAAGTAGAATTTCCATCACTACCATTTCTTTTAACAATCAGCTATTCAGACACTCATCTTGTTCTTTCAGCCTGAATTATGAGTGGCAGAAGACTGTAATTACTCATGCTTTGTGTCAGAGGGAAATGAATATATTAACTCATGAAGCCTTTTCTGGCCCTGTGGTTCTGTGTGTGAAATCTGCGTTTATGTTTGTGGTAGTGAGCATATCTGCTTTCATTACTTACCCTGGCCAGGAATACTGTCCTGGGGAGGTAATCCAGCTGTGGCACAACTATGTCATACTTCTGGTGATCCAAGAGGGATTTCCAAAGAAGAGGCGGTGATAAAAGGGAATTTCACCTGTAAGAAAGCATAAGATTGAACCTTTTGGCAGGTTTTGAATTTTTTGCACCTGCCATGATTCAAAACTGATCTCTAAATACCCAGTGATACATTAAATTGTAGCCCACATTTTTTGGACTTATTTTAATGATTTGCAGCCTGTCTCCAACTAATATACATTCCAAAGATATTCCTCATTCTGACTTGTATGTAAGGTACTGTGATAAACATAGAGAAAGTTGGTAAATGTGCAAAAATACTGCCTACCAGAGGAAAAAAAAATAGTTGAATATTTTTCATTGGTTCCCTTTTGCATTTCAGGTATTGGTGGCAATCTAGTAGCTATTCAAGCTAGCAGAATTTCTACCTACCTCCATTTACACAGCATTCCTGGAGAGCTGCCAGAGGAGGCCAAGGGTTGCTATTACCCATGCAGAACATACTATGGTACAGGTATGTCTCAGTCAGTTAAAAATCCTGTCACACATCTTTTTCCCCCTGTATGTCCAACTGTGCCGCCAGTGAGAAATGGCAATGAACTGAACTTGCTGTGTGGAATTCAAAGGCTGGTGAGGCTTGGCAGTTCCCTTTGCCTGCAGCTGTTTGCCTGTGGGAAGCACAAGAAACTCCCTGAGGGGTGGATGAGTAGGGAGAAGCATTCTGAAGCCCTGGCGAGGGCTGGTGAGGCAGGACACTGGGATTCCCACTCAGAAGGGTTTCAGCCTTCAACTTTCCTTAGCTTCTCTACCTGCTCCTAACTTTTGTCTGCCTTCAGAACTTCAAACCAATTTCCTGTTAGGGCCAAACAATGTATCAGACATTATTATTGAGCCAAATCCCTGCTTTTCATTTCCAGTTTGCCATTTTCTCTCTAGGTTGTCTCTTCACAGCTTGTTCCTCCCTTGTACTTCCCACTTTCCTAATTATGTAGTAACTGGTGAAATGTGATGCGTGACCACCATGTATTACACTTCCATAATTATTAAATTAATTGAAACAGATGTGAAAGTGGTAAATATGGGATTACTTTTCAGAAATATAAGGCATTTTTGAGGATGTCTTGAACATGGAGTCCAAAAGATCCTCTTTTCTAGTAAGACTTTAGGAAGTCCAAAAATGTAGATGATACTACATGAGCACAGAGTGAAGGCAGTTTGCACCCTTTTCCAGAAGGCCTCTGCTTACTTTTTCTGGAAGACAGTGAAATTCCTCAAGGAGTCTTCTAGTGGAAAATAATTCCTGCTGTTCCACAGTAGCCAATGCTGTGGAACTCCAAAAATGGGAGTGTTTTATATTGAAATGAATAAAAATCTGCTATAGTAATAGAAGAGCTTAACCAAATTTTGGAATTTTTTTTTAATTGTAGGTGTAAATAACAAATCAGCCCAAGTTCTGCTTCTCCTGGTGATTCCCGGACACCTGATTTTCTTGTACACTATCCACTTAATGAAAAGCGGACATACTTCCTTAACACCCATCTTTATAGCAGTATATTTGTTTGCAGCTCTGCTACAGGTAAGAATAAGTACAACTGGGAAATTCTTGTATAAAATCAAGTTCTTGAAGAAAATGATTTTTTTTTTCTGGTGTCTGAAATCTCATGAATGGTACAAGAAGGTGTGGTTCAATAGAGGCTTTCAGCACAGCTCCGAAGTAGCTGATTATCTCCACAAATGGACACAGGTGTACCGTGGTTGTGAGTGCTTTTCAGAACACACTTGACTGCAGTATCTCCTTGTCATGCATCTTTCACATGCTTTTGGAACCATTGCATCTAATCCCCCATCTTTCAGCTAGAGGGGAAATGGAAGGAAGGGAGGGGAAATGAGATGAAGGAAAGGTAGCATTTATGAATAAGGAAAATCAAGGAAAACCCTTAAAGAATTCTCCATAAGTGGTTCACATTACTGTTTTAGTTAACATAGTCCAATAGATGAAAATATTACAGCTTCCTTGGTGCGTTCTTAATATTCATTAGTTTAAATTAAAAAGACAGAAAACACTATACAAGAAATTGTAACTGCATGAATTGTCAAGCTTTGTTACCTTATTTGGCTGGTTTTACCTAATAGTCTGTTCAAACCCGGCAAGGGCAGTTCTTGAAAGATGCCTTTTGAAATAGCAATGTCTCAAGGTGAAATGATTTCATTTTGAGAAATCACTAATACAAAATTAAATATTTTATTAGTCCACCAAAGTTTTAGGTATAACTGCCTGAATTAAATATAATGTTTCATTACACCTTAAAACCAGAAAGGGATTGTTTTTGTTACACAGTAGAAGTATAGTTGAAATATCCATAATTTAAATATACATACAGCAGTATGTATATTTAAATGTGACCAATTTCCTTTTAAAATGCAAACAAAATTATCAACAGGTCAATACTTAATAAAATTATAATTTTAATGGTCTGAATTGTTCCTTTTTTCACACTGCTATCTCGTTAAGGACAGGTTTCAAAAACTGTTACTATTTTATATATGAGAATTTTACACCTTTCGGGTGGAACATGACTGGTAATGTTTCAACCTTTGCAAGTGAGAGCCTCATACTAAAAGACATAAGTTACTTTTCATTTCCCTCTTAGGTAATAATCCTAGTTTCCAGCCTTATCACTTGCTTCATAATGTGTTTTCCTGAGGCAATGATGCTATTCCTTTGCTCTCTCTGTTCTGTCTGGGTTGGGACAAGAGTCCCTGATAATGTAAGACTGCAGTGTGATTTCAGTCAGTATTAAACTTCCAAGACTTCCTGTGGGAATCAACCTGAATTCATAAATCCAGTCCTCCTGCTCACAGAACTGCAATCACAGCATGTTTAGGAACACTTTTTCTTCAGCACCAAGACTTGAGAAATGCAGAAATTTCGGGGTTTTGCCTGAAAGCAAAGTTAGGCATTATGGCAGGACTTTCAAATGACATAGTAATTCAAACCCAGCAGCAGCTTGTATACAGGTGTAAAGTTGCATTTTCATCAATTCAGGATCTGATTGGAGTATTCAGATTTTTGTCCTGTATCTCTATTGCAGTACATTAGGCCACACCTGATTTTCTTGATTTTTCACCAATAAAGCAGACATAGAGGTTTTTTTTCTTTTTTTTTCCCTGCTTCCTATTATGGATTATTTTTTCTCTTTATCGTCTGTCTTTAGTCATAAAAGGCATTTTGAAATGAGTTTACTTGGAAACTGAGTACTAGTATTCCAAACTATAACTTCTCCTCAGTCTTGACATATTTACAATTTGAAACACCTTGGTTTTTCAGACCTGAAAATATTTAATAGATTACTTTCCCCATTTGAATTATTCTGATGTTTTTCTAGTAGTGATTATTATAATATTGCATACCTCTAATTAGAGCAGATTTAGTTTTCAGAGAGATGATGTTTGCTTTAATCCTTAAGTCTTCAACACATTTTATTTACCTGTCGGTCTGAAGTACTTCCATACTGCAGTTTCATGCTTTTAAGTTTCTCCTTTCTCAAGGAAAGCACTTTAATATTTGTACTCATTCCTCTTTCCTTTTTCAGTGACATCATCTGTACACCTGGAAATAGCAAAAAACAGTTTTCAAGCTACCGTTTCATTGGCATAACCTAACAGCTACTGATCTTATTTTTCCTGAACTCTTATATTTTTGTCCTCTCAGTGAGAGCTTTTCCAGTTCTGCAGTAAAACTGAAAAACCTCACAGCCAAGTACTAATATTTCAATTAACAACAAACCAAATGCATTAACAGTCTTTTGAGCAGTGACAGATCTGCATTCTAGGCCTTTTTTATAATATATTGGACTTTGTATTTATTTTCACTTTACGTGGAAGGTATATGAAAATGGAGGTCAAAAATTACAATCCTGCTTGTACGCTGGATATTTTATGTTTGAGGTGGTAGATGGTAATTTAGCAGAATACAGTGATGCTCAGAGGTAGGAGTTAATTTTAGTCAGTCCTGTGAGGAGGTTTGATATCACTGCTTTGCCCTTTGCCATTCCTTACTTGTGTTGAGCTGGGGGGCAGAAAGGGTTGCTGAAAATGATAAAATGATTATGGCAATATACCACCTATGCAGGTTTTTCCTCACTATGTTAAAAAATAATGCTAAATTTAAAAATAACAGCAGCAATTCAATGAATTTTCTGTCTTTAAATGTCAAGTGACTATTGTAAGGTGTTAAATTATTTAATGACATATTCTACAGTGGACTGCAATAGATTGTTAATTGACTTTGATTCTGTTTATTATTTCTGACTGTCCAGCTCTGTTTATTTAAAATGGTGAGGAAAGGGTTAGAGAAATGGCAAACGTAGACCTCCAAATGGAATGTTGGAGTAAATGGGAAAAAATCAAGAAAATGTTAATACAAAGACATTGATTTTTCCTTTTATATTTCTCTGTCTCTTTCAGTTTATGCTATCCCACATTATCTCTACAGCAATACTGTGACACATGTATGAATTCTATTTTACATTTTAACGAGACTTTTTAAAATTGCCTGTAAACTTCACTATCCATCCCAAAGTGATAAAAATGGAATTTATTTGCATTGAAAGCTCTGCGCAGTATTACTGAATTTCCAGTCAGAGAGTTAGTTTCCTTTTCATCCAGATCTGGTACTTCCATTGTTTGATTGGTTTTTTTTCACCACTCGGGCCAACCAGCTTCTTTGATTTCCTTGCCCTACCTGATCTGAGATATTCTTAGATATTCTCTTCACAGCATGTCATTTAAATAAGCTATTTGTTGGAACTAAATAATTAATACGCCATGATGTATTATCAATAGTATAATTCAGTTTTTATTGACTGAAAATATGCAGTGTAATAAAACAAAGTACAGTTTCACATATTCTGCATATTCATGTAGGGGTTTTTTTTCTAAAAATAATTACATTAAGATATTTAGGTAATATGAGTAGCCAGAGCTATGATTTGCATTCCTTTTGATTCTCTGTGAACAAAACTGTTCTGGGTTTCCAGGCTTAAGAAAAAACAGAAAACATTTTATTTAATTTCATTTTTATTTTCCTACCTTTAATAGTTCAGCTGTTTCTATTCTTTGAATAAATACGTATTTTGAAAGGTTCTTCAATTAAATTTAGAAATTGATTGTAGTGACATCCAAGGCTGTACTCACTTTATCTTTAGAGGGGTTGGGATTTCACAATTATTTTTCCATGAAAGGGGGAAAACTGCACAGTTATTATAATTATATTAATCTGGATTCAGGTAGAACTTTTAGGCTGAAGTTTAAAAGATCTGAATTAGCTCTGTATTGGAGAGACTGTTCTGTGTTTATGAATGGCAGCACCAGAGGAAAATACAATAAAAAATGCTATGGGGATTGTATACCCTCTAAGTATGTAGGGTGCTTCACACAATGCGCTGTTCAGTATCAGGGCAAGCCAATGTGCCTCATCAACCTCAGTATAATGTTTTAAAGTGTGTTTTGGATTTGGTGAATGGGCTGTGTTAAAGAGGAATACTCTTTCCTTGGAAATCTTACAAAAACCAACCACAAACATGCACCAGCACACTGCGTACAGTTACAAAGGTTGTATTAACTGGGAAACAGTCCTCCTCTTATTCCTCACAAAGGCACAAGTATTTTTCTCCTGTATGAGGCTGTGCACCAAGCAGAGTTTCATCCCCTGTCTTGTCAGCCTGCAGCAGGAGAGCAACACTGGAGCTGCCAAGCTGTCAGTCCTGGCACACAGCTCCAGGCGCTCAAAGGCCCCCTCTGTTCTGCACCTTCTCCCTGAGCCAGTGAAACGCCCTCCCAGGAATTTTCACACCTACTGACCAAATCTGAGCACACAGTTTTGTTCAAGTCTCGGGGAATGAACAAACAATAGGAGATTCCCAGAGCTATTACCAAGCAAATAAGTAATTCCAAAATTCTTCTTACCCAGTGGAGGTCAGTCGTGCACGGCTGTGAAGTCACTTTTGCAGTGCTTCAGGGCTGTTTGGGGCAATAGAAAACCAAGAATTCAGTGGTGCTCATAGCAACTTCCTGCTCACATCAAAAACGTCTTGGATTTCTCACCCGTGTGAGGATTCTAATGATGGTACGGGCCTTTTTAATGTGGAAACATAACTCGTGGGGTATACTGTACATTACAGAGAAAAAAGGAAGGTTCTGTTTATAGACAGTATACTGATGCATTATAAATACTGCTTTTCTAACAGGAAAGGTTATTTCCAGAAGATGGAGCATATAACTGCTAAAGAGACTATATTTCAATGAAATATGGAATGTCAAGCCCAAATCTGGACAGTTCCATTTGTTCAGTGCTTTCTTGTTGCAGACTTGCCAGACTCATTGGGGTCTGACCATGGGTACCAACTGCTCCTTCCTTTCCAGCCATGTTGCTGTCTGGGGTAGAACCCCAGCTCCTACCAAGTCACCGCAGGGATTTATCATTTTTGTCTCCAGAAGTCTGAGCTCAAAGTGCTTGTGTATATAGCATGATACACTGAGTCGTGCTACAGCTCCTTCAGGCTGAGCATTCCAGAGCACTTATTGGTCTGGGTTACCCATCCTGGCAGATAGCTGAGAAACAGCTGTTTTCAGCTGAAATTAGAACTGTTTTGGTCAAACCAGGGTGTCTGGCAAAGCAACAGAGAAATCAAGATGACAATCTGAAAAAACTTGCTTCCCACAAAATTATGTCAATATAATGAAATTGACTCAGAAAAAAATTCAGTTAAAGAGATATTCTCTCTTTTACTTCAGAGAGGTCTTAGGCTGACATCAATGTATGCTGTGCTGTCTGGGTACTTGGATACCTTAGAGGACCTGACGCCACTTAGCTACAGCACAAACAACAGCAGCAAGAAAAAATTTGCTGTTCAGGGGTTTCCTTGCAGCCAGGCATTGAAGGAAATCTCTGTATGTTTGGAGGAAATGATGCATGTCCTTCTGGACACGGTACACACCAAATACACTACCAGAGAAAACTGTGCAGAAAAATGTCTTTTGAAAAAATGTGTGTAGTCCCTACTCTGAGAGTTCACCCCCTACAGATTGCTGGCGGTAGACAATGGAAACTCAGCAAGTTCAGTGTAGATCTATTACAAGCACTTTACAGTTACTACTTCATCAAAAGCCATTTAAAATTGAAGACATGTAATGTATAATTTGAAAATTAACTTAATGAAGGGTGAAAGCCACTAGAAGACCCTTGTGGCGAGAATGACAGAGTCAGAACACAGTAGTCTTTAGAGATTCTTAAATGGGATTTTTTAGTCATAATTTAAAAAACCCAAATACATAAACTTACCTTTGGATTTCATAGATTTGTAAGAGTTCTTATCCAGTAATTGCAGGATCTTTTCAGAGGGAAGTTATGGGTAAATTCTGAGTCAATATGATTTTGAAAGTAAAGGAGACCCAAAATACATTTGAAAGGAGGTTACCTCAGTTTATTTACATCTGTGTTTCCTGTCTAAAGTAACAGAAAGCAACTATTTTGTAATGCACCTTGAGATGAAAAAAATTTAAGGTGGAATCATCAGTACTAGCAACAGGCAGTTTAACAGTTTAGTTTTCCAGCTTGGCATTGGAATTCACTTATCTACTAATGTATAAATTAATATAAGTAATGTATAAATTAATATAACTAATGTGTAGCAACTAATGTATAAATTAATCTAAAAGTGAAAAATTCTACTCTGCTTTACAAATATTCTTCATTTGAATATTTGAATTCACTTGTTTCACTGTGAATTTGACATGCATCCACTGATGACGTATGGACATTCCAGATGAAGGAAACAATAAAAAAATTATAGCATTCTCCAACTTATTAATTAGGCTATAGGAAGCCTAGACAGTATTAAGAATGTTTGGAAGGAGTTATGTATTTTTATTTTAAATAATAGAGTTTCATTTTTTTCGCATTTTAGGAATTATAAGAAATTATTTCCATGAGAAAATAGAGATATACTGCATGCAAAAGATCAAAAATAACTTTTTTTCACCTAACTTTCCTTTTTTATTTGTAAAACACCTAATATCTAAGCACCTTGAAAGAATGAAAGTAAATTTTGTGCACGATAACAAAGGAAAAAAACCTGCTTTATAATGTGTAATGTTCCCATTTATAGTCTTGCAGTCATAAGATCTGAACTTTCAAAATAGTAAAGCTCACTCATATTTAAGTATTCATGTTCAATTTCAGTTCCAATCTGAAATTCATAATTTGAGTCAGAAAGTTCAATATCAAGAATTACTCCCTATTTCCATCCTTTGTTGTAGAAAATGAGTACTTACATTCCTTATTTTTAGATTCTTCATCATTAGGATTTTTCAAGCTTTTCCTCTCCTTCCTACTGTTATTGCTGGATTCTGCTGCTTCCAAGGACATTTTTTGTCAGTGAGACCGAAGGGTGATTTTTAGAAATGCAGTCTAAGTCTGATCATGCCTTTAGTTTCATTTGCTTTTCTTTTGATTGTGATTTTTTCCCTGTAATAATGATAATAATATAGCATGATTTCCCTTTTAAGCTATCGAAACATCTGGAATTTTGCTAGTATTTTTGCAATCCTGTCTCTGGGTTTGTTTTTTTTTTTCCTTGATCAGTGACTATTGAGTGTCTCCCTTTTGTTAGCCAGATCTTTTTATATAGAGAGACATTTAGTTATTTTTTCCCTATCTTAAACCATGCAGTTAATTCATCCCTCAGTCTGGAAGAATTCCTAGAGCTTTGTTTCATAGTTCTACTACTGCTCATTTCCTTTTTTACAGAAAACTCTCTGTATTAAATAATTTCTATGTTAAATAATTTCAGCTTGCATCTTGAACAGTGCTGCATGTGTTTACAAGCTTTTCTCACCAATTTTCTACAGCATTTTATGCTAAACAGCTAATTTTTGTACTGTATTATTAGGCTTTTCTGTGATGTAAATCTCTTTATTTTCTCCCTCAAAACCAGCTGATTTTTAGTTGGGAGAAGGAAGGCTTTCTTCTTCATAGTATGAGTGCAGGGCAGAAATGCAGTGTTTGTATGCTGCGCCATCTGCATCAATTTACTGACAGAAGTATCTGTCACTGATAAACAAATCTCACAAAACGTGAAGTGTCATCTTGCAATGTCTCTTTTACGACTTTTTTTTTTATCTGTCAGATCTTTGTGAGTCACTTATCACTTTGAATTCAAGACTCTTTCAAAAATTCAGCAAACTCATAGTGGGGCACTTCTCTTTTTTTTTTTTTTTCTATTCTTTTCCTATTTTTTTCCCCAAAATAACCAGTGATTGATGACTTTGATTACCTTCTCTTAACAGTGGTGAGAAACACAATCTTCTTGGAAGTCTTAGTCACATTGATTCTGTCTTGCATTACAAACTGATGTGGGCAAATAAGTAACCATTTCCAAAGACTGGGCCCTACAGTTCTTAAATGTTTGTGGGTTTCTAGCCATGCAAATGCACGATGGATGAAAGCATTATTTCTTCACCAAAGTAAGTGAAGACTGGAGCTGCAGTTGCATAATCTGTAAGCACTAAGTTCCAATTGCCATCACATACTGTTACAAACACCAGTTAATACAATCTGCTATGAATTTTTCATATGAATTACAGATTGCAGGCTTGGTATCATTTGCATTACTTGTTGTTCACCCATACATTTATACAGCAAAAATAATTATTTGGGAAGGTTCACAAAAGCTTAGTTTCCAAACTGCCCATTTAACACTGTAGTCCAAGTCAGTTATTTCAGGATGGAAAACATATAGCCAACTGAAAGGTTTTCATGTCGTGATTTTTAAGAGTCAAAAGTGAATACTGTCATCTAAATTGGACTGAGTATGTTATGCCTAATTGGTTGTGTTATATAAATGCAGTGTATATTTTTCTTGGAATGAATGCTCTCATCTTCCAGTGGAACATGCATAACTATTGTGGATGTGGAGCGCTGCAGCGTCTTCTGAGCACATCCTGTAGGAGATGGGAATGTACAGGATCTTTTATAAACAAGCCTCTTTTTGTCTCTGTAAGAAGAAGGAGCTGACTCAAGGAATCTGATAGTCTTCCAAAGAAAACATCTGTTTTAAATATATTTGTTTGGATTCCAGTCAGCACACCTAGGACTTGCATAATTAGCTTAGACTACAGAGTTCCCTTTTCAAAAGATACATTTATATAAATAAGCCATGCATTTTTCATTAGGCAAATACTCCTCCTTTCTCTCTCTCTCTCTCTCTTTTTTAATTATAAATTCAGGCTTGTATTTTTACATACACTTTTGCAAAGCAAGGATTAATTGAGAAGCTTTTTCAACACAATTATTTGTGTTGAAATATGAAAATGACATTCATTTTGCTGTACTTATAGTGGAGAAGTGTCTTGCAACCATCTGATCAATATTTCAATGAATGAGTGCATACATTTATAAGCATGCTTTTGATGCCAATAATTGATTATTTAGTAAATAAAATATTGTTGTACTCTTTACTCTTTTGATACTGCATTATTTTGATACCTACATTATTTTAAATGTAGATAGTAGAGTTTTTAAAAATGAATTATGGTAGTACTTTCCTTAAATTTACCTTTCTTAAAGATCTGATTAGCTAAAAATACATGAAATACAGAATTTATTTCAACTTAATCAGCTCTTTAGAAGCTACAAGAAGAAATGAAGAAAGGAAACTCAGTTAGTGGTCCTTTCTCCATTTGTCTTGTGCCATTCCACCTCACATGATTCCACTGAACCAGAATCCCTTACATACAGCTATGCAACATTAAAAGGATTCTTTTCTAAAATTGGGATAATAATTATGCATACCTTTGGTATGAAGATCAAGCCTCTCAAATGTTAAGACATTCACAGCTGGGAATTAAATCTTTTACTCTGGGACAAATTCAGCCTGGAGTGACAATTTCATAATGTATATTGCAGGTGTGCCTTAACACAGAAGGGCTGAAGATGGTATTTCAGGCATAAAAGTAGGTTCTAGGCCATTTTTTGCAGTTCACACAAGCTGAAACTGTTCCTTATTTGACCTGTTGTTCTTTGTAACACATCTGATTTCAGGTCAGTACTATACCTGTACTAACAGGAATTATGCCTGGGTTGAGGGTATTCATGTGGGGCAACATCATTTGGTTCTGAATTATCTCAAAGCCCTACTTATGCTCTCTCTGTACAGAATGACTTCTCACACTTGTTGTGTGAGAAGTGCAGTTGCGTGTTTGGTGGAACTTTTTTGGCTTTTCTTGCCATTTTCAGAAGTCCTCAAGCATAGTCTGGGTAAAAAATGCTGTCAGTAATTCAGAATGTTCTTTCCAGCAATGCATGTGATTGAGAGAAATGGGCTGTGTGTCCCTCTCTCTGGTTGTGGGGAGCTTTAATTTTCTGAAGTTCATTCTTATTAATTATTTATATTTTTCAAAAGCAATGGTATACAACACTTCAGTCTAGTATAGAGACAATAATGTTGGCTGTTGACTTCCTTTTGCTGTAACTTACATGATTATAATACAGATTTTGTTTGCTTGATGTTGTGTAGGTGTTTACTCTGTTGTGGATTGCTGACTGGATGGTGCACCACTTCTGGAAAAAAGGAAAAGACCCTGACAGTTTTTCTATCCCTTATCTTACTGCACTGGGAGATCTGCTTGGAACTGCCTTATTAGCTATAGGTTTTCATTTTCTGTGGCTCATAGGTGACAGAGATGGTGATGTTGGTGACTGATTATTCCAACAGATGCAATGACTTTTCCTGGAATACTGAAAAGACCAATCACTCCACTTGAGGATCCTCAGAGTGTTTGTTCCTTTTGGTCTAAGTAAATCCAGTTGACCCAGACATAAAAGAGCCTTAATGATTTTAGTTTGGTTTGCTTTTAAAAACTTAGATGGAACTACGATCCCCGAGAGCTTTATTCTGAAACCAGGGTGAATTGGTGGTAGCTTGAAGATATTTGAGTAGACACAATCAAGGGCAGATGAATCCTTTTATCAAGTGTTAAATTGCCTGAAGAGTTGATGATATGTTCTTACCTTGCAATTTCAGTGCTGTAGCTCTCTGATCATTGCAGACTTGATACCAATAATGACTGTTATGGTCCACACATTTTGTCACAGGCTTTACTTTCTGTAGAAGAATATGAACTTCATAAAAGGTTTGTAAAATTAGACACTTGAAAAGTGTCTGCAGGGCTGAGCCCATTTTCTTTGTGCTAAAATGAGCAACCTAATTATTTTGCTGTTGGGAATTATTGGAACAAAAATAGTAAAGGCAAATAATAATGTGACACTGACCTGGTCAATAATAATAGGTGAGTGATTAAAGCTCCTTTTGTTGAAAAGTGTATGTTCGTTTAGCAACTGCAAAGATGTTTAACTAACTGATAATAATGGTGTTGTGATGGCCAGTATGCTGATTTTAATTAAGTATTTAGAGGTGTTGATTTAACTGTACATACTGACCCTGCTTGAAACTTGCAGTATAAAAGATGAAGTTCCTTTTGTAGGGACTTAGGAAGTTACATAAACTTCTCAAATTCCAGAGCTATGTAATCAATTTCTAAGCAGAAATCTCTGCTTTCAAGCTGTGCAAATAATACGGTCAATAAGGAGATTTATGGCTTTCTCAATGATTTCTCTTATTTGTAGACCTGAATATTTCAAATAATACATTGATCATGAGGACTCTGGTTGCCATTTTGAAAAAAAAGGTACTAATTGCTCTTTTTAAAAATCTACTGGGAGTTCCTCACAGCATATGTTTTAAAAGACTATAGCATACATCCTAAATGCATAATGAAGTAAAAAAAAAAATCGTATTTTAAGTGTCGTGATTGAAAGTTTTAAATTTTGAGTTTTAAGTTAGACAACTGAATCCATATATCAGCATATGGTTTGATCCTGTAAACATTAGTCATGTGCTGTATGCATACAAATGCTTTTTAATTTGATGGACCTACTCAGATGAGTAGATTACGTGGATAAGTGTTAATGGGACTTCTATATGTGTTGGTCACCTTAAACTCTTTGGAAGTTCAAAGTGTTTGCAACTTTGAAAATTAAACCAGCTATTCAGTGCCTACACATGGATTTAGATGCCTGAATTTTAGCTCCCTCATTTAAACCTTTTTATTTAAGCGTTTTCTTACTGTTATTATAATATAGTTGTTTGAATGAATCACATGTATTATGTCTTTTATTATGTGAGAGAAAGATGAAATCTTTCTTACTTCAGGTTCTCTGACTTTTTTTAGTTTGTATTAATGTTATTTAAAACAGTTTCTTGTATGTAGCATTGCAGGAAATATTATTAAATTGTTTAAAATGGAATAGTGGTAACTCAATTTTTTTCAGTAATGGTTATTTATTTTTGATACAGCTGTAGATGCAGGTTTTTTTGTTTCTGTTAGAACTGCCATCTGAATCAACTCAACTGACATTTCAAGCACTTACTAGAGTTACTGGACTTTAGGATAATTTTTAAATGAATTGCAGGATTCTTAAAAATTAAAATTTCTTGAGATACTTGCGATCTGTGTTTATACAATGCATGAGGGACCTGTAGTATTTAGTCATGGCAGTGTCCTTAGTGATTAGTATCCTAAATATTTTCCCAGTAAATAAGCAATTGTTGGTTCAGTGTGACTGTTTAGATCACCGAACTGGGGAAGAAATGTTAAATGGGTAAAATTAAGTAAAATTTGAAAAAGGGAAATATATAGCCAGACTGAAATAATCTGGGCTCGGAAACAATAAATGATGGGAAAGTGTAATGGGAAAATTTGGTCCTTGAAAAAGGGGAAAGTCCATTGCATGGTTGAGAGAGCAAAACCCATATTGTGGGAAAGAAAAAGGTGCAAACTTTCACACAGCATTCATTACGAGAGGCAAGAGCAAACAGAAGGAAGTTATTTGGAGAAAAGAATCAAAAGGCACAGCCAAACTTGTTTCTCAGGCAGGGAAGAAAAATATAACTTGTGTTGAAAGGACTTGGGGAAGAGGTGTAAAAAGAGATACTTTAGGGAAGGGTGGAAGTGAGGGGAAAAAAAAGAATGCTCTCAGATATGATTAAAGAGGAGCTTGAGTGAGGAAATAAGTGCAACACTGATAAAACAGAGAAAACCTTGACATCTGGAAGAACAAGGAATAAATAATCTATGATGTGGAAAGGGGTTTGATTCTTGTGTGAAAGGAGCATTTTAGGAACTTACAGACTCTGCTACCTCATGTTAAGAGGGCAAAAAGCTCTTACCACACTTCGTGTATTCCAGCCGTGACGATAATATGGGAGGTGGCACAAAAGAGTGCTTGGATACCAGAGAACTTTTTCAAGTACTGAAAAGCTGGACTCCCTAAACCAATTTTAACTTTAGTCAAGTCAACCTCTTCACAGTCTTCCACCTACTTGATTTTTTAAACACAGCCCAGTAATAGTGAATTGCTTCACTGCATGTGTGGGTAAGAAATGTTAGCAGAAATTCTGTCAGAGACAAATCGTGTGCTTCTTGTACTGCCTAAAACATACAATTGAAAGGGACATCCTGAGATGTTATTGTCTCTTGTTATCAAAGCAACCATATTTTATAATCTTGCAGATAAAATGATGTCTCTTGGTATTAAAATTCATTAAGTCTTTTCCTCCTCTCAGCCTGCCAGAAGATTCTTTCAAACCTTCCTTTATAATCTGCCTAATTAGGGTGATGGCTGATTCACATCTCTTCGCTTTTGAGTCAGCATGGAGCACTTCCTTTGATTCTTGCTTATATCAGCTCATTCACCTCATTTAAGTTGCGGGTCATCCCAAAGCTCCTCCTGGAACTTCTTGTTCCGTTTTCATTCTGCTGATGTGCTAGACCAGCCAGAAGCTGCAGGTGGTTTCCCTTACAAGCTACTGTCTGTAACATGATGCTGAGCAACCCTTGGAGTGCTCTTGTTTGGCCATTCTTATTGTCTGCTCTTTTTTCCCCTCTACTTCAGAAATACCTCTAAGGTAAGTAGAAGTACAGGCAGGTTATTTGAAATGTGTGCAATTTGCCATTCTGAAGGACTCTGTGACCATCTCAATGGCTCTGTGAGCATGCATGAAAAGGGATAATCTCATTTGTAAAGTTCAGCCAGGTGCAGATTTAAAATATGGAGTCAGTAGTGTTTCATATCATAGGTGTTTTCTTTTCCTGTATAATGCTTTGAAAATTATTGTTCTAGTGAGCTACTGAATGACTCCAGCTTCTTTTTACAGTGATCATATAGCCAGGATTGTTCCTTTGTTTCTTTGACATAGGGGAGGATTCTTCTTTTAACATATGTAGATCAATATTTTGGTTTTAATAGCAATACTGTACACCTTGTCTTAATCTGTGATGTTTAAATTGGCAAAAATATCTCTCACTCCCATGTTTAATATATTAATTTCACTGGGATTTTTAGAATGTTGATGAGAAACTGGTGATCAGCAAATTAATTTCACTCCTTTTTACAATTTGCAAACAAAATTAGACTTTTCTCATGCGAAAATTAGAAGAGCATGAGGATTAAGGCTTTACAAATGCAGGATAGTTTGCAGAATCAGGATTCAAAATAAGACCTATCATCTTTTGAACACATTTGCTATTTCACTTCAGTTGTAAGCATCATAAAAAGCACTCTTAAGTGCAAGAATAGCTCGGAATACATGTCAGGAAACAGTAGTATAAGTACTTTGTTAATGAAGCATTTGAAATTCCTTATTATCACTGTAATGGTAAAATCGCTGTTGCAAATTAGATAGTCTCTTTAGAGGTGCAGAAAATGGCAAGAGAATATGGTAATTGAATTATAATAATCTTCTTTGAAAAAAGTAAGGTAATATTCACACACAGTACCAAAAGGACTGGAGGCTCTGTGAAGTCTCTTAGTAGGATTTTTCTTCTCTTTCTGGCTAGACTTTTTGCAATACCATACCTTGTTCTAATTGTGTTCTCTAATCCATTCCTAAGCACGTCAGTCTATTGGGATTATCATTTTCCCTTATTTGAAGTTTAAAAAAATCAGTGTTTTGTATGTATAGGTCGGTAAAGAACTAGGAAGGAGGTATGTTTTGTCATTAAAGCCTGAATCTGATAGTCCTAAAAGGAAGTTGAATTATGAATTTGATCATCATGCATGCTGTGCATGAATACTCTGGGGAATCCAATATTAGCAAGATATTAATAATTCACAATTAAAGCTAATAACCAATATGTTTATTAAATATACAAGATTGTCATATTCTGGGTGGGTACCCAAGAGCAGGAGTCATTCAGCATTGGCTGGGCTGGATGGGCTTTACCTTTTCTGAAGCTAAAAAAATGATTCAATTTCTAGTCCTGCTAGTTGTTTATTTAATATGCAGGCTAGTTCATCATATCCTCTGTTTATGCTTGTATTTTTCAGTCTATATTTGAACTAAGCTTGAAATATGCTTCTTCCTTACTTAGCATGCTTCAGCTTGCTCTTTTGGGAGATTGTTTCCTCCTCAAGGGTTGCTTAAAGTCTTAAAAGGTCAAGGAAGTGCTTTCCTTGAATAATTCTAAATCTGCTTTTTGCAAGTGAAATAGGGTGCAAGTGAAATCCTGAATGAATGATATGGTGGCCATCTTCTGACTTCTGAATGGATCATAAGGATTTAATAATGCTAAATTCTCAGATTTGCATTCTAAGTTTTACTATGAATAGGATCTTTAAAAAGATTTTGTCTCTTTACTAACTTTCTTCTGTTGCCTCCTGGTTCAGATTAATGAAACTGTTGCCTTGTCCCAATGTACAGTAGAATAGTATTTTAATAAATCTGACATTCTAAATAGTATTTCAAAAGTTATGAATGATACTTGTTTTATACTTAAGAAGCAATCATCCACTACTTTCCTATGAGCCCTCATACTATAGTTAACTTTAGATCATCTAAAGCCCTTTCTTCCCCCTTTTTGTTTCTCTTTTCTCAGTGCTGACACAACTAATTATTACCTTATAGTATCCAGAGTTCTGCAGTAACATCGGAACATACTTCATGTCAATTGACTTGAAGACTGAACCAATTTTTACTCACTATATAGGAAAACAGACTTGCCTGATTAATTCTGATTCTAGGGTGATGAAGAGTAGCTTTCACTTACAGTAAATGAGTACCTCTGGAGTTTGGAAGATTTCCAGAATCAAAGTGAGCTTGCTAAGCTTGACCACATTTAGGTAACTGGAATCAGCTCGGGTACCAGTTTGTGGACAAAAGTTTGGATGATTTGGAGACAAAAGCTGGCTCTGTATTTATCTGATACATGAAGATTGGCCAATCAACTCTCTCTCTTTCATTCATTTTGACTCCATGCTTTGCAATTCAGACCCAACCCTCTAAGGCTACTAAGTACTATGGTAGTTTGAAGTCTATCACATGTGTATGGAGAGTGTGGTCCCCCTGTAACAGCAGAGAGTGAGGCCTTTGAAAAAAAGAAACCTTTAAAAAACCTGCATGTTATTTGTCCAAAATGAAAGCTCTCAGATGCTGTGAATTCAGGTCCAGAAAGACATACTTATTCCCTCATTTTACTGCTAGCTGTCCTTCGCTCTATTCCCACATTAGAAAGCTGCTTCATTTAAAAAAAAAAAAAAACAAAACAAAAAAACCAAAAAAAAACCTGTTTGGAAGCACTTTAAGGTTACTGAGCCAAAGAGCAGGAAATGCAGCTCTGTTAGACCCCATGTGTGGTTACGTGCCCTGTACATGAGACTGACATGAGTTGTGACAGCATTCACCCCTCAGGGAGAAATAAACCCCCTGCTTTGAGCCTGACTGTAGAGCCTTGGCGTTAAAGCATGTGAATCCACAAATGCTGGTGGATGCATAAATACCTCTGTATAGCTTTTAGACTGGCACTAAGGGAAACGAACATTTTTAGCACAAGGACAAAAATGTCCTATTACCATAGGAACCCTCTCACAGTGACATGCGACAAAACTAATGAACAATCACCTTTCTGGTTGTTGATTCTCATTCAGCTCTAACTACATTGCATCCAGTTTTCTGGCATATTATGGAATTGAGGTGTTCAGCAAAAACTCATTTTTTAGTTATCTTGTCTTTTTCTGGTCATGGTCAAGTCTCCCGCTAGATATCTATCTGTAATCCATTTGGTTCTGTCCATACCTATATAGAAAGCTCCTACCCCACGCAAAAGGAGATTTCTTTTCCCCTTGATCTTCCTCTTTTAGGAAGGTATGGCTTACAGTTCTGTGGACTAGGGAAGACCCATGCACTCTTTATGCTCTGAGGGCAGCTGTCTTCCTGTTTGCAGGAAGCCTCTGAAAGCCGCAGAAAAATCTGGAATCCCTTTTCCAGCAGAGGACCAGGAATAGGAGGGCTATTTCCTCTTTTCCACAGCTATACAGACTCAATTTCTCACCTGAATTGCATTCAGCTGTGCCTCCTTCTAATCTTTGCACCATTGACTTCAAGAGCTTTTTTCATTAAAGAATTGTGGATTTAATTTTTGAAATTTTTCTGAGGGAAAAAGGGAGACTTTAAAAGCTTCTGCTTTGGGAATTCAACATCTAGCATATAAAATCATATTGCACACAGAGCAGGAACATTTCCACAATAAACTAGAAAAGCACATTGTAAAATTAATTCAAGCTAGTGAAGTTGTTATGTCCTTCCATATAACTGAAGAAAAATTTCTTAATAAATCATGAATAGCAGTAATTCCTGAATGGATTTTTTTTTTTCTTGAATGGCGGTCTCAGCATTTACCTGGACACCTCTGCAAATAGTGCTTGTCTCTCCACAGCATGGCTGCTTGCTCTGATTTGACCTCTCTTTCTAAATTAATTTCTTTGAAGTTTAAAAAACAGCAAAAAATGCTGTGATTGATTTCGTTCGTAGAGCGATCTCTTTTAAAATAACTCTCCACTTTAGACATAAAACTAAATCAGTTTTAGCTAGAATAGTTTTCTGCTAAAGGGAGTCTGAATAAATTGAGCCTAAGAAAGGCTTAGGTAAAGGTTAAACCCTGACTTTGCACAAGCTTTTATGAAAAATTGGGGCTGCTGTGGGTTGTAGATTTTGACTTGATGTAGGACTGCAAATACCTGCTGACAGCACAGAGACCTCCTTCTGCTAAAAAGTCATGAATTGTCACAGTTAAAGTCTAGTTTTTAGAATAAGCCAAAGCCTAATGGTTAAACTCTTATTATTCGGCTGTGTGTTACTCTGACAGCTTTATGTATTAGAGAAAAAAAGAGAAACCAGGGCATAAACTTTGGATTGATTTTTTTTCTCTGACTGAGGAAAACAGCTTTGCTGGTTGTTTGTTTTTTAATTAAAAACTCTGATTGAAATGAGATTTTCAGACCCACATAATTTTACTGCAAGTGGTATGTCTCATTTTCCAAAATGATCTGTCCATGTGTTGCATTGTGATAGGATGTGTGCTCCTGAGCACCTAAAGGAATGTTAGCTCAGGTTGCTTTTACTCAAAAAATAGGGACAGTCAATGTCAAAGTCAATAATGTTATTAAAACATTTACAAAATATATTTTAAACAGTGTATAAAGGAACAAAAATATTTTCTATATTTTTTCCTCCCTGAATAAGTCACTACTTTTGGTCCTAAATGCCTCTGACTTTGCCAGCAGAAGTTTTTTATTGACAGTGAATTGAATCTCAGAGTCCAGAGGCTGGAGCACACCAATAGAGTGACATTTCATGTAATGGGAGAAACAATTGGCTTCTTGTCATGCCCATAGAGAAGATGAAGTTGATTTTTCCTCTTTTAACAAAGATTTCCTTTTAAAACTGATTAGCATGCAATCTGGGGAGATGGCATTTGGGTACGTCTTTAAGTGCACTGAGAAATAAAACCAGACTCTAATATATCCAATTTTTCAGTCTTTGGCAAAGTTGTAAATGCAACTGGAAAAGCAAGGTATTTTTGTGTGGTATCAGGAGTCTTGTACGTGATGATGTGTAACACAGCTAGTGAAAGGCACAGTGCTGCTGGCTGGTGAGCATATGCTCTGGTTTCTGCTCTGCTGCTGGCTGCACTTGCTTGATTTTTTTCTCTTTTCCTTCCCATTCCCCATATTTTTAATTTTTTTTTTTTGTAATTAGGATGGAATTGAATGAAATGTGTTTTCATCCAAAGAAAGTTTTGAAAGTGTCAGAGTTCATGCCTGCACAAGGGAGCACGTTATGACCACAGGAAGTCTTTCTTCAAACTTTGCATCACGTCTACTGGACTTAATCTCTTACTTGGGCTGGAGGACACCTCAGCCTTGCAGGATCCTGCCACTTTGTCACATCCCCCAGTGCTCCACATCCGTGTCCCAGTGCCAGGGTGCTGCTCACAGCCCTCTGCTGCCAGCTCTCCTGTCCTACAGCAGCTGCCTGAGGCCAGTACCATGGGGCAGCTGCTGGGTACAAACAGGAAGGGATTTTGTAAATTTGCAATTATTTAATGGAAAAAATTGAAGCTTGCCAAAAGGACAAATCCCCAAGTTTCCTTCCACTGGTGCAAATCCAGTTTTGTCAGTCTCTGTGGCAGTATCAGGGCAGTCCAGTTTTCTTTCCACTATCTTACAAGCCGTGAAGGAAATCACCCAAAAGCTGTGCACCCAAGGGCTGTGCAGAGAGGCCATTTCTTACTCCATTGCCCCAAAAATGGAAGTTTCTGGGTTTCTGTACATGTGATTTCAATTTTGTAAAGCCCCCAGCTCCCTCCCTCCCTCCCTCCATGGTTGAGTTCTGCAGCTGCTGGTTCCCCCTTGCCTGGGCTTGGTTCCCTGGCTGCTCTGCCCCCTGACCCCCACCACACCAAGGGATTTCTCCTGCCCCACAGGAGTACTTAAATTTGAGTTTTCAGTGTGTCCTGCCTACAATATACAGTAAGGCAGGTGAGAAAGCAAAGCTGTGCAGACAAAAATTCCACCCTGAAAAATCCGCCCAGAAAGCATGAGCCATAAATAAAGCACACAGAGAGGAATTTTCTTTCTTCAATTTAATTCAAGTTACTTAGAAAAATAATCAGGCTTGAATGGCTTTTTTAAGGAAAGATTCATGAGCAGTTCACACTTGTGTTGGCAATGTATAATTTATCTTTTTTTCTTTATTAACAGTATATTTAAGTATGAGGAGATACTTTTCTACAACAAGCCTTCTACTGCATACAAATAGGTTAAAAAAAAAATCCAACCCCACATTGATGTTAAATTATTCGTACACATTGTATTGTGCATGCATGTAAGAAAATAACACTCTCTGTAACAAGAGTAATAGTAAGGACAGTCCCTTTTTGTACCTGAAAAGTGCAGCAGACTACAGTGAAACCCTAAAACATCTGGGGTCAACTTACTTCTAAAAGCACTTCTGCTTGTGGATTATTTATTTCACTTGTCTTACACAGCGCATGGTTCAGGCAGTTTGCACATTTCTGTCGTAATGGACGTGGTTTATGAAGAGGCTAAAGCATGGACTGGGCCAGGTTTGGGGGCAGATCCCACCACCCAGAAGTCACCACCATGTTCAGATGGGCCAAACTCAGCCTACACTCCAGGTTAAGGTGCTTGGGGCCATCTGGGGGGAATGACCCCTCGGCTGTGGGTATCATGCCAAGTACAGAGCCACCAGCACCGCTGGGCTCAGCGCTGGCCCTGCCAAGTGATAGGGAGGCATCAGCTGCTCAGAGATGAGGATCACTGTTCCAGCAGATGTGAGGGGGCTGGGGACAGAGTTGGGGAGCAGGAATTCTCCCACTGGGTCCTCTCTGTGCTCATCACTGCTCGACATAACTAATGCACACTCTTCTACAACAGCAGCTTCCCGGGTGACCCTTGCAGCCCCACGGGCACGTCTGTGTTTG
Organism: Chamaea fasciata; assembly: GCF_029207755.1. Classification (NCBI taxonomy): domain Eukaryota; kingdom Metazoa; phylum Chordata; class Aves; order Passeriformes; family Sylviidae; genus Chamaea; species Chamaea fasciata. Next base: position 60,905,427 of record NW_027094090.1, on the reverse strand, counting down.
ACTTTTTGCTGTGGCTCTGTGCTGCCCGTTTGTCTCCCAAGATCAGCTGTGGCCACAGCAGAAATGGAGCCAGGAGAGAGGCAGAACTCAGGAGCAGACCAGCCCCTCTTCTCCTCCAGCTGGGAAATCCAGTGAAGAGTTAGAGGGTAAAACCAACCCCATTCCCTGGCTGCCTCCCACTGCAGGTGATGGCAGCCAGCTCACTGGCATGAGCATGAACAACCCTGAATGTCCTCCTGTGTGGCTGCAGTGGAAAGAGATTTTTTGGCTCAGACAAAACAGCACATCCAACAGGCCAAAATAAATGGCTATTCCTTAACATTTGTCATCCTGCTCTGAGCTGGTGAGGGCTTGCTGCTCACTGCACAGGACGTGACCATATCCAGCATGCCAGCTGTTCATTTTAAACACAGATCTACAGCCCGTTCACAGCACCTCAAAATAGATATAACGCACTAAACAGCCAGGTTGTAGTAGTTTGTGATCAAGGTTTTTCAAAAGCAAGTGACTTCAAGCACCCACTGAAGTCCACATAAAAGCCTTCTCAGTGCTGAGCATCCACCTGTAGAGCTACCCTCTGTGGGGAGCCAGAATTTGGGTAATCCAACCCTAAGGTATTGCTAAAAATGCTGGCTGGAGCAAGAGTCACCCCTCACATCTCCTGAATGTGTTTTGCACCTAAAGCTTTTCTATCACAGCTACCATATAGAGGTTTTGCGTCTCCAAAGTTGTGAAGCTACAGAGAATATTTCAGTGACGATGCCAGAGAAAAGTACAAAAAAGAAAGGGGGAAGCACACCCTGTTCTTTAAATATTTACTTTCTGAAGCAACTTTTGTCTTAAATGGAAAAAAAACCACATCACATTCTGTTGGATGGATTAACAGCTAACTGAGAAAAAAACTGGACCAAAATATGAGCACTGTGGGATGCAAGACCAAACTAGCACACAAATAGCTTGTAGGAAGTTTGGGGGGGGGGGGGGGGGCAGGGAAGGGATAGGGGAACCTGCCTCAGACAGTTGCTTTTTTAACAAACATACAACCATTGAACTACGAACGTAAGAGAGCCAGGCTACACTATGAGAAGCCCTTGCAACAGTCCCATATACTCCATAAATGAGACTAAACTGCTTTAAAGTAAAACAACAACCAGCAGTCAGCAATGGATCAGGAATTCAGAGGGGTCAGACACAGCCAGCCAGCCCCCTGACAGCCACTGGCCCAGTGCTCCAGGTTATAAATAGAGCCTGGGCTATGAAAACTGTGGCTGTTCCAGAAAAGATAAGAGATTTATTTGTATGGTATGATAGAAAAAATAATGACCTGAATCCTGCCTAAGACCAAATCCAATTGTGAAAGGACTTCAGTTGCTGTTTGCTATGTTAATTTGTTTTTCAATGAGATTTATTCAGCAACTTACTTTTATGAAATAAAATGCAAACTATTTTTCTTCTTTAGTCACATCTGTGTCCTGGAAACTAATATAATTCAGTGGATATTACTGGCTACTGTACAATTTGACATTTTTCAGGATCTGGCTCTGATACTGTTGAAACAGCTCTGCCTTCAGCTGAGTTTATTTAATTCATCAATCATTTTTGAAAGAGTTTTTTGGATCATAAGATTGACATGCAGGCAAGTTAAACCCCCCATTTTTAACCATCTATCAACTTATAAACAGATTTTATATTTTCGTAAGTGCCTCAATTTTGCTTCTGCCTCCTTTTGCCCATCAGTTGCCTGCGGGTGCTGAGGTAGCTACAGAGCATTCCCTCACCTGCATTCAACTGAAACAAACGTGGAGAAGTGTGACCTTCTGCTTCCACTAGCTGGCTAACAGATCCACACTGAAATCCCATTTTTCTTTGTTTATCTGCTGTGTATAAATTACTATTTGCTTACCCAAAACAATCTGCCATCCCAAAAAGCTGTTAAACACAAAGCAACTGCTACGGAGACATTCCCCTTAAGAAAAAGGTCATGGTCTTACACTAGAGATGATTTAGATGAATTTGTAACTCACTGGAACTTAGAAAAATTCCTGTCAATGGCATTTAGGAAGCAACTGAAAAAGAAGGCTGCTTTTCTTCTCCCTAGGAAAAACACACAAAACCAGCATGTAGGAAGATGAGGCCTTTTATATTGCCTTCCATGCTTAGAGAATCAACATGAAGATGAGTGTTTCAGTTTTCAAATGACATGCCCAGATTGTTTATAGCAACTTATCAGGACCAATGTCTCGTCAGCCAGTTTTGGTTGTCCATCTTAGATCAATTAGAGATGCACGACTTGAAGAGTATGGAGGTCCTCACAGCTCCATCCTGGATATGAATTAAGTCAACCACAATTGCTTTGGGCATTCAAAAAATCTCTTAAGTCACTTTCCAAATGCTGATTCTTTTCTGATGGACCATCCCCAATTCATTTGGGCTGAGAGGCTTCAAATTAAAATACAATGGGAGTAGTTGTATTCTACACAAAACTCATTAAGACTTACAATAGGTTCATGGTTTCTCTTCCTAAGGAATACATTCACATTTCTTTCAGCCATGGGTTTTAGATATCATTAATCTACCCAAATCTGAATTTTCAGGCCTAGAAAGATAGATTTTATACTGGTATTGGGCGCAAGATCACTTTCTAAAGAACTTATTTTCACCACTCTTCTCAAAGCATGTGGTATCCAGAACCATTCCCATATTTCCTTGCACCAAAGGTAAATGAAGAATATTATTACCCAGAACAAGCTCAGTCAAGGAAAGCACAAAAGCAGACTCCTTTTCTCCACATGGTATCTTATCTCTGCTGCTGAAGTGAAACCTACCAAGAGACAATGCTTTAAATAAGTATAAATAACATTAATTAGAACTGGAGGAATGCAAGATCAATGAAATTCACCAGAACACAATTAACATTTGTTTAAACAGTGTAGCAGTATTATTCATTTCTACAGCTAGATCGTCACAATCCCGTTACCCTGCAAAGAGAGCTGTCCTTTCTTACAGTTGATTTAAATAATTTTGACTGTGCTGCTTGCAGCATCATTCAAAAAAAAGAAAATATTAATTTACAAAATAACCCATTCTCCATATTTATTATGACAAATAAAAATCTTAAATAAAACAGGCTTTCTCTCCCCTCTTTCCCCCCAACCCATCCCTCATTCCAATTTCAGGTAGCTTGGCACTGAGTAATTAAACATTAAAAAATCAAGTTTGTAGACTTCATACAGCTGCGTTTGGTGCAAGGAGCTGATGTTCTGGAAGAACTCTGTGGTCATTTCGTCAGTAGTTCTCGTAGACTTTGCATAGGTGGGGAATTTCAGGTAGTTGCCTACTCCCGCCAGCTGGAGAACGTAATTTGAATCCTCTTCGAGTGTTTCGTACTTTCCTATGAGGTCGTAGTGAATGTGGCAAGGGTGGCAGAGGGAGTACACAGTCTGCCAGTGCTCGTTGAAGGGCTCTTCTCTTTGGGTGTGTGGATCGATAAGATATGCCACAAACTCTTCGAATTTCACGTCATCACCTTTCCGCAGAGCTTCCTGGGTTGCGTTTTTCCTCTGGCGCCTCACGATTTTGGTGCCGTATCGCTTGTGGAAGGAAGTGTTGTACTTCTGGGTGAACTTGTTCCTGTAGGCTGACACCAGTCTTTCAAAAGGCTCACGAACAAAGAGGAACTTCATGTAGTTTTTCAAGCGGTGGTTGATCTCTGGGATGCTGTACTGGTTGAGGGTCTTCAGGTTTGAAGACACGTGGGCTTCGTTGGCCGGGATTTCCATCGGGTCGCTGTACTTGCCTCTTCCTGTCAAAACCATCATGACTCTCTTCCAGTTTGTGCAGGCCACTTTGGGAACATAGCAATAGATCATTTCATGATCTTCATCCACGACCAGGTGCTTGAGATCATTGGGTGTCAGCACACGGCGCTTCCTGCTGGACACACTGTTTGCTCGGCACGTGTCTGTCACTTGGTCTCGTCTGATCTGATGAAGAATTGCTGTGTTGGACAACTGCAAAGGAAGCACAGGTACCAGTAAGTCATAGGCTGGGAAACTCTCAATGCCTTCTTTACTTATTACACAAATTCACAGAAAAGCAGATCTTTCCCTGCATGGAATAATTAATTATGTGGCTGAGTACAACTGATACTATTCTTGAAGATGAACTGGTTTTGTTTCCAAACTTCTTGAAACACACTGATTAAATGCTATTCACAGAGCATCCAGAGCTTTGCTTTGAAGACAACAGGAAGGAGCACAAGTGCTCACACAGCACGGTGGCAAGTGTATTTACAGAACCCTCATCCTGAGATGTGATCACTGCTTCTCTTAGGCCTGGAAAACAAATCTCGCCTCCACTCTGCAGTCCAGCCCACAGCTACAGCAGTGTTGGACCTTTTGCTGCCGAGATGGGGTAGGAAGATACTGGAAAATTTGACAAAATGAAAAGTGTGTATTCTTGTTAGTGGTGTCTTTTAGGTTGGAAAATTTAATAGTCATGGCTTGTTTCTCGGCTATGACCTTGAATATTGTTTATATGGCTATGGCCAGAATAAATGAAGCTCATGGATATTCCTGCTATCCTCCAAGAAGAAAATTCATTTGGATAAGATGACCATGCCAGTGCAGGGCTCCTGTGTTTGGTTATTCAGAGGTGTCTCTGCATGGCATGGGGTTTTGCTGTGCAGCCCTATCCTCACTGCTACAAATACCTTATTACTTATTGAGAATAAACTGCATCAAAGCAACAGTGGGAAGATTTTAGTAATGTTATTTACATTTATTTAACATAATTTACCTGTGAATTTCAAAGAGTCTTATGCTCAGTAACTAATTTAGCCTCAAAGACAAGAATTAAAGCAAGTATTGACCTTTCTACTTGATAGGCAAGGAGGTCTGAGATTCATTCTTGTATGCTGACTCTTTCAAAAGTATTTACCTTGTACCTTCTTGTTGAATTAACATGAATCATACAACACTGAAAAGAAGTATTTGAGGCAATGTAGACTATACACCTGCTATGTGTGTTCCTTTGGTTATGGGGGTCTTCCTCCCAGCCAGTATACCAGACAAAACCAGTACATGTCAGGCTAAACCCTTTGTCCTTGACAAATGGTTTTGCACCAGCTTGGGAGTTAATACTGAACCTCCAGTTCCTGCAGTCACATGTCAAAACTCTGCTTTCAATAGCAGTACTTAGCCATGATTCATACTTAAAAACCCCATCAAAAATCAAAGAACAGGATCCAAATGAACTTTAGAGTCAAAACCCAAATGAAACTCCAAAATGGGACCAAACCAGTCGCAGGATTTCTGAGCTTTGGACAGAAAGGAAATAGAAATTGCATTGTCACAGACAAGCACTAAGAGCCCACGCTTCACCCACCCAAGGGGCAGCAAAAGCTTTTGCAGCATGTGAGCAACAGAGACCCTTCCTCTGTCTGGGCTGTGGTAGGTTGCAGAGAAAGGTTTCCATGGGATGAGCAACAGAGGGGCTGGTGCAGCTCAACTCTGGCAGGAGGATTTTTTCGTCAAGAGAGTGTACATGTGCCAAGCCTGGGACCTCTGTATTTTGCACAGTGCCACCCGCCACTTCTCTGAATTCCCTGCTACTTTCCTCATCTCTTTTGCCCCTCTGTTCAGTAAAATGCTGGCTAGTGGTTAAAATGTGCAGTAGCCCAGTGCAGCTCTTTTAGACAGCTTGTCTTGTCTTTTGTTTGTGTGTGGTATCCCCCTGGATACCTCCCAGGTGCACTTCAAGGGCAGTTTTATGTTATAGTCAAAGAGATGAGAAGCCAGATGTGAAAAAAGCTTCATGCTTCCTAGGAAAACTGACTGGCAGGGAGTTTCCAAATTAGATGCTAGAAAGCAGTTGTCAGGGACCACACAGATTTTTCAAGAAAATTGCTTTTTCTGTTAAAAAAAAAATTAAAATCCCTATTTCAATTTATGATGTCCTCAGAGCAAAACAGAAGTAGTGGATCTCAACTAGCTCTATACTGGTTAGTTACTAGTCACTAATTTTCAAAGAACTAAACAAAACCTTATGCAAACATACAGACATGCAAATTCTCCTTTGCAGATAAAAAGCTGAAATCTCTACTCCTGCAGATTTTCCTCAAAAATCATATAGCACAGGAATGCTGTTTGCCCCAGGTTTTAGAGTAAAAAAAAAAAAAAAAAAAGCCTGAATATATTGCTACACTATAATATGTTAATGCACTGCATTTGATTTTCTGGTGCTGTTCTTAAGATAAATACAGAATTAAGTGGATGAGATTCTATGGTCTGTATTAGATAGAAGGTCAGATTTGATAATGTAATGGTTGCTTCCGACCCTAATCTGCAGATGAATCTTTGTAGATCTGTGCTTTGCTCCTGATTTCATTCCTGCATCAATAGGCTAAGCACTTCTTCCCCATACATTAACATTAATGAGATTTTCAGACATATAGAGTAAGGGGAAAAAACGTAGCCTTAGTATTTGCAATTACCAATGAGTTTGTACTACATTAAATTCATTTAGAATATTACACTTGTGCATTTTCAAGTGGTACTTTCCTCTTGCTCTTTTTAACATGGGAAAAAAACATGAAGAAATGACACAAAAGCTACATTTACTAAGTATGCAGCAACACCCCAGGATGAGCTGTGCATGTGCTCTGGCCTGCCTGGGGGCACACAGAGCACATATCAAAAAACAATGCCACAGTAGAAGGGGATTGTCTAGTTCCAACCAATGACAGCATCCTATGGCTGATGGATGAAGGGCCACCTAGGAAATAGAAAGCTCGACTTCCTTTTTATTCTATCCTGCTGACTTCAGTTTACTAAAACAAACAAACAAACAAAAACCACAACCAAAAAACCCAAACAAAACAAAACAAAACAAAACAAAACAAAAAAAAAAAAAAAAAAAAAAGAAAAAAAAAAAATGCCCATCTAGTGACTGTCTTAGAACAATGCCAAGTGTATCAAAGCCCATTTCTTCTGCAGCTGACTAGCTCACCTGATGCCCCCTGGAAGAGCTGACCTACTTGCTTCCCCCAGAGACACAGGGTCCTCCTGGCTGTCCTCAAGGTTTGATGGGAACAGCCCTCTTGCTGAAGGAGTGGCTGATAGTAAAGCCACGCTGGCCCTGCTCTAATGTAAGGTCAGGTAAGGCACCTGAGAGCCTTTAATGGAATCCTGAAAGAACCACCAAACTCTCCTTTGCACAGAGGACACACTCTGTGGCCCCTAGAGTCTACAGCACCACAGAAGGTAATCATAAGAGCCGTTTTTGATTTAGTATTTTGAAACTATACACTAACAGTGAGTTAGCTGATGGTAATATGGTTCCTTTTCATTTAAAGTTACAGGCAAGGCTTTAAAGCCACATAACAATTTCACTCCTGAAGCTGGTGAGGGGAACTAGGGAAACAGTAAGTTTAAATGAGACTGGAAATACATTTGTTTAAATAGAGGTCCACTTGGCCAGGGAAAAAGTGCAAATGTGCTCACAGTTAATAAGGAAAATATACCCTACAAATTTAAGGAGCAAGAGAGAAGATCCAAGAAACAGATATCTTTAAACCCATGGATAGTGAAGGACAAGACACACAATTAGAGTCGTGGACTGTCTTCCCCCAAAGCTGTAAAAGATGTGGCTACAACAGAGTTGTGAGCGTGCAGCTGCTGCTTGGACACTGATGGTTGTGCCTGTGCTCATTACCAGAGGTCCCTGCTGACCCCTCTGCTCTAGAAACCACAGTAACTAATGGCCTAAATCCACTTTGGGAGAGGACACTTTTAAGCCTGTGTGCAGATTACCCTGACAGCAGTGTGGGGATGGTGATAAAATCAGTGCTCAGGTGTGTCATCTGATAGTTCAACTTGGACTTCATCAGGGCATTAAAGGTTTTGGGAAGACATCTGATAAAAGCAGCTGTTCTTCCCTGAAAGGACTGACACTGGAGATGCACTTAATCATGTTTTTGTTTTCCTGCAGAAGTTGTAAAGGGGAACAGAGAAGAAGGGCATGTCAAGATCAAAGCTTTCCTTCCTTTTCTGATGCAGCAACCAAGTTGAACAGCGAAGCAACATGAGCAGCAGGAGACTTCTAAGCTCAGTGGCATTAAAAGAAGAAAAAGTAGTCTGGGGACAGTCTGATCCCAGAAGCTTGTCATCTCCATCAGTCCCAAAGTAACAACAAGGGAGGAAAGTGCAGCACACTTGCTCATGTGGATGTCTTCTGTTCAGTGGAAGGTGGGGGTGTGTGTGCAGGAGGGGCAGGAGGGCTTTCTGAGGAGAGCACTAGAGAATACACTGACCAGAAATCAACTGGCAGTCATCAACTCATTACAGACAAAGGTTATTCAAGGTAAACCAGAGTAATGAGATGGGAGGTATTTCCTTCTGGTTACTTAGGCACAGCAGGATAAAGTAATCTTTGAAGACCGTTCCAAGCTTGATGGCCAAGCAGCAAGTACAGATTTAAACACAGGGAATTCTTTTTTTCTGAATATAGGAGTGTACTGAAAACTAGGTGAAGAGACCAATTCAATTCATAGGTACCTGCGCTGAAAGCAGTTTTTTAAATAGAAGGATGGAAATACTGAAGTGTCACTCAAAAAGCCCACTAATTACATTCTATCTCACTATAAAAATTATGGTGGAAAGCAGTATCTTCCACATTTACCAGGCAGGGTCTTGTTTATTTCTATTGCAATGCCTGCAGCTAGTTCTGTATTACTGTAACCAGCCTAACATGACATTTGATCATGGCACACTGAAGGGCAAAATTATCCAAATTAGTTTAGCATGGAATAAAGAGGATAAATATTGTGAATGGCGTTTGCAGGCCCATTCCTTGCTAAACTGGTTTTCCTCTTCAATTTTGCCTTAACGAAGCCTTTGCACCTGCCTTTAATTCTTCAGTTACCTTTGTGTTTGGAGGTTTGGTTTTTGTCCTATGTTAGAACTGTGCAAATTGCTGCAGAGTTCCCCTCATCTCTGGTCCATGAATTAAAAACCAGCTGACACCCAGCTGGGTCTCTCCAGCACTGTTAAAACCAAAGCTCATCTCCACCAGACTCTACTTAATAGTATTTGTTCAGAAGGGGTGTGTGTAGCAGCCTCAAAGTCCACAGAAAGAAAGGTCTTAAAGTGAGAACAGTCAGACTAACTATAGGTGGCACTAATGGTCCTGGTTGTGTGACACCGAGACACAGCTGTCTGAAATCTCAGTTATTACCAGCTCTCCTTCCCCAGCCCATCAATTACACCATCTGAGTTCTAGGATGGTGTTCATTATAGAATATACAAAATGTTTTTCAGTATTACTTTGTTTTCCCAGATGCTAAAAGGGTGGGGGATTTTTGAGCATTAGGTTACTTGCAAGTATATTTCCAATCCTGTTTTTCACATGAAAGGTGTGAATAAGATTCTTGCAACCTTGATGGAGAGCCTTGAAGTTACAAACATGGTTTAGACTATTTTAAGACTTGGCTTTTACAATTTGCATCCATAACTACCCTACTTAGTGTATATATGTGCTATACACCAAGTTCTAGATTGTATTCTTAAAAATGTTCAGCATTAGACAATAATAGGGAACCAGCAATTTTTCATACTTGACAGTCCAAGCGTTTCTTAAATCATCACAAATAATTATTACTCTGTGCGGATTTCTACAGATGACAGTTAGACAATTGTAGCTGTGTAAATCAAAACACTGTATCTAAAAGAACAATTGTATTTTTGATAAAGGGATTTTATTAAAAAAAATTGTTGCAGTTCAGGTCAGTTTAAAGTAATAGCTTTGCAACTTTTCATATTTTGATTTACTTCACGTTTCATTGCATATTATTTTTGACTTAACTTTTTCAAAAACTTTGAGCACTCAAATGAGGAGCACACCAAAAATTAATATTCGTTCAGAGAAAGTATATTGTGCATCCTGGAGGTGGAAATACTTAACATCTTCCCAGAAAACTTGTGGACAGACAAACTAGAATATGAATTTGCTATGAAAATGTCTCTGCAGAGTGGCTGGATAATAGAAGATAAAACTAATATTAACTTAGGAGTGTTTTTACCAAGTGAGAACATTTTAGAAGCAAATTATATCCTCTGAAGGAAACCCTTGAAATATTACAAAGCTGTCTTATTTTCTCAATTTCATGCATTGAACCTACTGCCCTATGGAGAAGATTAGGCTGAATATGCTTTTCCCCCCCAATTCTTTGTATTGCAAACCAAGATAACCACACAATTTTTAGTTCCCATTGCAGAGAATGCACCAGGGCTATGAAAAGAAGGATCAAAGCTCTTGAAAGTAAAACAGTCATACACAGTAGCTGCTCATACTGTATTGCCAAAAATCCTGAATTGCTTCATAAATTCCCTCCTTCTTCTTCTTGTGCATGTCCCCAACTTTGTCTGTGTGTGTCTGCGTGCACTCAGAGAAGGGTACAGCACAGAAGGGTGAGATAGTTCAGCATTACTGTGGGGACTGTGGATTCAAAATCTTGAAAAATCAGAGACTGACACCAAATGGCACAGCTGTATATGAAAAACAGCTTTTTAATCAGTCTAAAACTCTGTCACACAAGATACGGATCCAGGAAGAAAAGAGCCAGCTCCCTTCCAATGCCACCTTCTCCTGTATAATCCCAAATATCTTGAAAAGCCATTCCCATTCTCCCTAATAGGAACTATTGGGTATCAGGACTCATACTATACATAGGGTTTGGGGCTAGTAAGATAAATGTATACATTTTGTAAAGTGTCTCCTCTGAACAAGGAGAGGGAAAAGCTGGAAGTTCACAGGAAGATCAGGCAGAAAGACCTATGGCCTGGCCATATCCAGGGTGAAGGATGTGCTGCTATGCATGTTGCTGTTCTGAAGCTCTGGGGAAATATTACAAACACAGGGAAGGCAAAACTGAAGTGACTGAGTTTAGGTGCAATACGTGCAAGAGGTAAGAAATCTTCAAGGAGGGTTGGAGAAGTCTTGAGTTGGGAACACTTAAAGCAAGCAATCTTCATGCTGGTGGGATTTAATTTATAGAATATGAGTTTGGAGCTTCATGTTGCATGTACAAAGAGCATTTTGCACTGTCTTTCCAGCATTCAAAGAAAAGAAAAGAAAGGGGAGAAGGGGAATAGAGGGTCAATCTTTTTTTTTTTTTTTTTTTTTTTTTTTTTTTTTTTTTTTTTTTTAATTCTGTCACAAGAAGAAGAAACCAATGAAACCCTGGGCTGGGACCTCAGCAGCTATAGTGGGGTGAGGGTGATGGAGCTGTGCTGCCTTCCCATGGCAGAGGCTCCGTGGTGGGACCTGACCTCTCTGCATGGCCGCCACAGCCGCTCGCTGCTACTCTGGCATGAAAGGACAGTGCGTGATGAATCTGTTTGCTCCTGGCTCGTTCTTTAAGTGCAGCAATAAATCACTGTTCACACATGAAAAAGCTGAAAGGTCTGGCTATTGTATGAATTTAATTTTGAAATGAAAACTCTCAATCCTTTCCCCTCCAACACACACACACAGACATGCACACATCTGATGGCTGGGGCTGAGCTTGCGCCCTCCAGACCTGTGTGTGGGACCTCTGACACACAGGGACACAACCACTGTCTTTCTAAACCTCCTTTCCCAAGGACACACTACTGTTGCCCACACATGCTTGGGAAAGGGCCAGGCTTGCAGAACTGTCTCCAAGTCACCAGAGACTGCAGACGGGGTCAAAGAGGCTTCTATTTTTTATCTCACAACTGCCAGGTTACAGTCGGGGCACAGATGAGACATTAACTGTGACAACCCAGACTCAGGGGCAAGCACATGGGTTGGGAAGCTCAAAGCCAAGCGAGTGACCTGTATGTTTACTCTGGGAGCTGTAGATATGATTTTCAAGGACAGGCTTGAGAATTGATTAGGAGAAGGCATGCCATGGGCATCAGCAAATGATGCACCAGGAGGAGCACTGGGCTAGGAATACATGGAGTCAGCCAGGGTGGAGCTGGGAGTAGCCCTTAAAAAACAGAATAAGAAACAATATTTTAACATAGCTGGCATCTAGGAGACAATGGAAAAAATGACATTTGTTTCTCTGCTGCAAGGAGTTGTGGTTGCAGGGGTGAGATAAACTGGGTGGAGTGGGGAAACAGGATAGAGTAGATACGTAAATACAAAAATACAGAAGAAATTCCATGAGGAGGAAAGGAATAATTTGGACTCAGTTCGGTTAGGACAAGTAGTAACAGAGCTAAACAAGAGAGACTCAGATACAGGATAAATCCCATCAGAAAGGTAAGATATGTGTGTGTTAAAACAGAATGAGGAATGCCCAGCACTGAGAACATCCATCTGCCCAAGAAGGGAGAGGGACTCAAATTATCCGACCACACAGGCAGATGTTGTCTTGCAGGTCCTACAAGCTTTGCAAATGTGGAATGGTGGCTTCTGTAAGCTAGGGTCACTGTCATAAACCTCAGTATTCCACACAGTCCAGGAGCAAGGCTTTCTGCAAACATTGCAGAGCCATACAGGCAGGGGCCAGTCAGTGCTGTGAAAGAAACCTCCCTGAGGAAAAGGCAACACCATCCAACTCCAGGGTGGGCAGAGACCAGACAGGAGCTCAGACAGAAACCGTGTGAAACTCTGCACAGGATGTGGGGAGGAGATGCAGGAGGTCTGAATGCCTGGGTCACATGTGCCCTGCTCCCCCCAGCAGCTCTGACCTGGCAGCCAACATTCATGGATTTCTCAGTAACACAAATCCTCCTCCTGTACCTCCGGGTTGCTGCTTAGGTGTCACACAGTCGAGTAGAAATACTTATTTTTTTTCTCAGCAGGATATCTGCTATTTTAAGTGAATACAATTTACTCGGTCCCATGCTCAATCAGGGTAATATGTTTCCAATTTTTAACTCAGTGTGCAGCACACCAGTATTGCTCCAGAGCTTTTGAAACCCAAATAGGAGAAACAGGAGAGAGTTGCTGCATAGCTGGTTTCCTTATATATAATTCATGGGCTTTAGCAACCCCCTCGAGGAGAGGGGAACCCTGCAATGATGTACTTTTATGTATTGTTGTTTAGTTGTTCCCCAACCCAAACAGGCATTTGGTTGGAATGGGACACTGTGGGATGTCCCTTCCAATACCTCTGATCAGGTCAGGTGAATGTTGCTCCTGTGGGTCAGGGATGCAGGTTCAGGCCCCCACCAAGAAATGCTGTGTTATTATTTTTAAGGCAAGAGGCTGGAAGTAGGAGTGTGATGCCTGCCATGTATAACCCTGCTGCAAACTCTGCCCTGTGAGCCTTGCTTCTGTCTAACTGGATGGTGCCAAGGTCCAGAGGAGACAGGGAAGAGAGGGGAAATCTCACCCTCCCAGCAGGTCAGTGCCAGAAACAAGAATAGATATCGTCTCCTATCTCAATATGGCTCTCTTTTCTTGTAATGATCTGGATGAATTCATCCTGGCACAGACTGGCAAAATAGCTAAACCCTTTGGGTAATGATTTTCTTCTCCTCAACTAAACTATCACAAATTAACATTGAATTTATTTTACTTCCCCTTGGTAAGGTTATATTGTGCTCAGACTAAACCTTGCTGTTCTAAGGTAACTTTTTCTGGCACGTTTGACTGTGCTGCTCACTAATGCTCACAGAAGGTGACTAACCAGGGTTGCTCATTCTCCATGGCCTTAACTACAGTTAACTGGAAACTTTTCACCTTTCTGCTGCTGTACAAAAAGAATTAGATGACCTCCTGTTTGAAAAGACAAAAGGCCTCTTATACTAAAATGCTAGCATTCATTTATAATCTTAATTACAACAGGCTTCCCAGGAAACTTTCCTGCTGCAGAATGTCGCACAGAAATTAGATTCTGGGTTAACACAAAAAGCCTGTTTCATCAATAGCTCCCTGGGTCTGATTTATTGAGATAAACACCAGTGACTCCAACACTGAAGGAGGCTCGGTCCCAAAGCAGTTAGCAGTCCTTTAGCCCAACTATAATTCCATCAGGATTGGGCCCAAAGAGGGGTCAAGACAAAAGTCGGAAGATGAACCACGACACAGGAGAGAAAATAATTTGCTTTTTCAATATTTTCTGGGTTTTTTTAAACCCCCAGCTGTTTCAGTCTTTGTGCACCGAAACAAACCCACTGCCATAGCCAACTGCAAGTGATTCTACCACAGCCTTCTCTGGGAAGCAAAGGCCACATGCGTAAGTCTGCTTTCCCTGTTGGCCAGTGACGCCTCTTCCCAAATGCCAACACGCTCCACCCACTGTGCCAGCTCCACACAGACAACAACCAACATTCTCTGCATCCGAACACCAGGCCCTTGCTGGAAACTTCCTGTCCCCCCTGGGTTCCTTTACATGCTCAGCACATAAAAGAAAAGAATAGAAAATACACCTAGGTAATCTTTAAATACTGACAAGCCTAGGGTGGGTTGGCTGCATTTTTAAGCATCTGACTTGCTACATTATTTCTCCTTACGTCAGAACACGGGGACAATGTTAAAAGTCCCTTTCATCAGCCATTCAACAAGACAACTGGAAGGTACAAATATTAGCATGATGCCTTATTCATTTTCCTCACCTCTACAGCTGTGTTTACTGTGATTTCTAAGGGTTCTCTGTCTCATCCGATAACAGATCTATTTAGGGACTGCATACTAAATGTTGCTTTACAATAGAAGAACAAATTCTTAGTATTTCTTTAAATGGCAGCTATTTTTTTCAAACTGTTACTTCAACTACAGCCTGAAAGAAATTGCACATCATCTTCTTCCCCCCCCCCCTCTTTAATGCTCATTCTATTTTAAACTTCCCAAAGAAAATCAGCAGAAAAGGCCCCTCTGAGCTCAGGCTTCTGGGATCCTTCTCTGGCTGCAGCCAAGCTCTGTCTCCTTGCTCTCTGTTCCTTTCACAGATGCTGAAGGCATGCCAGCCTCTCATCAGTTCCCTCTCTATCTGCTGAAAGGGCTGACTCCCTCTTCCTTGCTCTGGTACCCTAGTCATCTGCCTTATCCCACCTGCAGTTGGAGCATGCCAGCAAAGATCGGAAGAAAACAGAGCCCCAGGACTAAGTTTTCAGCCAGCTCTTGCTCTGCACGCAAAGCCCCCTGGAGCAGGTCCCTGCTGTCCCTGAGCTGACACGCCCGCAGCACCAGGCAGTGGCCTTGGCAAGTGTGGAGGGCACGGAATGATCGGGAAGATCTCCCCTCTCGCTGAGCAGCGAGGCAAGGCGGAGAGGTGCCAACCCGCAGCCCGGAGGGACGTGGTCTGACGGCCAGCAGTGAGTCGAGGCATTCAGCTGCGGGGCGAGGGGAGCCAAGAGCGTGTGCTCCGTGGCAAAGCGCCCGTGTGCTCCATGGAAACGTGCCTGCTGCTGCTGCTGCGGGGAACAGGGCCGCTCTGTCCCACACACAGGGCCGGCCTGTTCCGCCTCTGTGGGCTCCTCGCGTGGCACAGGCTGTGCTTGGCCTGAAGCTGCTCACAGCGGGGGCAGCTTCTCCTCAGCTCAGGTAGGACGCAGAGCCTGGCAGCCCACACTTACTGTGCTGCTTGTTGTTACTGCAGCCTTGGGAGTGTGCTTATGGGGAACTGACTGCTTGGCCAGCAACAGCCCAGCTACCCCTGACTTCTGCTTGCCCACCCATACCAGTCCGTTACGGTTCCCAGGACTTTCGCTTTCATAACCTGCTTATCTTCTCTTTGATGAACAAATAATGCCAAGATGCTGGGCAGGAATGCATGCATCCCCTTCCATACATACCTATTGATACGTGAGTATGCACCCCTACCTACATCCGAGCGGTAAGCACCCAGATGGCACACGCATTCAGGTGGGTCACAGACCAGGGCTCCCAGGCTGTACTGAAGCACTGAAACACATTCTGGTGTGTAAGTAGGTAGGACTGAAAAAAATCAGTGGCAAAATAGAGGGAAAAACCACACTTGTTGCTGATTTTTCTTAGTAGAGTGGTGTGAGAAGCATCCATGGTGCCCACTGAGTCAGGACCTGGAACTGCTGCCACCTCCCTGATGATTTCAGTAAAGACAGCAGAGATGTCTGAGGGCTCCTAAGAAACACTGGCAGTAGATGATTTTCTGGCTTTTGGAACAGAGGTTGTCCCTCTCCAGAGCTGGCAGGTGACAGGGACTTAGGAACAGGGAAAAGTGACAAGTTCACATAACGTAGGAAGAGCTGATATTCCTGACAGAAGTAGTATGCCTAAGTTACAGTTTCTTGCTAAGAGGAGCATTTTAGACTCTCTGCAGGAGCTTCCACCCACTGGATCCATGAATGAAGAGCTCAAGGTTTCTCCTCCAATTCGTAGCATTGCTTGCTGCAGGACCTGTCTTCTCAAGGCCAGGGAGAGCTTCCAAGTGCCCTGTGCCCTTCAGCTCATGGGGTGCTTCCATGGCACAAATGCTTCCACAAACTTGCTGATAATTAACAGTGGATTTTGCTCTTTGAACGTATCCTGTCTTTTATGAGATATATCAGCACAGCTGACCTAGGGATTAACAATGACATCCAAACTGCTTTTGGCCGTCTTAGTTTTGCATTTCAAATATAAAACTAATTTCATGAAAGTCCGCTTGTCCTGTTGTTTCTAAATCCCTTCTGATGGTTGATCCTAGCTGGAGCAGGTCACTGCACAAAGGCCCATTTGTAAGGACCATAC
Source organism: Chamaea fasciata (assembly GCF_029207755.1). Classification (NCBI taxonomy): domain Eukaryota; kingdom Metazoa; phylum Chordata; class Aves; order Passeriformes; family Sylviidae; genus Chamaea; species Chamaea fasciata. The sequence goes on along the minus strand of NW_027094090.1, from coordinate 60,888,738 downwards.
TTAAACACTTTTGTTCTAGTGTTTGCAACTCTATGTCCACTCCTGTAACCCATCCCATGGGTATCTTCCACTGATGTGTATCCCAGCTAGCACGAGCAGGGAAGTCTCACAAAGCCTCTTTCCAACTTCTCCTACTGTTTTTAGAGATATTCGCTTCCCGCTTCATGACCTAACTTTATCTCTGTCTTTGTTTGTTTAAAAATAAACTTTGTTCACAGGGGAAAGCAGTGCATAGGATTCACTGCTTCCAGGAACAAACTGAAATTTCATTCAATTTATTCTGCTTTCCCAGGCACTCTCTTACTCCATCCAGCTCTCCATCACCTCTCTCTATGCACCTGCAAGTCCAAGTCCAGAACTTCAGTCCCTCTTCCTGGTGCCCTTCAGAAGTGCTAATGGCCCCTTAACTCATCTTATTAACACCACTGTGTTCACTCAGGCACTGGTAAATGCAATAGAGGGTTTAAGGTAATCCCGGTTATTTTTAAGGTTAGCCATAACTCTTCCTTCCAGCTGAGCTTCTTTTCCACTTGTGCCTCTCTGCTCTTCCCCCTCTCTCCTTGACTGCTCTTCATTTAACAACCCCTTTTGCAAGCTGCCCTCAACACCACTGGAGCTCAAATTAAACTTCCAAACCCGTGGGAGGGCCGGGAAAAGAGTGCGGGAGATGCAAACGTTTTCAAAGGAAGACATGGATGTTAAACAGGATGAGTAGAAGGCTGCTCCCAAACACATGTATTCTTAGGAGACTGAGATAAAGCAGCTACCATACACTGCTACTTTAAACCTGATGCAGAACATCTGCTCCTGTCTTGCTTTTCACGATTCATGTCCTCTTGTCTGCAGCTCTGGAGAGAGAAAGACCACCTGAGCAGAGACAAACTGCTGGTTCACTCAGACTGTTTCCAGGGGAAGAAAACACTTGCCAAGATTAACTGAGAAAACCTGAACTGCTCAACAGCCATCTAACCTATGAAGAACCTGGACAGCAGTCTAACAATATTTTTTGTTCCATCTTCACCCACTGCAGACAGGATTGGGCCCCTCCCATCCTCTGGCCCCCACTTAGTTTTTGTGGATCAACTGAGATCAGTAAATCTCAGGGGCACAACTGCAGCCTCAAAGTGCAGCTTGTTAGAAGTACTATGAGATCTCTCTGCTCCCTGTGGTGAGGTAGTGGAGCAGACCTGAGTCCACTAAAACACGGGCATATTTTAGCTATCACCAGCCTCTTTAGGGGCTGAAGGCAATAGATATATATTCAATGGGAACAAATGCTTATTCCCAAATAAAGACATCTGTAGAGGGATCTGCAGGTGCTGGCAGAATGGATAACTTCTCCTGAAGCTGGATCTGAAGCCACTATTGAAGATCAAGGTCTGGCATAAAAATAACACTCAGTACTTATCTGGTATTTTTTCAATCTGCAAACTTTAAAGCATCATCTCCATTTTCCAGATGTGAGAAGCCATCCACAAAGAACCAGTTCAGTGTTGCTGCATTCTTCTACCATCTTCACAAGCTGATCCTTGTCCTCTTCCAACACCTCTTTTCTATCCAAGAGCAACTGACAGGTTTGAGACATGGCAACCTAATGCTATCAGCACTTTCAATTTTCTCTCATCTTGCCTTTTTCTTAAGAGGGGAAACGGGGTTTATTTTTCAGCTCTGATTCCTGGTACTGCTCTGGGAGAATTTCAGAACAAGATATATCTCCAAATATTTGTCCTCCCTGAGGTTTCTGGCCCTTTCTGTTACAGACAGGTTAAGTAAATGGACTAAACCAGAGAATCAAGACTCATATTGAGAAACTGTGGCAGTAAAGAATGCTGGAATCAGAAGATTACAGATATTCCAAGCATTCAGTTTAGGCTTACACCTTTCCCTCTTTGCCATTTCTTCTCTGAACAACACTGGGGAGATTCACCTTTGGGTGTAACATCCATAGCAAGTTGGTGTCTATGAGAAATCAGTAACAGACATTTGGCACTGCCCAATGCAAAATATTTAGCATGTTCTGTAGTAACGCATACAGCTTTCTGTTTATCAAAACAACTGTCTTAAATGCCACTGAGATCTCAGAGAAAGCCACCAGAGTTAAGTACAGTCAGAGCACTCCAAGATCTAACAGGATGAAAAAACCCGCTTGAAGTACAAAATAGAAAGGTTGCATGTGTTTGTCTGTTTTTTAATTTAATGAGTTTGCCACAGACTTGAAAATCAATCTGTATGTTACTGAAAAGAAAAACCAAACCCCAAAGTTCACCGATCTATAAAGCATATAGAAAAAAAAAAAAGTTAGAATGTTTTTTTTTGAAAATACTGGTTCAGTGCAGACAAGAGAAGGGTGAGAAGCAAACAGTTTTTTGCAGTAGGTGGGCAATATTAAGCCAAATCAGTTCAATTTGGAGAAGTAGCATCAAGAAGCTGGTTAGTGGGTACAGCTTAAACAAAGTACTACAACTCTGTCTACCTGTTTCAGTCTACCACAACTTACTCATTGGCACTAAAAATAACTAGAAACACAGCAGAGAAGGTGAAGGAAAACGTGAAGGAAAACAAGCAGTCTGAGCAGTTTCATTAAAAAACCTCCAAATAGTAACAAAACCGCAGCCTGCCTGGGAACAGCCCTCTGGGTTTGAATGACATCTGCTAAAGCAGCCTGGTACCTCCACATCAGTGCAAAGATGAATGAATGGTCTAAAATGTCTGTCCATGGATGACAAGAGGAAATACAGTGTTGGTAAAGTTGTCCCCTCCAAGGAAACAAGTAAAATCAGAGCCCGGTGTTAGACAGTGAAGGGGAAGGAACACAGAGAGGGAAACAAAAATGATATCTAGCAAAAATACTGCTCCTACATCTCTGGGCTGAAGGGCTTCCTTGGAGAAACTCTTGTTTTTGATGGCAGAGCATGACATCTCTCTGGGATGAGAGAGGAAAGGAAAACAGAAAAGTCTGTGATAGATTAAAAGTACTAAACAAAAGACACAGTCTGGGGAATTAATATTTATGAAATGCAAAAAAGATTGTAGTAAAATAAGAGATAACAGAAATCTAATAAAAGCAGAGTTGTTCTGAATTAAAAAAAAAGAAAAACCACAGATGCAGAGCCTGCAATCTGGTGCTGTACTATCAAAAATCCAATTCCCCCCTGTCTTAGGCAAAGTCAAAACAAAAACCCCCACATATAGGCCCAGTTCAAAAGCTATTGAAGTTAATAAAAATTTCCTCTTGATTTCCAAATGCTTTGAAATTTTGACTCCTTGGGAATTTCTGGTGTTATTAAGAGACATATACCAACACTATCACCCCCAGAAAAAATCCCATAGCTCACACTGTCTTACACAGAGATTCTATAGGACTGAAGGGTTACTGCCAGAAGTCACCCAGCTTCTCTGCTCAGTAGAGGATGATGGCTCATCCCAAATCCTGGTGTGGGGTGTTAGGGAGTGTTATGGAGATGATTATTTTTTAAACTGCATAGGGGAGTTACTGCACCAGTGGCTTCTTAAAGCCTTTGAAAATTTTCCCCCATCAGAGCTATGAGCTAGATAAGATGTTTTCACTTCCTGCTGTGGAGTATCATAGTGTGCCATATTCAATGCATTTTTTGAAGGACACTTGCTTTAGAGGAGAAAAGTATTCTATAATCCTAATGCATCTCTCTGTTGAGAAGCATTTCTTTTGATATTCTGCTAAAGGTTGTTTCCTTACCTGCCCCCCTCCCCCCTGATTAAATACACCCGTGGCCAGAAGATCATGAATGTGGAAATGTGTCTGTTAAAAAAGGCTGAATGAAAACCACTGTGACAACCTCAATTCTGAGTTTGTTGCTCTGTATGTGTGTCTCTTGGATGGGGTTTTCATTTTCAGTAGGGCTGTTTTTCATTTCCAGGCATAGTTTGTTCTGGTTTATGCCCAAGAACTTGTACTAACAAAGCCTGATGGTTCTGTGAAAGGAGTATAAACATAGATGCTAATCACCTGAAAAGGCAAATCTGTACAGGCAACTGCTCCTGGCAATACTGGCTTCTTCCTGGGCAAGAAAGGGTGAGCGGTCTAGAAGGAAATGCCAGGTCACAGGGCATTTCAGACCTCTTAATATAATTTAGAAAGAAAAAGAAAATCCACACTGGGCTATTAGCAACAATCAGGTGTTAGAGTGCAGGGAAGACACATAAAACACTGCATTAAACTACAACAGTTTTGCTCTACCTCAGAACATAAAGTTTATTGAATGGCTCCCAGAAGAGGGAAAAATGGATTTGGCACTCAGCAATAAAGTCCATAATTACTTTTTTATAGAAAATCCACGGACTGTGTCCAACTCCTGGCAATTTTTTATGGTGTTGACTTGAAAATGCTCTTGTCCAGTGCCACCATCAGTGGGAACAGGACGTGCAGCTGAAGAAGGGTCCTGGGCTATCCCTTGCCAGGAGCCAAGGCAGACAAAAAGCCCACAGAGGAGCCCAGTTCTCCCTGTCATGCCATTGGAAAGGAATAGTGAAGGGTCTCATCAACTGCCCAAGGTCACCCAACTACCTGGAGAGCAGGGACAGACCAGGGAGAGGCAGTGGCAGTGCCCCATCCACTGAGCTCAGCCACGCTGGAAGAGCCAAACTGATGGATGTGCCTCTGGAAAACCTGGTGTTTGGTGACTCACGGACTCTTGAGCATTTCTAACCATCTGGTTTCCCAGAACTGGCCAATCTGACAGGTTTGCTGCCAAATTAACAAAGTTAACAGAATGCGTGGATATGTGAAATCGTGAGGATGCAGCTTGGGATGTAACATATCACTTCATGGAGATGAACAAAGTTCTGCATCTGGAATCAGACAGGTTGGGCAGAGGTGGGATGACTAAAAATGTTCTCTAGCACCACAAGAAAACACTTTTGGATGTTACTTACACAACAAAATTTTATGTTCAAGGATGCCTGAGTCATTTGATAGGCAGCTCACAGCTATACAGCTACTGTGAAGAATAACAAATACAATTTTGGATGAGAAATTTATAGACGTATCTTTAAAATGCACATGCTGACACCCTCATTTTACTTTTTTTAATGGCCCTGCCTTCTGTGCATTCATGACCCTCCTGAACCTTGTGTGAAGTTTGAAAGGACTTATAAATCAGTGCCCCTTCTGGACGTTTAAATGGCAAGCGATTAAAACCAAAAAAAGAAACTACTCAGCTAGTTCTATTTGTGGTCATCAGGCATTGCTCCCTCTGAAGCTCAACAAAGCAGAGAAAACACTGATTATTCCCAGGCTCACCTGCTGTAAGTCTGAGTCTAGACTGTACAATGACTCACAACAACCTATCTTTTATATTTAACTTAGCAAGACCTGTAGATAGAGAAAACATGTGCTTAGAGATTAAGGAAGAGCACTCAGCAGTGCTCTCACTGCTGCGCATCAAATAGGTGAACACCAATAAAAACATGATTAGCCCAAGCCCATCTGTCATGCAGTCATAAAGCAGCAGCCTTTCACTAGGGACACTAGGAACAAGCACAGAACTTTGGTCTCTGTAGGAGCATGGGCAGTCCCCAGAATTACAAACTCTCAGGCCCACTGTGAAGCATGTAAACATTATCACTGCCCAATAAATGTGAAACTTGGTCATTTTGACACTGTGAGTCTGTGGCAGAGCCAAGCCTCACACGCAACAGTGAACTGGTCTCCTGTCATCAATGTCAGCTTCTGCAAGCAGAAAATATACCAAAATAACAAGACAATCAAAGTAAAGCTTTCCCAGTTCCTTGTCCAACGTTTCCCTTTCTGCATGACACTTTTCAATTTTCTTATTGATCTCAGTGCTCAATGAAAAATGTGCCATTGACAAGGCTGGAATTAAGCACAGCCTTGGTAGAAATTAACACAAATTTCTACCATGCTCACATTTCACTGCAAGAAGACTGTGGCTTGGCTCATGGGCCTTATGAAAATTAATGTCAAGCTTGTCAGTGACTTCAAAGAATTCAGAATTTCCTTCACTGTGTTTGTGCAATGTCCAGAACCATGAAGGGCTGATTGCTAGCTGAGACCGGTAAGTGTTGTTCCAATAAATAGTAAAAATAATCGAGAAACTAAGCAGGCGCAAAGTAAAAGGTAAGAAAATGAGAAGCAGTGGGAATATCGATAAATAACATTAACATGCTTTGCCTCTTTTGGAAATGTTCTTGTCATTACAAAGCCAGGTATAAGTGGTTTTCTTTTAAATGCCTTAGGGTAGAGCATCGACTGCAGTTTTAGAGGAAAAGACCACTTTGTATAATGAGGTAATGCACAAAAGGTTTTTTTGTAAAAAAAAACCCCACAAAACAAAACATCTCCAAGTGTTTCCAGACTCTATGCTTCTACAGGGCTGCTCTGTTTTATCAGTCTCAAATGATGGAAACTGTCCAGTAGTTATGAAAATGTCTACCTGAGAAAGTTATGAGAATACTTGCAGGATGCAATGCACCCTGCTGAGGGCTCAGCAAATGACCCACTGACATGAAGGAGCTTTATATTATGAGGACAGCTTCCCATGGGTTTTATTATTAAGTTTCACAGCCAAGTTTTCACACAGGATTTGAAAAAAAAACCGAACAAAAAAAAGACAAAAGAAAGAATTTTGATATCCTAAGCATGAGTCCAGTCCTGAAAGTTTACACAGTGATGTGACTAAGAACTGCAAACAGATGAGAAGAATCTGATGTCTAGATCAACATACTGACAGTCCTCTGCAGGTGCCTTCTCTGGTGCTGGTGTTTGTTTTAAGATCTCTTGCTTTGAAGAACATAATAGAGACATCGAAGGCTGGTAAGTTCTGACCTGAAGACATTTTCCCAACCTTTCAGGTCATTTTTTTTCTGCCTCTGCAGATACCAGGAGCCAATGAGAGGTTCATGCCAAGGCAGTTATTTCATGCTCTGAGTAACATTCTAATTTCTGTAACCAGATTTTTGGAACAGCAAGTTCTTATTTTGGGCAAATCCCATGTGAAGGGCATGCTTCAGTAGACAGATGGATATCCTCAACTTATTGATATAGCATAACTATTATTAGATGCACAAACAGCTACTGCCTTGTGTTTCATATGTTGAAAACTAGTAATGCGGGATCCTGTTAATGCAACAGAGCAATACAGATATTGTACATGAAAGAGAAATGCTCTTATTTTAATACTCTGATTTTGATCAAAAAGATTAGCTGCTTTTGACTTCACGGTTCAGATGAACTTCAGCATGTCTGTAAGTGGCTGGGGAGACTTTACCATAGGTGAGAGGAACAGGTGCCTCCGCTGGAAATTTCTGTATTACACAACTGACACCAGGAATAGTTTCAAGCATCAGCACTTTATGGTTCCCCAGTACAACCTTTCATACCCTGATTCTCACATGCATAACACATGTGTACCCTTTTACTCTTTTGTGGTTGGTCAAGGCCCCTCAGCATTCCATGCTTCTTTTCCTCCAATGGTGTTCACCTGTCTTACACAGCTGCACCCCATTAGGGATGAGGCTTGGCCGCAGCCCCATTCCCCATGTCCCATAATCTCTTCTCCTACACGTAATCACATCAATTTCCAAATTGTACACAAGGGCTACAAGACAGAATATTGTCTGGGGGTGCATGCAAGGATGTTGGAATGCCTAGCCAGGGGATTATGGGCTGATCTATGGAGAACCAGAACAAAAACTTTCCTGTTTCTACCAGTAATTTGTACAGGGCTGCAGAAGGGTGACATTTTTTTGTATGCACAGACTGGCAATCTGAGCACAAAATTTCTGCTTTCAGATCCACAGCGCACAGAGGATTGGGTAATGTCAATGAAATTCCCGCTTGGGGACCGAATACAACATTAGAGGGAAAGATGGGTACAGAGACCTGAGAACGAAATTCTCGCCCTGCAGTTGGAAAGGCTGTGTTCTGGATGATGCTCAGGAAAATGCTTGGCCCGTGCCACTGTCAGTCACTGCCCAGTAAAGAGGCACTGGGTTTCCACCACCTTGGACTCTTTTCTAGCCATATCTGTGATGGGGATCAGATTAAAATTCCCAGCCTTTCAGGCAGGCAGCCCAGCACACAGCTGGGACTTGCACCAGAGACAGGATCGTGCTCTGTGTTCAAGCCCAAGTTGGGTGCGACATTGAGCAATCAGTGAAAGGTGTCCCTGCCCATGGCAGGGTGGAAATAGGTGATCTGCAAGGTCTCTTCCAACCCAAACCATTCTATGATTCTATGAACAGTAATCTGCATTACAGCAAGCCATATGGACATATTCCATGTTCACCTCTCAGACATGATGTGTTTGTTTGTTTGTCAGGCTCACCAGATGGAGAATCATATAACAAAATCCCTCTGCAATGTGCCACCAGCATTTCCCTTCCTGTTGAAAACCACAGAATAGACAGGGGAAACAGCAGGATCTGGATGATGCAAAATAAGGTTTCCTGACCCCTGGGCATCCAGACCTTGACCCTGGATTAACTGTGCATGAACTGGAGAAGAGCCCACGGTTGCTACCTCATCATCATCATCATCTACATCACCAGACCCAGCTGGGCATGCTGAGGTTGATCACATCTTTTAACCCCCTTTAGGGATGGCAGCTCCACCACTTATCCAAGCAGACTGCCCCAACACTTTACAACCCTTTCAGGAAAGACATTTTTCCTAATATCCTATCTAAAACTCACCTGACACAACTTGAGCCATTTCCTCTTGTCCTGTGACTGGGAGACTGACCCCCACCTGGCTACAACCTCCTATCAGGTACTTGTGGAGAGCAAGAAGGTTCCATGTGTGCCTCCTTTTCTCCAGGCTAAACAACCCCAGCTCCCTCAGATGGTCCTCACAGGACTAGTGCTCTAAAAATTACACGTATTGCCCCAAATACATATGAAAACCAAAAGTACCAAAATTCACCAGGCTTTTCCTAAGCAAAATTCAGTCTATGAAAATTCTACGAGTCATTTTAGTTGAAAATAACAGGCCTGGTCCAAAGCCCCTTTAAGATCTTACCCGCCGAAATTCCCACAGCCTGGACATACTGTCAAGCTGTGCAAACTTTACCACACATCACTGCTCTGTGTGTTAATAGTGCTGAGTGTTGGCCTGAGCGCTGCTCCCACCAAAGCCATGCTAATGAGATTAGCTTCCCACTTTAGTGGGGAATTAATTATTATAATGGTGAGTGCTTTTTGAAAAACCCACTTCTCTTGCTTTGCAGGCTGGTTTTTTTTTTTTTTTCTCAAATATTATATTTCAATTGAGAAAGGCAAAGGTGGTAGAATTATAGAAATAATAGCAAAGAAATATTGGAGTCATCCCACAATACCTGAGTAACTGACAAGGTTCATCTGACCATTTACTCCCCATCTAAATGGGGTCTGTAAATAAGCATTGAACAGATATATAACCCATGTGCTGAATTTTATTTTTGCTATAATAATAAAAGCCATGGAGAGAGATTCATGATAACATGACTCCCCACTTGACTGCGCACAAACAGCATTCATTACATTCTGATGATGCATTTAGCCCTCAGAGTACAAAGAGAGTTTTACCTTTTTTTCTTCTTTTTTCTGCATCAATTTGCATGAGAAGTACAGAGCATTTAGTCTTTGAATTAATCAAAATATCTCTGCCTTCACTGAACAAATATATTTGAATACATGAATAAATAATAAATTGAGTAAAATAATGAAACTCATTTAAAATGAAGCTGAGAATGAGGTCATAGTTTTTATTAAATGTGACATTTTCCACAGTGTTTACACTGCAAGAGATAATGGCCTATATATTTTAAAGTGGGTAACAAACCATCAAAAATCAACTTTAGATAAATTAAAGTAGCTTGAGTTTCAGCTGGCTCTGGGCTTTTAGCCTGACTTTCTGAGTCAGGTTAAGATGATTCAAGACGAAACTTGGGCTTATGTGTCTAGGATGAAAATCTTCATTTAAAATCAAAGGAACCACTTAATTGCCAAGCAATCCTAAGGACTAGAAGTCCAACTGAAAGGTCAATCTTGCTCAAGCTGTCAGGCACCTACCCTCAGATAAAAATATTTCATCTAGTACTTGCGTTTCAGCAACAGACATACCATGAGTACAATATACTGATTATAAACAAAAATGTTAAGCTTGTACAAAATCCTGTTCCTGGAAGCCAGCAAAGAGTAAACAGGAACTGAACTTGAAAAGCTCTCATGAAAACCCACCAAGCCACATACAAAATCTATTCACCAACAGTTGACTTGAGGACAAGTCTATTTTACTTGGCTGGCTAAAGCCATTGCTTGCCCAGAGAAGTCAGCAAACAAAAATGTGAGTGAAGCAGGTATAAGAAATGAGCTCAATTAATTTGGAAATAGAAGAGGAAGAAAGGAAGAAGATAGCAGACACCTTAAATAGTGAAATCCATGGAACAGACCCTATAACACTGCCACTCCATCCCTGGCATCCCAACAGCCTGCAGTGAGGAAGGGCTGGACACAACCAATGCATGGTAGCAGCCCATTGCCAGATTGTTTTCATTTGCTGCTGTCTGCTCAGGGTTCATGTCAATTAGCACAGGCTAATCAGTATTTCATTAAAAAAATAATGAAAACTCAAACTCTAACAGAGATTTATATGGTTGCCTATTACCACCATATTTGAGTGCTGTAATTAAAACAGAGCTCCATTATGCTTCACCTCTTGTAACTGTGACCCCAAAGGTTTCATAATATTTAGCAGCTACGTCAAACACCCTTTCATGATCTGTTTGTTATTATCCCCATGCACTCAGATGACTGACAGGATGGAGTTTCTCAGATCAAAATGATTCAACAGCATTGCAAGATTTGGGGTAATTGGAAAGGTTTGTCCTGCCCTGCTCTTTCTTCCAAGGTAGTGGTGGAAAGGTTACTTGATCACTGATACGTTGTATACTGCGCAGTCACAGTAAAATGAGTTAAATACTGAGACCACTTGATGAAGGTAGCTGATTAAGGGGATTAATATGCCAGCCCTTTTCAGCTGAAAGTGTTCCAAGTCCAAGCTACTCTATATGCCGACCAGCTTGGCCAAACTCAGCCCAGCACCTGAGCACTGATCTGTGATGTCCATCCCTGTGGCCAGTGCCATGCAGCCTTCTCCCAGACAGTCCCTGGGCGTGGTTCAAGGGTTTGCCCACCCTGGACCATCTGGATGGTCTGGACATGGCAGTCCTGGTCAGGAGGTGAGGCAGCTGAGCTGCAGGAAAGCAATCTGTGCCCTGGCAGCTTATCTCTGGGCCAGAGAGCAGAGACTTGCTCTCCTTGCCTGCTCTTAAATCCCAAGCTTTTTGTTCTCTCTGCTCTAAAAAGCAAAATGTTTTGATTTACACTATGATTTGCCCTTAAGTTTAAAAACCTTTTTGGTCTTTTGGTTTGCACTAAGTAGAATATTTGATGTTACCCATCAATTTAATGTTTGCATCAAAACTTTTGTATATCTAATGCATCCCAATGCACTAGATTTTCCAGTATGGTGGAGTTATTTGGCTAAAGCAACACTCACAGAGCATAATGCAAGCAGTGATCTTGGGAAGTCATTAGGATTAGTGACAAAACAATCTGCAGTGTGGATGGCCCACGGAATGTGCAGAGAAAAAGCTCCAAGACATTACCTGGCTAGACATAAATCCTCCTCATCTACAAGAAATTATTCATTTAGTGCCATGACTCAAGTTGAAGGTTGCCTTTCGGCTGTGGTAATCCCTCTCCATCTAGAAGTCCTGAGGCCCAGCACGCCCTCCCTTCCCAGCAGTCCTGAGAGGAACTTCCAGCGGCAGGAACGCGCAAGCGGTTTCCACTGCTGTGCTCAAGTATTTCAGCAGCTGAGGAAGTGGGTGGAAGAGGAGTCTGGGAGACGTTCTTGGCAAACCGGTGAGGCACTGAAGACAGGAACAACATGATTTATGGACCCATGTGGGCAATCCAGGTTGCAAGTCAGTGCCAATCACACTGCTATGAGTGGGGACAAAGGAGACACAGAAACAGGACAGAGGTGCTTTGTTAGCTCCAGTTGGTTAACCCTGGCACACCACAGATGGCAAATCCTGATGGTTTATCCAAAGTCATTTTATTAAACCTCTGCCTTTAAGAACAATTAGGTAAATGAGGTGAATGAAGTACAATCTCCAATGGAAAAATCAATGCTTTCTGGATACATTTCACATAGCTGGCATTAGATAAAATAGCATTGCTTTAGGGCATCCCCCCACCCCCCAATCCTTTCTTTTCAGTCTGAAAAATTAGTACCTTATATCCCCTTTAATTAACTCTTGTTAAGCCAATAATGCCACTAACCGCCACATCATAACTCTCGTTTATGCAATTAGAAGCTGCTTGATACAAGCACAGAAGTCCAAAAATACTTGTGCAAAACCCTTCCAACAAGCAACCCTGCTCAGAGGGAATCAGATAACTGAGACCCCAACGGTATATAATGCCCAGTTTGCTAAATGCCATCCTCTCTTACCTGACATGCCCCTCAGAAGCTCTGAGCACGAAGTGTTCACTACCACCTTTTAGTCTCACAAGGAAGCATCCTCATCCTGGGAGTGCTTCCAACAACAATGCAAATTCAGTCCTGAATTTTTGTGAAGCTGAGGTTGGGATTGGACACTGTTGGACAGTTAGACCCCCATCATGCTGGGATTAGGTTTGAGAGTCAGTGTTAAGCCCCCTGCACTGACACGGTGAGCTTCAGAAATTCTCATGAAGCTTCTTGACAGAGGTCCTCAGGCAAAATACAGGTCTGTCCTTCAGCCTGAAGGTGCCTGGAGCACGTGACTCAGTGAGAAGCTAAACAAATGATTTTTTTTTTCTTTTGCCTCCTCACTGGTTTCTGGAAAAGCTAGGCATGCAGATCTTCCAGGATAGGATATGCCAGCAGGAGGTGCCACCTGGGATGCTGCCCAGGACTGGATGGCAGAAGCCACCATAATATAGACAGTTAAAAGCAAATAAATGAAATGAAAGTAATGGAAACTTAGTGAGTACAAAGACACAAAAAAAAAAAAAAAAATTAAAAAAAAAAAAAAAAAAGGAAAAAAAAGAGCAGAACTGACTGCCTAGAGGCACAACCCCTGTTTACAACCAGGCACCAAGATGGAGTGCACCCCAGCGGTGTTGGCAGAAAAGGAAGGCCTCCCATCTTGGCTGCCTCCTACCAAGGTCAGAATGGGCAGATGCTATGCACGTTTCAGGAGAAAACCAGGATTTTAATTTTTTCAAAACAGAGTACTTGAGAATAATGCCTCTTATGACCAAGTCCTTCTGCTGTTCTGGGTAAGGAGCATTAATCCTCAGTCCCAGTTTTCTCCTCCTATGAGATGTTGGCAATTCCTGCTGCTGCATCACATGGAGAATAGTATGCATTTTCCCAGCATTTATAAAACTAAATACACCGTGCTGCTTGGTTTATTCCTGTAACTCTTGATACAAATCACACAAGCTGTGATTCATGTTTTAATATTGATCCTGCAATTAGTTCAGTGTAGGTAAGCCTTCATGCTAGCTGTAGTCCCAAATTTACTCGCTTGGATGCCATTGTAATATTGTGTTTAGGTGCTAAACCTTTACAAAGAATCCTGTTTCACACTGTGGTAACTGCCTGATATAATGATGCCTTACCTGAACTAGACTTCTCATGCAACTTTCATGACCCCCCTCACACACACATCTGGATGGGACATGAACAGCACGATCCTTGTCACATAGCCCCTTTCCATTCCCTGGGGATGGATCACTCATCCTTCCACTGAAGAGCATCATGGGATTTGGAGAGTGTGAAACCCTGGATCCTACGAAGAGCCATCCTACCGAGCGCTGCCAAGAAGCCTCCATCCACCTCCAGCCACAAGTCTGCCAGGCTGCCACGGCCAATCCTGCTGGCTACAGTGCCAGCAGCCTCCGTCAGCACCATGGGTGGCTGGTGGAGACGTGTGGAGTGCGAGCAGCTCCTTCTGCCAGGCTCTGGAGCAGCTCAGTTATGGCCACTGAACCCAGCAGCATTCCTCCACCCCTTCAAAGCTTCCTGCCAGGAACCCCAAGGAGCTGAGCTCTGTATCAGATGGTGCAAACCTCCTACCCCACCATCTGAGCTTCCCTGGCCCACCATCGCGTTACGCCTGCACAGGGGGCCTCTTCTTCCTACAGAGACAGGAGCAGAATTTTCTCTGCAGTAAAGCAGCTCTTCAGCTTCAGAGAAATTCTTCTCACTTTAGATATCAAGAGAATTAGAAATCCATTAGGTAAAGCTTAAAAAGAAAAATGTATATAACCATAACCAGTCTGGTACGGTAGTGGGTGTATAAAGTTCCGGATCAAACCGGACTTCTGGCAACAAACAGTATCACAGAAACAACAACAAATCCTGCCAAATTTTGCTCCTTGCTGGGAAATTATCATTTAGCAGATTAAATCAAATTTATACATCCAGCACTTTCACCACTACCAGCATATGCTCCCATACTAAATACTAAACACCCATTTTATCCATTACACTGAGTCCTTGGTTATTTTGGGCTCCATTTTCAATCGCACTCACAAAGAACAACTGCATATTTTCATTTGGTCTTTTTCATAAAGGTAAATTCTTTTCATGACAACTGATTTAGAAGCAAATCAGAGACACAGCCAGTAACACAGACCCGTTTCAGACACTCAACGCTTCTACTAGCACCACTCTTTAAGCTGGAATAAGCTTTGCCTTTCACTCAGGAAAGAGAAGGGAGCTGTTTGTATGGATGGACATTACAGGCACTGTCTACTTCAGAGCACACATGCATGAAGTGGCACTCAGCTGATTTAGTTAGTGGCCTGCAGAGATCACATATTACAGATCTTCTAATTTACATACATTTTGGAGAAAATGTCAGACTCCAACTTAGCTCATCATCTTGACAGAGCTATGCACTTAAGCGTGCGTTTAGCATTAAGCCTGTGCTTAGTTGTTGTGAAAATCAAGCAGCTGTTCTGTCACTTTGAAGAACTGTGCCTTCTGCTTTTTTAAGAAATAGCTACAAAAAGTAATAGAAAAAGTTACTCCCTCCCCTGTTATGTGCTAAGAATCTTGGAGGCCCTTACAAAATCATCACCATCATTATCTCTTTCCATGACTGCTATGGTTTCTCAACACATGAGAGTGCAATTATCCTCACATTTTGAGGGCAAATGTGTGATTCCAGAGAATCTTGCCGTGTGATATGTGCCACTTGATTTCTCACAAGAAGTATTAGCTGCCAGACAACCATCATCTTCTATCGCTATTCCCTTTAAAAGGTTAGGAAGTACATGAGGAAGGCTTTGTGATCCAAAGTGTTGCTACAAACTGGAGATGGAAATCAAGAAATAGTCCCGGACTAGAGACTAGACACAAATTCGTAATTCCTATCTTCCCAAACTAGGCAGTGGGAATGGAGAATTACATATCTTGGAAGCATGTGCCTTCCATGAGGAAGTTTTCTTGAAACTGGTTGTGTTTGAGAACTGATGTGTTTGAGAAGGACTTGCTTGAGGTGATAAAGTCACTGAAATTGATAAGTCAGCCGAAGATCAGGACAATAAATATTCTGGTTTGGTCAGGCTCATCGAGGCTTCAGCTCCAGACTCTGGTTCAGGGGACCAGATTTTCCTGCACTGTGATGTGTACAGCCACATTCACTCCCATAAGCCAGCAGAGAACAGCATCGCCTGATAGTGCAGCAATCATACTTGGGCAGTAGTCTATGCATTCTACTGAGTATTTTTTGACATCCAGATGCTAGATAAAGGAGAGCCAGCACCATTTGACCAATTCTTTTCCTGTGCCAAACATCCTTGCTAGCCATGGACATGGCCTGTCCCCTGCAGTGGATGTGCTGTGAGGCATGGCTGAGAGCAGCCACACTGCCCACATCTTCCCCACACAAGGACCGTTCCACACCAGCACGGCGTGACAGCAAGACCACCTGCTCACCAAGCATCTCCATTCCTAACACACAAGCACCAGAATCCAACAAAAGGACATTTCAGGGGGGTTTAAGGCTAGACAGCTCGCCTCCTTAAACTTTTGCAAAGAAAACCTGTTTCTAGGCCCTGAAAATAATGCTAGGGATGGGTAAATGCAGAGTTGTCCTTCGGATACTGGGATTGTAAGCTACAGCTCTCCCAAAATGTTAGGTTTCCACAGTGATTTAATTACAGGCCATATTGCTTACATGGTAGACAGAAAAGGAATTATAATGCCATATGCTGCTTTCTGTACTTTACAGAACCATGGAAACATCTGCTTGGAAAAACCCTTTAAGACGTTGGGGTCCATCCCTCAATTTGCTGTCTAATGTCTGTGAAAGTGCACCCTGAGAGAAAACCTCCCCTTATAAGCTACTGGGAACGCCATGGGCAGTGCCTTGAATGGTCCCACACATAGAACAGTAGCCAAACAGGCCTCCCATCTCTTGTGCAAACAAAGGATTTGGGGTGTCCAGAGAAGCTGAAGCACATGCCACACTGGCTCCTGTCCTGAGCCATGCATTAGTTTGGCTCAAGTTGGAAAAGCCCCTGGGCCACATAAAGCTACACAATCAAAGTCTGTTTTATAACACCCAGAGGGACTGAGTTAAGGTTACCAGGCATCTCTAATCCTGCTCTTTCCTAAGTTCTCAGAGACTGACTATTTTTTTCTTGCATTCTTGCATGCAGCCCTGTTTAACCTGAAGTTAGTGATGACCATGCCTTTTAATAGCAACAGAACAAAGATGAATCAAGGGAACATTTGTGTTAAAGCAACAAGAGGGGCTCCAAAGAGAAAACAGACATCCTCAGATATGCTAAGAAAATTGCTCTAAATTATATTATTTGTGAAAAATTTTCAGAAGTGTCAATATAGGGAAAATTACAAAGATTAAGGAGAATTATTTCCTTTAGCCAACTACCCATGATAAAAGATCTTTTGCTAATCCCTTTAAGAACTCTACAACATGAACACATGCAAATGCACTAAATTCTTACAGAATACAAAGAGGTTTTTTCTCTGCAAGAACAACAATGTAGGTCCAAAAATGCATGATCTTCAGGATGCTGACTATTTTGGTCAATTACTGGAATGGGGGCAGCAGGTCATGAGCAACAATAGAGCTCTTATTCTTGGAACTAAATACAGTTATTTCCAAAACTGAACTCACAAAACTGACTCACAGACCTGTCAGTCAATCATGATCAACATGTTCCCAGATATAGGTTAACTGTAGGAAATAAGAACAAGTTACTGCTCAAGGGACTCTTTTCAGATGAAGTTCACCTCTGGCAGACCATTGTATCTCCTGGAACTTCAGGGAGGGAGACAGGAGAAAAACAGTGTCTTGAGAGTTCAGGGTTTATTCACTGTCAGTTCTCCTCAAGGTATTTAATTTCTTCTTCTTCCCTAGGGCTCTGACCTCTGGATCTGTGGGCTTCAAAACCTCAAGACAAGGTCAGCTTTACTGAGCTGTAATAACAAAAAACCAAAACAAGCCAAGACCAAACAAAGAAAAAAGGCTCTGTGAAAAGCTTTTTTTTCCACTGGTGGAACAGTCAGTCTCAAGGCTGAAGGCAGTGATACTGGCATGACACCAAACTCAGAGCTTAAGCTTAACCCAAGAGGGCAGATGGCCTGTGCTGCTGGTGCAATCAGCTAGAAAAAAACATATATTCACCAAAGAAGTATCAGGGCAAAACTGTTCTGTGTTGTCCATGAGGATAAGTGACATGAGGATAAGTGTAATGGAATTGTCAGTAACTAAGCCACAGCATAACATTCAGAGACATACACTGAATTACAAAGCTACAACTGAAAAACCTGAGCTATAGCTCTACTCCGATTGAGTGTTTTTATTAAGCAAAAGTCACATTCAAGACAACAGAACAGTCTATGCTGACTTCGATCACCACACATAAGCCTCTGTTGCTGAGTTAGATCAGGTTGCTGGCTGCCTTGCTCAGCTGAAGCTGATCTTGAGTGAACATCCTGCAAAACTTTACTAGAGATAGTACATCTTCATGTGTACATCACACGGAGCACCAGATACAGGGAAAACATGTTGGCGAAAATCACCCAGTCTCCTGGGCTTCCACAAGTAGCTCTTTGGCAGTTAACAGAGTGAGGTCCTGTTTGCATTTCTGGACACACTGAGTGGCAAAAGATCCTGAAGCAATATGAGAAGAATATCCTTGTTTGAGAGGGGGATGGCCCTTGAGGACCCTTGCTGCAGAAAGGGCCAGCCACCATCTGGAAGCAAATGTGTACCTGCACATATTTCCAGGTGGACCTGCTGCCCCATCTCCTACTCACCACTATACTCAGAGAGGCAGGTTTTGTGTGTGGCCAGGGACTCAAGAATCATTTGAAGTGATGCTGCAGAGAAGATAAAATCTCAGCCTGCAGCCCACTGGAAGTTCTCTGTTACACGAATTCAGTTGCCGAAACACAAGACAAACGGATGATATTTCACCCACCTGGGACTTATCTAGAGCAGCGGCTGGAGCTGCTAAAAGATCAGCAATTAACATATCCACATCTCACTCTGTGAGAGGTCACTGTTTTTCAGGCTGAGATCACTCCCAAGGACATCTGTTTACTCACCCCTTCATCTCCACTAACTGCAGTGTAAGCCATGCACGTCACATGAATATATTGCAGACCAGTGCTTTCATGGTCACTGTTTTATAAGAGCCTCCAGCAACATGCAGAAACAACTTTTAGATAACCTCTACTAAATGAGTTCTCAACATAACACAACAGATTAGTTTAATCCCAGTGGATATAAAATGCAATGATTCTCCCACAGCAATTTATGCACTGGATATTACAAGCCCTTAACATTAGCCACGGTAATTACTACAGGAAATGAATCAGAAACACAGGGCCTGGGAGGGTCTTTCAAGGAAAGAAACACATCAGCCTCAGGTTGATGGGGGGCTAGGTCATGCCTCAGTGCCCCTCACTTGCCCTCAAGCTACCATTCCTTGAAACAGCTAAAGAGGGTGGATGATAATGCAGTTGCAGAAATGGAGGTAGGCACGTGTGCTAAGGCTGAGAGCCATTGTTTAAGGTGCTCCACTTTCACCTGCTTTGCTTCTGTTGCCCTGTCCACACCTGGGCTGCCCCATGCACGTGTGCTGCTTAGAAGTGGGTGGAAAAGCCCAGGGTGCCTCTCAAAAAAGACTGGAAGGTGTTTTGGTGGAGTCTGGACTGACATAACCCCGTAGCAGGCAACGGGGTCTTTATTGTCTGTTCTATAAACACCAGGACATCAGGGTGAGCACACAGCTCCGTGTCAGGCACATTTTATATGTATTTGCTGGTGCTTCTCCACAGGCTGCTACCTCTACAGAAGAGGGAAAAGCTCTCAGAAGAGGCAAAATTAGCAAAAAGGTTGTCTCTGGGTCTTAAAAAAGGATGAAGATTATATGCTAGCCTTCCACAGAGGAATGATTTTCACATGCCATTTCCTATCTTCTTGTCAAGTATCCTATCCTGGTTTTAGCCACTATTGCTATTTAGAAAAATACTCCCCCTGTACTCCTGTGAAACCCCAAAGTTAACTCTTTGGTGGTTTGGATTCACAGAGGGTCTTTGTTGCTGGTTTCCTAGAGGCAACCACAGATCGTGCCCTCTGAGTTACTCTTCCTTCACACTTATTCATCCAAGGACAGATGAAGCTTTTAAAGCTTCAAGCTAACACCACAGTACCTTTTACAAATTTTTGAACAAAGGTTTAGTTTTAAAGCCCAGAAAGGAGAGCTAAGAGGCCATCATAGGGCAGTCATTTGCTAAGCAAACTCACTTATCATCAAAGGAGAAGAGAAAGGAATGATGTACATTGATAAAAGTCAGCAAGTCCTTAAGGAAAGGAGGAGAAATATGTAGATGGTGTTTAATATACTTCGAAGGATCCCCAAGGGATCTAACACTACACAGCATGTATTCACACCAACTGCTCTGCCAGAGGTAAAATAAGCAGATCCTAGACAACTACTCTTCATTAAGCCCGTGCTTTCTCCAGAACAGAAATGCCAGATGATTTATTTGTGGAATCTCTTTATGTTTTCACACAGATGGAAAGAATTCACCAGCTGTGGCCCCCATTGAGGTGATTCTATGAGATGACAGCAGTGGCCTTTGTGTAAAATAACAGATCATCTTATACTACCTGTACACTAAAAAGACAGACCTTGTAAAATGAATTGCAAACAATAAGGATTGGTTAACCCCACCTAAGACTGGTCCAGGAATCTTATTCTACCAGCATGTAAATGTTACCCCCCACCAGCAAGAACTCTAACAGGAGCTAAGCTTCCAGGAAAAGTTTCCACTTCCTTTTAATGTACAGTCAGCAAGCCTGCAATTTCACAATCTGTCCTGTTTGGACATGGAGGACGTAGTTTGGTCCCCCATGGTAGGCATCTGCATATGTTTGTATATATGTTTGTTTGCATACATTCAGCTCTTCAAGAATTAACATCACTTTGAAATGCTATTTTACGGTTCCCAAAGCTATTGATCCAATTCTATTTCAGAGTTACAAAGAGGACTGTAATCAAAGCAGGTGCAGTGCAGGAGAATGATGGACATGCTTCCCCACTTCCCAAATCATGGGCTGCACAGACCAGAAGGACCTGGGAGAAGCTGCCTCCCAAAGAGGTACTGTGACATCTGGCAGCTGCCCAGCAGTATCCTGCCTCTGGGCAAGGCTCCCTCTGAATTTCCAGACCCTCTTGGACCATGACTCCCACCTTCTGCACTCCATTTTGGTGGCCATGCCAAATTTTGCTGTTCCCTGGCACACCTGTTTCCCTCTGTGTATTTGCAGGCAGCAAAGCAGGTCTGCATTAAAGGACATTCAGAAGTGCTAATTCTGCTCTCCATGACAGAGCCATCAGCTGCAGCAATCTGTGTTAGAGCATTAGGATGTATGAGGGTGGTCTCATGTCTGAGCTCCCTGCCTTGAAACCCCAAACTGAAGCTTGCTGAAGTCAGAGGAAACCTTTTATTATTTTCAGTGACTGTGGATCATCATCACTTTAAACCTGAATCACAATACCTTCTAAACACAGCCTTTCATATCTGAACTCTGTGCAAAGCTGAACAAAAGAAATATGCTATATATAAACACGTGAAGGAAAGCATTATGAAATTCTTTATGTTTCTATAATGCTCTGCCTGAATTGAATCTTTTCACTCAGTGCCACACAAGATAAGAGCCCATCATGGTCTTCCTGTGTGCAGTATGAAAAAACTAAACCCAGCCTACCCTTGCTGTACACTCTTATTCTTCCTCACCACTGGAATACCAGCTACAAAGGAGAGCACTAAACCTTCCAGCTGGCAAAGCCAGAGTTTGAGTCACTGTTTAAAAAGATTATGTAACATTACAAAGTCTCAGATGCCTGCATCAACTCTGAATTAAATGCAGTTTGGCCCAAAAATTGTCCTGAAGCAAAACCAGAGAAAGATAGTTAATAAACCCCTCTTCCTTTGCCATCTAATGCTCCATCCTCCCACACTGCCAGTTAACCACCCTTAAAATTACCCTTCATAAAATTTAACTCCTAGCTTCAGAGGGCCACAAATCCCCTAATGTCTAATGTGTGTGTGTAATTATATAATTTCTTGAGCCCGTGAGACTGATGCTGTATCTTCTTTAGGTAAGGCTAGGTGCCACATAGGAGCAATTGTCTGCATACTGATGGCTCTAGCCCAAAATCAACATGGAGAAAGTCAGAGACTGTATATGCAGCGAGAAATTAACCTTAATTTTAAGAACGCACAGATATATTTTTCTTTCACGTTCATACAACATTGTCTACAGTGTAACTGGCATACTCCAGGCTCTTTAAGGAAGGCAGGAAGTATCACACAGTACCCACTGTGTGATTTAATATTGCTTCATTTGTCTAAGGAAAGCCTCACAAATTACAGACAGCATTTGATGGGGAAATTAAAATACCATCTACATTGCAACTGGTCCGCCGCCAGCTGTATGGATTGCATTTGAGATGCAGCTGCTGTATAAACAGAGCCATTTACCAGCTTCACCTAAGGCAGACGGTTAAGTAGGTTTCAGCTGCCACACAAAAGATTCTGAAGCTTTACTTGCCTGCAAATATAGTCTCTGCAGAGCCATAAACGTTTTGAAGTCGTGTTGCATTTCAAATCCCCCAAATTGGGCCTGAATGGGCTGAGTATATCAAAAGGGTATTACCCAGCTCTTCTGTCCTTAGTGTGAATGCTAAAAAAACCACTGTTGCCAAACTATGTTTTCATAAAAGAAATTTGGAGTTTCAACTTTCTCATCTCTCATAATCCTCACAAAGCAGGATAGCATGTACCCTGGGAGGTGTTTAATTTGAAACTTGTTGAAACGAAAGGTTCCGGATTTCATCAGTATTATATCTTTTACTTGCTGCAGGCTAAAAAAAAAGAATCTGTGAACAGTCCCATCAAGCTGTTGCCTTTGGGTGTCATTCTGACTGCTGCCTCCCTGCACTTAGAGAAAGGTGTTCTGATAAAAGAAAGAGCATGAGTTGCAATTGAGATAATATATAGATAGATCACAGTGAGCTGACCAGTAAATTTTATTTCAATGCCTTCCCCTGATGGTGTTTCATTTGTCTGTGAGACATGCACTAGAACAGAGAAGCATTCAGACTAGGAAAAAAATTGAAATATAACACAAAATTTGTCTGTGATTTTAATACCAGCAGTTGATTCATGCCATGGGAGGGCGGGGGAGCAGTTCTGTGGCAGTCTAAGTAACAACGATCATTTTTTTCCAGCATCACCGTAGCAACACTGTAGTTATTGTCAATGAAGCACTTTCATTCTAAGGTGCTATTTTTAGATGATTTTACCTTTCCAGAAGAATTACCCTCTGGGCTGCAATTTATCATGTTTGTTCCTTGGCCCATGGGTGAATTTTAGTGGGACCTTTATTTTATTTTTAAAGCAAAACCAACCAGCTCTCTTTTTTCCCCTGCAGACATTTATGCACTCAGCTCAAAGTATCTCTGCTACAGTTCAGACCTGGCAAGTACCAATGAGGGCTGAGCTCCTGGAGGAATTAAAAAAAAAATACCAGCTTCATTCCCTCTCCCCCAACCATTGGTAAAGATAAAAGGCAGAACAAATACATTTTCAGGGCAAGAAAAAAGGGGCTGAGGATGGGAAAGGAGGAGAAGTGAGGACAGCTGTTGGGAGGCTGAAGACTCAGTCTTCTCCAAAGCTGGAGCTAATGGTTACAGCAGCCTCCTTATCCTGGGCCATATCCTTTTCCTAGCAGCTTCCCAAATCTCAGCCTTTTCCCCGTCACTCCATGCCCTGTGGCAGTATCCCAGGATGCTCCTGCTTAGATGTCCCACCTGCACAATCACACCCAGCGGCTACCCCGTGCCACTGTGGATGGAGAGAAACACTAAGAAAGCCATCCGTGGATCAAGTGCCATTGAGTGTCCCCAACGCAGCACATTCTACGTTTGCAGAGGTTAAATATATATTTGTACAGTGAACACACAGGACAGAGATTGTTGCACATGTCCACAGAGCTTTGTGGACATGAAGTCCACAGTCCTTCCAGAAGGACTAAATTGACATAGTAATGCCTCAAGATCTAGCCTAATCAGGCAGCCTACAAGCAGAAGTTGATTACACACATCCAGTTACAAGATCCAAATGAGCTCTCTGTTCCTACTGCTGTTAAGTTAAATAGATCCTGCACCTACTGGGTGTAAAACCACATTCACATGAGGTGGGAACTGGAACAACTACTTCATATAAACTTACATTCCCACATGAAATGCAGATAAAATCTCCACATTACACAAATTCTCAGGTTTCTGAGGGGTTGAGGAATGGTTTAGGGGGCTTGCGATCACACAGCCAGGGTGACAGCCCCAAAGCAATGCCGCAAGACAAGTGAATAGAGATACCCAGGCACACAAGACACACCAGCACCCGTGCAGCCAGGGCTGCTGAGGAAAATGTCTGTGTGACTCTGGGCCAGGCACAATCGTTGTGTGTAGCACTGCTAAAACCTCTGAGAAGGCATGACGCAAGTCCCACACAACAGTGATAGAGTGCTGCTGGCACCCTGAGGGTCCTTATTGTGGATTTTACATCCAAACAATCCTTTGGCCTCGGAACCACAGCATCTCTGCAGCACTGCAGGGCTGTCAGGAAATGAAGACAGAAGAACACAGATTGAGTATGGGGTCCAACATCACACGTGCACACCATGTGCAGTGATGGCATGGATCTGTAGAAAAGCAGGAACAATTTCCTGTTCACACTGCAGAATAATATTATTGTCTGAAACCACAGTCTGCTTTTGGGGTCTGAAAACAGTTCCACTAAGGAAACTGTTAAGTTTCCTTAACTCTCTCTCCTGTTCCATCCCTCTGAGCTGTGCTGAGCACAATCCCTTGGCATAACTGACATCCCTGTGCATCCTCCATCCTGGCAGCCATCCTCGAGCAGCATTTGGGAGCACCCCTAGGCCTGTCCCAGTCCCACAGCTCCCATCAAACCTTTTGTAATCACATCATCCTTTGCTCAAAGTTGCGGCCTCAAGACACCAGACACTTAAAGCATGGAAATGGGAGTTTGGAAAACACTAGTTTGGCTCTCAAATTTAAAACATCAATGAATTGTCCACCTATTACCTTAGCAGAGGTTTTGTATGAAACTGCATAAAGGTTGTTGTTCTTAAATAATAACAACAAGTGAAGGAGAAGTAAAACAGATTACAGAGCACTATTAAGAAATCAAGGAATAAAGTCTCTGCTGCTTCCTGTGCAGCCACAATATTTCTATGAAATGCATGATATATAATGTCACACATTCTTCAAATCTATATGGTATTTATTGACTAAGAGGCTCATGAAATAACAGGAGTCTCTGTCTGGCACATAACAAAAGATCTACATTGAACCAGTGCTGAAAACAGGACAATACTTCTCACAAAAATTCTGCCTTCCCCTTCTGTTAGACATTTTATACCCCAGAGGAAGAAAAGCAAGCATTTTTCAACCTTAATTATTTCTAGGCAAGCTGTAGTAAAGCAAGAAATTAGGATAATGTCACTGCTCCCAAACAGTTCTTTCACCTGCCACACTTTCATACTAAGAACACCTCTTGTTAAGTCTTATTTTCATAATCAATTGAATGCCCTCATTCTGCTCTCATGTGGTGGAAGCAGTAACAAATAATCATTTCTGGAAATTATCTTTTCTGAGAGCTGCTATTACGTGTTATGGCACGTACTGCCACCTTCTTCATACGTAGCCTGCACATGAGAACAACTCCGTGAAGTTTAGTCCAGCTTAACAACTGTTTGTGGTGACTATGGGGATGTGCTGCCATGCTGAAATTTCTAATCTAAATAAAGGAGTGCCTGAAGTATTGCAGCCTCATCATAAGATAGCAGAGGCTGGAAATCTCAGCAGTCCTAAGCTGATCTGAGCAAAACTTGGCCTGATTTTATAGATGGTGGGTCCAGAAGTCAGTTGCAGGGCCCAGCCAGGCCAGCAATATACATGAGAATATAAGTACCTAAAGAAAGCAACACACCAAATCCTTCTGCTCACTGTGTAACACTATAATTATTGCATTAAAAAAGACCTGAATCACTCCATCTGCTCCCTAAAGAAAACAAAGTGAAGTGGAAATATGTAACTGGTGTCCAGGGAAGCAGAAAGGACTGTAGAAGTGCTAGTTAGTAGGGCAAATTTCCTCTGCAGAAATTATTTTTCCTTCAAAATATACCTCAGGCAAACAAATCTGGCCACAAACTCCACAAACTATTTCAATCAAAAAGGGCATATTTGTAGTGGGAAAGAATTTGAAATGTTTATTCAATAAAAACATTTTAAATTCACTGTCAGGAGAAAGAAACCTAGTCTGCAAGAAATTATTTTTCTACACCACAAAAAATCATTCAGCTTGGGCTGAATAAATCCCTTTATTTTAGATTTCATTTTAGTTGGGAAATCCCTTTCTTTTGTTCACCTCAGAGACATTTTCTCTTATTTTGGATGGCAAATCAGCTAAAGAAAACAAGTATTCAGCTCAACTACTACCAAGCCCGTTATAATTCTAATTTAAGGTCCCTGTATGGCAATTGCTTGGTGCTGACATGTGCTGGGTTTTGCAATAGCACAGCCTACATCTTTTGCATACTTGCCAATATTTCAAAAACTATAAATGGAAATCTTCAGAGACGAAAGTAAGGACATACCTAAGGAAATACACTGGTCTTTTTAAGATTTATTTAAAAAGTCAAAAAGGAATGCAAGTCAAAACTTTTAAAGAATCATAACCTGTGCCTGGCAATTATAAGGGTTGCTAATTACTTGTTTGGAGGTAGAATTTTGCCCTAATTTTTTTGCACATCTATTGCACAGGTCTGACTCCGTTTTAGAGCAGAAAACTTTCTAAGCTTCTTTTTATAAACTGGCAACAGGCATATCTACCTTTGGGATCTCTTGTATCTCTGTCTGGATGACAAATGCACTAGAGTGAGCTGGCTGCCCTCATGACAACAGCTCAGCTGAAATCAGTATTACTACTTACATGCCTAAACCCAAGGTTAAACGCAGTTTGCTGGGTTTCAGTCAATTTTGGTCTGCTGTTCCATCCTCCAGCCCGCACTGTGGTTTTTCTTTTTAGCATACAATTTTGATTAGTTAAAGAAGTACTTTAAAGCTATTTCAGTTGGAAGTAAAATGCTGGTTCAAACAGTTCATCATTGGGCTTAAAAATTTTAAAACAAGTGCCAGAAAACACTCCTGGTGATCCAGTGGCCAGCTTGGCAATCACAGAAATAACAAACCCCAAAGCAGCCAGGTTTTCCTGGCACGTCTTCCTTGGTCCTCACATCTCTTCTCTGAACTACTAGAGCTGGATGTTACCATCCACACTTGGTATTTTGCTGTGGTCACCATGCTTTTGGTTGCTGCTGTTTCGTTATAGATGTAAGGTGCTTTGTGCATCCTCCTGTGCACCAGCAGAGACTCTCATGGGGAACCAAGCAGACCCTAAGGGTTCAAGATTCCCAGCGCAGGAAGGGACAATTGAGGATATCCAAACTCAGTTTTAGAAAGACCATATCCCAATAGCGTTCCTCAACCTCCAGGATCTCTGGAGACATTATGGTTGCTACATAATCCAGCTCAGTACCATGCAAAGATGCCTGTGCTGGCACCCTGGATATGAGAAAAAATGAGACCCATGCAAAAAGCTTATCCCAAATATGTTGCACATCTCAACATGACTCCTAGACTCCATTCATATATCTCAGAGCTAGCCTGGGTGTCTTAAGATCCCTGCACCCTGCAAAAATCTTGAGAGAGGCTAAGCCACGTGGTTTGGCTATATGCTGCTCTGCAGGAAAGAAAGGAGTCAATGGTAGGGATTGGGCTCAGGGTTCCCCCTCTCCTGCATGTCACTCAGTTCCATCTCCTATCATATAATCCCCACTGAAGAAATTTTTGGTTAAAGGACATCTCCCAACCCTAAAATCTGTGAAACACTGAAACCAACTGTCTCGATAAGGTCTCTGTAAGCAGCATTTTAATTAAAGGAAATTCATCACATGTACTTTTGCTGCACATCACCCTGGAAAGTCTACAGCTTCCCTTTGCAAGTCTGAAATCATTCGTGCATTTCTTAAAAAATGCTTTTTAGGTACTTGGCTTTTTCCCCTGCATTTTTACAGGAGAAGGCACATCCAGACAGAAAGGCTGGGTCCTGCAAAACTTCAGCCTTCCCATGGCCACTGCTTGTTCTTCTGAAAGTTTAGCTACAGCACTGAGTGCAGGAGTCAGCCAGCAGTGTGTCACCCTGGGCCATGCTGGGGACCTGGGAATCGCTCCCATCTCAGTCCCACATCTCCCAGAGGCTGCTCAGACTCTGAGCAGCCTCCGGCAGACACAATTCACGGCAGAGGTGGCTCCTCACCCTGAAGGTGTACACCATCATTTGAGCACACTCATACACTTACACAAACTGAGCAGTCATACTAGCAATACCATTGCTATGGTTTTTATGTAAACATTTAAAGCTGCTTTTTAAGCGTATTAAAAATTATTACAGCCCTGTGTCGTGGGCTGCTGTGCACTGGCATAGATCACACAGATCTGTGTGCAGATGGTGGGTTTGCCTCACCTCTATAAAGCAATAGCACTGTTATGTATCATTTTAGAGTGTTGCTATGGGCTGCAAACATCCACCAAACTATTGTTTGTTACATGTCTGCTTGCTTCTGCATTATAAAACCTAAAAAGTTTTATGTTTAATTCCTAATGGAAACACTAAATTACCTGTGAATGTCTGATCAAACACTGCTGCTTTTTATGTCCTGTCACTGCCGATAGGCACAGCAATATATCCTGCCTTTTCCAGCATAAATTCCCTTCCAAAGAGCAGGCTTAAGTTGGGGTATTTAAAATGAAATGCTGTTCTTCATAAGGTCTTGCACCCCTTAACCCATTCACAGGCGTCTATCACTCGATCAGCTGAATAACTCTTTGTTTCCTGCTGTCTCGGGTGGTTTTTTTTTTCTTTTTTCTAAAGCAGATCTGTATGTTTTCTGGTCTGCTTTCTGTAACCACTATATTGACTCCTTCAGCTAAGGACTGATCATTTGTTTTCCCTAACTCTGCTTGAAATAAAAGCTTCATTTGTTGTTGGTTGTTTCATTTACTTTTTAATGGTGGCTAATAAAGACTAGAACACATACATGCTATATATTAAAAAAAAAAAAACAACCAAGAAATCAACACAGAGGTGCAATTTTCAATCATTGCTCTGGAGAGGCACAGGAGAGAACAGGGCTATTGTCAGGAAAGCCTGTGGTGCTTTGGTGGGATGAAGGAAACGCCTTGGCGCTTGCCAGCATCGTTTCAGGCTGTTCTCAGTCCTGCTGGGTATTGGTTTTTCATAAGCACTGAAATACCTTCCCCTTTTAAATACATGAATAAACAAACAAACAAAAATAAAAGCAGCACTGCCCGAAATCTCGCAGGAGCAGGAAGGGGTAATCTCAATGTGTCATTTGTTTCAATCCAAATGATCAGCCAAATGCTGTTCTGAGGAGTTTGGCTCTGAGCCATGTTGCAGAACAGTCATGCTCCAATGTTCCAGTGCAAAACAGTTTCCAGTCTGCTAAGGGGCTGATAGAGTGACCCAACCTGTGCAATCTGCACATCCTAAATCTGTGGAGGTTTCTGTTTGCACTGCTAAAATTGTATGATGGAGAGCTGAATGAGTATATTTGTTGCAGACTTTCTTGCACACTGGGCATAACTTGTGCTGCTTTATCGATTTAATTGATGTTTGCAAATCCACTCATCCATTCCAAAATGGTCACTCTTTTCTGCAGCTAATCCAGACAAAAAGAAGAACAGAAGAAAAAAACCCCAAACCCTAATTAGCCTTTAAGAATGTACTGGTTTGTAAAATTGGACTGTTCAAGAGATATACGCTGGTTATCATTCAGCCTCTGAAGTAGTGAAGCTCCAAGAATTCAATTTGCAAAGGATTGATTGTTCTGTCAGGAGCCTGTTCACATGTGCTCTCACAGTTCTGGAAATTTTGTTTTGAATTAATTTTGGTTTTCCTAACACAGACCCCATTTTGAAGACCCAGGATCTGGGAATCTCTTGCTGTCAGCGGCTTTGATTATAAAGCAAGCTTCACAATCCCAGTTTGTTCTGGGAGAAGGGATGAGGCTACCTATATGACATTTCAATCTAGATGACATGACTATGTGAGACCCACCAGGTGGGGAAAAGCAGGGCAATTCCCTGATGCTCGCAGTCACACAGATATGTAAACCATAAAAACTTTAGAGGAAATAAAAGCAAACACATCTTTAGAAGTTTTGTTTCAAAAATATGCAACTCATTAATGTTTTTTTATTATTTGGGAGCCAATGATGGTTGGGAAACGTGGCCCTTGGGGACTGCGCTAAGAGTTTAAGAGAGCGATTGCCAGCCTGTGTATTTTCAGTAAGTGCCAGAGAGCCTCAGCAGTGGCAAAATCACTCTCCTGTTACGACCCTGTGAAAGGCTGTACCCAGAACACAAGATATGACAGTGGGTGAAGTGAGAATCCATCCCACCATTCATCATACCAGCACCTGAGGGTGGGGATGAACTGAGGATCAATTTGGGGGTAGAAAATCCTTCCCTGCTGCCATGCCTCTGGATGGCAGTAGAGACAGAAGCCCCATCTGCCACTAGTTTGCTCTGGAAAAACAGGAGATGATCCTGACCTTCAGATTCCATCAATGGAGAAAAGAGATGTCCCAGCAGATATGTATAACAACCCCATGCAGCAGCTGGCAGCAAAGGCATTGCAGCAGCATGGGTTCAGGAAGGGGTGCAAGCATTTGCCATAGCCCAGGCCTCTAGAGTGGAGCTGCTTGGGTGTTTGGATTAATGGGGGCTGACCAGACAATATGGAAGAAGAATGTGTGTCACCACTAAATGGTTAGCTACAAAAATGATGAAAATTAAAATCTGCCTGAAAGAACAGAAGTTGCTTTTCTGAAGGGGCAGAGAGGCAATTCCTTGGGAAAGAGCACTGACTGAAGGTGCTGTTTCCCCATTAAGAGTTATCTAGGAACAAGTGACTCACCAAAAATAGTAACACAGAGTTTTTCTGTTTGCAATATACTGAAAGCTATAGGGCTTGGTTCATAAACACTGACAAATCCATGGGAGTCCATGTGATTCACTCAAATGGGCTTTGGACCAGATCCACAGCAGGTTTTATTTTATAGAGGGTCTCA
Source organism: Chamaea fasciata (assembly GCF_029207755.1). NCBI lineage: Eukaryota > Metazoa > Chordata > Aves > Passeriformes > Sylviidae > Chamaea > Chamaea fasciata. The sequence goes on along the minus strand of NW_027094090.1, from coordinate 60,857,905 downwards.
GAAAACCATAAATTTATTACTCAGGTATAAGAGCACCAACTTCCTGCAATGGGTTTTAAAAATAAAGAAGAGTTATTCTGGTAAGGAGCAAAGTTTCACTGTTGCAATAGTCAGCCTCACACTCAACAAGGAACTTAACTCCTGCTCGTATTCGGGTTTTTTGAGAGCTGCTAGGGCAAGGAGGCAGGGACAGAAGCATGGTAATATGCCACCATGCTCTCTCCCACCACTACCAGGAGATAATTACCCCATCAAGCTCTGTCCTGGCCAAGCTGGCAAAGAAGCCAGCTAGCACCTAACATGGCTGTGATAACTGGCACCCGAACTCACTTCATGAATGTCACCACATCTCTCTGGTGACAGCTCCAGAGAATTGGTCAGTCCAAGCAACACCATCCTGGGTTAACACCCCACCACCAAGCGAGGCTGGAAGAGCCCCAGGATGCCCTTTCCTGGATCTGCTTACTCTGGTACTTTGAGGAATTACCCACAGTTCCCACACCTCCTGAGACACAGACTGCTTACCAGACTCAACTGAGGTTTGTTGAGGTCCAAGAAACAGCCCAACGAGCCTGGGATGTACCGGGACATCTCACCCCATTCCCATCCAGGCACATGACAATTTCAGCCCTCCATTTCCGATGTGGACACCACAAGTCATTGCTTGCTCACTCTGGCCTTGACACTGGCTCGTGCTGAGGACCTCTTTGCCCATCTTGCCCCTGCAGAGGCTGATATTGATGCTTTGAGTTGGTATTACACAGTTCCCCCCGAGAGCAGCCCACACCTTACAGCCATGGTGCCCTCAGCTGTTGCACGCCTTCTCTCTAGTTCAGGGGAGAGTTTTCCTTTTGTGCCAATTCTCCTTTCCAAAGAGGAAAAAGAAAGGAAAGAAATGCCACACAACTCCACCCTTCAGAAGCAATGTCTGCCTGGCACAAGCCATCAGTGTTTTAATTCTGTATTTTTACATGTCCCGAACTTTAGGAACCACACGTTCAGCTGTGGCAAACACACCCATTAATCTACACAGTCCTGTGTTTGTCCTTGTCACATCCCAAAAGTGAGGTTAGCCTGCATGCCAGAGCAAATGCATAAAAGCAAATAAACTCAGAAATTGGTTTACGCTGCATTTAACTATTGGCATGTAGCGGTTTTAGTTTGCCAATTTGAGTTTCATGGCCAATGCACCAATTGATGTAGTGGGTCTAATGCTGGCCAAACGCCAACACTCCTACTAGAATTTTTTACTCATTTTCTGCTGCGAGATAAGAATTAGAAGAGCAAAGCAGGCTCAAACTTTAAAGGGTATGAAGAAAAACTGTATCAACAGAATTAAAAGAAAAATAATAAGTATCAGAACAAAGTCTTCAGAACACTTCTCCTCCCCCCACAATCTTCTTCTCTTTCCCACTGACAATATACAGAGACAAAACCTGGGACTTTCAGTGAGTTTACCACCTCTAGAATAGTCTTTCATCAGTTCTCTTAGGGAGAGGAGTCTCTCTCGCCATGCCATGGAGACTTCTCCACAAGAAACAGTTCTCTCATGGCTTCAGTGTCATAGCGAATCACCCAACTGGGAAAATGGAAATCTGATCACTGCGTGAAAGTCCCTCCCCTCGACTTACAGCTTTCCCCACAACTCTTTTTGAGGGCTCAATCTTTAGCTAATGGGGTACACTTTTAAGGATGAACTATTCAAAAGCAAAGGTTCTCTTCATCTATCTCTGAGATCATATTCATCTCTGGGAACAGAAGTTTTCTTCTTCCTCCGTGGGAGCAAAGGGTCTTCATCACTTTTGTCTCTCTCGGTCTAAGCTTCTCATTTGGATCACAGCTACTTCAACATCTGCTTGCTTCAGCATGGGTGCCTTTGCTCACCTCTACAGTTTGAACAACCTAATCCCTCCACACTTTTTCATGAACTACAGGGGTATTCTAGTGCATCACTGTCCATCACCATGGCTTCACAAAAGAATTTCAGCCCAAGACTAAGGCATCACCTCATCCTCCTCCCATCTGAGCTCTGACTCTTTTTTTACTGACCTTGGTGTCTTCACATTGTTTCTCTACGTGTCTTTATTCTTTCCTTTTCTCTTACTTAAGAGAGGATTGATGTTTGCAAGTTTCATCAGTGCAGTAAAAGAGTTCATATCTCACCTGGGGCCTGAGGATGGCCATGGGATCTCTGCCGGGTGGCGGCAGGAGCGGTTGCAGTGAAGCATTTCAGTACTTCAGGCTGAGCTGGTGGGGCTGTGCCAGGATCTCGGGGGGCCTGGGCCAGAACGGCAGCCAGAGCTGTTTACAGTGGAGGATTCTTTGGTGGCCACGCTGGGCAGGGGGGGACAGCCAGGATCTCAGCGGCCAGGCTGGACTCAGCTGCAGCACGCCGTGGGCCGATGGCCTCCCCTGCCCGGCCAGCGCTGCAGCCAAGCAGGGATCAGGGCTGCAGCCAAGCAGGGATCAGCCCTGCTGGGACAGGGCCCCGCGGCACAGCCCGCCCAGCCCAGCCCATTATCTGTTCCCAGGCTCGAAGAAAGACAGACATCCCTGGGGTTTGTTCAGTTCAAAATGTGAATCTCACAGAGGTGTGTTCAGCTTTTACACTGGTCTCAAAGCCAGCCAGCAACTGGTTTTGACAGGCACAGAGGAAGCTCTTAACAGCTCCTCTCAGAAAAATCACATCCGTGGTTGGCTCCTTCCCTCCTCACCAAAAATCAATTAATGCAAAACCAGCAGAGGCAAATAAACATTAAAAACATATTTTCACACCTTATCAAGCTGTTTAATAGTCCAAAAGTATGCAGGCAAGTTTTTCAGACTTGTTTTAATCCAAACCAGAAGCATCTCTTTCTGAGGTCGTTTGTCATGTAAAAATAACCTCCAAGTCAAAAAGACTGGACTTGAATAACTACGACGAGGGAAAAAGGGATTCATAAACAAACAAACACGACTCCACAAATAACACTAAAAAGCTAAAATTACCAGGTTAATTTTACCGATCACACCGAGAACTTTTTCCAACATAAGAACAAGCTTCTGATTGTTGAGGCTTAATACCAAGCCCATTAAAAATTGGAAAATGCACTAGAGGCACAGGAACTTTCAGCACAGCTGGTCTAATGTAAAAACAAAATGTGTAATTGTTGGCGATTAACAAAATTGTGCCTTGAAGAGTTGCTAATTTATCCAAAGCTTAACTCTGAGCAAGGACTGACTACCTAATGATTTTCATTTTTCCAAAGACTGTCATACCACAAAGAAGTTGCTAAGAATTTGGCTTCTTATGCAATGGCTTCAGGGCTGAATTTCTCCCTCCAATACAATAAAAATGGACTTCCTGATCATCTCCTCCGACTTCTCTGCTTCCTTCAAGGACTGTCTGCACCTTCGAAAGAGCAGCGACAGAAAGAACAGTGGCACTGAAATTTTGGTAAGTAGGACAGCATAAACTTCAGTTCCATCTTCACTTTCAGTGAAAGCAGCTGTGTAGGTAACCAGAAGGGAATCTCCACTGATCTGTTATGGGAGACCACCAGAGAGAGTCCAATCCCTTGGGGAGCAGGCACCTGTGACACAGTCTGCAAGAGAAGGACAGGACCAAGGAAAATATTTCATGGCAAGTGTCTCCTCCCACACTTCCAAGCGGCAGTGACATTCATGGAAAGTCTGCAGTACCTGTCAATCATGCCGCACCCAAGTGCAAGTGTGGTTGCCAACAGCAAATTACCAGGGCCTCTAATTTGTTGCTTTTTCAGTATCAAATTCTTTTTCACTGCCAGAGTGCTGTATAAACCCAGAATAAACTTGTTTTCATCTAACTCATTGCATGTTACCATGCACCTCACTTCATTTCAAAGGTACCTACAGATGACCTGCTTCCTATGGATTTCCTACAGCAGGATCCTGAGAAGGAGGAGGGCTCAGACATCAACCCTTTTAATGACTTTTGTATTTAGCAACCAAAATCAGAGTCCAAACCAGAGGACTGCGTTAGCCTACACGATTAACATAGGGACAAAATTAATTACTCGTCTTTTTCCCCCGGCTGAGCTTCAGCAGAATGCCTGCCAAGAAGGATGATGATCAGAGATACGCCTTTCAGAAGACATCCACGCCAAGGCTGATGGGAGGGAAATCGTTCCCGTAAGATTAAGAAAATGAAAACCCAACCAGACCAGGTGCCTTTCTCCTATCTCCCACATTCACAGGATTAGGGAGGAATACCAGGAACATTGAGCCCGAGTTACTGCATCAGCTGGGGCGCAGAGTTTCATAGAGAGGCTCCAAACTGAGTAACTCGTCTATGTGAATTTTTAATGACTTTTTGATTGCGAACATGTGCCATGGCTGGGCTTGCTCCAGCTCCCAGCTGAAGTCAGCTGGCGCCTGTCAGGGTGCCGCTCTCTGTCACGCTTCGTTCAGTTCAGTGGGGGACTCCAGCCAAAGCAGGTAGTCCTGGTTTCCTTGCCCTGTCCAGCATTTCCTGGATCAGACCTTCTCCTAGATCAGACACTGGGGACAGTCTGCGTCCAGTTACCCGCACAGCTCCACTACTCACTGCCACAAAAGCAAACTTATCAGGGCTCCCTCTCCACTGTGCTGGGGCTTGACCCTGCAGGAGCATCCACCACCCACCCCAGGAGTTATTGCCTACCTAACCATGCTCCAGTGGGAAGAGTATCAGAAGCTTTAAAAGTCAGGAATTACAAAACGAGCCAAGGATAATAATCAATGCTTGTTCAGCTTTTGCACTGTTTGACCATTCCATTCCCAACACAGGCATCCTGTACTTATCTCTCTGCTTTTCCTCCTAAAGAACTAGCTTTTCAACACATTTTAAGACATCGAGGAAAAAAAGCAACCTGAGGTGTCTTAACACAGGGAGCACTATCACCAGAAGCTTTTTGTAAAAGCAAATGTCTTCTGCATTCACCTAGGAATGCACCCATTACTTCTTACTCTGGTAAGTGTAAACTGTTTGGAATTTAGGGCCAAAATACAAATAGTATTAAAATACAGTTTCTGTCAGGTACCTGAGCCCCTCAAATTTTCTGTAATCAGAATAATAACTGATAGCAGCAGAAGCAGTGAGGAAGCTCAACAAGCCTGAAACAGAAACCGTTGTTTGCTATTTCAAAGGAGCTTAAGAGGGAAAGATAACAAGTCCCATTGAAATGTCACAGAAATTAGGTGTCTAATGGCTTCAGGCGCCTGTGAAAACCCTGCCTATTACCCTTCTTTTTCCTTTTTTCTTTTGTGGTTATGATATCCAGAAATAAACACCCTGAGACACTAAAATGGAAAACTAGATTGCAAGAGAACACACCACACTTCTCCTGAGGAGCAGGAAACACCCCCCCACTCTTATTGTTTTTACGTTTTTCAGTCTCTTCCCAGGGAACAGTTGATATTTGTGATAGCTTTGGCTGCAGCTTGTAGCAGCTGTGTAGTATGCATCACATTAAATACACTGGTGGGTCCTGCACAGTCATTCTGGCACCGCTTCTATTTCATACAAAGCCTTCAGTTTTTCTAAGTAACCTCAATCATTTATCAATCATTCACCAATGCCAATAAATCAAAGGGTCTGGGGACCCTTAAACATAAAAATAAGGAGCTGTAAAAAAATATTACTACAGCAATTAAAGACTCAAATAGTAATAAACTCTACTTGCATTACACTTTTAGAAAGCCCCACTGAAATTAAACAAACATCCAATATCAACAATATGAAAGGGGCTTTTTCTTCTGGTTTATAATAGCTATGGGTTTATCCAGAGCAGAGGAAAATTAGGGTTATTTTTATAGATCATGGAGACTAAAATGTAAAAAATGGGGGAGGGGAAACAAAGTAGAGAAAAGCAATTTTTTTCCAGAAGACTAAAAGAACATGCACAAGAATTTACAAAATAAAAGTGAATCTTTATCCACAAAGTGTAATCTTTGGTTTGGATCAAGACTATATGGTTAACAAATCTATTTTGAGTCAACCTCACAGCTGGGTCTTTTAAAGTAAGTTTTCTATTTTAATACATAAACTTCTTTTTTGTTGTTTTCCTCAAAAGGCTTTTTTAGTTTCCAGAAAAACCTTTTCTTTTACTGCAACTCAAGATGAGGGAAGAAAGGTTTGCATCATTGAAGAAAATAAAATGACAAATATGAGCCAGATGGGTGAAAACACAATCATGAACAGACCTAGAGATTGCCTTACTTAAGATTGCTGCTCAAACCCCTTATGAGAAAGGGGCATTTCTCTTTGGAAGGGGTGATGTGCTCTCACTGCTGGGACAGTCTAGCACTGCATTTACTGTAAGAACCCGACCGTTAATTTCCACTAAAAGCCACACAGCAACACCAGTGTGTCCCACAGAGAGACCAGGCTTGGGTTTCACTCATGCCAAAATCCTGAAGTTTTGCCAAAGTATTCCTATCTCCCCTCTCACACTATGCACAGTTTTTCCACCAGGAAGCTTTTGGAAGTGTGCCGTGAAGTGAGCATGGCTCACACTGCTGGGGCAGGGCTCTCCCTGGGCTTCTGTGTTCCACTCATTAGCTGAGGGCAAACCCTTGTTGTGAAGAGGAGTTTTTTATGACAGTAAAAACTCTGGGGGCACCCAAGTGTTTGGATTAATGTCTTTATTAAAAACTACAGTCCCACAGTGCTGTTGGTTTGGGTTGGCTTTTGTTACTTGCCCACCACAACTACTGCCAACCCAAAAGGGTTAATGCATCGAACCAAACAATAAATGCTTTTTTGCATGTTTTTCTTTTCCCCTCCTTTTTTTGCTGGAGCTTTTTTGATGGGATCGGGTGTGACATCCCACCTGTAAGGGGGGGCACCATTCCCTGGGTCTCTGCACTAAGGCTACAGGAGCTAGAGGTGGCTGTGCCAGAAGCCAGACCTCAGGAGATGTGGAGAGCCCCATCTGGGAGCCTCCCTGATGGACCCCAGGTCAGGGCTGTCATGGAACCACAGAATGCAGATCATGGGTTGGAAGGGACCTTGAAAGATCATCTAGTTCCAAACCCCCTGCCATGGGCAGAGATATCTTCCAGGAGACCAGATCACTCAAAGCCTCATCCAACCTGGCCTTGAGCACTTTCAGATGTGCCTGTTAAACAGTTTTCTGGCCCAAAGTAATGCATTTATGATTTCTTACATTTATAAATCACCTCCAAAATGTGCTAATTGAAAAAAAAAATCATAAATATTGATTTCATCTGAAAGAATAGTACTGGAGACTGAAGGGAGGTTTGGTCTGGAAGCTGTACCTAGTTGGGTTTCTGGGACCAGTGGAAATTTCCTTCATGCTTTTTTTGCAACAGTATTCTCTTTCAGTAGCTTCCTCTCTGCTACAAAGTGTGCTTTTATTATATCTGTGTGGAGCCGGTTCCAAGGACGCACCTAAAATAGATGAAACTACCCCAGTGTGCTTTCCTGTGTCCGAACACCAAGCTGTGCAGTCTGCAGCAGCGCTGGCACCAAGACCAGGCATTCAGCAAAGCCATTACCTGTGCCAAGCACAGGTACTGCCAATGTTGCTGCCAAGACAGGGCCAATAAATCCAAACACACCATGCATCTCTTATCTATACTCCCTCTGTGCTCAGAAATCCAGGGACTTCTTTTCCCAGACAAGAGTCCCAGACACCACCCATTTCCAGGCACCTCCACCTTTCAAAACCCAGGCAAATCTACAGGAGGAGGACTAACCGACTCAGCACAAAGCTTTGGAGAAGCTGCAAAACTAAAGGAGCCCTTGGGAAGTAAGCTGTAGGCTTTGAAGATGGCTGCAAGGAAGCCTGGCAGAAGTGGGGATGATGACCTGCACCCAGCCACTCCAGCTGGAGATCTGGCTGGCAATCTGCACTGAGCATGCAGGGTGGCCAGCTGACTGCCAGCTCCTCACATTTAATAAATTAATACGGATAGGGAAGGTAAGATTGGGCTCACAGACAGTGAATGTATACAGACCTCGATATGAAGGTGCATGAACAGCACTGTTTGAGTCTGACTCATTGTGTCCTTATTACGTTGCTGGTTGCTTGGAGACTGACTGAACGCACACAGCAAAGATGCTGGCTTAGGAATCACTACCCTGCCTTATTTTCTTTTTCTCTGCGCACATAATTTTCCTTTAAAGGCTTGCCTTTCCTCTGCAGATTGCTCGACTCCCTCTGCCACTGTGGAAAACTACAGCAGGGGAGGCAGCCGGGTGTCTGGGAACACTGTCGGTGTTGTTCCATGCTCACCTCCCAGCGCCAGCTCCGTGCACTGCAGGGGGAAAGAAAGCATGTCTTTATTCCTCTACAGGCTCGCCTGGATGCTAAATTTTACCTTAAGCCAAGGCAGTCACAGATTGCTTATTGAGAGACATTCCCACACATTTCCAACAGGTTACCCTGAAATCCTCAAACTTCCTTAGCTGGGAATAAATACCTACAAATCCAAGAAAGCGGTGGAAATGCAATGGGAAACTTGAGCGTGTTCCACTTCTTGACAGGCATGACACAACTGAGCTCGGATGGTTAATGTGAAAATCTTACTTGGCTCTTTCCTTGCACAAAACAGAGAGCAGTGGAGACAATTATTCCTAATTTAACAAGTGCTGAAATTTAATGCCTGTTGTATCTTGAATGCTAACAGTATCACACTTCAAAGTGTGACCTGTAAAATATAAGCCGGACTTTTTAGGACACTGTTAAATTACAAGGGCTAGAATCTACCTTAGGATAAAAGTAAGGATTGTGTGTCCACTTCCAACAGCCCTGTATCTCATGTATTCTTAATAGCTGGAAACCAAGCAATATGAGGTGGTATAGGGTAATGAATGACCTCTTACTTCTCTGTTTTAACAGGTCTTTATTCCCCTAATCAATCTCATCATTCACACCAGGGGAATCAGCTAAAAGCTCTTTAAAAATACATAGGTGCGCTCAAGGCATATCCTGCGGATCTCTCTGAAAAGACAATTTCTGTAAATAAATGATGAAAAAGGAAGCAGAAGCAAAGAGGCTTTGGTGGGAATTTCAAAAGAGTAAAGGTTCCCTCTCTGGAGGCCAGAGGGCAAAGGGAGGCAGGCCAGCCTCCAAGGCTTGGGCTTCTCTGACCTCAGGGCTGCTCACTCTACCCAAAGAGGGTGTCGGATTTTTGCCGGAAGTAAGAAAAAAGTGGCAATGAGTTACTTGGAATTCCAGGAAGGAAAAAAATTCTAGCAACAGTGAAGGAAGGAGCCTTACAGAGTTTACTTATAATCCACTCAACGTGAATGAAATGCCCTGTACTAAGTCAACGTCAAGACTGCAGGGGCACAATGTGCTTGCATGCAGGACTATGTGGGTGGCAAGACGAGGGGTTTTGGGAACGCTCATCTGAGCTGCGGGCCCTGTTCTGAAGGCTCAGATTCAGCAGCCCATCATTCTGCCACCTGAGCCACCCTGTGTCCCCAAGGCACTGAGATGGCACAGGCAGGCACCACACCGCACAAATGAGGCATGACAAGTCTGAATTAATCCATTCAGACAAACTATTCCCTGATTTTCGCTCCTTGCCCTACAGGTGCTCCCAGCAACTCAGCCTAGAAAGGCTGACATATGCTCGGTCAGTAGTCAAGGAATGCCAGCACAGCAGGATGCAAAGGCTGCTTAAATCCCTGCCAGCCCCATGGGGCCTCGGCTGTGGTGCTTCGATGGCAACAGGCAAGATCCTAATGGTCCGCAAGTGGTGCTGTGCCCAGCAGGATCTGCTCCCCCTCTCTCTGCAGAGACATAACACCTCAAAGTAAGCCAAAACCTGTTCCAGAAGTGGTTTTTAACTCACTGTCTTAATTGTCAGCAGCAAAAACCAAAGCTTTCTGCAAGATTAAATAGCTGTTAAAAAAAAAAAGGGGGGGGGGGGGGGAACCCTTAACCAAAACGTGTCTTTTCCAAAAAAAAAAACTGTATAAAGGTGTGCAAGTTAGTCACATGCTGTATGGCAGGGTGGACACAGAAAGCCTTTACTGCAAGTAAGGGGGTCTACAAACTGAAATGTGCAAAAGACAAGTAAACTTAACACTGATGCTGATGGTGATCATTTAGGATTTTTTTTTTTCTCAAATGATCAAATTACAGTTTTGCTCAGGGACAAGAACAAATCAAAGGATGAAGTGGCTCTTTAACACCCACATTTGTCCTCCATATTCACTCACAGTGAAGTTCTCAATCTCTGCTCTGAAGAAAACCTTAAAATCAGACTAAAAATGTGTGTAATTGTCCAAAATTTCATCAAAGAAGTATGCCAAAAGAAAAAAGAGTACAGAAGGGTAATCTGGGCAGCCTTTCCTGTGCAGGCTGCTCCCCGCAGTTAATGCTGGTTTTGAATAGGGTCTCTCATTGCATTTCTCCAGGGTAGTAGAAGCTAGACAGACAGCTAGTGTATTCTATAATAAATAAACAAACATCCCCCTTACCCCCAAACACATGTAAAAGATGGGATTTAAATCATTACAATTTACTTAGCTCTGAAAGGGAGTAATTTTTTACTAGACTACAGAAAACCCCACTGCAATGGAGGGACTAAGGCTGAGATTTTCAGAAGAAACAGAAGGAGTTCAAGCAGCCAATTTCTACAGAATTTCAAGGTAATTTGGCCATGGAACTCCCATGTGCACCTTTCCCTGAGAACCTTGCTTACACTCAAAGTTACATTTTTACTAACTTGAAAAGATGCAACTGAGTAATAAGCTTACAGGTTGCTTTTAAAATAGCAGTTTACAGAGGGCTTGCTTTTTCCACCCCACCACTGTACAGTTACAGAAAGGCTAAAGCAGCTCTCTGGACGTAATATGGGATGGAGGGGAAAAAAGGATGAAATTCCTTATTCTAATGCTAGCTTTTGGCACACACTTGGGCAGTCAGTTGGAAATTTGTAAGGATTTCTGTGTCCAGCAATGCACTTTCTAAAGTGCTTAGATTCTCTGGATTTCAAACAAGGATGAGGTAGTTTTAAACTACCCTAAATTAAAAGTTTGACAGGATTTGCAAATGCTCTGTTGATAAGAGCAAGGATTGCTCTTTACAGCTGGAATTTTCCATTCAAATAATACCAAAGCTTTTTATACACAAGAATGATTAGGGATGAGAAATATGCCTGTTACATAGGTTCATTATTTGCTTATAGCTCAAATTTAGAAAAGCATGTAAGCACTCCAGGATAGGGGGAGGCAAGGTAATATTTCATCATGGCAAGACTGAGAGGACTTCCAGGACCTCCTCAGGCTTCCTCTGCACTATCCAAGGGCTACACACTGGGTAGACCCTTCTCAGCATCCAGACTGCTGGCTCATTTTGCCAGAATCTCATCCAAGTGCCAGACAAGCAATTCCTCCTGCATTCATGCAGGGAAGCATGGGTGGTTTCCTCTTGCCTAGTGCAGCACTGAAGACATAAGCATTGTCAGGAAAGCTGATCTCATGTGCTGCCTCTTGCCTAAGCGGACCTTGATGAAATTACCCCTTAGGCCTCAGTAAAAAATTGAGTAGCCCATGTAAATTCAAAGAGGAAAGTGTAGAAGTAATTCCATCTTCATGCAAATTTCCTACCTCCCTTTCCTGCCTGAAGGCAAAAAATCAAATGCAACAAAAGGAAACATAAAAGTAGCAAGAAGCTTCAAACAGCCTTGACTGTCTTCATGGAACTATCTCTAGCTTCTCTTTGTTCCATTATTCCTGATTTCTGACATGAAGCTCATACAAATGAGTGGGAGAAATAGAGAAAAGATAATTCCATCAAGCATCCAGGAGCAGTCAAACTGGACTTAAAACAACCAAACTTGCACATAAGTCCCTCAACTCAGAAGAACCTTCACAAAGTATTTAATGGCAGATGCTTGTGCCCTGGCCATGCACACGTGCACCATGGAGGACACCAACATTTCCATGACATTTTGCAGAACCGTATTATCTCGTGTTTGCCTTGATCCATACACAGGAGGTGCAAGATGCAGCGTGCAAAGCTGGCCTCCCACACCTTATGGCAGATCCCAGCTGTGAGAGGCTTCACAGCATGTCTGGGTGGCAGCATCACCCTTATAGAGGGTTTCACACAACTGGAGGGCAAGATCAACAAGGCACCTGCTGGAGAAGGCTTCTGCCAATTTGCACTGAGTAAAAAGGCAATTGCTTTTCGTTAGAACCTACCTTAGCTTCTATAAACCTTAGCAGTTCCTTCACTGAGCTGTGCTGCACCCTTAGTGAATTAGCCCCGGAGGATTTGATCCTAAATGTAGCACAGCCTTTCAATCAAATTCCCCTTATGTGCCCAACCAGCAGCTTGCCAAGCAGTAGGAACACTGAAGCATTAAATAAAGAACATTTTCAGCAGTCAAGGCCAAGGTTAAAAGCATAAGGAATGTGAAGAGTTGTTTTTGCAGTGAATTTATTGTATAGGCAAAGTAATAAACCATTTGCATTTGAAGGATCTATAGCATAATGATGTAGATTAGTAGTGCTTCTGTTGACTTACTTATTTTTATATAATTTTTTTAAACACATGGAAACTCACTGTTGTCTTCTACAGGGCTTTGCTCATACTCTTTCAGCCACTGTGGCACTTGGATGAAGGTAGTCGTATGCTGGCAGTGGCTGGCTCAGAGCAAGCCCTTTTTTCCCAAACCTCCTTTTCCCAAGCATTCCTTAAGAAAGGATGTCAGTTGCCTGTCTTTTTACTCTAATATTTTTTACTCTCTTTTTACACTAGTATTTCTGAAATATAATTTCTCTAATAAGCTACTTAAAAAAAAAAAGCAGTGAATTTTTAGACCAGGGTGAACAAGGCTGCCCTTTTTTCTGGATACAAGCACACACAGGCTCTGGTACAGTCACTCAGAAGCAGAAGGTCCTATCTGCAGATGTCTGCATACCTGGGGTTCCACCAGCAACTACTCAGGCTTGCAAATTAAAAACCTGTCTGAAAACCTGACACTATTCATGCACTCAAATGCTTTTAAGAATATGGGTTTGATCCAAAAGTCCATTAAGGCAAATGGAAAGACGAATTGATTTTCCACTGACTTTGTATTAGATGCTAAACTTGCAGCCAGGCCTAAAGACCATCTCATTCCCTCAGCATTTAAGCCAAACCTATTCAAAGCCTCAATTTACAAATCCTGGCATTATAATGGAGCATTCAAATGCTGCTAGCAGATTCCCAAAATTAGCTCTTTGGTCTGTAAAATATGCATTAAGCATACCTTGGTGCCAATATAAACATCCAGCTGCAGGGATTTCTAAAAAAATCTCATTATAATTGGGCTCAACAAAAATAGGTTACCACTTGTGACTATTAAAGTGTGCGGAAATCCAGAGGAATGAATGAGAAAGCAAAGCTGAGTGATCTCACTCAAATTCCTCTCTATCTGCTGCTTTTTGCTTGCAAAGCCTGCCTGGCAAAGTGATGATGGCCGACAGCTTTCCAGAAAACAAGGCACAGTAAGATGGGAATTCATTGGTTGTTAAGGTATGCAACAGGTGATCAAGAATCTGGCACTCTGAAAACAGGAAAAGATTAAAAGATGCTTTGCAAGGTGACAAATGGTACTGAGAGATATGAAATTGTATGTATTTAAAATTAGAGTACTTGAGCAGAGCAGCTGTTAAGTTGCTTGTGGCTTACAAAGCTGCAAAGTCCCAAAGGCTTCCCTCCACATGAGGACTGACTCAAAGGCCAGTCAGTTAAGTATCACTGTGGCAGATCCTGTCCATGTCAGGGGCTGGAACTAGATGGTCTTGAATGTCCCTTTCAACCCTGACCATGGTATGATTCTGAGTCTAACCTAAAACATTTATCTGTCCCCTAAAAGAGCAGGGTGAGTTTGAGCTCTCTGGCCATTTGCAATGTTGAGGCATGTGCTCTTTGAGGAAAAGCCACTTCAATGGGAACAACCTGAAAAGATGTGGAAAGCAAATGACTTAGAGGCAAAGAAGAACCACTATGTTTTCCTACCTTACAAAAACCACAAAGCACGCGTTAAAATTTACAGTTAATAAACAGCATGAAAACTCACTACCAAAACTGCTTTGGTAGAGCCAAAACTCCTCTACTTCTTCCTGTAGCCTTTTCTAAATACCCAAAAATTAAAATGTAATGAAAGCCTGAAGCTGCCAAGTTTTCAAACTTGTGCAGACAATACCAGGTCAAGAGAGCATCTGAACCCAAACACTCCTATTCCTCCTCTCCCTGAGGGGTCCTGTGTAACAAAAAATCTTTATTTAAGAATGCCAGGGAAAGCTCCCCTCCACCAGCACATCACTGAGGACTTCCACGAGGTACTTCCTTATCAGCTCTGTGTTTACCACCAGCCATTGCTGTCCCGAGAAGCCCAGCATGTGCTGTGAGCTGCATCAATGAAGTCAGTGCTGGAACACTGAATGGAGCCTTTAAAACACTGTTGATTGCAGCAGGAGATGGAGACAGACTGCCTGATTATGGAGTTCATTCCCTGAGAGTGCACAATACACTGTCTGTGCGAGGAGCTGTGCCACGAATTCAGTGATGTTAGACTTCTCCCAGCAGGGGAAAACAGGCACTCATCTTCAGGTTGTGTTTTGAGATATACCTGGATCTCACCTCTATTTTTCTGCAGTGTGTTGTGAACCAGGTGGTGAAAAAAAACCTTTAAAAAGTGGATAATGTAAGACAGCAGAGCAAAGAAGCCAGCATCCCTCTATGCTGGGATTATGGGCCCCGGTGGGCAGAGCTCTTGAAGAAGAAAAACGCTGTAATGACGTCTTCACTACTGTTTCATATCAAACATTCCCCCCAGCTGATGATGTTTTTCAATTTATTAATGGAGAGGGGGGAAAAGCCCCCTGTTTCTGAGCGAAACAGAAATCTCAGTCTCTTTTCACTCTCTCGCATCCTCTATATTCCCTTTGGAACAAATTATATGGAAATATTCAAATACTCGTAGTATTGATACTGTGAAGTGAGAAGACACGTCAGAGAGGGCCTCTGCCAGGCAGAAATCCCAAAAGACAGATGACTAGCAAATGCTTGCATCCTGCTGACAAACCCCTCTGATAATTTTTACAGTGTGTTGCTGAAGGTGTGATGGGGATACAATGCCTGCCATTATGCTCAGCTCTCCCTGTTAACACATCCACACCAGTGCTGCACTTCATCGTGCACTGGGTGACTGAAAATTGCCAAGGACGGCAGGACTTGAACGGACTAATGCTACTAATTTCCACAGCATCCAGCAGCTTAACTACAAACTACAACCCTCACAGTATTTTCCATTTTATTTATCAGATCCTTTCTCATGCATCAAAGGGCAACTTTCAAGGCTCTGCATGAGTGATTTGGACACCTAGCAATCCATCTTAAGAGGTGCTTGGCATACCCTGTTGAAATTTGTTTTGTCAGAATATAGTTTTCTCTTCCTCACATACATTACAGCTGTTCTGAATGATCTCAGTCATGGGCATATCTACAACACATTCTCTGCTGCCAGGCAGAATAAATTGACCAGCTCTGTGACTGACTATTACCATCACCCAAATGTGAAGTTGCTGCACGGATCACGGTGCTGTGCTTTACTTGCTGTATATATTTCCCCTTCCAGGGTTGAAAACACGAAGGCTTGCAAAGATGAAGCTCTGTCTTACACTGTCTGACTGCTGTGTCAGGCTGAGGAATTTTAGTCGGCCCTTTGTTTTTTACAAAACCCCAAATATTACTGATGAAAATTGAAATACCTTTGCAAAAAATTTATTTTCAGTCAGAAAGCCATTCTTCCCTGAATGTAGAGGTGGCCTGAGTGATAACAGTATAATAAAGAACCAAGTAGGGATCTAAATGCCAGACCTGTTTCAGTGCATAAATCACCATTAAACTGTGCTAGTTCTGGGGAAATTGGTTTTAACAGCACATTTCAGCACAGACATAATAAAAAAGGATATTTTTCCACCCCTGTTAGGCTGTTAGGGATTTGGGGTTTCATCCAGGAGATTTGCTTTCTGCTTTAGGCTGTGGGATGAACAAGCAGCCACTCGTTTCACTGCTATCATGTATGGTGTGGGGTGGTCTTGCAATTATCATAAAACCCCTAACTTTTACTCTGGTGGGTCCCAGTGTACTTCAGGTACAAACAATAGATACAATAGAAGGAGAATCACTTAATGAATCCAAATCTAGACGTAGGTCTGAACTTCCCAGCTGCTTTGTATGCAGGTATTCACCCTGCAGTCACACAAGCCAGACATAGGAGATACGGTTACAGGGCACAGGCTCCAATTTAGGCTCATTTGCAGACACCCTTGCCTTTTCCCTTTTCCTCCTGTGGTATCCCACGGAGAATGAGACCATGAGACTTGTCTTTGCCCCTTGCAGAGTTCTAATCAGATGTCAAAGTAGGAAGGAAAATAATTAAAATATTTTTAGTTAGAGTCATGCAAAATTCATTTTTGTTCACTTAGAAGATTCCTAACTATGACACACTAGAACAGTTACGAGGTTTTTTTAAAGAATATTTTAAAAATGTAAGCATTTGAAAAAACTGGATTCTTTAAATCCAATTTGTCATTTTTCATGGAGGCTTAATGACATGAACAGTTCTCGTAAGCCTATTGCAGTGCAGTCTCCTAAGATGCTGGAATACATTATCAATAACAAGTTTGTCTAGGTCTGGCAAGGAAAAAAAATGCATCAAAGCAATATATCTGTATGTTGGTTTCCCGAAATTATTTTCTGAAAACCAGTCAAGGAAGTTAGGCAGTACAAACTAGAAAGACAGTTTTTGAATACTTTGAGAGCTTCTGGAGAAAATAAAATTTCACCTCCAGACCTTCAGCTTGCATCCACCATTCTCCCAAATAACTGAGATATTCTCTGAGTGAACCTCCAGCACTCTGACTGTGAACAGCAGACAATCCATGTGTAGGACCGTCCAGTCTGGTTATTTCAAATACATGCACTGTCTTGCAGTAAAGTCCACCCCTGAAGTTAACAAGAGTTACTTCTATTGACATTAATGGGGTTTTAAATCAAGCCCTGCTCCTTATCATCAGCTGCGTATTAACTGCTTAATCCTTTAAGTGTCTGATTTTGCAAAGTGCCAGCAGTCTCTAGAGAGGTGTGGGCCAGCTTGTAGCTTGTCTCTTTATTCTTTAACAACTGCATCACATACAAAAGTATGTCTTAAAAGAAATAATAGATTAATAACAGAACTCATGTGCTTATCAGCCTCCCAAGCTTTTATGTTCCAAGAAACGTTCAGCTAAACCCGGTGGGCTTAATACTGAAGGCTTTAAACAAGCCCAACTCCCTCTCAAATCCACGGCTAAGTAGCACCCAGCCCACAGTGAACAGATCATGAATTAAAGATCATTCTTCAGGAAAGCAACAGATGAGTCAACTTTCCTAGTAATTTAGGGTGTTCCTTCGGAGAAGGCTGCTGTCATGTAGGAAAATGACACTGAATGGGAAAATAGCTTTCAGAGAACTCTCAGGAAATTGCTACTGAAAATCCTCAGCAGATTGCACCAAAGTCAACATCTACCTGCAGCTAGGAAAGGGCTCATCTCTGCATAGAAATCCAGCAAGACTGTTTTCCCAGATTTCATTGAGCAGAGCTACAACACGGCTCCGCAGAAAGATGGAAAAGCCAAAGCCAGCCCTGGTGGGTACTGAGCTCAGCCTTGCTACTGTGGTGTAGTCCTTGGGGCATGGCAAAGGACAGGTTAAAGACAGGCTAGCTCCCACTCGACCACACAGTATGTCCTTCAGATCAGCTGCACAGGTCTGTCACTTTCATCACAGCTTCAGCCATCATTAGTACAGAAAATATTAAGACAGCTTTGAATCTACCAAAGCTGTTACTGTTTGCCATACAGACACATCAAAAAGCCATCAGCTGGTCTCTCTCAGCTTTTAAGGGATCATCTTTACAAAATTCAGAATGCCAAATAACGCTGCCAATTAAGGGCTGCACTCAGGCAGTCCCCTCTGGAGGGTTAACAGAAAGAGACTCTACTCAGATACCCATTACACTGAGAAGAGCAGGAGTTGGTCCAAGTTTTCACCAGTGTGCTTACCAGAAGATACAGGTTCTATAATGGTTCTTTACTTTTAAATTTATTTCTTCTTTTGCCTCAAAAGGGTGAGATGAGCATGGCCCCGGGGACAGACACCACTTACACCTCTGCACAGCTCTGTGCACCAAAGCCACCGGCACCAAGCTCTGCTTCTCCCTCAACACAGCAACAAGAGGTGCTACATTCTTCTCCACCGCCAGATGTGGCATTTGTTTCCAGAGACTCTAATTATGTTTCCAGACATAGAAAACCACTAACAGATTTATTAAGAAGTTAGTAGGGATATTCACAGTGTAATTTAATAGGAAGATAACTGCTGCATTTTCTCACTGCACAGAGTACACCTTGCCTCTTCGCGCCATGTACCTACTAAGCTACCTTCAAATAAATTTCATTTATTATGCCTTCATACAAATCCCCTTACTTGCTCAACAAACAGTTTTGTTTTCCAGTCTGGGCAGCCCTCCAAACACAGGCTGCTGTGTATGCTTTTGTAATTACTGATACACTGTATAAGAATCTACCATGTTTCTGACAGACTAATTAAAGGCGAAGAACAGCCTTCCTGAGACCTTGATTCAATTGTTATTCTCTCCTTGGCTTCCCCTGTGATCTCCACCAAGCCATGTAATCTCTCTACACTTCATTTCCCCACGTGTAAAACAGGGATGGGAACCTCTCATCTGCCTCACCTACTTACGAGATGCCACGTTTTCAACTAACTCCTGTAATATATGTGTGGTTTAACAAAGACACGGGGCAAGCCCAAGCCTTTCACATCTTGGTCCCACTGGAGTCCCTAAATGGAATCCCGACGGCTGTCAGGCCCCAGGGGCTGCTGCCACTTCCCTGCCCAGAAGGGTGCCAGCTGCCTGGGAATGAGTGCAAACCTTAGCTTTGGAGGCTCCTAAACCAGTGTTTAAATGCATGACTGGAAACCTAAAAACCACCTCTTCTTCAAGTCCGTGTTTTGGACTAAATTATAAATTTTCTACAGCTCAGCTGTCATCTGGCTTTCTTGCACAGTAACACTGAGGCAATAACTGTTATCCTCACTGGGAGATCCAGGAGGGAAAAGAGGAGGCATTTTAAAACCTCATTATAGAAATTCCTCTGGGTTTTGCAATATCTTCGTGCAAATTAAAAGGAAACAACTGTCATTTGAAACCAAACATCATGTGGACTCGCATTAAATATTTGATGCAAATATAAAGTTTGGAGGAACAGTTAAAAGTTGAAATACCAAAGTTGCCTCCAACACCACTTGTCTCAGTCTACTAGAGTTTTCTCGTTGATCCATTAGAGCAACACAGCTTTTCCTGACTAAGCACAATTTTTACCCAATTTACACCTTTTAAGCCCTATTGTACATGCATCATCATCATCACCATCATAATAATAATAATAATAATTGGGTGGACAGATAATGCTATTCAATTTCAGAACCAGAAGAAAGAACTTATCTTCACAGAAACAGCAGGAGATGGGCAAACATTAACAAAAGCAGAGGTCAAATTCTGTATCAAGTGTCACGTGGAGAAGCATTCCGCACTGTTATGCCTATTTAATCGGCTAAGTATATGACCTTTTGTACTTAATACTTTTATCATCCATCTGAATAAGCTCTCAATGTTTGCTTAATATAATTTTCTATATTTCAAATGGATTGATCGTGCTGAAGAAGGGTTAATGCATGCAGGCCAAGCTGGGAGGTTTAATTTTCTCTATTCTCTCTTCAGGTGTAGGGAAGATGAAGACTGCTGTTGATGGAGAGAAGAAATTGAAATAGGATGAGGCAAAAGAGAACAGTGACATTATAGAGGCTAAGTGCTGTCTAGAGATCTATATATTAATCTAAGCTTTATTAAGAGGTAGACTGAGTGAAACCCCCCAAAATGAGCTCCTGACTTAAAAGGATGATTTTTCTGAAATAGATTAAGACACCAAAAGAAAAAAAAATATTTTCTCAACACAATACCAGTATTTTTTAGGAATTTTATAACAATTTGGCAAATGTAACCATGCAGTATGCTATCTGGACAGCACAAAGACCAAACAAATTAGAGACTATGTGGACAGCACATTTGGAAGAGCTTTTACAGCTCTTAATAAGCCAAAGGGGAAGTACATTTAGTAATGGTGTTTCCAAACAGGATATCCATAATCCTGACAAATGGGGTATCAGGAGTCCCCTGGAGCAACTTGGAGACCGTGGCTGTGGCAGGTAAAGAACTCCAGCCATAATGAACTGCTACACTGAGCCTTGCCTAAGAAGATGGGGGTTTTTCTTCCTCAATCTGTCTTTTTTTGCTCCTACACTTCAAGCCTGACTAATACCAACTTATTCTGCCCATCTTCAACCAGGTGTAGCCTCACTGTTTTCAGCTACAGCCTGAGTGAGGAGCCTTCAGCTCCAACACCCCCTCCACGGAACCTGCCTGCTCCAGAGCTATACCTGTGCTAGGAACTGAAAACATTACCATGCTTCAGATAAATCCAGTCTCAAAAGAGATTTCTTTATCCTTTCCTAGCAGGGTTTTTTTTCCCTTGCCAACCTAAACAAAGCAGGAAAATATGGCAGGCTGTAAATGATGCCCAAGGGAAGCACAGAAGGAGTGCCTGTACCACCCCAGCCAGGCACAGATCTCCCCTCTTCGTTGTTGAAACTCCTGGAGGCATTAATAAGGTGAACAGGACACAAATACAGTAGCAAGAAATTTACTTTGTAGTCAAAGGTTTTCACCTCCTTAAAATTCCAGGCTTCCATGTACTGATGACAGAAAATACAACATCAGACTTCACACTGGTGTCTTTAATACTTGCCTCTGGAAAAATCCACGTTAGTCTAGTTTCTACAGAAGCAGAAAAACACAAGAGGTCCAATTCTGTTATCCCAGAAATGCTTCCACTGACTTTAAGAAGCATATAAAGCCCATGCAAAGGAAGACTAGCTCTGTTTTCATTAGAATATAAACTCAGTGCTCTAAAGATAAATAATGTGTATGTACAATAGGAAGAATTATATCCCTCCAGGCACTGTCTGCTTTTGCTGTAAAAATCTACTACCTTTGGAGCTTCTATTACCAGTCATGTTATTCCACCTGCATGTTTTTCATAGTAACAGATTTATGTAAAGCTGATGATTTGAAAGGAGGACTCCAGTGAACAAGTACAATTTACATTAAGGTTTGTCATTAAATGTTATTGCTTTTTCCTTCAGGACACTCTATAGGTTACAAATACATTTTACTTCAGCTGTTACGCTGACAAATGAATTTTACTTTTACACGAAAAGCTGCTTAGGAGACAGCAAAGCATGATGTGCAGCTTCTGAACTTGTGCCTTCTGCACTGAAACTGCTCCAGGAGTTGATTCCGGCTGATAAACACTGCAGTCTTGAGGTAGAGGGTACCAGCTGAGCCCCTTGGCACATTTAGTATATGTCACTACAAAAGAGATCTTGACCTCAACAGCCCCATTCTTCCACCTCTTTGTATACAGAACACTGTTGACCCAGCAGCATCAAGTGCTCAGCTGCACTGACAGAGGGAAGAGGGAGCAAGAGGCAGAGGAGAGAGAGAAAATTCTGTGACACAGTAATTTCTAGGGTGGAAACAGCAGACTTACCTGTAGCTACCACTGCAACTTCTTTATATTATGAAAGCTGAGTAGGAAGAAAGTGAAAAAGCTGAAACACAATAGCTGTATGGAAGCGTGCTGATAAGAAAATGACTGGCATTGCTGGGGAAGATTACTGACATTTTCACCATGCCTATTTTGTCAATCTTGAAAAGGCCTAGTGTGTATCCAGCATTTGATGAATCATGCAACACATCACCTTGTGAACTGAATGCAATCAAGATCAGGCAAATGGGGATAGATTTCAACAAACGTGTCATCAGAAACACCTTTACTTGATGAAAACGTGCGTAGGTTCGTGTCAGGGCAGCATGCAAAGTATCCCACTAAAGGGCACCGTGCAAAGGCTGATGAAGAAAATCAAATGTGAGGGAGAAGTGAAAATCCTCTAAAGATGAAGTTGAAAATTTAACCTTTACAGTGCCAAAACTGCCCCCCTGTACCTCCTCTCTAAGCAATGATCCTCACTTGCAAACTACACTTTTCAGTGTTTAATATTGTGACCACTGCAAATTCTGCCAACTCCGAGTCTGCTCAGTGCTACAGAAACATACCCACTTTGTTGGAGAGATTTCTAATGGTTTGAGTTTTCTCCTTCTTAGCTGCAAACTTAGGCACTACCTAATAAGCCTAGAAAGCTTATTAGATAAGACATAACTTCATTAGGAGGGTTGCTAGCATACTGATCAAATCAGGAGACCGGAGGCAAATTCGGATGAAGGTTTCCATGAATTTAAGGATACTCAGTTGGCCTAATTTTTTCATTCTCTCTTAAGTACGACCTCATTTATTTCAGTCTCTTAGATCAAAACCTTTCTTCTCTATGTGTTACAAACACTCCTTGCTTTATTTATAACATTACATTAATAGCAAACACCCAGAGCTGTTGAAACACGTCTGCAGAAATACGCAAATTATTGCCCAGTGCAAAATCTGACATTTTCAACCAAACCAGATATTTTATTTCCAGAACTGGAACAATTCTAGCCACGTGCAAAGAAAATCAAAACAGTCAGAAAAATGAAGTGCCATTTCACCCCAAAAGACAGTGAGCAACATGTGGGACGATTGGTGGTACTGTCTCTCTCACGCTCACTCACTGCTCAGCTATCAGGCAATAGGCTTGTAGCCTGTTTGGTTTCTGCAGTATAATTTCGTACAAATAATTAACATCTATTCAAGTGAAAATTAGATCTAAAATGCCTTAATTCTAAAAGCTAGTCTCCTAGTGCTGGAGAGGGACTTTTGACAAGGGCACGGAGTTATTGGGCAAGGGGAGAATGGTTTAAACTGAAAGAGGGTAGATTTAGACTAAGAATTTTTTTACAGTGAGGGTGGTGAAACAGTGGAACGGGTTGCCCAGAGAGGCTGTAGAGGCCTCATCTCTGGAAGTGTTCAAAGCCAGGTTGTACTGGGCTCTGAGCAATCTGACCTAGTTGAAGATGTCCCTGCCCATGGCAGGGGGGCTGGGCTAGATGACTTTCAAAAGTCTCTTCCAACCCAAACTATTGTACAATTCTAAGTCGCAGACCTGACATTATGTCCTTCAGGGGTAGAAACACTGGCTACAATCTCCAAGCCAAGACGTAAGGGAAACCCCCCAGTAACTCTCCTTCTGCTGGTATTGTGACTCTAACCCTGGAAAACAAGTGCTGTAGGTAGATGCACCTGGTCCAGTGGAAGGTGTCCCTGCCTGTGACCAGGGGTTGAAACTGGATGGTCTTTGAGGTCCCTTCCAACCCAAACCAATCTTTGATTCTATGAAGCTTAGATGGCTGCTTTTAGTACACTGGAGTAATGATCTTAAAAAATTAAAGCTCAGTGCTCCAAGGGCAGCACAGAGCACACTTGGCAACTTGCACACTGGGCAAGACACTGAGCCAGGATTAAAAGTGCCCACAGAAAAGCCAGAGGATGCTGATTCATTGATGTTCACACAGTACTAGAGATCCTCTGATTGAAGGCTGTATAGAAGCATAGAGAATTATTAACTACAGAGACACTAACTGTGAATTTATGAATAATGAAGAGAGCAGAGGAAGAACAACCACACAGTTCAGTTTCCCTAATCACTGACTCTCCAACATTCACCCACACTGTCAAGATTGGCAGTTGGCAATTGCAGCTAATATCTTATGTAAAAAGGACAGAGATTTAGTAATACAGCATTCCCCATACAAGCCTCAATCTGGCAATTTATTCAAGTTCACTCTTGAAGCTCACACTTGACTATGAACTCAGCTGAATGAAGGTCTCAGCACCCAGCAGTGCATGAAGCCAGGGCAATACAGAAGGCACCAGAGCCCAGGAATTATGGTGAGGGGTGCAATAATCCTTAAAAGACTGACTGAGAGGCTCACTCAATACAGCTTGAAGAGCCTCACAGCTGAACAGCACCCTGGTGATGCCCAGCTCTTTGATGTATTTAAGAATACATTCAAATGTGCTCTCTTTTGCTCGAAGGTAGAAGGGCTTTCATTGTTGGTTTTCACTTGAGCTCTCCTTATATCACAATATTTATCTCTTGCATGCACCTAACCAGCTTGTGACATGTCACCAAGGCTCCTAACCTGGTAATGTGAGTATGGGATTATTAAACAGCAGTAATGGAGAGGTATCTCACAAGTAGTCAACTCATCAAAAAGGATCAAAAGAGAGAGTTCAGACAGCAGGAGCAACCCCTGGTAACTGTAATTCTATCCTATCTATATAAGACTGAAATCACTGCACTGAAAATTATTACACAAGTACCAGAGTTTCCTTACCATTTAGGGGGGAGACGGAACTATGAGCCTTATTTATGATTGCAGTGGCTACAATAGACTTCTACTTTTAGGTTTTATTAATCCCTTCTTAGTCCCATGTTAACAGATAGGACTCTCATCTCTCTTCCATTTTAAACTGATTTACAATACATGATTCACTGCACACTGCTCAAATGTAGGGGTATAGCTTAGAAGTCATTACTTACAGAAGCAGCTGCCAATGATAAAACAACTATTGTATTGCTGTGACATGGCTTGACAGCATAATGCAATTTTTAGGACTTCCATTTTGGGTTCGCTAGGATGTCTGCAATAACAAGGAAAAACAACCAAGTAGGAGAAATGGTATTCTGCCAGTGTTTTTCAACGCTTTTATCAAAAGATACAGAATTATCTATGAAGGACATGTTTTCCATATGAGCTTAGATATTAATTTATACGGCTATCTACAGAGATCA
The DNA here is from genome assembly GCF_029207755.1 of Chamaea fasciata. Taxonomy (NCBI): domain Eukaryota; kingdom Metazoa; phylum Chordata; class Aves; order Passeriformes; family Sylviidae; genus Chamaea; species Chamaea fasciata. The sequence continues at coordinate 60,832,964 of NW_027094090.1, read as the reverse complement.
CTGCTTATCAGATCACAGTGTCTCAACTGGCAGAAGCATTAAATATTCCAAATTCAGGGAAATCCTGTGTTGTTCTAGGTTTATCCTTGAACTGGCAGTAAATGTTCAATTTTTTAATGGTGATCATTGTATATCTACCCAAATAATGAAACCACCATGAGGCTTTTACAGAAGCTAAAAATGAGAATTTTCTTCCTCTGAAACATGCCTTAGTTCTGAAAAGCATTAATGCAAATACAGCCCCACTCTACTTCACCAGCCTCCTTATTTATACACAATGCCAAGCGATTAAAAATACAGCCCAAGCTCCAACATCTGACTGCCTGCAGGATTTTACTGTTTACAACACTTCAGAATCAGTCCTGACAAAAAACACCCAGTTTACACCCTATTTCTCCTTTTCCACCACAAAACAGTCCTATAGTGAGTATTTCAGACTCAGACAATTACTGGCACACCAAAGACAAGGAGTTGAGCCAAGCTATTGCACTTCACCTCTGAGACACTGACAACGAGGGCAAAAATAGACCAAACTGGAAATTTTAGAGCCTGCACCAGCCTCCCTGTGGATTTTATTTGGACCAGTGAACCTTTTTTTTTTTTTTTCTTTTTTTTTTTTCTTTTTTTTCCTTCTTTTCTTCTCATTACATTTTGGAGGGGAAAGTGGGTAGGGGCAGAAGAAAAGGAAGAGATAATTTTTTTTCCAGTTTTCAGAACCCAAATGGAGCTTCAAAACGAGAAACTCAAGAAGCCCTTCCCAGCATCAGCTGAGAGCACAGGACCCGCATATTTAATGTTTTTTGTGCAGCAGCTATTTTATGTCAGAATTTCACTTTGAAATTCTCCACATTGCTGGCTGCCTGAAGCATTTACAGCAATCCTAGAAAACATACCTTCACCTCTGTCCTGCACCACAGCTTCAAAAATGAGCACATGGGGAAGCATAGGCTCTTCTCACTACCTCCAGAGTATCCCATCCAAACACCATTTAACTCAGTGGCCCTCTTACCTTATCAGTGGCCAGTGAAAGGTGGGCTTGGCTTATGAATACGGTTAGTAACATCAGCATCACCAAAACATGGGGCTGAACAAAGACAGATGCTTGCTTTCAAATTTAAGATGTGCAGATTTTAAATAGGTCTTTGATGACAAAGTGGTCCATCCCACTCTTTAGGTGAAAAATCGAGGTCTTATGTAAATCCCTGCAGCTCTCTATGTAAAATCTGAAGAAATACAAATGATACACAGATGAAGTAGGAATGTGATACACAAAGAACCTTGTGCAATGCTCTGGTAAGACCTTTAGTGCCGAGTGGCTGCTAAATGAGGGAGAAGACACAGAAAGTAGATCAAGACCCAGCCAGATGATTCAGTCTGGTTAAAGGATCGATGAGCTCAGTAATAAGAAAATCACATTAGCATTTCCTCACCAGCCCTGACCCCTCAAAGCCTGCAGAGGCCAGGAGCAAACACTATCACAGTGAGCCATCGCGGTGGGCTGCCCACAGCCAGGGCACTGGGACCCACTGAGGAACAAAAGCAAAACCAGGCGACATCACTTTCCAAAACACAATTAAAAGAATTTAAACATTACTTGATGGAATGATGGACTGTTCTGTGTAAATGCTTGTTTGATAAAGAGCAGGCAGTTACAGCTCACATTTCTAGCCTTGAATTATTGCCAAACTGAGTTATTTTGTGAGGTAGAACTGAATCAGCAGTTCACTTACAAAAATTAAGCCCTGGAGAACGTGTAACAGTGAAATATTTCTACTCATTAAAGAAGCTATTGGTGCTGACAGTCAACACACAGACACAGCCCAGAAAGGTGGAATATTTATGTGTCCAAATCACTTTTCCTGAGATTAATCTGAAATGCAAATTGGCTACTGCTTGATAGCATCTCTTAAATTTACCTCTCCTACAGATTAATAGCCACATCCTAATCACTGCTTTCTACCACAGGGCCACAGTGTACATATAACAGTACCTGACTGGAGTTCTCTGCATCACCCCCATGAACCTTTCTCTAAAATCAAACAGTAAAGACAAAGGTTAGTTCTGCACCAGATATAGTGTTATAATCTAGGAGCCATTCAGTGGTGCACAGAAACAAACATCACAGTTGCAGTCCCACTTGCCATGGACACACGTGCTGATCCTCCAGATACAGCATTACTTCAGTCACAGAAAATTACTGCAAGGAACTGGTGGTTGGATGCTGTTCTCTCCTGTGTGCCTGTCCCAAGGGAACAACAACAGACGCTGCAACATATCTGATTTGCGGTTAAATCCACATCTGACAGTTCCGCATCCTTCAGAAAATAAAAAATTCATGCCCATACAAGTAAATTACTTTTGGAATATATAGAATAAAATTATTTGGGATGCTTAACATAGATAATAGTAGCAAGAGTAATTTACTCCACAATAAAAACAATAAAAATTGTGTGTATTTCCCTCTACAGTACAAATTCATTCCCCACTGGATGATATTAGCCTGAGTTGGAATACGCGCAAATTTTAGTTCCAAGACAATTACATGTTTTGGAGCTGATATTTCACAACTCATCAAAAGCAGAGACCAAAGCTTCTGAGGCTTTAAAAGGCAGTGTTTCATTCTTCCAAAGATAATTACAACATCCCTTTCTAACTTTCAGAGATACTGAACCACAAACTTCACTTTCAATTTTGTCACAGTTGAGAAAAAGCTGTGCAAAGTAATTTGTTAGAGTTTCTAAAACTTATTTTAATTTCTTCCCTATCTCCTTGGAGCCTCTGTGACTACTGGAGAGTAGTTTTAGAAGTGGAACATTACTGATGTAAATTTGAGAATGATGCAAATTTGAGATAATCTTAAATCCATGCTAACAAGCCTTTATATCACACCTCAAGTTTGTACCTCTTTCTATCTGTTAAAAGCTTGGCATCTTGGGAAGGATACATCTTCACATGTATGCCCAACCATGCTATTATTACATTTAGAAATCAGAATCCGTGAGTTTAGAACCGACAGTAATTTAAAAAAAAAAAAAAAAAAAAGAGATAAAAAGGAAAAAGTGTAAAGTGGCAGAAGCACATTATCCTAGGGAAAAATTTATGAGCATAAGTAAGATCCAACATATTTATTCTTGTAAATCTTCCATGACCCCAGGACGCCAGCTTCATCCAGCCCTCAAGTGAACAACGTGTCAGAAAAGGGAGCCCTGCCCAGCAGTGACTCAAGTCCAGAGCAGGACCTGCAGGGTCATGGACAGTTCCCTGCTCTCTCCCACCTCTTCCCCAGTGGTCCCAGGCTGGTTGTGCTTCAAAGGTCACAGCTGAACAGGATCACAGGAGCGGATGCATATCCCAGAACGGAGCACACCAGATTGGAATAATGCATTTGCTATTGTGGAAATTCCTTTCCAGTGCTATTTTTAATACCCAGTATTAAACGTGCTTATGGATATTTCCATTTCCAGCACAGTTATTACTATTCAATTGCCATTAATGTAAATGGCCAGTGCTGGTTAATGCCAAGCCATGTGATGAAATTATTTCCTTTCCCATCTGGATTCCTGTAGTCTTAAATAAAAAAAAGACACTGTTGAGATCACAGCTGAGATGTTCATCCTGATCCCCACCAACAACACACAATTTTGGAACAAATCTCTGTTTTTAGGATAAAGTACATCACCGGCATTATCCTCTCTATCCTACCTAATGCGTAGTGGATAATACTACAGTTAAAAATATTAATGAAAAATGACTAATGGTAACTAAATGATTCACTTAACTTGGTTCTCTCTGTAATGTATTCTTCATATGACAGGCATTTATTAGCTCTCACTGATGACTCCACAGACACCCTGCTATGCACGGAGTGCCTGTCTACACATTAAAACTTAATGCACAGAGCAAGAATTATTGATGTTAGCTCTGCTCTAAAAGGGCATATCAGCAGGACTTTTTTTTCCCCCTGCCATGGCTTTATTTTCCTTAGCTACTGAATAATCATGGATTTTAAATTTTACTAGACGCTAGTGCTCAAAAGACCTTTTAATTTCACCACAATCTTATTTTTCCCCCAAGTGCTGGCTTTTTGTGTGATTGGTTTTTTTTGTTTTCGTGGGTTGTTTTTTTTTTCCAGACAAAATAAGCACACATGTGATGTTTCGAGACTAAAAAAAAAGCTTAGGAATTCTAGTGCTTGCACATTGTGTGCTATCTGTATGCCTGGGGAAGCAGCAAGTCTTAATGGACCTTATGTTTTCCTTGGGATTTCAGCACTTGCAAGAACAGCCAAAGGCTGATAATTAATGGAGCCAAACACTGCATGAACTTGAATACTGCCTTGAACACGAACATACAGTTGTCTTCACTTAATTGAATGTATTTATAGGCTCTGACTGAGCAGGAGCTGAGTGCTTTGCCTCTGCACTGGTCTGACCAAACATCTCACATGCCAACGCAACAACTCAGCTGTGTACAGGCCTTCTCCACCTGGGTGCTGCTGATTGCCCTAAATCCTAGGCCTAGCTTTTAACATTGCTGGGTGCCCACCAAGACTGGTGCTAATGAATGGTTTAACTGCCTTCTAGAGTCCCCAGGTGAGATTTTCAAGTGCCTAGGCACTTGGGAATCTCAGAAAACCTGGGGTATCTCAGTCTTTTGGGAAAACCAACACCAACTGACTATTTCTAATTATCTAATTATCTTAAAACCAATAAATGTTCCCCATCTTCCTGAGCTAAACAGACCTCAGGCACGATACAAAGCTTTTTAATAGTGCCTGGCCATCACTGAAAGCGATCCTCTGGTCCCCTGGGTCTGTTTAGCTCTCTTTGGTGCGGCTCAGCAGCAGTTCCCAAGTGCCAGCACACACAGGGTCAGGATGGAGCCCTGGAGAGCCCGTGTTTGCTGCTGGGGAAGGTGGGTGGTCACCATTTCTCTTCATACCTTAGACAGCTGGACCACAGAGCAGCACTTCCTGCAGCTGGACAGATCCTGTCTGGAAAGATGCATCTGGAATCCGTCCAAAAGCAAACCTCAGCCAGATACATCTGGATATTGCTGTTGCCTTGCAAGGGCCTACAAGAAGGGACCCAACTGTGGCTGCTTCAGGCCAACTCTCCTGTGCCCTGAACCTGGTGTAAGCCTTATGCCAGTGGAAAGTGGGCGGAGTGGATACTGAAGGATGCTGTTTGGATTTGCCAGACTATGACACCTGGGCTGCAGTCCTTCCCTACTCAAGGAACTTCATAAACCCTCCACATGGACTGGAAAAAAAAAATTAAGCCTCCAAGTCGAGTAGTTGAAGTGCTCCCTCTGTTTCTTTTCCTCTGAGACAGAAAAGGAAGTGCTTTCTAAAGGGTTTGAGTGCCTGTCCCCAGTACTTAACCATCAGAAACCTGGATGAATCACACACTTTTCTAACTGCAGTCACCAGGCTGGAAACAGACTTCAACCTAAGATGCACAAGTTTTTATCTCAAGCCTAAATATAATTTTCATTAACACTCTGCTACACTGCTTTAATATAAACGGCAGCTCACACCAGATTTAGTAAGGGCCTATAACCTTTTAGCTATGTTTCAACAAAAGAGAGATCAATAGGCTATTTACCGTAATCTATTTTTAGGTTTCATGAAACTACAAGAATAAGAAATAAATCAAGCTTGGCCTTTATGATCAGAAAGAATGGCCTTCTGTGGATTTTTCTTTTAAAAATAGCTGGATACGGAAAGAAAAGGAACGATTTGTTAAATGGGTATGTTTGATAAGGGAATATTAATGCATTTTCCAATAACAAAAGTGAAGAATGCTGTTCCAGATAGACACTCCTTTTCATTTTTACTGCACAGACAGTGCTTGATTACAGTTTAGGGAAATGAACTGAAAGAACAGACGTACTATTTTTTTGACTGGTAGTCAGAAGAGTATTTTACGGAATCTGAGAAGAGTTGGAAGGCAGATGATTCAAAGGATAATTGAAGAATGATATTTGAACAGGTTACACTTGTGCCCTCGAGCATTAAACATAGGAGACTCCTTTAATTCTCAACACGGGAGTTCACATGGCTGAAAAGCAAACGAACACAAGGAATAATTTTGTTTCAGAGACATGCAGTAACTGCCAGTTAGCAAGAGGGGAATTTTCCACAATACTGGGAAACAGCAACATTTTATCTGAAGTTATTTAGAATATGCCAGATGTTATTAATATTCATCAACACTTGTTATGTTACAATATCATATTTTCAGTAGTTTCAGAACAGAGATCAAAAACATTTCAGGGTAACACAGGCAATAGCAAGAATGTGCAGAAACAGCCCCAGGTGCAGGACTCTGGCTCTCTGGTGTTGGCACTCAGATGCAGAAGTCCTCTGCAGCCTGTTGGGACACAGATCACAGCTGACCCTCACCTCTGGGGGCTGAGGCTGCTGGGGAAAGCTGTCAGGCAAGTGCCAATGCCTCCCCTCCACACTGGATCAGATCTACATAAAGCATGAGTGCCTCCATCCCCTACTCCTGCTGCAAGCTGGGACTCCCTTGTCAGGGCATAAGGGATACTCAAGGTAGGGACAGTACTTTAGTCAAGATACATCTTTGGTGGCAATTTTAATATCAGATTTCAGGGGGAAAAAAAACCCCAAGAGACAAGAAAAAAAAACCTTTCCAAGGGTTTCAGCCCTCACTAATGTGTGCCCTGAACAGCAGAGCAGTCTCTTTAAAACCCCTGCAAGTCTGACACTCCCATATCCTGCATAACAACAGAGCCCACATTAATCCTTTTCAATAAAAAACAGATATATCAATTAGTGAATTTCAGTGGAGCACACACTCTACATCCACATCATTGACACGTTAGTGCATCATGATTAATGTTGTGCATTTCATGCCAGTTGAATTCCTAATGATTAGCCACTTAATTCTGAGCTGAAACAATTACTCTTCCCATTGAGAAATACTTGTTTCAGCTCAAAGCCCGGCAGCTGGAGTACAGAAATGCCATCTATAGCCAGTCATGCAAGTACATCTTGTGGAATCGAAACACAGGTTTACTAATGCATATTTTGTATGCATAATGAAGCACTGGGCATACAAAACCATCCCTTTTCAAGACTGGTACAAAATCTGTTGGCAGGATTGAGCACATCTCTAATTCACAGACTTCAGCAGCAGCTGGGGCATGCACACATTCATGTTCATATTTGCACATGAGAAAGCAGTTTGCCCTGGCTCCATAAAGGCCTCCACACAAACACTGGTTCGCCCTGAAGTAGTTTAGATGAACATTTCAGACTCAGTTTATATTGGTGGAGGCTGCAGTGAGAAAGATATATGTTAGAAAAATCAAATGGGTACATCTTAGATAATTATAAGAAGGAGCAAATATCTGGCTTGCCTTCAAGTAAGGGAGGAATTTAAGAGGTACATCACACGGCAGCTGTGCAGTTTTGGTAGATGCACAATTTAACTTGTAACCAGCAATTACACTTGTCATTTTTTATGATCAAAACACTACGTAGACAATAATTATACCACCAATGTGCCCCTGAGAAACAGATAAACAGGCAGAACTGTTAGAGGCATTCCAAGTGTATCAGAGACACAATGATCTGATGACAAAAAGCACTAATGGCAGAACTAGTTTTAGGGTGCGTGGTGTGCTGATGGTGCAAACCAGCTCAGGCATTGCCTGAACATCCTGCAGCACGGCAGGAACAAGAACTGTGCCTTGCCAGGCCGCTGCAGCAGTGACTTTGATGTGGTGCTGATTACTGCATCATCATTTCGATGGTGATTCGAGGAAAGCATTAGTATTGCCACACTCGGAGACACGGGCTGCAGTAGACAGGGCTGAGTATGGCTGAACAGACGGGAGTTCTCCAGGAACAGTTGCTCAGTGTAGTATTTTTAACACAGTCAGAGCTGCTAACAATGTGAGTGGAGCATTTCCCTAAGTCTCTGAAACTAAGGGACTGTCCCTAAAGCAAACTAAGCCACGGGGGAGTCTTTCTGCTGACTTCAGTAGCCGCTGAATTAGAGCCCTCTTACATGTGATACAATGGGCTGCTCTGACACCTGCAAAAATATCTCGATTGCCTTTCAAAATACATCAGGCCATTTCATCACCTACACACTGACCCACCACACAGTACAGTATTTAGATTTCTTATTCCATGTGGACTTGTAGCTTTGCAGTGAAACACACTCTAGCACGTCACTGTGTAAGGGATCTGAGGCTGATGTGTATGACAGTGAGAATTCACAAGGGAGTGAGTTATTCCAGGAGACCACCGCGGTGTCCAGGAGATGTTACTTGGAGAAAAGTCAAAAACTGCTTCTCAGAGTTAATTTTGCAAAATAAAGCAGCAGTAGCTGACAAGTATAATAGATGCATAACTCTCAATTTCTAAATCAATGCACTTTCAGTGTCTGCAACTGCAGACTGAGTCCTTGTCTTTAGTTTTATCCTTGCTTGGCCTCTGCAACTACCCTCCATGCCCCATTTCTCCAAGACAGAACTCACGTGAAGAAACCACAGTCCCACATAAGTGTTTTCTAAGGATATACACACTGGCCAAGCCCAGTTGCATTCAGACTACTTCCCTGTCCCCTGTTCTTATTCCTCAGGTCTGATTTTCCAACACACTTTTAATAGAGCAAAAGAAATCACAACAGCAACCATCTGGTGGGGCCTGGTGAGTGACCCAAGTTAGTGACCACCCATAGTTCTGTGACAGGTCAACTGGAAACACACACCAATATGCACATACCCTGGGCAAAGCAACTCTGCACAAAGCAAGAATCATTTCAATCTACGGCTTCCAAAGATAGGAGGAGGTTTAGTAGGGAAGGAAGCTTATTTAGGTTATTTTTGGATGCGGATAACAGATTGAACACACTGATTTTTATCATGTTGGTACTTACACAAGAACCACTTGGTAGTGACTAGACAGATCTTGAACTCGCACGACTGCAGGAGAGCCTTTAATAACACATGACAGTACTTTGCCAGTGGTGGGATAAAGAGATTCAGTGTCTTAGCAGATGATACCTTCTGCCTTACTTCTTTAGCCACAGATTTAATTACACCGATAATGTCATGAGAAGGAAAAATCAATTATTCATTAAACCTGCCTAAGAAATCATTCTTTCATCCCATGTATTTTGTTTCAAGATCATTTACACTTGGGTAAAAAGGCAGTTTTCTTCCTTGTGTGTCAATATTTTATACAGTAACTCACTTAACAGCCCAAGTGAAAATTGAAGTGGGTCCCTCAAAGAGGACCAGCACATGATACTCTGTGCAAGGCACAAAGGTGATGCTTGAAGATTCCACCAGTCTTCCTGTGACAGAGCAGTAGCTGTGTGATACAGGGATCGTAATCAGGATCAGGGAGAGATCTGTTACATCCCTTTGGAAAACAAACCCCTTCAAAGCATTTACATCTCAGTGTCCCATGACTTCTTTAGTGCTTGTTGGAGGTGAAACTGTAGGTCCTGCACTACTTGTTTTCTAGCTCCGTCCATTTTAATAAACACCTGGTCTGTCACTACTTTGGTGGCACACTTTCACGTTAGCTTTACCAGCAGAGAATTTTTTTTTCTTTTACCGGGTTTGTTTTTGCACTAGTTGCCTAAAATAAACAAATAAACAAGAGTGTAATTTTCAGAGGGAGAAGTATCTCCTATTCATTCTTCCACTGCGTGGCTCCACCACTTTCTGACAAAGCCATGAACACAAACCCGCACACCAATTCATGTAAGAAATAAACTCATTTCTGTAAGATAAAAAGTAGGAATTGGAGAGGGAGGCTGAGCAGAGCTGAAGTCTGAGAAGGACTGAGGCTGAGAAGGAGACTTCAGGACTGGAGGAAATGGCAGGAAGGAATGGAAAGAACAGAGAAGTAGGTCTTGGCAAGGAGACAACCCCACCCACCTTCATACAGCTGCAAATTCGGCAACAGTTTATTAACCCAAGTTTACATGAAATAAAGAAGATAAAAGCAGCTGCAGAGAAAGGAGCAGGATCACTCCTACCCCTACAGTGAGACACCATGCACAGTGTCTGAGCCCCACGAGGCTGTTTGGGAGCTGGACATGCTCACTGTGTGCGTCACACTCCTCCATCGCTCTGTCAGTGCAGAGCTGTCTATGGTGTGACATTTCCTACCAAATACACACAACCACACACCTGGATATGCACATTGCATTCGTTTTTAGCATTACCCCAGAACCCCTGAGTTCCTGCCTGAGGCCAAGCCCTACCTGAGCTAGAAACCGTGCAGGGACAGAGACAAAAGCACCTCTGCAGACTCCTGACTGTGCACCAGGCAGAGAGCTGAGCAGAGCGCCAATGTTCTTCAGATGAAGACTTAGATTAGCAGATAATCATGCACAAATGAGAGTGTCATAGAAGGGGTGAGAAAAGCCTACAGACCCAGGGCTTACTCCCATAGTGACAGTGTGCTCATGCCTGGAAAATGCAGTGTGAAAGGATTTGTTTCTAGCCTGTAAATACACGGCATTTAAGAATAAGAAACGGCATGGATATGCCTTTTTAGGTGCAAAGTTATGGAAATGAAAGAATGAAAAAGCCTCTCCTGTGCTCAGGATAGTGACTTTTGGCTATTACTTTATAGAAAAATGTCACTGGCACAACAATCTCTCACAGAAATAAACCAGTGCCCAGTATTGCATATCTCACCTTCCCCATAGGAACTTTCATTCAATTTACATTAGATAAGATTTTACACTTTTGGAGAAGTACCAGTGACTTCAGCTTCTCCTTACTGGTTCAACTAAACATTTCTTTCTTCCTTCAGCTGAGCTTTTTATGAATATTTAATGTATCAAAATGAACTGAAAGTTACCACTATGCATCTGCTCTCCAGATCTTTCATCCATCTATTGTCAGCCAAGCCTAGTTCACAAAATATGACACTAACTATATTTCTATGTAAATACAACTCCTTCAACCACTATTTCATAAGTAAAATATATGCAAGGCAAAAGCCAAGTCTGACTTGAACAGATGAAACTGTCCTCTCCTAGCTATAGAGATGTCTTTGTTACTTGGGCTCCCAATGTCAATTCCCTATGCCAGCTTGTACATTCATCTTATGTCCTCTAATTGAATTAATATTCACTTCCTCTTACTAATCTCCAGATGCTTGTCTGAAATGATCTAAGACACTGCACACATTTACAGGGAGAAAAGATTTACATTAGACATGAATCTGATAGCTACAGAGGTTGCTAATTTGCTGTGTAGCCAGGTTATCTGACTGGGGGGACATTGTGATTTTTTACTGTTCCTCTAAAACTTGGATGTAATGTTTTGCTTTTAGGCCCGTCCTGGATAACACTCAGAATCCTGTTCAGATGTGATTTAAGGTTGAAAAGAAAGGAACACTCCTTCCTGGATTTTCCAGGCACCAGAAACACACATCAATTTCTGTGCACTGTAAATTTTCCAACTCTCTTTGGTTTGGCTGTATTTATTATGTCACTACCAGGGGGGGAAAAAAAAAGGAAAATCTTTTTGGCATAAGACCTTCAGTATTTTCTAGTGCAATAGAATGTGTGGAATGATGAGCTCACAAATATAGCTCCTCTCTGATCCCCTGGATGAGTTCTTTTAACTTGAAGCATGGCCTCTTTAGACATTAGGAGTTTTGCCATCAATTTCAGTAGATCAAGTTTCACTTTTCTCCCAAGGTTATAAATTGATAGAAACATCTACCCTGTTAGCATGCTGGAAAAGCTGGAATAAAAAGCCATTCCTCCCTCCAATGCAACTACACAAAAGAATCACTGTGGAAAAATTTTTTTTTTTTTCATTCTGCCCCCCATATTTTGCCATTGCCTCATGAACATAGGGATGGTCCAAATACAAGATCCCATCCACACTAGAATATACAACTGTGACAGGTAAATAAACTAACAGTGATCTCCTTGAGTGGCCTCAGTGTGATATGTACTATTTTATTTATAGAGGAATAAAAGACATACACAATACAAACAGTGTTTTTGTTGTGTTCAAACGCTGTATAGGTATTACTTGTAGAAATAACTTTTTTCTTCCTTTTCTTTCCATACCTGTTCCATATGAGTAAGAAGCAAGGTCTGAAAACTAGTGAATAAAAGCAGTTTAAGTGTGGCTGGCTCAGGTGATGATTACTGAAACCAGGAATCTTTCAGTCTGATGATTAAACAAACAAACGTAAGGGTAACGCCAACAACCAGCAGCTGGGTGTTTCTCATGCATGGGGCACACGTCCTCTATTTGCAAGGCTTCAGCTCCCAGTTCTGTGAGAGCACCCTGAACACTGGCAGGAATAGCCCAAGACCCTCCAGTTTGTATTATGGATTCAGTGAACTGTTAATTACTGCTGTCACAAGGGTTTCATGTCACCAAACAGGACTGTCAGGGCAAGGCAGAATTTTCTCCTTGTTTTACTAGATCAACAGACGAGCACACAAGGTCTTAAATCAGCCATGGCTGTTATTTTATTATATCCTCAGATCATGCTGACAGAGGCTTAATGAAGAGCCTGTCAGCCTGAAATCCTGCTCATTTTCTTCTGTTTAGCTTCACAATGCATGACAGCATGAACAGGAGAGACTGAAGACACTTTCTGCAGTGTTTCACCCGGATACATGACCTGCCCAGTCTGGGATGCACAGTTGCATCACCTCAAGTCCATCATTGCCCACACACCCATGCCCTCCATGGCTCCAAGCCAACCCAGGTGTTTCCCACCTACTACAACTGGAAGAATGCAGCCCAAACTCACAACTGCTTTCAGCCATCCACAAACTCCATATTTCCCACCTGACATTTCTGCTCAGCCCTGTCCATAACCACAGAGAGCAGACTCACTGCAGGGAAAGCCACTTCCTCTAGTGGACTAAGTACAGATTGCACTGCAGCACCTGGCTTGACCCACCTTACACTTCCCCATAAACTCCAACTAAAAGAAAATTTCCTTAGAAAGCGTCCTTAAATAATCTATGCTTGATTTGATGATTTACACACTTGAACAAAAACTCTACAGCCTGTCTCCCCACAGTCCCATAAATTTCCTTAGTGCAGGAATCCAAAAAGGCACACTGGCTCCTGCAGCCACATCTTTCAAAGGGCAGTATGTTAACCTTGCTACATCTGTGGCATTCACAGAGAAACATCCCTGAATTTCTCTGCCTAAACAGACAAGAAGATTATTGTACTTTGGTAAGACGCAGTTCATGACATTATTGAGGTTAATTTATATTGTACGAAGTGAAAAAAAGAATGAGTAGTACATATCGACATTGCATACAGTATCAATGGATAGTAGAGGCCATTTTATAGAACTTGAGGTTCTGCATCAGATACAGCTAAGTCTGAAAAAATGGGACTCGGGGAATGTAATTTCTTGAAATTAATTGCAAATTTATGAACTTCTGTCCCACCTTAAAGTAAGTAAGAATTACAAGTACCAGTAGACAGACTGTATGTCTGTATTCTCTGATTTTCGTAGTTGCAGCTATTGGGATACATTACAGTCCCTCGGGGGAGAGAGGTTACAGCTGGGCTCTCAGGATTTAAAGAGATCATCTGGCCCAGTCACAAGTGGGCAACAACTCTGTTGTAGTTAAGAAACCTCTCCAACTAAAAAAAAACAAAACAAAAACCAAAGAAAACCCAACAGAGGGAAAAGAAGGCAGGTGTTTCACCAAACACAGCTGTTTCCTTCACACAATGGAAAAAGCCCCAAAGCTACTAGCACCAGAAACAAGCAAGAGAGGCTACAGTTTACAAGGTCTAGGCTGAGAACACTGGAATCCACCAACTTGGCCAGTGATGCTGGAGCACTTGAATGGTTTCTGGTGCTTGGAGCACAGGCAGAAAGGGGACGCTCTGCTCTGCAGGGACCAGCAGCAGAAATCTGCTCATTACAGCTATTTGCAATCACTGACATCCTCCCACTGCCCTTTGCTTCCTCCAAACTGCCATATCCCCCTGCATTCTGAAGTATGATTACCCAGATTTTCTGGGTAAAATGGGGAGGGAAAAGGAGGAATTTCATGCAGAGAAAAAGACAGGCAAGGTGTCCCATCTGAATATTACGGAGTTCAGAGCAAGCATTTGACTGAACCAACATGGTTCAGGTCTCCAGAGGTCTGATTTGGAGACAATTAAACATAAAAAGCCCCTGAATAGCACCAGGTCAGAGTGCTGGAGTCAAGGTCTTCTCTCCACCCAGCTGTCCAAGTGCTTGTCTAACAGAGTTCCCATGCATTGCGTACAGATAGTTTTGAAAAGCTGTGTTATCCTCTTTCACCTCCACCACAATAAAACCCTTTTGGTTTTGGCCATGTCTCTCATATTATTAAACACAATTTCTCTCATACTTTAATGCCTCCAGAAATCTTCTATATTAAAACTCATATGCTCTCAAAATAATAAAATACAAATCAAGGACTGGAGAAATTAAAAAGAGGCGCTGCTTCTTTTTCTATCTGGGAGATCTAAGTTACTTTGAGTGAGACTGTATCTTCTTTCATTTCATGCAGGTAACTAGTCTTTTATTAAACACAGGTGCCCAAAAATTCATCCCAATGCACTGCAGGAACTTGAATGAGCATGTCCTGGGGGTAATTCTAGCCTTGAGTGCTCATAGTTACTGTACATACTTGTCTGATTAATTCCTCTTGACTTACAAAGGTATCCATCATGTCACAATGAATGATCTATGAAGCACACCAAACCTGAAACCTTCCCCTCCCCAAGCCATTTCCTCAGCATCTAAAACCAGCTCTTATCGTTTGTAATCAGTAATTAATAACAAAGCATTCTCACTAGTGCAATTTTTCTGCTAAGGTTAATGTAATATTTCATCCCAGGCCAGCTGCTGTTTTATGACTTCCAAGCACGACAGTAAGTAATGTCTCTGCATAAGAAGTCATCCACAGAGTAAATCAATTATCTCCTCTTTCATCAGCAGGCATTTTGCTGCAGCAAACGAGGCTAATTACATATGAAGTTGTTGTTTACCAACAGGAGTAGGTACCTAAAGTTTGGCATTGTGCATCGATTGTTCTTCCTTATGTCTGCATTCTGTACCTTTCCCATTAAGGAGTTTTTAATCTATGATCAATCAAATTCTGTGATTATGAGCCATACTTACCACGCTGTGATCATCTGCACAGATTTGCCTACAAAGATCAGCAACAATCACACAACATATGTTTTCAGTACAGGTAGAACTTTTGGGCCACTTCTTGCCCTCAATAAGGACACATACATATTTATGACTCAGTTACAATGCATCAATAACTTCTAACATACTGTTCTTTAGATAAACTGCACTATTTCTTACATTTGAAAGTTCACTTCCCAGGACAGCTAGATGGCTGTCTCAAGAAAGAAATCTGAAGCCTAGAACATATCTACGTGAAAACTGGAGAAAAAATAATGGATAGCACTGGTGTACAGTGCTTGTGCAGTTTTCTTGTCTTACTGCAATTGGCAAGTAACTCCAGAGATCTGCTTTTTTTCTCCCCTGTCTGACTGATACAGGAATTTTCAGTCATCTCAGGCTTTTCTTGCATGATTTGGCTGACAAAAAACCAAGTCTGGCTCAGGACACTCATGACCCACAGGTTGTGCTCTGGAAGAGTATAATGAGTTTTTTATCTTTCTTGTAGTCTGGTCACTTGCTGCTGAAGACAAACCACCAGGTGAACTGGACCTCTCATCCTACCCAATGACCTGCTCTTTGGTTGTTGTGTTTCTGAGAACGACAAGCCAGAGCACACTGAAACAAACTGCACAGTGCCCAGTGCCTCAGGCTCACCAAGGACAGAAATACCAGGTCCTAAGCATTGGAACCTTTGATACTGAGTGCTGTGGATGATGTGTACTCAGACCACAAAGCTCACCATAAGCTTCTTTCCAGGAATGGGTACAGCTGCCCACAGAGTCATCCTAGGGAGTGGAAATCAACTGAAGATAGGAAACGACAATCCAGGTGAATGATGTGCGCTGAATTAGGCTGATATTTGCAGGCAGTCTAAGCCACAGATAATGACAGGGCAGCTCCCAAAAAGCAGCATTTGTGGCTGGAGAAGACTGAGGATGTATAAACACTGTCTGCAAGGCAACAGTTTGCTTACTTCCCTTCTCCTTGTGGGAAGGAGAGGAGGGGAAAAAAAATAGAAGTAATAAAAGAAATGGGTCATTTTGGAATGACTGCACCAAACCACTCCAATACAATTGCATAACACAAAGGCAACAAGGACATGGTCTACAGCTCTGACTCTCCAGTCTTAGCAAATCACTAGACCTGGCTCCAGCTACACCAAAAGCAAGCACCTAGAAATATCTCTCGTGAACAAAAAGAAATGTTTGCAGAGGCAAGCAACATGGCAAACAGCATGACCTTTAGCCAAACAGTCAGGTTGATTCATGAATTAAAGTTAGGCAATGTCAAACTAGAAACTGAAACAAACTCATCCTTGGATTTGGATCCTGATGGATACAGAACTTTATCTTTCCTGTGTTCCTCTCGGAAGTCTAGACAGATTAAGCAATGGTGCTACTTGCATTTAATGAAAATTAAATGTTAATCTTGACAATTGCAAGAAAAAAATCTAACCTTAAAGATGCAATTATTTCCCATTCCCCTAACATTTGGTCTATTTTAGTTTGAAACTTCTTGTAATTCAGTAGCACGTTCACTGTACCAAAAAGATCAATGTTAACCATGAAAGTGTGAGCTATGTTACCCAATTCTGAACTTCTGGTGACTCCAGCTCATGGGCCAACGCACAATTGTCTGTTATTCTTGGAGATGTGGGGCTGTACACAGCCATGTAAATTACAAGACACAGTTGTATATGCTGTCTTCTAAAAATATGTCTTGCAAGTATTTGTTCACTCACATTCTTAAATTCCTTGGGTTTCATATGCAAAAAAACCCCATGAAATCTACCCAAGATAAAATGCCAGCTTGTGTCACACTCCTGCAGGGCCCTTCATCTGTGTTTAGTTACATCTAGATTCTCTCCTTTGCTATTCGTTGTGTGCTTGAATCTTCTTTCTCTTTCCATTTACAGTTATGCGGCTTTTTAATAAGCTCATTAAATAAACAACCCATTTTAGCTCTCAAACTTTGCCACTGTATCTCTGCAGCTTAGTACTAAACCTCCTCCTAAAAATGAAAGTCAAAACTACAGATAATAAGGTCTGAGACATGCTGCACATTGCCTGCCGTGTATGAGGAGACCACAGCCTGGAAATCCACTAACTCAGTGTAAATCCAGTTCAGTTTTATTGACTTTTCTTTCCCTCATGGTATATTAGTGCTCACGAAAAATCTTGCAGTGAAAGCCCTAGAGAAGAAATCTTTTGTCCGCAGACAGACGCACTTCCCATTTTCTGCTTTATTACCACAGGCAAAAGAGCAAACATGTTGTTCTTACTTTAACAGTAATCAGAAGGCCAGACACCCAGCTAAGGCATAAATACCACATGGGCTTTGTCATGGACACTTTCTCAAGTCCTAATTCAAGTGGCACCTCTACCCATTTGTCCGCTTTTTCTCCACTCAACTTACAAACAATTATGATTAGCCCTCTAAAAATCTGGCTGCAATCCTGACATTCAGCTCCTACAAACCACCAAACAAGCCATTCAGTCACCTTCAGATCATTGCTACATTTGAATTTTCTTGAAGCCCAACCTCTCTTTCTGCCCTTTTTATTACTATTATTATTTTTTCCCCTTCTCTTCTTTTTCCCCTTTCCTTTCTCTTTCCTTTTCACAATCATTCACCAGGCCAAAAAATGATTCAAGAGACAAATGATGGCATCTGCAAGCAACTCAAGTAACTCCATAGAAGGAAACGACAGGCCAGGATCAGAGAGGCTGTTACATGTCACCAGAGTAAACAACCACAGTCAAACTCTCAGCTGGTGTAAATCAACCTGTCTCCACCTGGTTTTATGAGGGCATTGCAACTCGATATTAAACACAGAGCAGAAAAACCTGGTTCATGTTAAACTACAGCATCTGAAATGCCAGTGAGTACTGACCTTATCTGACACCTATTTCCATCAGTGACCAAACTCCCCAGGCAGGGAATAGCCAGGAGCACACAGAATGCCAGGGAGAATGGGCCCTTAATACACCTCAAATTTAAAGTTTCCTACCCTTAAAAAAATCACAGCTACACCTAGCTTGTAGTAATCCAAAACCATAGCTTTAGGGCATCTTTCTGGCCTCAATCTGGCGTTTAAATTACACGTATTACTTTGAACTACAAATATCTGCTCAATCAGCTCTGCTGCTGCTCTGAGGCAGCTAAACTTGAGTGCCAGAGAGTTTCTGTGATGGCAAACACAGCCACTGGCATCCAGGAGAGAAATGTGGATTCACAACATCAGGAGTCCAACAGGTTCTGATAGTCAAAGGTTAAAGATCTAACCTAGATCATGTTTTCATTACCTAGATCAGTAGGAGTAATTTTGGCCAAAAATGTCTTTGTAGAATCAAAGAATGGTTTGGGCTGGAAGGAACCTCAAAGATCATGTTGTTACAACTGCCACGACCTCTGCCTTCCACTAGAGCTCCCATCCAGCCTGGCCCTGTCTTCTTGCATATTTATTATATATTGACTTCTGAGCTGACTTTACAAATGGCTGATTGCAAATGCTTCAGCAAGGAAACACGAGAGACCCAATCTCCCTCCCCCCACCCTTTCAAGTACAGGTGAACTCTTGGGGAACAAGCACCCTCCTGCAAAATACACACCAGTCTCTAATTTGCCACCTTAAGAAAGGTAAGACAGACATCTCTTTGAGCACAAATGGAAAAAAAAAAAAATAAAGAAGAACCATGCATCTGATGAAGCATTCTAGGTGTCATCTCCAGTCTGTTGTTTTCTCTGGCAGCTTCTACCCACTGCCTTTTCTTGTTACTGTCTTCCCAGATTGCATCCCCTCATTTGTCTGTCCCTCTAGTACTGAGGACAGCATGCAAAGCCCCTTCCAAAAAAATCAAGCACCAACTAAAAACCAAGAAAAAAATTAAAATGTTCATAAAAATGGGTATCAGCAAGTAGATGGAAACACCTCTTTCCATCAGCATCAGCTGCCAGAACTGCTGCACTTCCTCAAACATTAACTTTCTGGCTGGCTCACAGGTGAACCCAGAAAGGGATGCTAGTGGTTCACTTGGACAGGGTACATAGAAAGGAACGAGCTGCCAGCTATGTCCCCTGTTTCAGGAAGCTCAGGAAATCTTTTCAGTTGTCCAGGTTTGCAAGGGCTCTGGGATTATGGCCATTCAGTGGATGGGGATGTTTCTTTCCTATGGCTTGGCCTTTAAAAATGTTAAAGAGCAAAAGGTTTTGACTGACACACAGCAGATCCCAGAGAGACTAATTACTCAGCCAGTCTCTTCTCCCTTACCTGCTCCCCTTGAACATCTGCAAAGAGTCTTTAAATTTGACCTGCAAATGGTAATAGTTTTCCTTTGCAGTACTGGATTGTTCCTCTTCAGAGCTTCTGCATGTGCTTTCCATTTATGCAATGCTGACTCCCATAATGGTCAATAAAGGGCGGTTTAATAGTATGACAAACTTATGTTCCCAGCCAGGCCCAGAATTCGAATTGAATTAGAAAGTCAGCCTCTGTTCATAAAAACAACACTAACGAGCAAATGGAGCTTTACTGCACTACATAACAGATATCACATATCATTGGGTTGCTGTCAATTCTTTATGTAAATACTTTAAATCCCTCAGACTTCGTTTTGCACACTATATAGTGAGTCTCTTCATAATCAAATAGTATTTAAAACATTTACTGCCTTGTTAAATCTAACAAGTTAGATTTACTGGGATAGTCACTTTCCCTAATAGCCAATTTAGTAAAACTCAATGTATTCATTGATGGATAAATATATAATAGGCAGTTGTTAAACTTTAATAAATATGTTTAATAGTCAGCTGGCATTTTCTCTCAATGGCAGCACTTCCTCTCAGCTGCCAACAGGAAATGCTTCTCCTGAATGTGCCAATTCAGCCCACATGTAGGGAATAAATTGATCTAGAGGAGCAAACAGGAGCGTGAATTTCAGGTAGTTTTCTTATGCTGCTTGTCACAAGAAGAGCAATAATCGAGGTTATTGCTTTGAGGTCCTAAGTTCCCATCAAGACAGTCAGGTGTTGAATTGCACACAGTGTAAGGACGAACATGAGCTACGGTGTTTTTCTAGACTCCATACAAGCCATGGACCAGGACAGGAAAGGCAGCTGGCTACCTGAGAGTCATATAAATGATATTCATATATTATTATTGCAATGTGCAGTCTTACTGCACTCCTTGTCTCATGTAGATCATGTCACATTCTCTCACCCCACCCTGCCAGTCTGTGTCAACACAATGCCTCGGCTTCGAGCTAGATTCAAAAAGTATGCGCTTTTAAGGCTTTTGGGCACCTAAGAAAAGATTTTGGAGGAGTCCACATCATTAAGATGACCAACAGCCTTTAAAAACCAGGCTTTTAACTCAAACTGGAGAATGTTATAGCTAAACCCTGCAGGTTTCAGCATCAGTTCTCCCGAATGAAGGCAGCTGTTGCATGTAAATAGGAAAAACAGACCAAAATATCATCAAAAGAGACTGTGTTTGTATGCTGGATTGGGAAGCTTAATGATAGCCACAAGACACTCACCTGGGTGGGATTATACAGTTCCTGGAGTGGGCTTCTGGATCCTTTCCGACAGCAAATGTCCATCCCGAATGGATTTCTACGCATTACTGCAAGGGGAAATTGAAATTAGTACAGGGTAGCAACACTGGGTAGCAGAAGGCAATTGCAATACCTACAGCAAGAAAAGATTTCCCAACAGATCAAAAGATTCTAGACAGCGTTGTCACTTAACTACTGATTTTCCTTTCCCTAGCAACTGTCCAAGAGCTAAATCCTTTTTCTATTGTGGAAATTTCTGAAAATAAAAGCTCCCTTATAAAAGCTATTATGCAACAACTCTCAGTTTGAATGGACAAAAATTCAAGCATGGGGACCAAAGCAAGACAATTTTCAGCAGTGCCAGACACCTACTTTTCTGATCATCAGGGAGGGGTCAGCTGGATTCCTAATCAGCACCTCTGAGAGGCAGTGTTTGAGCCTGTCTTAGCCTAAACACAAATATATGTAGGAACCTCATACTAAAACGCATGTTTTTAAAGCTTTTGGCCTAACTCTTCTGTTTCTCCTAGAACAGATACTCATCAGTACACAACACACATACAATCAAACACTGCTGCCCTTCTTGCCACAATTTTGCTCTACATGTTACAGCCGGAAATTTGACTGACCCACAGAACAACACGCACTGTGTTAACCCATTAAAGACCAGCTGGTTTTCAAACCAAAGGCTTTGTCAAAGGTCTGATCAAGGACCATTTTGGATGAGAAATTTTTCAGGAGAGGTGTTGACCTGAGCCCCAGCAAGGATGGAGACCATCAGCTTCAAGTTAGACTTTTGTGGCCATGAAACTCTGTAAGAAGACATTCAGTTCTAACCACCTTCTATAATGAGGAGGAAAATGAGATCTCCTAATCTCACATGGCCCACGTCATCCTCTGCTAACACTCTTCTGCCCCCAGCTCGCCCTGGAACTCCGGAAGGAGCATCAGGCTGTCAGACACCCACATCAGGCACCACAGCAAGGGAAGATTTGTCTCATCAACCTTTGATTATGACATAACCAAAAAAAAAGGGAAAAAGAGATGTTCCTGCTGGGAAGATCATGTTAAGCTGAGTCAGGCATGCTTTTACCACCTCCTGCCACATTTTGTAACCAGAAGCTATTGAAGTGTCCTAGAACAACGAGCTGCACCACTTGCAGACGTGATATCGTGGGCTTCAAGCCAAGTCAGAGAATACAGTCCAGTAATGTTTTAATACTGAGGCCTAATATGCAATCATAATTGCTACATCAAGTAATATAAACCACAGAAAACTGTATACAGGCCAATCTGGAAACATAATTGATTCCTTCACTCACTTCATATCTATTTTTCAATAGGAGTTAATTATCTAATACCATGCTGAGCTGCTTGTCCCCTAAGCAGACAGATTCCATGGGTCTTGTGGCTGGAGGCAGAAATACTCAGTAAACAAACTGGCTTCCATTTTCTTCACAATTAGGACATTAATGTTAGTAGAGACAATAATTTTATTTGACACTTTTAAACACCTGATTAAATTCTGAGCATTTTTAGTCATGCAGGCAAATATTGTGATTCCTCCATTTCTGCGCTAATGTGTCTTTTTAAAAAATAACTCACAATGTGTTTTCAAAAGTTAAAATTTTAAAAATCTATCACAGTAATGTCAGCTTCCAGAGCCTGGGAAGTGGTTTTAGGAAGAAAATATTGAAGTGAGGATGTTAGACATCCGGTAGTCATTCTAACGACAGAGCTCCTGTCCACCTCATCCCTTCCCCCCAAAATGCTCTCTTGTATCAGCACTGTGTCCAGAGAAGCTTCCAAATAATTTTGTAGCCCCTTCCTCAATAAAGAAACCTTTCCAAAATGAAGCCTTCTACTCAAGAGCAAACCACATTAAAACACCACAGCAGGAGGGAAAAATGGAGAGGGGAACATTAGAGTGTGTCCAGCTCATTAGACTGTGATAACTAAGGTCCTGCAACACTGATGCTTTGTTCTAAAATGAAGAAGCATAACAATTCTAGTGTGGTGTTCCCTAACTTGTTATTTCACTTTTCATTTCTATTAAATACAGTAAATAGTACCGTGCATAAATGTATCCATCCCTTCCTGCTTCACTTAGCCAGCAGGTATCAACACTTTATATGCAGCAGTAACAGCAATAAAGATTAAATTATTTAGACGACATGAAAGATTTGTTTCCAGATGTAAATAGACAATAAAAAAAGCTATCTCCCCAGCAAAAGCTAAATGCTAATGTGGAGCCTTAATCATAGAGGCAATTGAACCTATTTTATCATTTCCAATTTTACTTTATTGGTTTGGTTTTTTTCAATAAAATCTTTAGAATCAGTCTGTGGTGATAGCAGAGCAACACTGCACCTGGTTTCCTGTTTATTGATGTCAGGAACGGCGCTCCCTGATACAACTGTACACAGCACATCTGTGCACACCTGGAAAGTACTTGTGCCTGGAATTTAACTGCAGCATCAAAATAAAGGTGAATACTCCCCTTTCCTCAACAGAAATCCCACTTGTGCTGTTTGTACAACTATCCTTACATGAATAACTATCAGGCATGTTTGTATGCAGTTCAAAACACTTTCTGGCATGTCTGTGGGCAAACTCACCTCTCGGGGCTCCTGCAACCTGTTTTCTACCATCTCAGCTTCTCTGGGGCAGTGCTTCCTAATGCCCATGACAAAACCTCTTGGGCCTGAACCTCACCTATAGCAATCTGCAGTAAGAAAAGCTGCAGTATGGAGGGTAACTACAGCTCTACTGATTTTAGCAACACTTCTGCTAAGGATCCGTCACACCATTGTGGAAGTGAAAATTTAAAAATCAAGCCCTTTATCCTCACAAAATCTTCTTATTAGCATAGTAAATATCCAAATCTACATTTTATGGCTTGGGCTGATCTCCATACATAATTACAGTTAATTATAATCTAATGATAAGTACTGCATATGCATGGCTTCAAGAACCATTCAAAAGATCATGTTCACACACACCAAGAGTGTGAAGCAGCTGACAAAGAAATTTAGAATTGTCTAGGTTGTAAAAGACCTTTAAGATCAGCAGCATTCAGTGCCTTTAATGATTAAAGTGTAGTGCTAATACTGCAAGTGCAGCAAGAACATGAATCCCCTGAATTTGGCCAGGAGTGTGAGCAACCGATAAATTGTGAGTTTGTTACTTAAATACAAGAGCTGTAAAACCAAGAGCTTTGTTCCATCCCCAGGACTGATTTGTCAAAAATGCACTCTTAGCCCATCTTGCTAAAATACGGAACCACTAGTTCCATATGGTGTGGAACCACTAGCTGTGAATCTAATAAGGAAGTTTGTAGAGGATGCTATCTAGGCACCAAATTTCAATTTCTCAAAAGAAGAAGATAAACAGCCCTGCTTATCAACACAACAATCAGTTGTGTATGCATACATACAGAGGAGTGTGTAGGCCTTAAATCATCTCAGAACAGAAGCATCTGTGCACAGCTTCAACTTCCAGAAAACTCCATTTAGACCCACCAGTACCAAGAACAGGAATTTGACCTCTGAATTACAGCACACTGAGCACAGCAACACTGAAGATCATTCACATGGAAACACACGAGACAGGCTTAATCTGTCACCTCTCCTTGGCAGGAGGCATTTCCAATGCACTTGGTAACCTTCAAAGACCCTATCCCAGAATGGGAGACCTCTGGAGAATATACTGAACATAAGGCGGCACATCAATACAATTTCTGTCGCTCTCTATCAGGAGCTAAAAAAACTGAGACAGAGAACATGGTAGCATTCCTATTACTGGCCTAAAATGGATGTGAACACTGGGACTACCTAGACCAAGTGAAAGGGGGTCAAGCAGAAATCATAGGAATCAAGATTTTTGGAGACTAAGAGCCATAAAGGTGATCGTCTCACAAAGTGTCAGAAGGGCAAATCAAGTAATTTCTCATGAGGCTGTGTGGGATTAAGTCCCAGAAGAAACTGCTGTAAGAGACACAAAAAATAGCTGCCACTTCTTCCTTAGTACTGAGAGAGACAAACAAGTGGCATTTCAAGCATAGGTGCATGCATTCAGCAGCCATCTCTATCACTACCATTCCACTATCTCACAGATGTCTGAGGCTCCAGTTTCCAAGGCTTCTCTATATTAAAAGGTCCCCAGCTATTATCTAGCAACTGCCTCCCTACTTGATAACATTTAATTTACATTGCTTGGACTATTCTAATTACTGGCATGATAACAAAAGCCAAATGTAAAAAATTTACCTCTGTTCACTGCCTCTTAAATTAAGTCTCATATTACAAATATTTGAGAAAAGTTCTGAGGACATAATTAATATTTAACTTTTCATTACATTGGTCTAAAGTACAAAGAAGAAAATTCCCTAATACAGCATTGCTTAAAGCTGACATACATAATTCATTCCTCCTATTGGGATACAAGTTTTCTCACTAAGGAGGAAAAAGTATGCACTGGCAGCAGTATGGTGAGACACCAGTTGAGGATCAGATCCTGTTTCTATTTTAAAGAAACAAGTCCAATATATTCTTCTTTTTGGTCTGATTGCTCTTCATTTTTGATCTGATTTCTGCATAACAGGCTGAAAATGGTTGCTTCTTTTGGCTGAAGTACATCACTCTCCAGCTAATCCATTGCTATCCTCCTGCCCAACCACCCCTAATTTCAGGCCAGAGTTAATGCTTTCCATGGAGCATCTTCTTGACAGCAAAGAGCAGGTACATAACTTAGTAGCTTTTCCTTGAGCTGTAACCCACTGGGTTAGGGCCAACCATTCACCTAAACATTACCTACCCAACCTAGACAGAAAAATCAGTGCCAATTGGTCGAGGCAAGATAGCAGCACCAAAATGGTTACTTACACCTTTGTCATCTCTAGCCATGTTGACTCAAGCTACTGCCTTTAAACTTCCTGAATCTTTAAATCAAAGCAAAAATAAATAATTATACCCATACTGAACGTTCAGAGATTCTCTTCAGCTAAAGACCTGTACATGTTTTTTCTTGCATTGATTTCTGCTATGACTCCAAAGCAGCACAGAAAACTACTTCTATTTGGTATATAGGATGAAGTTTTGGAATACATATGTCAATACTACACCAAACACCTTAACCACAGTGAGACATCCATAGCCCAATGGTAAACATTCCTCTGTAGATGGTATTATGAAACAATGCTCTGTCTGTACTGGCAAGAATTATGCTCAAGGCAAGCTGGTTATATCCAAATACAAATCAAGCAAGGTTCAATCCAAAAACATTTTGCACATCCAATATTCTTGAAGCATGATAACACACAGGGCAGAGTTAAAGTAAGTGACCCAAGGAATCAACCCTTTCCCAGAGTTCCTCAGAGGTTTGGGACTGGTTTGGGTTTTGGTGTTTTTGTAGCTAAAATCATGCTGAACAAGCTTGTGATTAGTAAACAGCTCGTTCTGCTTCAGGAAAACGAGTCTTCCATAATAATTTACAACAATTTGCTCTGCAACACTTCAGCCAAGTTTAAACGACAGGCAAAACAGGAAACTCAGCAACAAGAAGTCTAACTCATTCCAAATGTCATTAAAATTCCTATGCTCCCTTCTACAGATTAATCAGGCTAAGGACACCAAATGGTATGAAAGGGTTAATTTTTAATCAGCAGCCAGGAACACGAGGAGTGAATGCAAATGCTGTCACCCAGCACTGGCTACAAAGCCTGAGTAAGGAGACTTTGAGATAGCTCTCCAGGCAATGATTTATGAACACTAATCCTTCAGCAGGAGTTCACAAAGATCAATGGATTGATAGCAACATCTTGTGACATCTGGGGCCTTGTGCTTTGCTGCATTCAGGTCAGGATTTTAGACTAAATTACTGGTCCTTCATCTGGAGACCACAGGTACAAGGATTTATGACTAAACTCTTGTCTGGCCTCTTTTGATTTCTTAAGGCAACACTGCAGTTTTCTTCCCTGGAGCTTGAGAGATCTATTTTTAGAAGGTAAAAACGATATTAGGTATTGTATATAAGCACGACCAAGTCTTAAACCCAGAGAATGTGACAATTCTTCTTTATATCAATGGAGAACAGATTTTACCTTACGCCAGACAGTAACTACAAAAACAAGGGTTTACTTAGCTTGAGAAACAAACTAAAATGGATACAACAAAAGCAAAGGATAAAAAATAAAGAAGAGATCACACCTTAGTGAAATGATTATGGCTGAGAAGAGCAGGAAAGCTGCAAGTATATGGGGCCAGGGACCAGCAAAGTAATAGTCCTCACTTCCCAGGTCAGATAAGTAGAGGCAAAGGCCTTAAAGACTTCCACCAAACCTATTAGTTGCCACAGACTGAATTTATGTTAGACGTGAGATTTCTATAAGCTACTCATTTAAGCTCCTACAATTAACAGAGAGCCACACCTGCACAGATGAGCCGCCCCAAGTGGCTCTGGAAGTGGGTCCTCTCCTTTCCACTGACCAGAAACTCTAAATGGTTGAGGTTACTTGAAATAAATCCTGGCACAATAAGGAAATGAATCTCAACATTTGTTTCTTGGCTCTAATCGCTAATTACAAAAGTTGTAAACGCCCTCCAAAGAATAGAGAGATATTTAATTCCTTTTTGCTTTAGACAGTTTTCCAGAAATAAATTTGTATTTTATCCTGTTTGTTCTCAGATTAGCATGGGGATGGATTTAATTGGGCACAGTGGGGAAGTTAATATCCTTGGGTGATATTATGCAGAGACTTAGATCCTTGGTCACCCTACGGACATTGCATGTGGCATAAATTAGCACAACATCTTTCCTGTTAATGAACAATGAGGAACTTTTTTTCCAGTAATTTTTAAAAAATGTTAATCTATACAGCATTTCTTTAGAAGTCTCAAGAGCTTATCCACAAACCTAAATCAAGACGCTTTTCCACAGGCTTTACTACTCCCATGAGGGGAGCTCTATTTTGTTTATCTCAAACACACAGACTTTCTTAAACAACGCAAGATCTTGTGGGTGCAAACTACAAACTATGTTAGACTTGGTCAGAACTTTTCTGATACAACTTTGTTTCCTCTGGCATGAAATGCAGATCTGGGGCCATCACAATATTTCATAGGTCCATTCTGGATGGATCACAACCATCTCAGCTCACCTCTGAGAATGCTCCATTTTATGTCATCAATTAGCAAAGCCAGATGTCACAAAATATTGATCAAAACAGTATACTTCTTTTCTCACTGGACTACTTCTAAGTGCTCATAAATAAATAATTTTTTTTACCATCTACATCAACTTAAGAATTTTTTTTGTTTCATTATTTTTTTCCATCTTAAATGCAACTTTCTACAGCTGAAGTTAGAAGCTTATAAATTGTGACTTGAACTATATATATTTCACAAACAAGCGTGCATTACATCAAGTGCAAAGAAAAACTCTTTCTGGACATTACACTTTTTCCTTCTTTTCCACTACAAGTCAGGCATGTGTTTTGCCAAATGAGGCTGCAATTATCTGGGAAGGCAGGAAGATTTCTAATGAGGCTTACAGGTTTCTAAACATGCTTTCCTCCAATTTCTAGATACTCACTGTAACAACATCAGCAGGCACATCTGCTGCTGGGTTGTCTAGCAGCAGCAATAGAGCTAAATGCTCTATTCTGTTCTTCTTATCAGCCTAGTTTTCAAGTTTGTAGATAGTTGGCTAGATCCCATCCCTCTGATGTAAGTTCAAAAGAAAACTGTTCAAATGTAGGTCCAGGGGGAAAAAAAAAATGTACATTTGCATTGTCCTAAAAAAAATAAGAAGCTGGATTTCTTTTTCTAAATTTCCCACTAATTCCATCACATTGTTAGTACCAGTCTACTTAACAAAAATGATTTATGAGCTCACAAAAGAAAAAAAAAAAAAGAGGGAGAGAAAAAAACCTTTAAAGGAGGAAGGTTTCTTTAGAAAGCTGTAATTTTAAAAGCATTTATCTTGAATCACAGTCAAAATTAAAACGATGGCTGCTGCAGCTGCAGTCTATTTGAGCTACTGTTTCTTTGCTATTCTTCAACAGATGTGCACAGAAGATGAAACACAAAATCATATTTGCAATGGATATACTGAAACGCACAGCAAGTCTTCTCACAAGCCAAGCAGAATAGAAAATAGAGCTGCAGCAGTCTTTTTAACCTGGAGCAATGAAAGGCTCAAACTTGTGGCCTCCAAACTTGAGGCAGAAGCAGTGCATGCACACAAATGCACACCTGACCTGACAATCAGAAACTCAGGGACACAGGTCACTCCTGTCCCAGCAACATGTCCAGATAGACCAAGATTTACCACCTCTGAAGCATTGCCCCTGGTATTTTTAGTGCAGTCACAGCCCCTCGATACTTTACTGCGATTTATGAACAACAATTTTCTTTACAAAAAAGAAGCACTAAAGAATTTGATAAGCAGGAAGAATGTATGAAATCCTGCAGTAATCGCTTCCAGAGCAGTCATTCAGTATGGCAAAGAGGATTATGACTGCAGCTTGTTGGATAAGCAGATGAGCTCTCACAAATTAAGGATGCTACCTCCTTGGCAATGTGAAGGCCGAATGCTGATATTAAAAAGAAGAAAGTATCACAGACAGCAAAGGCCTGATTCTGTGATTTGAAAGCTGTCCGAACTAATAATTAATACACAGCTGGGCTTACTGTCTTATGCCAAGAGTTTATTCTGTTTAATACTTCTAAACTCCAAGTAATCCCAAGGCACAGAGACGCAATGGATTTCTTTGCAAGATCTTTTACTTTTCCGGCAGCTGTTTATTGCCTCAGCTGACCGGGATCAGCACAACTCCAGGTCTGTAGAGCAATGCTGGCCCCACGTCCTGCCCCACTGGAGCACAGAAGTTCTTAACCACTGCTGCCTTCTTCCAGCAGGATCCACACATCCATGCAGGGGAGGCTGGGAAGCTGCTTTCACACGCTCCTCTCTCCGTTAGCAATGAACATACACAGATAATATTGCTTTCAGATGTATGAATCCCCTCATGCGGCACTTTTGAAACATCCCAAACCACAGATCCTTCACAACATTTTACATATGAATAGGACACTGTCAGCTCCCTCAGACCCAGACTGCACTTCACCACACAGAAGAGTAAAATACACATTAGCACTATAAAACTTCATCTCAATTAGCATAATCTGTATTTCCATTATAGAGCCCAGCTTTGCAGCCAGCTCCGGGTGAGGCAGTGAGCACTCGGGATCTGTCTTTCTCTGAGGAGGAATTCTCAACACAAGAAAACCATTCAGCATGGCAAATGCACAAGGTCTCAGTGCCCGCTTTATCTTTATGTGGTCCTACTCCCTTCGTCTCCTTCCATTGCCCCCATCATTTCAATGACTTTAATTAAACCCTTTTGATGAACTTTTGTCTACAGTGAGGAAATGCAGCCATGCCTCACACATACACAAGTGGATGAGCCAAGCACACCAACTCCACCTCCTGAAGGCACGTCCCAGAGGAAAAAGGAGTGAACAAGGAATGATTTTTCTGTGATTTTACATCCAATGAGAGCATTCAAAGGGAAACCACAACAGGCAACAGTGGCAAAAGATACACATTCTGTAATCACAAACAGCTAGGATAGACTAAACATATTAAATTGACTGGGATGCTTCCTCCAAATAATATGGATATAAAAGCAACAGGCACAAATAGCTTGAGGCCACTGGGCAAGTAGCTTTCCTCTGCATTAGATGGGAATGAAGGAATCACACAGAACTTCAACATGTAGTTTCTAAGGTTCCAGAATACTGGATACCTATATGACCTCTACTGGTAATAATAGTATTTAATAACTAGCACGCAAAATACTAAGCTTTGGTTTCAGCAAATTAGCCTGCCAACTGCATTGAGAAACTCTGTTAGTGTTGCAGCTGGTGACCAGCAAATAGCTAAAATCCAGGATCTCTCTGACAGTATCATTCTGAATGAGACATGCAACAAAACTACTTGACAGAGCCACGGACCCAAAAAGTTCTTCTGTAGGGAACAAATGCTGTTCTTGCCGTTGTGACGTCTCATGCAGAGATGGATAGAAAGAGCAGGAGAGGAAACAAAGGAAAGTACCCTTTTCAGAAGATTTTCCTAAAATAATTGTCAACTAAGCCACAGTTCATCTTTCAGAAAGACAACTCATCTTGTTTCTAAATTTGCCAGGAACAGAAAACACACCTTGAGAAACTGATTTGATGTTGACTTTTCCTCCCCAACCATACCCTTTTGCTAAGCTGATGTGACCTCTCTGCACCTTCCAGCCACTTGATCTTATGGTACACATCTGTCTCCTCACCTCTATGCATGATCAAGGCACCTTCTAACTCCCCTTTAATCTGTGACAAGTTTTCTGGGCACTTGATCACTCCTTCCTTTCTTCTGAACACGTCCAAAGCTAACACTGCAGCTTGCTGACACCAGGGTGCCCAACATCACACAGCACCACAGTAAAAGCTGTGGCAGGACCCACAGGATGAGCAAGTGCCGCCTCCCCTTGCTGGCCCTGTCCTCCACCCTCACGTGCTCTCCTGTGTGCCAGGCAGCAGGCAGGCCAGCTGGGCAACCATCACCCTCAAACCCTTCCCAGATCTCACTTCCAACAAAGGAGGGTCCTCTACTAAGCAACACCTAAATTTTATTCCTCTATGCATTCACTGCTGCTAAATGACTAAAACTGGGCTGCCACCCAAGTCACTGGGTATTCCCAATTCTGCATTAGTGATTTGCAGTTCTCTTCCTCTCCATTTACTACTGCACTAACTTTTGCATCCTCTGTAAATTTGATCGATAATTGAGTACGTTTTGTTCTGGATAATAAATTAGAATTCTTAATAAGAATCAGACCAAAATCTGGTCCCGCAGGGAACCCATGGGAAATGTATCTGCTTAGTGATGATTTCCCACTTACAGCTATTTTTACAAACTGTTCAAAGTTTTTTAGATCAGTAATATGTGTGCTAAATTGACATGCATTCACTTGCCAATTCAACTTCTGGGCTGTTCATTCCCATATCACCTGTACAGGAGTAATTTTGACATTCAAATATTGTATCATTATAAAAAAGAGGGTCATCAGCTTGGAGAATTAATTTTAAAACATCTATTTCTGAAAAGATATTTAGGCTCATTGCCTGTCTTTAATCTTCCAAGGCTGCAGAGAAGGCTTCTGTGATGTATTCCAGTCTTGCTTTGCTCTCAACTCTGCATGGGTTAATTTTATCACAAATTCTTGAAAGCTGAAACATTGAAACTCTATTTTAATTGAAAGTACTTTACACTTCCAGCTTAAAAGTATAGAGCAGAATAAAAATTACTGTCTAAGTGATGCTTTCTCCAGCCACAGAGCTGAACGGCAGATTGTTGCCTCCTGATCACTCTTATCTCAGATAGCTGCTGCTTTTGGGGCAATTCTTATGCTTTATTCTGAAAACTCCATTTGTTTTCATTAAATATTAATCAGCCTTTATCAAGTGTAAAAGCTGTGTTAAATAAGAGAACACAGCAAGTGAAGAAAAAAAAAAAAAAGCTGATTTGATTTCAAATTTACAGTAAGGAGTTGTCACATATTATCCCTTTCCAAGCTGAGATAAATCATCTCAGTTCCATGAACTCAAATAGATCTCTGTTCTTCTGCATGGTTGGGAATTGCACCTGAACTGTGAGAGGTGAAAGGAAGATTTACTGAGATGGACTGCTTGAGTCCTCAGCAGGCAAAGCAGTGAAATCATTTTATTCACCTGGGAAGGACACCATTGGTGTGCTTACGTGGAGCTTCTCATGCAGGTATGATATGAGTGACTAGATTACACCCATACATACTCATGAGTATATTCTTCTATTTTTGATGTTGACACAGCAAACAAGTGCTTAACCCCCTGCCAGATGCTGGGGCTTTTTTTTTTTTTTTTTTTTTTTGTAAACAATTTTCAAAAGTTGTAACATGCCGCATTATGTTCTACTATTCAAATCCAACAATGAAATAGCAGTTTATTTTGGTTTCTCCTTTCCATTCTGTATTTTGCTTCTCTCTATTTCATTACAGGGCTCCCAGAATGAAAGCTTAAGTAATATCCAGAGAAAACGGCAATGTGAATTTTTCACCTAATAATAGTCTCTTATTTAATGACCATTTTTTTCCAGAACATACGACTTTTCAACTACTCTATTTAATCAAGCTCTTGACATAATAGTTTCCTGTGAAAACCTATTCTATTTTTCTGGAACCTTTATCATCTCTTTTCTTTTCTCCCCTCACCAAATGATTCCCTTTGGCACTCTGCTGCTGCTGCCCCTGCATGCCTCTCCCAATCTTTCAGGCTGTTTCCCAGCTAACCATTTCTCTTCCCTCATCTTTCCTAGTCTCCCACCACAGTCCAGCTCCCTTCTCCCACCCTCTAAAGCAACAAGCCAAGAAAAATCCCAGTTTACTCCCTAATCTGGCCACCATGCCAGGAACTTGTGTCCTGCTCAACACATAGCAAGGGGTGGTGAGGACAAGAGGTGCTGAAGGCGTGGGGACTTAGCTTCAGTTGCTCAAGAGGATACAGAAAACATCTCCTCTGCCATGTGTCCCACTGGGTTTTCAGGTTTTCCTCCCATCCCTGAGACTGGCAGACTTTTTTCCATTACCTAGGTGCCCCACTCCCAGCTTGGTGCTTCCACTCCACATGTTCCCCTCCTCTACTGCCAGGAGACCCAATCTACCCAGGGGCTCTGCATCAGCTGACAACCCAAAATAATGAACAAGAGGCCTGAGAGGCAGGCAAATTACAAGGCCGAGAGCTACAGTGCAGAAAGGTGAGGAGGCATGACTGATCTTATTTACAGTTTTTACTCGAGGCTTTGTTTTTCCTACAGTTAGAACAGTCAAGAAAGATGACAGAGTTCAAGTCCAGGAGCATTGTCACAGGCACACAAAGGCATAACCAGCCAAGATGTTTGGCAGCGATGCTGTCGAGCGCTTTCCCATTTCTCAAGAAACAGTAGCTTTTCCTTTCCTTTTTACATCTTCACTTTCAGTTCTCCATCCCAAATGTTTAAGTAAGGAGCAGACATCCCTCAGACAATTAAAGGTTGTGAGTATGGAAAGTAGTCCAAGACTTTACATGCTACTTTCTGATAGGGTGCGTGAGAATTTTACTCTTCCTATCAAGGCTGTGCTCCAGCTAAAATCAGTGTTGGAAAAAAATTTCAGATAAATAAAAATGGCCTTAGAAATGAAGACTTCCTATTGCCTCTACCTCAGCTGTGAATGTTTTTTTGTAATGGGAACCCCAAATAGAAAAGAAAATGAGGACACCACAAGTAAATAACCCCACTGCCATTAACCTTACAGAAACTGCATTTGTAGTATTGTGTTTCTGACTACCACAAAACGTGTGCTAATTTCAAAGAACAGCTGAATATGCCTACTTTTAAAAATCAATTTCAAACCACTAGCACCAACTAATTTTTCTCAAGAACTTAGCTATCTCTTTTTTTTTTTTGTTGCTACTGTTTTACACTGCCCACAAAATAATGAGGGATGCAAAGGCTGTAGATGAGGATATGAGTGAAACTGAAAAATAAGTGCTTCAGATGACCCCAAGATAATAGCAATATAAGTAAAGAGTGCAGGGTGAAGGTAACAAGTGATTTCATTTAGATCCTCCCCACATGAACAGGATTAATTCCATGCCCTGCAGATGTTCATTTGTGTCCTACTTACCCTATGAGGAAATTAAAACACAGGGTGGTTTGCTGTTTACTCTGATCACCATGTTAAGACAATTTCACTGTTTCTCTTGCAGCTATGCTACTTCCTTCTCAGACAGGACAACAGCCCTAAAGCCTGCAGCCTCCATCAGCCCAACCCCAGCACCACGGCCCTCATGCCTCACTGCGGAAAGTCGCCTTAAGCAGGAGGCTCTCCATACCTATGTCATCTTGCCATACCAGTAACTACAGAATTATGGAATGGTTTGGGTTGGAAGTGACCTTAAAGATCATCTAGTTCCAACCCCCACGCCATGGGCAAGGACACTTTCCACTAGACCAGGCTGCTAAAAGCTCCACTCAACCTGGCCTTGAACACTTCATGGATGAGACATGGACCAACCTGTTCTAGTCCCTCACCACCCTCACAGTTAAGTATTTCTTCCTTATATTTAATCTGAATCTACTCTCTTTCAGTTTAGAGCCATTACTCTTTGTCCTGTCACTCCATGCCCTTATAAACAGTTATGCTAGCAAGTACTGAAATTCAAATAAACTGTCTTAGGCTAAAGTTCAAGGTCTTAAAAATAATATGTGCTTGGGGATTTGGTGTGAACTCTTCCATAAGCTTCCACTGGGGGCTAACTTAAAAACATCTGATGGCATCATCCAACTTTCCAAGTGTCAACCCCATCACAGCTACAGCTAAAAACCAGTTTGGACAATGCAACAGCGACCATCTCTTCCCAAACCTGATTTGCTTCACAAACTCCCTGTCAGAGGCAGCTCTTTGCATCAATCCTTCTTTGTGTGGAAAAGGGTGGAAATACTCCAGTTATATTCCCACCATTTTCCATGCAAAGAAGCTTCAGGGAAGCTTGCTTATGGCCGTGTGGGAGCTGAATCTTCAGCACACCCTTTGGATGATGCTCAGGGCTGGTGACAGGTTGAAGCTCATCCCAATTTGCTCTCCCCAAAAAACAGCTGGCGGTCAAGTCATCCTTATCCTTAAGTCAACTCCTAATAAAACTCACAGTGGAGGGAGGGAAAAGGGGAAGTGAAACACAAGCACAGCGAGCCCCAATCAAATATTTAGGGTTTCTCTCCTTCACTTGTTAGCTCTTTGTACAGCCAAAGACAGAGTTAAGCGTGGCACATGACTAAGGGTTTCCAGCACCAGGGGTTTCCCAATGCTATTTGTCTAATCAAAAAGTCAACAAGCTCCATCCTGGATTTTTAACCGTAGGACAACACTGAAGAAAGAAACCACAAGACTTCATTTCCTTTCCCCCATGTTTTTAAACAGCATCTGTTTGCTCACCGCAGACAAAACAAAACACAGGCTTCTTCCCTCCCTTTAAACTCGAGATTAAGATACTCAGATAGTGTTTAATATTGAGAAACAAGTGACCAAAATGTTTCTTCCAAACCCAAGCAGCATTCTTCTTCCCCACCATCCAGACACAACATGGTCACACCAGTCACACGGGCTCTGCAATCTCTTTCCCAGAAGCTCCCTCCCAGAAATGCCATTTCTCCTCCTCAAAACAAAGCTTAGGTCAGGATTAAAGGAGGGGAGGGAATGTCTGAAACACAAAAGGTCTTTTACTGGCCACATCAACTACAATATGTGAGACGAAAATGATAAAAGCCGAAAGAAGATTTTCAGCATCCCAGCAAAAAGTAGCCATTAGAAGCAGTCATCAAGGCCAGGTGCCAAGCTAAACACACACAGGGTGACAGCCAGCCCTACCACTTGTCACTTGGTAAAATCGCTGTCTCTGGGCTAATACCTCAAACAAGCACTTAAAGACATCTTGCTCCCCAAATCACAGTGAGAGAAGATGAGCAGGATGAACTGCAGGCCACCCCCAATAGTCACAAATGATGCAATCTATTTCTAACAGATCACAGCAACCAGCATTACTGCTTGACTTGAGAAGTGTAGAACACAGCAAGAGCAAAAACTTCTTCCCTAAATCACCTCTTTCCTCTTCCCACGGCCCTTCTCCTGAAAAATGTGAAGAGAGTGATAAAGTGAAAATAAGACTAATAAAAAGCTGTGCCTATTTGGCACAAATAAAAAGAAATGAAAAAAGCTTAAAAAAAAAAAGAAGAAGCAAGTTTCTTAAAAAACCTAACCATATTCTACTATCTTTCTCTTTGCAACGACAGCCATTACAGGAAAGATTTTTACACTTTCTTACCCAATTCTACAATTTGACTGCTGTCACTGCCCAGGCACCAATGGTACTGAATTGACATGGAGCCACACCCAGAAGATTATTAAAAATACAAATTACACAATCCAGTGCTTAACACAACAGCTTTCCTGAATTATGGCCGTTTCCTAAAATATGAGCTGGTACCACATTGCCAACTGGAGCCAAATGCATGACCAACCCATGTCTACCCAAACCACTTCAAAAGCGAGCAGCAGCAAGAAGCGACTGCAAAGCAGGGACGCAGCCTGAATTCTGAATGCAAGCACGGGTTTATTATTAGGTTGTTCTTTTGAGTTACACAACCAATGCCTTGGCTACACTGGATAAAAATACAAGCACAGTACTTTACAGATCACCTGCCTCTCTTGACGAGAGCTGCTGCCCGTTCTCCACAGTGAGAAGGAGCACCCAGCTGAAGGGAGGCACACAGAGAAGCTGTGTGCCTCCTTGCCAGGGATCCCAGCCACGGCCCTGGGTGAGTGGGAGCAGAGACGGGGTCACACAGACCCTCAGCTGGCTCCCACTGCCACTGCCCATACTGCAGAGCCCTTCCTAAGGAAAGCAGAGAGTGATGGAGAGGTCCGAGGCAGGAAGAGCACAGCCACAAGCCAAGTTTGACCATTCTGATCTCAGCAATGGGGAGAAAAATACTTCCCTTACTGCAACAGTGTGGGGCTGGGCCAAAAGAACATGGGGAAGACCCAGGATAGACCATAACAATGCCACTAGGGCAAAAAATGATATTAAGGATTATTTGGAAGATATAAGCAAACTAGTCATTGGTAGACATGATTAATTTTCAGTGTGTAAAATCTGAACTCCACTATGAAGCAAAGAGAAAAACTATGACCCTTTCCAGGAGTCAGCAAGAGCAGCAAATCTGTTGTCTTTCTCAGATTCTCAGATTTATACACTAACAGCTACTCACAGCACTCAGAACTGGCTGCCTCTCACCTTCCTTCCCTCCACTATGAGCGACTTCAATGACTCTTCTCTTGGCCCAAAGAATTTTTGAGTTACTAAACTGCAAAATAGCAGCTATTTAAAAACAAAAGTACACAGCTGATGATAAAACACACCATGCCTGAAACAGAGCATTCAGGAACAGCTTCACCAAAAATACTCAGACTTCATATTCCCTACTGGAAAAGAAAAAACCCCAACCTTTACCAACTCAGGATATTCTACAACTCTATGATCATTACTTGTCTCCATTTAATATTCCTAAAAAACAGCTTTATTTAGCAAGAGTTAACAAATCCAACTTGAGAAGTTTCTAATCCCATCATAATCTTCCTTTACATCATCATCATATACCTTGTGTCCAGTTCCTAAATCTAGATATGCACTTCTCAAAGTCCATGGGCAAAACTCAAGTCTTGGGCCAAAATTCTTGCCCAGGAAGCAAAGGTGCCTCACAACTCATACCTCCCACTGGAGTTTACTTCTGGCTTCTGCTTTTGGTTTACTCACAGTCTTCTTGTGTAACCTTGGGGGTACCATTTCAGCCCAAATTCATCAGTATACTGAAGCTCTTGCTTCACATCATGCATATGAGTTGAAAATCAATGTAAGTATATTGACACAGTCATGACTTGCTGAAGGTCAGAAAACAAACCGGTGACAGAGCTGGAAATAAAGCAGAGATCTCCTGATCTCAAGATCAATTCCTTTAACCTCCAGGCCACATTTGCATGAATTAACAAGGGAAACAATTCATCTACATGTGGTCTGAGTCATTTTAGTGATCAGGTAATGCGTCCCAGTTCTGTCATCGTTGCATGATGGCTCTGGGCTCCAATTTCCACCCCCATGCCACTTGCCCAACAATTTCTGTCCTTGGGAAAAAGTAATCAAGTATGATAAGGATGACAATCATAATTAGCTTAAAATACAGGCCTGCTGGCATGTATTGAGAACACATTTTTATATAAAGAGCTAAAGCAGAGGGAGCAAAACTAAAGCAATAGAAATTTTAGATTAATTGCCTATGGATATCCAAACCCAAATTATGAGAAATCATCATTTTAGGAAGTAGTAGGAACTCCCTTTACGTAAATTACTCCTTTAAATATTTAAAATCCCACTTCAGCCTCGCTAGAAATTAATGTTTAATAGCTGCTCTTCTGTAACCTGACAGAAGTATTTGTAAAATGCATTTAGCCTGGTCAGCTCCATCCTGCTCTCAAAATATGGGCAAAAGAAGATGGACAAAGATCAAACAAGGTCAGGAACAATCTGATTTATTGAGCTACCTGTCACAAAGTAAATCACTTGCTAGAGAAGAAAGAAGAATAGACTTGAATGCTCGAAGGTGACTCTGTAACAGCAACCAGTTATGAATTATATCACATTAGCACCACTTCTGTGTTGTAGGGATTTTCTTGTTCCAATATATTTGTCCATCTTCTGCCATTTTTCACAGCTAAGCAACTACTGGTCTGTTGGAAGGATGCCAGCTGTCAGTAATTTTGAGTAATTCTGTCAAACTGACACTTCACAAATCTGTAAGAGTCCGCATTTCTGATGATGAATTCCTCACTGCGTGTGTGACAGGATAAATTACTGCCAGCAATACCTACACAATGACTCCATGGGTCAGTGGGCTCACTGTAAAGAGAGACAGGCAAGGTGAAAAGCACTGCCACACTGGGGGATTTAAAGAGAAAGCTGTGCTTGTTTTCTGACCTTCACTGAAATCACAGTCATCAAAATGCTGCAAGCACTATGACCATGCCCATCACATCAGTAATTTGTGTGATAAGAATTAAGCAGAGACAAGGGATACAGCTTTAGCAAGAAAGCTTGAATAGCAACACAAGGTTCCTTTTTAGGCACATTGATAGAACCTCTCAGAGGACCAGTTTTAGGACAATAAGCCTGGGTAAAACAATCCTTTTCAAGAGTTTTAATGTTGCAATTAAACATCCACTAACTTTTAATCCTCTTGTCCACCCTACAGACTCATGTACCAAGGATACAGATAAAGAGATTGATGTCACACTGATAAAACACAGATATCAAACCATTATCACAATGAGCAGTATTTATCATAGTAGTTGGTTACACGTGTTTACTGCAAAAGCCTGCCATGGAAATTACCTCTCAACTTGCCCTAATTCACATTTTTCCAGCCCCTACCAACACGTAAGCTTAGCACAAGTAGTAAATCCAGGTGGGTTTCCACTCCTTTGCCCTTCTCACTGAATTTCAGTCCAAGTTACACATTGTCCCATGAGCTGAGGAGAAAAAGACAGCATGGGGTCAGCAAGCTGATGGATAAAAGAGGTTTATTTAATCAACCCTTATTGAGCAGAGCTTGAGCGATTAATCTGTGCAAGTGCCCAACTCTTCCACCAGCTCCTTTGCTGGGTCTCTCCTGAACAACTCATTAAACAGAGCAACGAAGTATCACCCTGGAGGATGATTAAAGTCTCTGCATGAGGAAGCAAGGAACCCTCTGAGATCACTCAATGTGCACCTAGTAAGACTCAGAGCCAACAGAGGTTTCTTTCCAATTGATGAAAGAGAAGTGACTGTGTCTGTGATAAAGAAAAAAAAAAGGACAAAGCTTTTCCCTTGTTCTTTTAATGATTTCCAGTGCTATCAGAAGACACAGAGGCACATGTACAGATGATACAAATCTCAGCAAATCCACTGATTTTGACAACACTACATGAATCTAAAGCAGCTGAGATTTTGGACCTAAAGGCTTAACAATTACAAATAAAACAGTAACACCATAAATTTTGGTTCCCATTGGAAAACCCAGTGACTGCCCCTGAAAAAACTGAAAATACTGACTTAGGTTTCTACTAACCCAGGCAAAAATGTGCTCAAACCTAACAAAAAGAACTACATGCTGCTTAAAATAACAGCAACCACTGCCTGCTGCCTCCACTCCTACAGTTACCTTTCATTATTGGAAGCAAGTAGTCATTGTGCTTAAGTTTTCTGGACAAAGCAAAACCAAAAAAAAAAAAAAAAAAAAAAAAAGAAACAGTCATCATATAAGAAAAAATGTTTAAAACAAAACAAAAAATATTGAGCTATTTAAAGTAAAATATTAGTCACACAGATTCCATCAAAATTGTTACTGACTCATTATTACTAATATAGGATAATAATGCACTACAGGCAGCAGACGAAATGTGTCATTTTCTAAAAAACATAACTTATATAAGTCCATATGTAATTTATTTGAAAGACTATGAAACCACAATTGCAGGGAAAACATACATTACAAAAAAAGATGATACATTTTTTTTAAATCCCACAAACTGCTGAAACATCTGGTTAGTTCCAAAATAGGAGTCCCATAGTAAATGAAAAGCCACTGAAAATAGCACAAAGACCCCCAAAAAGCACTGAAAACCTGACAGAAGTAAAGCCTCACAGGAATGTGTTGTAAACTGTCTACTCCAGCTTCCCTAAATAATTCAGCCACATGTGGACGATATAAATAATTTTTTTTAACAGGACAGAGCAAGTGTAAATCAATAGGGCTGCACATGTACAAGTGAATGCTAAAAGCATTAGAGCAAAACCCTCTGTGCGGAGGGAGACCTTGCAGCTGAACCAGGAAAACACCGGAGCAAGCAAATCCATGGAACAAAGAGTGGAGTGTGGTGGGACAGTATTTGGACAACACAGGGAAGCTGCCAGCACTGAAACCCCTGCAGAAACACCATGACTTGGGTTTTTGGGGTGAACAGGGAAGGATCTGGAGCCAGCAATCCACGTCACAGCCAGCTCTGGACATCAGACTGGAGACTGAGCCACAAGGTAGCTGCACTTCCATTACAGCAGGGAAGGGGTTGGGCTTGTTCCCACCTGGAGCCTTGATCCAAGACTCATAAAAAAAAAAAAGGGGGGGGGGGGGGAGGGTGATGTCACTGTGGTTGTATTTAATATGGGCCACATCAACCACGTATACTGTCAAAACCGAGCTAGGTAGAGGCCATACACAAACAACCGTATTTATATAAAGATGATTAAAGGCATCCTTAGAATTCAAAAGCATATATAGAAAATCTGAATCTCAGACTAATTTCTCCCAAATTTAGGCAAAAAAAAAAAAAGGGAAAACTACTAATTTAATTTTTTTAGCAGCACATTCTCTTGCAGCATATGCAACCCAGCTGGGACATGCAGAAGGCCTAAACTGGAACTACAGCTTTAAACTAGGATATATTTAAAAACATGTTCAATGGGTGGAGTTCTGTCTCCTCTCCTGACTCAGGGAATAACTAGACAAATACTGACATTTCTTTCTCTATGTAATAAAAATAAAACAAATGACAGCACAAAAAACTGGAACTTTAAAATTGCATACCAATCTTCTAAACTTACACCAAAAAAACTACCTGGATTAAAATATTTGATTTTTTCTAATTTAATTCACCTTGTTAAAACCTGACACCAGAATAGCAGAAGCCGTGAAATGGAAAGATACAGCACTGTGCCCGTAGCACATGTACTGAATCTAAGAAATAGAAATAACATTGAAAACTGAATCACAAAAGATGCAAAATACAACAGAAGAAATAGTCTCTACAGCAGTTTTATTTTTAAAACATCAACAATTTTGACATTTAAAATACTGCAGTTTGCAAATCTGGACTGTAACTTCAACTACTACAACAGGAGTCTGTGGTAAAGACAAGACACAAGAAATCCCTTTCTTGACCTACACTGCCAGAACTAAGGAAGGTCAAAGGTAAGCAGGGAAAAGAGAGAGGAAAACCCCTATTTGATGCATCAAGCTACAGCCACAGCTGGGAGCCAGGACTGTGGTAACTGGTGAAGAAACCTTTAGGCAGCAAAATGAAGGACATGAATGGACATCCCACGCAGCAAAGGTAGGTAAGGACACTTCCTGGGAACACACAGGGATCAAAGAAAGGGCAAGTGCTCTCAGACTGACTGGATCACAAGCACTGAATGGAGCCAGAAGTAAAAAGAAACATGAAAAAAAGCAGCTGTCGTTAAGGAGGAATGACAAGACATGTTGGGACAAAACACTGGAGGAAGCACAGGCTGGATTCACTGATGAAAAGAGGACAGGCGGCGGATACAGGCGGAGCAACGCTGCCAGAGTACAAAGCCAGAAGCAGTCTGGGAAACCCGATAACACGGAGCAGGGCAGAGGCTAAAAAGGAGAAATAAAGGAGAAAGCTTTAGCAATCAAAATGACCTTTGTAAAAAAAGCTTTCTGAGAAGGAAAAAATCAAGTGGAAGATGCGGACTCACATTATCTCTGCACATTATTCAGGGTATGAAACCTACACAAGAATATATAGCAAGGGCAAAACTTGAAATAGAAATATAAAATTTGCTATAGAAGATAATTAATCATCTAAGCATCTCACAGCTTGCTGTGGCCCCATTTATGTTTTGCAGTAAGTATCCAATTAAACATCTGGTGCTTGGCTGAATACAAAAGAGAAAATTACGTCCTAACACCCACCATAGTCTTCCAGCGGTGATTGCATCATTACCAAAACCAGCCTAAGCTTTGCATATTTGACATGAGAAATCACTGTGAGGAACAATAGTAGACCATTTCTCTTGCATTTTTGACTTCAAACAAT
Organism: Chamaea fasciata; assembly: GCF_029207755.1. NCBI lineage: Eukaryota > Metazoa > Chordata > Aves > Passeriformes > Sylviidae > Chamaea > Chamaea fasciata. The sequence goes on along the minus strand of NW_027094090.1, from coordinate 60,789,673 downwards.
TTCTTTTATAAAATTTAATTTTACTTTGACAGAAGGAAGGCTCTACCTGGTAAGACCAAAGAATGGAATTTTTTTTCTCCTTTTAATCAAGAGATCTCTTTTCTTCTAGGGTAAAAACTCCCTGCACACCATGCACATACTAATTCATTACATGGTCTTGCTCATCCGTTCATCTATTCAAGTCTCTTCCAAAGAGATCACCCAGATCTCTCTCAAATCAGGCTGTGCCTGGGACTACCCACCTCCAATAACGTTACTTAACAACTCAAGAACTCACTCTGTGCTCACACTGACTCTCTACTTCGCTTATCACAAATCTACTTCCTAGTTTCTAGCTAAACTATCTCTTTCCTCTGCGGCTAATTATTTTCCAGAAAAGCTTCTTTTAAAGGAAGGCTTCAATTTTGAAAACTCAAGTTAGTTACAGCCTCCGGGTCAGTTTTATTTACCATTATGCTAACTTTCTCAGGTTATTCTTTGCAGATGAAAGAAACCTTTGCAGAACCTGACCACAGCTCACACCCTGCAGGCACTGGCACATGGCCAGGGTGCAGCCTTGCTCTGACCAGCATCCTTGAAGAAACCTAGTTTTGAAAATACGACAGTATTTTACCCATGAGAAACAACACCATAATTAAGGAAACAGCTTCATCTTTTCATGCTTGGACACTCACTAAACTGGAAATTGCTTTTCCAGCCTTGATGGCAGAACTACAGTGAAAACTTTTGTTTTCTTTCCCTCAATTTGCCAATGATAATAGACACAGATTCTTAATAATAAATCCTATCTTGCCACACCCAGAATTTGGCCACATCAAGACTATTTCTGATGCAGTTTTCGTAAGAAAAGTGCAAAACCAGGTTTATAAGCCCTGCTGAACACAGAGCATTCCCTCTCCCACATCACACTTGGGAAGCTAAGCTGCTTTTCCTTCACAGCTTCTATAGCTGGCACCTTAGTTCAGTTCTCTCCCTCTTTTTATTTTCCTCCAATAAAGCTGTTTTATACTTCTGACCTTTCCAACACCAACCTCATCATCCAACAGGAATAACACAAGGAAGGGAGGCAAAGGGCTTCTGTTTGGAAACTGGAATCTCCAACTGGTGCGGTTCAGTATTCCTGCGTTGCCCCATGGTTTTTGGGAACCCTCTTTGCACAGGAAACTTGTTAGCCAAAAGGCAGAAACCACAGATCTGGAGGCCTCACACCCCACAGGGGACCTGCACCTGTGACGGGACCCAATTTTCCCCCCTTTAGCCTCTGGCCACTTGGTGCAGAGGAGAGGGAGCACTGCCAGTCCCTGCCTGATCTCTGCAGGTGGCCAGCAGGATGCTTTCATCAGGAGAGAGCACGGTAAGCACTGATGGTCAGCCTACCTGCTGGAATTGCAGCAAATTAACAGATTAAACCCTGTCCTGAATGCCACCATGGCTTAGCCTCTCTGTTCCACTTACACTAATAACTGACATTGTTGTGCTTTTGGGTGGAGCTCTTTGAAATGCCCATCAACCATTTCCACATGCAGGGAAAGAGGAGGGGAGGTGGTGTACATCCTCTGGAAAAATCACTATTTTCAGAACACACAATGCATCCATCTAAAAAAATACACACCTTACAATGAAAAATAATAACAAATGTAAACTTCCATTAGGTTTCCTGTGCTTATGTATTTAAAGGACTGTTAACCACATCCCTCCATCTTAATGAGCTGCTTAAACTGCAGCAAATTGTTAGAAACCAATCAGTTCCACAAGATACCGATTCATTACACGGGCTAAAATACAAACACTAAACCCTGACGGCTAGCTGGCAAGGACGTAAACTTCGTTAACTTCATGTTTTGCTTACATCTTGCATAAAATGAAATATTGATTGTCTCACCACTTAAGATAATGTAAAGATGGTATGAGTGTATTGGAGAAAAATACAAATATTTATTACAGAACTAATCAAATGCCAAGTAAAGCCAGATTAATCACTTTTTTAGGTTGCTTTTGTGTGGATTTTTTTTTTTCTCAAAGAAGCAAAGCATCACTCAGGGCCTGCTAAATGGGAGTTATGACACAGGTGTTAATGTGCACCTACTCAACTACTTTTGCTTCCAATTTGCTTTGTTTTCTAAATGTATCCAGTTTTGAGGAAATGGTTTAGACCAGGCTATGGCTGTGACTTGAAAGTACAGCTGCAGGACACGCAGGCCACTGTTTGCTCAGACAAAGGGAAGACATTACACAGAAAGGATTTAATTTCTCAAAAAGTATTTTCTCATCACTTTGTACATGCTTCTGCAATTTAACCTTCGCCATCTGGTTCAAGCAATTTCCCAGGCTCTGTTAACCTTACTTTCGGGGTGAAAGGAAGCAGGAGTCATTATTGTTTACTGTGCTTACTACATTTCTGCAGCAGAGATTTTAATTTGGGGGGCATAAGGAAAAGTGTAAGGAAATAAATTGCTGTGTGGTCCGTGAAACAAAGTCAGCCTTAGCAACCTTTCCCAATGAGACTCTGAGGCTGACTTTATCCTCTGGGTGAAATATTAAAATTGACTTTATTCCCACATGCCTGCCAATTTGGATACTGCACTTGCTGACACAAAAGCATAAAAAGAACATGTGAGTTAATTAGATGAATTATAATGATTTTGAAAACATCGCTTAGAAAGGAGGTTGAACATACTTTCACTTGAGGGATTTGCTACTTCTCTGTAAAAAGCGGCAGTTTCCAAACTTTCCAAACACAGCTCTTTGCAGCTGTGAAGTGCTGCCACAGAGGCTTCAGGGATATGAGGACATCACACAAACAACTAGAATACTTTCTTTCCTGTGACTTTGATATTTTTGCTACAACATGAGGGCTGGAATACTAAAGTCACTTTGTGCTGGCTTTTTACTCTGGTTTGATACTAGATGAATAAAATTTTAAGAGTCAATAACTTCAGATAGCTCAAATAAAAGAAAAATAAGATTTTTTTCCCCCTCAGCTAAAGTACTTGTTGGAGGTGAAAGATGAGACATAAAACAAGATATCCTGAAACTATTTGTCAGAAAAGGCAGAAAAGTCATTGGTTGGTTTTCTATAACTGAACTGTTTGCCTTACTTAATAAACTACATACATGTTGTAGGACTACAGCCTCCATTCACAAAGGTACTGAGGGTATCTTTTGCCAAAGTGCCTGGTACCTTTTACTCTTACTGCTTGTTTTGGGAGAGAGGGTAATTTTTGACAGATCAGGGCAGTTATTGAAAAATTCAAACTGTGAAGATGGCAATCGCTAGGTGATATTTTTTTTTCCAAAAAAAAGAGAAGGAGGTCACCCTTCACCTGGGCTTTTAAATGTCTCGTATAGACAGTGACAGGAAAAGATCGGTTAACACACTGTTGGATGCCCCTTTCCCCAGAGCAAGAAAGTCTCCTTTGACATCATTTACCACACACAGTGCCGTGCTATGATGTTGAATGATTGCAACTGCTGGCATGTCTGCACTCCACAGCTGACAGATACATAATGCTTTTTCCTCAGATATAAACAAAACATCTCCATCCTCACCAGCTATTGCTGCCCTGGCAAAGCAGCCCCTGGATAACGAAGCTTCCCTGCATGTGCCCACCTGATTGCTTCAGCTCTGTCTCTCAGACAAGGGGTGGTGTTACTCAGGCTTTTATTTCATTGTTCATCTGTAGCTCATTTTGTGGCTCGGCAAGTATGACTGGTCTCTCAGGTAGGTTCAGAGCCATGTTTTCATAAAATGCAGCACAGGCATATAGCATGCGACAGATAAAGAATTATCTTGCCAAACACAGATTGCAAAAGAGATTTATATTCCCCAAAAAAATCCTTTACAGCTACCTTGCACCTTAGCATGAAGTCAGCAAATCTCCAACAACTGGCACACTCTGCTTTCTCAAGTACAAACTACTTTTTTCTAGAAAGAAAAGACACTTCTTAAAATTTATAATTAATCTGTAATCTTGAAAGAAGTCTTTTCTGCTGCTGCCTTTGTCAGGGAGCAAAAGTTACCCAGCAGTTGTCTGAAAAGATGCTTCTTACAGCTCCTAACTGGGGCACAGAGCAGGAGTTGTTACAGCTGAAAAGGACTGGTAAATCTACAGAGGATGTAGAATTAGCTAAACCAAAAGGTGGATTTCCCCAACACAAAAATAAGCAAATTGATAAATATTCACAAGACCCACTTCAGATAATTGAGTGTTTTTTCAATGCATTCCAGTAGTGTTTTGTTGTGTGTTGTCTTGGTTTTGTTCAAAATGTACATGTTTTATAGTCTTAAATATGCCCATATTTTTTGACATTAGGAGTACTATGGAAACAAACGCAACGTTAAACAAAATTGTGAGCAGATTTTTCTCTTTCTTCTTCCAATATGGCAAAATAACAAGTATCTTCACTATCACAGCCATTTTCCTGTGACAAGTCTTTCCAGTTTCTCTGCATTAATTTCTTCAGAAGTTTTCCATCCCTCTTTCTAGAAATGCAGGAATTATTAAGAAATTTTCACATCACTTTTCTCTATGCTCTTCTCTCCTGTACTTCTAGCAAGAGTTGTTTTGAATCTTATATCTGGGTTATTCACACTTTTCCTTAGTAACTGCTTCCTGCAGTACCTTGGGAGGAAGGCAGAGTAGCATAGGGTAAATGTCCAGTACAAGGGTGACAGAGGACACCCTAAGCACCATTGGATTTACAATGTCTTGCTGAAGGGTTCAACGGGAAAGAAAGGACTACAGGACAGCACTAGGAAGGAAAATCAACTAGTTTGAAGGAAAATGCTTATCTCTCACTAGTCTCTGGGAAACAAGGAAGAGAAGACTCACATCAGCAAGGAGCTCCAAGCAATTTTGCTCTCAAGATCACGGTGAGTAAACAATCTATAAAAAGGTACCCTGAGCTGTCACCTACAAGTGATCAGACAGTCACTGTCGTTTTCTGCACTAGACTGACATGAACTATATAGACAGAAAGAGATCTCTAGTACAGATGCTTTGATCCAATTTATCCTCACTGGCTTTCTGAGACCATTCCCCCTTTACAACATCCCAAATAACTCCTTTTGTTCCACCAGCATCCCACTAGAAAATCTGAAAGAAAAACTAATTTCCAGAGAAGGCAGATTAAAGGCAATAAACCCTGCACCTATCTTTGCACTTAGAGGGCCCAGCAACGCTTGTACTTGTTCACTCAGACGAGCAGCAAAACACACAGCATTAAACTCTTGAGTGGCTGTCAAAAATGATGCCTCCCTGGCATTTCTTTAAATACACACTCTGGTGTTATACAAGCCCTACAGCTACTGAAGGGATTCTATGCCAAGAGGCTTCAATGACATAAATGTTCAGAAAAATTCTGTGAGTTTTAACGCACCTATATTTGCACCCAATGGCACGTCAACACAAAAGTGAGACAAAATGTCAGCTTTTGTAAAAGCAAATTGAAGGATCTTAGAGGATTCCATCACCAGCAAAACTTCATGGATAGTCCTTTCTGAATGGCCTACATCTGGAACAAAGACACAAATCTGTCTTTAAAAGGTGAGGCTGACCCATGAGCTGCTCCCAGCGGGGCAGAGAGTGGCTGCAACAAGGCAGGCAGCACCAGCCCTGAGCCAAGCCATGTCCTCCACACCCATGCTTGGCTCAGACTGCACTCCCAGGCACACTGCACTGCTTTCTGCTAGAACAGATTATTTTCTTCACTGTGGCTGTGTTTTGGATTTGTGTTGAGAACACTGTTAGTAACACTGGGATGTTTTCATTAGTGCTGAGCAGTGCTTACAGAGAGTCAAGGCCTTTTCTGGCTCTTACCCACCCTGCCAGTGCATAGGCTGAGGTTTACCAGAAGCTGGGAGGAGTCACAGCCAAGGACAGATGGCCTGTTGGAGCCCTGATTCATTTGGTAGGCTTTAAATCCAAGATGCTTTGTGACCATGTGACTTTACCATGCAGGGGGTGAAATCAAAAGGAAAAGGTTTTTCACCCAGAGGGTGGTACAGGCTTCCCAGGGAAGTGGTCACATTACCAAGCCTGTCAGAGCTCATTTTGACAACACTCTCAGGCACATGGTGTGACATGGGGTGGGTGTCCTGTGCAGGGTCAGGAGTTGGACTCAATGATCCTGATGGGTCCCTTCTAACTCAGCATATCCCTGATCAAACACTTTTAAGAGGTATAAATCTGAACAGCATACCAGACTATAAAAGAGAACAGGATTATGAAGTATCAGACTTTCAACACCAATATAATCTGGATCCTTAAAAACAGTACCTTGGCTTTGTTGTCAAAGAACAGAAAACTTACAGTAGAAAAAGTAGTGAAATAGATTTAACTGCAAAGAAAACCCTTGACATGGAGTGGCATCACACAGATGCTTTGTGCTTCAGTCTGGGCATCATGTTTTCTCGCCCCATGGATTTGGTATCTATCCTCACCTCTGAATTGCTATAACTCAGGATGTGGTTCTCCAAAACCAGAGAACCATGAAACTAGAAGTGAACAGAGACATTGCTGTTGAACATTGCAGAACTTCATCCAGCCCCAGCTCCCATTTGGTGTCTCCCCCATGTGAGCCCTGGCAGGCTGGCAAAAAGGGACAGCCACAAGGAGAGATGCCCATGGCAAGGCCATCGCCCTCCCTGCCTGCTCCTGCCACATTGCAGCTCCCTACTGCAGATGTGGGATCTGCAGCCCCAGCTCAGACTTGAGCCATGTAGAGGCCTCCCTTCCATGGTTTTGGCCCTATCTATACACCTGTAACTAGCCAGGAGAGAAAGGTGCCAGCAGACAGCACTCAAGAATCTGTTATGCAGTTCCTGGGACCTCCAAATCCAACAAAACCCATGGCAGACTGCACAGGACTCAGTTGGACTCCTTTACCTTGCCAGTTAATGTAGAACATATGTACAATTATATATGCAATCTTTGGAAACTTAATACTCAGAAACCACCCTGTCAAGATAAGGCTGAAGAAAAACAAAATCACTGTTGTTACAATCCAGTTTTCATCTCAGCCAATTTACCCTCCAAACCTCCTGTTCTCCAGGCAGTATTTTATTATACAGTGCACAAAGGGGAGGGAAAAAAAGTGCAAACAACAACAAAAAAAATGACCTCTTAGGTTGCCAATTCATTCCACATCTCCCTTACTCTACAGTATATGACTGCTCTTTGAACACGTCCCTCAGCCTGAATTCTGCACACCCATTGCCCCAAAGAGCTGAAGGGGAATAGGGAAAAGAAAAAGGAAGAAGGCTTCTATTCCAGCTGTTGCTGCCAGAAATTGAACTATGAACCCATCAGAAAAACTAGAGGACACAGAAGAACAGGGTGCAGTATGTTACATAGATTCTGCTTTTGGCTCAGCAGCCCAGAAATGCCTCCTGCACACAGCAACAATCAAACTTGTCTTTCTGGACTGAAATTATTAAGTAAAGGAGCAACAAAGCACAATTTTTGGTTAAAACCACAGAAAAACTCTTTGTAGAGTGAATTTGATTTAAGAATTATTACTCCCTAAGATTTGGCTACTGCACCAGGATAAATATTCTCAAGGGGACCTTTTCTTCTAAGCAGCTTTCCAGTCTCTGTGAAGACAGGAGCTATTCCAATGCACCATGTCTGTCTATGAAATTCACAATAATTTGGAAGAGTTTTGAAAAGGTCTAGAGGACTCAGAAGAATATCTCCAATTGTTTTTCAAAAGGGCTCACATGCTGAAGTCACTAAAGACCCACCTTTATGAAAAAGCTAACAGATACATTATGAAGAGGTATCTGAGGTTAAACGTTTTCAGCCAAGTGGATGTAATATGGACCATAAGTCATTTTAGACTAATTAAAAGCTAAAACATCAACACGTGAAAGAAATATACAATGGAATAAAACTGATAAAAGTTTCTGAACCTAAAGTTCACTGCTGTATATGCTGTAGATCCTACACATCAACAAGCCTCAGATACTAGATGTACTAAACTTTTAAGTAAGTGAATGATCAGGAACATGTGCCTTTGTTAGAAAAGAAAATATTTAAAGGCTGTTGTTTCTTCCTCCATCTTCATGGCACCATTATCAAAAAAATACAACCATTTAAACAATTAAATTCAAAATTTCAGGCACTTTTTTTTGTTTGTTTTTTGGATTTTTTAACAAATAGTAGATTCAAAAGGTGAGATTAAAGTTCTACTAAATGTCAGGACAGACACCATAGTGTAACCATAGCACATTATCCTGAGAAAGGTTACTTGAAAGTGTTAGCAGTGGAACAGATTTTGCTGCTGTTAAAGGTCACACACATTTTTTCTAATAGTTTCCACTGGAATAAGATAGGGCCATTTTGGTAACTGCTCTGCAACAGCAAAATGGATAGAACTGTGCACTGAATAAACAGTAAAAGCCTAGGAACAGTTGGGTATTTTTATCTAACTGGGCTATCATTTTGTGTATGTACTGATATCATGTATTTACACAGCTAGCAAATTATACCCGTAATGGTTACAAAGCTACAAGGATTAGTCACCAAAATCAATTCTATCACTACCAATCTCAATAAATATAAATGTCCCACACAAAAATATCTGCAACAGGGAATCAAAATCATTTCAACTTCACAGAACATTTGTTTATTCCTAAAATTTCCATGACTATTACCTTACCCTGTTTATAAGAAGAATTAGTGCAGTTCCACAGAATTAATGGTGTAAATAATCCAAGTGACATCAAAGGACAGCGTGCTTCCCTCTCTGACTTTACAGTGCCCTTGTTTTGATGGGTAGCACAATATTAGAGTTTAATCTTGCAAAGGCAAATTCTGCATTGGTTGTGGCAGTGCAGGAGATTTGATTTCCAGATAATTGTTTATAAAGTAACTTCAACCAGAAGCTCCAGCACAGAACCAGACTTTGCTGGAGAACATCCCCCAGTGAGGCAGGACCTCTCAGGAAAGCATGCCAGCACACACCCTGTGTCCTGCAGGGGCATTCTGAAGCACTTCTCATCTGCCACTCCACAGAAAGCAGCTGATGTCGGGAGAGATGAAAGTTGCGCCCTTCCAAGGCAGAGTGGCAGCTGTCACTCACTAATTTTGAGGAATGGGTGCTCAACTTTGAGGACCTGGGCAACCCAGCTCTCATTAAGGAACACACAGCAGAACTGCAGTTCCCCTTCACATTGAAGCCACAGTGACAAGGTCACTCGTCCTCTAGCCTTGTGATACACACCTCCCAAGACACTTGCTAATTAATACTGAGACTCCTGGAAATGGAGAATAAATTAAAAAGACGTGGTACAAATGTATTCTCCATCTGTGGCTCTGACTACAGCTCACTTCACAGAAGCTGGAAGTTTTTCCATGTGATTTTAATGAATAATAACCTGGTTAGTCTCAGCTTTACAGTGATCTCATAGCTAAAAACATTTCAAACAGACAACTCAGAGTCTTTCCCCTTCAGTGTCAAATATAACAGAAGTAGCCAAAAACCCACAAGGTTTGCAAACCCATAAAATCGCATTTGGCTTTCAGCTATGGAACAGAAATAGAACCAAAGCACAGAGGTCTTATATAGTCCCTGGAAGCTTCAATCAAGAAACAAACACGGGCTACAGCCTTTGCCCTGTTTTTGACAGATCTCTGTTTCCAGCAAAAGTAAAATGGGTTGATGGTTATTGGGTTTGATCTTCTGCGTAAAACAAGCCTCCACTTTCACTACAGCTGTCTTTGCTCAACAACTTTCATTCTAACATGGATCACATTATATAGAATCCCATCCAATTTAAATAAACACTGTGGGCAACTGAGGATTTATCACATCGTTGATAATCAGTTCCACTGCTTCACTGCATTCACTGTTAAAAATAACCTTTTTTCCCCTCTTGATTGAGTTTTGGTGACTAACACAGAACCACAGGAAGTAAAGAATCCCCCCAGGAACAGAGATGTTCTCCTTGTGGAGGCAGTTATACACCCTACAATCCAATGATTTCTTTTTTATGAAGAAGCCAATATGTTTAGTTTAAGTTCTCATTATAAAAACATGTTTCCCTAAATTCTCTGGAGTTAATTCCCCATACAGAGTGGTATGAAAATCTTGTTCTTAATTAAACAATGCTTCTCTTGTACTTTGCATGCTTTCCTAATTATGTTTTTCCTTATTTTTTTAAGATGAATCGCCTTGATGTGTGAAGCAAAGCCAGTGATATAGTCAGAACATTTCATATAAGCTCTCCACTTTCCCATGCTTTGAGCATCAATACTGCTATCTAGTTCTGAAAATTTTATTCCAGACAAGAAAGAATTTTTTTCAAATTTAAAAAGTCTCAGGATGAAAGTAACACTGTTAATCTGTAAATATGATAGTTAATTGGTTAATTAGCTAACTAGTAAAATATGATTACTTTTTTTGTGACAAATTTTCTGACAATGACAGTTACAACAAAGCAATCCTTTTATCACCAGAAGTCATTTATTACCTGTATGAAGCAACAAAGTAACCCACTCTCCTTCATAGACAGGCTCCCAAAATAAAAGAAGCATAAACTTAAGCTAGCTGCAGCCAGTAAGTGGGGGCATGCCAGAGTCTTTCTGATGGCAGTGTACATGCCTTGAGAAACATTTTTAGAAGCTTTCCCAGTGACTGACAGCTCCCACAAATAAGACATAACCTGGGACACGGACCACAGTGACCATCTAAACTGCCTGCCCATGCAGCACTGGCCCCACACACAGGGATCCTCCCCTGAGTTCATTAACTTGGGCCTAATCTCTGTCAGATGGCAAAACCTCTAAAAACCCCCAAAGGCAGGAAGTTTCATACATTGTGTGCATTTCTTCCCAACTGCCTCCTTAAAAGGATGTTCTAATGATCTGGTATCTTTTCAGGTAAGGCTGTCCATCCCTTAACTCTGTATGAGCAGGGGATTCCACAACCTCTGTATAACCCACACTTTTCCCTCTTCACTTCATTCACAGTGCACAAGTACTCCTGTTGTTTGACACTAAACTGTTTTGTTTCCTTCTGCTGGCTGAGTCTGGACATTTCAATGCCCAGTCTTCAATCAGTGGCTGTGAAATACCTCCCTGGCCATCAAAACTTGGCAACAAAACAAATGTTTGCAGAGGAACAGAAGTATTTCATCACTACTAAAACAGATAAAAGAGCCTAAATGCACAAATGCAGAAGTCTCAAACATCACTCATAAACCATCATATAATGGTTTGGGGATTGGAAAAGATCTTTAAAGGTTATCTAGTCCAAATTCTCTACAGTGACAATGGACATCTTCAACCAGATCAGGATCCTCAGAGCTCTGTCCAACCTGACTTGAATGCCCCCAGGAATAGGGCATCCAGCATCTCTCTGGGCAACCTTTTCCAGTTTCATAACTCACATTGCAAAAAAACTCTTCCTTGTATCTAATCTAAATCAAACGTTTTTGAGTTTAAAACCATAACCCCTTGTCTAATCACTACAGGCCCTGCTAAGAAGTTTGTCCCCATCTTTCTTCTTAGTCCTTACCCTCTCTTTACAGACCATGGCTCAGCTACAGATTCAGAAAAAGTTGATGCAGAAATACGAGTGGTAGCTGCAGCAGGAACAAATCCTCTCCAGCTTTGCTCTGTATGGTGACAGCAACAACAGTAAAAACCATGTGCATGTTTTAAAAACCTGTCAAATTGCTGCAGTGCAATACATACAAATAGCCACTGTACACTACAGGACTTCAGTACCACCTAGCACTTCCAGCATGTATTTTTTTTTACTTTGTAAAGTCAAAGCAGCCTAATTTTGAAGACCATTGAGCCCCTGCTGCTCCTACTGATAATGACTGCAATAACTCCCCAGCAGCAATGGGGAAGGAAGCCCTATCACCAGCACACACTGAACTACTTTGCCAGCAGGTGCCTGACTTAATGTGGTTTTATGTGGATCTAGGCCTGAACAATATGGAACTACTTCCTGGAAAAAAAAGAAAAAGAAGAAAAAAAAACCCACAGCAGTTAAAAAAACATAGCAGTATGGAGCAGTGTTTGTTTGATTTTCAAGAATGATTTTCATAATGTTCATGGAAACTGAATGAATAAAAAGATATTGTAAAACCCTACAAAGACTAACCTTTCATCTTAAACCTATCTTTGGAACTTCAACTCTATGTATAGCAGACAGGATGGGGCAGGGTTTTTTGGTTTTTTCTTCTTCTTCTTCTCTCTCCCTTTTTTTTTTTTTTTAGGCCTGACACTGAAGACTGTTCAAGAAGGATTTATTGTTCAGGGCAAAAACAGGCCCTATCTTGCAGTCCTTGCTGCAAATTCCAATATAGAGAACACAGGCAGGGAAGACGAGGAGTCAAATTTAACTTCATATTCTTGTTTTCTGAGGGCTGCACCCTTTCCTAGGCACCAATTCTGCAAGCACTTAAATTGATGCTTATTTTCAGTCATACCAACCATCTCATGACGAGCAACAGAAAGTATTCAAGACCAGCAGGCAGGGGGTTTTATTTGCTTGGGGTTTTTTTGTGACAGTGGTGTGTCGATGTTTTTTAACTCAATTTCCACGTTTTCATTCTTACCTTTACTATGGATTAAGACATGCAATTACTGAAATTGAGACAGGCATTCTTTATCCCACACCTGCTCTTGGACAGGCACTTCTAAAGCAGTTTCAGTGTTGAGGCAATTGGGACTACTGGAGATTTCTACAGGAACTCACAGGGACAGATTCTGCCCCTGAGCAAAGTGAGCAGTAACCTGAACTCCTGCAGCTTGCTGCTGGGTTGAGAATTAATAAAAACACAGCTATCAAACTATCTCCTCCTGTTCCCCCACATTTAGACCACAGGACAATTCTTTTCCTCCTTGGCACCCAACATCACCAGGGAGAAAAAGTTTCAGTCCTCTGGCTAAAGTGAGGGTGAACACTCAGTAAAAAGCCATTTGTTCAAACGTGGCTGGAACCTTTTTTAATGATCTCAAAAGAAGGTTAAAATTTTGTGGCTAAACCGTCTAGACCAGATTTGAGCTGTAAAATATTCCATTTACTAGGGAAAATGCACTCAGAAGCAAGTCCACTCTCAAACAGGATACTCTCCCAAACTGCAAGCACAAGAAAATAGTCAGTTTGTGTTAGTTTTCACTTCTTCTATTTGTCCATTCCCTTAGACCATCTGTACAACATCTTGCCTGTTCTTGCTGGATTTGTTATTGAAAGCCTGATCACAAAGGACATCAGCTCAAATGAACTGAAGTTTCATTCCTATTTCTGGCTCTCTCCCCAGTTGCCTTGCTCCTAAACAAGGATATACTCAGCTATGGTGTTTTCCAGGGACTTCACACTCTCTAGAAAAGATTCCAGGCATGGTATTGCTATTGCCTCTTAGTGCTGGATATCTTATCACGTGACTTCTCCAAAAACCCAACAAAATCAGCTGTCCCGGGAACTAGAAAATGACAGATACTACGTTTCAAACAACACGTGGTTCTTTCCTCCCTGTGCACACCCAGCCAGGACTCAAAGCCCCAGACACAACAGGATACTTGCAAAGAAGTCAGCAGGGCCAGGGAAAACTATTCAATGCTCCAAGTCTCTGACTTGTTTGCATTGATGCAGTCTCAGGTTTTTCCTCTCAAAGATAAGAGTTTCCTATGGGACAGAAATTGCCAGTTCTTATGAACTCTGAAGATAGACATTGGAAAAAAACCCAAACTTCTAAGCTATAACTTCTTCTACACCAACCATAAGACATTATTTCTCTGCAGACATAGCTCTAGCTATGGATTTTCAATTCCTGTTAACTTTACAGCAACTTTGAACCAAACATGACATAGGAATCTCCAAGTCATCTAGTTCCTGGAACTTTTGGGAACATAAGCAGCAGAGGAGACTACCGATGTTCCTCACAAGGAAAAGGTGACCACATGTCTTAGCCCTCATTATAAAGCAGAAATTCAACATTGCACGGAGGGAATGCTGTCAGGGAATATGAAAGAAGGGCATTAAGAGGCAGTGCTCCTAGCACAAAGTCCACAGCTGCTTCAGCAAGCCTCCCCATGACAGTGCCGGTATCAGGTAAGTGCATTCTACTGTTCCAAGAGGCTTTTTATACATCTGAATAGAAGGGAGAAAGAGGTTCTGTCTCCAATGGTGTACCAGGATTTGACCACCAACAGAGTGGTCCCAAGTTAGAAACTGCACCAGTTAAGGTCTTCGCCTCCATATGACAGAGAACTAAAGTACACACCTGCTTGCACACATCAGCATCAACAGCTATGGAGTGGAGACCATCCATGTGCTATTCCTGGACACTGGTGGCTATGAAGACCTGCCAAAGAACATGCCTATTGTTCAGTGCCTTGCAGGGCTGCTCAGATAACAGATGTCTAGCCATAAGTAGCAGCGATCTCTTTGAAACAGAAAATACCCTCACAGAGAGCAGCAGCTTTCCAAGTTCCTTAAATTACTTCTAAATGTATTTATACACAGTACAGCAGATTTTTTTTTTTTTAATTTAATTAAGATATCCATCTGAGCCTTGCAGGAGATCTCTGTGCTGTGTGCTAGCAGTACAAAACCAGAAGCGTGACAAATAATTGTCATTAAAGCGTAAAGGTCAGGGCAATCCCAAGCACAAATGCAGGCTGGCTGGAAAATGGATCAAGAGCAGCCCTGAGAAGGACTTGGGGGTGTTCACGGATGAGAAGCTCAACATGAGCTGCAGTGTGCACTTACAGCCGGAAAGCCAAACATGTCCTGGGGTGCACCAAAGTCAGGGAGGGGACTCTGCCCCTCTGCTCTGTTCAGGTGAGACCCCACCTTCAGTGTTGCATCCAGCTCTGGGGCCCCCAGAGTAAGAAGGATGTGGACCTGTTGGAACAAGTTCAGAGGGCCATAAAGATGATCAGAGGGCTGGAGCACCTCTACTATGAGGACAGGCTGAGAGAGCTGAGGTTGTTCAGCCTGGAGAACAGAAGGATCCAGGGAGAACTCACAGCACTTTCCAGTACCTAAAGGGGACCCGCAAGCAAGCTTGTCCTTTTACAAGGACATGTAGTGATGGGACAAGGGGCAATGGCTTTAAACTGAAGGACAGTGACTTTAGATTTTAGGAAGAAATTCAGCCCTTTCATTTGCCTTCTCTCCAACTTCCTCCTGTTACACACCTGTGGCTGGGTAAACTAAATACAGTCCTTCCCCCTCCCTCTTCCTCCCAGCGATCAGGGACTCAGACTGCAGCAGCACCAGATAAACCTTGCAGCTGCCTCATTGGCAGATGACTGGATCCTGCTTCCACCTCCAGCTTCCCTCCTTCTGGAGGCAGCGGCTCTCAGCGACAAGCCTGCTGCCACTGCCCTGGGGATGCAGATGAACTCAGGTAGGTGGCAGGAGCCCCCGCACAGCCCAGATGCTCCTCAAGCCACATCTGCCAGGGAGCCACAGGAGCCAGCCATGCAGAGCCAGGAATTTGGCAACTCAGGCTTCCCACCCCATGGACCACGAGGAAGTGCTGCAAGCCTCACTTCTGCAAAGGAAAAGATGCAATGTGGTTTGGTCTTAAATGTAACATCATTTTCCCCCTTCCTCCATCTGCACCATAAGCAGAGACTCTAAAATGAAAATTAAATTGTGGACAAACACCTTGAGGCACCTTTGTCAGCTGTCATTATGGGACTGCTTGAACTGGAGGCTGAATGAAGGACACAGAACAGCAGACATGCACTTTTGCCTCCTTTTGGGCTAAGCAGCAACTGAAGAACAAAACCCAATGTACACACAAAAAAGTCAGATAACATGCAAATTCTAGATTTATCATTAACTAGGATTCAATCTTCTGCTTCTACCCTACATGTTCATGTGGTCTATCATGGGACTGACTGAAAAGGATTGTCCAAAACCAATATGCTAATACTTTCATACTCTGAGGGTCTTCAAGAGAGATGCAGTGATTAGAAAAAATGTACATATAATTTTTTAATTTCAGTACCTGGTGAGTGTATGCTTTTCAACAGCTGCAATTCACACCCATGAGCCAGGATGTCTAAGGATTATCCTCAACTTTTTACCACTGATGCTATCTGAAAGGACCACACTGCTTTGCTACTCTTCAGCCCTCCCAGCTCATTGCAACAAGACAGACAGTAAATGCTACTTATCAAGATCAGAATATGTTAAAATGTTCTGAAATCCCCTATGCTCATTTAGAAGAAAAGTGTCAAGAATCAGAATTTGGGGCAGTCACTCAAGGAACACAGATTTACAAAAGAACCTCACCGAAACGAGGTTCCACGAATAATGGACTTTTTCAATTATCTAGTCCCTATTTAGCCACCAACATCAAATATGAACATTTAGAAGAGAGAAGGAAGAAAAAAAGAAGAGAACCTCAAATCCTGGGGCTAAAATCCTGAAATAAAGAATGAATGCCTAAACCCTTCTCAAAATTTTTTTCCTTCATATGTCACATTTCCATACTTGCTACTTAGAAAAGGTTCCTTAGATGAAATCTAAGAAATCTCTGACAATCATTCACTAGAAGAGAGATGAGTATCTTGAATAGTTGTTTTGCAAGTTGAAGAGAGTCTCTTGTCTCATGTTTCTGAACAACATTTTAAACCAAATTTACAAGAGCTGTCTCAGAAACAAGTAACATCTCACACTAACGTAGGTTTAAAAAATTCAGAGTCAACAAAAACTTCTTTATATAAATTTTGTGGGCTGAAGGCTGTTAGCAACTTTCTAAAAAGTTTTGGAAAAGAAAGGAAGTTTTAGTGCAAGAAAATTCAAAACTTAAACTAGTAGATTCTGTGACGACTAATGTTTAATAAACTGTGCACTTAGAAAAGTGTCAATAAGTCAACAACACAGTGTAAGCCTCAAATAAATCAGCTATTGATTTCAAGATAATTCAATTTAGGCAAAGCAAACAAAAAAAGCTATTGCAATGGAAAGTCATCTATCTTTATTCCACAGACACTTGAACTTCTGAAGGTCATGTATGTATGGAGGAGAAGTGCTGTTCAGGTTACAAAGGAGCTGAGGAACAGTTTGAAGCAGTTCAGCCTAAATACTAAAGCCCCACAATGCAATGCCAGGCCAGGAAAAGTATCTTGACAAAATACAGTTATGGTTCAAACAGATTTCTGTTTCAGTTCCTGATCACATCATCCTTCACAACCCAAATCCAGCCTTCTTAAAATTCTTCACAACAGTGGTTTTGATGACACAGGAAAGTCTGGATCTCCCGTCTTGACAAGCTAAAGAGAGCCTGGACAGCACCTGTATTATTTATTCCTGTTGAAAAGACTCTATTCTTCTGCAAAATATTTAGGGTATGTTGTTCTGTCTCATGAAATGCCTCCCCAGACCGATACAAGATGAGGTTTCCCTCACACTCCTTGTGCTCAGATGCAGAACTACCCTGATGATTTCATGAGTGGCCATGGAAAACAAGACCCAGCATAAAGCAACTGAGTGGAAAAGAGCTGCCCACACCATTACTCCTTCCCTGTGACACAAGTGTCTGACTGTACAGCTGGGAAACCAGACGTGGCTGCATCTTCCCTGAGCCCCAGCCAGACCCACCCTGCAGCCCTGCCCATGGTTAATTCTAGGATGAAATAGTATCCAGTAGTTTAAAATGAAGACCAGCAATAGCAATGCCATTCCAGATTCACAAGGAAAAACTTGAATTCCAGCAACAGCAAGCAAGCAGAAGCCTCAGAAATAATGTTTACATCCACCATTCCACACACAACCTGCAAGCCCCAGTGATGTACACAGAGCCTGGGGCACAGACCTACCAAGCTGCTATCGACATGCCAGGTGCCAATCATGTCATGCGACCTTTTCCACATTTGAGCACATGCACACTTAGAATTTTAGTGGAGTGAGTTTCTGTCATTCACTGTTGCCTCAATGTAAGTATGGAATAAAAAATAATTCAGTAAGCTGTAAGTGGGAGGGGCTAATACATGCAGACCTGACTGCAGAGTCGGCAGGAATAGCAGATTTTATTTTAGAGCTACCTGAAAGAAACAGAACTATTGTGAAAGAACTCTTGGCACCCTCCTCCTACAGAATTATTCATCTATTTCTGCTCAAAAGCTGAACTACTTTAACAGGTCTGTGTAATTGTAGTGGCTTGTGCCTGCTTCCATCCCAGCCTCTCAGCTCCCCAGCCAGGCTATGACCCAGCACCTGCAATGGGCTCTTGAGGCACAGCCTGTCCAGGAGAGAGGGTGGCCACCCATGTGCTCACAGTACACAGGAGCCAGGGAGCTCATGGCAGAGGGAAATGCAAAAGGACTGCAGCAGCTCTTCCAGAGACAGACAGCTGTGGTGCAGTTCTGAAATTTTCATATAATAGATAAAAATACACACGAAAATTGAATTTAAAATCAGGAGAGAAAACTTCTATGAAGATCTAGGACAGCATTACTTGCTTTGACACAATGTTGGACTTCATTAACACTACTAGAGGCCTCTGTGTAAATGCATAGTAAGACACTGGTGAATCAGCTCCTCAGTGTACACACTGCATTAGAATACAACATTAGAGCACGGAGGAGAGGAGGCTGCAGCTGCAATGTCACACTGAAAAACCAGTGGAGGCAGATCTAGATAAATGAAGTAGAGGACTAGTATAGGAGCTCCTATGAGAAAAGTCTTATCCTTCAAAACAAATAAGTAAACAGAGAAGAACTGGCACAGGAAGAGGCTCTTCTGACCATGGGAGATACAGGAAAAGAAATCCACTTCTACTGTCATATTGCATAGGAGAAACAACAAACTTGATTTAAATACCCTGAGAGGTGTGATGACTGATGGTATACAGGACCAGAGATGAATCAGGGGAGATGCATTCACTGTCTGAATCTGCACTGAACCCAATACAATTGTGAACAAGCTACTTAGTTTCTGTGCTAGGGCATCCTTCCCAGTCCCAACAGCTGAAACACTACACATTTTGACTCAGTCCTTGCTTTAAACTACATGAGCATGGATTTCCTAGGATACCAAGGCTCCTGTAATGAAAATACTTCCAAATGTGTATCTGCCTTTTACTGATACAAAGTGGTATCTATGGTCTGACTGTCACTTTGCATTCCCATTAGAAACAAAGGAGTTATTTTTCCGCCCAGGAAAGAAAAGACATCAAGTGAGTCACTAGCAAGGGGGTGAGTCAGTCTACTTAGATGCTCTAGCTTTGTGATGATAAATGACAATCCCCTCTGCAGTCTGGAGTCTCCTCCAGCCGCAGAGCCTGCAGCAAAGGAGACCAGATCCTGCCACCACCTCTCACTCCTGGAGGTCCACAACAGCTCCCAGCTTCCAGAGCCCCCAAGTGAAATTACACAGGAATCAAGTTAAATGTGAAAAGCAATTGTGAACTTGAAGCCTTGATGGAAGAAATCTAAGTTTTCAGTGGAAAATAAACTGCAGTCAAAATACTTGCAGTGGAGTTGCTAAGTTAAGGAAAGATATCTTGCTGGTTCCCAGCAAGAACCAAGTGGCACCCATCACTGCAACCTAATGAGCCTGACAAAAATTAACTATAGAAAAACAATTAGGCTGCCTCTGTCTTATACAGAGAAACTTTTCACCTGGAGTTTTTCAAATTAATTTATTTTGGTAAAGTAAAAAGCCTAAATGGTTTGAAAGCCATGCACTCCCACAACCAAAAGTAACCAGCAATGCTTTGTTTAAAACACAAGCAATTGGGAGTACCATGCTTAAAAGCACACTTGGTCCAAATTACCAGCAAAAAATTAAAGACAAGAACAGCAACTATGGAAAAAAGACAAACCACAACAAGCTTTATCTACTATTAGCCATGGCTTCACAAGTCTGACCTTTCCCAAGTTCCGTCATTCTAGCCTGGCCTTATTTTGGCACAACAGTGAACTAAGCAGTTTTCTGTTACTGCTACATATACATAGGGAGAACTGCCACCAGCTTTAAAGAACAAGTTTCTGTTCTACTGCATAGTCTGTGATCAGAGAGACAGCTGCAAGGTCAAGGTAACACAGAGACACACACTCCAAAGATAATTATCTGTTTGTAGAAGTCCCAGCCACCAGGCAGAGAAGCACTGATTTAAGTAGCCTCAAGGCAGGAAGAGATGGTGGTTCCTGTTCCAAAACACTTTCACAGAAGTAGGATCTAACAAAGAGTACTGTCTTCTTTTAGATCAGGTCCCTTCAATTACATTCAACAAAAATATTGAATCAAACTGGCTTTCTTAGACTTTCCCCACTTCTGAAAAAAGTGGTTAAGTGGTTGAAATGTTACAGTTTACCTTGTTCAACTCAACAACCAGTTTTAACAGAATAATGCTTTTACACAGCAGCTAATACCTCATGGGCACATCCTGGGGGAAGAACAATGCCCTGTTATTACAGTGATGGCCCTTAGATCAGACTGCTGGATAAGGAGAATTGGGATCAACTTTAACTTGACCAGGCCACAAGAAAGGACTCAGCACAGCATTGAAATGCTCAGCCATACCCAGTAGCTTGAACTGGGTTTAGCCACACACGCAGCAAAGTGTTCATTTAACTGATTTATTAGGGAACAATGGTGGTTTGACACCACAGGAGAGATTTAGAGTGAAAACCTGCCGTCCGAACCTTAACAAGATTTTTTAATATTTTTCTACATTTTCAGGATGTGCTTTAGTCTATGCCCACATTATGCCTTGCAGTCCACAGGATCCCCAAGAGGTCTGTGATCTGGCCTAAGAAACTCATTGACTTGTGCCATCAATCTTGTCCTATTTTAGACTTTTGGGATGAGCAAAATGGGTAAATTCCTCAAAAAAACCCCAAACCAACCTAGAACAAAACAGAACCCCCACACCATCATGGGAAAGACCCAAGAATAGGTGCAGTCATCATTTATTTGTGTATTCTGGATTTTGTGGCATGCAGATCCAAATCAGCCTCTGGAGTCCAGAACTGAAGTATCTAATACTGTTTTCTCTTTAAGCACATAGACTGGGAAACAAAACAGTAGAGATTCAGTATTTTCTTTCAAGTAAAACCCATGTATTTCCCAGGTGGTCTAAAGCAATTATGACTGCCACAGGTCTTGGGTGTGTTAAGGCATGCCTCAGTTATTCTAGGGAGTCACGCTCAGGACAGACCATTGTTTCTTACTACTGCAGGTAGCCATATTCTAAGACATTTTTTATAAAGTATTTAAAGGTTTAACACTTGTTTATTTTCTTTTTCTTCCTCCTTTGCAAAAACTCTTCTAGTGGCTAATTTATTCATACCTGAAGTATGTGTATTGTTCATCCTTTTTAAAACTAATCAGGTCTCACTCACCTTGTGTCATCCTTGTCAGTATGTTTGCAAGCAGCAGTCTCCTCTCACCAGAGTGAAGCACCGACAGCTAACACTGAAGGAAAAACCTGGGCACTTTATGGCAAGGAGCTCTGTGCATTTCAAACAAGGCTATTGTGGAGGCAGCTGTCATCATTCTTGTGATGATCTAAGCTTGGGGGCCCACAGGGCTAGTACAGCTGCTTTATCAAGTGCCTTTGACCTAGGAAAGTTGGTGCAGGAAGTTCCTGTTGCAGCCAGATGCCAAGCTTAGGAAAAAAATTCTCCCCTTTAAACTGTGGAAAGTCCAAAATTTTATGGTGTCAATACAAGGGGTGTGGTATTTTGGGACTCCACTTCCAAATGAGGCACCTCTCTCAGTGCAAACAATACTTGCAGGTTTTGAATAAAGTGAAGAACCCACTTTGCTTGAGCCATGGCTAAGCACTTGACTTCTGCAAACAATTCCCTGCCACTAACTGGAAACTGGACACAAAGCCAGGTGACCTCCTACCCCACTCAATACACTCAGCAACTTGCAGGTGTGCAACTCAAATTCCTTCTTTGTTTCCCTCCATCCAGTGGAAGAGATGAGTTGGAAACTGTTAGGGAAGTCATTAATAATTAACTAAGGGGAGGGGGGAAAAAGTCACCCCTTTTGTTATGCTTCACTAAATTTTATTCTTTGTTCAAATACTGGTCAATTATTTTTAAAAATTAGAATTCAAACCTCTTTCGCATACTACCATCAGGGCATTGATTCACCTACATATCTGGTATCTATTTACCAAGAGATACACAGCATATCTGTAAGAATGAACCTTTGCTTGACAAACACAGGTTTCTCTTAGGCATTCTCTCAAGCATTCATTCATTTAAATGGTGTATGCTTCACATTGAAATTCAGCCTTGAAGATGTTAATTATTACTGGTGTTTCATTGCCCTTCTGGTGTTCTACAGCAAACCCTGATGAAATCTGTCGTGGTTTATTACACACTGCAAAGCCCGTTGCAAGCAGGGTTGGTTTGGGTTTTTTTTTTAACCATTCAATGCTTTCAGGGTGCATACCTGGTTGACATACCTTTGAACTCACCTTGCTCTTCATCTACATAACTTTATCTCAGCCACTTAACTTGCTCAACTCACACAGCCAAAGATTGTGCTTTTCACCATAAGTCTCCAAAGGTTCTGTGGTGAATCTGCTTTTTACCACACAGCTTTTCCCTGTGATAGGAGACATTATAGGCTGCAGATTCCATGTTGTGTTGATACATTTGCCAACAACTGAACTCAGATATTGCCAAATTACACCAAAATAAAAAAAAAAACCCCTCAAGTCACATAGTTACTAAGAAACTTAAGGGATAAGAAGGATGACTTAAAATTTGTCACTGTGATTGCATACCCAGGAACAGATGTAGAGTAAGGACAGAAAAGGAAATTCCCAAATACAACAGGGGCAAGCTTGCAGCCCATTAGCACTAACCTGTATTCAAATAACCCCCTAAACATCATTGCATGAAGCATGAGATGCAGCAGGAAAAGCACAGCATGTTGGAAAAACATGTTTATAAGGGGCACACCCTCATTTGCCAACCAGTGCTTCATACCCATTGTCACAAATTAGCATTAAAGCCCTGCATCCCCTCAGCCAACATAAAGCACACACCAAATCTATTTTAGTGTTGTGCCCTTATATTAGATATAGAATTCACATGCACAATTCACTGATAAAATGAACATGGATTACATTCTAATTCTTCATCTCAACATCATTCAGTACCATTTACTTCACATCAAATGAAAAGACATTTCAAGTTCCTTAGCAACACACTCAACCAAATATACAGGGTGGCACTGCAGAGAAGTGTAAAATATATTGATACAGGCAAACATCTCCAGCATGAGGCCCTCACTCAGTAATCCTGGGACTATTTAGCAGTTTAGACCACTATTTCTACAGCCTCCTGGGCCTATCCTCAGACAGTGCCGAGAAGGTTCAGACACCAGGACAAATGCTACTCTACGAGTTCATGCACAACTTCTGTCCCATCTGCAATAAAACATGCAGGAAGCATCTTGCACTTACGTGGTTGTCCCATAGACGACTTGTGAATTCAGGCTTGTGTGCTTTCTTCAGATATTGGATTCAAATTAGGTCTCACTTTGCTCACAGATTTCCCACCGTGTCAAGATCCTAACATAACCACAGCCATATCAGAACTTACAAGCAAAGTATGCAAATAAGTGAGAAGTGCTCAGCATGGACCTGGATGACTCAGCAGGTGATCTTTAAAATATATATATATATAGATATATGTATATGTGTGTATATATATGTATATACATATATATATATGTGTATATATATATATCTAGATGAGTAAACAGTGGTCCCAGGGAAGGAGGGCTGGTTGTCAGTCCAGAAGGGCAGATTTTGTATTAAATAAATAATACACATTAGCAGTCTAAGAATTCATTAGCATTTTGTAAGTATTTTACATATTAAGTACTCTGAATTCTAATGACACTAACTGGGAAAGCTGAAAGCAGAGCCCAAAACTGATCTGCCAAGCACTTTGAACTTTCCCATGGATAACTGGCAATTTCAGGTGCTGTGGGTCAGCCAGCTGATAGTGATTCTATAAAGCCATGCTATAAAAGAGACTGTTGTAGCCCAGTGACAAAATCATGAGAAATTTTTCTTTTAATTTCTTCTTAAATATTTTTCCACAATTTTACATACACACACAAAAAGAGCTTTTAAGTTTTTTCCTCTCTCATTTTGCTGAAATTCTCTAACACAAAGTAGTATAATATTAAACTGTTCATTGAGGACAGCAATTAAAGATGCTGGAAGGAGAGGGCATAACCACCAGGATAAGGATATAAAGTCACTTTGGCTGACCCCCTTGGCCAAGTAGAACAGCTTCACAAGACAGAAAGGACACCAATCCCCACAGCTCAGTGCCATGGACTCCCTTCTAAAAAATGGGGAGTCTCAAAGTTAATTTTCTCTGCTTCATTGGGAGCCATCTGAGGGACACAATTTCATTTCAATTGGGTAAAGCAGACAGAACTCAAGAGTTTCAGCTTCCTTAAGCAAGTAAACTTTGAAAACAAGCAGTTTTGCAGGAAGAGATAGGAAAAATGAAAGGAAGGAATAGGTCACTGAAAAGTTAAATAAAGACAGAAAAAGGTCAGTTAGAATAATTTTTAATGGATTACTAACAAAGGAAGTTGGATGAGAGTGCTGCAGGGTTTTATACAGAGAAATAGTCCAGTGATTAAATAAAACAAAACACCAAAGGCAAAGGATTTTACTTACTGTAGAGTCATGCCTGATCAAAAATGTTTAATTAAGACTCTGGGGCTTGTTCAAAGCCACCGGAGACAGTTTGAAACAAAATAAAGTTTTCCTAGCACCACCAAAAACTATGTTGTTAGGAGCATGTTGGAGGTCAGAGAGCTTACACTGAGCTTGGAATAAAAAAAGTTAAATAAAAATAAAAGAAAAAAACCCTTCTCATCTCATTTGTGTCCACATCACAGAGCATTCCCAGGAAGCCTTCACTTGACAGCAGACCCTAGAGGAGCTTAGACCGACACAGATCCTTTTGGCTTTCAGTGCTCTCTGTGCCCGAGGGAGATGTAGAGGTGACCTAGAACCAGAACATTTTCAGCACCCAGTCCACATTCAAAGCTTCACGAGTTCTTCACAAAAAAAATAGGAAATCTTGGATTTATGTAATTACATCATCTCATCCTTGTCGAGAATGCTTCCAAGACACAGGAGCGATCATAAAATTTGGATCGCTAATGAAGAGAAAACGCTTTCTGAGCTCTTTGGATCCTGCCAAAAAAGACACAGCCGTTATTGCCAAATGTTGCATTCTTTGCAATTCCTAAACAGACATGACTCTTCCCTCCACCAGTCTTTAACTGCCTCTGGTACAGTCCACTCCAGACTCACTTACTGGAAAGGGAAAATAGGAGGAAGAAACTTATTAGAGACGACAGTAAATCTGCTCCTTGCTGAAACTCCTCCAGCTCTGATGAAGCCGAGGTAGGGCCACCTGACAGCTCACCTGGCAGTGACTGTGCACGGTGTCAGCTACCCCAGCCTCACTGCCTGTTTGTACCTGCACCTCCCACATCACACTGACCTCCTGGGCCAAGGCATCACACTGCCTAAAAACTACCTGGGACACACACAGGCACACCCCTCTAAAAAAACACGATTCTGATGAACTGCCTGATCAAACAGGCAAGCGCCAGAGATGCCAGAGCAGTGGGGCTGGAGCAGAGAGGGCAAAGACAACTGTATGCAGGTGACACACAGAAAAGTAATATAAGAAATACAGAATGGGTTCAACAAAGGAACAGACTCCCTCTTCAAATGCACATCCAATTGTTTTACCCTTGATTTTTTTTTACAGCATTTCCCTATGCCATCCACCTGTGACGTCCTGGCAGCCCAGTGCTGTTCATCTTCCCCTCCCAGCTGTCACTGTAGTACCTCATCCAGGTGAGGAAAAGCAGGAAGATGATTCTATGGGATGAGTGTTTTCCTCCACTTCAGCTATGCCAATGACTTGATTTTGAAAGCTGTGCCTGTAAGGATGATTTAAAGGTGTAACTTACAGCTACAGGCAGATCTGTAAGCATGCTTCTGAAAGCATTCCCTGGATTGGCTTTTCATCACTCTGTTAGCCATAAGCACATTAGTTCTACACAAAGATGCAGCAACAGCCATAAGTGACTATCTCCCACCAAAGCTGCTGTCCTCTGAAGGCTACCAAATCCTGCCCAGCCTCCCTCCCTAAGGGAGGGCAGCACATCCCTACTCACAAATGCTACAACTTCAAACACAGGCAAAGCCACAGCCTTCAAACATACGTCTTTTGACTCCCTAGCAACAATTCTATTTTGCCAGAATTCTCCATGCCACTTGCACTTTATTTTTACTGAGGTCTCTTCTTATAATGCTTGCAAGTACACAAACACTTTCACCTTCATCTTCACTAAGTCTTAAGCCTCAAAGACTGAATATTTTCAGTACAATGGCAAATTTTTCACTTGAAGTTAAAGTAGGCAACAAAATCACACTTTAAAACAAGAGCCTCAGTCCGACGCTCAAGCTTGAAACAAAGTGACATTTAGGCTTTGATCCTCAATCCCAACTCACAAGTCAGCTTTGGAAACAGATTCAAAGTTATCAAGGACCAATCTCTGAATCAATTTCAAACGTGACCCAAATTGTCAGTCTTCCAATTAACTTCCCTTCTGCAGAGATTAACACTGTATAAATTGATATAAATTTAAGTTATCCTTCCTCGAATCTAAATTTTTACAGCCAAATCACTTGAAAAACTTTCCATTTACAGTTTGGCTTCACTAGAAGTCCAAGCTCAAGACTGAGCTCTTGGATGCCACGATGTCTCTTTCAGACTAACGTAAATTGAGAGGGTTTTTTTTTTTAGCTGACGATATATGAAGATAAAAGAAGATGCATTTGTTTTTCCCATCAGTGTTCTATCTTCCTCTTCTTGCCTTCCTTCAAGAAGAAGTGGCAATACCCACACTTCCAGCACTGTTACAGTCCCTGGGAAAGCCAAGCAGCAGGACTGCTTATGCCATTGCAGCTCTACAGTAAGTATGGACAGATCAAAATACAAATACCAAACAAATCCACTGCCAGCCTTGCTAGAAAAATCCTAAGAAACTCTCCTACAGCTTCTAAGGATTCTTGGCCATCCTGTCAACCTGTGCTTCCCAGTCAGTCCTGTGCACAGGTGGAAATACCTTCCTCCTCCAGAGGTATTGCCCCTGAATAACATTTTTCAGGAAAAGGAAAAGCCATCAAGTACACGACAGAAATCACAGCTAGGAACAATCAGTGGTAAAACACAAACCCTAACAATATTAATCAGTAATGCATCATAAAAATGCAAGCCTTAGCAGTATAAAGTGGCATATTAAATTGCTCACAAGAAAAGATTAATATATTCCTGTCATAATGGAATTGAGTGACACATGATTGAGAATTAGGGGAACTTGTCCTTACTGCTGAAGATAAACTGCTCTCACCGTTACCTCCCAATTTAATTTGAAGTATGTGCTAGCACTGATAACCCAGCTCTAAGGTGGTACCTGTCAGAATGAAAAACATGGCAACACTGCAAAAGAATATTCATTTGCAAATTTACTAGGATACATGGTAAAAGGATAAAAATGTAAATTAATAATTAAAATTTTACTTATCAGTGTATTATTCCAATACAAACTGCAGAATCTGTTGGTAGTTAGGTTGAGACTTCTTAGCTGAACCCACATATGTTTCTTCTGCTCACTCCTTCAGAAGTACAATTCCCTCCCTCCAGAAGAACTTTCTGCAGAGCAGAGTAGGAAGCCCCAATGTGCAGCAGTTGCATTTTTCCATACTTACAAAAAATGCTTCTCTTGCCTTAACATCAAGCTGCAGGCAATGGCTCAGCACACTTCCTACATGCACCCAGAGGTTCCAGTGGTGTTCTTTATTTCATGGAAGCATTTATTTTAATATTAAGTTCAGTAATCTCTTTTTAATTGTACTGAAATTCAGACTCAAAAAAACCCTACCTGGTGACATATTCCTCCTCAGTACTAATGCCCACTAAAGGGAATATTTGGAAATCCCACTTTTTTAAAGCAAGGTCTAAAAATCCAATTAGACATGTGCTTTGATCAGCTTTGGCCTACTTCACCACCAGTTCCAGCTTGAGACGTGCACCAACGTGAATGGAATGACCCAGCATGGAATAGCAGGGAGTAGTTAGAATGCCAGCACTACCAGAGCGAGACAAAAGAGCCAGCAGGCAAAAGAAGAGGAAGCAACAAAAGCCATGACCTTCAATGCTCTCGCATGTCTCCAGCCAGCTCTGCCTGGTATCACACACTTGGAAAGCCAGTCCTGCCCCTCTGTGAATACGTGCCAGGCTATGTGTATCCATGTAGAAGAAAGTTACTGGTTTTCCTTTGAATAAATATACCTGATGAAATAGAGTCCCCTAGCAGGGATTGTTCCTCCTACATTATGCCTTTGCTTTCTGCCATGCAAGTATCCTCTTATTTAGGATCCAAAACTGAGGAAGTCTAAGAGCCAAGGTTAACTGTAACCCATTACACAAAACATAAAACCCTTACAACCACGGTGGTGGAACAACAGGCACAGCAAATTCTCACTGCCTACCACTTGTCTCTGGGCTCCTCTGCAGCACAAGGCCATCTGTGAGGACTGTCAGAAGAACTTCTTCAGGAATTGGTAAGTTAGTAGGTCATAAAAATGAGCTAGCTAGCAAGCCTGGACCCTGAGAGAACCAAGAGATCTCAATTGCCCTGACCAACCTAGACTTGCACCCCTGTCACCAGGACCATCCCTTCCTTCCCACACTGCTTGTCCTTGTTCCATTGATACTGTCCAAAGACATGATCATTCAGTTGTAAGCCTGAAGCTTGCTGTGTTGAACTCCCAGCTCCTCCAACCACTTCCTGAAGTTATGGGCATATGCTAGGGAGGAGGTTAGTTTTACCGATTTGGCCAGTTTACTGCAGCCTGGTCTCCCAACACAGCATATTACCCACACAAGAAGAGTGCTGGGGCACAGCTCATCCCAACACAGATGTCATGAGAGCACAGTGCTCACAGAGGCAGCTCAGCCTAGTGCCCTACAGAGCAGGACACTGCCTGTCCCAGGAGGGAGGCCACAGGACCAGCTTACCAAGCACAAGCTCACAGTGTTGGTATAAAGCATTTCAAGATACGCAGGGAAGAACACAAGTGGGAAGCTACGGACAACCTGTGCTTGGCTGACCGTGCTGCAGACATGAGTGTACACATCCTTACTCCAGCAGTAATGAAAGGGTGAGGGTTTTCTCCACCCATACCTTGGAGCTCCCATGAAGCCTGTATCTGACACAAACCCATTTCAAAGAAGTTGCAGAAGTGAGGTGGTAATTGGGGTCATACACAGGCTCACACTTGAGTTTGAATAAATTTGCCCGAATTATCAGTTTTGGTAGCCAGCAATTGTTTTCAGCAGTAACTTGCTCTTCTACTGTACTGGTAATACCTCCTAGCTGCGTTGAACTGTATGGGTTCAGAGAAGCTCTATAACACACATCACTGTTGCCACTGCATGTCCAGCCCACCAGACTCCTGCCCTCAAGTTCTGGCCGGCATTGCGCCTGACACAGTACTGTGCCTCAGCTGGGCCACAGAGGTGGCGTGTGCCCTGGCACTGCAGAAGGGCAGGAACAGAGACAAAGCAAGGCAGGAAGCAGTTTGCTTTGTCCACTTGAACAGGAACTTATCTTTTCACCTCTGTGCCGGGTCAACGCCCTTCACAAGAAGCCCCAGTCACCCTTTAGTCATGAGTGCAGAAACGAGGAGTACTCAGATCACCCTCACTTACAGCACAACCCCCTCGCATAGGAGAAAATGAGACGCATTTGGGACAGAAGTGCTCAACTTGCAACTTTGACCTCTCAGCCTTGAGCTGTACTCACAGATTATTCGCAGTCTGGGAAGACAAAGCTTCCCTGCTTCCTGGGGTCAGCCTCTTCTCCCTAAGGACCAACTTACAACAGATAAAGAAAGAAACAATTAAATAAAATCCGAGTCTTATTCCCTAAACTTGACAACGTTTTCACGTGTTAGAAAAACTGCAAACCCATTTGCCAAAGGGCACAGGAACAGATGGGAACCGAAAGGGCTATTACATAAATTAAGCATGTAAACACTGGTTGTCTGCTCAAAATCCAGCTCCTGTAATTTCCGTGTGTGCAGTATTTGATGTGGCCATAGCACCATTCCCACATGCCCTCACTTGAGGAAGATGGATGCACATTTTTCCAGTTTGCTTCATAACTACATTGTGCTTAAAAGTGCCTACAGCAAGAAAACATGACAAACATGACAGAACCCTGCTATTTCCATCAAGGGAGTCAAATGTGAAAAAAAAGACACCACATGTATTTTTAGGCTGCAATTGAAATTTTAAAGTGGTCCCTCTCCTGAACATTTGAACAGATGTAGTGTGCAAGCAATCTTCTACCAGGCACAACTTGTGACAGAGCAACACTTTTCATAAATCAGTGCAAAATTAATCTGACAGATGAGCAAAAAGCAAACAAACACTAGAACTTCAGACACATATATATTTTTTACTATGCTCATTTGACTATGACGGAAACACAGAAACTTAGAGGTCAACAGGGGAGAGAGAAGGCAGGAAGAAAAGCATTCCTAGATGCCTTGGAGTGATGACAAGAAGTCCATCTCTTCAAAATGCCTCACTGCAGCTCTCAGTCCTGTGCACTTGTGGGAAACAGTCCCACATGTTCAGCAAGATAGATGGGAAATGTTTTGTTTCCAAGACTGAGGTAAAAATATACTTTCAAACTTAAGTAGCTTCCATTTCCCCACATTGCACTGCATGAAGCCTTACTTCTAAAGCCCCAGAACTTCACAGGAACTGAAGAATATGCTAGATTTAAATCTGAGGCTGCTCTGAGCAAAAACATTGATGAAATGCTGTACCAAGGTTTTCTTGTTCAAAGAAGGAACATCAACAATGTCCCATAGGCACCACAGAAATCATGGAGGTCTAAAGGGAAGGATCTGGGAGAGCATCAGCCAGCAGCTGCAGCCCTTCACAGAGACAGCTGATGATACCTTCCTGACTTTGGCTTTAAAACTGCAATAAGAGAAGAATGAGCAAAGTCCAGGGACAGCATACTTTGCAGAGAGGCAATATTTTCATTTACAGCTATGTTAAACATTGGTGCGTGAATAAAAACCCAGGAGGCATCATGCTCATCAGCCTTGGTCAACATGTAAAAGCTTTGCTGACATAGCAAGACCATGGAAAAGATACATTTTCATTGTATAAGGGGGGGTGTTTTTGCCTTCCTTATTTTAGTAAACTTAGATTTGCTGGCAAAACCTCTAGGAGACCTGGACACAGAGGTAAAAAAAAAAAAAAAATCAAAAGGGAAAAGGCAGGCCTTTTTTCCACCTATATTGATCCAGTAAAATTTTCACTGGCAAAAGCTGTCCAAGCACAACACTATCTGGAGTAAGTCAGGCTTGCTATTCCAGAAAACAGACTTCTAAGCACCTCAGTCTGGTCTCAGAGAGGCAACACTTTGTACAGGAGCTTTCAAAAGGAGCTCTCAAAGTCACATGTATCTGTGCCGGGAGCATTTTCCCATCAGGAGCACTCCGAAGGACACAAGACTGTCCACAAGAGTCATCCTCACTAGCAGAGAGCACACCTGGAGGTGTTACTTGTGCTGAATGCTGGAACTCAGTAGTGCCTCATATCTAGTTTGCACTATGGTCTATTCCAAACCTACAGGAGATTGCAAACCTCAGATCATATAAGCTCAAGAAATCCACCCTACCCCTCCAGTTTTATACCTGAATATGCCACTATCCTGGTGGGAAACCATTCAAAAAATCCCAGCACACACCCTTCCTGGCCACGCCTCAGTGTCCCTAGCTATAGAGTGAAAAAGAAAGCACGGACCTACTTTGTGGACCACTTTGAAGCCTTCTGAGTAAAGCAAGTATTACTGCCCCAGAAGTAGATTTGAACCCAAATTCTCAAAGATTTCCAGAAACACTGCTCCTAACTTGCTCCCAGTAAAAGCTTTCAACTGCAGCAGACAGCAGGAAAGCAAAGATTCACCTTTAACCAATATACAGCACACATGGCTTGACATCCAACAGCGTTCCCAGGCTCCCAAAATGCTGAAAAAGTACACCAGGCATAAACCATTCTGGCAAGGTAAGAGTGGCTGAGATACAATCTGATGACAAGAGATCCCCTAACAGCTGGAATGGGAGCATGAAATAAATCTCTTGGTCACATCCCAATGAATGCAGCAACAAGCAAAAGGTCTGAAGAGTACCAAAAAAAAAAAAAAAAAAAAAAAAAAAACAACCAAAAAAAACCCAACAACAACAAAAACACCCAACCTAAAATGAAAGGGGGAAAAGCCTCTTTAAAGACTGGCAGTGGGAAAATAAACCATCTAGTTAGGACATACAAGAATTATGACCTGTTTCCCTTGGTGCCCAGGCACACTGGGGGGAATGAGATGCATTTCTAGCTGCACAAAGAGTTCTCACAGTACCGTGTTGCCACACTGGCTATTGCATTCTGGAGATGGATGAGGTTGTAAGGCACTGACATTACACTGATATATGGACTTCATGCATTACTAATCATTTAGACACAATAGCCCCATGTATATTTTTGTTTTGCATCCTCTGCAAATATTCTCCACTCTCTGCTCTGGAAGTTTTTAAGAAAAAGTGTTCAGGAAACGGGTACAGAGTGGGGAAAGACTCATCAGCAACACTGATGTGTTCTGAGGAGGAGATAAAGAAAGAAAAGGAAACAAAAAACAAACCACAAAAAACCCACAAGATGGCTCAAGACAGCCAAATATGAAAACAATTTTAATTAAACCACGTCTGTCGTATATCATCTATTTCAGCTAATTTAATATCTCAAACGAGTTATCTCAAAATAGTTAATAGCTCTAGAAGGCCCAACTTCTTCCCAGTTTTTTTTTCTTTAATGCAATTAAATTTTTGCTGCTGCACCAGAAATATTAATAGCCTTTTCTGCATGAGACAGAGAAGCTCTACAGTAGGGCAAGAGAGCTTTGATCCTATTGATGGTCTGCATGCTGATGGTTACATACAGCTTGTCTGTCAATGTAATTTCTATTGAAGCTATTGAAAATAGGCAGCACCCTCTCAATACTTCAAACATGCATCTCTATAGGAAAAAAAAGTCCATTCTCTTGACTGTAGAAAGGACAAATTACCGGGAAAACAGACAAGCAAAGCTGTTGTTCTACTGTATATTGTCTGTAGGAAGACACAAATTCTGCTCTTCAATACAGTATCTTTGATCCAGAATTGATCCAACCTAGTCAATGGAACTGACCCAGATTTACAGGGGAGAAACACTTCAGGGCTCCACCCAAGCCTGCAATCCTGTATTTCTACCTCCAAGGGGAATGTATGCCCTTCGTGCAATCCAAAATCCTCTGCTCTAGCACAACAGACCTGACCCAGTATTCACTAAAATCAACTGAAAAGCAACCATGGTCTCCTCCCGTCCACCATGCAGACCTCGTGCCATCCACCCACCCGCAAATTCAAACCACTCCGTGTACTCCTTTCAGGGAAAAAAAAAAAAAATCTTATGACTTGCCCCAAACAAAACCCCAAACCCACCAGCCTAGCAGGGAGCCATGTTCACCCTATCTGAGCTTCCCAAACCTTGCCACAAAGGACAAGCAAGACTGATTTGGGAATAGAAGGAATGTGGAGAGGCAGAGATTATCTAGCACAGTCCACAGGATTGCCAGTGCCACGGTAGCAGAACTCTGCACAATGTCCAGCTGACTGATCCTGTAACAATTAATAAAACCAGTGAGTGGGACAGAGCAATGCCTGGGAGTGCACGTGTCCACAGTCACCCTTGCAGTCCATCACTCTCTGGTGTATTGCCCCAAGGATTAGCAATTACTTCAACTTCATAATTACGTGCACACATACATGTGCTTAATTCTAAAGTTAAAACGCTTATCACCATCTGGAAACTCAAATGTATTTTAGAAGTTAATCAAGACCAAAATACATAATCAAGACAGACTTTATCAGTTTTGTATTTATGACCCCAACTGACACATTTTATTAATCAGCAACTGTTTAAAAAGTGTTAAGGCCCTCCTCCTCAGTTACTATAAATGCTCTGCTACCACTTCCAACTCAGGCTGTAAAAATACAGATTACTAGAAGGACGTATTCAGTTCCTGGTAGCCACTAGCGTGGGTGCAGAATGTGCTATTCCGTGTCAGGTCACTTCAGATAATACAGACAATTTTTGTTCTGCCTGCATACCAATCAGCTTTAAAGCACTATAATGCAAATAGTCTTTAGGAGGATTTTAACTACCTAAAGCTCTTTGTTTTAAGACAAGGTATTACAGTAAAGATCATCTGTGAGATCCAATTACAGGCACCTTACTAATTATACGTCTACCTTGCCTAATTCAAAAATCCCTACAAGCTATCAATTTTAAAGTTTTTGATTCCTTTATACAGTCATTTATCAACCAAAAAAAAGCATGAAAATGACTAGCTACAATGTGATTTATTAAATGAATTCAGAAGGCATTACTCTAAGGGTCCTGAAGCACATCTTTTTTACCATTTACAAAATGTATCTTGACTGTCCATGTCTTAAAAATGGACAAAAGAAAAAAAAATCCCATAGTATAATGTGTTTGAGAAGTGAATTGAAACCCAACAAAGCCTTTTATCCCTCATGGATTTTGTATGTGGACTCTGCAATTAAAATCTATGTCTCCTACCACTCAGCCAAATAACATAAAAAGACACAATCTTTTGATATTAAGATGACTAAGGAGGGCATCTTTTAGCCTGAGACAATGCTCAAAGCAGCAGCAGCAGTTCCTTTGCAGACTGATTGCAGCTGAGGATGAGATCCTGCTCTTTTCCCTCCTGGAGAAGAGAGAGAAAGGGGGGCCTGATCTAACAAAACCACACATCGATCACTTTACTCACATCCTTGAAACCAAGGCTACCTCTGCCTGCCAAACGAAGAGCAGACAGCGTTTACAGGATGTGAGCACTTCGCACGGCACAGTCCACCCACCACCATGACATTTGCTGGGTAGAGCTCCCATCTCCCAAACCCCCGGAATCACAGTGCTGTGAGAAATTCTGCTCGATTGCATTGTTTGTATTTTCCATTTCCCCCAGCACCTTCTTTTACGTTTTTTCGTAGGAGTGTGAAGCCATCGCAGCAGTGATTGATAGTAATGGAGCAAAGTCATCCCTCAGTGTCTACAGCCTGGCACAAACAAGATGAAGGCTACCTTGGAGAGGCACTCTTACTGCTAAAACTCATACACTGACAAACTATAAAAATCCTTGCCCTTCTGCAGCCCACAAAGAATTAATAAAATCATTCCTCTCTCAACCTGGGTGTTTCCAAGTTTCGTGTAAGTTGAGACAGAGTGGCAGAAATGAGAAACTACACTCACTACTCATTTCAATTAGTAAAATAACAAAGGCACCTATATGTGGAGCCCTTGGCATTTCTGGGATTTCTTTTAATAAAAAAGAACTTTGTACTCCTTACATCAGCCTTGTTAGGAGAAAAAGGTTTGCACTTCTGAAATCACTGCATTGGGATTACCTGGGCCACCAACTACAGATTTTGTAGGGGCTGGGAAGACGGGTGAGTGCATGTGCACATTCACACATATTTGTGTGCACAGCCCTCTTTTTTTTCCAGTCAGCATTTTAGAAGTGCTTATACTCAGCTTTTTTAATGCACAGATTCAAATTTGTCAGGGGAAAAGACATGAAATATAAGTTTCCAAATCGAGCATCAATGTCAGTCAGTGTGTTCTAATGAACATTTTCCTTCAAATGTTCCAGTGGCAGCCATCTAATTTTATTTCTTTTAAATAGCATCTCCTTCTGATGCTTGTAACCTTAATGTTAATGCCTCATTCAGGACCTCATCTCTAATGTGTAAAATTAATATGGCCAAAAGGAAAGCTGTCATCTGCTTTCATCGCCAACACTGGGCACAGTGTAAAAAGCAACCAAAAAAAGCATTACTATTTTAAAATAATTCAAAAAGCCCTGGATATTTAAGAGTTAAATGCATAAGGCAGTCAAATTTCTTTATACAAGGAGGCCTCCCTTGACTCCCATGGACACAAAGCTTCTTTG
Organism: Chamaea fasciata; assembly: GCF_029207755.1. Taxonomy (NCBI): domain Eukaryota; kingdom Metazoa; phylum Chordata; class Aves; order Passeriformes; family Sylviidae; genus Chamaea; species Chamaea fasciata. The sequence goes on along the minus strand of NW_027094090.1, from coordinate 60,753,514 downwards.
CTGCAAATTAACAAATGCTTGTGCTGCGGCTACTTATACCACGCTGTTATCCAAAGTCCTGTTAGCATATCGCAGAAATGAGAGCCCTGTCTTCCGCTGTGGCTCTCTGAGGCTTGCTGCCACAGGGCTTTTCAATCTCTGAGTTCCTAGAGTGGAAGCAGTAAAACACACCAGCTCCCACAGACATGCCTGCAATTCCCACGTTCTGTCCGAGGGGCTTCCCACCAGCCTGCAGGGATCAGACATCCCAGAAAGGGCAGAGCAGAGGATGCGCACTGCCACAGGATAGTCAGCACCCTCATTCCTTCGTTCCTTATGGATAAGTGCTCCTAATCTGTGCACAGGTTGCTTTCCATTAGGTAATTCGCAGTGATGCTACAGGCGTTGTGACAGCCTCAGAGGACACTGGGGAGGGAGCTGAAATCGAATACGGGCTATTCATATGAAAACCTACAATTTCAGTTTCACAGAAGGGAATGGACCTACTCCAGACAATTTCCTCAACAGCTAACTCCTTATGAAAGAGCATGTGTAGAGGGCAAGAAAACAAACCACATTCATTGATCAGCATTAAATGAAAAGTGGTGTATCATAATGTTACACAAGAGAAGCGACGCAGAGTCCAAGTGTATTTGTGGTAAAATGTTGATTTATCCATGAAGCCTTAGTTTCAGGTGCCAAACAAATACATGAAAGGGGGAACATGCTGCATTCTCTGCTGATTACATTCACAAAATTGAAATCCAAGAAAATCCCTGTGTCTCGAGGCATTAACCAGAGATAATTAGGAACTGAATTCTTTCACTGGTTTGCAGTAGTCTCTGGTGGCCTCACCTTCTAGTTATAAGCATGAGGCTTGTGCCAGAAACACCATTTTGTCACGTGCAAGCATTCTGCCCATAACAAAAGGATGCTACCTATAACCTGTGTACTGAAACACAAATAACGAGGAATTAACTGAACTCAGTCATTTTTGTGACTGTAAGGACAAATACCTTGTCCACAAAGATCCTACATGAATGGGCTACAGGGAACAGGAACATCCATCAAAACACAAACATGCTTTGAAAGGTTATCCTTGTAAGATAGAAGGTGGCTGCTGAATCAAAGTAACCCACCAGAGACATCTCTCTGTCTTTAGCCTGGACACACCTGATTTACACAAATACATCATTCCTGAACTTAATTTCATTCCTTTAATGTGAAGAGGAAAACTCCTTCTCTATTCATTGATATCAACTGGGCCCTTCATCCATGCATTTTATGCATCATTTTATGTATGTTGACACTTCAACAAGTCACACACAGAACTCGAACATTTGCTTTGAACAGCACAAACAATCAGAAAGAAAAACCATCAGATTCAAATCATTGTGTCCCCCATCCCAGTCCTAACTCCCTCAGGATCAACTTAGAGTTGATACATAATACATATGCATCAGCCCAAAAGGCTTGAGAGGAAAAAAACGGTGCTAGAATGACATTCACACAAGGACAACTGCAGCAGCTTTGTCAGGCAGGATTTGATATAGTACATCTGGCAACAGAGTCAAACAAAATACAGTAGTGCTGGCTTTGGAAAAAGTAACATGAATCTAATTTCTTCCAATTGTCTGAACCACTTTTAGAGTTCATTACATGGTACAGTACAAGATAAACTACCTGCCACTTCTGAAAAGTAATGGAAACCATTTTGCAATTCAGAAAGATGCTCATACTTCTGAATATGAAATAAAAATGAGATACTAGTTGCACCCAATCAATTGTATAAATTTGTTCATAAAAAGCACTGGGCATTTTGGCTCTGTATGCTGTTTTGCTAAGTTCAAAACAAAGTTTCTGTGGACACTGACTTCATCTCTGAAAAAGTTACTTAAGCTAAGTCATGACACTTTACACCTGTGAATAGTGCCAGTGCTCTGAAAGTTAGCACATACTTTCCTGATATTGATACACAGTAATAAGAAAAAATAGGAGCTTATAAAAACCTACATGGTAGAAAATGTAACAGTGAGGTAATAAATATCCTGATAAGATAAAATGTAATAAGACATGACTGTGACATAATCACCCAGGTAATTTTTGCTTGAACACATTCAGAGACAGATTTTTATTTCTTCAGTTCAGCAAGCAGTTGTTGCAAAAACCAACACTCATCTGCACTGCAATAGAAAAAGTTGCTCTTCTAATAAGATTAACATTCACTAACAAGGAAGATTTTCACAAAATACAAAGAGCAGTTTAACTCTCAACTTAAAGCAGTTCCAGACTACCAGTCCCTTTGAGAAGAGTGACCAAAATAGGTTTGCTCACACTGATGACAGTTCTATGAAAATCTACGGAAAGCTTCTCTAGGGACACCAACAAATAGATACAGCACACGGCAGGGTTTCTGGGGGATGGATTTCATTGCATTGCATGCAGTTAAATGAGGGCCAGTTTCTTGTGGCTGTCAAATGAACTCCATTTCTCTGTATCCCAAACAGAATAATTTAAAACCAGTATACAGGGTCCATCAAAGGAATGCCACACACTCAACTGCCTTGCAGATCTCATTCTCCTTTGTAAGCAAGAGGGAAAGTGAGGATCAATTGCAAGATGGGAGACTGCTGTATTGATTTTCAAACAGAATCTGCCATCAAAACCAATGGTAAGCTTGTCTTCAGACATAAGGAAAAAAATCTCCTGTGGTCTGAGTTGTTCTGATATTTGAGTACCACATATGTAACTGAGATGACCATGGAATGAGGCAAGTCTGACCTGTGAGATCTAACTTTCATTAGCATCCGGAGGAGAGCAGGACACCTCTAAAACATGAGATGAAAAAATGAAGGAAAAAAAAAATGCAAGTGGGAAGGGCAGAAAGGCAATCAGATTTAGTATAAGTTTGCTTCATAAACCTGTCTGAGGTAAGATAAAGATAGTATTAATTATCCTGCCTTGGCAAGGAATTTTACACCTTGGGGGATCCTAACACACCGCCAGTGTGACCCCCAGCCAGCAGAGCAGCTCCTGCCGCCATTGGGTGACTCAGCCCCGCTCGCTGCAGCTGGGAAGCCTACAGAACAAAGCAAACACATCTGTGAAAGGGTAGACAGGCTAATGACTAGTGAGCAAACTGATTTCACGGGAAATGCAGCAGATAAAACTGTGATGGGCTGTCATATAAAACCCCAAGACTGACCTATTTCACGCAGACAGAAGTTCCAGGAGCATGGAGCAATAATCAGCTTGCACTCAGTTATCCAGATAGCACATGGCAGGAGAGTGAAGGGGAAAAATATTTTGAGTGAAAGATACGGGGAAAATCAGCTATATATTGCCATATCTCCAGCTATATCAAACACTGCAGCATGCTTTTTTTCCGAAAAGGCTAGACAGGCAATGGGAAAATGCACCAAAGTCCCCACTAACGCTTCTTCCCTCAGGAACAAACATTGTCCCAGATAAGCCACAACAGGCAGGATCAGGTACAAAGTTTTCTTTCCAGTGGTCCTGAGCACTGGAGAGCTGCACAATTCACCTCCCCTCAACAACAACTGGTTGTGGAACCTAACTTGGGAGGGTGGATTTCCAGCTCTTAGGCAATCTCTGACAAAATTCAGACAATGCAAAAGTGCAATAACCAAACAGCACATTTAGAGCTGGCTTCCCAGCAAAGAATGGGTACACAGCCAAAAAGAGAAAAAGGAGTAAAAACCACCTGATTTCCTTCCAGTATGAATGTGTTGGTATTTGAGATACAGCACAAGTGATACATCATATTCTTTTGCAAAGATAAGGTTAGGCTCATCTTCCCAGCTTCAGGCATTGGCTGTGTTTGTGTTGTTTGGGTTTTTCACTTGTTTGTTTTTAAAAAAAAGGCTTCTGTAAACTATGTAAAATTCTTGTTTTTCATATTCTGATCTCCTAAAATGGAAATTCCCCTCTCACAGATAAAGATTTATCTTAAACCAGAGGGGGTTGGACTCATCATCTGGTAGCCTCCTGGCATCTTACACCTTCACTTTCTCTCACCTGAAACTGATGAGCAAGCTTTGTAAGCAGCCTCCTGAAATTCACCTAGAACTCCGGGGCTCAAGAAACTGACAGTAAGGACCTGACACTTCTTGTTGAGGACTTATCTGAAAAACTTATTTGCTCTCCAAAAGGTTTGGGTGGGAATTTTTCATCTAATTCTGATTGCAAAATGCCTCTGCTAGAGAGCATGGTAAGCTACCAACCACAGTGACACTGGCAAGCCAGAGATGAGAGACAGCTGCCTCCTGCAGCCATCCAAAGACATGCTCCAGTGGAGACCAGCTAGAATTTAGAACACCCTCCAACAAAAAAAAGGACATTAACCAAGATTTTGAAAACTCTTACTACCTCCAGTCCTGACATACACTCTGCCCAGGATCTGGATCCAGTGAATTCTGTCACACAAGATGTGTTACGAGCACATCTAACAAAAAAGACTTAATTCCTAAAAATGATCCACTACCCAATGTATATCACATTGACAGGTCTACCACCTCCCTCGCTCCTGACGCTTCAGGAACTCTACATTCATCTATCACTTGCACTGCCGGGATGGTAACACGTACAATGGCATAACACTCTGTGCAGGACTAGAGGAGGGATCGAGATCTTCCCAGCAGTTTCCACTATGGAAACAGCCCTCAAAAAAAAAAAAAAAAAAAAAAAAAAAAAAAAAAAAAATCAGTTATGATCAAAAAGGCACAATAAGTAGGTGCACATTATCCTCCTGGTGATTTCACAGCATCACATTCTCTCCTCGAGTTTATGCTAAATCCTTTGAACTGTACTAAAATCTCAGCCTATTTATAGCCTCACAATACAATGATTATAAAGCCGTAATCTCCAACACTTAACTATAGAGCATATTGAGAATTCTTAAAAGACGATTTTTCTACATTCAAAAATTCACAGAAGAATATTTAGCCTAATCTCTCACCTATTGCATGCTAAGTTTGTGCTCCAGCAGTATAATTCATCTGAAACAAAGGGAAATATTAAGCCTTGGCCAAATTTTCTTAATATGTATGCAAACTATATTATCTGTGGAACTCCACCAATTAAAATATCACACTTCTATTAGATTGGTGAAGCAATGTTACAAGCCATAATTCTGCACTGTGCCTTGAAGACCAGGAATAAAGCCTTCTCCAGGTCTGCTAAGGACTGACCGCCCCTTGTGAAAACAGTAAGCATGGGGAAGACATTGCAGGAAAGAGAATAAATATGCTAATTTTTCCAAGAAGTTGGCAGGCATTAACACAGATGGGCACCATACAAGAACACATTCATCAAGCAAATTATACCAACTCTGGAGGAGCAGGCAGCTGATAGAAAAACACCAAACAGGACTTGGCTTCACCACAGAACTGCAGATCTACTGATTCCTAATTCTATCAGTGGATCAATCTTCTACCATTTGATGAAAAACTGTCCAAAAACTTTAAGGAAAGATCACTTCTCATAGAATCACTTAGGTTGGAAAAGACCTCTACGACTGAGTCCAGCCACTAACTCAGGACTGCCAAGTCCACCACTACATCTCTAAGTACCACATACACATATGGCACCTACGGTAGCCATAAACAGGGAAAGAGTCAGTCTGAACAGACCCTTTTTGTTTCTACTAGACTGCAATTCCCTTATCAGCTACAGCTATATGCCTGCAGCCAGGACGCTTGAGAGCTGCCAGTAGACAATAACAGGTACGGCTGGGAAGACTCGCCTGCCGAGGAGCGTGGCCAGTCTGCCAGCTACAGCTGTTGGCCCGCCACAAGGTATCACTCCCTCTTCCTAGCCTAGCTCCCCTGCTCAGCTGTCAGATCCCTCCAAAAAGGCACAGCAAGTACAATTCCCACATCGTTTCTCGGGCAGAAAGGGGAAAAAAGCAAGACAGACAGACAGATCAAAATGATTTTCTTTTGCCATGCTGGACAAATTTCACCAAGCTGCACAAAGCATCCATGAGGGGTCTGTGCACACGGCTGACACCGCAGGAAGTTTCCACAGCCCAATCCCACCTTTGTGTGAATCAGCAGCTGATCTACGTGGGACTTCCCTGGGAGCCAGCATCTGCTGCCCCCGGTACAGCTCCAACCCTAGGACGGGGGAAACCAAAAAGCTGAAGACGCATTAGGTTCCTGAGGTGATCCCCGCACCCCTGCGCGGCGCTCCGCAGCCTGCGTCCCTGCGGACACCCGTGCCCAGCCAGCGGCTCCACCCGGAGCTCCTGGGCCGCCCGAACACCGGGACACGGCAGGACGGGGCAGCAGCGCGGCGGGCAGGGATGGCCCGGCCCGGGCAGCCGCCCCCGCCGCTCCGGACAACTCGGGCGAGCCGGCGCGGAGCTGCCGCCGGCGATGGCGGGTGCCCTTGCTCGGCCACGATGTCCCTGACGCTTCTGAAAACGAAAAGCTGGGAAGACGAAGGCTCGCGACCCCTGATGGGAGATGGGACCTGGGGTCCCGCTCTCGTCCGGGGGGACCCGCGGGGACCGGGCAGCTCCCGGCGCCGCTCAGTCACGACGCGCTCGCCAGCCGCTGTCGTCTCCCGTCCCCTTCACCAAACGCACGATATAAAGCAGAAAATAAGGAAATTCTTAAACAAACCAACTTTCCTCCCTCCTGCGGGAAGTTTCCTGCGGGGGGCGAGGCGACCTTCCCGCAGCCGCCGCGGGCGCTGCGCCCGCCGCCGCCGAGCCCCGCGCCTGCCGCAGCGGCGCCGGGAGCCGAGAGCCGGGGGCAGCCAGCGAGGGCTCCCGGGGAGCCCGCCACCTGCGCCGGCGGGGAGCGGGGCGGGCGCTGCCCTCCGCGGGGCCGCCGGTGCCGGTGATGCCGGTACGGTTGCGGTGCCCTACCTGGGTGCAACATACTTTGGAAATAGAAGATGACGAGGATGAAGGAGCCCACGGAAGTGACCAGGACCATCCTGCACACCCGGTTCATCCTCATTACTTCCAGCACCGCCGGCTTCATGGCGTTGTCCGGCGGCGCAGAGAGGGCGGCGGAGCGCGCAGGGCTGGCGCTGGGAGCCGCTCCGCGCCCGCCCCGCGCCGCGCCGAGGAGCCGCCGCCGGAGGATGCCCGGGCGCCCGCGCCCCGCGCCGGGGGGCGTTAATGCCGCGCTGGGCGTGACCACGCCGCGCGCCAGGCGGAGGGGCGCTCTGCGCGCGCGGGGGGGAGGCGGGCCAGGCGGGGAGCCGGGGCGGAGCGCGCCCCCCCCCTCGCCGAGGGCAGAGATGGTCCCGCCCGCCGGCGGCGGCGGCGGGCGGGGACGAGCCGGGCGGCCCCGAGGGGCGGCGGGGCCGCGCCCCGGCCCCTCACGGCCCCGGGGGCGGGCGGCGGCTGTCGCCTGAGCGGCCCCGCCGCCCGTGAACTTGACCACCACTGGGTCACTCTCGCACTCCTCAGGGGCTCGGGGTCCGGCAGCCGCCGGCGGGCAGGAGCATTCGCCCCTGCCTGGCTCTGCCCCGCGCTCCGTTTGTGGAGAGAAATTCTCCTCTCCCGGAGATGCCTGTCTCTCAGTGGTGCCTGTCGCTTCGCTAACCCTAAATGCCTCCTTGCAGGTCTCCCCTCGTTCCGCAGGTTGTGTTAAAGCCGGACCCTGCCGTCGTGTTGCCGGTGTGGCGCTGCCCCGGCCGGGAGCTGTTCATGTCATCAGCGGGGCAAACACCAACTTGGGGCGCACGGAACCATCCCCGGGGCAAGCAGTGCCACCTGGCCTGACGGAAATGAAAGGGCCGCCTTCTGTTTTCAAACCCGAGACTTTTAAGTTCTCTGAATTAACTAACACTGCTCATTTGTCGGTGGAATGAAAAGGTCCGTGCCCTGCGGTCGGTCCGCCGAAGGTGGATCTACCTTGAGGTAGCCGAGAGCAGCACCAGGCGATGAGATACAAGCCCGTACGTGGGAGGAATGCAGAGGAGCTGCGAGCTGCAGAACAAAAGGCCTCTGCCGTGCCCAAGGCGTGCACCGGGTTTGGGACAGCTGGGGCTGCCGGGGAGCCGGGGCTGTGAGCGACTGCGGCGCAGCTGAGTCCCGAGCCAGGTTTCCGAAGGCGAGCCGCACGGCACGGCTCCCAAACTGGGACTATCCTCTTGCTCTGAGCTACACAGGTGTTGAAAAGTACAGTGCTGAATGGAAATGTCTTCTCAGCAATATACCATTTATCTTTGTGCTGTGGTAACAGTTCTGTTTGTTCCCCTGATGCACCCAAATACCGCTTTGCTATTAGTTTTCTTTTTTGCTAAACTGAAAATCATTATACTGATGCTGATACCATCTTCACGTGTAAAAGGATTTTTTTCCCCCTCGAGCTTCTCTCTGTTCTTCTGATGAGTTGAAGGGAGGGGTTTTTAAAATCAAAATAGTCCGAAACAGTCTGAATCCAAAGCTGGGAAGCAAGTGGAGTAAAACATTTTAAGCTAAAATAAACCCTCCCACTTCCATCCCTTCCCATCCTTGCCCCCTGGCTCCCAAAAATCCAAACCCCACAAACAAGCAACACCAAACAAAACAAACAAGCAAAACCGCAGCCAACAAACCCAGAAGGAATGAGTGTTCATTCCCAGTTAATATTGACAGAAACATGTAAAGTCATCAGAGTTTTCCATTTCCACTTTGCAAAAGCCAAAGATTTTATCTCAAGGATAAACCAGTAATTAGTTAGGCATTTGCAAGAGTAGATTATTTAGGTTTGGCCTGAAGTTCCCTTTATCAGAAACAAAATCCATTGTTCATTAAGGAAGGTTTTACACAATATTTTGCTTACTTTCTCTAGATTTTCTCCATTTTTTTCTTTTAGCAGTTTTAATATGCAGTGACCATTTGCTAGTCCTCCTAATGTAAAGGAAGCTTTAAATTTATTTTTCCCTTTTAAGTCCAAACTGCAAACATGACAAAAAGGCATTCTGTGAAAAGCATTAGACAAAGAGAAGCATTTCTATGTAATGCATCAGAGTGGCGGATCGTTAAGGCAGTCAGCAAAAGTCAACCAGAAGCAGAGCCTGGCATTTCAGCATCCCCTGTCAATACATGCGCTGCAGCACATCAGCAACTGCAGTATTTTAACAGAAAGAACTGGACTGTCTCCAGGAGCCTGGATAACACATCGAGGACCGAGGGGAAAAAGCCTAGAACTCAATACTCAGCCAAGTGACACAAGAAGAGAATTGCTTTGTGCTGTTAGAGAAGGTGCTGTTAGACGGATTTTCAGTGTGGCTTAACAGTAGTTACCTTTTTTTTTTTTTTTTTTTTGTGAGCATCATCCTCTAATGGAACAGTGGAGAGTTTTAAAGCATTAAGAAGGAAACCACCAGCTGTGTTGCCATTTACTTTTAAAAGAACATTATAAAGCAATAGCATCATTATGGACATTGGCAATTATAAACTCAACATCCACCCAAATGCTTACAGAATCTCTGCAAATTTCCAACTATGACAACCTTCCTGGTGAGTCAGGACAATAAAATGCATCAGCCTATTTTTGAGGCAGCCGGTTTTTTTGTTTTCCTACAGAAAAGAGCAAAAGCGAGGTACCATAAGGAAACACAGTTGTCTTTCCAGGTGGGTGCCAAGTTATAGAATAACTACAAGAACAGCTCAGGCATTTCTTCTAAAGTATGCCTCTCTCTGAGTGGAAGCTTCAGCAGCTCCAGAGCAGCAGGGAGTTTGGATGGTACTGTGGGTGTGATCACCTACCATTCCCATGATAATAACCAGCATTCAGTATCTCTGCATAAAAACAGTCCCATCATCTGAGAGACGTCTGGAAAGAAAGACTTAGGAGATTAAGAACCAGATGCCAGTGACATCAAAAGATGTACACACAGTGTTTTGTGGATTATTTTGTATGATAAAAGAGCTTCACAAAAAAAACCCCAACCAAACACAACTGCCCATATAACTATTTATTGATAAAACTCCAAAAATAGAAAAACTGCAGTTGAGAAACAGCACTGATGTAAATACAGCATGTAGTACACTCAGGGTACACTTTATCAAAAAAATGACACGCAGGCTAATATTGAAGAGCGTGTTGAAAGGTTAAATAGAATGCCATTAGAAAGCGGAGGTATCTATGAGAGACATATAGGGTCTGTGCAATTTTTCCTCTCTAAGGAAAGAATCTCGGGAAAAAATGTTGATTTGTTTTATACTGATAAGCTTCATCCTTTAAAAACAGAAGGTGAAATTTTTACACAATGTCTAATGTCATTGAAGAAATATGCACAAGCTTTAGGCACAAAAGCTGCCTTCAGATCTGAAACAGAAACTGCAAATTTCAGACTCTCTGTCTAACCTAAGACCATTGTGACTTCAATCCTATCACAACTCAGCCACCATAGCATGAAGTCGGGTGGATGAGAAAATCTTCTCTGTGTGTCTTCTGGTTTTACTCAGTGGGGATAGTTTTTAACTTCTCTGGCTGTAACAGTGATATCATAAAGGGACTGAGTCTTGGGTTTTGTCCTCCAAGGCAAAAGCACATTGCTTTAATGTTTCCAGCCATTCAGTGGACCTTTCACTTGACAAGCTGCCCAAAGATATGCTGTCTGAAGGCAGGTAGTCAAATAAATAACCATGTTAATAGTCAGGCACTCACTCTACCTCAGCCTGGGATTGCCTGTCAGTCAAAAAGTGTTTGGCAATGTTATTCCCTTAATGTATGGTCTTTTAAGATACTGATTCTGAGCTCATTAAAAAAAAAAAAAAAGGGAGAATCTCCCTAACCCAGCTGATTCCAGTGGATATAGGACAAAGCTCATTTCCCTACACAGATTTCTCAGTCAGCAAGTCACTGTCAGCATGAACAAAAGGCCACCCACCTCCAGGAAGCCATCTCCATAGAAAATTGAAAGACAATTCTTTCTGGAGCTAAGTAGATGTCTTTCCCCCTTCTTCTTCCCTCCAAGTAAGACCCCCATGCACCCATGAAGCAACCAGGAGAAGCAATATATGATGTATTTCAAGATTAAAATAGGACCTTCAAGCAAAATCTATGATTGATGTAAGACCACTGTGATATTAATTGTAAAGTTCCTAGTAATAAGACTTGGAGGAGACAGGCATAGAAACAACTTTTTAGGTTTTGCTTTGAAGGATGCAATTTCTAGAGGTGATGGATGTTTACACCTCTGCCCACTGCGATTAACGGCTGTAGTGGACCAAACCCAGTGGTTCAGCACTGTCCAGGACAATGTCACTGGCTTCAGAGGAAACATCAGTTTGCCCTGCAACAGGTAGCAGTGGTCAAGTCTGCCAAAAAACTGGTGTTTGCTTGTGACATTTATTAGGTAGAACTTGGCTTTTATCCTGCAATGCGAATGGCTTCACTTGAGGAACACCCTCCTGAAAGTCAAATCCAAGAAAAATTCCAATGCCTCCTGTCACCACAGTTACAACCAGAGCAGCCAATACAAATTCCTGGGCAAAGCAGACATTAAAATATTTGCCAAGTTCCAGTGAAGTTCAGCTCTTTTTTTTTTTTCCTCACTGTGTGAATACTTCCTTTGCAGTATTTCCCATTGCTAGTGAAGGACATTTTTTATGAAGTGAAATATTGGAGTAAAACTTAACAATTTTAAGGACCAAAGCTGCTGCAAGACAAGTAGAATCTCCTTGTTGAGTTAGTTGTCTGTGTTAAAAGGAGACTTTAAAATGGACAAGTATTTCCCCCAGCAATGGCAGTGCACCCTTAAGTTGCACTGAAATTCAGGTCTCTTTGTCAACTGACCTTGGGGCATCATCTGAAGCGTGACTCAGAGCACAGAGACGCTGGAATAAGAGGAATTACTGGCTTTTTGTAGGGTTGCTCACACCAATTCTATTCTCAGACACCAGGGATTACTCATACTTTTCAGAACATATTGCTGGCATCCTGCTCTGCTGCTCATTAGACACAAGGGTGTCAGAATGAAGCCCAGTAGCCAGAAAGGCAGGATGTGGTGAGCAGAAGCAACAGAGCACCAGAACAGCACAAACTGCACATAATTTACAAAACACAAGCACGCTCCCTCCATTCACCTGGTAGCGCTTTCCCAGCTAAAGTTCAAGCAAGCTGCTTTCAGGAGCAAATTGATTTGTCTCCAAGAGTTGGAGTGGCTTATATGCTACCTGGGGGTAAAATCCAGCTGAATAGGAATGAACATACACTTAAAATAATCTTTGCAGAAGATGTGAAGAGGATCCTACAATAAATTATTATTGGAGAGATCGGGGAAAAAGGAAAGATCTGCCCCACACAAAAAGAAAAAGGAAGCTGGAAAACCAGTTACTCAGATTGTCAAGACTGTATTTTTTTTTAAATAAAAACCCATAATCATCTCCTGTGTTTGGGATTTTAAAAGAACTTTAACATGATTGTTTGGCTCTTCTGAAAGAGTTTCTAATTATATCTGATTATATAAATAAATTGCTAGTATTTTGTGTAAAATGTTTCTTTCAAAACCATTATTACCGTCTTTTCTAGGGTAGATCCACTGCCCCAGCTCTTATATTCCATCCATCTGGTCTCCAACGAATCAAATGTCGATACATGGTTAGTCAACAGAAAACACACTTACATGACACAATTAATCTGCCCTGTTTTAGACATCCAAAGTGCAATGAGGTGAATCATGCCCTGAAAGTGCCCATTGACTGAAAAGCTCCTGGATGTCTGGCTCTGCTACAGACTTATATTGTACAGTTAGATGAAACAAATCCCAACAGAGCCTTCTAAACCTTTTGGTTTTGAAGGAAATGCTGCCAAATCTCATGTTTTCTGTGCTCTAATGTTCAGCTTGTATCCCGTTATCTTCTCACCTACATTACAGTCAAAAATAGGAGTCTCATTTTTCATTATACTTGACCGTGGTATTTTCAGTAGAGGTTGTTTTAGGTCAATATGTCCTCTCTTTTCCTAGATTTTTCTTTAAAAAAAAAATCATCAAACTACATACAAATATAAATATTTTTCTTTATAAAATATTTCCCAATAAAAGTATTAACCAATTTTCTGACAATCATAAGGAACTAAAATCTTGTATGAAAGTATGGAATTTTGAGATAGAGTTTTCTCTTTTCTTTTCCTTTTATGCCAAAAGTGAAGACAAACACATACCTTCTTAGGATACCTGGCACACGTTCAGAAAACCATTTTAAGTCAACAGATGCTGGAAAAACTCTTTGCTACTTTTCAGTAGTGAACGGAGTTCTGTGCAATTTTTCATTCTAGTTTACTTGTATAACTACTACATGTTCAAGTTACACACTTATTTGATTTAATTGTGTGCTTAAATGTGTTGAATAATTTCCAAAATCAACAGTAAGTCAACAGCCTTAAGTGGAAAGTTACATACCTCTTATGTTGTTATGCTTTCCCTGTGTCTCATTCCTTTGACGTTTGCACTAGGAGAAAAAAATCCACTGAAGCCAGTAGAAGTATAGATGTTAAAAAGAGATCCAAGGTTGAAAAGAAGGTAGGTTTTGTGCCCAAAGGGCAACTGCACTACTAAAAATTAACACACTGAAGAGGAGAGGCAAAAATTTGTGCTTACAAGTAGGATTTTTCTTAGTCTACACTACAGTAGTGACCTTAGGCTTGGGAAGTGCTATTGAGGTGCTTAACTGAAAAGCCCTATGGGATTAGAAGAAGCATTTTAGAAACACATTTAAAAGAAAAGCATTTTCTAGAGCTAATTAAATGCTAGGTTTTTTCTCTTTCACCATCCCTTCTCAATTAAAAGGTGTGACTTCAGGGACTCTTTCTATTTAAAGGATGTCTAGGTGATTTTACAAGAGAGGGAAGAGAGATAATAAATCACACAGCAGCTGTTGAAATAATATTATCCAACCTGCAAAGACATTTTTCCAAATCACTTCACACATCCGTCACTCCACGAGTGTCACATCTGTGTAACGAGTTACTCCTTACCTTTGCCCTCTGGTGTGGCTCCCTGTTCTTACCAACCGCCCACAGTGGAGTTGCAATTCCAACTGTGCTTTGAAGTGCTTGCCGAAGAGAATACTACTTAGGTCTAGCAAAGAGAATCTATAAATCCTGTTGAGAGGTGACTATGGAAAACCATATGAACTGCGCAAAAACAGTGAAGGATACCTTGGCCTATGTGAGAGGAAAAGTTTGAGTTTACCACTAGTTTAATTATATTAAGATAAATTAACCCAATTAGGAAGGTTACCCAGTTCTGGTAATTTGCTACCTCTTCCCTCCGCAGTCTAGAAGGCAAAAAGGAATATTCATGTCACCTTTCTTCAGAACAGAAAGTTAACAATGTTTCCCAAAGCAACTGCAGCAGCCACAGTACATTTTCTCAATCCATTCTGGTATGGTTTCAGATCTGATTTATGAAACATGAGCCATAATTCTATCACAGCTTATCTCTTCCTGGAGATGAGTTAGGATAACATATCCATATTGACTCTATAACATCTGTCAAAAGCTGATGAGGAAAAAATACCATTAAGCTGTCTGTCCAGCCCTGCACAGGAAGAAGAATGACCATTTGCTACATGTGATTCATCATTAAAAAAAAAAAAAAAGAAAACCAAAATAACCCACAAAACCCCACCACAAAACAGAACTGTTTTCTGGAGGCTTCATGGTGCTTCATTATTCTCTTGCAGTCAGTATTTAAGTAAAACAAATAGAGAATACATATGCAAAGTTTGGACTGCAGAAGTTTATGACTGATGATTTTCAAATCTGCATTAGTTCCCGTTTCACTGGTCTCAAAATCAAATAATGTTGCAAATACATCCTGAAAGGCACATTATTTTCCTCAAAAAACATATAGCTAGCCCAAAGAAGAAAGTTTTCTGTCAATGCGAACCATCTTCTTTCAATGACACAAAGCACACTTGAAATCACTTTATAAATAACAACTACTGGTAGACATTCCATTTGAATGACAGCACTTCAGACTCAAGCTATTGAAAAGTGAACTGATCTGCTTCTACTGAGAGAGTGCCCTTTCTGCAAATGGTGCCATACAATTGAGCTGTTGGAATTACTTGGGAGAGTGAGATTTTCCTAGAGGACATCAACCTGTGCCAATTCATTTATAGCCAATTAGAAATAAACTAATGGTGAGACACAGACAGAATTAAAAAAAAAAAAACAAAAAAAAACAAAAAAAAAAAAAAACCCAAAAAAAAAAAAAAACCCCCCAAAAAAACCCCACCAAAACCTAAACCCCAACAAAATTAAAAAAAAAAATAACCCCACCTTCACCCCAAATCCCATTCCTCCCAGCTCAGCCTCCTGACCCTCCTACCTCCGTCTCCCCCAAACATCACAGGGGGATGGAGGAATGGGGTTTGTGGTCAGTCCATACACCACTTGCTCTCTGCCTGTCCTTCCTCCTCACACTGTTCCCCTGCTTCAGCATAGGGTCTTGCACAGTGGATATTTGCTCTGATACAATCCTCCATGGGCTGCAGGAGGACAACCCGCCTCAGCACAGCCTTCTCCATGGGCTGTAGAGTGACATCTGCTCCAGTGCTTGGATCACCTCCTCCCTCTCTTTTTTCGTTGAGGTTGGTGCCTGCGGGGCTGTTATTTTGTTGCAGATTTTTGCCTCATTCCTCTCCCTCGCAACTGCTACACAGCATGTTTTACCCTTTCTTAAACACTTTTCTCTTAAGGTGCCACCAGCCTCACTGACAGGCTCAGCTTTGGACAGCGGTGGGTCTCTTTCAAAGCCAGCTGTATCTGACATGGGGCAAGCCCCATGCCTCTTCTCACAGCCCTCCTGCTGCCAGAACCTGCACTGAGGAAGTAGATATGATCTTCCTTTGTGTGTTTGGGCTATAAACCTTTCTTTTCCTCCTTTTCCCATATTACCACCAGTTTGTGAAGTAAAAAATAAACAGACCTAGTTCAAACCACAATGTGCTCATCCACGATGTAACTGATGGGATTAAGGGGGAAAAAAACCCCAAACAACAAAACATCTGTGATTCGTTCTAAGGAGAATATAAACCATGACCAGAAAGCACTTCAGAGAAGTGGATTTTAGCCGTGTGTGCACAGATTGGATACACATTAACACAACTTTTACTGAAATGAGATTTGAGGCTTTACAGAACAGAACAGTAGCATTCTGTGCCACTGGCACAAATCCCAGGCTGGAGGCTGGAGAACCACACCATCCCTTCCTGCAGAAGTTCTCAGCAGGAGCAGTAGTCCTTCTGGTGTTCCTCAGGCTGGCTGCTTCCCTGCAGAGCTCCTCCCTCTGAAGGCCAACCCCAGGTTTCTTCCAGCTCTGTAGGCAGAATCCTCCTTAAGGCGTACAAGCCATTATGATAAAAACTCACTCACAGGTCCTCAAGTGCAGGCAGCCGCCGCTGTGTTTCTGAGGGCTGCTGACCTCAGAGGCTTTCATCCTCAGGAAGAAGGGAATATCCTGTAGCATACTAGGAGATTGCCTTTCCTCTTAAGGCAGCAAGCAAGGGTACAGCAGCAAGCAAAGGCTTGTGACAGCACTTCAGTACGCTTTTGGGGACACTGGGAGAAACTCCCTCGTAAAAGGGTCTCCTCTCCATTCCACATAAGAGATTTCCCTAAAATACCTGCAACTTTGTTGCTTTGATTTGATGTTATTTAACTCAGTAGTTTCAGATGGTCTAGAAGGTACGTAGCTGAGGGAAGAAAAGAAAAACAGGTCATTTATTTAATAACTAAGTTCAGTGACAGAGCCCGTCTTTAGTTTCATCTTTGCAGTTGTGCTTTTCATTACTTTATTTATAAATTTATGTTAATTTTTGTAACTACCTCTATCTGTCACAATGCTAGCTGCAGGTGCCAAATCCATGTGTATTAAAGCAAATATCAAGTAGCTTTGCAGTTAGGGCAGGGAAAAATAAATTAAAATTAAATTCTCTCTCAAGGGACCCAATCATCCTGCCAGTTAACACACACCTGATGAAATGATTATGCCTCAAATTAAGGCTTCTAATTTGTGTATAAAACTAGGTCACAAAGCTTAATTCCTCCTTCCTTCACAGCTCCTATATATGTTAGTGCACTATATTACACAGAGAAAATATATGCTAAAGGGTAGAGCTTTGTAGATGGCTCTTCAGCATATCTACATTGTGTGTTAAAAGTACAGCTTGCAGTCAACATGTAAACTGAATCAAAACAAAGGTGCTCTTCCAATCTGTAACAGTTACTCTGCTCACTAACCATAATAGTATCAATGTGATAATATTACCTCCTCCTTTTTTTTAAATTTAATTTTCCTACTCATGTCACCAGCATCCAAAAAATCTTCAGGGTTATTTTTTCAAATGTATCTCGGCCCTTTGGGTCATGCAGGCAGTTTCCAGACTGGAATTTGTAAGCTAACTTAATTGTAGCTGCCACTAGTTTGCAAAATATCAATTACAATATACAGTAGCCACAGAAGATTTCTGTTTTCTTCCCCCCAGGTTAAAAAAAAAAAAAAGGGTTAAAAAATCTAAAAAGATCTAAAGTAATCTGTACGTATTTAAAAGAACTCTACTGTAAACTGGGAGATAAAACATTTGTCACACAAGCTGACAAAACCCCACAGCCAAAGTCTCTTATCACTCAAACATCCAGACAAACAACTGATGGTTTTATTCTCCCAACAGATGTTCCAGCTGCTCAGGTTAGCAGAATACACACTTCCATCACTGCCCAACAGCAGCAGACTTGAGCTCTTGAAAGTCACCATCTGACACCAGGAACAAAAGGTCAAACCATAGTCTAGACAGAAGCTGTAAACTGGGATGCTCAAAAGTCACCAGTCTGACAGACTGAAAAAAGACCCCAGCAGGGTTTTTCTCAGCAGATTATGTGCATAATAGGTATCTTATCAAACATATCTTGCACAGATTTTGGCTCAAGCTACAGTCTACATAACTTAATAGTTGTTTATGCATCCTAGCTTATCCATAAAGTAACACAGTTTTCTCTATTTTTCAGGAAGGTACTCAATTGTCTAATGCTAGAAAAGCACGTCCAAAAGCACAAGTCAAACACACTATAGACATATCCTTATGGAGATGGGATCAACTCAGCTGAAATTACTGGAAGAGTTTCAGAGATTCACTTAGCTTTAGGAGTAAATTTACTCTTCTGTCTGGAAAAATCACATTGAAAAGCCACAGCAAAACAGAGAACTAAACTATACAACTGTTGCACTTCCATTCTTTTTCTTTCCCAACCCATTATAACACTGCTAGTGTTATCTCAACAGCAGGTAGTACAGGCACCCCAGTCAGATCCTTGGTACTTTTTATCTGACTTCTTCAGAGCCCAGATTCCACACCACCAGCTTTATAGCTCCCTCATAGAACAGTAATCTGAATGTGACGAATGAAAAATGCAGCAAAACATGCAGGATTTACACTCAGCTTATACCTCATTATGTTTCCAACTCACTAAGTTCTGCTGTGGTGTCATGGAGCACAGTTGAACACCTGCATTTTGCTACACAGATCTGATATGCATGCAGCTCCTGTGCCCCCTGCCTACCCTGATTTCCCCTGCTTTTGGCAATTAACACCAGGAGATTAACAATTGGCTCCAGGACAATTGACTCTGGCGGCAATTAGCCTCTTACAGGCACCTCACTAGCTGCCAATTTCATAGAGGTGAGAGGTGCAGGGGCTATTAATGAAATGCATCAGGAAGAAATAACTGAGCTGTCAGTTAGTCTTGGGCCTCATCCATAATTCTACTCAAAACAAATGCTGTAATTCCACATCCCATGTGAATCACAGGAGGCTAAAGTGAAGTCACCTTAGATGGACAGCTTTATTTTGCCCTAAACAAGGGATTCATTAGATTCTCCCATTATGGTAACATCCATTTAAAATTTTCCCTATTTTATACAAATTGAGTGGTAGTGAAGTGAAATTACAAGGACATGAGTGTGCCAGCTGGAGTCATACCATTTCTGTCTGACTTCTAAAACACTGATTAGACACATCCCTCTTTGCCAGTCTCCTGTTGTATACAAAACCAGATATCTCTGCAGAGGAGTGCTGTTTGCAATGCTGTGGTCAGTTTGTAACCAAATCCAAAAATAAGTGTGCAGTTCCCAAAGCAGAAATACATGAGCTGTTTCAGAAGCAGATGGTCTACTTGAACTACTTAAACACCAACAAAAAATGTACATTTTTGGGGTTTTTGGGGGGTTTTTTGGGGAGGGGTTGTTTTTTGGGGTCGTTTTGGGGGGGGGGGGCGTCCTTTTTTTTAGTTTATTGTTTGTAGTATGCTATAAGCTCAGTTCAGCAATCCCTGACTATTTGAAACTTTATTTATATTGGTAAGAGTTGTGGGGGTATATATCCTTTGAGAATAAAGATGGCTTCCAGGTTTTTTACTGTTCAAAGAGCATGGAAATGCACTTCATTCAGCAAATCCTCATGTTAGAAAAACAGGTAATGTACAAGTAACACAATGCTGCCAGAGCTGTATATCAGAAGCTTCTCAGAAAAAATCTATTAAAGGAATTAGATGTTTTAACTCCATAGAGGAATCTTCCTATTCTCAGGGGGCAGACAAGCTCAAGACTGACAAGGAATACAGTGGTGACCATCCTCGGAGAGTCCAGAAGGAGAGGCTGGCATCTTGCATCTTGTCCCTTTCCATGACTTTATTTCATGGCCATAACCTCTAGAGACCCCACAGCGAAGCTGTTGCCCTTTGTAGCCCTCAAAGGGGGACTCCAGGAGCAGACCAGCTTCCCTTTATTGAACTAAGAGAGCAACTCCCTCATCTGCATTTCCATATACCTGTGTTTAGGCTCCTCTCTATACAGAGTCCTGGACCTGCTGACTAACAAAGTAAGGGAGGATGGTGACTTTGGACTGAGCAAGATCTGCCAGAGGGATTATAACAAGGAGGACCAAATGGTTTAAAGAATCTAAACCACCTTTACAAAGAGCATTAGCAATTCTCGTTTTTCCTGCTCGCTGCGGCACAAGGGGCAGCAGGATGGTCTGGCTGAAGGACAAGCCAGACAAGCAAGCAAAATGGGCAGAATTTAAACATTTTGAACACACAATGCAGAAGAGGATGCACAGTTAAGACTACACTAATTTATCCTTTGTTTGAATGTTTCCAGGAGCTCATCGTCTGCAATTTCACTTTCTCTCTCCCATTCTAAAAACATCTCTTAGCTTGTATAATCCTCCTTCAAAAGATATTTTCCTGTTAACAAATTAAAACTAGTGCTCTGGAGGCAAACAAAAAGCAGTCTCTTAGTGCAGGTGGGCTTTTTAAAAGGTGCTGAGCATTTTATTTGAGAATTGGAGAGGGAGAAACAGTCACATAAAAATTAAATTACACCTATTTGATACCAGTCATCATTTTATTGCACATAAAACCTGAAAAGCAAAACATTTAAACCCTTCTGTATTTTCAACTCTAGTAAAATACTGTATTTATCATAAAATATATTCTCAACCAAAATATTAATCTTCCAGTTACCCTAGACAGAAGGCAAATAAGTGTCAGTTTACTTTCTCCCATTTCAGTTTAAAACCTGCCAGCTACAAAGAGAAGGAGTGAAGTCAGAATCCCCATATGCACGTTGGGCTGGATCTTCTGCCAAGATCTCAAGCAAAGGATGCACCTGAGGCTGGTACCTGACTGGGAAGGAGAAAAGAAGTGAAAGCACAGTGCCAAGTGCCCTCAGACAAAACTGGATTGCCTGCACAACAGAGGGAATGCAGCTGCTCTCCATAGCTTGATTTCTCTTCCACAGTATTGCCTGTGAAATGAAATGAATGCTCCTCTACTGCGGAGCACAGTAGAGGGTGGAGTTGCACACAGGTGTTAGATGAGTGGAGAAGAGGGACAGTGTGGCTGATGCTAAGGTGTTCACCTACATAAAAGAGACAGGCATTAGCACTGTTTAACTGATTTAATCCCCTCAAGGAAGGTGTTTGGGAGGCCTCTTCCATTTAGAACACAGGTATTTCACCTAGGAATATATCCACAACAGGATTGTGGATTCACACTCCTCTATACAGCCTAGAATGTCAGAATTTCAAGGCAAGACCCAGAGCTGGAAGCAAGCCTGACAGCATAGGGAATAGCAAACATTTCCCTGAAAACTACGTAGCCTTAAAACTCAGCAGTGTCTGGACAGAGGATCCATACAGACCTGAGAGAAACTGAGGGCAAAGTCCACAGAAAATGAGTATTCCTACAGAAACTGATACAGGCACCCATTATCTGACAGAAGGTGTAATATACCACACTAATTCCAGCTAGCCCAAGCTGGCTCTCTCTCTGCAGAAGACCACCTAGAAGGATAGGGTTGGACATGTCCTTTCCTAGCATGCAAAGCGGCAAGGCAAGAGCGCTACAAAGGAACGACAGCTACACTTCAATGTGTTTTGGTGTTCCAGCACAACTGTGACAGACCGTTTCAGAACAGGAGCAGAAAAGCAGTGACTAAGAAAGAGAAAAAAATCTCATCATTTGGATAGTTTCAAAGCTCTTCAATTCAACTAAAAGTGAAAATCTTCTGCAGGGTGTCCAGTGTGTTTGTGCAGAGCAGGATGCATCCTACAATAGGAAAATGTAGCTGTGCATTTTTATACCCGGGAATTGGTATAATGCCTGACTGCTCACAGTAAAAGTCATATCAGATTAATGGTATGGGACAGGGAGAAGCCTTTGAATTTGACCCTAGTCAGAACAGGATTAAGACTTAAAGGCCACAAATGTGGTTGAAAAGCACAATACTGCTGCATGCAGCTTTGGTAAAACAAATAGTCAGAAGAGCTTTGAAGAGCTATTGCTGCCGGTAGAGACCAACTTCTGTCTTCTGACAAGCATATTAACCTTTTGAAACTCCGATCCAGGTGCCTCATCAGTTCTGTGATAATTGTCTCTCTCGCCATTCGTCTGCACATTACACTCACACTATTCCACTGGCCAGCCAGGTCACAGGGTGCCGCTGCTCAGAGCTCGTTTATGGTTTGATTTCGCACAGCCTTCATCTGGGTTTTTTCCAGTCTTAAGAAAGCTCAGCTCCTGCACAGAGGCCAGATTTTTTTTCAAAAGTGCTTAAGCTCCCAGA
The DNA here is from genome assembly GCF_029207755.1 of Chamaea fasciata. Lineage (NCBI taxonomy): Eukaryota > Metazoa > Chordata > Aves > Passeriformes > Sylviidae > Chamaea > Chamaea fasciata. The sequence goes on along the minus strand of NW_027094090.1, from coordinate 60,731,428 downwards.
ATCTCTTCTTCTCGATGGGAGATGAAACCCTTAGAAAATGTCAAATCTCCATTTAGAGTGTGCAGCTCTGTTGGAAATCCGACCCTTGGTGTTTTGGAGAGCATTACATACCCACGTGCTATGCCCATGGCAATCATTTTGCAGCTGAAAAGGAGTCCAACACTGTACGACTGCATTCTTGATGAGTGGTCTGAAACTGGACAAAGCATGCTCCCTTTCCTCAGCTAAAAAGAATGCAAGCTAGCTACCTCTGAAGAGTGCAATTAACCTTCATATTTAGATAAGAAATCGTAGGTATTTTGTGGTTGTTAGTGGGCTAATGCCTGCACAATCTCTTGATTACATTTATCCCCATGTCACCCCTATGGGATGGTGTTATCACCTCCATCTTGCTGATAAGGAGCTGAGACAGGGAGATGGATTAAGTTAAATCACCCAAGGTGCACAGAAAATTTTCACGGAAACTGTCAGCTAAACCAGGATTCTGCTCAGGGCTTGCCAATGAGTGGACTCTTTAATACAGAGTAACTACAAAATGTGGAAGTTATGAATTTACATTCCAGAATTAAAGACCCAGTCACACTGACCTAATTTGATTATTTTAAGGAATATACTGATAGCTAGTGCCAAGAATGACTCCTGCATTCTAGAAAGGATCCTGATAGACATGAATCAAGAAACCCGTAGGCAGATGGAGAACTGTAGTATGGGTCTCTGAGAAACCTGCAACAACCTTTAGTTTAACATCACAAAGCTGCTGTGTACAGCATATCAGTAGGAAAATTCATTGTAAAAAAAGTCTTGCTTTGTAGAATTGCTAAGGGGAGGGGCACTTTTTCTTCTTCTTCTTTTTTTTTTTTTTTTTTTTTTTCCCCCATAATGCCTTTTGGGTGTTAGTGCCTATGGGTGTTAGTCCTATGAACCCTTGGCCTCTTTCCACCCCAACAAGCAAAGCTGCTCACAAGTATTTCTCAAAGAGATTATTCTTCCATGTAAAATACTTACTGAATTGGGTTGTTCAAGACCAGAAACCATCATTTCTGAATTGGGTAATAGCAATGGGGTTTTTTTTCCCTTGGCGTGAATGAAGCAAGCTAATGTTAGAGGGATTTTAATAAACTTTACTGTCTTCTCCAGAAAACCTTTCAGACCTAACTTATTTAAATGTTCAGCCCCTTTCAAAACTTTCTACGCCTATCTTCACCTTTTCCTTACCCTGTCCCCTGGAGCCAGAACCTACCATGCTCTAAGGGCATAGCTGTTGTCATTGCCATAGGGCTTCATGATCTACCAGAGCTGCATTTCTTCAAGAGTCCTTGTCACTGAGCCTTGACCCTGGAAATGCTGTTGCGCAGCTGGAATCATGCAAAAACACTTGCCCATTCCACTCTCACTACTCTGTTTTAAAGGACATTTCCTTCCTCCGTCCTCATGGGCTGGGAACATACCACACATGATTGTGAGAGTGTAATCCTCCAGGGCTGCACTTTGCTCTCAGCAGATGTCTACAAAGCATTTTGTCACCTGGGTCACCTCTTTAAAGGGTTTTTCTCCAGCCTGGGTTTGCAATGTTTCTGTAGAACATTTACTACATTGCTATTCACCAGCATGAAATCCATGCTCCATATGAGTTCATCAGCCACAGCACAGCAACTTCCTAGACATCCTGCTATGCCCAAGGTGCAATTCTTAAATCCAATTTTCTCCACTTTAAGGCTGGCTGTCACAGTTTCCATTTGAGACTAATTCAGTAGCTCAATTTTAGAATCTGTTACTCCCAGCAATTTTAGCAAGACAGGTCTAATAAAGGCAATTTTTCAAAGGTGAGCTGGTGTAGTTCTTTGTTTCTCCAACTTGCTCACAAGCAAATTATTTATGTTCAGTACACTCTAGGAGGATCTCAAATTCTGGACCAGCACTATTTTTCACACAGAGTGATTTGTTACCACCATGCCCTCCAGGTGCTGTGTTTTCTGCCCCAGACAAGAAAAGCAGGCTGGTATTTCTAGTACTGTCACCTGCAGACTTCTATTCTGCTTCTACCTCCACTACTAAGATGCTACGTAAGTCCAGCACTTCATCTTCTGTGCCTCAGCTCCTTTACCTCCAAAGTACAGATAAAATGGGTATTGCCTCAAAGAGCTACTAATTTTCAGGAGAGAGAAAAGAATTCTGGCCTAACCAAAAGTGGAAGAGCAAGCCAGAATACAGCATTTTAATGTTTTCACCCCAGTGATCTTGCTTGTGTTATCTGTTCCTATTTCTCCTATAGAAGAAGTCGCCTTCCTCCTTGCATTGTTTGAGTATCACTCACAATCAGCAACAGCTGAAAAGCTCTCTATGGTCTGTCTCACCTACTCTCCAACATGTTTCTTGAATGTTTTCTGCACTTTCTGCTTTTGCAATGACTCTTCATCATTGCTAATTAGCCATGGTGTCATTACAGATCTCTAATCAGTGAAAAAGGCCACCACAAAATCTTGTACTGGACACAGCTTGAATGAAAAAGCAGCACTTCTCCCAGTGGGTTTACAGTGTGCAGGGGGACCACAGGTCAATATATGGATGCACAGAACTCCAGGTCAAAGACGAGGATTAGGTAACTGCCTCTTCCCCCAACAATTCCGGACATTGTGTATGACTGCTTAATCCTCTTTCTTCTCCTGAATATCATCCACAGATTGATGCATAGAACACCCCAGACAGCTTCAGTCCTGGCTTCCTCATAAGGGATCATCTCAGCACATTCCTGACACCAACTCAGCCTGCTTAGCCCAGGGCACAGCCACTGCAGCCATCCTGTTGCCTAAGATTAAAGCACACTGGGACGGAAAGGAAAGGGTAAGCTGCAGGGCAGCAATGCCCATGCAGCCCGAGAGGGTGCTGTGTTAGATATAGATTAGGTAAGGAGATCTGTGCTGCACGTTTACAAATTGGGTCTGGGGAGTCCTGAGTGCAACTCAAGGAGAAATCGGTGATGAACATCAGCTGCAAAATCTGCCTTACTGAAGAAATTCCCACAGAGGATGGAGAGCCTGGTGTTTCTACAGCCTTAAGGCACTTGAGATTTTTGTGGACTCCCAGGGCCAGTCTTACATAAAATGAAAACCACAATGAAAAACAGAGTCCCTTATGTCTCTTAGGAATAGAAAATAAGGACTCAGGCTTGAAAATTAACTTGTTTTTCCCCCTCTTGCCTACACAGAACTTCATCTTCTGGGACTGGAATTCCCCAACATTCTTCCAGTAGGGAGGCCCAGGATCCCAGCTAACTCGGTGGCCTTTTGCTAAACTGACACTTCCTCCCCCTTTGTAAGGACGGTGGAACAGGAACAGCTTAAGGCACCGACAAAACCGAATTTTACTGCCCTGAGAAGTGGGATTTGAGTCAAACCCAAGTTGCTCCTACTGTCAAGCCCCAGAGGGGCAGCAGGGTTTCCTGCCCTTGGAGGTGCAGCAGGGCACAGAGGAGGTGGCACATGGCCTGCACAAATATTTAATACTAAGTTTAAGTTTATGGCCTTGTCCTTTTTGTCACTGGTAACAAGAAGGACAACACATCCCAAAGATGCATTGATGTGATGCATGCACAGAAGACATCAGTCAAAATTTGGAGAAAAGCATCTTTTGTGCATGACATTAATTAAGGTATAAATATTTTTTGCGTGTGTTAAAACATAGCTTTTTTTTAAAATCACTGCATCAGTTCCTAAGATGACGTGGAAGTTAAGATTTTCTAGCACCAAAAAAGAGCACATATGTTCAGGTAAAATTTATAAAACCATAAGTCAGAGTAAAGAAAAGTTTTTTCGGTCTTTTTTTTTTTTTTTTTTTCCCCTAGTACTTCCTCGTACAGGAATTAGGAGTTCAGTGGTAATTAACACGCGATAATTCGAAGGCGCGTTGTTCTGCCGGGGCTCGGGGAGGGCCCGGCCCGCGCGGCGGCGGCGCCACCTGGCGGCGCTGCGGGACAGGCCCGGCCCGGCGGCCCCAGGAAATCGGGAATTTCGGGGGTTTTGCCCCAAAACAGCCCCGCAGAGCTGGGGAACGGCCCGGGGGAAGCCGCACGAGCAGTGGCTGAGGCCTCTCGGCTTGTTAAGCCTGGAGAAGAGGAGAGTGAGGCTCTGCAACATCCTCCCGAGGGGAAGGGAAGGAGGGGGCACCGATCTCCGCTCTGTGGTGACCAGTGAGGGGAACGGCCTGGAGTTGTGCCGGGGGAGGTTTAGGTTTAATACTAGGGAAAGGTTCTTCACCCAAAAGCTGGTTGGGCACTGGAAGATGCCCCACAAGCCTGCCAGAATTCAAGAAGCGTTTGGACAATGCTCTCAGGCTGTTCTGAGCAGGGCCGGAGCTGGACCTTGATGACCCTTGCGAATCACTTCCGACTCAGGATATCCTTTGACACCATCAGATCTCCAAGCCCCTGGTGGAAACAACCATGGCAGGTTTGCCACTGGCCTCTTGGGACGAGTGGGGTTACTTAGTGACCAGGGGGCTTTGGGTAGAGACACCACACAGCTGCAGCAGAAGGGCCAGCGGGAAGGAAGTGCTGGGCACCTTCTGCTCCTGGACATTCATCAGTGCGGGATAACCAGCCTGAGAGGGGAGGCTGGCAGCCAGGTGCCACTGGCATCTTGTTCTGCAATGAACTCGCATGAGTCCCGCCACCAAGAAGTGGAGGACAGAGCCAGTACTTCAGTGTCATTCACCTGAAGGCTTATCCTGAAATCTGAGCTGCTGGGCAAAAAGATCGAGCTAAGGTAAAAGGGAGGGGGAAAACATAATCTCAGCTGTTTTCTTCTCCTTCCTGCCCAAAACAATGATCCACAACCTGAAGCTCATTTCAGTGATACAGCAGCTTTGTCTGTTTTACCAAAGTGGTATTTTGCAGTGGTTGAAGACCTGAGTACTTTCTTCCACTTGGACAACGGCTGAAGCTGCCAAAGCAGTGGGATAACAGTGATGCACTGAAGTTGACTGCATAAATAAAGCTTTACAGTAACAGCTTCTTTTACCCTGTCTTTTCTTTTGTGTCATTTTATATTGATAAATACACTCAGATGGTCCTAGCTGTCATACCAGAACATCTCAAAACTGCCTCAGCACCAATAATCTTATGCTCACCTAAATTTTAAAACGAGGCCTTGGCCAAAGTAGACTGGCCACAACACCATGTTTCAGCTGCCCCCCACCAAAGGCACTTACTGAGCTCCCTAACAGGTACTGTGATATTGCTTTAGAGGTAAGGGGCTTCCTACCACATGTGCTGCTCGAAAAAGGAATTTTTAAAAAAGGGTATTTTCAGTAATTTCAGAGTAAACCTTCTCTGTTACTACTAATTTAAGTATGATCGCCCCTGTGGCCTTTTTGGGGGAGTTTTGACAGGTGGTGGGATAAAGGCAGCTGGTTGGAAATTCTTTCTTGTCCCAGACATCACAAATCCTTTGAAAATGTTTTCTTGTTTGCATTTTTGTCAGAGGATCATTGCAGAGATCAGGAATAGATGCATAAGGCAAGGAATATCTCCACTCTGTGCTGGAGCTTTATGCTCTGCTACACTTGAGCTCAGAGGAGATGAGTGAGATTTGCCCAGAAGCCACAAAAAGAGAGGAGTAGAAGGGAAAATAGACAACTGGAATGTAGGGGCTTCTGGCCACAGAAAGGAGTGTGGGAGAAGTCTACACTGGAGTATTTTATTCTCCCTGGTAGATACTCCCCTTTGAGAGAGAGCACTCTTCATAAACAGAATATTCTCCAAACCACGTTGTCATACTGAGAAACACACTCTTAACAAAATGCCTTTCTTGACCAGTTTGTTGTTTCCACCTTTACCTTCTGGCAGCAGGAAAGGAAGTATTTATAACTTAGCCTGCTTCTGCTGAGAACTACAGATGAGCCCTTGTCTCAGCAGAAATGGAGAAATGCCATTGAGAGGGATGTGACAAGTTACAAAGAGGGTTATTCTGAAAAGTTGGAGGCTTTTTCAAAATCGCCATTCCTTGCCAGGGAATATTTTATATGCACAGAGGCTGCAGCACAAATGCTCATGCTACAGTGGGTATGCCCACATTGTCTAGGAATTTTTTTGTACATAGAATTCACACATGCAGAGCTGGAAAGGATCTGATCCTTGCAGGGATGAACTTGGTATGTGCCATGCTTGACTGACAGTTTTCTAGATGTTTCTTAAAGACCTTTCCAGCACTGAAGATAATACTGTCTTCTTGGATAATCTATCCCAGTGCCGCACTATCATTCAGGGACAATACTGGACAATACTCCAGATGAGTATTTCCAGATGTTTAAGCACAAAGCCTGGGACAGAAATAATATATGTGGTGTGGCCAGCAGTGATGCAAAGCCTTTCATCCAGCAAGGCTGAAGGTCATCTCAAAACTCCAAACAATTTGTCAGAATTTCCAAATGCCCCTTGGCAAAGCCTCTGGGCACAAAAACAGTAGAATGTCAAATGCATGCAAAACCTTTTTCTGCACTTTTCCATTGGCACTGCAGAAAACCATAACGGCAAGACAAAAAGATTGCCATTTCAACCAGTGTTACACATTTTGAGGAAGAGATGATGCAAACAAGCCTGTGCATTTGCAGGATAGGCTGAGTGCCTGCAGAGTGCAAGTAGGGTGGCTCTTTTTCACTGCACAGCCCAGCTCCCATGCAGAGCGCTCCTTCAGGCTGGTGCAGGGTCTGCTACCTGTTCTGAGGCAGTGGGAGGATGTGAGCAAGTAGGAGCTCCTGCTGCCAGCTTCACTGGGTGTCCCTGGCCCCCAACTTTGTGCTCTGCCTTATGGCACCCTGTGTTAGAGCCATAGCAGTGCTCACCTGCCAGTGACTTGTGCCTGAAGTGCCTTCTCCCTTCGGCACTTGCAGCTACTTGGCTTTGCCATCCTGTCACCAAGACATGTTGAGTAGTAGTAGATCCTAAATACACATTTCTTAAAACCAAGGGATGCCAAGTAAAATATTTACCACAGAAAGATTTCCATCATATTACCAGCAATCTAGGTAGCTGTTTATAACACCCATCCCTCCAAGAGCTCTTTATTTCTTTGTGTTTATACGGACACCTACTTTTGCTGAAGAAACAGGTGTGGGAGTCAATCCAGTTTTAATGTGTGAAATTCTCTACAGCTCCTCAGCTGAAACTCTAAACTTACTATTCTCTGAGGTGACATTCCTAACTGGAACAGCAGCCATGCAAGAAAGGTGAACTGTTTGGCAGGCCAACACTTGCATGATCAAATAATTAATCAGCCTCGAAGGCAAAATTAGATTTCCAGTAACTCTGTTTCTTTGGGATTAGATTTTGGAGTGGAAAAGGTCAGACTTCTGTCATTGTTATTTAATTTGTAACAGGAAAAGCAGGCTTCCATCCAGAGCAAAGTAAGAGTTTTCTTTTTCTTGTCAAGGTTCATAGGGCAAAATCCTGACATACTCTCTTAAACCTCCAGTAGTTATTTTTGGCTTCATCCCAGTTTAGTTTCTAGCAGATATTTGTCTGCAGTACAGAAGTCCCCCTTGCCAAGAGCAAATTTATTCCCTCTCTCTCGAGAATATTCAGTCTGGACAGTCAGGACCCTCTAAGTTGCCATTTATCATAGATGTGACCAAGACTGGACTTCTAGCAAGATCTGATTGCGGACTTTGTACTGCTGCTGAAAAATGGCAGGCTCCATCCCAACATAAAAGAGGAATTAATCTTCTTGTGCTATTTAGGATCTGGAGAATGGGTGCAGTGGGAAACAATGAGCCCAAAAGCACTTGACCCATCCCTATGGAGATGATGAGCTGTGATGGTGATAGAGTAAGCCCTTGGGCCACAAAACATGTCCACATGACAAGAACCTCTAAGTTTCCTTGGGATGTCAATTTCTGATAACAACTTACACAGATGTCGAGTAAAAAGCCTGTTAAATGCAGAAGTTAAGTCCAGCTTCAGATGTCCTCAGCTGCTTTGAAAGCAGAGATGAATGGGAGAAGACCCACAGCACCCAGGGCTTTTCCTTCTGTTCATGTGACACTCCACATGCCTTCCCAGCACAGCTTTGACACTAACCTTTGAGCGGCTGAGTCCATTTCTGATGCTTCTGTAGAACTTCAATAAGTTTGCTTCAAAAGGGGAATCTCCCATGACCTCCATTGCTCCAACAAATAGAAAAATATTTCCTTTGTTCATAATTACTTGATTCAAAGCATTTATTATTCCTTGCAGCACTTAAAAAATAAGGAGACAAGACAGACCAAGACAAGGCAAGGTAAGAGGGCAGGATGAGAGGACTCTCCACAGTCACTCAGGTCAGTGTCCAGCCTGAGAGACCCAGTCTAGTTTGTGTGACTGTACTGCCCACAACCTTCAGCCACACAGCAGGACTCCATAATATTCCTGACAAGCACATGCTGGGAACAGGCACTTTGGCCCTCCCTTCTGTTTGCTGGCAGGCACAACCTTTTAGGTTTCTTTCTTTAACACGTAAGTCCCTTAAGACACATATGTCCGTGGTTAAAGAGGGCATGCTGGGGATGTAAGGAAAATACATTTAACCCACAGCTTAGGAGTGGTCCAGCTAAACAGCAGGCCTCTTTACATCAGCTACACAGGGCATTAGTAGAACTGAATGTAATTCATGAGTTGCCTACTGGTGCTAAGCTCAGCAGTCATCAGAACTTTCAGTCCTCTTCTTTCCTGAGCAAAGAAATCTTTCCAGTTTGTTTGCTTTCTAAACAAAAAATAAAAACTAGGAGGAAGAATATTTCTAAGATCTCTATTCACTGCCAGTTGTTTACAGATATGCTGCTGGGACAGCAAAGTCTGGTTTTAGTGACTGGTTGCACTATGAAATGTCCCAAAGACAAATTTCTGTATTGCCAAGAATAACCTTTCTGTACCAAATTAATTTCCATAGTGAGCGTACAAGGAGGAGTGGAAATTTTAGAAGTATGCTTGAGAAATAACACATTCAATTACAAGCTCTCTATAGACCCTGGAAACTTTTTTTTTTTTTTTTTACACCTATGTGTTTTAAAAGCATATAAGGCCACAGCATAACTGGAGTACTGTTGCCATCATTTTCAAATGAGGAGAACAGTAAGCAGATTGCATCTTACCAGGAAACACCTCTGAGATTACATGTAAATGATGCATGCACACAGACCAACAAGATGTTTGTTGACAGTAAGCTTTCAGCTACTGCTTTTCACTCTTCACAGTTCCAACCAATGTCACTGTCTTTGAAGAACAGGCAGAATAAAACAAATTGTACTGTTTAAACTACCCAGCTGTAACACAACCACTTCTTTTGCCAAAGTCTGGAATATTTTCCATTTTTATCTCTAAGTTACAATATTCCTCTTTAGCAACTCTAACTCCACTGTATTTAGGAGTAACCAAGAACCAGACTGCTAGCTGTGACCTTCTAGTCCCTTTCAAAGATATAGGATCGTCTCAGAGACAATTCATAGCTGAACAAATTTAGCCATGTCTCAACCACTGAATTACTGAAATGGACTAAGTGCACCTAAGAACTTGGGTGTGTGAAATGGTGATTTTTTTCTAAAAGCTGATATAATTCACTTGAAATATACAGAAAAATTTTGTTTAGGTGTTGCTCATAAAAAGCCCGAACTCAAAATGCCTGACAAAAAAAGTTTACCAATTCATGACAAAAAGCAGTCATTGACTACAGCAAACTGGTCTAAGTTCGCTCATTTTTTGTCAGCTTAACATAAGATTTACATAAGGTATAAATAATAAAATTTGTTTAATCTGAAGAAGTGAACAGAGGAAAAACTGCTGCTCTTTCTTCACTGATGAAGAAGTGAAGCATGAAGACAGGTAGGACAATGACAATCATGAGGAAATAGATCTGTGTTGAGCTAGGAAATCCACACAGAGCAGGCCTTCCTGAGTTGGACAAAGCACCTGGTCCTTCTGGACACACATGTGTGGGCTTACTGCTGTGGGTGAAGATATTAAACCACTGCTCACAGTAAATGTGATGCAGGGAAAACCTAACACTGTGTTGGATGTTCCCCACCTTCTATGCCCATTCTTAGTGATGTGAGCTCACATGAGGCTCAGGACACACCTATTGTTTCAGATCACATCATTCGTGTAACTCACAAAGTCATTTTTCAACAATTCCAGTTGATTAGCATCTCAGAAATTTGTGAAGATGAGAAACAGTATTTTCCTGGGTGTCCAGGTCCACTCAAGATATCTGGTGGCCAAAGCTTGACAGGCTGGGCATTTCATGCCTCCCTTGCCAGCTATTCACAACACTGAGCCTTGCAGATGGCTTGTACCCAGCCCTGGTGCAGGTGGTGATAGTCATATTTCTCACAGTGTCTGGCTTCACTACAGAGATGCCAATGTCACCCATCTGAAAAAGGAGCAGCAGAAAGGTTTCTCTTCTGCTCTACTCCACTGACATGGCCACAGACAGTAATCCTTCTTCTGGAAGGAACTACAGAAGCGGAGAAGTCTGCCATGGCAACATGTCAAAAGGCAGTGTTTTCCCTGTGAATTTTATGAGCCTCCACAAGAAGGAAATTAGAAACAGAATTCTACACTCTGTTCCATTTATAAATGTGTCCGTAATGTGTATGTTGTGCTGTAGGTTAATGATGCAGTTCTCAAGCAAGATTAACTGCTGCTTCAGACAGCCATCAATTTTTTATGATTGCAAGACCATTTCCCTACTAAAAATGAAAGGTACATTCCCCAAGGGATGGGCTGTATTCAACATCAGTCAAGTGTGCAGGATGGGAAGAAGGGAATGAAAAATCCAAAAAACCCAAGAAACAAACAAACAAACAAAAAACCAAAAACAAACAAAAACCAACCAACCAACAAAAAAACCCAAGAGAAAGTAAAGGACATAAGCTAGTTCCCCAGCTCCTACACCAGGGAACAGGTACATGACCTTCCTCACTGTCACTTCTAAGCATCCTGAATAAAGTTACATATTCAGATGGATGTGCCACTGACCCTCACTGATGGGGCCAGCTCCCTCTGAAGTGATGCTTGAGGCACTCAGTGCCCAACAGCAAGGAACAGTGACTTTGTACAAGATCAGCACAAGTGTCATCCTGCCTCAAAAGCCTGGGACATTGTTCCTGCCTGAGACAGACAGTCCAAAGATTGCTTATGCTACCATTGAGCTTTCTCTCAAACTTAGACTATATTTGGCTCAAATTCTGAGAAGATGCCTATAGCTGCATCAGCAGAATGAAGGAAGTCATCTTACCCACCATTCCCTTTTAAGACATCTGTCTAAGAAAAGTGGGAAGAATGGTCCTTTGTAGCTGTCTTTCTCATCCTTTCTCTCTCTGCAACAACTGCAGAAGGGAGCTTGATGGCTAACTTTGATTAGAAGCACATTTTTAGATGCCTGAAGCAAGAGGAGATGAATCCTCATCTGAAGTACAAGATTTTTATCAGTAGTTCAGACCAGGTTCATCAGGTACTGGTGTGGGCTGAAAGGATCCCAACTACCTTCATTAACAATAACCCAAATTTTAACCTGATTGATAAAACCTGATTGATAAAAATGTTTGAACATTTTCAGAAATCTAAGCCAAAAACCACAGTGTCTTTGTAACTATATCCCTTGATCGAGGTTTGGACTGGCTTCTCCTCACATACCTGCTATTTATTGCATGTGGAGAAATAAATTACATTTCTACAGAGGACCTTGTGTCCTAATAATCACACACTTGTTCCATTTTTGACTAAAGAAATTATGAAAGTTGAAAAAATAAATTAAAACCAGGTCTCATATCACTAACCAACATGTTACATTGCCTCTCTAGTATAAGTGCTGCTGAGATTTTTATTGAAAAATGGGACTGGAAAAAGTTAAAATTGCAGTGAACAGCTCCTAGTTAAATGCAATTCAGCTGCTTTAAAACCTTGTCTGGTGTTGGTTCACTGACAGCAGCTGGATAACCCAGAGACAAAGCCTATGCTTAGGTTCATGCTTAACTCCATTTCTTTCACCCAACTCTTAATCATGCTAGGATTTCACAGGTGAGAACTCTGGGCCTCAATAACATTTTCTAGGCATCTCCCATTATTCCACAGTCTCAACTGCAGCTATGATTGGGTTTTGCCACTGGCAGTTTTTGTTGAAGAAAACATTTCTGGGGTTGCTGTATTGCAAGGACTTAGGGTAGAAGGATCCAGATGAGAACTCTCAATTGTACAGCTGCTTACAAACCACACCCACTACTGAGTTAATCTTTCTACTTCCATATTTGCATGCTATGATACAGCTGGATTATCTTCCAGATCCCTTAAGCAGTTTGAACAGGTCTCTTGAAAAAGCAAGGATGGACTTCAAATTATGTTGCATAGTAAATGTTGTTTTCCAGTCCTAAGTCAATGAGGCTGTTTCTTGTCAAGCCTGAGTTAACAGGATATAGATAAAAGTAAGATGATGCATCCATTAAGCAAACAATTTAAATATTTACAAGGAAGGAAAATATTACTACAAGGTCTCCTAACCCTCTGTAGGGAAATCCTGTAAATCTTATGAGCATACATTTGTAACTACCCCGAAGTGCTTGTACAGAACAATCATTTATGGGGCAGAATGTGATGCAAATATGCCAGATTTGGAATATCAGAAGTATCTCCAGTGAACTGTACACAGGCCAAGGACTAACTGTAAAGGTTATTTCCCTTTCAGTAAAACCCATAATCAATTTAGAATATTGGTAATGTCTGTACCTTCACTTTTGAAAGAGATAGCTCACATATTGGATGGTTTGTGTGAGTCATTCACAGGAGATGTGATGCTTTTCAGGGCTGGAGAACATCCACTGCATCACTGGACTGCTGAATCCTCATAACAGCAAAGTAACCAGAGGGGCCAGACTGACTTCTCCTTCATTGACTCCTCCTCAAACACTCCAGCAGGACAGGAGAATGATCATAACCAGTCAGTCCACTCCTGAAAGGGCAAATGTTTATCAGTGCTTGGGCCAGTACAGCCCCAAAATACTGACACAAAAATGGGTTGTCATTGGCATTTCTCCCCTGTATTCCTCAGCCATTTGGAGAACAGCAGTCACTATATTTTAGAAAGCTGAAAGGCTTCACAAAGTAATATTTAAATGCAGGAAGGGTGCCAAAATGATAAGTGCAGGGACTCAAGCTTTCCATTCATATGCAGAACAGGTATAGCACAAGCTGTAGCTACACAAACTTCAATTTATCTATTTCTGTTGTCCCACCATCTCCAGAGTGTGGCAGCTCCCCCTGAGTGCTCTGACATAGCAGTAATATTTTCTTCTCCTGCAGCAAATTCAAGATAAAATTTGATTAATTCCAAGCTTGTTTGCCTGTTCTGGGTTTGTGTGTATGTTTACATGGAAATTCAGGCACTTTTGCCTGCCTGTTTTCATGCACAGTGCTGCTCAGAAGAACAACATTGGACATCTACAAGCTTACAGATATAAAAATGAATTTAAAATCGAGACATGCAAAAGTCCACAGCTCCTGAACTGGCTCCCTTCCATCAGCCTGGAGAGAAGGGAAAATTTCATTCTTGTGTACAGATAGCAAGAGTTGCTGTCTTGTTTGCCTAATAAGTACAGGCAAACACACAAGACAGGGAACTAAGTCTGTAAAAGAGTTTCAAACAAGATAAAACCATTAAACTGTGCATGCCACATGAGAGTTGTGGCAACTGTGATGGTAATTATTTTCATGTTTCTTAATAGTACTGCAAGATAAGCATTTCACCAGCTATTATACTCAAAAATTGTCACAATGGGGGGGGAAGCAGGGAATAGCTTCTATATCTATAATGTAATTGCTGCCAATACATCAGTGTGTGAAAACAAATGAATGCATTTTCCCTCATGTACCAGAGTAAGAGCCTACATATCATAACCATTTGTCTCAGCCTTGTGAGGACAAAATAAATACTTAAAGAAATAGCATTTGAAGGCAGAAAAGCAGAATAACTTAATGGTCATTTCAAAAGAAAACCAGAAGGCTCAGATGAGGTTCTCTCACATCACAGTGTCTGGTCTTTGCACTAGCAAAGAAAGGAGCAAGAGAAATATATCCTATTTCTCCTTTTAATGAAATAATTTCCCCTGTATTTTTATATAGGCTATAAATATTAAAACATGGCTGCACATTCTTCACTGGAGGATCCTGGCAAGCTTATTGTGATGTCGCATAATTTTGTAACTTGAATAGCAGATCCTTTCCTCCCCCTGTTCAAGTTACAGGGAAGGCATACTGAAATTTAGGGCCAAAGTTTGTCCCTTTCAGATGAGCCCCTGCTTTGCTTCCCAGCTTGCTTGCAGCATAAGAGGTTTAGCTAAGGAAAGCCATAGAATTATAAGGTTAAAGGGGAAGAGGGAGAAGAGAAAAGCTTGATTGACTGATCCTTCAAACACTTTGGCTATTTTGAATTCTAAATATAGCAAGAATTAATGAGGCATTAAACATTAAATTACCCTAAAATTGTTAATGCTCTATCACTTAACACCACACAAAAACCAAGAGGGATGTTCCTGCACCCACATTCCCACAGTCAAAACTAACCAGTCTCCCTTTCAAATAGATATGTTTAAACTCTGCTTGTGATGGAGCACATGAGGGACAGGCAGGTGGATCACAGAGAGCAGCAAGCCAAGACAAGAGGAGAATGGCAGTACAGAGAAGGAGAGCGGAAGAAAGTTCTATGAGTTACAACCATGGGCTTGGTTCTTCCATATCAAGTAGGAAAGGCCACAAGAATGATACTTAGCACCTGCTCATCATTTCTCCCTGTTATATCAACAAATATGAATCACTTCTCAAGGGACAATGATGCTTCCAATCTAGACAGTTTCTCGAAGCCCAAAAACAAGCCAGGCTGCACAGTGGTAGCTTTCAGGCTGCTCTCCTGTGTCTAGGAGCCTGAACACTCCTGGGTCTGGTATGGGGCTCTGCTAACCAAGCAGCGAACAAACAACTTAATTTCCACTATTTTCTAACTGAGGAAAGATATTTGTTTGCCCGTCTTTAAAAGAATCCATATAATGTATTTGGAAAAGAGAAAAACCCAAAACAAAACAACAAAGCCAAGTATTACAATTATAATTTCTGTATAATTGCATGTAATAAATTCTGATTAAAGCCAAGCTAATGCATATGTGCACCTAAAGACTATCATCTTCATCTTCTTGATATGAGAAGCAACTGAAGATCATCCTTGCAAGGGAAGAAGGATGTGTCATCTTCATGCTTTTTTCTCCTAAATCTCATGCTGGTTAGTAGGTTTATTCAAAGTTCTCCTTGCTAGGATCCAACATGGCAACTTTCAGCAGCAGTGAAAACTGTAAATAACTTTCATACTGATTTCAGTTTTCTGTCAATTGCCTCCTAACATGGGCAGGTCCATAAGAGACAGGAGCAGGAGACAGTTCCAGAGTCACTGAATCCAGGCCTGCACAGCTGCAGACTAGGAGCTCTGTGGAGAAAATATCTGTTCTGAACACCTACAAGGGACAAAATTCAGTGTCTAAACAGGGATGTACATTTTGTACCTGAAGAGTCAACAGCTGTGGTGTTCAAACCCATACCCCCTTGAGTCCAGAGAAAAGCAATGTTAGAGACAACCCTATTCTATTTCCAGTTACATATGCCAAATTTATTTACTTTAAGCTAGATTGGAGCAATTGTAATGTTTAGCTTGTTTCCTCATGGAACACCATGACCCTGACACCGATGACACAAACACAGTCCCAAGGAAATAAGCAAGAAAGACAACAGATACAATCTGTAGCAGTGTGCATGCTGAAGACTGTCCCCAAGATATGTGATGACATTTTTAATGTCTGATTCATTTGGGCCATTTTCTTTAGGTTGTAGACCTGTGAAGGGAAGAGAGAAGTTGAGGAAAGCTGAGAGAAGTTGAGGAAAGTAGAGAGAAGTTGAGGAAGGCAGAGAGAAATTGAGGAAGAAAAGAAGCTCATACCATGGGTGGTTCACGACCTTGATTTGCAAAATCAGCCAGAACTCTCCACCTTTGCAATCCAGTCAAGGTAGCATTCAGCATCAAAGATGGGTTTTCACCTTTGTCACTATTCTTGATTTATCGCTGCAGAGGAAATGAAAATACAATAATGAGCAACCTACCCTGTAGCCTGAGAGCTAATTACACACCTTTCTTCACAAAGTAAGTGGGAAACACATGTGCTTGGAAGATATCCACAGAGCAATTAAACACGCACTTGTCAACATGTCACAAATACTGTGTTTTTACAGTTGAAATGAAAACACAAAATGCCATCTGATTGAACTTCAGAATAATTAGCACATCACAGCACATAGCCACGACAAGTACCTGTCAACAGCTATCAGCACAGCAGTGACATTTCCCACTGCAAATAATAATGTCATTTTCCACTTTGGAGTAGTAATGCTAGTTTTAGTCTTTTCAAAAGCAACATTGTTTATAACAGATACAAATATATCCTCCATAAAACAAGAATTCATTCTGCAAAGTTAATGCTCAAACAGAACTATTTTGCAACCAAGCTTTAATTCTACACGCAAAATTCAATGAACCTCTAATTCCATATTGTAGATGGAAGAAGAGGAGGATGGAGCTTGTGGGACACTGTCTTTATTAGCCAATGTCTATTTACTCCCAGAACACTTTCTCTGTAAGCCAAGCTTCATAACCAGCAGTGCTCTGGACTTGTACTAAACTGGCGATTTCTTCCAGGAAGCACACCAATGAAAAAAAGAAATATCCCACAGTCAGGTACTGTGGGTGGTTTTCAGCAGTTTTCAGGCAAGTTAATAATGTCAGCTTTGATGTGCTCCCAGAGTAACTTGTTAAGAGAAAGGTAAGGAAAAGTAAAAAAATGTTTGTGTAAAATTTATTAAAGTTTTAAACTGCTCTACTGGTCTGTGTTCCGTAAACAAGTTGGCTATTAATAGATGTGATTTAAAATGCAAGTTGAATTGCACAGATGGGCACACTCACCCTTTTTGGGTGGCTGTGTACAATTTTATGTGTGTTGACTATGACTTTAATTAACAAGTCATATGAGCTTAGACTGTTTTATGTCTTTACAGTCCATTAAAAAAAGATGTTTCTCACTAGCAACAACAGACTGAAAATCCCACAAAGACAAGCTTTGAAAGAAAATCTGGAAGAAATCAGTTTAGTGACAGCCTTGAGTACCCACGGTAGGGGAGGACTGGGCAGGAGTCAGATCCCTTACTCGATGCAGCTAGAGTGAAATCACTGCGCTGATTTGCCTGATGGAGGATGCGGTTTTCCAACTTGCAGCACACTGGGCCTTCTTCTTCTGCCTGTGCTCTGAAAGAACACAGCACAGGGAAGCGCCATGTGGAGATTCTGGAGTTGGCTTCAAGAGCCTGAGGCTTGGGTGGCAGCACAGAATAGCCATGCTGGCTGAGCATGGCTGAGGGAGGTAATTTAGGGGGAGTATTTCTACGTGATGCTCTTGTTGTGACACATAGTTTTGCCTTACATGAGAGGTAAATCGATTCCTGTAGCTATTCCTAACTTGACTTGTCTGCCCACCAGAGTGACAGCTTTTAATGCCAGCTGGAATAAGATTGGTGCCATCACAACAAAAATTCTCATTTTATATTAATAGGATTAAGTAACTGATCCATGGAGATATTTCATCTCCACTCAAAGCACAGAAACCCTCCTCCACAGAAATATGTATCTTTATATCACAGTCCAGAGCACTCAGTTCTGTCAAGATTTCATGTTCCCTAGAGTGGGATTTGTCTCGTCATGATTTTAGCCATTAAAAAGGTAGTTTTTCATCTTAAGGTGTAGTGATGGCTTCTGTTGTAACCTGTGGAAAGATACCAGTATCTCCAGATGGGAAAACATCTCATGTGTCCTAGGCACTTGCATCTGCAGTTTCCAAATTATGCAGAAAGCACAGGGTGACCCAGAAATTTGGACTGCTACTGGTGCTACTGTATGCCAAGCCAGCTTGGGTCTTGGCTGATACTGGAATTGTAACCAAAGTAATACAAAAATGTGCATTGTGGATGGCATGCAAATGGATTCAATTTCTGACTCAGCTCAGTGTGAGAGAAATCCTCTCCCAGCTGTGTAAGTTTCATACCACTGGTGCCAGTGAAGAAAAAAAAAAAGCAGTTTTGCAGAAGAAAATTTCAGATTTTTAGTATGACATTCTACTAAATGACACAGAGTATTTGCTATCATGTTTGGTGATTTGGAACGAGCACGGATCAGGTAGATAAAGCAGGCTCTCTGTGATAAACTCCCACATCATGTAAAATTCAGACAGATTTTTATTTTAAATGTAACTACAAAAGTCTTCAAGGGCAAGATGCATCTTACTCTATCCCCACGAGCACTTATCCACAAATCTCTTCACTTCCACCCACTGCAAGGAAAGGGCCAAATGCTACCAGAAGTATGTGTCAGTAGAATTTTAGGTTTAACAGTGAGTATGTGAAGAAGTCACAAGTAAACAAGCTGTTGAAATTTCTGACAACTATCCACAAATCTGCAATGCCCCCAGAATTTCTATAGTGACTGAGTTGCTGTTGTGTTGCTGCCCGCCCTGCAGCCTGGTGTCACACAACAGAGATGGCCAGGTGCACCTGTGAACACCACCACAGTCTCTTTGAAGCTGTGGGACAGGGCCACCACCTCCTTCACTCTAAGTCAGTGAGAAAACCTGAGTGGTGGGAAGCCAGCACTCAAGAATGAGAACCTTTGCTCTACGATAAATGTGCTGATTACAGATGGGACTGTAATTGCAAGCAGCAGATATTTCCTGTTTGTTTTTGATTTCAGAGCAGTGCAGATGTAGAGATTCATGCCTTGTGGAGACAAGAAACTTGTATGGGAGTTTTCAAACAACTACTAAGCCCCTGTGCTGTGGGCAGTCATTCTGACTCTACAGAGTTCACTCACACTGTCTTGGAGCTGCAAAGAGTAATAGTGTGCAAGTCTAATAGCTTGCTTGCAAACCACTATGAACTGAAAGACAGTAAACCTTCCTTAAAACTAAAATTACCTGGGGATCTACTGGAAATTTACCAGTCAAGTTAAAGAAGAAAATTCCACTCCACAGGCATTAGGCAGTGGATTTTGCCCTTGCTGGAGCTAAGATGGGCTGAGCAGATGTATTAGATGAGTTTTGTCACCAAAAGAGCTGACCCTACTCTCCTGTCCTCCCATTCCGACACTTCCTCTACTGCTCATCTGGCTGCTTGGTGAGCCATTTCAGACCTCAGTTAGTTATCCCAGGGGAGAAGAAAAGAGGCCAGAACACAGCTCCTCATTAATGATTTCCATGTTCTTCTTAACTGATTCAATGGTTTTGTTTGTTTTGGTGGGTTTATCCTCTTTCAGGAAAGAAGGGGAGAAGGTCTGAAAAGAAAACCCACCAAACTGAAAAACAGATGAATGCAGGGCCAGCTGGGGGGAGCTCCTTTCTCCACAGAACTATGTAAGCAGTGAGCTCAGAGGGTAACTGAGCTTGAAGTCTCCAGCACAAATCACCCTTCAGAAACAATTACTGTAATTTTTCTGTGTCCACAGGGTTTGGTGTCATCAACCAGGGCAGACACATGGGGGACTCACTCCACAGCAGCTGTGCATGAAAGAATTCACATATAGTAGCAGTGTTAACAACTCTCTTGGGTGAAATATCTTAGACAGGATAATGTGATTTTTGTGTACCAGAGACACTGATTCAGCTCATGGATGGATGGAGGAGGACTGAATGTTCCACCACTGCAGGAGAACTGAATGTTCTTTGAACAGCAGTATGAACAGACCTTGCAACGTCTGCACAGTACTAGAACCTCTCCAAAATGGAGACAAAACACCTTCATGTAAAGTGCAGGTCTAACCGCTTCACTAAAAAAGGGTTAGTTAAAGGTTATATAAAAAAACCCATATTGAGTATATAGTGATGTTTCCTGTAGGATTCCTGCCCAAGCTTGCAGCACCTGGGGGTATAAGGGCATCCTGCACCATGAACTACAGTCATATTTTACTAACCCCCACTCTGTATGCATACAATGAATCTCTTTTTCGACATATGTGTATTTTTAGATTATAACATACCATGACAGTGACTTGCACTTAGTTTTGTGTAAAGCAGAATACCTCAGCCTTCCTTGACTCCTTCAGCCATAGCTCTTCTATGGTGAGAAATGGTGAATCCTTGCTCCTCATTTGCCTTTCCCACAAGTTCTATGATTTTAGGACTGCTAAAAACAAGGGCTGGGAGAATCCCACAAGACAAGTCTAAAACAACAAAAAAGTGATAAAGAAACAAAGGGAGAAGAAAGACAAGCAGATTAAAGCAAAAGTAAACATGTATCACCTCAGAGTGTTAAAGCTCTGCAACATTTAAACAGATGCTGGTGCCATGCCTCTTGTTCTAAGAAAATCAGTAGCACCTCACATTTCCTGAGCACATTTCTTCTGTCTAATTTGTAGGAGGCAGCATGTCTAAAACAGAGGCACTACTTTAAGGTGCTTTATGGCAACTTCCCCACTGGTTTTATTTTCAGGCTGCTTTGATTTCCACCATGACTTCACCTGCAAAGATACTTCACAACATACACAGCTGATGGTTCATGTACACATCCCCAGCCTAGTCAGGAGTCTAACTCTTGCTTTGACACACATTTGTCCTTTTTATCTTCCTAAATTGAAAGGCACACACGCATATACCCCAGCATACTTCCCAATGACTGTCCCAGCCTTATGATCGGGCTTTGGTTGGCCCTAGGCATTAAAAAGAGCCCAAGAGCTGTCTGAGCACTGAGCTGTGGCTCCCATATATTTTCCATTGTTTTCTTTTAACACCATACCTCAGATAGCAGAGAAATAAACATAGGCTTGATCTGCCAGACTCATAAAAATAACATGTTTAAGGGGGTTAGCAGCATCACTGCTTTACTTTCTCCTCTGGCCCTGCAGTAAGAGATCCTCAGAGTGCTCATGAGGGGAGGTGATCTGCAGAAATAGCCTTGATGCGCTGTCTTCACCCATCCCAGCCCTGGGACAAGTTCTGCTTATCAAATGTCCCCCAGAAATAACCCACAGCCTATTGTAGAAGCCTCAGGGAGATTACTAACCTCAGACATGGGTACCTTTCTACCTTCCTGGGTTGTAGCTGACCCTCCTCCAAGAAATCATTGCTCCAAGAAAAAGCAAATGCCTCCACAATCAGGATTACCTGTCCAACTTCAGCTACTATAAAGAAACCTGAAGGAAATAAGCTTTTAAATGTGCAATAAGCAGCACTTTTGGCATGCCATGCTGAAGTGACCAATGCAAGTTTAACAGTTTAAGGTGAGTGTAAGCCATTAATTTAGCATGGTTATTTTTAGCAGCTGTAGAGCTAAAGAAGAAATGGTACTTGCAGAGCCAAGAAAAACCCAAATAAGGGTGGTGTGGTCTCTCTGCATCCCCCCGTGCACTGGCACCATGGTGCTGACCTGCCATACCCTCTTCCACACACAACTCCATTGTGGCCCCCCACACCCCAGAGGAAGTTAAAAGAAGTCGTGAGCTGTTATTTTCAGATACGCTGGTGGTGTTGGGTCCACCAGACACCGCATGCCATGCAGTTTCTCTCCCTGCATCTTCCCTCCTTACATGATGTAGCAACCCCAAAGTCTCACCCAAGAGAAAATTTGGCTGCAAAGACCTTGAGTTGCCCCATCCCACTGTCATGTATATATCTGTATATGGATATAGATATACGTAGTTGTGCAGAAACTCCAGAGTACGAAAAGCTACTCTGGGTCAAACCCAAAAGCAGGTTACCACTTTTGCCTACCTCACATCACACTGCATGGCATACACACACTTCTCATCATGGGTGGTCAGTTTACTCTGACATTAAGAGGGAAAGCAGATCTTTAGGCTAAAGGTGTTACCATTTATTTTTGAAACCAAGTGAAAAGGCAGAGATCAATTTACTCTGTACCTAGCCTAGGATAAAACCTATTTTCAAGGAAAGAATCACTTGATGAGACAAGTATATACAGAGGAAAGAAGGATCTGGGGTTTAGCTGCAGATTTGTCACTATGTGCCTAAGTCGGCTTCTGCTGCAGTCTAAAGAAGGAGATGGATACTTCTTTGGGCTCATGATGGTCAGTTGCAGCAGGGAATGGGCTCACTCAAGGTGTCCAGCCAGGGTATGGCCTTCCTGGCAGAAGAGCATCCCTGATGGTCAGCCAACGTGATGGGGCAGGTCAGGAGTCACTGGTGGTGCTGAGCAAGGCCAGTCACATAGGTTTGCTAGGGGAAAGGAAAGCCTTCCCTCTCTGTCCTGATATATACCCTACTTTGTGTCAGCTTATTTCATGACTGTGAGATGCAAAAATGTGCTGGGAGAACTCCCTCAGACAAGTCTATAACTAGGAAGATTTCTAGCTTCCAGAGCAGAGACATGAAAAGGACAATTGAATGAAAAAGAAATCACATGTGTAAAGTCAAATTCTGCACAGCAGAACATGGGTCAGGAGAATTTGGCAATAGAAGGAAAACAAACATATTCAGATCTGCAGGCTCCCACAAACCCCACAGGATGGGCCCAGCTGAAGGGCAGCCCCTCCCTGCAGAAGCCCTCCTGTATTTCCCAATGGAATGGATTCTTGGGAACCACTTCCCATGGAATTTTGGGAGCACTCTCAGCCATACCCCCCACCAAGACCTCTGGTACCATCACAGCACAGATGGTTGCTTCCAGAATGGAAATATTTCAGAAGCTGTTTTGTGCATGAAGAAGGGAGGCCAGTGGTGTGGCAGATCCCCTGGTGCCTTCTTTCTTGGTTTTTTAGTTTGTACTTTTCAGGTTTAATTTCTCTCTGGAGGCCAAACAGGCCTTGGCAAGAACAGTCCCACACCATCCCACACTGAAGACAATTGAGCAACCAGAAAAGCTGGTCTTCAAAGAGAAAAGGCTTCCGAAACATCACTCGCTGCAGTGCTGACATTTACCACAAGCATTTATACCCTATCTTGACCTGAAAGGTGTCTATCAAGTCAAGTAAGAGACTCAGCCATCTGGCTCTTTCTGGCACAGTCAGAGACAGGATCAGTAACACGATTTATGAGTGAAAGGTCATCATCCTACACTGCACAGCAAGACACCCACCCTGTTATGAAATCTCCAGCATCCATGGCATCTCCAGGAAATCCACCTTGTCCGACACAGGTCCTGCCCATCCTACAGCTTTACAAGAAGGGAACCTCCTGCACTGGGGCTCTGGGCAGGCAGCATGGCTCGAAGGAGGGATCCAGGTTGGAATACAAGACTTACAAGAAAGTTAAGATTTCTTAGACAACTCACACCAAGGGGAGAGGGGTAAAATGGGAATGAACAGCTGGGGCAGGGGAGCTTAGGAAAAAAAAAAAAAAAAAGGGAAGGAAAAAATTCTGGGAGCTGTCAGTGAAATTTTATTAAATTCTCTGTTCAAATCTGTGAAATTTCTTGTCAATGTTTGCATCTGTAGTATCTGAGGATGACTTCAACACTCAGGTAAGAACATCCAAAAATGTTAATAACAAATAAATATGAGCAGAACATAAATACTGATTAGTTTAGTAAATTTTCTAGTATGTGCTTCCAAACCATGCATTACCTAAAGTATGCTTATTTGATAAAAACACTGAATACTTAGCTTTGGCATTTAATAAATCCTTATGTGATAATATATTACATACTTC
Organism: Chamaea fasciata; assembly: GCF_029207755.1. Lineage (NCBI taxonomy): Eukaryota > Metazoa > Chordata > Aves > Passeriformes > Sylviidae > Chamaea > Chamaea fasciata. The sequence goes on along the minus strand of NW_027094090.1, from coordinate 60,707,677 downwards.
TATCATCATGCACAGGTGCCATAAATACACACCTGAAAATGTCTTCCTTATGGAGAATTAACAGAAAAAGCCCTACCAAAAAAAGTCTCACAATTTAAATTCAAAGTAAAAATAGAATTAAACCCAACACCAAACTAACTGCTTAAGGAACTGTAAGCAATCAGTGTAGAAATATGCATCATTAATGATGGATGACATGACCCATAAGAATAGATATGTGTAGGTCCAGCCTTGCAAAGCCAAGCTCATACATATCTTTATTCCCTACAGGAAAAGAAAGATCCTGATCTCCAGGACCTGGCTTTCTTACACACCTGCTTGAAAATGCTGCTATCCATGTGCTTAAATACGAGCAGCTACAGTGCCCAACAGCTCAGGAACCTGCACTCTTGGGTTTTCAGAAGTTACATGGATGGCAGCTGGTGCAAATAGTGAAAGATTTGTTTCCTAAGTATCTTTTAAGTATGTCCTTCTCAAACGTTTAATGTGCAAAACAAATGCACCTGAAACAGCCTCAAACCCGGTTTTTCAGAGAAGTATCTACCTTCAAAATGCAAGAGACAAAGGCACATCAAGCTGGGTTTATCACGGTGCCCTGTTCTGGCCCTTGCAAAAAACAATCGCCTTGCTGTCACCTGGTGTCACCTGCTGTAACCCGGTGTCTCCTTGGAAGAGGCATCAAAAGGAGCATCTGCTTGTGCAAATCGGTTTCTTTATTAAACTGGCCAGAAAAATACCATCACAGAGCATTCTAGATACCATACAAAACACGTTTAAAAATCCTTCAGTTATATATGGGTTTATAAAAATAACTTACAACACTATTATAGAAATCTCAGTAGAAATACAAGAATTTGTTACCAGGCAGGAATTTAGGCATGAGGCATTCTGCCCACAGGGCTGGGGAATTCACCTCCTGTTCACACCGCACTACTGAACTCCCAAGAACCATTTAATAAAAGTAATCTGAACCTTTCTGCTAAAAGAGAGGGAAATGGAAAAACAGATCAAAATCCACATTCATTTCCATTACAAAGAGGCATTTTTGCTGTTTCTTGACAAGTAAATATGCAGCTTATCCAACACAGGAGGGATATTCAAGAATCTGGTCTTTCCACAGAAACCTCTGTTTTAAAAGTATTGTTTTCTTAATTGAATATAAAACATAGCACACATGGAACTAAGCATAACTTCTAGACCATTTCTACACAACAGATTTTTCATTATTGGTTTCTGGAGTTTGGCTGGAGAGTTTGGTTGGTTGGTTGTTTTAGGGGAGTGTTGTTTGGTTGTGTATTTTTTTGATTCTAAGGGCTCACTAATCTCCAGAAAATCTCAGTACTTTTGTGTTCAAAGTGGCCAGTTTAGACCTGAAACAGTGCAGCTTACAACAGCTCACCCGGAAAGAAAGAAATTTACTTAAATTTAATGAAGTGGCAAAGAAGTTCTTGGAAGTACAATCCATTCATCACTGGAATTCTGTCAGCTCCAAATCAGATTCATTATAACCACATAAGCTTCAAGAAGAGCTAAGATCATCACATCTGTGTTTTATGCATGATTTCAGGGAAGAAACACAACAACTTTCTGTATCAAAAGGCCTTAATAAATTATTTTCCTTTCTCACCGAGAAGAATGTTTTCACAAACAAGGCTCTCTAAATAAAGTCACAAAAGAGTCAGTTTGGAAGGCAAGAAGTATGTTATTTTAGATGGCACTAAACTTTTTTCCAAGGCTCTTTTCTTCCTCATGATCAAACAAGTAGAGCTTGCCCTCCATAGGCACGTGAGCTGGTAGAGTGCATGCTCATGAAGAGACCTTGCATTTGCTGTGTCATGACCCAGAACACACGAGCTATTTTATCTGATACAATTACCTGAACTTGGAGGGAATTTTTTGAGTTGGGAAGTTCTTTGTTCTGGAAATAACTAGAAAGCAACGTTCAGGAAAGAAACTAGAGAGGAATAAAGCCAAACCAAAACAGTTGTTGTCCAGCTGTGCTAGCAGTTCTTCCATCACTGCCCACCAGACAATGCAGGCTTCAGGCTATGACTTCATGAAAGCATTCATTAAATGCCCTGCTAAACAACAGCTGACAGTCAAGATTCCCATTGCATTGCTAATTGCCAGCCAGGCACCACAAGTGACCAACTCCCACAGAGCTCTTCTTAGGATGATGGAACGTCAAGGTTAAGCTCTACACACTTCTGCAGGTGTCCCAGGGTGACTTCTCCCAGAACTTTCATTCTCAATTGCAGGAGTCAGACACTTTCATCAAAGTCAGTCTCTGGCAATAGCAAGAATGGGGGAATTTAACCTCAGCATCCACTCACAGAGATGTCTTCACCAGAACGCTTAGTCACAGACAAGGTGGTGAATACCTTGAGACAAAGAAGAAAGAAGACTCTTAGTATGGACAATTTTCTTTTTATCCTGGAAGATTAATTTGGGCATGATGTTCAAAACAACAGCCATTTCTTAACGTAAGAAAATAATAATGAAAACCATACATTTAAAATCCTTGCCATTAAACAGCACATACACATAAAAATAACTTTTGTTCTCTTCATTTAGCTTATGTTCTTCCTTTTACAGTGGAAAAGAAAGAATTAAGGAAGTCACATGGCTTTATACCACCTCTCGTCTTAATGCTCCTAGGTTTTTACAGGGGCAACAAGCTCAGCAATAATAAACTCCAGTACACCTAATGAATAAGTGTCTTTATGGCTCAAAGAAAACTTCTTTGTTTGGGAAAGTGAAGTTAACTCAAGGCCTAGGCATTTGGAGAGAATTTTGCCTTTGTGCCTTTCTAGACATTACAGAAATGTGGAAGTGATTGCTGATGAAGGTGGTATGTCTGGGATCTGTGTCCTCTCGACAATAGCTATGAAAGCACTGAGTAAAACTAGTTCGAAAAATTCCAATCTTTACTGCTTTCAAGTCACATCGAAGAATATATATATATATATATATATATTATTCCTAAATAATTGTTGTAAGATTAACAGATTTAAATTTGGGAAGGAAAATTCTACAAAACTTTGTTGAGTACTGGTACTTTACCACGCAAATAATTGCATGGTTTTGCATACATATAATATAGAAAAGAAGAAAGGAAATCAAAACCACTGCTATCTAAATGCTTCAAAGTTGCAATAATTAGTTATCATCAAAGCCATCTCTCAGGAAGAACAAATTTAGCATAGAATAGAATAGAATAGAATAGAATAGAATAGAATAGAATAGAATAGATACACATTTCAGCCATGAAAATAACACTGAAGTATCTAAAGATTATGGCGATCAGAAAGACCTATATTTCTCTCAGTAGCCTTGCTGCATTAAGGCTGCTAGCAGCTCTTCAGAGAACAACATCAATAAATGATAAACCTATTCCACTTTCTATAAGCATGTAAAGCATTATACATAAATCAGGAAGAAAAATGCATGCCTAATAGATATGGCAGAAGAACAGTGACTTATCTAAAGTATACTACATGTCTTGAGAGAGGGGTTTGAAGACTTTATTTCTGATCCACAGCCTGACAATATATGGGAGTCTTCATTTATTGTTATTTCACTTCAAAAGACCAAGATTAAAAAGCACAAAATTTATCTGCTTTCCTCCTGGCCAGACTGCAAGCTCCAGGTGTGGGAGGAGACCACCCTGCTCCCTAGTAAGCCAGCTGGAGTCATTTGATAATTGTTGGAAACACGTATTTTTGGACAGAATTTGTTCATTACTTAAGTGAAGACAAAACCTTAGATCCAATGGCTGGAAAACCATCATTAGCTACCTGGAAGAACCACTCCAGCTTTCAGAAGACAATTTCTCTTCATCACAGATGATCAATAGTAGCCCCCCCTGAATTTCAGGCAGCACAGTGCAGTTGAGGCAGGGATGTAATTCTCTGTAGGGCTGAGGTCCTACCAGTTCTGTGCTTGCAGTAATTTGGACTTAACCTTGCAAGAAATTCCATTCTGAGCTCCTGTTTTCTGCAGAATAAAATGATGCTCCAAGAAAAGAAGGGAAATCTGGGTCTAATTTGTAAGCAGTGAGAATGGGACCCTCGGTCTTAAGGTTTTCTTCAAGTGGAATTAAACCATGTTTCACAGAATACTTAGCAATTGATTAGTACTAGTGCCAGTGAAGATGTCAGCACTTGACCCTGTAACACTGCCCCTTTCCTGTTCAGATCAGACTTCATTTTCTTTAACTTTTAAAGGGATGTAACCAAAAATAACAGTGATATTATCCATTGTTCTATTCATCCAATATGCTCATTCCTCACAAATCCCAGTTTTCAAGCATTTTTCTAATCAAAGAGTGCCATCTTGCACTTTGATTTTTGTTTACTGCTCAAGAGATTAAATTAAGTAAAAGCATAAAAAACCCTTTTGAAGACTGCCACTAAAAATGATCGCCGTTCCCTGGAGCTTTTAAATAGTGTATTTCTCCTGAGCCAATTTCTTCCTCCCCCACTCAAACAAATATGATTATCTGAAATTACCTCCTGAATTATGTCTAATCATCATTCTATTCAGTTTCAATTTTAGCAGCTCAGATGTCCAGAATAAATTATGACTCTCATCCTCTCTTCACACTGCATATGCTAATACCCCACTTGAGTTCACAGGTTTGAATGCCTCCCTCAGAGATCTCCACAGGGGCCCTGGTAAGACAAGGACCTGCTACCCCTCTTCAAGGGCCCCCAAGAACACCATTAGATGGTACTACAAAGACCAGAATCTGTATTGTGGATGCTTTGAAGATGATTCAGATTGCAGGCAGTCCGTTCCATTTATGGAGTTCTTATTACACTGCTTTTACTACACCACCTTGAGAGTAGGAAACAAGAGAGGTGGATGTCACATCTGCAGAGCAGCATCCTGGTGCCCTCTTGTAATGCTTTACATCTAATGCAACCTGAGATTCTGTACAAAGACTTACACAGGTCAAAAATAAGCTTTCAGGGATCCTCAGCTAATATAAACTAGTACTAATGCTATTAAAATCAATCTCTGATTTACATCTGGGAGGAGCAATCCCACATCTGCTAGAGAACATTGAGCTCTTCATTAAAGAGGAACAGCAAGATAAAAAGAAGAAGAAATATTTGTGTGGCTCCATGAATTGAAGACTTTCAGGATAAAGAAAAGATCTTTAAGAGGAGAGAGTTTAGTAGAAAAATTGTCATGTAGCTGTTCTCCTTTCCCAGCACCAGTTTGTAAGCCTATTTTGAGTGCACTAATCTAGCTTTGACAACCAGTTTAGCAGAAACAGTATTTGAAGCCTTCATAATCTTGAGTGGGATAAAAATTTTATACTCCCCAGTAGAGAGAGAACTGGATTAAGAGAAGCCATAAACTTTTCACAAATGAACACAATAAAAAAATAAAATTAAATATCACAGACTAAACCTAAGCGCTGGAATTCTAAATATTAAAACCAGATCATTTCCTCTTCTTTCCTCCCCCTACCTTCCTGCAAATTTGGACCTCTTTAACAGAGCTCTGTTATTCAGATTTCTAACACCTTGTCCCAGAATGCCAGGGGCTTTGAGGTGACTTTGTATACAAACCTCTGCACAGACAGGATGAATTCCTACGGTGCTGTCCAGCTGTTCTTTTGTCAACCCACATTTAATAGCAGCTGCAAACCCTTGGGTGACTTCTCCAGCATTTGGACCAAGGACATGGAAACCAATGACTCTCTCCTAAATGCCAAAAATAATCAAACGCAAGCACAGTCACGAATTCAGTTCTCTTTAGACAACGTGTAAAGTTTTCTTATTCAGAGTATATAATTTACTCAGCTCACAAAATGTATCACAAATTAATGTAACCACTAAAATGTGAACTATCATTAGCCCCAACAGACGTGAGATGGTGTAATTTTTTTTCTCTCTCTCTAAAGATTCAACTAGGAACTCAGGAGTCAGCTTTCTTACAAAGTTTTGTACAAGAGTACATCAAGAGCATGCAAATTTAACACACACCATGGTCTATGCTCAATTACATGAGTCTGAAATTTTATTCAGTTATTCCACTCATGCCAACAGAACCCTTGCCTAAGTAAAGCTGAGCACCCTGCAGGAAGGTTATCAGTACGAGGGCCTGGGGTAGGTGGCTACATGGTCTGTAGCTGTTGAAGAATTTTCAGTTTGATAGCTGCTCACAGTAGAGGACCACAGGCTGAAGTTGTGGCAAATCAGACATGGCAAGAAGTCCATTGTGACTGAACTGCCAGTGACTCTTGTGGCAGTGTTGGCTTTCAGTGGGAGATAATATACTTAGAGACGGAAAAAACCCATCCAGTTACAAGGAAAGTACCATTCACACTTCTATCTATACTCCTGTTCAGCTGCAGAACACATCACACTGCACATAACATCCTCAGAAAACACCCAGCAGAACAAGCTGTACTGACCTGACCTGCTTTTCTTAAAGAGAGACACACGAAAATTTAGCACACATCACCTGTTGTGGGCTTTAGTGACCTTCAGGGAATTAATCACATTTTGGTGAGCATAGATGTAGCCCCGCTGAGTATCGAAAGTTATCTGCTCTTCCTGCTAAATATCACATATATTGGGTATAGAGAATACTACAGAAAGATTATTATTCTTTCAGTATGTCTGAGGACTGAGATTTACCACAGGGTTTACTTGAACAAGAAAAGTAATTGGGTAATAAGTAAAATGGAATTATCCTTATTCTCCTTTAAAAATATGGACATACATCAAAATGAAACCATAGTAATGAAATCAAGGCAATAAGAGTTTTAAACAGTTACTGAACTATTTTTTCCCAGGGTAACTTTCAACACAACCCCTAGATGTTTAAACACATTTCAAATTTTCAGGACAAGGAGTGAAAATAAATTAATGAAACACTTTAAATCACTGTTAAACCTTTGCATTTTCTTAAGTAACCTTGGATTAGAGCATAGCCAAAGGTTCTAAAACACCTTCCACACTACTGCAAACTCCTCCAGAAAGAGGATGGGCAAAACCTGACAAGTTTGCAAATTTTACAAAATGGTGACATGATGCTTAGAAAGGCTGCAGGAAGATAAATCTGTATGTAGGAAAAATGAATATAGGTAAAGTAAGTTTTGGTTTTTTCTTATAGGACAGATAGCTATGCCATCATCTTAACAGGAATGCATTTTAATAGAACATCACTCTTCATAATAATTTATATTATTAAAATCAACTAAATTTTATTGAACAGATGAGGATCATCCTGAGATGGGCACACCAATTCTTCTAACCAATTACTAGCTTTGCTTTTGCTTCAGCAGGTACTGTACATTTCCATGGCCAGGAAATTTGATCCTAGTCCAAGGATAATCCTGGAATTATCACCCTAAATGGGATTTGTGCAGGCAAGATGCATTATCCAGTTAGAACAAGCTCAAGAGTGTTATGAACACACATGAGTTTGGAGAAGTTACAAATTGTGATGGCTTCTGGGAGACCTCAGTTTCAGAGAGAAGAATCTCGCAGAAAAGAATGTCAAAGGTTGGGGAGGAGACAATAAACCAATAAAACTCCTAACCATTTTTGCATGCTTTGATTTGCTCACTTCTCAAAGTTAATGAACAGCATAAAAGATCTCTACTTCCTATTCTACATATATGGAAGAAGTACCATATACAAATAGCAATGGCAGAATTTTGTATTTTACTGGGAGTTGGTTTTGTATACACAGAAATATGCATCACTATAAATATTTATCACACTTCAAAAGGTAGGCAAATTTAAATTAATTTCAATTTGTTAATAATAACCTATTTATAACTGCTGTATCATCAACAGTTCCTTTGATAAACATACAGATATTGTATTTCCTGGAAGGAAAGATGCACTTACGTTATCTTGAACATTGCAAATTATCTTTGCATAGCATTTGTTGTTATCTCTGGATGGCACAGTCCACTCCAGTGGCCAGAAATGACTATGGTACACCTGGAAATAAAGCACAGGTTAAAAAAGAGTTGTATAATTTCTAAGAAGAGAGTATGATCTTCCAAAAGCTGCCAGATTATCTCAAATAATGAGCAATATACTCAGCGTTTAGAACATCTGAAATCATGACGATGCTCTTTTCCCTTAATGAATGCCAAAAACAGAAGTCTACAAAACAAGTACTAGTGTCATCCAATATTTAAAAAAGGAGAAGCCATAAGAATATTACTCTTCCAGTACACAGTTCTTATTTAATTACAAGCTCTTATTAAATTACAAAATCACAAGTGACTCAATAATCTTACTGAGGCTTGCAAAAACAAAAGCCAATAAGGTGACCCAATAAAGAGGTCAGAATACACTAAATGAGGACTTAGCCAGAACACAAATGCTTCTGGGTGCACATTCTAAAAAATAAAATGCATTGAAAATCAAAAATGCATTTTCCAGAATAAAGGGTCCAGTGTTTCACATATAACATCAAGAATTTCACTCAATAACAAAAATTTGACTTGGGTATATACAAACTTTGTGGCCAGAAAAGCATTTAAGCCTTTTCCCTGTGGTCAAGTTAACAGTATTTAGCACACTGCCATTTTGACTTGTATTTACTTATTTTTCTCCACATTCCAAATCAGAAAATGTCAGCTAAGAGGAGGACAAGTTCTCAGCTTCATGCACTATCACTTCCCTGCTTATTTCTGTGAATAATTCTCCTCAGGTGATATTTGTAGGACATAAAAGTTAGGTTTATTGTGAGATTTCCTCCCCTCATGCTTTCTGTAGTGTGGTCAGTACAGCATTTTGGAGGAACAGCCTCAGGCACTTAATGCTTCTATTTGTCTAATTTCACTCCTTACCAGCAATCCCAGGGAATGAAAAGGGATTACTCATGTGAGTAAAATTAAGCAGACACCTCTTTGTACAGTCAAAGTAAACAGGAAAAATGAGCGTAACATTTGGCTTTATAAAGTAAAAGTCACTTTTTTACTAATGGTAAGGAATTTGCCATGCTGTAGGTACAAAAGACCCACTTTGTCATTAAAACCAGTGTATTGCTTCCAGCACATACCCAGTTTAAATTTAACCTGAAGTATTTGCAGACACAAAGAAACCCTTTTTCTCTTTTTTTTTTTAACCAAATATTCCACCTTTAAGCCCCTCTGCCAAAAATAGAACATATCTGCAATTAGAGTTATTGGAATTGAGGATTATTTTTATAACATGTATAGGAACAGCCAAGGAAGACAAAAAAATGTACCTAGTCACCTCCTGCCCTTACATCACAGTGCAAAATGCTGTTTTAATTGATTCAACATTATTTCAAATTACAAATTGGAAAACTAAAACCCGGATGAAATTAAGGCATTTACCTCAATGTTTTCCTCCCCAAATTTCTCCACTGCGGTCTCTTCAGAGTACCCACAGGCTCCATATTCCAAAGGAGTAAATACAGTAGTTGGAACATTCACATAGTCACACTGTATGGCGTTCAAAACAAAACAGAAAACCCACACAACATCAGTAATAAAACCAGCATACAGCAGTCTGAAACACAGCAAGAAAAGCTTGATTATTCACAATTCTGAAAGCTCTTTTGTTTTTTTAAATTGTCTTAAATTGAGGTATAGTTTTGTGTTTGCCCATTCCAGAGGTGTTAATTAGAGCAAGAATAAAAAGACAGTTTAAAGCCACACTAACATTATATGCATTGATTAAATGGAAAAGGAAATTCAGTGCCCCATTTTAAAAATGTACCAGATCACAGGTCAAACTGGAGACAAAACCACTGTTCTGAACCAGCCCATTCAACCATTTCTACAAAGCATGCTATTTTCAGCTGGGGATGCTGCAAGGGCACCACTACCACCCAAAACTCATTTTTCATTAGCTGTGGCCTAGGTGATGCCAAAAGAACCAAAGACATGAAGTACAGCCATTTGCGGGGACAGTGAAAACCTGTCACTTCTCCCAGTTTTGTATCATCTCCAAACTTTCTGAGGGTGCACTTGTTCTCATCATCCAGATCCATAATTTAGATGTTAAACAGCACTGGACCCAAGTCCAAGCCTGTGGCACACCACCAGTGACCAGCCTTCAGCTGGATTCTGGAATGCTGGTCACAGCCCTTTGAGTTTGTCTGTTCAGCCAGTTTTGAACCCGCCTCACTGCCCACTCACCTGGCCTGCAATTCATCCATTTGTCCATGACAATGCTCTGGAGACAGTGTCAAAAGCCTTTACTAGACTCAGAATAAACAAACATCCACTGCTCTTCCCATATCCACCAAATGACTCATTCTGCCATAGCAGACTAGCAGGCTGGTCAGCTCTTTTTCATTTCTAGCAACTTTATTTTCTACATATTTCAACTCTAATTAATTTCCTTTGTGACTGCAGATCAACTAAGACACTGATTACCGTTCTTGCCCCACCTATCCATAACACCTTATTACATTTCAATCACCTTCTCCAGATTTGTTATGGAGTGTAACCCACACTCCCATTATTTTAAGTAGTTACTTGTTTCTTGGATTCACTGAACAAGAATGCTTCCTTTGGCAGCATAACAATTTTTGTACCTTGAGAGACTTATCTGGCATAAAATGTGAATTCAGACATATCCATAGCATCACAGCAATAAAAAAAAATTGGCTTCTGCTACAGTTCCTTAAACCTTGCCTGTCTAATTCAATGACATTATGCACACTGATTCAGGGTTCTGTTACTGCAATATCTGCCAATGTAAAACAAACAACTCAATCAAGCTCTAAATCTGGCTGACAGCTGAATTTGCTATGAATACAGCATGCTCTGAAAGGGAGAAACCTTTATGGTCATGCCATATAGTTGTGAAGGTGAGACAAGCAACCATATCAGTGTAACAGGTCTTTAAAGGCACTCTCCTTTCCTTCTGGTTTAAACATAAGGTGTAAATGAGTACCCATGTTACTCCCATTTGAACAACCATAACCTGGCTGAAACCCAGAACTGCACTAGTATGAAACATAAACACTGAATCCATTAATTCAATTACTCAGGTATAAATGTGTGCTGAGTTATTGGTGCACCTGATCTGCCTTTGTGTCCATATTCAACTACAATTAGGACTGCATATTACATTGAAAACATAGAGATGAGAAGTGAAAAAAAAAATTGTGAAAATAACACAGAAAATTAAGAACATCGCAAGCTCCTATTTCACTCTATTTAGGGACCATAAGTAGGTTTAGTGAACTGCCTTTGAATTGGTGTTAAAGCACTTAACAGGATGGGAAAGATTGCTGACTTTTAGGGAAGGCAGTAGAATTAAAAACAAGTTAAATGATCTCTGTTAATTTCATTATCATTATACTCTGAGCGAAAACTAAACCCTCTTAATAGGAAAAAAAAAGAGACTACTGCTTAATCCATAAGGTATTAATTTCATCCTACACAATTAGCCGAACACATCTGCAGTAATATCTTTGCCAGGGGGAAATTAAAATGATTATGAAAGCTAATCCTTAAAATTCTACTGGGTTTTCCATAAGCAAGCAGACTTGCATGCTGCACTTAGAAGCAGAGCAGTGACAGTGTTTTGTGGCAACTGGTTCCTTACCTTAGTGGTTGCCCCAGCATAAAGCCTCCGAACTAACAACCTTCCTGCCTGGATTGCCACTGGTGTGAGTTCCAGCTTGTCCTGCAGAATATCTCCAATAGCATAGATATATGGCACATTTGTCTGCTCCTCATCATTGACGGGAATCTTTCCCGTTCTGCAATCGGAATTAACAAGAAAAAAGATCTAAGTGTTCTGCTGTGAAGGCTGGAGGTGTAAATAACCTTGCAGGCCCCTTAGCTTTAAGAGAAAGACTTGTATGTGAAGTATGAGGTAAAGAATTCATATTCATAATCTTGCAGTCTTGGGCAGGAATATAAAGTAGGGAAAAATTGACCAAAACTACAGTAATTCACACACTGGATATGGAGGTAGCTTGAGAAGCTGAAATTCATCTACTGAATCACTGAAGTGAAGCATAAACCTCTTCGTGAAACACTCTCTACCACCAGCTGAGCTGTGTACTGGCAACTTTCAGGAATGACAGGAAGAGACTTTCTCCCACTCCATTTGTAGGACAAAACATTTTTTCCATGACTGAAATTTCAGTCCAGTGGTTTAAGCTGTTTATAGAAACTTATCCTTCAGGCTCCTACACAGAGACAGGCCAAGCTGTTACACACCCTACCTAAGGGACAGCCAGCAAGCTTTTTAGCTGTAAGTGCACTGAGCTAACGGAAGTTTTTAATTATTAATATTTCTTACTTCATCAATAAATGAGACAGTGCAGTAATCACCACAGGAAACACATGTAACAGGGAAACCTAATCAGACAGACACAGAAACAGCCACACAATTACTTGAGAGACCAGTGGCAATTCCCATATTAAAAATCCAACTTCCTCAATTTTGCACTTGTTAAAAATTACAGTTTATGAGAATAACTTTATAGTCCATTCTATTAAGCTAGTAATAGGTGTCCTGACATCAGAAAGATGTGTATTGTTCTACAAGTCAACATGGGTCTGCCAATTTTTAGTGGACCCAAATTTCCACTTATTTGGAATGTCACAGTTGTTCCTCTTGACAACATCGGTTACTGCATTCATATATAAAAACTCTGCACTTGTCAAGATCAAGGTCCCTCGTCTTTTCTTCAAAGGGGAGGAGATCTCTGAGGACCCACATGCCTGCAAGATGTTTAAGTTACCAATACTGAAAATGTTGCTGATAGCTCCACTCCCTGGTGCAACAACCTCACTACATTAAACCAAATACTCTTCTACAGAAGATACAGTTCTTACCCAAGGGTTGCTTCAAGGCAAGAAATAAAACCCTCCAAAACCTAAAACACACTAAGAATTTCACCTGGGGGTTTAAGGAATACTACTTGAACCTTAGCTTTCAAAATAACATAACATTAAAATATAAACAAAACTCACTGCTCTAAAAGCCTGTATGAACAGATTTTTGCCCCAAGAGGTGATAAAAGCAAGGAGATGAGAAAAAGAGAGTACAAGGAACAACTGACAGATCCTAGAAAACCCTGTAACTGGAAGAAGCTAAGATAGAGACCTGTAAATCTAGAAAGAATGAAAGACACTTTTTTCTCCCAGGAATTAGAAATTGACATTTCAGCAATAAAAAAGCAAATGTAGCAGTACTATGGGAGAAAATGCAGTTATCTGCTACACAGTTTTCCATCCAAGTGTACACAAACGGGGAAAATTCTTCCTCAAAGCTTTTGGATGTCTCTGCACCACTACCATTTTAACAGTACATGACACAAGCTCAGCAGTGAGTGGTACACAGACATCTGTCCTTACTTTTCATTGACATTCACTCCAACTTTGTCCAAACCAATTTTTCTTGTGCATGGGTCTCGTCCAATTGCCAGCAACACCTGCAAAAACAGCAATACACGTGACTGATTTTTAAAAACTCAAAAGTGCATTTTCCTTTGGCTATTATCTTCAATATATACTAGAGACTAGCATCTAAGGCTTGGTCACAGTAAGGTGAATGCATTTGTTATCCATTGTATATTCGCAGAGTTTAAGACAAACCTATGATTAAAACCAGGCAAATAGCTTTCCCTAGAAGAATACCCCAAGAATATTGTAAACCAATCCGTTAGGGAGAGATTATTTCCTTGCAGTTTACACCAAGGTGTTATCCCGTATCCTTACCAGAGCAGGTGACCTGAAAATGCTCCATAAGGAAAGGGCTTTTTAGGAAAGAAACTCAAATGCTTAAGCGAATAAAAATATCATAAAATAGTATTTTTTTTGATCTGAAAACATAATTTACTTATATAGGCTCTCAGCCAAGTCACTGTCAAAGAATATTATTTTTTTGAACATTTGTTCAGACCAGGCCAAATTCTTGCTCATCCTGTCAACTCTGCTGCCTTAAATCAAGTTCCAGCTTTTGCTATCACAAGGAAAATTGCTACTTGCTTTGTAGTTTTGGACAACTGCCCAGATAACTATATCATGCTTCTCATATGACAACTAAGAACTGTCCTGAAGGAATCCCAAGATCTCCTTCAAGTCTTACATATGATCAAACACATCTTCAGAGCTGAAGGTCTTAAAATGCAGCACACACAGCTCACAGCTTCTATGAGGAGTGACAGCATTTCAGTGAAGATGTACAATAAGAAACCAAAAGTTTCCTTTATGAAGGGATGGTATTGATTTCTTTGCTAAAAAGCTTTCACTATTATGGACTAGAAAAACCCCAGTATTACAACCCTGTGCAATAGCTCTGCTGCCACAGTCAAACTTTCACTCAGTATTGCCTCCCAGATGCACTGAGGTGTGTCCTTGTTAGGGGATGACTGATGCCCTGTGCAGGTAAACGAGGTCACTGGCATACTGTATTTGCAGTCTGAAGTCTCAGCTGGCAAAGGCCTGTCTTTATGTATTCTGTGTGGTTCCAAACACTCTATTAATTTTTTTTTTTTCTCCTTTCAGCATCATGGCCTATGAAAATGAGTGGAGTGAGGTGTAACGGAAATAGTCAATCAAACATACAATACCACACTTGCACACTGTAATTTTACTGTCTCAAGTGTGTAATGAAGTTTCCTGACTGACTTGCCACAGGGCATTGGCTGTGTTTGTGAAGATGTGTCAACAGCAAATCTTGAGATGACACCTCACCTGTTAGTTTAATTCCTGCACAGACCATTGTTTTGTGCTAACTACAAAACGTGCCCTAATTATTACGAAAACTACTATAAATCATTACTTATCATTTATTACAAATATCCCACTGGAAAAAAAATCCTGCAACTGATTCTACAGGACCAAGCTTATCTACACCCCTAAGCTAAGAAACAGGTTTCAAAAGCATGCAAGCTTGCAAATTTAGCAAGGCAAAATAACCACTGAATTTGGGACTTCTATTTCCAGATTAATTACCTGCAGATTGTGTGCAATTAGTATATTGTAATGACTAAAATACTGAAAACACCCCACAAATTATCAACATTTAGTAGAAGGCTATTTCACATTCACATTCACATATAGACAGGACTCACAGTATTGTATTCCCCTTCAATCATCTGGTCCCCTGTTGTGGACTTGGCTGTAACTTTCAGTATTCCAGGAGTTCCTTCCGCAATCTGCTCAATCTTTTGGGGGTTGGATGGGGTAAAAAAGAAAAAGTTTCAAATAAAAATACACAAATGCATATTTTTCCCACCACATATTCTTGAGAGTTTTAACCATGACCTAAAATTAGGCACTCACTCTCAAGATTCTTTACATTTCTACTTGTGTATTTTAATGTGTTTTTTTAATGACCCTGCATTTATTCTTATGACCAACACAACAAAATCTCCTTTCTGTTTATAAAAGTGGACTGATGGTTAAGTTCTTGTCCAAGCCCATCATGTGACCTCTTGTATTCATGGGGGACAGAGGAAGTGAGTAGGAAGGAAACTCTTACAAGGCCTGGAAGTACCATCAGACATTTTCTCCAAGTGCTGCCATCATTCCCTCCACCCATGGGAAGCCACTGTCATAGAAAGCCCTCAGCAGTACATACAAGAGACATGTAAGTGTGCAACACTTAACCCAATTCTGGGAAATTTTAGTGTTCATCCTACAGATAAAAAGGTACTTTTTAACAACACCCTTGTTCCTACTTCATGTTCAATACTTAGAGGCAGAAAGAAAAAAATTTCTGATGAAGTTTTTATTCCTGTCCTTTTTTTAAAATTTAGAAAACATATTATTATTTATAATAATTCATCTTCTGCCTTCAAAAGTCCCAACAAAGGGTTTTAATAAGCACAACATTCATAACTTCAAACACAATGTCTGAAAGAGATGAGAAAATCTGCTAAAAACCTACCCAGCAACTTAAGCTGATGGATATTCTCAATCAGAAACAGGGCCAAATATTTTATTCCCATTGAAATCAAAGAGAATATAGTGAAGGGACACAGTAAACTACACAGAAGGGCATTTTGTGACTGGCAATGGACTGCTCATCACAAGATGCATCTGGAGGAGCCTGCTTGCCATTTAGTTGAAATGATCTGCTCCTAAAAATAGCTTCCTTCTTTCTCATTCCCCATTAAAGCTTACAAAAAGCTATGTCTGCAACAAACCCTAGATGATCATCCCTACTTTTCATACAGCATGGGATTTATGTAACAAAAACCTGTATAAAAACTAAGTTCCTAGTAACATCCATTTTGACTTCTCACAGCAACTCTCACTCTGTGAGAGAGGCTCAGACCCACAGCAGGAACTGCCAAGAGAGTTTTTAAAGCTGCTCTTGATACCACTAAGAGTGGAAATGAACAGTCTTCACTGGATTTAATGTTTTAATCCCCAAAGTGTTCAACTCGGCAGCACAGTGGTTTAACACCAGTTTGAAATTGCTTAATACATGATTTGCTATTTCAAAATAATTAAGGACTACTGTGAAAAAACTATAAAGAAAAATACTGTTAGCACCCTCTGAAGTCTTTGGTACGGCAATTTTGCATTAGAAAAGCTCCAGAACTTCTAATCTGGTTTAAATTCAACCTGAATTTACCTATACATGAGCCTATACATGTAGGTAAGTAGCTGTATAAGTACTCTTACTGAATTCAACAAAAATTGAGCAAGTATTTAAGGACTCTGCCAAGTACACAATACAGATGGATACTTCTAAATCCCGTTAACTTTTCTGGATGGTCCACTAATCCTCAGCATATAAACAGTATTTGCTGGCTGAAAATTTGAAAAGTGGCAATGAAAAACGGGACTATTTGTGATGCACTGGACCTTCATCTTAGAGGAAATTATGTACCTGCTTAATTATGGGCCTGCAAGAAGTTTCACAGATTTTAGGACAACTGGATTGCAGAACCAGGACAAGCAGGTGTAACACTTTCAGTGCAACTTATACTAATCCAACTAATTCTGATAAAAACAATGGACTTCACAATCTCACAAAATTTTAATATTAAGATTAAATTATACCTTTCAATTAAGTTTCATGGAGTTAGTTTAAAACAAAAATTAACCCATTCTATGTCACACAGATACTGTAACAAAAGTTCAACTTTTGCATTAATTAAAATAATTTACATCTTAAAACATTATGATAGGTATATCCCAATCAATTGTAGTCACTCTGAGCCTACCTTGATTGGCACAAACTCCCTAAGAAAGTTGACTCCATGTTCTTTCATATATTCGCCAATTCTGTTTGCCATGTCCTGGTCAAATCCTCTTAAGAGAATGGATCTCACCATTACAGTGACATCTAATCCAAGGCCTGCAAGAAATCCTGCACATTCCAAGGCAACATAAGAAGCTCCAACCACCAGGGTTTTCCCTGGGCAGTAAGGCAGAGAGAAAAGGTCATCACTGGGAAAAAAAAAAAAGGAAAAAGGAAATTAGAGGCAGTCAGAAAAATGTATTTTGCTTTATATTTATCTAAGTTTTTTCTGTAAGAACAGAACTTTATTCCTTTTCCTGCTCACCAAAAAAACCCTGCTAAATTATTTGGAAGTTCATCTGGAATACAAAATCAGTGCATGACAGATATAAAAGTTACATTTAGGAGTGCACATACCAAAAAAAAAGGAGTATGAAAACTCTGAATCACCACAAAAATGTGGAGGGTTTTTTTAACAGAAATCTATGACCGACTGTTGAAAAAGGTAGGCATTTATTTACCCTCTGAATCTTGCTTTGAATATTTTGCTGCAAATTTTAGCTCCTGAGAACTAAAACACAAAGGGGCTTGGCTTTAAGATAAAATATCATCATCACTTTGAAGACTTACCCTTTTGCGAAAGCATTATACACAATGACAGATACACACAGACAACAAACCACAGTAACAGGCGAACACAGAAGTATGAAATTATGGAAAACATGCTCCTTTGCCTGCTTTTCACTTCTTTCAACTGCTTCATCAAGCTACATCAGTTCTACCGCACTTTAGGCTATAGGACCTAGGCTGTAAAACCAGGGCTTCTCCACAAAGCCAGAACTCATGGAGGCACCATGCTTACTCAGCAGACACATAGACAAAGCTTGGCAATACAATTCTCCAAAGATTTAAATCTAAAATAAGTGTCCCTTTTTTCAGGGTGATGGAATGAAATGTGATTGTGCAATTAAAGGCTGTAGCATAGCTCCTATACCCCAAGGAACTCAGTGAAGATTACACTGACAGCCTCAATCTGATAGTCTTTAACTCTGGGATTCCTGACTCCTCCACCTTGAAGCTACTTTAAAACACCACTATACAGGCTGTATTATCTGTTATCTTTAACTTCATTACTACTTATTAAAAGGGAAACATCCCACATGGTGTTTTGGTTTCAGAGGGATTGTGTCAGTTATTTATCTCATTGTTATAGGTTTGCCAGCCTGTAATTCCAGCCTCTGTTTCTACATCAAGAAACTCAAAAGTTACTCTGATATGGAAACACATTTTATCTTCATATAACATTTTTGCTTGGCATTAGCAATTAACCAGACACTCAAAACCAGTTTTCTCAAAAGTTGAATTACCTTCACTGAGTAGCTGGGAAAATAATTGTGTTGAGTTTCAAGACTGCCCCAGTGCATGAAGACAGATTTCTACCAACTTCATAACATCAGCATATATGCTATTCCCACTTCCCCTAATATCTGAGTACGGAGTTTTCTTTCAAGCATACTGTGCTCCTCAGTATGGGGAAGCATTTACACACAAGGAATGACTTCATATTCCTCCTGGTTTTACCTGCTAACGCAATATTCCTTGTCTCCAGGTATACCCAGGTAGCGTGGTCGTTCACCAGTGGCAATGATGAACCTCTCAGCTGTGTATAGTTTCTCGACTCCCTTTTTGTTTGTTGCCTGCATACAAAGTATTAGTGCAAAGTGAGTGTTTTACAGTCCCACCATGGGCAAAATTTTTCTACTTGAAAAGCATCTCTATTCAGACAACACTACAGGAAGACACAGCAAACACTGGCTATGGAGTACCTTAATTGTGTGTGGCCCAACAAACTCTCCATATGCATTCTCATACGTGACCTTCTTGTCTCTCAGTGCAATCCGATAGCCCCAGTTCAGCGACCCAATGTAATTCTGAACAGATTCTGTCATGGTCATCCAGTTGTGTTTGACTGTCAGAAATAAAAGAGGAAGGGTCGTCTTTTAGTCTGAGTTTTTCTTTTTCCACAGCAAAACTTTCATTCTCAAACAGATTCTTTCCATGACCCAGTCTTACTGGGTTTGTCTTACCCCTGTTTTATTTCAGGGTAAATCTACTGAAATGCAAAGAATTACATCAGCACAGATAACATGAGAGGTCCACAGTGCAATAGGTATGACTTAAAACATTGAAAATTAAGACTCACTGAATTATTGACAGTTTTATATTGATAGATTTATTTTGACAGCTGTGAGCAGGTGACACTGCTCAACAAA
The DNA here is from genome assembly GCF_029207755.1 of Chamaea fasciata. Lineage (NCBI taxonomy): Eukaryota > Metazoa > Chordata > Aves > Passeriformes > Sylviidae > Chamaea > Chamaea fasciata. Next base: position 60,688,221 of record NW_027094090.1, on the reverse strand, counting down.
TGAAGACAATGCACATCTGAGAGGTGCCTCTGCATACTTCCAAATACAGGATTACAGCCTAAATAAATCATAAACCTATAACCATGCATATTGGAGATAATAAAAGTAAAATCCTTCTTCTTACACAGTAGTGATGGACACTTAGGGAAAAGAAATCCTTGCTTGTAACTATAAGAAATTTCTGTCAGGCAACATTCTGGGGTATTTCCTTAGATATTGTGGTACATTCTGAAATGGAGCAGTACCTCATTGCTTTTATTCACGCAACAGTCTCATCAATTACTAACATGATCAGGAGCTATCAACAAACAGATAAAACATGGAGGCAATAAGCCCTATGGCTTTAGACTTGAAAAGCACTTCAATTTATGTGTTATCTCTCCAAAGTTGCCTCACATTGTCAAAGTCAGCACATGCTGCAGTGCAACAAGCACCTGATTATGAGAATCACCTCAGGATTCTCAGTGCAAATGACAAAACTGAAAAAGTGGCCTTTACCTTCTTCTGTAAACTGCCACCCAAATTTGCGTGAATCTTGCAAGGCTTGTCCCAGTAAAGCTGCCTGGTGCATCAATTTTTTAGGTATACAGCCCACATTTACACATGTTCCTCCAAGACCTGAGAGAAAGGAACAGAATGTGGTTTTCACATCAATGTGGCAGATTTCAAACATGAGAATCAGTCTCTGAGCAAAGCTCCTTTATAACAGGATTGCAATGAAGAGAAATTTACCCCACGAGCTTCCCTGAGGCGTAGGCGTGACAAAGTCCAGCACCATCACTTTCTTTTCATATTTGGCAGCCTCCTGCACAACAAATTAAATAAGACATATACCTAAATATTAGAAGTTAAATTTGGAGTAGACGATAACATCATGCATTGCTGAAAAGCTTTGTGACTTTTAATTAAGTAACAATGAATGATTTTCAAGGGAACAGACAGTCCTTAATCTTCTGAATTCATCTGTGCATTCAGTAGGAAAAAGAAGATGAAAGGAAAAAAAAGGCATTCATCCTTCCACAAAACACCATGGCAGCAGCAGATGCACAGGAGACTCTGTGAGTCCAACCTCCTCTTCACTCCTCCATCCTGTCACTTTGTTCAGACTATATCCCAACATGCCCATTTACTTTTAACCTACTTAACAAATTCCTAATTAATCCAGTTTTCCCTTTAAAGATGGTTTCTCCAACATTCGTTTGAAAATAGATCAGAAAATGTCACAAGTAGTCACATGGCCAAGCATGACAACCTTAATGACTCTATGATTCTATATTTCCCCTAAGAAGTTTCATCAGCAAATCTACAATTAATGCCTGTAAATTATGCTGAGAACTGTTTTGCTACCTGGAGTAGCCACAACTATGTTGGCATCATATGAGGAGTTCTCAGACATGTAAGCAGTAACAACTGTAGGAACAGGATATTACTCTAAGGTCTTGGGTTCGGTTTGGGAGCAGCTGGACAGCCTTCAGCATTCTGTTACCAGTAATGCTTGTTAAATACTTGACAAGCAGAATTTCAATTTTACATGTATCTTACTTCATGCAAAACGCAAATCACACCTCAAATAACGCAGGCTACATACACCTTTGGAAAATATTGCTGTACTGGATTTCCACTTCCAATAAAGATCTAGTCTGGCCAAGAAGCTAATTCCTACCCACCTCTGAGAAAGTTCAGAAAGGTGCTTTAGGGACCGAGACGTGTCATTAAAGCTCCTTTATGATGACAACTCTTAAACACTGCTCCAAAGAGCCTTACCAGGGTTAGCTAAGCAGAATGCATGGATTCCCAAGCTTCCCTCAGCTACACGCTCACATAACACAACATGGCATTGCATTGCCACCTTGGCAGGGATCACACACAGATCTAACCACTTCTGCTCAGTGATCTGCCCACAGCCACAAACCTGCCCTGCAGGCTCTCAAACCTTTTGGGGCTCAGTGCAGTGCTGCAGGAAGGCAGCAAGCCTGCTCAGGGAGCTGTTCTGTGTGAACTGAGAGCAGGGGCCTGGCACCAGTCTGAGTCTGCAGTTGGCTTGTACCAAGTCAGCCTGGCAGTGTTTGCACTCCCTGTGCAGAATTGCCTCCAAAGTAACAAGCTCTGGGCACAATGTAAAGGAAGATGTGCACACAAAGGTGCATGTGTCAGAATGAAAAGCACACATTTAACCAATCTAGGTGAACTGCAGCAAACCTGAGTGCAGGTATCTGGAAATTTCTGAGAACTGTGGAGCTGAGTTTTTTTCTGTTTTGGTTTGTTTTTGTTTTTTTTTTAAAGCACTGTCAGTTAATTCATTAAAAAACATTGAACAATCTAACTAAATGTCAGAAGTTTATGTGTGCTAAACAGTTTCACTTCAACTACATGAAACTGATTTGAAATACACACATTACTACTGATAGGGATGTTGACTTTATTGATCTACCATCTTCTGCTCTACTCAACAATCACTTGAGAACACTGAGAATCAATATACTTCACACAGTGAGTTGAAGGAATTAGGCAGTTCATCTTCCTTCTGCACACCTTTTCTGTCCTGAAAAATGATGCAATAAATATCACTGTGTCAGCCAGTCTCCTTATGGAAATTTCAACAACTGCCTTCTTATTTCTGCAAACTATTTTTGCATTACTGCAAACTCTATTTTACTCTTGTTACTCTCTCCCATTCCAGAACCTCTCCATCCTTTGAAAACCAGTGTTTGCTTCTCTTTGTGGGTCTCAGAACTTACGTAGATCTTAGCTTCAATCCTCAATCCTACAGCATGACAACAGTGCCCCTATGGATAGGAAAGCAGTAAACTACCAAAATAGACTATGGACCTACAATCCATCACTCAGCCCTGCGCATTTCCATTATAACAGAAGCACTTCTAAAGGGCTGGGGTTCACTGTGAACCCAGTGCTATTCTAAATATTCTAAAAATTCTAAAATATTTTCTCCTTATTTTCTTTCATTCTGCAATGACCTCCTCCACTTCCTGAGAACAAAAGAAATGCCCCTGACTGGAGGAGTAATCCAGCCCCAGGTCTTGAACAACAAAGTAGTTTTATTTACAGGAATGCTCAATGCACTTCTAAATAGTTAATCCTACCACAGACAGGAGAGACACAACGTGTTTGAGTACTGATGAAAAGGAGAGCTACTGACTGATATTAAATTTCTGCAAGTTTAAAATATTTGGGATAATGACAGCTCTAAGAGCTGGTATATTTTGTACCACTGTGAATTATTTTAATTAATTCTGGAAATGCTTCTAATAGCAATATCCTAACCAAACCCCATAATTCTTCTGGCTACAGGCAGGAAATACCAGACCCTAGAAATGAAGGGTAAGACCATAGCTTAAGTACAGGTAAAATCTCCATCTATGCAACTATGTAAGCTCAAAAATCACACACTCTCCTCCATTGCCAAGAATTAAAACAAGATACACAACTATGTCTGAAAATACAGTACTTCTATACAAAAGTACATACCTCCTGATGTTAATTTTGAATAGTTTTGAAAACCTTTTCATTTATGAGTTTAAATTCAACTACTAATAAACAATATTAAGATATCTACCTCCAGTTTTCCAACAGCATCATCTCCCATGAGTGGGGACCAAGTTTCAGTAAGGAGTATTAGGGAATATTAAGGAGTACGCCATGTGTTCCTTCTTCAGAACATAAAGAAAAGAATATTGTATAATTGGCACTAACCTTGAAAGAATTTTCACTGATCAGGCAGAAGTGTTGTGCCCCAACAGTGTTAAAGATACCAAATTCAAGACACTGAGGACGTCACCCACCTACTTACAAGGAAATTTAAGCGTGTGTTTTCCCCCTCATACCTTGGCAGCTGCCAGACCTCCCGAGCCTCCACCAATGACAATGAGATCATAGTCATAGGAATGCAGCACTGGTGTAAGCCCATTCACTTCCATTGTTTTCTGAGGATTGTCTTCTTCCTTATGTGCCTGAACAGAGAAAACAAAAAGTATTAGGGAATATTCAAACATTACCCACAGTGTTCAAAAATTAGTATTTTCAGTAACAAATATTGTGATAAGGGAATATAATTGCATCTGAATTTTCTGATGCAATTTTTTTTGCTTTTAATTTGCTTTAAAATTCATCTTCCTAATCCATCTGTGAATAGCTCTATATCTGCCAGATACTGAACTATAAATTTTCTTCATTGTTCACTGGAGTACTAGGCTTCCTTGCAGAGCTCAGTCTTCCACAACAATGCAACCCTAGTGCCTCCTCACACTGTACTCCAGGATGAGATACATAACTGCTGACACAAGCATTCCATTAATTTATTTCATTCTTTTCATCTGCCCTGGGCTTACCTAATTAGTGTTTTTCCCCTCCTCTTGCATATGTTTGTAGGAAAATACAGCAATCCTATGCGACGCTGTACTAATCCCCAATAATTAACCAGCCTTACCAACAGAATGAACAGAACTGAATGAAGAAAACCCTTTCCGAAAACTGCATTTTAGTAATATGCCAGTGATTATTGCTTTGGTTTAGCATAACTTTGGCATCAAATGGATCAAGTGTGACCACTATGGTTTCACAAAAGATTTTTTTTTTAATCACAACTACTACCACAGAAAAACTGCCCATTAGTACTAAAATACATTTTGGCATCTTATGCCACAAGAAGCATGGCACTGTCTTCAAATACACTTTCTAAAATGAGCCTTCATACTTCATTTGTGAAACTCCAAGGTCTGAGGTCTTCAGACTTTTAAGCCTTTGCAGTTATGGCAAAATTTTCAATGCCTCCCAAATTGCAGGACAAGATCTGGAGTGAGTAAAAACCAGATTCCTTAGCTGATGTAAATCAGTGAACAACACCTAAAGTAATGAAAAAACTTTTAAGACCAGACCCATAAATTAAGAAACCCATACTTTGCCACTTTACAAATACGTGTTTCTGTCTGTCTAGCTTGGTAGGACTTGATTTAGTACTGCTGGAATAGTTGTGGCAAATCAAAGGAAAGAAAAGAGCCCAAAGAAGTTTCCCTTGTCTTTTCATCTTAATTTTGTTTTGCATTAAACAGCCCTTTGTACTCAACCCATTCTACTGTTGCCTTCCTCTGAGGTTATTCCCTCTCTGTCACCTTCCTCTGAGGTTTGATTAGTCCCTCTCTGTAACTACGTCTACCCCACTGTCTGCCGCCAGCTCGACAATCCCACTGACAACAATTCCCTATTGCTCAGAGGAATTACACAGCAATGTCAGTAGTAATTCTGGCTGTGCATCTGCCAGCACAAAGTTAGATTGTAGTAGTATTTCATAACCCTGGGCAGCGTGTTAACAGTAGAAACAAAAGCTGGAAAACACCTGGGGTCACAGTGAAGACATCCAAAAATACTTCATTCTCCTTCCTCTTCTCCTCCTGCTCCACCACAACACACACCCCTACCTCTGAACCCACTTTGCGCTTGGTTCCTTTTTCTATTTCTCTAACACAGCCAATTAGCCAGGATCAAACTTCCTAGCACAACTGGAGCAAAGGGGCAGGTATTGTACTGTGATATGCAGCTTCACTTCATTTATTTAGAGATGCAAAATGAGAAGAAAGGGTGGCACTCTTTGCCAAAACACACCTTCTTACTTGCTTAGTAGAAACAGGATGATGTGAAGCATAAGGGGAGACAACACCCCCACAGTCATCAGACCCAGTTACTGAGAATGGTATCTTTATGATGCATAGAAGGAAACCACACCAACTACTCATTTGCTTAGACCACTATTTATATCATGCTACTTTTTATTTCTCCTTTTAAGAAAAATGCTTTTACCCATGGTTTGAGAAAGTTCAGTTTTCATTTCATACTGTTTGGTTCATTTCTCATTAATTCGTAAAAAAAACTCTTTATGAAAACACATTCAAAGTTTAAATTAGACAAAGTAGATTACAAGTTTCCTCTCTTCCTCGTGAACCCTGCTCCAAAGCAGCCAGGCTCTTGACAAGCTCTGCATCTCATTTACTGGGGGAACTTCTTCATGACCATGATCCCATCCTGAGAACAGATCTCTACTCTTCACACATGAACTACAAATTTTATAATAAAATCTACATTCTGATGATTTTTCAATGTCAAAACTAAATTATAGACTTTGAAATGTATCTCCCCCTACCTTTACAGTTCTCTCATGATCTCCTATTTGCTTCGCCTGTACAGAAACAACCGGCTGGGAAGTTCCTGCCGCTGCTCCGTGCTGCCCTTCTCGAAGCTTCAGGGCTCCCCCTGTGAAATAAAGGATAAAATAACGTGGTGTCTGGAGAGACAGCCTTTATGAGGGCTGTGCTCCTCCAGAGAAATTGTCTGGGGGAGTGGCCTGGCGGCTTCATCGCTTCCTCATCTGTGGCATGTCTGTCCCAGGGGAGCATTTCCTAAGGTGACTCATGACTCGTTTGCAATGTTAGGATGACTTGCAATATTTTCCTGTTTAATAAAATCCCATGCGAGAGTTGGCTGAGATTTCAGTACTTTTGGCAAATCTAACAATATGCTTGGATCAAAGCAAGGAAATCATATTTCCTGCGGCTAAGCCTGATTCTTCAGTCTTTAAAAAAAATGAGGATTTTTAGCTTTCTTGCCCAGAAAGTGACACTTAAGAGTCTTGTACTTCTTAAACATAATTAAAAGCTTTTTGTTTTCTCCTGCAATTAGTTGCCTGGGAACTTCTTTCACTTCAATGTATTGATAAATGTATTCAAAAGGCTGGAAAACATTAGTTTTCCCACAGGTTCTAACTGATCATATATATACATGTATACCCAATATAAAAGTTCAAGCATATTTGTGAAAAAAAAAAAAATATTTACACACAGTGAAACTTTATTTGATGTGGCATTGAGAAAGAAAAAAGTGGAAAATCTAACAGTTGATTGGAATCCATTATCAGCTCTACCTTCCTCCACATAACTCTGAATTATGTTATGCTTAATTTCTAATAAATGGGTCAGTACACAGTTGTTTGTACTTAATCATATACATGCTTTGCACTGTACAGCCAGCATTAATTAGCAAACCCTGACATGTGCCCATACTTAGAGAAACAGCCATACTGAATGTTACGTAGACATTCCTTGGGCACTGAGCCCACTAACCTGAAAAGCATTCACACACACACAAATGAAAATAGGTACTCCTTGAAAACTGGTCTGTAATCTTGTCATTTCTGACTTCTTCTCTGAACTTGTAGCTGAAATTCTTTTATCTCACAAAGGTATTGGGAAGAGTACTTTGGTGATGGTGGTAAAGGGGTTTAAAGATCAGAACTGTTATGCAACAGTTAAAGTAATATTAGTGATGGATACTACTTTTCCTATTCTAGTTGGGGAACACGCATATGTAAAAAAGGAAAAGCAAGAACACAGGTTTTGAACAGCCTCCACAAAGAATAATTTTTTGCCTCACTACATTATATTAAAGCTACAGTCCTGTGTGTACCTGAAGCAATGGAAGGAGTATTTTATTCCTGCAAGTTTGAACAATCTCAGGAATGTTCACCTAAAACTGTATCTTCAGTGAGATAAAAATCTAGTCATTAGCCAACACAAGCACTTGTATAAATATCTCTAATTATTTTCAGGTAAATCTGAGCCAGAGGTACCAAGTTTTAGCAATAGCCCCAAAACCCAAAGGCAGTCATAGCCCCTGGCAGAGACTTGAAAGAGTTTGTATGTTGGCTGGCTCTGCTTCTGGGGGCCTCTCCCTTGTTGGTTTGGGCAACCTTCCACGGGCAGGATGACAAAGCAGAAAGTGCTCTGTGTGTCACCAGCTTGCTCTCCATAAAATTCCATCCGTTAACAGCAATTGCAATAACCCACAGTCCTGGTGAATAATCAATACTTTCCAAAAATGAGTCAGCAGACACCTTTTTGCAGAGTGACACTGCTAAAGAGAACCTGAACCACGGATATGCCCTGGATAACCCACAGAGACCAGAGATCTAGTGGTGAGGATGACTCTCTGCCTGGTACCTCTCAGCATTATTCAGCAAGTCTGTAGCAACTCACAGTCACTGCAGGAAAGCCCAGTGAGGCTCTTGCCCTGAACTACCACCAATTTTTGGTTTTGTTAATCCCAGTCTAGGATGTAATGGCTGGTGAGGTGGCACCTTCCCTATAACCTGCCAAGGGCTCCTTCATGTGGGGTGAATCAACCTAACCAACCAACTCCAAAAAAAGTGGACAAGTCTATTCTCTTCCACTACACTGTTTTTTTCCTTCTTGGTGTCTGCATACCTGGCACCAGTTCTGGCAGACTTCAGACCCGTGCATGAGTAAATCAACTCACTAACCTAGGAGAAAACTAACCCAGGAGAAGAAAAATTGTGGATGGTTTCCCACCAGTCTAACAAGCTCAGCCAGCTCAAGGAGCAACCCTGTGGTCATGACAGCTGGTCCCAGGATGAAGGCATTACCAGACCAGTGGAGAGTAAGAGGAGGCAGCAACACCTCTTGCTGCTAGTGGAAAAACTGTCAGTTTTGCTCTGAACTTGTTAAACCAGAAAAACCCCACCTCGGGAGATAAAAAAATACAGTGAAACAACTATGGTATTTTCAATCCATATCCCTCCTTACTGGGAGGGAGCTTCCTCACAAACCAAAGTCCTCCCTGGCACCAAGGTCTCTGAACTTTTGACTGTTGTGTAACTTCTGGCTAGAATGAAAAAAAAGGCATTACTGGTTTTGGAAGGCTTTCATCAGGTGGGAACAGGACCAGCCCAACCCAACAGCCTGGATCAGCTTTGTAAGCAGAACTGCTCCAGGATAAGAATTTCCTTACCCTGCAAAAGTAATCCAGGGATCCTACCAGCTGCAGAGGCAGGACATGGGCACCCATGGAAAGCACTTGCCCTTCAACTACTCACTCTGGAGGTCTAGAAGTGGTGCTTCAAGGCAAAAGTCTCCAATGATTTACCTAGAGTTTCTGTATCACACAAAAGAACATTACCAACAAGAACAAACTTCACATTTTCACAAACTATAATTTAAAAAATAGTTGTCTCTACTCCAGGAGTTCAGAAGATGCCTCTAAATTTGTAATGCCTCTGAGCAAGCACGTAACTTGCTTTACAGTCCTATCTTCAGACATTTGGGAAGTACAGGCTATTTCATATGACAACAAATATTTACCTTATGCCCAAGTGAACTTTGTAGGTTGAGAAATTTGCAGGTTTTCCTTCTTCTAGATTTGCTCATTTCTGCACTATCCTCACAGGTCACTACCTCTCCTATTGCGCAAACTCAAACATTTGGTAGTGACAGCAACAGAGACATTACATCATTCAGATTCCCAGGGAAAAACCCAGAGCCCTCAAAAGACAGACCTCCAGCCTGGATGATATCACAAATGCACACTGAGAGGCTGCCTCACAATCAACTGAACTGACAGCCTGCAGCCTTGCTGGCATGGTGCCATTTGCTTTACCTACTAACATGTCTTTGTCCCAGTTATGAGTTTTCACACTTTAACTCTTCCAATTTTCTCCCCATCTCACCAGGGAGGAGTGTGTGGGGCTGAACTGTCACCTGGGCTCTCAAATCTAAAACCCACCAAGCTTTAAGACTTGACAGGCAAAAGAGTAAAGCGCACGTTCCTAAAATATCACCGAACTATGCTACTGCTTACATTCATCCAGTGTGTTGCTGCAAAGCCCTTTATTTTAATTGTATTTTTATTAATGCCCTTTTCATATCTAAGAGCTTAAAACTCCTGGTATTTAAATAACTGCCTGAATGGGATCAACATCAAGGCATAGTGTGGAATAACTGAACTTTGCAACTAGTTGAAACAAGGGCTCTACTTCGACAGATTTCTGTTAGGAGAGTCCTGACAGTGGTACACTGTATTAGTCCAAAACAACTATTTCCTCCATGAAAATATAAATTCTTTGTTTTTATCACAACTATTTGAGAACAAAAAGCATTTAAAGTAAATTCCATAAGTGGGAAAACATATAGATACAAACTTTCTTCTGGGAACTTTCCAACCAAAGCATTGAGTTCCCTAAGCCAGAAGAGAAAGAAACACTCATCATTCTCAGCCAAAAAAACAAAGTTAATATACAAAAAAGGCAGAAAACAGCAGCAAGTCCCAGAGCACAGTATTCTCAAAGGACAATAAAAATCTACTGACAACTGGTAATCTAACCTCTGCGTGGCAGGACAGGAATTACAAAACCAAGACAAACCAAAGAAGAAATGCTGACAGGGGAATGATGAACGCCAGATCAAATGAAAGACAAACTTACAAGTGACATCCATCTGAGAGCCTGAATCAAAGCTCTCTATACCCAGCAGAAAAGTTCCCACTCAAAAAAAGGCATTAAGTGACAAATTTCAGCCTAGTTCTCCAATGAACATTTGGGGACTGACTCAACCATATCCTCCAAACAGCTTTCCACTCAAGATAGGTCAGCACTGTGTTTGGAGGGCTGCAATCCACCATCTTTCCATCCAAGAACCTAGGGCAAAAAACTCAACACTGAAACACCCCCTTCTCTAACAGTCATCCACTCAAATTTATAATCTGTCTCATCCTGTTAGTCTGAAAATAAGGGTTCTGAAACTGGTCTCAGTTTCTAGTTCCTAGCAAATTAAGTAATTCCTACTTCCAGGCACTTGTTTTCCTTTTGCTTTTCTAAGTATTCATGCAACTACCACAAAGTCCAACTTCTTTATGAAAAAGTTTATTTAGTAATTTCAACAGGGACATCATTATACTCCTTAGTTTGTTACAAAGTCCTACAAGACATGTTCCTGCCATAATAATTATGGAACTTAAAGTCCAACTCCAACCAGACCTGGGCTTACTCACAGACTTTCCTAGTAGTGCTCTCACCCACAGAAGTTTCCCAGCAATATCAGAGAGTGGATACTTGCCCTTGAAAAGCTTCAGCCATTCCTCATTCCTTATGTAATTGTTTACAGTAAACCATACAGGAATTAGCCAGGTTGCTTTAATTAGCACTAATAGGGATGTTTTCCGTGAGCATAACATCCCACGTTGACCTCAAGTATTTCTAGGACATCTACAATACAAACTCTGTTGGCTTTAACAGAACAAGCTGTACAAATTTAAACTTATAAAAGTAAGTTTCAGATTCTCTCCTCCGCAGTAAAAGGCAGCCAATCTTACATTGATTATGCATCTTTGATCAATTTCATCTTCAATTTTATTTCATTGTGAACTAAATTAAGTAGGTTTATAAAAATCCTAATATAAAACTTGTCTGCCTCTGGGACTGTGATAAAAGCTACAATATCTCATATAATGATTTATATGCAATCATTATGGAAAATATCATCTTAAAATACCAGCAATTTTAACATAGATTTTTGTCTATTTCCTTCAAAAGTCGCAGTTGCTTTGGGATTTAGCCATATTAGTTAATGCTTTGTCTAATCTAAATCATAACAAAGGAAGCTGAGTTCTGGTATAACTACCTGTAAAGTGTATCAGGCTCGCAGTGCCATCCATACTGGCTCACCTTTTATTTAGGATGATCTGAAAGAGCTTCCTGACTTTTCTTCTTGAAATTCCTGCAATCCAACACAAACCTGCAGTTCCCACAAACTGTGATTAATATTCTCATGCTACCTTTTTTTTAATTCCTGGTCAGTAAATAAACAACTCTCTGACACAAAGAAGGAAGCACCACCAGCCTCACTTGAATAAGTGTGGCACCCAAGGCCAGAGAGGTAAAACAGTACTCAGCAGGGATAGAACAGGATCTCCTGGTGCTGATGCCATTCATTAGTCCCTACTGCCACTGGCCATGCCTTTATTGTTTCTACCACAACTAAAGCCATTTATTCATTCCCACACATTTCTTTGTAATCAGGCTTTCATTTGAGTCATAGAGAACATAAAAAATGGTGGAAAACAACTCACAATCAGGCTTTTTTTTTGTTGAACAACCCAGTATTAAAACTGAACATGGTTAAAGCAAAACAAGCTCTTTGCAGGCAATCTCCCAGTAAGGGCATGAAGCTTAAGGCAGGTACAACACCACGGAAAGTACCTGCATACTTGGCTCAGAAACCTGTGATTTCCCACCTCCCCCCCAAAATGGGGCATTTTTTAAGAGGTGAGGAAAAACCCAGATATTTTAATCCAGAGTAATCAAAACTTCTTGTCTTTGAAAAACAAAAGGAGTTGAGCGGAACAACTTAATCCTGCCTGTAGCAGCCCAGCAAACAATGACACAGCATTTCTGAGAGGAAAGGGAAGCAACACAGCCTAACAGGTCACTCACTGCCCTCTGAACTCTCTGGCCACCAAAGTGATCCAATGCGCACGGCCATGACAAAGGTCTGGCCGGGAACGGTTGTGAAGGGTGGCTGGAAAACAACAAACACCTTACACCTGTGAGCCAGAACTACCGAGAAGTGCTTGCTTTGTGTCAGGCTGTGCAAACAGCAGAGGAGATAAGGAAGTTAAGAGTTTCCTTCCCGCCATACTGGGGATGCAATGCCAGGACACAGAAGTGACCGTGTCAAACAGCTCTTTCGTCCCTGATCTTCTGACTCAACAAACAAAACAGACAACTTAGATAGAACAGAAGATAAAATGAGATGATACCATCATCTGTTCACTTGTAAAACCAGTTCATTAACAGATTTTTAAGAAAGACTACACTAGACTAAGCCACTACTATCTTCTATGGAAATAAAAGTATTTGCATGCTCTACTTACTCCCTCTCTTTGCATTTGTATCTCTTTTATGCAAATGACAGTGCTGGATGCGATAGGGTTGTAACCGCCAAAAATTATGGGGGTCACACAATTCCATAGAGTCCACCATAAATGAATCCCTTCACATACTCAGTACTACAAGGCACAGAGTATATATAGGAAAGGCCGTATGCCAAAGAAAGCAACAGCTGTGAACTTTTGGGGAGAAAAACAGAAGGTAAAACCAAACTGAAGATAAGGAAAAAGAGAGGGCATCAGAAATAACCAGGCAAGTTAGGGGATGGTTCTGCAAAGAAGACCTACAATGTGACACCACATTCAAAAAAGGAAGTTATTTAGAAGTATGAATGAGGAAAAAAATGAACAAGCAATGGGAAAAAAAAAAAAAGGAAATACATTAGTTGAGCTATAAACTGGAAGGCAGCAGCATGACAACAGGCAGGTATAAAAAAACAGATATCAAAAACAAGGGAGGTGTTGTAGATAAAATATTCTCAGGAGATAGCGGTGGTAAAGAAAAAGGGGAATAAGTTAGCAATTCAGTATACTAAGTAAGCCAGAGTGCACAGTTTTATCTGGTATTTGGTTTGTTTTCTACAAGCACAATCAAAAGAGATACAAGGCATGCTACCAAAGGGTGACTGAGACGGGCTTAATGGAGGAACAACCTTCAGAAAGGCACAAGCAGTGGAGTTTTATCTCCAAAGTTTTGAAAATAGAGAAACCATTAAAAAAGGACTGGAAAAAGGAGACAAATACCATACATTGCTGAGGGCGAAGCACTGATTCTGTTCACAGCAGAAATCAAGGGGATGGCATAATTATTAACAAAGGTAGAGGAAGTACATGGGCATCCATTAAGCCCAGGATTTGAGTCCACTCTACTTTTCTGCACAAAGAGTGTTATGATACATCTGCTGCTGTCACCTGAGCAACTCACATGTAAATTATATGGTCAACACATTTCCAGGAAATACTGCAAAAGTAAAAATATTTGGGGCCTCATTACTCTGACGCTCAGCACACGTAAATGTCAACACAACCTAATTACCACTGGTGTTTGTACTACAGCACAGAACTAGGACCACCAAAGTAGATCCCCTGTTACTCCATCTCAGAGTTATGCTGCATTCAGAGGGTCTCATATTAGCACTAAAAATGAGGAACAATTATGTTAAAACTACTTTTTAAGCCAGCCCAAATTTAATTCCAAATCTACTTTCCAAGCCCACCGGTGAGTGTGTCCTGAGTGCCGACTCCTGAAAGAAGCCGAGCAGCTTCAACCTACATCAAAGTCAAACCAACGTAAAACACATCCCCTCATAATATTCAACTATGACAGTCTGGGATGTAAAAAATCAGCACTTGATGTTATAACAAGATAGAGTCCCACAGAAACAAACAATATGTTTTATAAAGCAAAAGTTGCAACCCAGGCTATGGTAATTCTGAGATGCGTAAGTTTAGTCCCTTATTGTACAGCTTTGAGTTTTATATTTAATCCTTTCTGCAGTCAAATGCCTGTTTATTATACAGAAAACTAAGTAAGTGTGGAGATAATTTAACACAAAAAATCAGGAAAAGCAGTCTCTTCTCAGTTACTTCCAATTTTCATAACTTTACTCTCACAAAATGCAATAAATACTGCACGTGCAAAATGTAATTGTGGAAGTATACTGAATGATATTGGAAGACTGAGAATAACCTTTTTGGAAGCACAAGGTAAGGACAAGGGAATTTAAGAGTTTTGTTATGCAAACTATATATAAGAACCTTGTCTTAACATTTTTACTTTTTCCTCTGCTAGGCACCATTTTTTTCCAGTTGTGCTCATTGCCAGCTTGCTACTGTTTAGTTTTTAAACATTTTTAGATCTTACAGTGAATTCGTAACTGAATTTAATATCGCCATTGATAAAAGATGGAAAGGTGGGAAAAAATCCAGAGAAAAACCAAGAAATTCTTACAGCTATCAACAACCCAACTTCTTTCTCCTACTACACATAGAAGATTAAATAGACTTTGTCCAAGGGGTGTATATGCTGGTATGACCAACTACAGAAAGGGGTTAATTTTAGATTCTTCATGTTTTAGAGTCAGTTAAACAATGAGCAATTAGCGTATTTGGATTATGTTTCCAGTTTAATGTAAATTATGTATCCCTGTTCAAGTTTCTGTAATTTTTTTTGTCTTTAATCTTCTATTTAAGTTCTTCAACCGCACCCAAAACTCCTCTCATCTCTTGTCCTTGATGGACACTAAAACTTTGATGTGTTCCTTTGGGAAACAGACACTGGGCATTGGACAACTACCCTAGAAGCAAAACTGCCTTGATGCTGAAATATAAACCTTGTCTCACAGTTCAAACCAACCTTCCTGGAGACTTTAAGATGCTGCCAGAGTTGTAGAATAGGCAACAGGGAATAGTAATGCCTTAAACTGAAAAACCAAAGATACAGCAGAGCATATAAACCAAAGCCCAAACAACATGTTCTTTTAAGTCACTTAGCCTAAATGAGTCAGCTTCACAAGGCTGAAAATGCTCATTAAGATGCAGGTTTCATTTCTGAGTTTATGCTAGCAGATAGATTGTTGGCCAGAGGAACCAAGTCTGGGTATAACTCCAGAGCAGCTCACCCTGCCCCAGAGTCCATGCTACCACACCTGCACAGATTCCAGTATCTGATTTAAAACTAAGTTAGGTACTTCTAAAGCATAACATGGTAGTGGCAGCATAAGGTAAGGGAACTGCTGTCAGGTCACAGCACTGTCCTGAAAGTACAAAGACATCTGGACTCTCTAGACAGAGGTTTTTCGTTTGTTTGGGGGTGGGGTTTTTTTGAGTTTTTGTTTTTGTGTTTTTTTCTTCTCCTCTTAGGATCGAGGAACAACCAGTGCTTCCAATGCTCAGACTGGAGAATTTTATGTTGGTGTAACTGAAAGATCTAAGCAATATGGGGCCATAACAATAAGCTTATTTCAAGAGTTTTAACTGTTACAAACCTCATCTTTGTATTTGCCAGCTCCTACTGTGCCTTATGCAAACTCTTACTGCACAGGCATCTTTACTTTTTGTTTGCCAGGGTTCTGACAATTTGCATCTGCCTAATGAGACTTAAAATACCATATAACACCTTAAAGCTCCCAAGGTGGTTTTGTGTCAATTTCCTCAAAATTTTGCAAGTATAAGAACATGTTTAAAAACAGTCACCTCTCCCAAGGATTTGGTAGAGCAGAAAACACTCCTATAGTAGTACATGCTCGATGAAGTACTACATCCTAAGAGTGCCTTTTCATTTAGGCAGAACTGCTGCTCAGCCCCAGATGCAAGCATAGGTTCATTTTCAGGCGTTCATTACTTTGAGCCCACTGTTTAGCTTCTTTCCTGGGGTTTTATAGACCCGGTGAGAGCACGGTTAATTCTATGACCATGGAGAATCTCAGGCTGAAGCTCTGACTCTGACGAGGTACAGAGCAGTCGGCTGAAACAAATTTCCCCACTCTGCCGTGGCAAGATGCCTCAATCCTGGTATGCAGAAATCATATCCGTGGACCAGAGGACCATTCAGCTCCCATCTAACTCCAGACTGTAGTCCTCACTCCAAATCTCGTTCCCTCCTCAGCGCAGACATCCTTCAGGCCACACTGTGGCAGTCCCCGGGGCCGGGGTCCCACACCCAGCATCGCTCTGCTCCACCGTGAGCGGGACGATGCCGACGGGCTGCCCAACCAAATCCCTCAGGGCACAGCCGGGCGGCAGAGAACCCGTGTTTGGGAACAGGTACCCGGCACAGGCAGGGGACCCGCGGTCACCCTGCTGAAGGCACGGCAAAGTTGTTCTGCAGCGCGGTACCCCCGCGGGGCGCCCGGCCGCCAGCAAGGGACGGGGGCGCCAACTCCGCCTTGCCGGGTGTTTCACAGGGAAACCAGAGCCGGTTCCTTCGGGGCTCGCCCGCCCCACCGCGCCCGGAGCCCCCCGGGTGCGCAGCGCTGCCAGGCAGGTGCTGTCCGCCGGCAGCCGCCCGCTGCCTACCTGCCGGGCGCCGCCGCTCCGGGGGCGCGCCGCCGGGCGCCTGCCGCACCGCCTGGTTCTTCCGCAGGGTGCTGCCCATGGCGCGGGCCGGGCCGGGCCGGGCCGGGCTGTTCTGGGATGGGGTAGGACGGGACGGGATGGGCCCGGATCGCCGCCCCGTCCGCCGCGGCGCCCCCTGGCGGGAGCGGGAGCGATGGCGACGGACGCGGGCAGGCACAGCCCGGGGCTGGCGCGGCCCCTGGCGGAGCCCGGCCCGGCCCAGGCACGGCTCCCCAGCGAGCCCTCCCTCCTGCGGGCTCTGGGGTTCTGGCGAGACGAGGGCATTCAGGTGTTCTGGGAGAAGTTCTCCCCTCACAATTAATGGTTCGCGCTGAGAAATACACAGACAGAAAACGCACTGTAACCGGAGGGTTGCCTGCGTGAGGCTGCTCACACGGCTCCCGTGTGGCCCTGGGGCATTATTTGCCACTGTCACCTCACAGCGCTGCCGAGGCTGTGGCCCCGTCCTGGTGGCTTACACTCAAATATGTGGCAAGAGGAGCATCTGCCTTAGGCCTGCTGGAATCAGCTGAGAAGCCAAAGCAAGATGAAAGCCATAACCGTTTAAACTACCACCAAGCCTGTACACAAATGGCCGCTGTTGTCGTTGGCCAATGTGAACTTTCTTCACTCTCCTAGTGGTTTGGTCCTTGCTGGATACTCGGCACCCACCAAAGCCTTTCTATCACTCCCTTCCACAAGTGGACAGGGGAGAAAAAATATAACAGAGGGTTCATGGGTTTGGATAGAGTCTGGGAGAGATCACTCACCAAAAACCATCACAGGCAAAACAGATTGGAATTGAGGATATTAACTGAGTGTATTATTAACAAACCCAGAGCAGGACAATGAGAAGTAGAATAAATCTCAAAAACACCTTCCCCCCAGCCCTCCCTCCTTCCCAGCTCTACCTCCTCTCTCCCAGCAGCACAAGGAGATAGGGAATGCAGGTCATGATCAGTTCCTCCCAGGTTGTTTCTGCTGCTGCTCAGGGAGAAGAGTCGTTCCCCTTATCCAGCATGGGGTCCCTCCCACGGGAGACAGTTCTCCATGAACTCGTCCAACATGAGTTCTTCCCATGGGCAATAGTTCTCCATGAACTGCTGCCACATGGGTCACTCTTCCACAGGGTGCAGTCCTTCAGGCACAGCCTGCTGCAGCCTGAGTCCGTCACAGGGTCACAATTCCTACCAGAAACCTGTACCACTATGGAGTCCTCTCTCCACAGATTTGGAGGTCCCTGCCTGGAGCCTGCTCCAGCAGGGGTTTTTCCAAGGGTTCACAGGCCTGTTTGGGGCACCTGCTCCAGCGTGGGTCTCCTCCATGGGCTGCAGGTGGATCTTTGCATCCCCATGGACCTCCATGAGTTGCAGGTGGACAGCCTGTTTCACCACAGGCCGCACCACAGCTTCAGGGGAATCAGCTTTAGCCTCTGGAGCACCTCCTCCCCTTCCTTCTCTACTGACCCTACTGTCTCCAGAGTTGCTCCTCCCACATATTCTTACTCCTCTTTTCTCAGTCTGCAATTATATCTGTACAATAACATTTTTCCCCTTCTTGGAGGGAAAGCTTCTGAAATCTTTTCACAGAGGCCTTGTAGGCTCCCACTACCAAAACCTGGCCACACAAACCCAACAAAATGCTTCACATGGAAAGAAAAGTGTGACATTACATCAAACAAGGCAATTTATCTGATCAGTATTTTTGCTTACTGCAAACACTGACATTTGTCTGAAAGGTATTAAAATGATGCAAACCCAACCATTGATTTGTTGGATGGGTCTTCTTTTCAGTTGCACTGATTGGCTGCTGGGCTCTGTGGCTGAGCGAGCATGAAGGATGCTGTGCCACCAACACAAGGCAATGAAATAAATGCTGTAGACCGAGGAATTGTAGACCACTGGGTTGCTCTGTTGCCCTGCATAAGTCTTAAGTGTCCCCCAGTGTACCGTGTGTCATATCTACTTCAGTACTCTGCCACAACAGTAATAATGAGCAGCCACAAAGGATCAAAAGAAAGGGAAGCAAGAGAACAGGATAATAACTTTGAGTCATGTTTAAGAAGCATTGCATCCCCATCCTCAGTTTTTTTGCTCAGAGGACTTCAGCAATACCTATTTGTATTCCTGTATTACTCTTTTACTCTACAATGATATCTCCAGTGTCAGCTGGGGTTTCAAACAGAAAAAAAAACCAACTAAACTTAAGACTGTTAAGTGGAAAAAAGTCTCTGAACTTATGAGAATGACCACTGTGATTTCAGAAGTTATATCTTCAATATAGCTATCTGTAACAGCAACAATTATTATAATAATGAGGATAATAATTGTTGCAGGCATTCATAGATTATTATTACTTCAGAAATATAGTTATTAAAATAATTTGCTGAACAAGCTTAAGGAAGGAACCCTATTCCACCAAACTCCATCTCAATATTTTCATTACATGAGGACTACCAGCTGGCAAATCAGGCAATTTGAGAAAAATCAAATTTTAAAAACCACCTTGCAGTCCTGTTATTCATTCACAGTGTTTCATTTTGCTTATTCTTTTGTAATTTTCTTCTAATCACATTTCCTTTCATTAAGAAAAAGGTCTTACATTGCTGCAGTGAAGATCCACTGAAGTAAAGAAAAAAGCTGAGTTCTATTTTTGAGATGTTTTGTAAAGCCAGTGCATACAAAATCAGAATTACCCAGTGTCACTTATAATCAAGGAGTCTCACTGTAGAACAGAATCTTGATGCTGCATCCAAAGACTAGCATGCATTTTCACATTCTTTACCCCACTCCTCCCAAGTGGTTGCTGCTTCTGTGCCATGTTACTGGACCACATAACCTCTTAGACCACTTGTTACCCCCTCACAAACACTACCATCAGGCCATTGAAAGTACAGCTGGAGAATTTCTGTTCCTAAACTTTTATTTTAGTCTGACTACTTCTGATTTTGACCTCTAGAAAGATAATTCCTTTATTTTTTTCCACAGGCTTCATGCTCTCTCCTGAATCCCAGGTTACAACCAACTCCAAGATGCCATTAAACTCTTTCTTTTTGGCTGATTTACTCTTATTGTCTTGTTAGATCATCCTCCTTCCAGTTTTACCTACTTCATTATCTGCTTCTCCACAGAAGACATTTGTTTCCTCTCATGGTATTCCACAATTCCACAAGCTATTTTTTTTTTTTTGGGGGGGGGGAAGCAGATCTGGCTTCTTTCTATTAAAATTTTGCCTAGATATTACACTTTTAATGAGGCTTAAGAAAAGCTGAACACATTAATTTATCTTTCAATCTATTCTTAGCTGACTGAACTGCACACATACATGAGGTTCAGTGTTGAACCCCTGTAATATAAGCAGAATATGATGACAAGACGAATGGAAAGCAGAAGGAAAAGGATAGGAAAAAAATGCAGTATGTTCCAATAATTAATAATGTGATCTGATGTCTTGTCCATATGTGACTTATATTTTTGTCAGTCTGTGCCTTTCTCTTACTATTTAGAATCTTTGGAAGACAGAATGTATCTTCGTCTCTGCTTAGAAAACACTTGATATTTCAATTTCTACTGCTGTCATCTTCATAAATGCTCTTCAGCTGTCCTTTTCCAGTAGTAAGGACATGTATAGGAGAGCCAGATCATACAGTCAAAAGAGATCCTGGACCCTGTAGTATTTCCCTGACACAGACACCAACTCAAACCCCTCTTGAGAGTCAGAGGTAAGTCTGTGTACTGAAGTTATTAGGAGACTGAAACCCTGTTTCAGTTTGGTACCAAAGCACAGATTTAAATCTGCTTTGCGTAGTACCAAGCAACAGGACAAGAGGCAACAGACAGAAACTGAGGCACAGGAAGTTCTGCCTGAAAAGGAAGAAGAACTTCTTTACTGTGTGAGTGATGAGGCACCTGTTCAGGTTGCCCAGAGAACTTGTGGAGTCACCCTCACTGGAGATATCCCAGAACCATTTGGACACAGTTCTGTGCTATGTGCTCCAGGATGCCTGCATAAGCTTCCAGTGTTGGTGTTAAGAGATCAGTTGTGATAAATTAATGTGTAAAAAGTCTACTAAATACTTGAATGACTAATAAAAACAGTAATTGCATTAAGATATTACCTGATAATGTCCTTTATAAAGACAAAATGTAAGGTGTTTTTCTCTGCCTTGAAATCTCATAAAGAAATGTGCTGGGTTTGGTTGGGGCAAAGTTAATTTTCTTCACAGTGATTAGTGTGGGGCTGTATTTTGGATATTTTATGGCAAATATACTGGATGCATGATTGCTGCTGAAGAACTGTGTGACAGAGCTACGATTATCTAAATGGTTCATCAATGGGAGAGTCCTTCAGTTGTTTCTGAGATAATTGATTTCCAGCTCCCTGTTGACTATTATAACAGTGATCATTAAAATAGTACTAGAATTTCTGTTCCCACAAAAATTTCTGAATATTCCTTCTATATATTAACTGAGATGAAGGCTGTTTCAATAAATGAAGAGCCCATAGTGCCACCTTCTTATAAAGTATGGAATTCTTGGTGCTGAATGCAAAATCACCTAAATATTAGCATTATTAAAGCTGACACAGTCCTTGCATTTTCAGAATATTAATGTAATTGAAATACCACAGGTCATTTTTGCAAGCTCAGTTTCATTTTCTTACCTCGGGATCTCACCTCTAAGTTTGGCCTCTTGTATAAGCTCTGGATCTAAGCTCCTTCTTCAGCCAACAGAGAAAGACAGTCATGTCCAGGGGTTAACTCATCCTTCTGAAGAAAGGCTCTTCTAAAGAGTGACCGTATCTCTAGTCCTTAATGTGGACAAATTCAAGAGAAAAGAATTTCAGCTTTCATGTTTAAGTTGACAGAAGTTGTCTGTGTCTCTGCCTACACTGGGATGTGATGGTGTCAGTCAGTATGTTAGTGACAGTTCAGGGACACAGCTAAGATGCTCCCTGTGTGACCAAGTATAAGAGAACAGTTTTTTTTTCATCATGCTGCCGACAGAATGGTAATGTACTCAGGCCTTTGAAGCAGTGCACTTCAGGTCCCATATCTACAGGGAGGAATCTACAAATGCTGACAAATGCCACAGATTCTGGAAACCTTTGATACTTCTAGGAAAGTCCTGAATTCCTCCATTCATGCTGAGTTTGTCTGAGAATTAGTTAGTTTATTCCCTAGTAGCTGGCACAGTGTTTGTTTTAGATTTAGTATGAGAATCATGTTGATAATATATTGATGTTTTAGTTGTTACTAAGTTGTGTTTACTCTAAGTCAAGGACTTTTTGTCTTCCCAAGCTCTGCCAGTTAGCAGAGGTACAAGAAGCTGGGGGAAGCACATACCCAGGATAGCTTGCCAAAGGGATAATCCATACCACAGAATGTCATGTTTAGTAAATAAACTATGGGGAGTTGTCCAGAAGCTACCAATTACTGCTTGGGGTCAGGCTGGCATTGGTCAGTGGATGGTGTGCAACTGTGTTGTGCATCACTTGTTTCCCTGGAGTTTTATTCCTCTCTCTCCTTTTCTTTACTACTACTTGTAATAGTATCATAGCACTATGTTTTAAACCTTAAATTGTTCCGATCTCAATGCATGAGGTTTACTTTTTCTTTCAGATTGTCCTCCCAGTTGAGGTGAGGGGTACTGAGTGAACAACTGTGTAGAACTTGCTGACTGTGGTTAAGCCATGGCACATGCCAAGCAAAACCAGATGATCAAACTTGTTACAGTTGTGCAATTCAACCACATGGACACAGTGTGAAAACATAGGCCTTATGAAAGTAAATTTTCATTATACAGAGAAAAACTTAGTTCTGTAGCCCATCAGAGCTCCTGCTCTGTAAATCCACTATGTCAATTTTTCCTCAAGGCTTTTGTAACTGTAACTTTGTCATCACAACTGGACTGGGCAAAAGTCCACATTTCCTCACTTCCCATCTTCATCTGCCATGCCTTCTGTGCTCCCACTGCAGTACCCAAAACAGAACTGTAATGGAACCCAGCATCCCCACCCCTGGGAGATGTAGAGTTTCACTGCATAGCCATTAAGCAGCTGCTTGTCCTCTTGAAGAGTAGAATTAAATAAGACATCTTTCACCATACTTGTACCACTGAGAAATTTAAATCCCACATGTAGATAGTAATACAGAGAAAATCCAAAACATAACCATAGAATGCAGCTGAATGCTAGTGATATCAAACATATTCATGTGAATGACCCTTGCAAATGTGTAATAAATCTAGTTATGAAAAATTAAAGTTTTATCAGAACTACTTAGCTTTTCCATTTTATACTTTATATTACTTGTCATAAGGTTTGAAAAAGCTAAATTACTTCAACCTTTGCTATTTAAAATGAGCATTGATTTTTTTTCTCTTCCGTGTTTTGAGAAGAGACAAAACCAATGCTAATGGTTTTATCCAGGAGGCTGTAATGGCACAGTTGCAAAGTGAGCTCTTCTCAGATTGCATCGCAAAACTGTGTCCTTCCTTTTTTGAAAACAAAGCAGAGGAGATATTGTTATAGTTTCACCTCCACCTGTTGCTGTATTACTCATGGACAAGTTAGAAGCTTCTGCCAAGATCTCTTCTAGTCCTTTAAGTGGTTGTCTTGCATGTGTACTTTGAAGTTCCTATTGCTTGTGTGGAATGTCTATACTTGATGTTTTAGACATGTCTTAACATATAAATCACCTGATTAAAAGTCAGTTCTGTTCCAGCTACCTTTCAAAGGGATTGCTGCCAGCCACATTTAACCCTGCTGGGCTGAGATTAACTAGCAAACTAAACTTCAAGTTGTATTTTGCATCTATTTGCTTGACTACCCATTCTACTGGTGAAAACAGTAAGTCGGTTTTTCTTTTCTCTAAAGGAACAAGATTTAGGTATTAGGTACAGCCTATGTGTCTTAGCCCCCCCAAATAAATTTTGAAACATTAGTCAATTTTAATCAAACTTACTTAGTGGAATATGTCTCAACATACTACATTTCTGCACATCCTGTGAAGGAAATGCAGTTGAGCAGTAGTGAGGAAAAGGCTCCAAAATGAGTTCAGCTCTCCTTAGGGATTTGCGTACAGCAGCTAGGTCTCAAGAAGCCTTCAGAAAATAGTTTCACTTGTCATTGCTTACCTCTGGTACTGCTGCCTCTCCTGCTTTCCCAGTATCTAAGCCATTCACAGTTCAGCTCAAGACAGGCAAATAATATTGCTACTGATTCAGCAGATGGGGAATTGAGGCACAATATGATTAAAATTCAGACTTTCACAGGCATTTATGAACATCTCAATTGAAATCTGATGAAATTTACAGTAATTTGCCCAAGGTTATACAAGAAGCATGCAATATGCCTGAGAATTGTATCCAAGCTTGCACTTTGCTCTTTGGACCATACTTCCTAAATGGGATGTAGTAACTTCAGAACTGCAGCGGCCCAGCCCCCTCTTTGGCGGGATACCAGTCTGCTGTGAATAAACACATCCTTTGGTCCCCATGGCATGAGCATCAAAGCTAGCTACTTGTCTAAGTCTGCCTCTCAGGTGAGAGTGTGGCACAGTGCAGACACAGTACATGCTCCCCCTCAGAGCTGTGGGATCACATAGCACAAAAGCCACCTGAGCACCCAGCTCTTTCCAAGTGTAGCAGAAATTTTACTGTTAAAGGGGGAATACTATCTAAAAGGAAGGCATGCTTAATTAGCTAAAGAATTTTTCAACACAGCAGCAAGCTACTCATCCTTAGAAAAATAAAAATGTCTTGAACTTCATTTAATTCCATCTGGTCTCATCCCACTCTGACTTGGTTAATTACCTGTAGATAATTTCTTCTGGATTTCCACATTTCATCTTTTTCAGATAGCATTGCTTAGCTCTGTAGCAGCTTCAAGTATCTTTTATTTAGGAATACAAATAAGAACACTCTGATCTACAAAAACAAAGAAGATAATGAACATTAGAAAGATCATTATTAAGAATGAACACCAGTTCCTGAAGCCCCATGGAGTTCACAGTTTGATGACAGACCTATTTCCAGTCTATTACACTAAGAATCTCACAGTTTTGAGAACTCTGGAGAAAGTTACATGAACAACTCACCCACCCTACATCCAGTGCTATTTCTTATTTCAAGCACATATTTTTCCAACTGACAGAGTCCACAGCACAAGTAAGGCACATTCTGGAACAAGCTGATATATCTGTTCTGGTTTAAAGAGGTATACTTGCTCACGTTAGCTAAAACCTAATAAATAGAACAGAAGGTATCTGAAGATTTTGATTTCCTCACTGGAAATTTTAGGCACAAAATGACAATCTCAGGAACTATATCACAGCCTCACAAAATGTGGAGCTTGAGAGTATACTTAGCATAGGAATAAAATAACAAACCAATTGAAGACTGAGTGACAAGTGTGTGACAGAAATGGAGGAACACAAAATAAAATGTATGTAAATGGCAGTGCTGGCTTGGATTCCCTGACTCCAGCTGGCTGACAAGTTTAACCACTGAGTGCTGTTCTGCCACCAGAACTGTAACAGTGAACACTTTTTCCCACTATGCTGTCCTAAAGGAAAGTGCTGAGTAGAAGTGGATAAGTAGTTTTTCCATCCACACAACATTGATAGATATCAGTAAAAAAATCACAGGACAAACTGATGCCTTGCCCCTAGGCAACACAGAATCTGAAAAACATGAAAGCTAAAACTCAAGGCATCAAAGCAATATTTTCATTTCAAGTTTGAAAAAAATGCAGTAGAAAAATTTGAGAGCTGTGTTTTCAAGAAGATTCAAAACCAGCCACTAGCAGCTCAAAAAAAGGGCACTGTCTGCTCTGTGCCATGAAAAACCTCACACTGGTCAGCGTTCATCTTTCTAATCACTTCTGAAATTCTGGTCTGACATGACAAAATCCACCCAAAGATCTTAAGAGTGCACAGATTAATAGTGTATCATCATGGCATTGTACTTAGTGAACACAAGCTATAAAACAGATAAGGGGGAAAATGCATCCCCTAAGGTCCCAAACAGTGAATATTCTTGCATCACTTAACATCTTCTGGGCATTAAAAAAAAAAAATACTAATTACTGCTCATAGTACTTATGAGGCAGCATTGAGGTGCATATAGCATTTACAGTAAAAACCCAGGGCCATGCAAAATTCTTCTGGCTTGATGTTTCACTTTAAACTCAAAATGATCCAAATACATGGACATTTTGAGTGAATCTAAATCTTTACGATGTATCAAAGCCCATGAAACTAATGTTGTTACATGAAACCATGTGGAAATGTGTAAGGTTAATTGAGTTCTGCTTTGTATAAATCCCAGTACCAGAAGAGAGTTAGGAGTGTACTGTATTTATCAGATATTAACCAGAAGAGGATGCTAGCAGAAGCTGTTGTGAAATGTGAGTTTCATATTAATTTAGTTAAAATATTTAAGACCCTCAAATAATGAAGAATCACTACAGGTTATTAAGAATTGCACAAACCAAAATTTTTCTTATTACCTCCTATGTGGAGGTTGCACATACTCATGTTGGTGGCAGATGTGTGGGATGTTTTTGGCTGCCTTTTGGCTCTTTCTGATTCTAGTGAATGGAAGGACTGGTGGATTATGGAGTGTTTCATATAAATGCTTCATAAGAGAGGTTTATAAATCTCAGTGGAGAAGTCAGTCCAACTAATATCTTGACTCAGCAGCCCATATTTCTTCAGAACAAAGCCTAAAAGTAGAAGAAAAATGTTCTCTTTAAGCCCTGTATTACCAGGGGGAAATGATTCTTTTTGGTTTGCAGTGAAATTTTACTTCTTTTGGGGAAAGGGTTAATACTGACCCACAGATCACGTCACCCAAGGTTCTGTTCCACCAAATGGTTGGTTGGACCTGGGTTTCATGAGCCATCCTCCTCCTTCAGGGAACTCCTCCTCTTCATCGGCCTCTTCTTCCTCAGGCTGTGCAAAATGTAGGAAGTCATTGGGGGTGTAACCTGTTCTCCTCTCAGCTGGTGAGTCTTGATGCAGGTGTAGGACAGGTTGGAAAAGATCTAAGGAGCCTTCACAATAATGGAGCCTGCCTTGCTGACAACAGGCACCGGTTATGGGGCGACAGGGGCGCGAGGCCAGGAACAAGACCAGTGGGACACAGCTGGCCACTCTCCCCCAGCCCCCACCGCCCAGGGCAGTGAGGACAGCTGGGGGCCTGGAGCATCTCTCTTATGAGGAAAGACTGGAGGAACTGGTCCTGGTCTGCTGCGAGAAGAGATGACTGAGAGGGGACCTCATCAGTGTCCATCGGTATCTGGAGGGAGGGTGTCGCAGGATGAAGCCAAGCATTTTAGGTGGTAACAAGCACTAGGACAAGAGACAACGGGCAGAAACTGACGCACAGGAAGTTCCACCTGAACATGAGGAAGACCTTTACAGTGTGGTGACCACACACTGGAATAGGCTGCCCAGAGACATAGGAGTCTCCCTTACCGGAGATATTCCACAACAGCCTGGATGCAGTCCTGTGCTTTGTGCTCTAGGATGACCCTGCCTGAGCAGGGAGGCTGGACCAGATGACACACTGTGGTCCCTTCCGACCCGACCCATTTGTGATTCGGTGAGACCGAGGCCGCAGGGAAGAGCTGCCCCCGGCCAGAGGCCCCGCTGCACACCGGCCAGCGGCAGCAGCAGGCCCGCGGGGCCGAGCCCCGTGGCAGGCACAGCCCTCGGTGCGGCCCCGGCCGCCGCTGTGCCCCGGCCCGGCTCGGGGGAGGCGGGCCCGGCGCCCCCGGCCCGGCCGCTCCATAAAGGAGGCGGGCAGGGCCGGCCCGGCGGGAGGGCGGCAGCTGAGGGAAGAGCCGGCGCGAGTGGCGGGGAGGCGGCGCGGAGGGAGGGCAGCCCGGCTGCGGGAAGCGGGGCTCCGCGCTGGGACTGGTTCCTTCGCAGCCATTTTCCGTCCAACCAAACAGCCGATTTGCGGAGGGAGCCAACCAGGGCCGCACTGGAGGTTTGTGCCTGGCTCCGGCCAATGATTGGTAACCGGTTCCACTGCAGGCTCGAATGAAATGTCCGTCTCCCTCCCCGGGCCCCGGCGCTGCCGCCGCGCCGCCGCCGCGGGCACCAGGAAGTGCGGGGCTGCCGCCCCGGGCCCCGCACCGGCCGCGCGTCGCTTTGTGCGGCCGGAGCCGCGGGGGCCGCGCGGCCGGGGAGCCGAGCGGGGTGGGCGGGCGGGGAGGGGAGCGGAGCGGGCGGGCGGGCAAGGGAGGGAGGCGGCGGCGAGGGGGGTGTCGGCAGGGGCGGCGGGGTGGCTGCCACCGCCGGTGTCCCGCTCTCCCCGCGGGGCCCTCCCCGCTCCGGCTCCATTTTGCGGCCTAGGTAGGGGTGGGGGCAGCAGGCGGAGCTGCCCCGCGGCCGGCCGGCACCCCGCGCCGCCCGCTGAGAAGCGGCGGGCGCTGGCGGGGCGCACGGCCTCTCGCCATCCCTCCGTCTCCGCGCCGGCCGCGCTCGCCGCGTCCCGGGGCCGCCCGGGGCTTTGTGGCGGCCGCGCCGGGCGGAGGGGGCTCCGCGCTCTTTTGTGTCCGCCCGGCCGAGCCCCCTCCCCTCGCCGCGGGAGCGAGTGGCCGGGACCCCCACCACGCCCACGGCCTCTGGTCGGGCCGGGACCGCAGCGGCCCGGTGTCTCCTCCCGGCGCCCTTGTCGGGACCGAAATTTCCTGGAAGGTTTGGCGGTATTTTGCAGGGATGAGGAGCGTAGGGCGAGGCCCCGGGATGCGGTGCCAGTAGCCGGCTGGCCGTGCGGGCGGGAATGCGAGGCCTCGGTGGGCTGCACGGGGGCCGGGAGAGGCGCCCGGCCGGCCCCGGGCAGGTGCGGGCAGCGCGAAATCCCAGCCAAGGTGACCAACAATAAAGTTGCTGATTAACTGAGGACTCGTCGTCTTGTGCCATTTGTAAACAAGGGGTCACGATAGACGAGGTACCTCTGGAACAGATGTGAGATGGGTGCCAGGAAGGCTCGGAGGCTGCTGTGTAAGTAGGAAGGCGTCCCCCGTGCCCCAGCGCTGGCCGCGTTTGCATCCCTGAAGGGCACGAAATCGGGAGATGGGATCGATCGGCTCGAAGTGGCACAGAAGCAGCTGGGTGGCGTCAGCACTTGTCTTGTGACACACATGACAGATGGGAGAGAGACGGGACCCTGCCATTAGCAATGTCTACACAACTTTTCTCTGTGTGGCATGTGTTCTTGGGTAGACCTGTGTGTGCTAGCCGCTGTTCTTCCTCCGGAAATTATGTAGTTGGTGGTCCTGAAGAGTATTGTCAAGGTTATTCACAGACTATCCTGTTGGAAAACAACGAAAAAATTCGTGTGTTCTAGTAATGTTTCTGCGACTATAATATATATTTTGCAGTACAGCAGCAGTAGAAAAATCAACATCTAGCTTTACCGATTTCTTTAAGGCTCAACCAAAAAGATTTTGTTCTGAAAAGAGCTGTCAGGTCAAAGCTATCTAGTGTGCTTGGTTTGCTTTTGGGATGGCAAAGTTATTGATAACAACGATCCAAACATTTCTAGGCAGTGAGGAACACAGAAATCTGGATTTTGGCCCATTCATGGACTCTGTTACATGTAGTAACCTTTCCTTGGCATCTTGGTAGATGGCGGTTATTGCCAATTGAAAATAAAATCAGCTTTCTCAAGAGAAGCTCTAGCAAGATAGTAGGAAAAAGGAAAATGGCAGGCACCACTTTGGGCAGTATTCAGAGTCCGGCTTTAATTGGCTTGCAGGAATGGAGAAATGGTGTCTATATATAATCATTAGCATACTGTTCCTAAACAATAGCCAGCGGTTGCTTTCTCTGGTGTTTTTTTTTTTGCTTATGTGGCCTGTGGCCTGACAGTTACACTGTAAAGGCAGGATCCGTGTGCAGTTCTCTAGGACACCTGAGATGGCTCAGTCTGAATCATTTTGAGGCCTGTGTGAATTGCTTTTTTGCAAGACATCCATGGTCTTGGCTGCTGGCATTTACAGCTATGGCATTATATTGGGAGAAGTTAGGAGCACTGGGCGTTACTCTTTAGATTTCAGGATTTGACAGTCACAGCAGTGCAATTATTACCACAAATATTAACTCTTTTATTTGTGGTAATAATTGCATAAAGGGAGGCAATGTTCAGAAATTGAATGAACAAGAATGTTTAAGATAATGTCAGGATACGAAAAATTAAACGCTGAAACTTTGAAAGTCTGGTACCTTGTTTTGTCAACATTTAAAAAAGGTTTGCAAGGTTCTTCCATTAGTGCGTTCAAATGTAAATCTAATGTTGCTCCACCTTTACAATTTTGCTTAGAAAGAAACTTGACTGTTAGTACTGAGTTTTGCAGTACTATTTTAAAGAAACTTAATATTTAGAAATTGGTGTTTTAGTGGCAGGATGCTTGTAAAAAGAGCAAAACATGACTGTGTATATACCCATATACAATATGGGTAAACAACATTGGTAGAATAAAAGCAAGTGTCAGCAAATTCAACAGTTTTGGCTGAAAATATTGGCTTGGTCTGAACTAGCTTTGTAAAACTCTTATTTGCCCTGTTGCTTGAGAGGAAAAAGCTGCTTGGCATACTTGAGTTACTACCTCAACAAAGAAAAAATAATGTACTTTAAAATGTTATCAAACTTCTAAAAAGAAAAAGACAGGATTTATGGATTGCTGCTTTAATAAACAGATAAGATTAGTTTTTCACAAAAAATGCTAGAAAAGTATCAAAAAAACTTTTTATTGAAAGGTAATTTAAATAAATAAAAAGGGATTTCAGTCAGGTTGCTGAAGGAAGGAGGTGCCAGTGCTGTGTGTTCAGCACTGCTTTCCTCTTCCAGCTTCTGCAAAAGCAACTAAACTGCATCTGCTCCTCTGCTCATCTTGTTTATTTT
Organism: Chamaea fasciata; assembly: GCF_029207755.1. Classification (NCBI taxonomy): domain Eukaryota; kingdom Metazoa; phylum Chordata; class Aves; order Passeriformes; family Sylviidae; genus Chamaea; species Chamaea fasciata. The sequence goes on along the minus strand of NW_027094090.1, from coordinate 60,657,505 downwards.
CCCCTCCAGCTTCCCTCTTCTACTGCCAAAAAAGAGAATGCGTGGAAACTCGGTTTGTCCTGCTTGCTGTGTATTACTGACCCACTCCTTGATGTGGAAATACGTGAGGTTTTAGTCTAGCCGTGTGTGTTGGAGCTAACAGTCCCTGTGGGTGTTATCCAGCCTGGGAAGGAGCCAGCAGCTGCTCTAGCACAGCTGGATCCATGTGGAGAGGGGCCTGTGGTCAGTGGCATGGGGGCTTGTAGAATAAGACGTCAAGCTGGTAGACTGTTACATGGAGTGGGAAGCGGGCAATGCCCTCTCTGGATTTCATAAGGGAGAGTTTCCTCCCCCTGGGCCACGGGCAGGGTCCTGGTACGGCCCAGATGCTAATGAGCCTTGGTGGCACTGTCTGGTCCTCTCAACATCAGTCTGCTTTTCCCAGTGTTATTCTGCTGTGGGGGAAAACACTGAATGTAAGGGATTAGAGAAGCCCGAGATAGAGTGCAGCATCTGGTTTTGTTCTTGCTATGTGCTAAAGGGTTTAGTGTTATATTTTTGTATATCTGCTGGGACAATGTCCTGTGAAAGCGTTCACCGGTTGGTATTTCTTGCTGCAGGTAAGAATTCAGTGGGAAATTAGAATCCCCAGAAGGCACTGAAAAATAAAAGGAAATTGAAGGTGTATTTTCAATTGAAAAATCTTCCTGCTTAACAGAAGAGAGTGCAGATAGCTCAAATAAAACGTTGTATCTCTGCCGTTTTTTACTGATTCACAGTTTTACTTCTCTCCTGATAAGGTGTGGCAAAATGAATGATGTGGTTACTACCTACAGCTTTAGTTATTGTTTCTGTCCTGCTTCTTTGGCAGACATGACTGCATGGAATGTTTACCAAAGGCTTCAGTTCGTTGCATATAATTTTCTTCTGCCCCTCTTGTAGGGTAAGCAATTTTGGGAGACAGGGTGAAAAAATACCACATGAAATACTCCTTGCCATATAACTTCCCTGTTCGGAAAACAAAAATCTGGTTTCTTCAATTTTTTTTTCTTCTTTGTTTTTCCTTTTATACTGATCTAAGCTTTAGTCCCTTCTCAGTGCTAGCAGCTTTGGGCTTGCTTTCTTTGGTTATCATTTAGCTGAGCCACTGATACTGACTGCATTCTTAAGGGAACTTATAAGATTAAACAGGATGCAAGATTTACTTTGAGATACTGATGTTTTATTAGTTTAGTATAGACATATTATAGGAACAGTCTGAGTTGAGGGCAGCTTACAGGAGCAATATTTTTTAAGCATCCTCCAGAATATTTATGCCAGATGTCAGTGTAAACCTGTATGTTCATTCATCTTATCACTGAACCTTCTTTGATGCCCTTGGAATGTTTCTCTTTTAACATATTTGTTTAATTTCCATGCATCAAGTAGTTTATATATCTCTAGTAATATTCCTTTTTTTTAGAGATAGAAAAACCAAACAGAAAACCACTAACAGAAAACACTGCGTTGCTGCTCTGTATTCAGATTTTCCTTTTGCAGTGTAGTGCTGTATGTTTGTGTCCTGTACTTGTTTACTGTCCCTGGTTGTTGACAAAATCAGATAGTGGCATGGTCATTTTAGAGACTGACATGTCACTTGCGATATGCTTAGCTCTCAGTCTTGATTCAGTCCATGTGTATGCATGAAGGAGCTTCAGTGTCTTCCTAGCACTGGAGGCTGAGGGTAATGTATAACCTGTAGTAATTGCTTCCTGCAGTTGTGCATAGCACTTGCTGCTGGAGGACTGAGGTGTTGGAAACCCTCCGTTGTGCAGTTTGGCAGCCACACAGAGGTAGGAGATGGTCTTGTGTTAAAAGGCGTTGCAATGTTTGCATGCTGAAACTGCCATGCAAATGTCATGTATAGTCTGCAAATGGCTGCTTTAAAGCAAGTTGTAACAACGTGGCAGTCTAAAGCAAAGTCTGAGAGGAGAGTTCTTGCCCACCTGAACCTTTTAGGATTAGATCTTCTGGGCTTTTGCCTGTTGTAGCATTTACTTCTATCTAAAGTAGTAGGTCATCCTACTAAGTGGGCCAACATAAGAACTGTTGGCCTTTTTAGTCTCCCAGTGACTGCAGTTAGGGTAGGCAAGGGTTGTTCCTATGCTACATTGGGCTTCTGCCTTTCCAGAGCAACTTCAGGGACACAGAATTTAGTTTGTGTCATGGTTTTGGAGGGGTTTATTGATTGTTTGGGGGATTTGTTTGTTTAAAGAAGGGGGATTAAGTAGCAACAGTGTAGTGAGAACAGTGTTTTTTATTTTCTGAACATTGTTGTATGAATTAGAGAACTTGTGCTGAGCTTGACCATCAGATCAAGCTGATCTGATGATTGGCTGGAGTTTTGAACATCTGAAATGAAAACCGTAATGTGTGAGTGTGTAACTGTTTGTTATGAGATGACTGGGATAGCAGTGGCCACATTTTCCTGCAAGGTCATGTTTGTCATCCCTTGGGCTCAAAGAAATACTAGTAGGGTGACTTGGATGGCAGATTAATTACAGTTGCTATATTCAGATGCCTGGGTCTAGATTTGAATTGGATGACAACTCTGGCTGAAGTTCTTCCATCAAGTTACTTGGATTGAACTAGTGTGCTGAGATCCACTCCCTCCCTCACTGTGAGGTCAGCCGGGCTGAGGAGGAGGCTCGTGGGGCAGCTGGGCAGGCTCCCGCTCTGGTGGCCTTCAAAATGTAGCTGGAGAAAATCCTGAGTGCTCTGCTCTGAGCTCAGAGCTAACTCTGCTTTTAGTAGAGACCTCCCAAGGCCACTTCCAACATGAATTATCCTGTGGTCCTGGATCAGGACCTGGTTATTCTGAGCATTATGCAGGAGGGTGTTAGTGCTGTCCCTAATGTCTTGTCCCAAGGTTGTCCCTGCAGCTAAAAATCTTTCTTCAAGTAATACAGACAGTAATTTCAGTAGATGTTAAGCTGTCAGTGCCTGTTTTCTTTATCTGAGTCAGATCTGCCTTTTTCTGTTGCAAGCCTTTTCCTGTCAATTTTGCTAATCACTGTTTTAGATTCATAGTGCTGATAAACGTCCACACAAATTTCCACTAATGGTGAAATAATACATCCTGTAAGCAGATCTGGAAATGTGCACACAGAAAAGAATAGAGGCAAAGGTATTACCTTGAGGATGCATTAGTCTAGTATGACCAGAACTGTCTGTAGATGCAGCAGAGGTTTGAAAGAGGTTCAAGCAGGAATTGTCTTTTGAAGGCAAGCTGGGCTAATGAAAGCAAGATGATTTCTTAGTGTTGCCGGGTCTTGGCTGGGTCAGATGGAGTAGCCTGCAGAGGTGAGCAGAAACCAGTTATCACATCGTGCCTGAAATTTGAAGAATATTGCCACCCTGGAGGAAGGAAACAATTTAGAAGAAATGTTTTACAGAGGATTGAAAAAAGAGAGGGGGAAGAAAGATCCAGGTATTTAAAATATCTTGTGCTGGGGCTGAGTAAAGATTGAGATACTGAATTAAATTCTAGTAGGGATCAGAGAGCCAAAACTGAGAACAAGACTACTAGAAAACCTTAACTTAATTTTGGAGGTAGCTTTTGGGATTTGCCAGACTACAATTTTATTTGTTTCGAAGTGCAGAAGGACGAGAAAGCCACGATTCTCTTAATGATGTATGATGTCAGTTTTTGTGATCATGACATGCAGGATTGTGATATCCTGACATTGTCATTACAGTAAGCCGAGAAAGCAAACTGCACACCCTTTGGGAGATTGAACAGGAAAGTTAAACCTCCCAAGAAAACGTCTGCAAAATGTGGACAAAGTGAATTTGTGTAAAGGTTGGCACATGGAAGGTTAATGCCTGAAATATTGCCCTTCCTTTGGGCAGAGCTGCTGTGTAAGAAGTGAAGCTGGTTTACAAAAGCCCAGCAAAAGGGACCTGAAGTTCTTTATAAAAGTGTGTATAATATTCTGTACAGTGAAGAAGGGCTGGAAGAGTCTCTTTCTCTTGAGCAGCTCCTAAGGCTCTGTCCAGCTGTTGCAGGAATGTGAGCAGCGCTCACATTATTTGTGCATCTGTGGCCAAGTGTAACAGTGGACCTTGCTTGAAGGTTTCAAAGTGAAACTCAGCCCTGTGGCCACAAGTGAAGTGCAGATTAGTGAGAGGTTAAATGCTCATACTTCTGGGTAGATGTAAAAATAGTACAACATTGCTTCTCCCTCCCTCCTTCCTTCCCTCTTCAGGCTAATGGGTGTGCAAAGAAGTGAGCTCTGTGGTCTCACTGGCAGCAACCGTGTGATCCTTCAGACACCAAGGTACCCTCACAGTGTGTGTGAGGTCAGTGAGTGCAGTCAGCTGGGCTCTGCCTCCCCAGGGGCTGTGTGTGTAGCATTTCAGTAAGAAGGAGGGAAGTACAGGCTCATTTGGCTTCCTTTTTTCTCCTGGCATTTGAGTTACCTATTAAACTGTGACCACCCCTATCTTCAAAGCCTCATGAAGAAGTCTTGTTGGCCACCACATCAGAACATTGAGAGAAGAGCACCTGAGGGTGCCCAGAGAGTAGGGAAGGGCAGGACCAGGGAATGCTAAAACATGACTGAGAAGACACATAGCAGTAACTGGTGTCTCAGGGAGGATGAGGATGCAGAGCTGGTCCCGTGGTCTGGCTAGAAGTTTGTCAGTGGGCTTGACAAACCAACATGGAGGGGAAAGGTGAGTGAAAGATGCACTCTCTGTAGTAAGTAATAGGTAAAGCATTCAGTGAACAGGGGACTTGTGTAGGTTTTGAGGGTTGTTCAGAGACACCTGCATGTTCTGGTCAGACTCTCACAGGAGCTATCTGTGTGCTACATGAACCAAATGATTCTGTGCGTGTCCTGTGCCTCTGGCTGAGTTTTTTGGGAAGCCTCATAAAACAGTTCAACTATTTCCACTGTCAATAAAACTCAGGAATGACAGTGGGGATGCTGTTCTCCAATAAGAAAATATTTATGCTTTGTATAAATCGATCTCATAGTTTGATTAATGTGCTGGGTTTGAGTAATAGCTGCACTTAGTGATGTAACAATCACACCTGAAAGGTTTCCTTCTTCTGATTGTAGATGGATGGTGACAGCTCCACAACAGATGCTTCTCAGTTAGGAATTGCTGGAGATTACATTGGTGGCAGTCACTATGTGATACAGCCTCACGATGGTAAGAAATGGGAATAAATGCTGCTGTTTCTCTGCATATGTGTGTATACATATATTACATATATTTTCTTCCAGTTCTTATATCATTCTCTGCTATCTTCTCTCAGGCGAAAATTTGTCATTGTTTTCATAATGCCTCACTCTATAAAGCATTTTTTTCTGCAGTCTGAAGGGGGGAGGTTGGATTTTTTGATGTTGGCACAGAGACCTTGAGGGGATGACAAAAAAAATTGACGTTCTAGGAAACAATTTGTATTTTGACATGGCATTAAGAATGGTTGGTGATCAGCAACCACGTACACTTCTGTGCGTAATGTGATAAAATGCTATCTTTATAAAGATGCCCTGATGTTGCATCTATTTTTAAAATTATTTCTATGATGCTAACACACTGTGCTTTCAAAGGTCTTCATCCTCCTGTGTAAGATTTTAAACTGAGTTAGTGCCTGCTGTCTATCAAATACCATTTCTGTTAACTTTTCTTCATTTCATTAGACACAGAAGACAGCATGAATGATCATGAAGATACAAATGGCTCAAAAGAGAGTTTTAGAGAACAAGATATATATCTTCCAATTGCAAATGTGGCAAGGATAATGAAAAATGCCATACCCCAAACAGGAAAGGTAATACTGTTGTCTGGTAAAGAAAGTGTGTTAATGGCTTTTATTCCTTCCTCTCAGTGAACTTGAGCTGATTAGAACAATATATTTTTCCACATGATACTGGTTTATTGGAGAAAAGCCTTATAAAAGGAAAGGGAAAAAAGCCCCAGTTGCAGGAGGTGGTTGAGACCAAGTCCATTTTTCTTAGATTTCTGAAAGCTTTTAGTAACTGCTGTAATTAGAATGCCAGAACTGTTCTTCATAGGGCTTTCAAGAGCTTCCTTTTTCTAAGATGTGTTCTCCGAAATCATCGTAAAGGATCAGACTTGATGACAATCACTAAGAATATTTTCTATGCAATTCTCTTGAGAGATTTAGTCTGCTTTCATTGAGGTGCATAAAATTTGGAAAAAGTGAATAATTTTGGCTGAAATAGAAATCCAGTGCTCATCATGAAGGAAAGAGAATGGTTAGCCTTCTGTCACCTGAATATTCTCATATCCAAATGCCCAAGTGACCTAAGAAGTCTGCTTTATACCGTGAAGCAGGTAAGGCCAGATATTGAAAGGCTTATTTATTTGTTACTTCTAAGAATAGACTTTTTAATCCATTTGGCTGAGCTGGTGATTGTATAAGTATTTCATCATTCTACTTGTTTATCTTAATCCTTTGCAGTGCTACTGTGACTTGCTGTTTCTCTGTTGTATTCCAATACAAGTCCAGCCACAGTAACATTTACTCTAGCTAAAAACTGATCTCTCTTTTTGGAGTTCACTCTAAATAGAAGCAAGACATAATTTACTTGCATCTGCTTGTATTTTTGTAGTGTTCAGGGCTTTCTGGAGATCTAGATGTCACATTTATAACTTTGCTGTGAAAAATTCTACCCCAGTCCATATTGTCATAAATTTTTAGTGATCAAGATGAGATTTTTCTCAAGAGTTTAGCATATGGGATGTAGAGCTATCTTGAAAAATCAGGATGGTTTTTTGTGAAAAAATGCAAGGGAAGCTGCTGGCTGATGACTTCTGAAAATCTCACCCTACGTGTCTGAAAATACCAGAGGAACTGGTGAAGACTCTGCACACAGTTGCTGCTTCAAGTTTTTAGGTTCTTTTCATGTGAAGAATAAGAATCTTAATTATTACAATCTTTTTGTTAACTCCTGTCAGCTTCCCAAGTAATCATGAGTAATACTTGCTGTAATTTTTAGTCAGGTAAATGACTTCTGTCCAGCTAAAAACTGTAATCAAATTTACAAAAAAAATTTACTTGTTTCATTCTTGCCAGAGGCATATGTTTCTTCATTTGAATTCTCATTTGGTAAATTTATACCACAATACTAAAGCATTAGAAAGGCTTGCTGCTAGGTTTATATTCTAGTCCTTGAATCTGGGCAGGATAAAAATACTTGTCATTGCTGAATTTGTGGGAATCTACTGCAGTGAGGTTGGAACCACCAGGTCTCTCGAAGAGGAAGTGGCCTGTGACATTGTAATGAACAAGTTTGAAGAGACATAAGTAAGCAAAGCAAAAACCAGCTGTGTGTAAAACTTGTGCTGAACTTAGGACTTCAGGAGATCTTGGCAGTTGGCTGTGCTACTTGAAATTGTAAAACATGGGTAAAATCTTGTTGCAGCTGGTCTTATGTAGAGCAGTGAGGACATCCAGTGGTTTGCTGTGCAGGTGTTGCCTAAATGGGTATTATCTTTGGGTTGTGGGATGTTTCCTCTATTATCTGGTGTATTCTTTGGCAGGGTTTGTGGTGAGGTTTTTTTGTTTTTGAGTCTTGTGTCTTCCTTAATGACTTTATGATACTTTTTCCTTACTAGATTGCTAAGGACGCAAAGGAATGTGTACAAGAGTGTGTAAGTGAATTCATCAGCTTTATAACATCAGAAGCAAGTGAGAGGTGTCACCAAGAGAAAAGAAAGACCATCAATGGAGAGGATATTCTCTTTGCCATGTCTACCTTGGGGTTTGATAGCTATGTTGAGCCTTTGAAGTTATACCTCCAAAAATTCCGAGAGGTTGGTATATATGGGTATTTCCTCATTCATTTAACCTGGTTGTGTTTATCCTTAGCTCTCTGTTGTTGGAATTGTATAATGGGTAACTTGCACAGGATCTCACAGCTCTTGGTCAGGGAGTAATGTAATGTTTAAAAGCATTCCAGAGGATGTCAAGAGAAAAAGGAGGAAGTAAGCATTTTGATTAGACTTGCTGATTTAGAGTAGTTAAAGCTTTCAAGTGAATAAATCTCTAATGTACTGGCAGTAGTAAACTGCTCTGCTCTTTAAAGGTGCCTATTAAGAATGTTTAATTCGATCTTTGGGTTCAGTCAATATGTACTGACTGCATCCTCTGAGGAACTGGCCTAATGCCTCTTGTTTGTCTGGACTTCAGATCTCCAAAAGAAAAAATTGTTTTCTCATGTTGGAATAATGATTTACATGGAAAACTATCTGCTTCAATGGAGTTTTTAAAATGATTTTTTTTAGCCTGTCCCTCAGTTTGTTTTTGATACATAGTACATGCCAGGTATGTGATCCAAACAGTTTAATTTATCCCTTCCCTAGCAGAAAGTGACTTTCTTCCTTTCAGCAATTTAGACCTTTTCAAAAAGGAAGTTGCTTCTGCTTGGGTTTTTTTGTTCTGGTCTGCCTCCCCCTGTCTAAATTGACAGTACAGTAGATAAGGTTGGTCTTCAGAGTTTTTGTTTTGTAAACCTAAGATTTTTTTTTTTTTTTTTAGTTAGACTCGGTAATGATATTTGTTTTGCTGACGGTACTTGAAGCTTCCCCTTCCCAGGTCATCTGCTTAATTACTGAGTACCTGGAAGTGCAAAGTAAAGTTGGAGTAGTGCTGTGTTCTGTCTTTTTCCAGTTCTGTGTAGCAGTTGCACATGCTGTGATAGTGCAGTATGTGCTTTTATTAAAAAGGCAAGTATTGCCTAACTAGTTCCAGTTCCTACTGAATGTCTGAAGTGGGTCTGTGCTACTTGGATTCTTAATTGACCATTTTTGCAGATTATAGATGCTGTGGTAGCAGAGTGATTGTATTGGGTTTTAGTTGCATGGATAGGTTAAATAGCTTTTTTAAATCTCCATTCCAGCCAGGGTGTCTTCAGGGTGAACTACTTCTGTTTCGTAACTGTATATTTTGTCTGCAGCAAGCAGTTGCAGGGAATCCTTTTTTATGCCCACATTATTTTTCTAGATGTTCTTATGTAATAGCATAGAGTATCAAACTTCAAACTTGTAAAACTGCATGCAGATGACTAGGGGCCTTGGCTTTCTGTGCTGATATCCTTTCTGGCTGTAGTCCTTGATGTGGGAGAAGAAATTCCTCATCTCGGTTTTAAATGTCAGCTCTTAGTTTATGGTGATGGTGCTTGTGTGTGGTTGGTAAGCAAATGTTGCACATTCTTGGTAGGTGAGATTCTGTGATTTCTTGTAACTGCTCCTTCTGGATTACCACAGATTTTGAACTTTCTGCAGAAGGTGAAAAGCCTTTCTTGGAACTACACAGTCCTAGTTTGCCAAGTTCTTGTTTCAGGAGTACGGCTGAGATGAAAAACGCTCCTGTGATATGCACATCCTCAAATCCCATGGAGTTTTACAGGTCTTGGGTTTCAAGCTCCAGCTGTTGCACTGTGACTCTTCTGCAAGTTTCAAACCTCAGCTAGAGCTCCTGGGCCTTTGAAAAAAATCTTAAGCTTTTTTTCTGCTTTCTTTGTGCTTCCTCTTCTTAGGCAATGAAAGGAGAAAAGGGAATTGGGGGAACAGTTACAACTGGAGATGGTCTAAGTGAGGAGCTCACAGAAGAAGCATTTAGTGAGTAATACTTTTTAATTTATTATGTTATTACTACAGCTTTTATAAAAACAGCTCTTCCATCAGGCGTCAGCATCCTCACTTGAGGATATATTCTGGACTAGGAATAGCTCATGTCAATTGTGGAAAATTTATAAATGCATGTATTAGTGCTAGTATTTTTCTCTGCACTTAAACACAGTTTGTAAAGAAAGGTGCAAACCTTTTTTTTTTTTTTTTCTTTTTCCCCAGTAGCTACTTATTTAGGCCCCATTCATTCTACTTGCAAGACTGTTGGGGGAAAAAAGTAAAATTAACTCCTCTTGATGGCTTAAGGAGCTCATCTTTGAGAAATGAGGCAGAGATGAAAATCACCTTTGTCTAATTTAAAGAACTTAATGTATCTTACATTCAAAAGAATGCACAGATTGGCAACTGGAAGGTGTAACTTGAGGAGTATCATGTGCATTCTGTGTAATTTTTCTTCCTTTTACTGTGGATCAAAACCTGACAGTTTTTTTGGGATTTGCACTGATTTTGTTAATGCTGATTCTTGCATGCAGTCTCCACCCTGGCTTTTAAATGTTATGGGCTGGTAATGTTGAATATTAGGCTGATACAAGAGGAATTAAGAAGCACACCTCTAGTCATATCTACTGACAAGATTTAGTTTAAGTATGTGATAAATACCTGTCTAAAATCACTGGTAAACTACTGAAATAGCAAAAATTCAAAGCCTGAGGAGTAAAATGACCTATTCAGGATTGGAAATACACGTTGTTCTCAGTTTGACTTTGATTACATAAAGCAGTGCAGACTCAGTGGGTCTCTTCTAGCCTGGAAGAGGAGTTGCAAGGATCCCTTGCAATATTTAGATTTAGATTTTTAATTTCCAGACCTAGGAGCCTCAGAATGCTCTATGAAAAAACTTCAGGTTGCTGTGACTTGAAAAAAAGCAACTTCAGAAATGTCCTGGCAGGATTAAGGATGCAAAGATGTTGCAGTAGTAGAAGAAAGTGAAACAAAATATTGTTATATTGTTGTATAAGTGATCATGTCAAGTGCTGCAAGTATTTCTCTCTGCAGGGGAAGCTCTAGATGTGTCTGGGATGAATGATGGTGTCACTGCAGCAGTAGCAGTGATGGCTGTGCTTCTGTGGCATGACCCGCAGCTCTTTGTGATGGCCTGGTGCCAGGGCTGGGTCGGGGACTCTCCATTTAGCTGTATTGGATTTGGAACATGCACATTGAAGGGCAGTAAATTTTGGACCTGCCAGAGCCACTCTCTCTATGATCTTAATGCATCTCTTAGCCTGCAACTGAAGCAATTGAAAATTTGTTCAATGAAGGAGGAAGGAAAAAAAAAAAGACAGCAACCCCAACCAACCAAAAATCTAATTACAAAACCCTCAAGCATCAGCTTTCAAATGAAAACTGTTAGGATTATGCTGTGCTTTCAGAATTTTGTATTGGTTATACATCTTGTTCATACTTAGTAACTGAAAGAACAAAGCCCCATTGTTTGTGTCCTAGGGGAAAATGTGTTACAGTGACTTAACCTACAATTTTAAGAGTTTTGCTACTTTGCTTACAAATAGCAGTTGTAAGGCACCTACTCTGAATGTGAGAGCTCAGCATACCTGTTGTGAAGTTTACATTGGAGCAACACTCCTTGTGTTTTCTCTCAGTATCGCAGAAGTACTTTTTACTCCTTTTGTTGGTCGCCTCTTTCCTGTGTTAAATCAGTGCTCTTGTGTGTGTCCTGAAGGACATGCTGAAGTCAACCAGTGCAATGTCAGGTTCTGGCTGTGCCTTTTATTTTTTGTCATTGCCTATTCTTCTCTTCTGCCTTCCATGGGGCTTCCATATTATGAAGTCCCTGATGGATCCAAATTTATTTAATGATTTGAGTTTCTCCCCTATGGCTATGCTTAAGTGCTAACTTTGTGTTTAAACAAAACCAACTGAATTCTCCAAGTTTCTTGGGATACTGAGCACTGGAAGATGGCCTTTTCACTAGTCAGGGTGGTGAGCTCCACTCCATTTGCCTGTGTACAGGTGTGGACTTTCTGCTTACTCTGGGAGCACAACTAAGTTGGGTTTTATGCGTTTCTTCTGAGTGGGAACGAACTTATTCACTTGTAACACTTGGTAAGAAATGTGACTATACCAGTGTAGGATGGTCACTCAGGAGATGAATGGCTCTGTAGTCCTGGAGTGGACCACAATTATTTAATGGTGACAGACACATCAAACAGGGCTCTGTATATCAAGCAGTTCCTGCCTAATGTTTTTAAAATGCTCTTCCTTTCAGCTAACCAGTTGCCCGCAGGCTTAATAACCACAGATGGCCAACAGCAGAATGTTATGGTCTACACAACATCATATCAACAGGTATGATCCTGCATCCTGTCCCCTACTCTCCCTCCTGCTGCTAAAATTCAAACACTAGTTCAGCTGCTCTGTTCTGAACTACGAGAATTAATTTTATTTAGTCCTTTGGTGGTGGCTGTTATGCCACTCCAACACTGAGAATTCATGGCTGCTTGCTGTTAGCTGCTCTGCACTTCAGAAAAGGTGCAGTGGAATGTAAGCTTGCATTTTCTTTCTCTAGATCTCTGGTGTTCAACAAATTCAGTTCTCATGATTTTGAAGAAAACTTTCCATCTGGGAACACAAGACAGAAAACCTGTGCAACTCTAACGAAGAGGCAGTTTTAATGACTGGTGAAGAGATTTATCTCTTTGTATATTAAATAGCTGTAATGTAGCTACCAGAAGCTTGACTAATTGAGGTGTGAGTTCTGACTCAAATCTTTTTCATGATGATTTTAAAGAAATAATTGGATTTTAAAGGTATTAAAGTATTTTTGTTTTGTACAAGAGTTTGTTGCTCTGTATAACTCCTGTATGCATTGTATATTGCAATTTATTACTGTCAGAGATTTGTAGACAGTTTCTTATTTTCATATTGAATCATGTTACTTTTGTAATTCAGGTAAACAGCTGGGTTAATTCATGTTTACCCTTTGAATAAAATTGTAAGGGTAAAGTTCATTTTTGAATGCAAGTTGCCTTTATTATAAAGATTGAGTTAGTCTTGGTTATGTAACTTGTCTTGCATGACAACCTCAACTAACTTTACATGTCAGCTTATTTATTGAAATTTTGAAAGGGACTTTTTCCTCATGAAACTAGCAGCTCAAAAGAATTGCTACAATTGTTTTTTCTAATGTAACTTCTGAATTAAAGGTTAATCAAAACCAATGAATGCTCTACTACATTTAGAGGTTTAGAGCTTATCAGCAGTGTTAATGAAAGCACTGACTGTGCGATGCAGGTTTTCTTATATTTTTTTTTTCATTTGCATTAACTCTCCTTAGACTTACTTTGATACTTTTAAGGTAGTCTTTCTGCTATTGAAATAATTCTTCCTTTTTATGTATGGCTTTTAGAATCCCAGACTTAGAAATCCAAGGGTAGGGGGGATTTTGTAGTCCTTGTGGTAAAAGATCTCATTTTAACTTTTTACTGAAATGTTTTAACGTTTCTTGTGGGCCTGTGGGAACTCAAAAGTGGTTGTGACTTTCTGTGTCCAGGCTGCGTGCTGTGTGTGTGTGTGAGTGTGTGTGTGTGCATGAGTGGCTGACAGCTGAACAAGTGATACAAATCTGAAATGGGAGATGGACTTCAGGTTTGCTATCTCTTTCCTGGTTTTGCAATAAACTCAACCTAGGTAATGTAGTTCTGTATATTTAGTGAGCTGTTTTTGGTAACATTGCTGTTTCTTTAATAATTGGGTGGGTAATTTTATTGCCATGTCTTAGCCTATTAGGGTAAGGGTGGGGGTTTTAGTAACCTTTTACTCAGACTGAATTTTGGGACCTTTGGTATTTTTACTATTTGCAGTTGACTGAAATGTAATATATTAATTTTCTTTTCACATACCTGTCCACACCTTGAAACTGTTGCCATATGATTTCTTGCTGGTTTTGTCTTCCTAAAAAAAAAAAAAAAAAAAAAGAAAGAAAGAAAAGTAACAGTTCAATACTGGGAAATTAGCATAACCTAAGATATCCCAGAAGCCTGAAACAGGCAGTTCTTTAGCTAAACAAAAAACTTTATGTGCAGATTTGAGCAGTGTTTCCTACCAGTCAGCATCCTGCTGGCAGAGCCTCTGGATGAACTCCAGTGTATTCTGGGGCTATCTGCGTGGATGTTCTGGGCTTTGTGGCAGCCTGTTGTTCTTCAGCAGCTATGACTGAACAAATGGAGTTTCTGATTAAATGTAAAACTGAGTAACGCAATCCCTACACGAGCCCCTTCTGTTTGTATTCCATTTATTTCAGGCCAGCATAGCCTGTTCTTGCTGTTCCCAGATTTGCAATGGAAAAAAAACTGTGATACCAGCTAAGGAGCAGCTAGGAAAGATTTGGCATTTTGATGTATAGAAAGCGGGCTGAGGTGATCCCACACACTTGCTTGAAACAAGCAACATTTTTCAGGTTCCCCTCTCTGCTGAGAGTTTAGGTTTAAATGTGTTAAGTTTGTGGTTTATGCACCATCATGGGAGCAATGAAGATGATACTTTGTTTTTCTTTTTTCTTCTCCCTCACCCTCTGAGGGCCAGGGATAAAACTAACTTGCTTATTCTCTTCCTGAAACTACAGCGGTAAAAGTAGTAGTACAGCACTTTGTTCCATGTCTCTCTGAAACCATTCTCCTATAATAAAAGTTTGCAGGGTACTGTAGCCATGGTACACCAAATAAAACAAATGTGGTCTGAAGAAATACTTGCCTAATTTGTATTAGCAGCAGCACAACCAGTGAATTCTTTGTATTTGTTCAACAAATTTGTGTTCTCATTTTGTTCTCTTTAAGTATTTTAAATTTACAAATAGCTAAGACCCAAACCAAAAATGACCATTCTTGCTACATCTCATCTGTTTCTACAAAACTCCTGTCTTTGGTTCTCTGAATGTTTTGTTTGAACTAAGATACCCCCAAACTTGAGCTCGAGCCAGCTGTGGCAGCCTATGCTAAGTCTTGGTGAAAGGCTGCTTGAAATAGCAGTGATGTTCAGAGATCTTTTTCCAGGAACAGTGACTTTTTAGGTGCCTTTTCACGACACAAGCAAGTTTGACCACAGGAATTTCTTTAAAAATGCACTTTTGTGTAACTTGATCCGTCTGGTATTTATAGGATACTTTTGGTGTCTTTAAAAGCACTGAAATGCTGTTATCTCTAGTTAAAGTGCAGTTATGAGGAAAACTAATTTAGATGG